>NC_092716.1:102251121-103485523 GCF_047496885.1 Scyliorhinus torazame | reverse complement strand
CCTATCGGAGGCAGAGAATCGCGGAGGCCCCGGAGAATACGGGGTTGGGCCCGAGAATGATATACAAACTGTACGTGCATTCTGGACTGCACTGATGCTGCCGTCGAGGTGATGGAGAATTGCAATTTGGATTCAAATCGGCGGTTGCTGCGATTTTGGTGTCGGAACCTATTCTCCGCCCAATCGCCTTTCCCTCTTTCAGTGTCAGCCAATGGAGAATCCTGCCCATGTTGTGGGGTCATGTTAAACTTCTTGGGTGGGATTCTCATTGGCCGATGCCAGAATCAGAAAATATGATTGGATGGGGAATCATGCGTGAGGTGAAATTGTGGCCGGCACCAGGCACCTGACAGAATGCCATTATCAGGTACCTCGACAGCAGCATCAATGCATTCTATTCCTCCCGTACAGTAAACACCATTGACATATTAGCAGGCCTGACCCAGTGCCTCCAGGGCCTCCTTGATGCTCTACTTCCGCTGAGAGGAATTACAGATGGCGTGTTTCACTTATAGTTTTGAAAATAGCGAATCAAGTGCCGTGGCTGATGAGGGAGAGGGAGGAGGGAGGGACATGCAGAGGCGTGACTGTGGGCTGCCGGTCCTGCCGCTGGCTGGGCTGACTGGGGGGCGGGGGGGGGGGGGGGGGTGAGACATCTGTCAGGCAATGGGGAGTGATGGGGGGAGACCAGAGGACGGGTCGTGAGGTCAGGGTGACCCCCCCCCCCATGGACCATGGCATCCAAGCATGGAACCACCATTGCCACATCTGCAAGGCAGATAACTTGCTGCACAACCCTCTGTGGCATGTGGTTGTGCAGTGTGATGCCAACCATATGGGTGCCCCCTCACCACCACCCTCTGCAATCCAGCCCACACCCTCTACCCCACCAATTCCACACATCCCCCTGCACACCACCAGCTCTAGCCCCCAACCAGCCACCATCTACAAGTGGGCCATCATGGGGCCCACCCAGGGCAACGCCCACCGTAGCACCTTCAGGAGGGCACGGGATGATGGCCGTGAAATGACCTGCTGGCATGAGTAGTGCCGGCCAATTGTACCACTGGCAGCAAGGCCACAGCCAGAGGCTCCCATGGTGCCAGTTGTTGGCCAGGCCATTGGTGTGGAGGCCAGAGTGCCAGGGGGAATGGCCAGGTGTGAGTGTGAGTCTGGGGGAGGAGAATAGGCAGGGGCAGGGTCTGCAGTGCAGACCGGGACTACCGTGCAGCCCGGTGAACTTGTTTTGGCATGGGGGTTTGCATCATGCTAACTTGCCTGATATCACCCCTGCTGAAAATAGCTATCATAATCCAACCAGAAATGGTGGTCTTAATCCTGGCCATCACAGCACTGGGGATGCACTGAGCTGTACGAGCTGGAGCTGCTCAAGGAGGGCCCTGCAGTGGCAGAGCCTGCCCCAGAGGCGCAGGAGGCAGCTGGTGAGGATGGAGAGCCAGCCGCTCAACAAGCTGAGGAGGAGGTGAGAAGGAGACACTGCACCATGCCTCATGTGTATTGGCAGCTACTGTCATTCGAGGACCTGCCGGACCGGGCATGCCATCTAAGACTCTGGCTGAGCAGGGGGACAGTGTGACATATCTGCCGGATCATGGCAAACCTCGCACCTTGGGGATTTGGAGGAGGACATCCACTCCTGGTGGCCATCAAGGTGATGATCGCCCTGATGTTTTATGCCATGGGGTCATTCCAGCTGCTGAATGGGGGCCTGTCCAGAATCTCACAGACCTCGATTCATAGGGGCATCTGCACCATAACCGAGGCCCTATATGCCCACTCAACACAGTACATCAAATTCAACGTGGACCGAGCTCAACAGGGCCCAGGTAGCAGGTTTTGCCATCATTGCCGAGGTGCCCCAGGTCTAGGAACTGATTAATGGGATGCATGTCGCCCTAGGAGTACCTTCCCATGACAGGCTAGTCTTCACATACCGATAGGGTTTCCACTCCGTGAACGGGCAGCTTGTGTGGGACCATGAGCAGCACATCATGCACATCTGCACCTGATACCTGGGCAGTGTGCATTATGCCTTCATCCTGGCACACTCGATGGTTCCTGACATCTTTGAGGTGCACCCTGGTACTCTGATTCTCCCTCCAGAGATGCTGCCTGACCTGATGAGCATTCCACCGTTTTCAGGTGCACCCTGGTACTCTGATTCTCCCTCCAGAGATGCTGCCTGACCTGATGAGCATTCCACCGTTTTCAGTCTTTATTTCAGATTTTCAGCACCTACAGTATTTTGTTCTTGTCACATTTGCAAGCAGTAGGCAAAAGTCAGGTTTGAGATGTTAGGTTTCTGATGAATTAGGATCTCATTGATTGACAAAACATGCTGAAAGAGCTAAATGGTCGCCTTTTGTTCCCACATGATTAAGCATCACAAGGCCGATTTGCAGAAGAATGCCATTCAGCCCATCGAGTCCTCACCAACACTCTCCTCTGAAAGAGCACCCTAACTAGATCCAATCCCCACCTAACCTTTGAACACTAAGGGACAATTTAGCATGGCCAATCTACCTAACCTGCACAATTTCAGACTGTGGGAGGAAACCGGAGCACCCGGAGGAAACCCAAGCAGGCAAGGGGCGAATGCACAAACTCCACACAGTCACCAAAGGCTGGAATTGAACCTGGATCGTCGGCGCTGTGAAGCACCAGTGCTAACCATTGTGCCACACTGCCGCCCAAATATACTATTGCATGGGATAATATTGAACTCTGGTGTATCATTGTGCCTTTAACTGCTTAGAAACCTACAGGAAGGTTTCCTAATAGAAATTGTCGTGTAGCTTTGTTCTGCTCCCTCAGAATTCCAGTGGAAGTGGAGGAAAACATGACAAATAGCTGCGACAATCATTTGCATGAACACCTTCGGGATTTATTCATTGTAAATCTCTGCAGGAAAAATACTTTTGTGCTGAGGGACAAAGAGCTTGTCAATTACTAGGATTCAATAATGGTGGACAATTGAGATGGGCGACTTCCGGTGATGGTGATGTGCTGAGCGGATTCACATCAGGTGTCAGAATCAAATAGGCACTTTTAGGCGAATTTTGCTTGGAAAATCAATAGCAACGTAACCTCAACAGAGGAAAGAAAATGACCGCAAATGAAATGCCAGCAAACGGGAGTTCAAGGAGTCAAAGGGACGACAGAAGGAGCGAACAGGACCACAAACAGCAAACGGATGAACCGGCGGACCCACGAGGCAAGGGTCATCCAAGAGAGAGGGAGACTATTTTATTTTATTTTTAAAAATATATTTCATTGAAGTTTTTCAAACAAAGATTTTCCGTTTTTACAACTTAATAAAGGAATATACATTAAACGTTATTTAAATAATATATTAAACTAACAACAGATGGAAAAAGAAATAAACAAAAAGCAAATATCAACAACTAACTAAGAAAAAACAAGAACACGGAATAATCCTCCCCCCCCCTCCCCCCTCCCCCCTGGGTTGCTGCTGCTGTCTTTTCTGTTTTTCCATTATCATTCCGCGAGATAGTCAAGGAACGGTTGCCACCGCCTGATGAATCCCTGAGCCGATCCTCTTAACGCATATTTTATTCGTTCCAGTCTTATGAACCCTGCCATGTCGTTTATCCAGGCCTCCACGCCCGGGGGCTTCGCTTCTTTCCACATGAGTAGAATCCTTCGCCGGGCTACTAGGGATGCAAAGGCCAAGACGTCGGCCTCTTTCGCCTCCTGCACTCCCGGTTCTTCTGCAACCCCAAATATAGCCAAACCCCAGCTTGGTTTGACCCGGCCCCCACCACCTTTGAGATCACTCTTGTCACACCCTCCCAGAACTCATGCAGTGCCGGACACAACCCGAACATGTGAGTGTGGTTCGCCGAGCTTCCCAAGCACCTCCCACACCTGTCCTCCACCCCAAAAAACCTGCTCAGTCTTTCTCTCGTCATATGTGCTCTGTGTAGAACCTTAAATTGAATCAGGCTAAGCCTGGCACACGAGGACGAGGAATTTACCCTACTTAGGGCATCTGCCCACGGCCCCTCCTCAATCTCTTCACCCAGCTCCTCTTCCCATTTTCCCTTCAGCTCCTCTACCATCGCCTCCCCCTCGTCTCTCATCTCCCTGTATATTTCGGACACTTAACCTTCTCCAACCCATGCCCCCGAAATCACTCTATCCTGGACCCCTTGTGTTGGGAGCCGTGGAAATTCCCTCACCTGTTGCCTCGTAAATGCCCTCACTTGCATGTATCGGAAAGCATTCCCTGGTGGCAACTTATATTTTTCTTCCAATGCTCCCAAACTCGCAAACGTCCCGTCCACAAACAGGTCCTTCAGCTTCCTAATTCCTGCTTGCTGCCAACATTGAAATCCCCCATCTATCCTCCCCGGGATGAACCTGTGGTTATTCCTTATCGGGGACCACACCGAGGCACTCGTCACTCCCCTATGTCGTCTCCACTGCCCCCAGATCTTCAAGGTCGCCACCACCACTGGGTTTGTGGTGTACCTTTTCGGGGAGAATGGTAGCAGCGCCGTCGCCAGCGCTTTTAGGCTCGTTCCCTTACAGGACGCCATCTCCAACCTTTTCCACGCCGCACCTTCTTCTTCCCTCATCCACTTACAGACCATCGACACATTGGCAGCCCAATAGTAGTCACTCAGACTCGGCAGTGCCAATCCCCCTATGTCCCTACTGCGCTGCAGGAACCCCCTCTTTACCCTCGGGGTCTTTCCCGCCCACACAAAGCTCATAATGCTCCTGTCTATTTTTTTGAAGAAGGCCTTTGTAATCAGGATGGGGAGGCACTGAAACACGAAAAGAAACCTCGGGAGGACCACCATTTTAACCGCCTGTACTCTGCCCGCCAATGACAGGGGCACCATATCCCACCTCTTAAAGTCCTCCTCCATCTGCTCTACCAATCGCGTCAGGTTAAGTTTATGTAGGGTTCCCCAGTTCCTGGCCACCTGTATCCCCAGGTATCGAAAATTCCTTGCTACTCTCCTCAGCGGCAGAGCATCTATCCCCCTGCCCTGTTCCCCGGGGTGCATCACAAAAAGTTTGCTCTTTTCCATATTTAATTTGTATCCCGAGAACTCTCCAAACTCCCTGAGTATCTGCATTACCTCTGGCTTCCCCTCTACCAGGTCCGCCACATATAGCAGCAAATCATCTGCATATAGTGACACTCGATGTTCCTCTCCCCCTCTAAGCACCCCCCTCCACTTCTTAGAGTCCCGCAACGCTATGGCCAATGGTGCAATTGCCAACGCGAACAGTAACGGGGACAGGGGGCACCCTTGTCTTGTACCCTTATGTAATCGAAAGTATCCCGATCTTTGCCTGTTTGTAACGACGCTTGCCACCGGGGCCGTGAACAAGAGTCTAACCCATCTAATGAACCCCTCCCCGAACCCAAATCTCTTCAGCACCTCCCACAAATAGTCCCACTTCACCCTATCGAATGCCTTCTCTGCATCCATCGCCACCACTATCTCTGCCTCCCCCTCCAGTGGGGGCATCATCATCACCCGCAGCAACCTTCGTACATTGGCATTCAATTGTCTCCCCTTAACAAACCCTGTCTGGTCGTCATGTACCACCCCTGGGACACAATCCTCTATCCTTGTCGCCATCACTTTGGCCAGCAGTTTGGCGTCTACGTTTAGGAGGGAGATGGGCCTGTATGACCCGCACTGCAGCGGGTCTTTGTCTCGTTTCAGAATTAGCGATATCGTCGCCTCCGACATTGTCGGGGGTAATGTCCTCCTTTCCTTAGCCTCATTTAAGGTTCTCGCCAAAAGCGGGGCCAACAGGTCCATATACTTCCTATAAAATTCCACCGGGAACCCATCTGGCCCCGGGGCCTTCCCTGCTTGCATGTTCCCAATTCCTTTGATCACCTCATCCACCTCAATCTGCGCCCCCAAACCTGCCACCTCCTGCCCCTCCACCCTCGGGAACTCTAGCTGGTCCAAAAAGTGTATCATTCCCTCTTTCCTCGCCGGGGGTTGGGACTTGTACAGCCTCTCATAGAATGTCTTGAACACCTCGTTCACTTTCCCTGCTCTCTGCTCCATCTTTCCCATTTTGTCCCTAACTCCTCCAATCTCTCTCGCCGCCCCCCCACTTCCGAAGTTGTTGGGCCAGCAGCCGGCTCACCTTTTCCCCAGATTCATATTGCATCCCCTGTGCCTTCCTCCACTGTGTCTCTGCCTTTCCCGTGGTCAGCAGGTCAAACTCCGTCTGTAACCTTTGTCTTTCCCTGTATAGCCCTTCGTTTGGGGCCTCCGCATACTTCCTATCCACCCTCAAAATTTCCCCTACTAATCTCTCTCTTTCTTTACCCTCTTGTTTCCCCTTGTGGGCCCTGATGGAAATCAGCTCTCCTCTAACCACCGCCTTCAGCGCTTCCCATACTACTCCCACCTGGACCTCCCCATCGTCATTGACCTCCAGGTATCTTTCGATACATCCCCTCACCCTTCCGCATACCCCCTCGTCCGCCAGTAGTCCCATGTCTAAACGCCAGAGTGGGCGCTGGTCCCTTTCCTCTCCTAGTTCCAGCTCCACCCAATGCGGGGCGTGATCTGAAACGGCTATGGCCGAGTACTCCGTTTCTGCCACTTTCGGGATCAGTGCCCTTCCCAAAACAAAAAAGTCTATCCGGGAATATACCTTGTGGACGTGGGAGAAAAAGGAAAACTCTTTACCCATCGGTCTGGCGAATCTCCACGGATCTACTCCCCACATTTGCTCCATGAATCCCTTAAGCAGCTTGGCCGCTGCCGGCCTTCTCCCGGTCCTGGATCTGGACCGGTCCAGCCCTGGGTCAAGCACTGTGTTAAAGTCCCCCCCCATTAACAGGCTTCCCACCTCCAGGTCCGGGATACGTCCCAGCATTCGCTTCATGAATCCCGCGTCATCCCAGTTTGGGGCATATACGTTCACCAGCACAACCGCCTCACCCTGCAATCTGCCACTCACCATCACATACCTGCCCCCACTATCCACCACTATGGTCTTAGCCTCGAAGACACGTTTCCCCACCAGTATTGCCACCCCTCTGTTTTTTGCGTCCAACCCTGAGTGGAATACCTGTCCCACCCATCCTTTCCTTAGTCTAACCTGATCCGCCAACTTCAGGTGCATCTCCTGGAGCATAACTACGTCCGCCTTCAGTCTCTTTCAGTGCGCAAACACCCTTGCCCTCTTAATCGGCCCATTTAAACCTCTCACATTCCATATGATCAGCCGGGTTGGGGGCCATTTACCCCCCCCTCTCGTCGACTAGCCATCCCCTTTTTTAAACCATCTCCTCACCCAGGTCTCACGCACCCGTCTGTCCCCCAGACGGCGCCCTCCCATCCCGACCACCTTGTCTCGTAGCAGCTCCCCCTTACTCTCAGCAGCAACAACCCAGTTAATCCCCCCCCCTCCTCCCCCCCTAGATCCCCCTCTAGCTTGATTACTCCCCCCATATTGCTTCCGGAAGTCAGCTAACTCTGGCTGACCTCGGCTTCCGCCGTTCATCCTTTGACCTCCCTGCGTGTGAGGCTCCCTTCCTTCCCGCGCCCTTTTTCCCGCCATAGTTTCCATAGCGCGGGGAAATACCCGCACCTTCCTCTCGGCCCCGCCCCTATTGGCGCAGTTCCCTCATTCCCCTTCCCTGTCCCCTTTTCTACCGGCGCCCACATTTCTTCATGTCCCCCACATCGGGGGGAGAAAAATTCCCCGTCCAACATTATTATACATTAGCCCTCCCCTCTCCCCACTTTACATTTCTGTGCCACCACCTCGCTACCCCTCTCCGGGCATCAATTTCTCAAGTCTAGTCCAATTTCTCTTCCTGAATGAATGTCCATGCCTCCTCCGCCGTCTCGAAGTAGTGGTGTTTGCCCTGATGTGTGACCCACAATCTCGCCGGCTGCAGCATCCCAAATTTGACTTTCTTCCTATGGAGCACCGCCTTGGCCCGGTTGAAACTTGCCCTCCTTCTCGCCACCTCCGCACTCCAGCCTTGATACACGCGTATCACCGTGTTCTCCCACTTGCTACTCCGTGTCTTCTTAGCCCAGCTCAGGACCATCTCCCTGTCCTTGTAGCGATGGAACTTCACCACTATTGCTCTTGGTGTTTCCCCTGCCTTTGGTCTTCTCACGAGGACCCGGTACGCTCCCTCCACTTCCAGGGGGCCCGTTGGGGCCTCAGCTCCCATTAGAGTATGGAGCATCGTACTCACATACGCCCCAGCATCCGCTCCCTCTGTTCCTTCGGGGAGACCTAAAATCCGTAAGTTCTTCCTCCTCGAGCTGTTCTCCAGGGCTTCCAGCCTTTCTATGCACCTCTTGTGTAGTGCCTCGTGCGTCTCCGTTTTTACCACCAGACCCTGTATCTCGTCTTCGTTCTCGGCTGCCTTTTCCTTCACTCCACAGAGCTCCATCGCCTGGACCTTTTGTGTTTCCTTTAGTCCCTCGATTGCCAGTAACATCGGCGCCAGCACCTCTTTCTTGAGCTCCTCCACACATCGTCGGAGGAACGCCTGCTGTTCCGGGCCCCATACCATCTGGGCTCCCTCCGCCGCCATCTTGCTTCGCCCTTCTCTTCTCTGCCGCTGCTCCAAAGGATCCTCCGCAATCTGGCCACTACTGTCGCTCCTTTCCATCCACACCCGGGGGGAGTCCTTCCTTTGTCACCTCACACTGGGTTTGGCCCCAAAAAATTTCCGTTGGGGCTCCCGATAAGAGTGCAAAAGTCCGTTGAAATGGGAGGTGCCGAAACGTGCGGCTTAGCTGGTCATCGCCGCAACCGGACGTCCGAGAGGGAGACTATTGACCCAAGCATCAGCCTCCCCCTCGCCAACTGGAGAAGGATGGAAGACTTTCCTCAAGAAGGAGCTGGCCGCCATGAAAGAGATTATCAGAATTGAAATCCAGTGGCGGTCAAGGTGGTGGTGACAGTGGCGATGGTCACCTTATAAAAAACAATCGATGTGTTGGGGAAGTAAGTGGAGGCACAGGAGAGGATGATCCACGACTGGGACAGAGCCTCGATGGACCAGAGCGACAGGATTGTCGCTCTAGAAGCAAAAGTCAAAAGGTTGGTGGCAGCCCAAGGAAGCTGGAGAAGGTCGAGGACCAGGAGAGCAGGTCCCGATGACAGAATGTTCAGATTGTGGGCCTACCAGAAGACATCAAGGGTAGAGATCCGACGGGCTACATCACCCAAATTCTGGGCAACTTAGTCGGGAGATACAGCTTCCCTTACCCCCAGAACTTGACAGGGCACACAGGTCGCTCAAACCAAAGCCCAAGGCGGGGAAGCAGCCAAGAGCGAGCATTGCGAAGCTGCACTGATATCAGGACCGAGAAAGGATCCAGCGGTGGGCAAGACAAACTAGAGTGAGCACATGGGAAGGACACAAAATCCCTATTTACCAGGACATTGGGGCAGATCTGGCGAAAGGAAGGGTCAAGTTTAACCAGGCAAAGTCGTTGCTATACAAAAAGTCAGGGTGGTGAGGGGAGGGTCCAGATGGTGGGCTTCCCATGTATCTGCTGCTCTTGTCCTTCTACATGGTAGTGGTCTAGGAGGTACTGTCTAAGGAACCTTGGCGAGTTACGAACATCAAAGGGACGATAGCTTGGAGCAAGATTCCTGAATGACTTTCAGATTTCAGATCAACCAACTCGACACGACAAATTTCGAAACTGCCAACTGAAACAAGTTCAACGCAGTGAATAACTGGTCCATTTAAATCCGCTTTCTCTTTGCAATCAGCTAAATGAGGCCGGTCTGGTTCGTTTCTCCTCAGTTCCATCTGCGCTTATCGTCAAAGAGTTTCGTGAATATTCCTTGTTGAATTCCAGGTCTCCTGGATTAATAAGTATAACATTGAACCATGTGGATATAGGTCCAAAATGTTACCCTGGTTTGTGCAAAAGTAAAATTGCCTTGCCAACTCTGAAATGGAGTTTTACATATTAATTAATCCAAATTATTTTTCCGATTAGTTCTACTAGGTGTCCAGGTTTTTGGAGGCTGGCTCAGATGGCGATCGCAAGGGTCTCTGAGCTCCCAAGCAGTTGCCTACATGAAGAAGAAACCTTTAGATAAGGTTTGGGAGGACAGCCTGCGCCTGCATCCTGAATCGATATTTCCAAGGCTAAGTAAAGGAGCAGAGGCAGGTGTGATAAAGAACATGGGGCGGGATTCTCCACTCCCGCGCCGAAGTGGCCGCGCCGTCATGAACGCCGTTGAGGTTCACGACGGCGCGGAACGGCCCCGGTCCCGACCGATTCAGGCCCTGACAATGGTCCAGTATCGGGGCTGCATCATCTACCCGCGCCAGGCCTTGTCGCCCGCGGAAAAGCGGCGCCACATAGATGACGCGGCCAGCGCCGCATAACAGACGTCATCCGTGCATGCGTGGTTGCCGTCCTGTCCAAATCCGCCCCGCAAGAAGATGGGGGATGGATCTTGCGGGGCCGCGGAAGGAAGGAGGTCCTCCTTCAGAGAGGACGGCCCGACAATCGGTGAGCACCGATCGCGGGCCAGCGCACATTGCAGGTGAAGCCCGGTGCAGGATCCCCCCCTCGCCCCCCCCCACAGGCCACCCCCCCCAGTGTTCACGCACCGCCCACGACTGCAGCGACCAGGTGTGGACGGCGCCGCTGGGAACCCGCCGTTTTGGCCTGGTCGCTCGGCCCATCCGGGCCTCAGAATCGCGGGGGTGCTGGAGAATCGCCATTTTGGGTGTCTCCGGCGATTCTCCAGCCTGCGGCCCGCGAAACCCGACCAGGCCGTTCCCGCCGCTTGGGAGAATCGTGGGAGGGCGTCGGACCGGCGTCCCCGGAAATTTTGGCGGTCCAGGCGATTCTCCCAACCGGCGTGGGAGTGGAGAATCGCTCCCATGGTGTCCCGGGAGGTGCTGAGAAACATTACTCTTGGGTGGAAATCTTTCAGCCGGTAGTTAGGAAGGGACCTCCTACTTCCCACACCCTCACACAGAAATACAACCGGACCCAATACGCTCTTTCAGTCATGTGATATCTCATGTCAAGATCTCCCCTTTCATACATTTATCTCAGTGATCCATTTTCTGCCCAAACCATTCAGGATACATCCTCCTGTACAACACGTACCATTTTTTCCTTTCCATTTACAACATGTCGATCAGAATTATAGCTCAGTACATGGCTCTTCTGGGTCTGATGTGGCCAGGTATGTCGAGTTGTTAAATGTTGCCGTTTTAGAATAGCTTAAATGGTATTTTACATCTACAACTGTATTATTGTAAAAAATAGTTGCCGCGCTTCTCCAATTCCACTGCTGGTGCTTCTTCATTGTTTTTGTATTTTCCTCCATTTAGTTATTTTTCCTTCTCTGACGTCTGCAGTTGTTATCCACATTCTTTTCTACTTAATTCCTAGCCGCCAAAGTAACTTCGAACAAAGTGGAACAGTTCCCTAAACTCCTGACGGTAGCCAGGGGTGACAATGTTTCCATGTTCTGCAAATTTCCCATATATGAAGATGCTCCTGAAGTTTCTTGGTGGAAACGCGGCGTTGAATCTTTGCTGGAACCAGACAACAGAAAGAGATTTAGTCCAAAGAAGGGACTGAGTTCATTTGAAATTCTAAATGCGAGTGTTACAGACACCGGAATGTATCACTGTAAAGTCAAACATCAACAGGTCAAGATTGGGGATGGAAGTGGCTCCCAGCTCACTGTGTTTGGTAAGTGTAATTGTTCCAGGGAAAGACCGCCTTCCAGCTGTGTGTGACTTATGTAATTTTAACTTATTATTAGTTGAAAATCTGGCGGTATAGGTTTGTTTTACGCTTTGGGGGATTTTCTTTTCCATTGACCTTGACGTTCAACGGTCGTCGATCCTTATCGCTCGTTTTGCGCTCAGGCCCAAGATCAATTTCACCCACTCCTCGTCCTCGTGACATTTCATCCAATTAGTGCTTTTGGTGAAGTTGCAATTCTGATTGAGCCAAGATAGCGAAACGGCATAACTGCTTAAATCTTGGTTTGGGTTAGTCGATGGGATAAGATTCACGCTCAGCAAAATAATGGCGCCAAAGTGCGACATTGGGGATAATTTTAATACAAAAGCAAAATATTGCGTATGCTGGATAATGTAAACAGGAAAATGACTCAAGGGATCTAGGAGCATCTGTGGGCAGAGTCAAGGCTTCAGATCTGCGACCTTTAATCAGAACAATTTGAACACCTCATAATTCAACGCTTTTATACTACGTTAAAGACCAGTCCGCCCCAATGAAGTGCCTTCAGTATACATCCAAGTGGAAACTCCTCTTACTTACTGACATTAATATTCCACACACAAGATTACTTGTAGGCCCCTGCTGAAAATTGCCAATCGATTCAACTGTTAGAAATTTGAAATGGACGTCAAGGGAAATAAATCGTGGGTATCGAGAGAATGGACCGAAGTGGGACAAATGGAGATAAGGTAGAGATCAGGCATAATCTAAATGAAGGCAGAGCCGGCTGGACCGGCCGAAAGGCCCCCTGCCCCTATGTCCGCACTTATACTTTGTATTTGTGTTACGACAGGAGGCCGAGAGAAAGCTTCTTTCTGTCAAGGGGGGAATTCTGTCCCATGTTATATTAAACGTAAAGCAGATCCATTGGAAAATAATAGAGCAATTCTGAGCCTTTGCTGGGAATAAAGACTAACATAATCATGAAACTTAATAATGTTTCTAATTTAATAATTCTCTTTTACGAGAATTTAGGAAGTGTAAACATATGAAGAAAATATGTTGAGGGATTTGATTGTAATGAACAACAGAATAATGCAAACCTAATTAAGGATTTTTCCAATTAAATGGTGACTGCGGAGTGAGCGGAATGTCAAAAACGAGAAAAGATTCTCCAGGCAATCCGTGCCTGAAATACTCAATGAAATTGTAGAAGGGCAACATCCCTGGAATTATATAAAATATGAAGTGAAGATTATGTATTCGATTTCACTGTGCATAATAAGAATCTTTATTGTCACATTAACTCTGCAATGAAGTTACTGTGAAAATCCCCTAGTCGCCACATTCCGGCGCCTGTTCGGGTACGCGGAGGGAGAATTCAGAATGTCCAATTCACATACGGGACATGTGGGAGGAAACTGGAGCACCCGGAGGAAACCTACGCAGACACGGGGAGAACTTGCAGACTCCGCACAGACGAGGGGCGAAATTCTTCCCCAACGGCGCGATGTCCACCGACTGGTGCCAAAGACGGCGCCAATCAGACGGGCATCGCGCCGGCCCAAAGGTGCGGAATGCTCCGCATCTTTGGCGGCCTAGCCCCAACATTGAGGGGCTAGGCCGACGCCGGAGGGATTTCCGCCCCGCCAGCTGGCGGAAATGGCGTTTGTTGCCCCGCCAGCTGGCGCGGAAATGCGGCGCATGCGCGGGAGCGTCAGCGGCCGCTGTCAGTTTCCCGGCGCATGCGCGGGAGCGTCAGCAGCCGCTGTCAGTTTTCCGCGCATGCGCGGGAGCGTCAGCGGCCGCTGTCAGTTTCCCCCGCATGCGCAGTGGGGAGAGTCTCTTCCGCCTCCGCCATGGTGCAGGCCGTGGCGGAGGCGGAAGGGAAAGAGTGCCCCCACGGCACAGGCCCGCCAGCGGATCGGTGGGCCCCGATCGTGGGCCAGGCCACCGTGGGGGCACCCCCTGGGTCAGATCACCCCGCGCCCCCCCCAGGACCCTGGAGCCCGCCCACGCCGCCTGGTCCCACCGGTAAATACCAGCTTTGATTTACGCTGGCGGGACAGGCAATTTCTGGGCGGGACTTCGGCCCATCCGGGCCGGAGAATCCAGCGGGGGTCCCGCCAACCGGCGCGGCCCGATTCCCGCCCCCACCCAATCTCCGGTACCGGAGACTTCGGCGGGGGCGGGGCGGGATTCACGGCGGCCAACGGCCATTCTCCGACCCGGCGGGGGGTCGGAGAATGACGCCCAATGACCCAAGTTGGGAATCGAACCTGGGACCCTGGCGCTGTGACGCATCAATACTAATCACTGTGCTACCCGCATGGAAGTTGTGATCTACTCTCTCATATATAATTAGTAATAAAGCACTGTCCTGTTGAGAAATATGTTTCAGGCCTCGGATCCCCCTCTGGCGAAAGTTCCTTTTGTAAAGGCTGCGCGATCGGAAACACCCACCATTGAAATGTTGTTTAATCATTGTTAATGCACGGATTTTAATCTATACACATAGTAACACCGAGTGTGGAAACTTTATAGACATTGGGCATAACTCAATTACACACCTGTTTTCAACATTAAATGTAAAAACAAAATATGTTCAGCAATATATGAATTATTCGGACAACGGATTTTTAAAAAATGAATGTTTAGTATAGCCACAATTCTGAGAGAAAAAAGTGAGGGGATTTCGTTGTTCGTGACGCTCCCTCCCATGGATTGGGACAAGGAATCTCGCTTGGGTCTTCTCAGCAAAAAACGCTCCCATTCCAGGAGCTGACCTTCCAGCCGGGACAGTGATCCCATTGTCACCAGCTCTGGGAGATTTATCCTCCCTGTATTCGTTCGCAATACACCCAAACAATTTTTGTACGCCATGAAATTATTTTTCAAATAATTGCAAACACAAGGTTAAAGAAAAAAGAGAGCACGGATAATTATTGTCACATTAGGAATGTAACAACATAACAGAGGTAGAAAAATCATAATGTTTTCATTTAAATTGTGTTATTTTTCTCGATTGAAGCTCCCCCAACTCCCCTGAAAATCGTTCCGATTGAAGAGAATTCAGCGACTTCTCTGAAGTTCGAGTGTAAAACGGCTGCCTTTTACCCAGAAGATTTCAAAATCTCCTGGCAAAGAGATGGTGTGGAAATTCTGACCGGAATAGAAACTGTGATAAACGAGACAGCGGAGGGTCTTTTTGCGGTTTCCAGCTCTTTGGAAGAGGAAAGGCCTGTCCTGAATGGAGTAGTTTATACCTGTCTGGTATCTCATATCTCCCTTCAGGTGCCCGCCAGTGTCAGCTACACCGTTAACCGAGGTAAGATTGGAAATAACTACGGCTGTGAGCACGGGAATGGCTGCAACCTGTAGTTATTTATTAGACATGTACCTGAACAGCTTTTGAAATTCGAATATACAGGGTGAATGTGGCGTGTATTTATTTCCAATGTCACATCAATTGAATGAATTGAAATTAAAATGAATTAAAATTATCAAGGTGGTTTGTAACTGGAGGAGGGAGAATTTCTCCCTGAAAAGATCTGAAACTGGAGATTGATCTGGGAACCGCTCAAAAACGGACAGCGTATTCCTCCTCACGTTCTTGGCAACATTTACAGCGAGGAGCCCGGGACCCGCTGCAAGCTGCAGTTATTTATTAGACATGTATCTGAACAGCTGTTCAAACTCGAATACACACGGAGAATGTGGAGTGTATTTACCCACAATGTCATATCAATGGGAATCAATTACAATAATCAAGATGGTGTGTAGCAGGAGAAGGGAGAATGTTTCTCTGAAAAGATCTGAATCGAGAGGTTGATGTGGGAAGCGCTCAAAAACTGAAAGCTTATTCCTCGGCAAATTCTTGCCAAATTAAATTAACTTACACAGAGACAAACAGTTCGGTTTTAACAGATTTACTGTTACAGCATGTGCATTTAAGTTCAATATATGGGAATATTATTATCATCATTTGTTCTCAGCTGTTTACACCATAAAGTCAGAAACGTCGCTCCCTCTGGCTCCCTTTCTGTCTTTCTTTCCTTCAGACCCCTATCTCCACCTCTCCCCACATCACTTTATGTGAGCCGCTGTTCAGTCTTGTTTGATAATGCTCTGTGAAACATCTTAGGACGTTTAACTATGTGGAAAGCGCTTTACAAATGCAAGTTTCATCTGGAGTGCACATCTGGAGTACTATTTGCAGTTTTGTTTTCTAATGAAATTATACAATATTTTTAGAAGCAGTTCAGAGAAGTTTCACTTCACTGATTCCCGCGTGAAGAGGTTATCTTATGATTTCACCTTCCCATTCGACCTATTTACTCCGTTTATACACTTCCAATTTGCTACACCAGGAATTGTTAACGCTCTGTGTTTTTTTAACAATATCAGTGCGGGAGAAGATCTGTATCCATTGGAGTTTAGAGGAATGGAAGTATGTTTTGAAACGTTAGATCCTCATAAAACTGAAGGTGGCACGATGGCGCAGTGGTTAGCACTGCTGTCTCACAGCGTTGAGGACCCGGATTCGATCCCGGCCCTGGGTCACTGACTGTGTGGAGTATGCACATTCTCCCCGTGTCTGCGTGGGTCTCACCTCCACAACCCAAAAGGATGTGCAGGGTAGGTGGATTTGCCAGGTTAAATTGCCACTTAATTGGAAAAAAAGAATTGAGTTGTCAAATTAATTTTTAAACAAGGTCCCCATAAAACTTAACAGGATGGATGTTGAGAGGATGTTTCCTCTTGTGGGAGAATCTAGAACTAGAGGACACAGTTAAAGAACAAGGGGCCTACCATTTAATAGGGGCAATGCTTTTTTTTTGTTAGGGGGTCGGTAGTCTGTGGAATTGTAGCCCGAAGGGAGCGGTGGTGCAAGATCTTTGCAAGGCCCATCGAGTCTGCACCAACCCTCCAGAAGAGCAATCCATCTTGGCCCACTCCCCCGCCCTATCCCCGTAATCCCGGACATTGATCATGGCCAATCCACCTAACCAGCACATCTTTGCTGGACTGTGGAAGGAACCCGGAGCACCCGAGGAAACAGGCTCAAACACGGAGAGAAAGTGCAGACTCCACACAGACAGTCATCCAAGGTTGGACTCGATCCCGGGTCCCTGGTGACGTGAAGAAGCTAACCACTGTGCCACCGTGCTAGTCCAATCAGAAGCCGACTGCGCCTTTTTGTAGTGGACTTTATTTCCTCCATAAATTGCATTATTAACGTGTAGTTGATGTCGTTTGATAAACGTTATAATTATTGTACAGCTACAGCTAAAAGAAATGAAAGTGGTCGAGCTCCACTGACATTATGGGCTATTATTCTGAGAGACACATTTGCAACTCGCCCTTTGTGTGATCCTCGCTGTGTTCCTGTGTGAATCTCACTGTGTTCCACAGTTTCTTATTTCAATCATTTGTTGATCCTGTAGGTGCCAAACTTCCACTCATTATTGGATGTGCAGGTGGCATATTGGCTATTTTACTGTTGATAATTGTTTTAACAAGACTCAAATTTAAAGCATCAGCTGGTAAGAACCTTTCGGTAAATAATAGTTCATTATAGAGGATCAAGGAGCATGTTGCTGCACCTTTAATTAATAAAATTGACGCCAAATGAGCGTCACGTGATTGAGTGTTGAAAATGACGATGTAAAGCGGATTTTGAATTGCAAATATTCCACCTTCATATTCGTACCACTCACTCGATTGATAGACTTCTAATTTACACCCGAAATTATTAACACTGTGTGCTTTATATACAGTATCAATGGATTGGATTGGATTGGATTTGTTTATTATCATGTGTACTGAGGTACAGTGAAAAGTATTTTTCTGCGAGCAGCTCAAACAGATCATTAAGTACATGAAAAGAAAAGAAAATGAAAAAAAATACATAATAGGGCAACACAAGGTACAAGCAGGAAGATATCTTAAAATATTTAAGTATTATTTCGACTTCCTGCGATAATGTAAAACAGGTGATTTCGAACTAACAGTCTTTCTATCTCCCCCGAATTTTATTTATGTTGCAACGTTGCGGGGTTAAAATGGGCTGCAACGCCTTATCACATCTTTCACTCCATTGCACAAAGGCAACTTGATTGACCTTGGGTGCAGCGCCACTGTGTTAATGAACAGGTATTGCACATCATACTGCAGTTGACGCTGCTGAACAGTCACAATCCAGGTTTCCTCACTTCATACACAGTAAATATGTTTTGCAGCGAAAGCGTGATACTGGTTTCGCCGGTGCGCTGATTCAGTTGTTCATGTCTTCTCTTTCTTTCAGGTAATAATAGAAATTCCGTGGAATCAGCTCAGAGAGAGGAACCGGTAGGGTGACAATGTTTATTTCATTATATTCCATAAAGGTGAAGTGGGGATTGGGCAGAAGGGGGGGATCATAGAATTATGTAGTCCTATAGTCCTCATTTTCCTTCTTTTCAAACATTGCTCCAATTCCCTTTCTGCGGTTTCTGTTCAATATTTTGTCGTCACCCTTTCAGTCAGCGCATTGCAGATCGCAACAGCAAGCTGCGGGAAAATCCTCATCTTCCCCATTACAAAATCTGAGTCCCCTGGATGGCGAACAAACCACCGATGAAAACGGTTTTGCGTCGTTTTCTCGAACTAACCCTCTCAGAATCCTCTCTGCTGCACGAAAAACAATCATAGTTTATCTAGTCTCCGTCACATCACTGAAGTCCCTCAGGCCTGATACCATTCCAGCAAAGCACCCCTCCAAGGACGTGACATCCTTCCCAAAGTGCAGACCCAAAGTGGGACAGCATTTCTATGTGAGGCCTGGCCAGTGGGTTTCAAATGTTTAGAATTGTTCCTCGCTTCTGCTCCTTTATTTCTAACTGCCAGATAAATATTTTTCTTTACAATAACAGATACTTCTGAGTCCTGTCCCCTTACCTAATTCAAATTATTTCAAAAATAAAAAATAACCAGATGTCTCGTTGTTTAACGTAGACATTATTACCACAGGGAAAATTATCAGGAAGGTCCCAGTGTCTGTGCCCACCTCAGCTGCATTGGCTGAGCCAGGCTGAGACACTGCTACTGCTACCTCAAATGGCCTGAGAACTGCATCCCCGGATTGCGCAGTGAGGGTTTGCCAGCGTTTTGACTGCTGACATCCACCTTGGAATGGAACTTTCTGGAAGTGGAAGGAGGACAAACTCAGACTTCGCTGTCAGGTCTTCTAATGGACTGCAGTAAGATGACCATTACTCCCAATAAGCTGCGGGGGAGCTGGAGGTAATTGGGGAAAGAAAAACGTGTATTATTCATCAGATAGTTATTAGCGGTTCCCAAATCATGACGATTTTAAATGAAGGTAAATGTATTGAGCACTCTGGGTTCTATATTTAGACCATTGACCAGAATTTGAATTGGACTAGCCGTATATCTACATGGCAGAATATCTAGTGCAAAATATATAAATGGCTAGTCAGAGGTTCTATAAGAATATAACAATGAAGAGAGTAGCTAAAGTCAATGTTGATCCCTTAGGGGACGAGACTGGGAAGTTAATAATGGGAAATTGCAGAGTTATTAAATCAGTATTTTGCTTTGGGTTTCATGGTGGAGGACACAACCATCCGAATATTAACAGGTAAGTCAGAGGTTGTTGAAAAGGAGGAACTTAAAACAATCGCCATCACGAGGGGAAAGGTCCTGAACAAACGTTTGGGATTTAAGGCAGACAAGTCCTCCAGGCCGGATGGCCTACATTCTAGGGTCTTAAACAAAGTGGCAGCAGAGATAGTGGAGGTTCCAGTGGATTGGGAAAATGCTAATGTAATTCCCCTGTTCAAAAATGGAGAAAGGCTGAAAGTAGGAAACTGTGGATTCCAATTCATTTAACATCTGTTCTGGGTAAATTGTTGGAATCATTATTACAGAACAGGACATTTGGAATATTAAAACGTAATCTATCAGAGTCAGCATGGTTTTATGAAGGGCAAATCGTGTTTGACTAATTTGCTAGAGTTCTTCGAAGATGTGGATAATGGGGTTCCTGCAGATGTAGGATATCTGGACTTCCAGAAAGCGTTTGATAAGCTGTCACAAAAAAGGTCAATACACAAGGTAAGATCCCACAGAGTTGCCAGCAATATATTAGTTTGGATAGAGGATTGACTAACCAACAGAAAGCAGAAAGTGGGGATAAATGTGTCTTTCTGGTTAGCAAATTGCAATTAATGGAATGACACAGGGTCCGTTCTCAGGGATAAAGTGTTATATGGAGCAGGCAGGAAGGTGGAGATCAAGCCGAGATGAGATCAACAATGATCATATTGAATAGCTGGGCAGGCACGAGGGGCTTAATTGTCTAATCCTGCTCCTAGTTCTTGTGTTCTTTATGTTCTTATGTAAACACTTCAGCTACAAGAGCAAGTCAGAGGCTAGGAATCCTCCAGCGAGTGTCTCGCCTCCTGACTCCCCAACGTCTGTCCACAATCGACAAAGCAGATGTGAATACAATTGAAATACTTTCCCCTTGTCTGGATGAGTGCAGCTCTACGACATTCAAGAACTTCGACATCAGCTAGGACAAAGCAACCCATTTGATTAGCACCACATCCACACAACAAATCCTTCCAACACCGACACACAGATTCAGCAGTGTGTACCAGCTACAAGATGCACTGCAGTAACTCACCAAAGCTTCTCAGGCAGCATCTTCCAAACCCACGACCACTGACATCTAGAAGGACAAGGCCAGCAGATAGATGGGAACCCCAACACATTGAAGACCCATTCCAAGCCACCCACGATCAGCACTTCGAAAGACATCGCGATTCTTTCAATATCGCAGGGTCAAAATCCAGGAATTCCCTCCTTAACAGCACTGTGGATATACCACATGGGCTGCAGCGATTCAAGGGCAAGTAGGACGGGTAATAAATGCTGGCTTAGTCGGCGAAGCTCACGTCCCTCGAATAAATAAAATAAAAATATTCTCCACCCTGTTGGTGCGATATTGGATACAATCATTGAGATTGGAAAGAGTTCACTTGCAGCCCAGGTTTATCGTTTCGTGTCTGCATATTTACACTTTCAGAATTAGTTAGAATGACGGTAGCTGGCTACAGAGGCAGAGTCGCCGCTTTCAGCATTTCATATCTTATTTTTACAGGTTACACAAAGACCTAGTGAGCAAATTGCCGCCTACGCGAGTCTGAACTTTAGAGAAGGCAGAGGACCCTCCAAACCGAGGCACGAGAAAGAGCCCACCATCTATTCCCAGGTAGGACGGAGACATTGAGGCGAACACTCTTCAATCTATTACCATACAAGATTAACACTCCACAATAACCGTCAATACTGCGAAACTGTACAGAATCTGAGGAGGTGGTTTTGACTTGGTGCAACAGAATTAATCAAATCCTAAAGTTTTGGCGGCTCTCCCACTGACCTGTTTGGAAATAGCAATGTGCAGAGATGTAAATCAGGCTGCGGAATCTTATGATAGGTTTTACACAACAGCAGGGTCACTATTATCCCAGTTGCTGTTTGCGGTCTGTCTGAAATTAGGATTGCCCTCAACTAAAAGAATAAGAAATTCACCTGGTGTGTGTGGAAAATATCTGTTTTACAGACAAAACACGGAACCGACAACAGCCTGTCCCTGTCCTACGCCACTGTCCAAACTAGCAGCAAGAATAATGAGAACCCCAGACAGAGGGAGGAGAGGACGGTATATTCCCAGGTAAATCTCAGTTCATTTATTGTGACAGCATCGATGTTATGTGATAGGACATTGAGTCGTAGGAAATGGGAAGGTCCCATGTTTAATCTATTAACTGTGCTGAGGAAGCTGAATTCAAGCAAGGTTCCTCACTGTTGCCTCGTGTCCCAGAGATCGGGAGATCAGTGGGAGCGGGTGGAAGGGCGGCTGAGAAGTCTGACCTGGGGCTCTCCCCCGCGGGATAAGCAGGTCACAGCGGCTGTCGAGCCTTAAAACGGCCTTGTGTAATATCAGCATTCCAAACAGAAGTGTGGAATTAATTTTGCTATTTTAATCAAACTATTAGCCTGCTCCTTTAAATGAGCTATATTAACAGGCAAACTTATTTTATATGAAGCGTCAACTGGGATTTCAATACGATTTGGGGCTGGCTGCAGAGAATCCAAAATCCGTTTACAATCTGAAGTTGCAAATAATGAGGAAATTACATCACAGTCTTTTGTAAATCTTGAGTGTCTCAACAATGATTGGCGATGGGATAACGAGTGATATTAAATATTACTTTCACAGACTAAACAAAGGGGCGGAGATAACAAGCTGACTTACGCCGCCTTGCAGTTTGCTGATTCCAGGAAACCATCCAAAGGTCAACAAGACAAAGGCACAGTGTATGCAGGAGTGAAGGTGACAAAGAATGAAAGAAGCTGAGAATCTAAATGCCGGCCGAAGCGCAAGAGATTTATGGACCAGTTCGATTATAAACCCATCACTGTTTACATAGATTGCCGCCAGGCTAAGAAGTAACTTTCTGGACCATCACATGCATCTCCTTTGCGTTCGGAAATTTGAGTTGTCGGAATTGCTCGCTGGGCCACGATTGAACCTGTCCAATATTTGGGCCCTTTCCGTACCCAGGGCAAGGTTTCCAAAACCAGTTTAAAGTTGTCGGCAAATTGAACATCTACTTGGAACCTCGTGTTCCGGATTTCAAACCTGCAGGGTGATTTTATCGCGATATTATCAACGAATGGTCATCAACAGTTTGTAATGTCAACTTGTGAATCCTTAAAACGTAGCTTGCCTGGTTTGTGATCACAACATTCCACGAGCAGTCCCCTGAAGTCTAAGAAACGGACAATCGATTCAACTTAAAAACATATTCATTTCCATTGTTTAACGAATAACAATTGCCTTTTGGAGTCCGTGGTTTCCTGGTTACTGCTCGGTGTAGCAGCAATCAAGCGTTGTGAAAAATACCTGGATTGTGGTCTTTTCAGTCACAGGATAGAGAGGGAGGAGAAAGCCATTGCATCCAGAATACAGCAAAATGCACCGAAACTGCTTCAGAAATTATTCTTTGAAATAGCCCATTTCCAATAGATAGATGGACAAGCTAACAGGCACAGAAAGACTCTAAGTTCAGAAGGTGAAAACATTACTAAAATGCAGCAGACGCTGCATTATACAACTTTCAACCAAACTTTATGCAATGTTGTATTCAAGTTAAATTGGGGGGAAAAAATTGTAATAAAACCATTACTTACGGGAGATGGAATGTGTTGAAGACAAGAGTACAGGCAGTGCCGACTGTAACATAGAAGAGATTTACATCTTGCCGCTCCAAGGAAGCATAAATCAGTTAGAGCCGAATCCTGGAGATCCAACAGGATCAAAGGTATAGCACAGCTATCATGGACTCTGGCTGATGTCCATCTGCCTGTGGTCCGGCGTTGGGGGTGGGGAGTCCAAGGCGCTGCAGTGTTCCGGCACCTCCCTTGCGGGAGTCACCGGTTCAGGCCACATCACCTGTTCCTCCCTTGGGCTACTCCATGGGATGGAGGTGCGATCAGATCCAACCATTGTTGGAACCTGCTTCGGTGCTCTGTCAGGTGGATGTAAGGGATGGGCTGGGCTGAGCTGGCGGGGGGCGGGGGGGGGGGCAGATGTTGGGGGTGCAATGGGTGGGCCCTGTGGGCGGCCTGGGCTCCGCCCCGTCCCCGACCGTCCCTACCACCACCACCCCAGGGATTCGGTGGGACCATGTGATGGGATGGTAACTTGCTTGCAAGGATCACCCAGGTGGACGGTGGAAAGTGCTACCATGGGCAGGAGGAAGATATTGACAAACGATGTGGAGCACCAGAGCTCATCAAAAAGCGGGCTGTCATCAACCCCCATCCCATGGACTAGACCCGCTGTGACTACAAACCCAGCGCCCCCACGGCGTAATGCGGGAGGTATGTATCAAGGAGGGAGGTTGCGGGGGGGGGGGGGGGGGAGAGGGGGGAGGTGGGGGGGGGGGGGTTGGTGAGGGCGTTTGGGGTTTGGATGCAGTATCCAAGCCCCTGGCCAGTACCCCCCTCCACCGCCCACACCCCTAGTCGGTAAACTTGGAGGTGATCAGAGCATCCCGTGCACGATGGTTCTGATGCACACGTCTTGTGGCCTCCCATACCTGCCTGGACTCCATGTCCTGCCCACCCTCACCCTCTCCTCCACATCGTCCTCATTGGATGAGGCCTTGCATTCCTCCTCCTCGTCCAGCACATCACCCCTCTGCTGTGCAATAATGTGGAGGATGCAGCAGGCCGCCATGATGTGGCCGACCCTCATGGCATCGTACCTGAGGGCACCTCCAAAGTGGCCTAGGCAACTGAACGTGTCAAGAATCGTTGTGTGCGGACTTCCGGTGATGGCTATGAAGGAGTAAGTCGCATATTTGGTGACTCCCGCTCTGGTCGGACTTTTGGACCTTTTCCCCCGATCTTCTAACTGACTTGAATTATAAAACTGATGACAGAGGCAATTTTCTACTGAATTCCTACTTCAGTGCATGGAGAAAAGGACTAGAAGTGTTTGTAAGGGCAGAAACAAAAAGATAAAGAAGACTTGGGCTGTAGTTGCAACAGGAGACAGCATGGGATAGGAGGTTATGTGGGAATGAGAGAGACTCGCGGTTGGTGTGTTGCCTCCCAGGTGTCAGGGTGCGTGATGTCTCGGATCGTGTTTTGGGGATCCTTAAGGGGGAGGGGGAGCAGCCCCAAGTCATGGTCCACATACGTACCAATGACATAGATAGGAAAAGGGATAGGGATGTAAGGCAGGAATTCAGGGAGCTAGGGTGGAAACTAAGATCTAGGACAAACAAAGTTATTATCTCTGGATTGTTAGCCATGCCACGTGATAGCGAGACGAGGAATAGGAAGAGAGAGAGGAGTTGAACACGTGGCTACAGGGATGGTGCAGGAGGGAGGGTTTCAGATTTCTGTATAATTGGGGTTCATTCTGGGGTCGATGGGACCTCTACAAACGGGATTGTCTACACCGGGACCAGAGGGGTACCAATATCCTGGGGGGTAAATTTGATAATGCTCTTCGCGAGGGTTTAAACTAGTTCAGCAGGGGCTTGGGAACCTGAATTGTAGCTCCAGTACACAGGAGGTTGAGAGTAGTGAGGTCATGAGTAAGGTTTCAAAGTTGCAGGAGTGTACCGGCAGGCAGGAAGGTGGTTTAAAGTGTGTCTTCTTCAATGCCAGCAGCATCCGGAATAAGGTGGGTGAACTTGAGGCATGGGTTGATACCTGGGACTTCGATGTTGAGGCCATTTCCGAGACATGGATAGAGCAGGGACAGGAATGGTTGTTGCAGGTGCCGGGGTTTAGATATTTCAGTAAGCTCAGGGAAGGTGGTAAAAGAGGGGGAGGGGTGGCATTGTTAGTCAAGGACAGTAGTACAGTGGCAGAAAGGATATTTGATGAGGACTCGTCGACTGAGGTAGTATGGGCTGAGGTTAGAAACAGGAAAGGAGAGGTCACCCTGTTAGTGGTTTTCTATAGGCCTCCGAAAGGTTCCAGAGATGTAGAGGAAAGGATAGCAAAGATGATTCTGAATGAGGAGCGAAAGCAACAGGGTAGTTGTTATGGGGGACTTAAACTTTCCAAATATTGACTGGAAATGCTATAGTCCGAGTACTTTAGGTGGATCTGTTTTTGTCCATTGTGTGAAGGAGGGTTTCCTTTTTAAAAAAAATATATTTTATTAAAGTTTTTCGATCAAACAAAAACAAAATTTTCCCATTTTACAACTTCGGAATAATATATACATTGATCGTTTTTTAAATAGATAATATGCTAACTAACGGCAACTGCCAACAACAAAATAAGAAACAACAGAAATAGTAACTAAAATAGTAACTTCGTAAAATCTAATATAAATAACTAATATATAAACACACACATAAAACCCCTGAGGACCCAAATGAGTTCTCCTCCCCGCCCCCCCCCCCCCCTGGGTTGCTGCTGCTACCTTTCCTATTTTCCCTTATCGCTCTGCGAGATAGTCGAGGAACGGTTGCCACCGCCTGGTGAACCCTTGAGCCGAACCTCTTAGTGCGTACTTTATCCGC
Organism: Scyliorhinus torazame; assembly: GCF_047496885.1. Classification (NCBI taxonomy): domain Eukaryota; kingdom Metazoa; phylum Chordata; class Chondrichthyes; order Carcharhiniformes; family Scyliorhinidae; genus Scyliorhinus; species Scyliorhinus torazame. The sequence continues at coordinate 103,459,653 of NC_092716.1, read as the reverse complement.
TCCAATTTTATGAACACTGCCACGTCGTTTCTCCAGGCCTCCACGCCCGGGGGTTTAGCTTCTTTCCACATAAGTAGAATCCTTCGCCGGGCTACTAGGGACGCAAAGGCCAAAACATCGGCCTCTCTCGCCTCCTGCACTCCCGGCTCATCTGCAACCCCAAATATAGCCAACCCCCAGCCTGGTTCGACCAGGACCCCCACCACCTTTGAAATCACTTTTGCCACACCCACCCAGAACCCATGCAATACCGGACATGACCAAAACATGTGGGTGTGGTTCGCCGGGCTTCCCGCGCATCTCCCGCACCTATCCTCATCTCCAAAAAATCTACTCAGCCTTGCTCCAGTCATATGCGCCCTGTGTAGAACCTTGAATTGTATCAGGCTGAGCCTGGCACACGAGGACGAAGAGTTTACCCTACTTAGGGCATCTGCCCAGAGCCCCTCCTCAATCTCTTCCCCCAGCTCCTCCTCCCATTTTCCCTTCAGCTCCTCTACCATCATCTCCCCCTCGTCTCTCATTTCCCTATATATATCTGACACCCTCCCATCACCCACCCATGCCCCCGAAATCACTCTGTCCTGGATCTCTTGCGCCGGGAGCTGCAGAAATTCCCTCACCTGTTGCCTCACAAATGCCCTCACTTGCATATAGTGAAATGCATTCCCAGGTGGCAACCCATATTTTTCTGTCAGTGCTCCCAGACTCGCGAACATCCCGTCTAAGAACAAGTCCTTCAATTTCGCAATTCCTGCTCGCTGCCAAGATTTAAATCCCCCATCTATCTTTCCCGGGACGAACCTATGGTTGTTCCTTATCGGGGACCATACTGAGGCACCCGTCACTCCCTTATGTCGTCTCCACTGCCCCCAAATTTTCAGAGTTGCCACCACCACTGGGTTTGTGGTGTATTTTTTCGGGGAGAACGGTAACGGCGCCGTCGCCAGTGCTTTTAGGCTAGTTCCCCTACAGGACTCCATCTCCAGTCTTTTCCACGCCGCTCCTTCTCCTTCCCTCATCCACTTACATATCATTGACACGTTGGCGGCCCAATAATAATCACTTAGACTCGGCAGTGCCAGTCCCCCTCTGTCCCTACTGCGCTGCAGGAACCCCCTCTTTACTCTTGGGGTCTTTCCAGCCCACTCAAAGCTCATAATACTCTTGTCCACCTTCTTAAAAAAGGCCTTTGTAATCAGTACAGGGAGGCACTGGAACACAAAAAGAAACCTCAGAAGGACCACCATTTTAACCGCCTGCACCCTGCCCGCCAATGACAGGGGCGCCATGTCCCACCTCCTAAAGTCCTCTTCCATCTGCTCTACCAGTCGTGCCAAGTTAAGCTTATGCAAGGTTCCCCAGTTCCTGGCCACCCGGATCCCTAAATACCGGAAATCCCTTGTTACCCTCCTCAATGGTAAATCATCTATTCCCCTGCCCTGTTCCCCGGGGTGCATCACAAACAGTTCACTCTTCCCCATATTCAATTTATATCCTGAAAATTCTCCAAACTCCCTGAGTGTCTGCATTATCTCAGGCATCCCCTCCACTGGGTCCGCGACATACAACAACAAATCATCCGCGTATAATGATACCCGATGCTCTTCTCCCCCTCTAAGTACCCCCCTCCACTTCCTAGAGCCCCTCAGCGCTATGGCCAGTGGCTCAATTGCCAACGTAAACAGTAACGGGGACAGGGGACATCCCTGTCTTGTACACCTATATAGTCGGAAGTGGTCAGATCGCTGCCTATTTGTAATTACACTTGCCACTGGGGCCCTGTACAGGAGCTGAACCCATCTAATGAACCCCTCTCCAAATCCAAATCTCCTCAGTACTTCCCACAGGTAGTCCCACTCCACTCTATCAAATGCTTTCTCTGCATCCATCGCCACCACTATCTCCGCCTCCCCCTCCGGTGGGGGCATCATCATCACCCCCAGCAGCCTCCGTATATTAGCACTCAATTGCCTCCCTTTAACAAACCCCGTTTGATCATCGTGCACCACCCCCAGGACACAGTCCTCTATCCTCATCGCCATCACCTTGGCCAAAAGCTTGGCATCTACATTCAAGAGGGAAATAGGCCTGTGTGACCTGCACTGCAGCGGGTCTTTGTCTCTTTTTAGGATCAGCGATATCGTCGCCTCCGACATCGTCGGGGGTAGTGTCCCCCTTTCCCTAGCCTCATTAAAGGTTCTCATCAGAAGTGGGGCCAGCAGGTCCACGTATTTCCTGCAGAACTCCACCGGGAACCCATCCGGTCCCGGGGCCTTCCCTGCCTGCATGTTCCCAATTCCTTTTACCACCTCCTCCACCTCAATCTGCGCTCCCAGTCTTGTTATCTCCTGTTCCTCAACCTTCGGGAACTCCAGCTGGTCTAGGAAACGCATCATTCCCTCTTTCCCTTCCGGGGGTTGAGCCTTATATAGCCTCTCGAAAATACCTTAAACACCCCGTTCACCCTCTCCGCTCCCCGTTCCATCTTTCCCTCCTCGTCCCTAACCCCTCCGATCTCCCTCGCCGCCCCCCTCTTCCTGAGTTGTTGGGCCAGCAGCCGGCTCGCCTTCTCTCCATATTCATACTGCACTCCCTGTGCCTTCCTCCATTGTGCCTCCGCCTTACCCGTGGTCAACAAGTCAAAGTCCGTGTGCAATCTTCATCTTTCCCTGTATAGCCCTTCACCTGGAGCCTCCGCATATTGCCTATCCACCCTCAAATTCTCCCTCAACAATCTCTCCCTTTCTTTACCCTCTTGTTTCCCCTTATGGGCCCTTATGGAGATCAGTTCTCCTCTAACCACCGCCTTCAGCGCCTCCCAGACCACTCCCACCTGGACCTCTCCATCATCATTAATCTCTAGGTACCTTTCAATACATCCCCTCACCCTTACACATACCCCCTCGTCCGCCAACAGTCCCATATCTAATCTCCAGAGTGGGCGCTGTTCCTTTTCCTCTCCTATTCCAGATTTACCCAATGTGGGGCATGATCTGAAATGGCTATAGCCGAATACTCCGTTCCTGCCACCTTCGGGATCAGCGCCCTTCCCAGGACAAAGAAGTCTATCCGGGAGTACACTTTGTGGACATGGGAGAAGAAGGAAAAATCTTTACTCCTTGGCCTAGTAAATCTCCAGGGATCCACTCCTCCCATCTGCTCCATAAAGCCCTTAAGCACCTTGGCCACTGCCGGCCTCCTCCCGGTCCTAGATCTGGACCGGTCCAGCCCTGGGTCCAGCACCGTGTTGAAGTCCCCCCCCATTACCAACTTTCCCATCTCCAGGTCCGGGATGCGCCCCAACATACGCTTCATAAAGTTTGCGTCATCACAGTTCGGGGCATATACATTCACCAGCACCACCGCCTCACCTTGCAATCTGCCACTCACCATCACGTATCTACCCCCACTGTCCGCCACTATGGTCTTCGCCTCAAACAATACCCGTTTCCCCACCAGTATTGCCACCCTTCTATTTTTGGCATCCAAGCCCGAGTGGAATACCTGTCCCACCCATCCTTTTCTTAATCTGACCTGATCCGCCAGTTTCAGGTGCGTCTCCTGAAGCATGACCACATCTGCCTTTAGCTTCTTTAGGTGCGCAAGTACCCTTGCCCTCTTAATCGGCCCATTCAACCCTCTCACGTTCCACGTGATCAACCGGGTTGGAGGGCTCTTTACCGCCGCCCCCCCTCGTCGACTAGCCATCCCCTTTTTTAGACCAGCTCCTCACCCGGTTCCCACGCACCCGCTTATCCCCCCGACGGCGCCCTCACGTCCCAACCATCCCATCCCGTAACACCTCCCCCTTCCCCTTAGCAGCAGCAACCCAGTTAACCCCACCCCTCCCCGCCAGATCCCTCTCTAGCTTAGTTGCTCCCCCCATATTGCTTCCGGAAGTCAGCAAACTCTGGCTGACCTCGGCTTCCCCCGTTTATCCTTAGCCTCCCATTATGTGAGGCCCCCTCCTTCCTGCACCCCCTTTTCCCGCCACAATTTCCATAGCGCGGGAACAAAGCCCGCGCTTCCCACTCGGCCACGCCCCTGATGGCGCAGCTCCCTCTCCTTCCCCCTCCCATTCCCCACCGGCGCCCACATTTCTTCGTGTCCCCCCCCTTCGAGGGAAAAGAAAATTTTCCCCCATCTGATTCACAGTCCCTTGCCACCACCTCACTACTTCATTTCAAACACTCTTTCTCCAATCTAGTCCAACTTCTCCTCTTCAATAAATGCCCACGCCTCTTCTGCCGTCTCAAAGTAGTGGTGTTTACCCTGGTGTGTAACCCACAGTCTTGCCGGCTGCAACATTCCGAACTTCACTTTCCTCTTGTGGAGCACCGCCTTGGCCCGATTGAAACTCGCACTCCTTCTCGCCACCTCCGCACTCCAATCCTGATACATGCGGATCACCGCGTTCTCCCACCTGCTGCTCCGTGTCTTTTTCGCCCATCTCAGGACCATCTCCCTGTCGCAGTGGAACCTCACCACGATTGCTCGAGGTATTTCTCCTGCCTTTGGTCTTCACACGAGGACTCGATACGCTCCCTCCACTTCCAGGGGGCCCGTCGGGGCCTGAGCTCCCATTAAGGTATGAAGCATCGTGCTCACATACACCCCAACGTCCGCTCCCTATGCCCCTTCGGGAAGAACCAAGATTCTTAAGTTCTTCCTCCTCGAGCTATTTTCCAGGGCTTCCAGTCTCTCCATACACCTCTTATGCAGTGCCTCGTGCGTCTCCGTCTTCACCACCAAGCCCTGTATCTCGTCCTCATTTTTAGCAGCTTTTGCCTTCACTCCATGGAGCTCCATCTCTTGGGTCTTCTGCGCCTCCTTTAACCCCTCAATCGCCTGCAGCATCGGCGCCAGCACCTCCTTCTTGAGCTCCTCCACACATCGCCGGAGGAACTCCTGCTGTTCCAGGCCCCATACCAACTGGCCTCCCTCCGCCGCCATCTTGCTTCTCACTTCCCTTCTTTGCCGCTGCTCCAGAGGATCCTCCGCAATCTGGCCACTATTATCTCTTCTGTCCATTCACATCCGGGGGGGACTCCCTTCTATGTCGCCTCACAGTGGGTTTAGCCTTCGAAAATTGCCGTTGGGGCTCCCGATAAGAGCCCAAAAGTCCGTTAAAACGGGAGGTGCCGAAACGTGCGACTTAGCTGGTCATCGCCGCACCCGGAAGTCTCGAAGGAGGGTTTCCTGACACAGTATGTAGATAGGCCAATGAGAGACGAGGCCATATTGGATTTGGTACTGGGCAATGAACCAGGACAGGTGTTAGATTTGGAGGTAGGTGAGCACTTTGGTGATAGTGACCACAATTACATTACGTTCACTTTAGTGATGGAAAGGGATAGGTATATACCGCAGGGCAAGAGTTATATCTGGGGGAAAGGCAATTATGATGCGATGAGGCAAGACTTAGGATGCATCGGATGGAGAGGAAAACTGCAGGGGATGGGCACAATGGAAATGTGGAGCTTGTTCAAGGAACAGCTACTGCGTGCCCTTGATAGGTATGTACCTGTCAGGCAGGGAGGAAGTAGTCGAGCAAGGGAACCATGGTTTACTAAAGCAGTCGAAACACTTGTCAAGAGGAAGAACATAAGAACATATGAACTAGGAACAGGAGTAGGCCATCTGGCCCCTCGAGCCTGTTCCGCCATTTAATGAGATCACGGCTGATCTTTGTGGACTCAGCTCCACTCTCCGGCCTGTACACCATATTCCCGAATCCCTCTATTCTTTAGAAAGGTATCTATCTTTTTCTTAAAAACGTTTAAAGAAGGAGCCTCAACTGCTTCACTGGGCAAGGAATTCCAGAGATTCACAACCCTTTGGGTGAAGAAGTTCCTCCTACACTCCGTCCTAAATCTACTTCCCCTTATTTTGAGGCTATGCCCCCTAGTTCTGCTTTCCCCGACCAGTGGAGGCTTATGTAAAGATGTGACATGAAGGTTCAGTTAGGGCGCTCGAGAGTTACAAGTTAGCTAGGAAGGACCTAAAGAGAGAGCTAAGAAGAGCCAGGAGGGGACATGAGAAGTCTTTGGCAGGTAGGATCAAGGATAACCCTAAAGCTTTCTATCGATATGTCAGGAATAAACGAATGACTAGGGTAAAAGTAGGGTCAGTCAAGGACAGTAGTGGGAAGTTGTGCTTGGAGTTCAAGGAGATAGGAGAGGTGCTAAATGAATATTTTTCATCAGTATTCACACAGGAAAAAGACAATGTTGTCGAGGAGAATACTGAGATTCAGGCTACTAGATTAGAAGGGCTTGAGGTTCATAAGGAGGAGGTGTCAGCAATTCTGGAAAGTGTGAAAATAGATAAGTCCCCTGGGCCAGGTGGGATTAATCTAGGATTCTCTGGGGAGCTAGGGAGGAGATTGCTGAGCCTTTGGCTTTGATCTTTAAGTCATCTTTGTCTACAGGAATAGTCCCAGAAGACTGGAGGATAGCAAATGTTGTCCCCTTGTTCACGAAGGGGAGTAGAGACAACCCCGGTAACTATAGACCAGTGAGCCTTACTTCTGTTGTGGGTAAAATCTTGGAAAGGTTTAGAAGAGATAGGATGTATAATCATCTGGAAAGGAATAATTTGATTAGAGATAGTCAACACGGTTTTGTGAAGGGTATGTCGTGCCTCACAAACCTTATTGAGTTCTTTGAGAAGGTGACCAAACAGGTGGTTGAGGGTAAAGCAGTTGATGTGGTGTATATGGATTTCAGTAAAGCGTTTGATAAGGTTCCCCGCGGTAGGCTACTGCAGAAAATACGGAGGCATGGGATTCAGGGTGATTTAGCAGTTTGGATCAGAAATTGGCTAGCTGGAAGAAGACAAAGGATGGTGGTTGATGGGAAATGTTCAGACTGGAGTCCAGTTACTAGTGGTGTACCACAAGGATCTGTTTTGGGGCCACTGCTGTTTGTCATTTTTATAAATGACCTGGAGGAGGGCGTAAAAGGATGGTGAGTAAATTTGCAGATGATACTAAAGTCGGTGGAGTTGTGGACAGTGCAGAAGGATGTTACAGGTTACAGCGGGACATAGAAAATCTGCAGAGCTGGGCTGAGAGATGGCAAATGGAGTTTAATTCAGAAAAGTGTGAGGTGATTCATTTTGGAAGGAATAACAGGAAGACAGAGTACTGGGCTAATGGTAAGATTCTTGGCAGTGTGGATGAGCAGAGAGATCTCGGTGTCCATGTACATAGATCCCTGAAAGTTGCCAACCAGGTTCAGAGGGTTGTTAAGGCGTACGGTGTGTTAGCTTTTATTGGTAGAGGGATTGAGTTTCGGAGCCATGAGGTCATGTTGCAGCTGTACAAAACTCTGGTGCGGCCGCATTTGGTGTATTGTGTGCAATTCTGGTCGCCACATTCTCGGAAGGATGTGGAAGCATTGGAAAGGGTGCAGAGGAGGTTTACCAGAATGTTGCCTGGTATGGAAGGAAGATCTTATGAGGAAAGGCTGAGGGCCTTTAGGCTGTTTTCGTTAGAGAGAATAAGGTTAAGAGGTGACTTAATTGAGGCATACAAGATGATCAGAGGATTGGATAGGGTGGACAGTGAGAGCCTTTTTCCTCGGATGGTGATGTCTAGCAGGAGGGGACATAGCTTTAAATTGAGGGGAGATAGATATAGGACAGAGGTCAGAGGTAGGTTCTTGACTCAGAGAGTAGTAAGGGCGTGGAATGCCCTGCCTGCAACAGTAGTGGACTCGCCAACACTAAGCACATTCAAATGGTCATTGGATAGACATATGGACGATAAGGGAAAAGTGTAGATGGGCTTTAGAGTGGCTTCACAGGTTGGCGCAACATCGAGGGCCGAAGGGCCTGTACTGCGCTGTAATGTTCTATGTTCTATGGTGGAGGGTCGAACCTCTGGCTTGGCGACCCAGCAGTCTATGGAGCAGCTGATGCAAGTCATTCAGGAAGGCTTTGCTACGCAGAAACGGGACTGCTTGGACCCAATAAAAGAGTTGATTGAGCGGTTGGAGCTTAGACTGGACGCCCAGCATTGGGCGATCCAGAAGGTGGAGAAGGCGCTGGCTGAGCAGGAGGAGCATCTGACTGTGGTGGAGCTGGAGGTGGAGATGCTGAGGGACCAGCAGAAGAAGCTTCTGGAGAAGGTGGAGGACCTAGAGAATAGATCCCGCCGCAGAACCTAAGAATTGTTGGGCTCCAGGAAGGGACCGAAGGAAAGGATGCTGGGGCACACATTGCAGACATGTTTGAGAAGCTGCTGAGTGAAGGGGCATTCGCCTAGCCCTTGGAGGTCGATAGGGCTCACAGAGCACTCGTGAGGAAGCAGCAGATGGGAGACCCTCCGAGGGCAATGGTGGTGAGATTCCACAGGTTCTCAGATAAGGAGCATATTCTACGGTGGGCCAAGCAGACACGGAGCTGTAAGTGTGGACAATAGCACATCTTGTGGGTTTACCAAGACCGGAGTGTGGAGGTGGCCAGGAGGCGAGCAGGCTTCAACCAGATCAGGGCAATCCTTTTCAAGAAAAAGGTAAAGTTTGGACTGTAATACCCAGCCCGTCTCTGGGTCACGCATGAGAATCAGCACTTCTACTCCGAGTCGCCTGAGGACGCGTTGGACTTTGCGAAAAAGAAAAGGCTGGTGGTAGACTGAGAACTTTTGAACTTGGCTGCAACGATCATGTTTTTGTTTTTTCTTTTTGTTTCTCTGTTTTTGTAAAAAAGTTTCTCATTTTGCGTTTTATGGAAGATGTTTGTGATGCCATTTGCATTGATTTGGAACCAGCAAACGAGCTGAGTGAGTTAAGGTTTTCATTTGCACTGTTCGGGGATGGAGGTGTGCTTGTTTTGATCTTGAAGTGTTTTTCTGTTGGGCAATTGTGTGGGGATTGTTTGATGTTGGAGTTTGTTTGTAGGAGCGGGGGGGGTGGGGAGGGAGAGTGGGGAGGGAACAATAGGTGGGAGACTAGCTGGCGCCAGGGATAGGGGCCACCAAGCTAGCTGGGTGAGCTAGCTCTCGGAAGCGCAGTGGGGGTGTGCATATGTTTGGTTTAGGAAAGGGGTTGGGTTACAGGGTGTTGTTGCTAGGGGGGGAGGGGAGGGCGAATGTTCTGCTGACGAGGGGGGGATTTAGGCTGAGGGACAGAGAGGAGGTCGGGGGCGGGGGATGCCTGGGGATGGACCAGTGGAGGCGCGGAACACGGGCTGGAGGCGGGCCTGAAAAAGGGGATGGCTGATCGGCAGAGGGGGGGGGGTGGTGGCAATGAGCACTCCAACTAGGCTGATCACCTGGAATGTTCAGGGGTTAAATGGGCTGGTCAAAAGGGCACGTGTGTTCGCGCATCTTAGGGGATTGAAGGCGGATGTGGTAATGTTGCAGAAGATGCACCTTAAGGTAACGGACCAGGTTAGACTGAGGAAAGGCTGGGTCATTTAGGACTTTCACTCGGGACTAGATTCAAAGGCTAGAGGGGTCACGATCCTGGTCAATAAGCGGGTGGTGTTTGAGGCGGGTAGAATAGTCTCGGACGTGGGGGGTTGTTACATTATGGTCAGTGGGAAGCTAGAGGGGGTGCATGTGGTATTAGCTAATGTATATGTGGCAAATTGGGACGATCTGGAGTTTATTAGGAGGATGCTGGGAAAGATACCGGACCGGGACTTGCACAGGTTGGTCATGGGAGGGAACATCAATACAGTTATGGACCCTGGCTTAGACTGGTCAAGCTCGAAAACGGGCAGGGTCCCAGCAATGGCAAAGGATCTAAGAGGGTTAATGGAGCTGATGGGGGGGGGGGGGGGGGGGGGGTCAGCATGGGTGCGTATGGAGGCGGCTTCTTTTTAGGGCACCAGTCTGGGGGTGTAGGTAACTGCGCCTCTGCCGTTCCCATCGGAACGGTACTCCACCAGCCCCGTGGTGATGGCAGCCCTCAGAGTTTGGGGCCAGTGGAGGCAGCACGTGGGAGCAGTGGGAGCATTGGTCTGGCCCCAATTTGTGATAATCACCGGTTTGCCCCGGGGAGTGCGGATGGAGGAGAGCGGGGATTGAGAGGATAGGGATGTGTTCATAAAGAGGAGCTTTCCGAGTATGGAGGAAAAGTTTGGGCTGGCGAGGGGAAACAAATTCAGGTATCTGCAGGTGCAATACTTCCTTCATAAACAGGTGTCAACCTTCCCGTTCCTACCGCTGAGGGCGATTCAGGACAGGGTAATTCCCAGAGGGTGGGTAGGGGAGGGGGGGGTGCGTCTCGGACATCTATAAGGAGCTTATGGAGTCGGAGGAGATGCAGACCGAGGAGCTGAAGCCCAAGTGTGAGGAGGAGCTGGGAGATGAGATAGAGGATGGTCTATGGGCAGACGCGTTGAGTAGAGTCAACGTGCCCACAACATGTGCCAGGCTCAGCCTGATACAATTTAAGGTTGTTCACCAGGCTCACATGACAGTGGTCCAGATGAGCAGATTCTTTGGGGTGGAGGACAGGTGCACAAAATGCATGGGAGGACCAGCGAACCATGTCCACATGTTTTGGACATGTTCGAAGCTTAGGGGATTTTGGCAGGGGTTTGCGGATGTCATGTCCAAGGTTTTAAAAACAAGGGTGGCACTGAGTCCAAAGGTGGCAATTTTCGGAGTGTCGGAAGATCCGGAATACCAGGAGGAGAAAGAGGCAGATGTTCTGGCCTTTGCTTCCCTGGTAGCCCGGAGAAATATACTATTGGCATGGAGGGACTCAAAGCCCCCGAAGTCGGAGACCTGGCTGTCGGACATGGCGAGCTTTCTTTGTATGGAGAAAATTAAGTTTGCCTTGAGAGGTTCACTGTAAAAGGTTCACCCGGAGGTGGCAACCGTTCATCGACTTCTTTGCGGAAAATTAATCGTCAGCAGACGGGAAGGGGGTGGGGGAGTAGTTGAGGTTAGAGTAGGGGGGTAATAAGGGTAACCTGTACGAAAGGTTAACGGCTTTTGCACTATGTTTATGGTTTTGTAAAGGGAAATTTACATTAGAGGTTATTTATTTATTCATTAAGAATCTCTCTATTTTATTATGTTTAATTATTAGCTTATGCCTGCAATAATGTGGACTGCTGAGTCATTCTATACTAGCTGATTTACTGCCGAGTCATTCTCGAACTGACTTACTGACATCTGCAATGTTCCGATTAATTGCTGAGTCATTCTGTTTCTGACAAACCGATTGTTAACTATTGAGACACCTGTTATCCTTGTAATTGTGGACAAGGAGTTGTGCATGATAGTTAACGGATGGTCTCAGAGGAATGTGATTGGAAGCTAATTGTTGCTAGGGGGGGCCTAATTGGTCATGGATGTAACCCCCCAAGCTAATTAGGAACTAACCAAGTGTGTAAATGTATAAAAGAGGCTAACTGGCGTTGTACAATTGAGAAGGTGACCACGAGCACTGCGGAGTGCCTGCCTTTCTCCCAAAAGCTTTTGCCAATAAATTGACTTGACTCAACTCTTTGGTGTGAATAAGTTATTTACCACTTCAATTGGCGACGAGGATGGGATCTTATTTTGTTGTTGTTACCATACCAAAAATACTTCAATAAAATATTTATTTTAAAAAAAGAATCGTTGAGTGTGCCAGGATGAAGGCATCGTGCACACTGCCCGGGTATCGGATGCAGACGTGTATGATGCACAGCTGATGGTCACATATCAGCTGCATGTTCATCGAGTGAAACCCCTTTTGGTTTGCGTGGAGCAGCCTGTCATCTGCAGGTGCTCGTAGGGGGACATGCATCCTGTCGATCACCCCTGGATCAGGGTCATCCCGGCGATGGTGGCGAGCCCCACTGGCCGGAGATCCTGGTGAAATCGATCCACATTAAAGTGGATGTATTATGATACATGGGCATACAGGGCCTCCGTGATGGTACAGATGCACCTGTGTACTAAGTTCTGTGAGATCCCAGACAGGTCCCCACTCGGCACTTGGAAGGAACCTGTGGTGTAAATGTTCAGGGCGACCATCAGCTTGATGGCCACTGGGAGTGGGTGTCCTCCCCCAAACCCCCGCGGTGCCAGGTATGTCATCACCTGGCAGATATGTTGCACTGTCTCCCTACTCAGCCAGAGTGACAGGCACGGTACCTCCTCTGGCTCAGGCTGTTGGGCAGCCAGCTCTCCAACCTGGGTGGCTGCCACCTGTCCCTCGGCGGCATTCTCTGCTGTTGCACGCTCTGCTGCCAAACCAAGGAGAGTGTCTCTGGGATGGTGTTGGAGACAACTGTGTTGGGAAATCTATATCATCCTTGGACTTGAGCTCTGGGGTTTCCTGGGTCTCAGGTACATGGCTCCCCTCCGTGTCAGTGCCATCATCGCTGCTCGGCACCTGGGGCACTGGCTGTGGCTATGTCTGGGAGTGGGCGACACCAGGAGACTCGCCCCATCACCAGCGGCTCCTGCAAGACAGATGACAAGATGCTGGTTGGTGGGGCTGGTGGCGGGAGAGTGGGGATGTGTGGAGCAGGGGTGAGGAGGTGGTGTGGGTGTGGGGTTGGTGTTGGGTTGAGGGTGTGTGGAGGTGAGGGTGGTGTGGGGTGAGGGTGATGTGTGTGTGGCGTGGGGCTGGTGTGGTTGAGGGTAGAGTTGGGGAGTTGAGACACATGTCACGGGGAACCACAGCTCAGCAGGGTCTCATTTTATCGCCTGAGGCCAATTTCTACCCCGGTGACTGCCCTTTACTCCGGCCTGCTGACCACATCCAGGGCCCACTGCTCTGCCATGGCAAGTGGCCATGAATCCAACCTCCCCCCTCCAGAGTTCTGATGCTCCTGGCGGTTATGAGCAGCCTTCTCCTGGAGGGCGGGACGGGAACAAAAAACACACAGTCTTAAACAGTCCAACACAAGCAGCCCAAGGGGTGAGTAGCTGTTGGCTTCAGTGGCCAGGGCATCTGGACATGGCAGCCGATATGGCTGCCAGCATGTGCTGCAGGGTGAGGGTTTGGACACCCTACAGGTGGGGGGCAGGGTAGGGTTACGGGTGTGTGGAATGGGGGTTGGCACCAGGGCACATTGATGCCTACCCACCCTGGCCACCCTGAGGAGGTCGTGCAGTTTCTTACGGCACTGCTGGCTTGTCCAGATGATGTTGCTCATGGCGCTTACTGTCTCCCAGGCATGGTGAATGGCGGTGGCTGGCAGCCTCTTCCTGGGCCAGGATACATGGGCCTGTCTCTCGTCCACAGCATCTAGGAGGGTCTCAAGCGCAGCATCTGTGACTCTCGGGGCGGCTCTCCTTGCTGCCATCTTGTTGGCTGGGATGGTGTGTGTGAGGAGTGCAGTGTGTATATGCGGCTGCAGCTTGTCTGCCTCCTGAGTGTCAATCATGAATCTGGCGAATCCTGCTCCTTTTCTCATTGGAATCGATTGTATTCCACATGGCGCCAGTGCTAGCCCCTCAACCATTCCTAAATCAATCCAAGTGCGGCACCAGTTTTGCTGTCATGGAACTCCATGAATCCTGCCCCAGTGTCAACACTTAATCTCAGGAATTAAGTATTCCGCTGATTGTGTGTCACCATTAATTTGTTTCATTGCATATGTTTTAGTTGTCTTTATTGGTGTGTGTTTTACTGTTAAATAAACATTTATATGTTGAATTATTACAAGAAGACTGGAATGCTCTTCCCTAGTCTTCACATCTTGCTTCACAGTATATCAAGGGGCAAAAAGTACAGTTAGCAACCCACATTCCAAGTTTCCTTTTTGAGCTTTGGAATATCCTAACAATTTCTATCAGCTGGGTTCTTAACAAATGGAATACATTCTGGTGACTTGAGCTCAGAGCCTGGAAGTGAAAGCTCTCATTCCAAGGGAACCATTATAACGGCAAAACACTGCAAACTGTGAACTCAGAAAAGAAGGCTTCGCTGATTCACCTGGAGAAATGGTTACCTCACAAGCTGCTATCCAGACAGCTTTTTCAAAAGGGCATTTTTTTGTTCTTGGTCATAAATGATGTTCCAGTCATGTTGCCCATTTGATAAGCCTTCTACAACCCCGTTTTCCTTAAGAGCTTCAGCCCTTTGAATTTAATGGGCGGGATTCTCCATGAGCCGACACCGAAATTGGGAAAGGCGATTGGGCGGAGAATCAGTTCTGACACCGAAATCACGGCAGGTGCCTATATGACACCAAATCGCAATGCTCCAGCACCTCAACTGTAGCGTCTATGTGTTCCGGAACGTCCATACAGTAGACACCATTTGCATATCATTAGCGGGCCCAACCCGGTATTCTCCAGGTCCTCCACAATTCTCTGCCTCTGATGGGTCGAGTTCCCGATGGTGTGGTTCACTTGTGCTTTTAAAAATCATGAAACCAGCATGGTGGCTGCTGAGGGAGAGAGAGGGTGTACAGAACGTGTCTGACATCACCATAGTTTGCTGACAGTTGTGTCGCTGGCCAGGGTTTTTCTACCAGGGCTGGGGGGAGTAGTGGGGGGGGGGGGCAGGAGGTGAGCTGTGGGGTCGGGGTGAATAGAACATAGAACATAGAACATAGAACAATACAACGCAGTACAGGCCCTTCGGCCCACGATGTTGAACCGAAACAAAAGCCATCTAACCTACACTATGCCATTATCATCCATATGTTTATCCAATAAACTTTTAAATGAACATGGAACACCATTGCCGCAGCCAGAAAGTGCAGCTGCACACACCGCTAACAGCCCACTGTGAACTTAGTGACATGGGTCGACCCATCAGAACGCTCCAGCGCAACCAGTGCCATCTTGTTGGCTGGGATGAACATGTTAGGGGATTGTAATGTGTATATGTGGCTGCAGTGTTTACCACGGACCCGGCGAATCCTGCACTGTTTTTCATTGGAATTGATTGTGTTCCATGTGGCACTGGTGCTAGCCCCTCAATGGTAACGGAATCAGTCCAGGTGTGGCGCCAGTTGTTCTGTTCTAAAAGTCCAAGGATTCTGCATTAGTGTCAACACTTAGTCTCAGAAACGGAGAATCCTGCCCAATGTTTTTCATTCAAATAACAATCCCTCCACAAGAAGCAAGCACTCAGGGAGCACTTTTGAATTACAATATGATGTGGAGACTGGAAATCTGAAAGTAATACAGGAAATGCACTGCAAGTTGTGTCACACCTTTACCTGTACAAGCGGTATGACAAAGCCAACAGTAATTGCCCATCCTTAATTACCCTTCAGAAGATGATGGAGAGCTGCTTCTTGAACCATTGCAGTCCACATGATGAAGGAACACCTGCAGCGCTGTTGCACGGCATCGCTAGGAGTTAACTTATGGAGTTTAACCCGCTGACAATGAAGGCATGGTGTTATAGTCCCAGGTCAAGATAGTGTTTCACTGAGAAAGGAATGTGCAAATGTCGTATTCCCATGCATCTGCTGCCCTTTTTCTGTAGGTGGCCGGGGTATCGTGTTTGGAATTGATGGCATTACCAGAAGAGACTTGGTGAGTTGCTGCAGTGCATTACGTAGATGTTGCCGCTGTGGACCAATGGTCGAGGGAGTGATGTTTCAGGTGAAGGATGGGGTGCTGTTTGATTGGTATAGCCAACCGTGATGTTCAGACAGTTGAGGGGGGAGGGGGGGTAGGGCGGAAGTTCAGAGACGACAATATCCTTGAACACCACGGATGATGGGTTGCTTCTCCCTTGTTGGAAATGTTTATTGCCTTGCCCGAGTTGAAACGCAAATGTCACTTGCCTCTTTTTTAATATAAATTTTTATATTATTTTTTTCCAATAGAGGAGCAATTTAGCATGGCCAATCCACCTAACCTGCACATCTATTGGGTTGTGGGGGTGAGACCCACACAGACACGGAGAGAATGTGCGAACTCCACACGGACAGTGACCCAGAGCCGGGATCGAACCTGGGACCTCGGCGCCCTGGGGCAGCAGTGCTAACCACTGCGCCACCGTGCTGCCCTGAGTAGTAGTATTTAAGAGGTAATTGTAAACTGTTCTTTTCAGATGTGAAGTTAAAGAATTTAATATTGTATTCATAATAAAGTTTTGTTTCAAAAGTAAAATAAAATCAGGGAGTTTGGCCCGTGTTTCTGTTGGCTCTGTGAAAGGGATATACAATTAGCCACACTCCCCTGTTCTTTCTACAAAATCGTCCAGGCAACTGAGCTAACCGACCCCTTATATAAATGTGACTGCATTTTTTAAAAAACCACATGCAAAAATGCTTCTCCGTAAATCGGTAATCTTACCCCCAGCCAGATCCAGTTTGATGCTGGAGCTAGATACAAAACCATGTGCCGCTGTCACAGTCCCGCATTCTTCACCTTCTCGTTGGTATTTTACAGTTGATTCCTGAACCTTTACACCTGACTCCTCTTGAAAGGGCAGGAAGATGCAGCAGCAGGTGATGTTTGTTCGTTTTATTGAAGGGTATTTACCAGCTGTGAAATCCCCCAATGAACAATGTAAGTCAATGCAAATACTAAAATAACCATGTGTACCAGTTAGAGCAATCCCCACGATCAATATATATCAAAGCATTTTGGACAACGCAAGCTGAATGAATGCAAGTAGGCAAGTGACATTCCATGGTTCAGATTTTGTAGGTTCACAAAAGATCAGACGAGAAATAGATCAGAAGTTAGTGCCATCACTTGAAGATCGCGTAGTTTTGCTGATGATTGCCGTGTGCAGCATCATTCACGACTCCTCAGATACTGAAGTAATCCGTGTCCATATGCGACAAGAACTAGAAAATCTTCGGGTTTGGGTTAATAAGAGGCAAGTGGTTGGACGCCACGGTGTCACAGTGGTTAGCATTGCTGCCTCACAATGCCGGGTTCGATCGGAAAAAGAATCATAGAATTTACAGTGCAGAAGTAGGCTATTCAGCCCATCGAGTCTGCACCGGCCCTTGGAAAGAGCACCCTACCAAGCTCACTGTAGCCACCTGGGTTGGCCAACTCTCGATGTAAAATGGAGACGGCTGCAGGGAAATTCAGCCAACATTGGCAGAAACCAGCAGGTGCAAGTTACTGTGTATTAAACTCTGCAAAAGCCCAGACAGCATCGATACAAGCAGCCATCTGCATAATAATGTAGCAGCCATCTACATACTAATAAGCGATCCCCGGGAACAATGCAACATTTGGGACAAACAAAGCTAAGCCAGACTCCCCGGCGCCAGCAGGAGCCAACACAAAAGAGGTTAACGGACACCTCAAGACCGCCCATCGATCAGGGAACCACTCCAGTATTGGAGAAATCGAACTAAGCGATTGGAACGAAGTCCAATCACCTGGAACCAGGTACAGGGTCCGCCCCGAAAGGCGGGAAGCCCCTGGGGACTATAAAGTTAAGCCCCCAAGTTCAAATTGTTCTACTTGACCGGGTCACTCAGCAACGCGAACCAACCTTGACCGTGACTGGTTCAACTGCCGCCGATATCCAGTAAGTCTTAAGTCAACGCTCGCTACGAGATAGGCGCTCCTAGCTACCAATCCGTACCAACTTCAAATCCCGCAGACTCAGGACCCGAACAAAAGGACATTTGTTCCCCTGACCTGGTGGGCCAGTCCGAAGCTAAGTATGGGCCTGTTAGTTGTAGAAGTAGCTTAGATGTAGAATTTGTGCATGAGTAGCGATTACTGTGTATAATAAATGTGCTTTGATTTGAATCTTACTAATCGGTGTATTGAGTTATTGATCATTACTTGAACTTGAACCTCGTGGCGGTATCATAAAGATACCTGGCGACTCGAGAGCAAATGTTATAAAACAGACCCAATTGAACCAACCAAAAGTTAGCAACACCACATCTCCACCCTATCCCCTTAACCCAGTAATCCCACCCAACCTGTTTGGACACTAAGGGAAATTTAGCATGGCCAATCCACATAATCTGCACATCTTTGGACTGTGGGAGGAAATAGGAGCACCCGGAGCAATGCACGCAGGCATGGGGAGAACATGCAGACTCCGCACAGACAGTGAAGCAACTGAGCTAACCACTGTGCTACCGTGCTGCCCTGGTATTCTACTACTCAATTCCCCATTAAACAACAAGAAACATATCACTCTCAAGCCATCTTAAAATAAGTATGGAAAGAGTAAAACTTGTTTAACGAAACAGATTTGGCTCCTGTTGAAGTTTGAATGTCTTCAAAAAGCTGGTTCACCTGGCGTGTCTCAGCTTCTTTCCTGTCCTCAGACATGACTGTTCTGCTTTAAATATTATTACTCTTGGGCTAACTATGCTACCGTGAGAGAATTGTGGACTCCGTGTCAGGCAGACCAGCCTTTAACTCTTCTCCAAAGCTTTTCCCAAAAATCTCTGGATTCAGCAATGACATCATCTTCCCAAATTGCAAAACAAACTAACTCTTCAGGCTGAAAGCACGTTAACTCCCCAGGGACTGTCACCAGTCTAACCACAATGCATAAACCCAGACTGAAAATCCCATTCCTCTGGTCAATTTCACCTTCTGACTCCGAACAGCTCACATGCCCTCTTACTTCTTCCTCCCACTGATTTAAATCAGAAAATGCTGGGAATACTCAGCAGGTCCGGCAGCATCCTCTTAAAATGTCTCCTGGGTAACAGGTTGACCATGTCGTTCAGCTAGTCTGGGTGGATGGAGAGCCACCTCAACAAATCACAAGCCTAGTAGTAAGCACTGTCTTTGGCCACCTGTCTCCCAACAGGATCATCACTGCTTTCCTGCTCATATCTCCCCCAAATCTGCGCTCAGGTATTGTGACGAACCTTCCTCTCCATTCAACAGCCTTGGCCCTCCAGTGCGACCTAACTTCATGATACTGTTTGAAAACGAAAAAATTAAAAGCACTCCAATGATATACCCCATTTTAAATGATTTGTCCTGAACTTGTGTTCAAAATTATAGGCTACGGTGCGGGAGCAAGGGGAGAGGCTGAAGGAAGTGGAAGTGACAGTACTGCAGCACAGTGGTCAACTTACCTCGATGGGGAATGAGATGCGGAAGGTGATGGAGATCAACAAGGATCTGCGAGGCAAAATGGAAGACCTGGAAAACAGATCCAGGCAGCAGAATTTGAGGATTGTGGGGCTGCCTGAAGGAGTTGAAGGACCCCGAAGCCGACTGAGTATTTTGCCGCGATGTTGGCGAAACTACTGGGGGAGGGGGAGGATCCCTCCCGATAAGAGCTGGATCGGGCACATCGGTCGTGGAGGCCTGTACCAAAGGCGAGTGAGCCGCCAAGAGTTGTGACTCTGTGCTTCCGTAGGTACAGTGTAAAGGAGAAGGTCCTGTGCTGGGCTAAGCAGAAGCAACTGGTGCAGTGGGCTGGAGCTGGTATCCGTGTATACCAGGACTTTACGGTGGAGCTGGCGAGCCGGCCTTCAACCGGGTGAAGAGGGCACTGTACGTTAGCAGGGTGCAGTGCGGCATTGTATATCCAGCGAAGCTGAGGGTGACCTACAAGTTCAAGGACTTTTATTTCGGAACGGCACAAGCAGCGGAGGAGTGTGCGAAGGCAGAAGGACTGTGGCAGAATTGAGAAATGGTCATGTACCAATGTAGCCTCATGACTGAATTTTTTTTTTCTTTTTTGTCTCACTGCATGCTGGTGTATGGGCTATAGGAGCCAACGTTGTGTATATTTGGACAAGGGAAGAAATAGGACTTTCAGTCGAAATGAGGGCTCTTTGGGGTGTAGGTGGATATGCAAGGTTTGTGTGCTAAAAGGGGGACTTCTGGGTTTTTCCTGGGGCCAGGCAAGGGGGAAAGGGACCCAGGCGGGGGCCTCCACGCTGGCCGGTTTAAGCTGGCCAGTGAACGGGAGTGAGGTGGGGGGAGGGGCTGCGGCCATCGGAGCCTGGCAGAACAGGGTCCAAGTGGTCTAGCCGGGGTGGAAGGTTGGGGGGAAGGAACCGAGGTTGGGAGGAGCAGTTTTACAAGAGGAAGTGGAGGGGGAGAAGTTGGGGAGGGGGGGTTTACAACTCTTGGGTGTCATTTACGGTACTCTTTTGGAGGTTGGATGGCATTGAGTGTTGTCGTGGGGGGGGGGCGACTATCGGTGAATGGTGGCCATGGGCGATTCCGGACTCCTTTTTCTTTTTCGCTTTTGTTTTTTTTCTCCCACCGCGGGAGGGTTTGTTTTATTTGAGGCATATATTGACAGTTGAGTGGGGTGGTGGGAGGATGGGATCGTTGTTGATGATAAGGGTATTTATTGACTTTGTGTTTGTTGCCTGTTGGTGGGGTGTAAATTTTGAAGGAAAATGTGAAAATGGAGAATAAAACTTTTTTTTTTTAATTTAAAAAGATTATAGTCTACTGGCATAAAAAGTCATTAATATTTCAGAAGCAAAATCATTTTCTTTTCCTCCCAATCTCGCCATATTTTTCCGAGAATCGACTCGATTGACTCTAAATTCTGTCTATTCACTTCAGCGGCTCTCCTGGAAAAAGCAGTTCAGTTTTACCGTAAAGATCTCAATTTAGGGACTTCCGGGTGCGGCAATGACCAGCTAGGTCGCACGTTTCGGCAGCTCCCGGTGGAGCGGACTTTTGGGCTCTTGATAGGAGCCCCAACGGCAATTCTAACGGCAAAAAACACTGTGCTGGAATCCAGAAGGGAATCCCCCTGGACACGGGTGGAAAAAAGAGAGGAAAGTGGCCGGATTGCAGTGGATCCTCTAGAGCAGCGGCCAGAAAGGCAGGCACAAGGCAAGATGGCGTCGGAAGGAGGCAGTTTAATATGGGGCCCTGACCAACAAGAGTTCCTGCAGCGTTGCGTGGAAGAACTCAAAAAGGAGATGAAGAAGGAGCTGTTGGCCCCGATATTACAAGCGATTGAGGGGCGAAAGGAGGAGCAAAAGACCCAGGAACAGGAGCTTCAGGTCGTGAAGGCAAAGGCTGCTGAGAATGAGGATGACATACAGGGCCTGGTGGTGAAAACGGAGATGCACGAGGCACAACACAAAAGGTGTGTGGAAAGGCTGGAGGTGCTGGAGAATAATGCGAGGAGGAAGAATTTAAGGATTCTTGGTCTTCCCGAAGGTGTAGAAGGGGCAGACGTCGGGGCATATGTGAGCACGATGCTGCTTTCGTTAATGGGATCGGAGGCCCCGACGGGTCCGCTGGAGGTGGAGAGAGCCTATCGTGTTATGGCGCAAAGACCGAGGGCTGGAGAAATTCCTCGAGCCATAGTGGTGAGATTTCTCCGATATAAGGACAGAGAGATGGTCCTCAGATGGGCAAAGAAAACTCGGAGCAGTAGGTGGGAGAACGCGGTGATCCGCGTATATCAAGATTGGAGGGCGGAGGTGGCGAGAAGGAGGGCAAGCTTTAATCGGGCCAAGGCGGTGCTGCACAAACGGAAGATTAAATTTGGAATGCTGCAACCGGCAAGACTGTGGGTCACGCATCAAGTGAAACACCACTACTTCGAAACGGCAGATGAGGCGTGGACATTTATTGTCGAGGAGAAACTGGAGTGAGCGGGCCATAAAAAGAACGTTTGGGACAAAGTGGGGGGGGTGAATATGTGGGATGAAGGGGGGGAAAAGAAGGAAGAGATGACTTCCCAAGTTGTTAATCCTGCGACCCTGTAACTTTTCTCTCTTCCCCATGTCGTGGGGGAGGGGGGGGAGGGAGGATGAGGAGCTGAGGGCGCCGGCCATCGGGGGTGGGGCCAAAAGGGAAGCGCGGGCTTTGTTCCCGCGCTATGGTAATCACGGCGGGAACAGGGAAGCAGGAAGGAGGGGGCCTCGCACAGTGTGAGCCGAGGTCACGGGGGGAAGCCGAGGTCGGCCAGAGTTTGCTGACTTCTGGGAGCAACATGGAGGGTGCAATTATGCTAGTTTGGGATCTAGCGGGGGGGGGGGGTTAACTGGGTTGCTGCTGCTGGGGAGAAGGGGGAGCTGGTATGGGGGGGGGGGGTCGGGGCGGGGGGGTGCCGCTTGGGGGAGATACGGCTACGTGGGAACCGGGTGAGGAGCTGGATTGAAAAAGGAGATGGCTAGTCGTCAAGGGGGGGGGGTAAAGAGACCCCCAACCGGGTTGATCACGTGGAATGTGAGAGGGCTGAACGGGCCGATTAAGAGGGCACGGGTACTCGCACACCTAAAGAAACTTAAGGCAGATGTGGTTATGCTTCAGGAGACGCATCTGAAGCTGATAGACCAGGTCAGACTACGCAAAGGATGGGTGGGGCAGGTGTTTCATTCGGGGCTAGACGCAAAAAACAGGGGGGTGGCCATACTAGTGGGGAAGCGGGTAATGTTTGAGGCAAAGACTATAGTGGCGGATAGTGGGGGCAGATACGTGATGGTGAGTGGCAAATTGCAAGGGGAGGCGGTGGTATTAGTGAACGTGTATGCCCCGAACTGGGATGATGCCAACTTTATGAGGCGTATGCTAGGACGAATCCCGGACCTAGAAGTGGGGAAGTTGGTAATGGGTGGAGATTTTAATACGGTGCTGGACCCAGGGCTGGACAGATCGAGGTCCAGGGCCGGAAGGAGGCCGGCTGCAGCTAGGGTGCTTAAGGACTTTATGGAGCAGATGGGAGGAGTCGACCCCTGGAGATTTAGTAGACCTAGGAGTAAGGAGTTTTCGTTTTTCTCCTATGTCCACGAAGTTTATTCACGAATAGATTTTTTTGTTCTGGGAAGGGCACTGATCCCAAAGGTGACGGGGACGGAGTACACGGCTATAGCCATTTCGGATCATGCTCCACATTGGGTGGACCTGGAGATAGGGGAAGAAAAACAACAGCGTCCACCCTGGAGAATGGACATGGGATTATTGGCGGATGAGGGGGTGTGTTTAAGGGTGAGGGGGTGTATTGAAAGGTACTTGGAACTCAATGATAATGGGGAGGTACAGGTGGGAGTGGTCTGGGAGGCGCTGAAGGCAGTGGTTAGAGGGGAGCTGATATCTATTAGGGCACATAAAGGAAAGCAGGAGGGTAGGGAAAGGGAGCGGTTGTTGAAAGAACTTCTGAGGGTGGACAGACAATATGCAGAGGCACGGGAGGAGGGACTGCACAGGGAAAGGCAAAAGCTACATGTAGAATTTGACTTGTTAACTACGGGTAATGCAGAGGCACAATGGAGGAAGGCACAGGGTGTACAGTACGAATACGGGAAGAAGGCGAGCAGGCTGCTGGCCCACCAACTGAGGAAAAGGGGAGCAGCGAGGGAGATAGGGGGGGTGAGAGATGAGGAGGGAGAGATGGAGCGGGGAGCGAAGAGAGTGAATGGAGTGTTCAAGGCATTTTACGAAAGATTATATGAAGCTCAGCCCCCAGATGGGAAGGAGAGAATGATGTGCTTTCTGGATCAGCTGGAATTTCCAAAGGTGGAGGAGCAGGAGAGGGTGGGACTGGGAGCACAGATTGAGACGGAGGAAGTGGTGAAAGGGATTGGGAGCATGCAGGCGGGGAAGGCCCCGGGACCAGACGGATTCCCAGTTGAATTCTATAGGAAATATATGGACTTGCTGGCCCCGCTACTGATGAGAACCTTTAATGAGGCGAGGGAAAGGGGGCAGCTGCCCCCGACTATGTCAGAGGCAACGATATCGCTCCTCCTAAAGAAGGAAAAAGACCCGCTGCAATGCGGGTCCTACAGGCCCATTTCCCTCCTGAATGTGGACGCTAAGATTCTGGCCAAGGTAATGGCAATGAGGATAGAGGATTGTGTCCCGGGGGTGGTTCATGAGGACCAAACTGGGTTTGTGAAGGGGAGACAGCTGAATACAAATATACGGAGGCTGCTAGGGGTAATGATGATGCCCCCACCAGAGGGGGAAGCGGAGATAGTGGTGACGATGGATGCCGAGAAAGCATTTGATAGAGTGGAGTGGGATTATTTGTGGGAGGTGCTGAGGAGATTTGGTTTTGGGGATGGGTATATCAGGTGGGTACAGTTGCTGTATAGGGCCCCGATGGCGAGCGTGGTCACGAATGGACGAGGGTCTGACTATTTTCGGCTCCATAGAGGGACCAGGCAGGGATGTCCTCTGTCCCCGTTCTTGTTTGCACTGGCGATTGAACCCCTGGCCATAGCATTGAGGGGTTCCAGGAAGTGGAGGGGAGTACTCAGGGGGGGAGAAGAACACCGGGTATTTCTGTATGCGGATGATTTGTTGCTATATGTGGCGGACCCGGCGGAGGGGATGCCAGAAATAATGCGGATACTTGGGGAGTTTGGGGATTTTTCAGGGTATAAACTGAACATGGGGAAAAGTGAGTTGTTTGTGGTGCATCCAGGGGAGCAGAGCAGAGAGATAGAGGATTTACCGTTGAGGAAGGTAACAAGGGACTTCCGGTACTTGGGGATCCAGATAGCCAAGAATTGGGGTACATTACACAGGCTTAATTTAACGCGGTTGGTGGAACAGGTGGAGGAGGACTTTAAGAGATGGGACATGGTGTCCCTGTCATTGGCAGGTAGGGTGCAGGCGGTTAAAATGGTGGTCCTCCCGAGATTTCTTTTTGTGTTTCAGTGCCTCCCGGTGGTGATCACGAAGGCTTTTTTCAAAAGACTCGAGAAGAGTATTATGAGTTTTGTGTGGGCTGGGAAGACCCCGAGAGTGAGGAGGGGATTCTTGCAGCATAGTAGGGACAGGGGGGGGCTGGCACTACCGAGCCTAAGTGAGTACTACTGGGCTGCCAATGTTTCAATGGGGTGTAAGTGGATGGGAGAAGGGGAGGGAGCGGCGTGGAAGAGATTGGAGAGGGCATCCTGCAGGGGGACTAGCCTACAAGCAATGGTGACGGCACCGTTGCCGTTCTCACCAAAGAAATACACCACAAGTCCGGTGGTGGTGGCTACATTGAAAATTTGGGGGCAGTGGAGACGGCATAGGGGAAGGACGGGAGCTTCAGTGCGGTCCCCGATAAGAAACAATCATAGGTTCGTTCCGGGAGAATGGATGGGGGATTTGGAGCATGGCAAAGAGCTGGGGTAGTACAACTGAGAGATCTGTTTGTAGATGGGACGTTTGCGAGTCGGGGAGTGCTGACGGAAAAATATGGGTTGCCCCAAGGGAATGCATTTCGGTACATGCAATTGAGGGCTTTTGCGAGGCAACAGGTGAGGGAATTCCCGCAGCTCCCGACGCAGGAGGTGCAGGATAGAGTGATCTCAGAGACATGGGTGGGGGATGGTAAGGTGTCGGACATATACAGGGAAATGAGGGACGAGGGGGAGATCATGGTAGATGAGCTGAAAGGGAAATGGGAAGAAGAACTGGGGGAGGAGATTGAGGAGGGGCTGTGGGCTGAAGCCCTACGTAGGATAAACTCATCGTCCTCATGTGCCAGGCTAAGCCTGATACAATTTAAGGTGTTACACAGGGCGCATATGACTGGAGCACGGCTTAGTAAATTTTTGGGGGTAGAGGGTAGGTGTGCGAGATGCTCGAGAGGCCCAGCGAATCACACCCACATGTTCTGGTCATGCCCGGCACTACAGGGGTTCTGGGTGGGGGTGGCAAAGGTGCTTTCAAAGGGGGTGGGGGTCCGGGTCGAACCAAGCTGGGGGTTGGCTATATTTGGGGTTGCAGAAGAGCTGGGAGTGCAGGAGGCGAGAGAGGCTGATGTTTTGGCCTTTACGTCCCTAGTAGCCCGGCGCAGGATATTGTTAATGTGGAAGGAAGCCAAACCCCCGGGTGTGGAGACCTGGATAAACGACATGGCAGGGTTTATAAAGTTAGAACGGATTAAGTTTGTGTTAAGGGGTTCGGCTCAGGGGTTCACCAGGTGGTGGCAACCGTTCGTCGATTACCTCACAGAAAGATAGAGGGAATGGAAAAGAAGTAGACAACAGCAGCAACCCAGGGGGGAGGGGGGGAGGGGGGGGGAGGAATCGAACAGACTCTCAGAGATGTTATTGTATATGTATAATATGTATAGGTAGTTGTTATAGGTAATTGTATATTGGATTGTTGGATTGTATTTTTGGAGAGTATTTATTTTAGACAAGGCAGTTGCCATTCAGTTTTGTTTTTGTTTTTGTTTATATATTATTTATTTACTTGCTTAAAACTGGCCACTGTTATTTATATTGCTTTATTGGTGTGTAAAAGAAACACTATGTACTGTTATGTTTGGCCAAAAATCTTGAATAAAATATATATATTTTTAAAAAGATCTCAATATAGAAACAACGTGAAAATTGGATCTGGCATCAATATTACTGAGCCGCAAGTGGAAGGAAGAGCTGGGAGAGGTTATAGAGGAGGTGGTCTGGTGTGAGGTGCTCCGGAGAGTGAATGCCTCGACCTCATGTGCGAGGTTGGGGCTGATACAGCTGAAGGTGGTATATAGAGCGCACCTCACAAGGGCGAAGATGAGCCGATTTTTTGAAGGGGTAGAGGATGTGTGTGAGCGTTGCGGGGGGGGGGGGGGGGGAGCCCGTGAATCACATTCATATATTTTGGTCCGGTCCAAAGCTAGGGGAGTACTGGAAGGAGGTGTTTTGGGTAATTTCCAAGGTGGTGCGTGTGAAACTGGACCCGGGTCCCCAGGAGGCCATATTCGGGGTGTCGGACCAGCCAGGGTTGGAAACGGGAGCAGAGGCAGATATCATAGCCTTCGCCTCGTTGATCGCCCGAAGGCGGATCCTGCTGGGGTGGAGAGCAGCCTCTCCACCCAGTGCCCTGGCGTGGCGGGGGGACCTGTTGGAATACTTGACCCTTGAGAAGGTTAAGTTCGAACTGAGGGGAAGCTCGGAGGGGTTCTACAAGTCATGGGCACTATTTATTATGCACTTTCAAGAACTGGATAACATCAAACATTAGTTGGGGGGGTGGGGGGGGGTGAGGGGGGCTGTGTAGATTAAGGGTGACTATGGGTAATCCCAGATTCCTTTTTGTCATTTGTTTATGTAAACATGTGGGCTGAGGTTTGGGGGTTAGTGGGCGGATGGGATCGTTGTTATTATGGGGATTGACATATCTTGCTGATTATTGTTTATTATTGATGGGTGTAAATGTGGGAGAAAATGTGAAAAAGGAAGAGAATAAAAATATTTTTAAAAATATATGTATTACTGAGCCGCGAACTACTCTGGGAATGTGATTTTTGCAGCACTTTATAAGCTAGGTCATCAAGTGGATTGTCAATTTCAAATGGCCATTTCTTTTTCAAAGATTCTTGCTCGCTTGTTGTCTTTCTTAATACAGTGACATCTGTGGAGCACCTGGTAGCATTTGAAGTTGTTGAATTCTTTCATTATATTGATGTGTTTTTGGTCCAATTGTAAACTGTATCATTTGTTGGCAGTTATTTGAATTTTTGAAACCATACCTGTGTTGCTATTAAATGGTCATTACACTGATTAGTTCTAATCCATTGTATCCGTGGGTATCTCACTGGATTTATCGATGTTAACGGCCTTTCTCTCTCTCCAACCTGTTGTTTGCAGGCGCTGCCAAGGTCATTGTCCTCTATTGGGCGTTCGGCCTTTAGTGAGTGTATTGCTATTAGTGATGCTGACAATCATCGTTGAGAATTATTTCAAGTTGTGACAGAGCCAAAAGTGAGACACAACTTTATTCCAGGGAGCATCATCGCTTTTCAATTCAAACTTTAACAATAAATCCGCAAACAAAGTCGCATTAACCGATAAGAGTTTAAATGAGTGTCTACAATTTTCACATTGAAAGTAATTAGATATTATTATATTATATTATATATTATTCTGGAGCTGGTGTAAAGTTCCGACGATTATTACTCCAGATCAGCAGTATTTTGCGAGAAACGATGACCTCCTATGTCACTCTGGATTAGCAACGTTGCGAAGATATTTGAAGGGGAAAATTAGGAAGTTTTTTTAAAGGTATGAAGGAATTCAATACAAAAAACAGCCAGGCGAAATTTTTCTGTTATTAAACGAGAGTAAAATACCAACCGCCTCGATAACAGGATAATGAAACGCTTCATTTTCTTTAAAGGAAATGTTAAAATTAACCCCCTGCAGCAGGGAGTCTGCGGACCATAGGGTCCATGAGGGGTCCCCGGGAGATCCCTGACTCTGGCGACTGCCGCGGGACCGGAAAATGCTGCTTGCAACACTTCAGGCAGGATCCAATCACCACCTGTTACTGGACACAATACAGCCTTTTGGCCAATTCATCGGCTACCAGCCAACCAATTAAACCAGGTTGTGACATAGTCTGAGTTTTGCTGTCCAAAGCTAGCAGAGTGTTCTCTTTTGTAACTTTTGAATTCCTCATTTCCCCCATTCGACTAAAAGATATATGTCCATTAAGCATCCATGGATTAAAATGTTAACAGCAAAAATGAAGGGACGAAGCGTAATCAACAGAAAAGGCCCTTACAAGAAACGTAGATAAAACTAGAAAAGACTTGTTTACACTTGATTTCTGTGTTCACCCATATTTCGCAGCAAAAATAGGGACGTTGACATTATGAGAATGCTTGGGGTTCCCTGATGCACTTGGGAGGTCAGCAGGGGTTCCTTGGCTCAAGGTTTGGGAAACCCTGCCCTACACGGTCACCGGACTTGACATAGTTCTTTGCAGCCAACTTTTCAAATGTGGTCATTGTTGTGAGGAGGAAATCTGCACAATAAATGTCCCAAAAACTGGTTTTCTTTTGAGTGATGAAGTTGGTCAGAACACAGGGCTCTTCTTCTAAATAATGATGGGATCTTTAGCATTCATGCACGAGACCTAGGCATCGCAAAGACAGCACCTCCGACAATGCAGCACCCGCTCAGTACTGCAGTGCAATTGTCATTCTAGATTTCTGGTGGTCAAATCCTGCAGCGGGATTTGAAGGCACAACTTTCTCATGCAACGGTGGGAGTGCGACCCAGTGAACAAAGACTAACTCTCAAATTATTACAAATTAGCAAAAAATGGAAACCTGAGTGGAGACCCAATCGAGGTAATTGATATCATGAAAGATGTTGATCGGTTTGACTGAGAAAATGTGTCCACTTCTGATGGAATCCGAAACAAGAGGGCAGGAACATAAGACAGTCAGAAATAAATTCAACAGGGAATTACTGAGAAGCTTAGAGACCCAGTAAGTGATAAAAAATGTGAAGCACATGAGAGAAAGGGGTAATTGAGGAGCATAGTATAGATGCATTTAAAAGGGAAGATGATATGTACATGGGGCAGAAAGAAATAAGCTGATGAGGATAAATGAGAAGAGGTGGGAAGAGCATAAATGACACCAGATATCAGTTGTGCTCAATAGTCTGTTTCTATGTTGCCGACTCTATGCAATTCTATGTAATGTAAAACGGAACATATTGGAAATGCTCGATCGGCAAGTCAAATCAATATCTACCAAGAGAAAATATAACTTAACGGTTTCATCATAACCCTTCATC
This sequence comes from Scyliorhinus torazame, assembly GCF_047496885.1. Lineage (NCBI taxonomy): Eukaryota > Metazoa > Chordata > Chondrichthyes > Carcharhiniformes > Scyliorhinidae > Scyliorhinus > Scyliorhinus torazame. Next base: position 103,430,316 of record NC_092716.1, on the reverse strand, counting down.
AGGCATGGAAAAATAAACAGGAAATCACAATTTACAACTCTTCCATTTATATAATGTCTTTGAATTAGAAAGATGCACCACTCAAAGATCTACTCAAGAAGAAAAATGCATCCAGTCAAGGGTGTATTAGAAGCGAGGAAGCAAACGTTTGATGGAAAATGTGGCTTCAAGGGACAATGTTAATGGAAGAGAAGAAATGCAGAAGCTGACAGGTTTAGAGGGAGATCGGAGTCTTTTAAATTTGAGGCACTGGAGGTTGGGAACCAATTGTAGTTCATCCAGGATAAAAATGATGGCTGAGCAAAACTTGGTACAGGACACCATATGGGTAACAAAATTATGAATAAACTAATGTTTATGTAAATTGAAATTAAGCAGGTGCGTAAGAAGGCCGACAGGAGTATAGTGGTGTAATTGTGATTATGCAGCGTGTTGTAAATGCGTTGGAAGTCTGTTTCATATCTCTCCATTCTTTTATTTCCATGTTGGAATTCAGCTTGGCACGGATAACCTTCTGCTGCAGAGGATTGAGGTGGGGTACAGATGGATAATGTTACAGAGGTAGAAGCAGGCAGTCTTTGCAATGAAGAGAATGTGTAATTGCCTGCACAGAGATTTTCATTTGTGAATTTGCTGAGGGCCAGTGTGGTGACATGGTAATCTGAATAAGCAGCATGTTGTGGATAAGATGTGCATGGATCAAACAGAAGGATGGTGTAAATATAAACAAACTGTTTGAGCAAAGAAAGAGAATGATCCCTTGTTTTCCATTTCAGTATTCCACCATTCTCCTGCTTGTGTGTCTGCATGCATGCCTATATATGGGTGTATGTATGTATGTCCCTACGACTCTATGTATGTGTGTGCATGCCTATTGGTATATCAGTGTGTATAAGAGCGTGTGTGTGTACTATATTACAGCTGTAGTCACACTTAATTCACTGCAAAGCGCTTTGGGATATCCTTAAGTCTTTCTATTTGTGAGTATTGCTGAAAAAAGAGACATGCTATCAAAGCCTTTCACTCACCAGGACAGATTGGAAAAAATACCAAATTTCAAATTGTTTATCAGCAATGCTCAGTGACTATTTGTAATTGTGTATGTGTGTACCAATATTAATGCATGTGTATTTAGTTACATGTGTATTTATTTTTGTGTGTGCTTATGCGTATATGCTTATGTGTATAGTCCACCCCACATCCAAATAATTCATCACCCAATGCTCATTAATCTACATTGCCTTACTGTCCTACAACGCCTTTACTTCAACATTCCCATCATTGTTTTCAAATCCCTTCAGGACCTTTAAAGCCAGCAAGTCATCCACGTTGCTCAGTGAGAAATAATTTTTGATTATTTTCTTGTGCTATTTTACAACGTTGAAGGCACTTTATAAATGTCGCTTGTTCGACATGTGTGACTGTGTGGGTAGTCTTTATGTTTAACTCCCATTTCCATTTGTTATCCTATGTACATTTGTCCTATTTATAACTTGTCCAAATCTGAGGAAGACCACAGAGACGCCCATTTAAAATTTCTGTTTGTAAGCCGCGATTGTTGTTGCTCAAGTGAAAAATGTTGCGACTTGTCAACATAAAAGGTCTCTTCTTAGGGCTGATTTCTTAATTTAGCGAATCGGGCGTGTACTGGTAGCTCGAGTCATTGGGAAATTGCAAAAACTGCACCGATTCTGCTAATGGTATAATGGAAACATATGTGGTTAAAGGTTGCGCCCATCTCAGCACCTGCAAATTGCACAAGGCTTGAGTTTCCTCATTCGAGATTGAAATGAAGAATAATTCAAGTCATTTCTTTGAAAACTCGCATCTCTTAACTAAACAATTCTAAATAGGTTCTGCGATCTTCCACTGTGCTGATTCTGAAAATTGCAATGGGAAGCAATCACCTTGAAGTCAGAGAACTGTCAATTTCAAAATATAGTTACTTTTAGAGCAGTGTAGCCGCTTTTCTGAGAACATCCCAGAAATATCTCTCTGCATACATGCCTCTTTATTTTCAGCTGTAATCTATAATAACGTTGTCATTCAGCAAGTTCTCATTCTGCGTTCTGTCATCCAATACATGAAAGGTGCCTTAAAATGTAAAATGAAAATAACACAAGTCGAATTAGCGAAAGGAAAAGGGGAAAAAACAACTTGAATTTACGTACAGCATTTCCTGAACTCTTCAGATCCCTGGGTACTTTTCCACCAATAAAACATTTCCATGTTGCCTATTGCAACGTCCCACAACATAAGCATTATAATGAGCAGTGAATTCACTTTAGTGACGCTGACTGAAGGATGAATTCAAGGATAACTGCAGTATGATGTTGGAACACGCTATGAGGAATGTATCGCCCCATTTCACTTACAAAGTTATTTTATGTAAAATGAGACAAACAACGAGAACTGGCAATATCCTTTCTACCATGATTGACCGCCACTATCGTGGAGATGGTGTGTAAGTGTAATGTCAGATGGTCGGTACCTCAATGCCCAGAAAAGAAATCCCCATTCATTGTTCTAGATTCCAGTGAAGTCCCGGCTCTGCATTTACACTGAGAAGTGACAATAGAATTTTTAAAAAGATCACTTAGCGTTTTAAAATAAATATTGCAGCAACCATGACTCTGCAACTGATACGGCGTGATAATATGGACATAAAATATATTTAATACGCGAACATCCAGAAATGCTGGGTAAAATCCAAATACTCACATATTTCCAGGAATTTTGTTTTAGCTATGCCACTCTGATGTGATAAATAATGGCTTGCTCTCATATATGAATTTTCCTAAAGGGCCTCACGCTGAACGTTTAATGCGCACAGCAGTGTCCCACTCACAACAGTACAAAATGTGCTGTAATTCCCTGGACAACAGCAGGTCCAACTCACAGCATTGCGATCTATATCCTGGGCAGGGCTAGGAGGTAAATTCCGTATCCAACCCAGCGGGAAGGGGAATCAACGCCCATGGTGTTGGAATACGTAACCTGTTTGGCCATGTTATAAACATACTTTCCTTACAGTAGGACTTGAACTCAGACATTCTGGCTTAGAGGCAGGGATGCTACTCATTGCGCCACAAGACCCCCTTTAGTAGAAAATATACAGCCCTTTTCACAATCACAAGTTTCTTCAAAAACATCACAACCAACTAAGTACTTTGAAATTGTTGCCCCTGTTGTAGAGAAAGATTAGCAAACTGAAATGTCATACAAATGGAAATAGGTCAAAAGACTAGAAAATCGGCAGCTGGTAATGCTTTTTGAAGGAATAGAGTTCGCCAAAACAGTCGGAAACTATATGTGGGGTGTTTCAGTCCCAGCCGATCCAGGATTTCAGAAGTCTTCCGACTTCCTGGTCAGATGAAACGCCTGTGGAAATGAAGGGCTTGATGATCACTTTTGGAATAAAACTGCTCAGCAGTACTGTGTTGCGACACTGAACTAGCAAAAGAATCACATATTAAAATTCACGTACAATTCCTTATTTATGATTGAAATGGCGTACGTACATATTCTGTTGCTTATTTCTACTTTTACTAATATTTGATTGTCCCTCAGATTGTGGTAAAACTGAGGAACTAACTTCAGGCTTCATGGGATTTGAAACATAGCAATTGGGGCAAAGGAGAGAACCTTGAGTCTGTCCCCAGAAAGCCTCTCCAGCCATTTTAACCCCCAATTCTTTCCCTCACCAAAAGTGCAAACAGTTTTGTGTTGCGGTCCTTCGTATATATATACATGTGTGTGTGTGTATGTGTGTGTTGAAAATAAAGAAATGTTAATGAAGGTTTTCATCTTGTTCTAATCAGGGAAAATGCAAGTATCCAAATTTCATACAAACAGAACAGTTGGGAAAATGAGTGCTGATCAGTTGCCAAGTTGGTTCTGACTAGCGAAGGCATTGGAAAAGCAGTGGGGGACATCAGAACAGAAGAAATAGGAGCAGCAGTAGGCCATTCAGCTCTTCTGGCTTGCTCTGTAATTGAATTATATCGTGGATGTTCTTCCAATTCACCATTTTCACTTGATGTGTATTTGTAGAAATCTATCCATACCAGCCTCAAAGACTCAGATTACACAGCCCTCTGGGGAAGAAAATTCCAAACAATTAACATCATTTCCATGCTTCCAAGTCAATCAAATAAGGTGCACGGGTTGAACTTTTGCTTGCAGAACAGGCATAAATGGGCCATGGCACACGCCTGCCAGATAATTGTGTCACTCCTAGCAAACTCAGGATTTATCAACAAGTGTTACCCAATTGCAGAATTACATCTAAAATCAGTTATTTGGTTTTAGATTTTCAATGTGCTCGGTAAATCAGCTGGAGGAACATGTTGTTTCATTTGATCAACCAATCACTCGACCAACAGCCTACTTGCCTGAATCACACCAACACTGTAATTCATAATAATAATCTTTATTGTCACAAGTAGGCTTACACTGAAATGAAGTTACTGTGAAAATCCCCTCGTCGCCACATTCCAGCACCTGTTCGGGCACACTGAGGGAGAATTCAGAATGTCCACTTCACCTAACAAACACGTCCTTCGGGAGGAAACCAGAGCACCGGAGGAAACCCACGCAGACCCTGGGAGAACATGCAGATTCTTCACAGACAGTGACCCAAGCCAGGAATTGAACCCGGGTCCCTGGCACAATGAAGCCACAATGCTAACCATTGTGCCGCCCTTATCTACGATGTTGTTCAAGTGTGTAGTGGCAGAATGTCTCTTGCGACTGAGGTAGCATCCTATTAGTGGAAATATTGCTCACAAAGTCACTGCATTGTAGCAGTGTGAAATAGCTTGTCTAACCCGTTGTTAATTTTTTTTAGGATACTTTGCTTTTCCAGGGTAATTTGAGACATTTGACCCATTTGTGCACATGTACAACACACAGTAAACAATGACCTGATCTGGATGGCCATTGTTCTGCAGGATAGCTTTTATGTGCCGCACTTCTCTGTCGAGCTTACAAGGTGAACAGAAACCTAGGGCCCTGTACGAGATTGCTACGTTTTAACCTGCAGTTGCGTGTAGGGCTGTCCTTACACACCTTAATGTACTCCATCCCACAATTCTTGTTTTTTACTTTCTCCACGATTGTCTACCCTCACCAGTCAACATACGAATTGGGATTAATGTAGCTACACTCATTATAAAATTAGCTTTATCTGCCATATTGTAAAGAGGGCTCTAAGTTAAGCAAGCCATTTTGCATGCTGCCGTACAGTGATAACGCTTGTTGTATTCCCCATTAACAGGTTGTAACTGTCTTTTTAAAAAGCGTTTGTCTACCACACACTCCAGCAATGTTGTGTATGAATTTCAGTGCTGGTGTGATATTCGGTGCATAGATCGTAATTCCTCATGAATAGTCCTCGGGCTATTCTTAAGAGGCAGAATGCAGACCCCATTTGCGAAATGTGAAACAAAACATCTACTGTTAGATGTGGTCTTGTGACTGGGCAGCACTTGCTGAACAATGGTGGGTGTATTAATACCTCCACTAACAACCAATTTCAGGCAATTAGTCCACTGGTAGCGTGGCTCATTCATACATGCTACACTCAATCTACATTGAAATGCAGAGGGACATGTTATCTGCAGCCAAAAGGCTTGTACCTTCTTGAATTACCTGTAAGCATGGAAAAGCAGCTGTTCCCAGTCGCTTGCTCCATGGCAACATGTTGGTTAATCCAGAGTTGATTGTCAAATAATCGGCACCTCTTTTAAACTAAAATAGCAGGGGGATTCAAGCCTAAGCAAGGAGTAAGAGGAGGGGCGAACAAGGACAAGAACAAAAGACAAAAAGGGGAATGAGAAACGTGATAGACAAAGAAATCAAGGGGCAGAATCAAACAGCCCACAATGAAAATAATGGGAACGTAAAGGAATGTTAAAAAGACAATCTTTAAGACCCTGTGCCTTAATGCACCTGAATGCGCAGAGCATTCACAATAAAGTGGATGAATTAATCACGTAAATAGATGTAAGCTGGGTATGATATAGTTAGGATTACGGGCATATGGTTGGTTGCAGGCTTGACCAGGGATGAGATTGAACACCCAGGGGTATTCGGTATTCAGGAAGGACTGACAAAAAGGAAAATGCGATGGTTAAAGAGGAAATTAACTCAATACTGATAAACGATTGGTGAAGACAAATGACAGAAATAGGGGAATTTATAATGGGAAACAAATAAAAGGTTGGCCAACTAAATACAGACTTTGGCTCTGTCTTGACTGAGGATGACACAAATAACATACCAGAAATGTTGGGGAACATGTGGTTTAGTAAGAGGGAGGAACTGAATGAAATCAGTATTAGTAGGGAAATAGTGCTGGAGAAACTGATGCGATTGAAGGTCGATGTATGCCCAGGGCCTGATAATCTACATCCCAGAGTACTCAAGGAAGTGACCGTCAAAATAGTGGATGCATTGGTGATCTTCTTACAAGGTTCTGTTGACTCCAGAACAGTTCCTAGAGATTGGTGTGTAGCGAATGTAACCCCACTATTTAAAAATGGAGATCGAGATAAAACAGAATTCTAGATCAGTCAGCCTGACGTCCGTAGTGGGGAAAGTTCCAGAGTGCATCATAAAATATTTAATAGGATAGCACGTGGAAAATAGTGGCAGGATCAGACGGAGTCAGTATGGATTTATGAAATTGAACTCATGCTTGCCCAAATCTACTGGAATTGTTAGAGGATGTACCCAGTAGAGATGATTGAGGGAGCTAGTGGATATGGTATTCATTTGACTTTCATAAGGCTTTGGACAAAGTCAAGAGATCAGAATGTAAAATTAAAGTGGATGGGATTATGCAAACTGAGATGGATCGGAACTTGGTTGACAGAGAGAAAACAAAGAAAAGGAATACATCGGTATTTTTCCAAGTGTCAGGCAGTGATGAGTGGGGTACCACAGTGCTCCTCCCCCAGATATTCACAATGTATATTAATGATTTAGATGAGAAAATTAAATGCAATGTCTCCAAATTTGCAGATGACACAAAGCTAGTGGGAGGGTGAGCTGTGGGGAGGGTGCAGAGATGTTTCAGTGTGATTTGGATAAGCTGTGTGAGTGCATGACAGATGAAGTATAATGTGGATAAATGTGAGTTTTCCAAGACATTTTTCCAAAATCCTAACATGACGAGCAGGGTAGATACAGGAATGATGTTCCCAATGGCGTGGGAATCCAGAATCAAGGGTCACAGTCTCAGGATACAGGATAACACATTCAGGACCAGAGGAGGAGGAGCTTTTTCACCCAGTGAGTGTTGAGCCTGTGAAACTTGCTCCCACAGAAAGCAGTTGAGGCCAAAACATTGTATGTTTTCTAGAAGGAGCTAGATATAGCTCTTGGGGCTAAATGTTATTATCATAGGCTCTGCGGGGGTGGGGCGAAGCAGGAGCAAGATATTGAATATAAATGTTTCTGCTCATTTGAAACATGACATTCTTGCATTTGACCTGATCAGTGCAAGGAAAAAGCTTCAACAGCAAGTTCCTTTTTAGGAATATTTGCATAGCTCAGATCGAATCCTTCACAGTGAAGCAAAATGCCCAACTGTTTAACTGTGGCAGCTGGTGTAAAGATTATGAAATTTATATCTAAATCAAGACCAGAAGAAACGAAAGAGGGTCTATACAATCCTCTCGTAACCACGGGGCCTCCCAGAACGTGTTAAGCAATTAAGTCCTTTTCGAAATGCAGTCACTGTTGTAGGAAATAAAGAAGAGTTTAAGCAGAGCAGAGCCCCGCAAAAAACATAGATAATCACGAGATTTTCATTTGTAAGCGACATTGGAAGAGGGATAAATATTGTGTAGGAGGATAACTCTTCTTCCAATTGTCTGGTGGGACCATTTCCATCCATCACTGAGGAGTCTCATCCGGAATGGAGCATCCTGGGACGTGCATTTCTGCCTCAGCACCTCATTGGAGCGTCAGCGCCGGTTCTGTGCTGACGTCATTGGACTGGGCATTTAGCCCATCAACTTTCAGTCCTGGGGAGATTCGCTCCGACTGAGCTGAGGCTGACACACCTTTGTGTTCCCATCATTAATTTAATCTAAATACTGTCTCTCTCTAATAGAGTCAACACTCTTATATCCAAACCTAACGAGCACAAAAATCCTCCGAATAACTTATTAATTCTTAACTTCCTCATCCCCATTCCTTCCCTCCCGCTTGCTTCTTCCCCGAACATTCTGCTCGCCGCCTCTCTCAGTCTCTCACTTACCGACCCTCCCACTTCTCTCTCTCAAACTTCCCGCTCGCTGTTTCCCCCTCATGTCCCTCCCGCTCACCGCTTCCCTCGCTGCGATTCTCCCCCTCGCTGCACCGAGCCGCCAGCCTCTGCCCGCTAGTTCCCTCCCGCTCACTGTCCTCCTCACACCCTGACCGCTTACTGCCCCCTTTTGAACCTCGCTCACAGCTGGGGCTTGGTGGAGGGGTGACAGGTGAAAGTAGCAAAGGTAGTATGAGAGGGAGTAGAAGAGTCGAGATAGGGAAGCGGGAGGGTCGGGAGAGGGAAGCGGGAGGGTCGGGAGTGGGAAGTGGGAGGGTCGGGAGAGGGAAGCGGGAGGTTCGGGAGTGGGAAGTGGGAGGGTCGGGAAAGGGAAGCGGGAGGGCCAGGAGTGGGAAGCGGGGGGGTCGGGAGTGGGAAGTGGGAGGGTTGGGAGAGGGAAGAGGGAGGTTCGGGAGTGGGAAGAGGGAGGGCCGGGAAAGGGAAGCGGGAGGGTCGGCAGTGGAAGCGGGAGGGTCGGGAAAGGGAAGCGGGAGGGTCGGGAGAGGGAAGCGGGAGGGTCGGGAAAGGGAAGCGGGAGGGTCGGGAGTGGGAAGTGGGAGGGTCGACACTGGAAGCGGGAGGGTCGGGAAAGGGAAGCGGGAGGGTCGGGAGGGGGAAGCGGGAGAGGGAAGCGGGAGGGTCGGAGTGGGAAGAGGGAGTGTCGGGAAAGGGAAGCGGGAGAGTCGGGAAAGGGAAGCGGGAGGGTCGGTAAAGGGAGGCGGGAGGGTCGGGAAATGGAAGCGGGAGGGTCGGGAGTGGAAAGCGGGAGGGTCGGGAGAGGGAAGCGGGAGGGTCGGAAGAGGGAAGCGGGAGGGTCCGGAGTGGGAAGCGGGAGGGTCGGGAGAGGGAAGCGGGAGGGTCGGGAAAGGGAAGCGGGAGGGTCGGAAGTGGGAGGGTCGGGAGCGGAAAGCAGGAGGGTCGGGAGAGGGAAGCGGGAGTGAGAAGCGGGAGGGTCGGGAGTGGGAAACGGGAGGATCGGTAAAGCGAAGCGGGAGAGTCGGAAGTGGGAAGCGGGAGGATCGGGAAAGGGAAGCGGGAGGGTCGGAGTGGGAAGGGGGAGTGTCTTGAAAGGGAAGCGGGAGAGTCGGGAAAGGGAAGCGGGAGGGTCGGGAAAGAGAAGCGTAATGGTCGGGAAATGGAAGCGGGAGGGTCGGGAGTGGAAAGCGGGAGGGTCGGAAGAGGGAAGCGGGAGGGTCTGGAGTGGGAAGCGGGAGTGGGAAGCGGGAGGGTCGGAGTGGGAAGAGGGAGTGTCGAGAAAGGGAAGCGGGAGAGTCGGGAAAGGGAAGCGGGAGGGTCGGTAAAGGGAGGCGGGAGGGTTGGGAAATGGAAGCGGGAGGGTCGGGAGTGGAAAGCGGGAGGGTCGGGAGAGGGAAGCGGGAGGGTCGGGAAAGGGAAGCGGGAGGGTCGGGAAAGGGAAGCGGGAGGGTCGGGAAAGGGAAGCGGGAGGGTCGGGAAAGGGAAGCGGGAGGGTGGGAAGTGGGAGGGTCGGGAGCGGAAAGCGGGAGGGTCGGGAGAGGGAAGCGGTAGTGAGAAGCGGGAGGGTCGGGAGTGGGAAACGGGAGGATCGGTAAAGGGAAGCGGGAGTGGGAAGCGGGAGGATCGGGAAAGGGAAGCGGGAGGGTCGGAGTGGGAAGAGGGAGTGGTGGAAAGGGAAGCTGGAGAGTCGGGAAAGGGAAGCGGGAGGGTCGGGAAAGGGAAGCGTAATGGTCGGGAAATGGAAGCGGGAGGGTCGGGAGTGGAAAGCGGGAGGGTCGGGAGTAGGAAGCGGGAGGGTCGGAAGACGGAAGCGGGAGGGTCGGGAGTGGGAAGTGGGAGGGTCAGAAGTCGGAAGTGGGAGGGTCGGGAGTGGAAAGCGGGAGGGTCGGGGGAGGGAAGCGGGAGGGTCGGGAAAGGGAAGCGGGAGGGTCGGGAGTGGGAAGTGGGAGGGTCGGAAGTGGGAAGTGGGAGGGTCGGGAGCGGAAAGCGGGAGGGTCGGAAGTGGGAAGTGGGAGGGTCGGGAGAGGGAATCGGGAGGGTCGGGAGTGGGAAGCGGGAGGGTCGGGGAGGGAAGCGGGAGGGTCGGGAGTGGGGTGGGAAGGTCGGGAGTGGGAAGTGGGAGGGTCGGGAGTGGAAAGCGGGAGGGTCGGGAGAGGGACGCGGGAGGGGGAAGCGGGAGTGGGAAGCGGGAGGATCGGGAGTGGGAAGCGGGAGGGTCGGGAGAGGGAAGGGGGAGGGTCGGAAGAGGGAAGCGGGAGGGTCGGGAGTGGGAAGTGGGAGGGTCGGGAGTGCAAAGTGGGAGGGTCGGGAGTGGAAAGCGGGAGGGTCGGGAGAGGGAATCGGGAGGGTCCGGAGTGGGAAGCGGGAGGGACGGGAGAGGGAAGCGGGAGGGTCGGGAAAGGAAAGCGGGAGGGTCGGGAAAGGGAAGCGGGAGGGTCGGGAGAGGGAAGCGGGAGGGTCGGGAAAGGGAAGCGGGAGGGTCGGAAGTGGGAGGGTCGGGAGCGGAAAGCGGGAGGGTCGGGAGAGAGAAGCGGGAGTGAGAAGCGGGAGGTTCGGGAGTGGGAAGTGGGAGGGTCGGGAAAGGGAAGCGGGAGGGCCAGGAGTGGGAAGCGGGGGGGTCGGGAGTGGGAAGTGGGAGGGTTGGGAGAGGGAAGAGGGAGGTTCGGGAGTGGGAAGAGGGAGGGCCAGGAAAGGGAAGCGGGAGGGTCGGCAGTGGAAGCGGGAGGGTCGGGAAAGGGAAGCGGGAGGGTCGGGAGAGGGAAGCGGGAGGGTCGGGAGTGGAAAGTGGGAGGGTCGACACTGGAAGCGGGAGGGTCCGGAAAGGGAAGCAGGAGGGTCGGGAGGGGGAAGCGGGAGAGGGCAGCGGGAGGGTCGGAGTGGGAAGAGGGAGTGTCGGGAAAGGGAAGCGGGAGAGTCGGGAAAGGGAAGCGGGAGGGTCGGTAAAGGGAGGCGGGAGGGTCGGGAAATGGAAGCGGGAGGGTCGGGAGTGGAAAGCGGGAGGGTCGGGAGAGGGAAGCGGGAGGGTCGGGAGTGGGAAGTGGGAGGGTCGGGAGTGGAAAGTGGGAGGGTCGGGAGTGGAAAGCGGGAGGGTCGGGAGAGGGAATCGGGAGGGTCCGGAGTGGGAAGCGGGAGGGTCGGGAGAGGGAAGCGGGAGGGTCGGGAAAGGGAAGCGGGAGGGTCGGAAGTGGGAGGGTCGGGAGCGGAAAGCGGGAGGGTCGGGAGAGGGAAGCGGGAGTGAGAAGCGGGAGGGTCGGGAGTGGGAAACGGGAGGATCGGTAAAGCGAAGCGGGAGAGTCGGAAGTGGGAAGCGGGAGGATCGGGAAAGGGAAGCGGGAGGGTCGGAGTGGGAAGGGGGAGTGTCTTGAAAGGGAAGCGGGAGAGTCGGGAAAGGGAAGCGGGAGGGTCGGGAAAGAGAAGCGTAATGGTCGGAAAATGGAAGCGGGAGGGTCGGGAGTGGAAAGCGGGAGGGTCGGAAGAGGGAAGCGGGAGGGTCTGGAGTGGGAAGCGGGAGTGGGAAGCGGGAGGGTCGGAGTGGGAAGAGGGAGTGTCGAGAAAGGGAAGCGGGAGAGTCGGGAAAGGGAAGCGGGAGGGTCGGTAAAGGGAGGCGGGAGGGTTGGGAAATGGAAGCGGGAGGGTCGGGAGTGGAAAGCGGGAGGGTCGGGAGAGGGAAGCGGGAGGGTCGGGAAAGGGAAGCGGGAGGGTCGGGAGAGGGAAGCGGGAGGGTCGGGAAAGGGAAGCGGGAGGGTCGGGAAAGGCAAGCGGGAGGGTGGGAAGTGGGAGGGTCGGGAGCGGAAAGCGGGAGGGTCGGGAGAGGGAAGCGGTAGTGAGAAGCGGGAGGGTCGGGAGTGGGAAACGGGAGGATCGGTAAAGGGAAGCGGGAGTGGGAAGCGGGAGGATCGGGAAAGGGAAGCGGGAGGGTCGGAGTGGGAAGAGGGAGTGGTGGAAAGGGAAGCTGGAGAGTCGGGAAAGGGAAGCGGGAGGGTCGGGAAAGGGAAGCGTAATGGTCGGGAAATGGAAGCGGGAGGGTCGGGAGTGGAAAGCGGGAGGGTCGGGAGAGGGAAGCGGGAGGGTCGGAAGAGGGAAGCGGGAGGGTCGGGAGTGGGAAGTGGGAGGGTCAGAAGTCGGAAGTGGGAGGGTCGGGAGTGGAAAGCGGGAGGGTTTGGGGAGGGAAGCGGGAGGGTCGGGAAAGGGAAGCGGGAGGGTCGGGAGTGGGAAGTGGGAGGGTCGGAAGTGGGAAGTGGGAGGGTCGGGAGCGGAAAGCGGGAGGGTCGGAAGTGGGAAGTGGGAGGGTCGGGAGAGGGAATCGGGAGGGTCGGGAGTGGGAAGCGGGAGGGTCGGGGAGGGAAGCGGGAGGGTCGGGAGTGGGGTGGGAAGGTCGGGAGTGGGAAGTGGGAGGGTCGGGAGTGGAAAGCGGGAGGGTCGGGAGAGGGACGCGGGAGGCGGAAGCGGGAGTGGGAAGCGGGAGGATCGGGAGTGGGAAGCGGGAGGGTCGGGAGAGGGAAGTGGGAGGGTCGAGAGGGGGAAGTGGGAGTGGGAAGCGGGAGGGTCGGGAGAGGGAAGGGGGAGGGTCGGAAGAGGGAAGCGGGAGGGTCGGGAGTGGGAAGTGGGAGGGTCGGGAGTGCAAAGTGGGAGGGTCGGGAGTGGAAAGCGGGAGGGTCGGGAGAGGGAATCGGGAGGGTCCGGAGTGGGAAGCGGGAGGGACGGGAGAGGGAAGCGGGAGGGTCGGGAAAGGAAAGCGGGAGGGTCGGGAAAGGGAAGCGGGAGGGTCGGGAGAGGGAAGCGGGAGGGTCGGGAAAGGGAAGCGGGAGGGTCGGAAGTGGGAGGGTCGGGAGCGGAAAGCGGGAGGGTCGGGAGAGAGAAGCGGGAGTGAGAAGCGGGAGGGTCGGGAGTGGGAAACGGGAGGATCGGGAAAGGGAAGCGGGAGGGTCGGAGTGGGAAGAGGGAGTGGCGGAAAGGGAAGCGGGAGAGTCGGGAAAGGGAAGCGGGAGGGTCGGGAAAGGGAAGCTGAAGGGTCGGGAGTGGGAAGTGGGAGGGTCGGAAGTGGGAAGTGGGAGGGTCGGGAGCGGAAAGCGGGAGGGTCGGAAGTGGGAAGTGGGAGGGTCGGGAGAGGGAATCGGGAGGGTCGGGAGTGGGAAGCGGGAGGGTCGGCAGAGGGAAGCGGGTGGGTCGGGAGGGAAGCGGGAGGGTCGGGAGTGGGAAGTGGGAAGGTCGGGAGTGGGAAGTGGGAGGGTCGGGAGTGGAAAGCGGGAGGGTCGGGAGTGGAAAGCGGGAGGGTCGGGAGAGGGACGCGGGAGGGTCGGGAGGGGGAAGCGGGAGTGGGAAGCGGGAGGATCGGGAGTGGGAAGCGGGAGGGTCGGGAGAGGGAAGTGGGAGGGTCGAGAGGGGGGAGTGGGAGTGGGAAGCGGGAGGGTCGGGAGAGGGAAGGGGGAGGGTCGGAAGAGGGAAGCGGGAGGGTCGGGAGTGGGAAGTGGGAGGGTCGGGAGTGGAAAGTGGGAGAGTCGGGAGTGGAAAGCGGGAGTGTCGGGAGAGGGAATCGGGAGGGTCCGGAGTGGGAAGCGGGAGGGACGTGAGAGGGAAGCGGGAGAGTCGGAAAAGGGAAGCGGGAGGGTCGGGAAAGGGAAGCGGGAGGGTCGGGAAAGGGAAGCGGGATGGTCGGGAAAGGGAAGCGGGAGGGTCGGAAGTGGGAGGGTCGGGAGCGGAAAGCGGGAGGGTCGGGAGAGGGAAGCGGGAGTGAGAAGCGGGAGGGTCGGGAGTGGGAAACGGGAGGATCGGTAAAGGGAAGCGGGAGTGGGAAGCGGGAGGATCGGGAAAGGGAAGCGGGAGGGTCGGAGTGGGAAGAGGGTGTGGCGGAAAGGGAAGCGGGAGAGTCGGGAAAGGGAAGCGGGAGGGTCGGGAAAGGGTAATGGTCGGGAAATGGAAGCGGGAGGGTCGTGAGTGGAAAGCGGGAGGGTCGGGAGAGGGAAGCGGGTGGGTCGGAAGAGGGAATCGGGAGGGCCGGGAGTGGGAAGTGGGAGGGTCAGAAGTCGGAAGTGGGAGGGTCGGGAGTGGAAAGCGGGAGGGTCGGGGGAGGGAAGCGGGAGGGTCGGGAAAGGGAAGCGGGAGGGTCGGGAAAGGGAAGCGGGAGGGTCGGGGAGGGAAGCGGGTGGGTCGGGGAGGGAAGCGGGAGGGTCGGGAGTGGGAAGTGGGAGGGTCGGGAGTGGAAAGCGGGAGGGTCGGGAGAGGGACGCGGGAGGGTCGGGAGGGGGAAGCGGGAGGGTCGGGGGAGGGAAGCGGGAGGGTCGGGAAAGGGAAGCGGGAGGGTCGGGAAAGGGAAGCGGGAGGGTCGGCAGAGGGAAGCGGGTGGGTCGGGGAGGGAATCGGGAGGGTCGGGAGTGGGAAGCGGGACGGTCGGCAGAGGGAAGCGGGTGGATCGGGGAGGGAAGCGGGAGGGTCAGAAGTCGGAAGTTGGTGGGTCGGGAGTGGAATGCGGGAGGGTCGGGGGAGGGAAGCGGGAGGGTCGGGAAAGGGAAGCGGGAGGGTCGGCAGAGGGAAGCGGGTGGGTAGGGGAGGGAAGCGGGAAGGTCGGGAGTGGGAAGTGGGAAGGTCGGGAGTGGGAAGTGGGAAGGTCGGGAGTGGGAAGTGGGAGGGTCGGGAGTGGAAAGCGGGAGGGTCGGGAGAGGGACGCGGGAGGGTCGGGAGGGGGAAGCGGGAGTGGGAAGCGGGAGGGTCGGAGTGGGAAGAGGGAGTGTCGGGAAAGGGAAGCAGGAGAGTCGGGAAAGGGAAGCGGGAGGGTCGGGAGTGGAAAGCGGGAGGGTCGGGAGAGGGAAGCAGGAGGGTCGGAAGAGGGAAGCGGGAGGGTCGGGAGTGGGAAGTGGGAGGGTCGGGAGTGGAAAGTGGGAGGGTCGGGAGTGGAAAGCAGGAGGGTCGGGACAGGGAATCGGGAGGGTCCGGAGTGGGAAGCGGGAGGGTCGGGAAAGGGAAGCGGGAGGGTCGGGAAAGGGAAGCGGGAGGGTCGGGAGCGGAAAGCGGGAGGGTCGGGAGAGGGAAGCGGGAGTGAGAAGCGGGAGGGTCGGGGGTGGGAAACGGGAGGATCGGTAAAGGGAAGCGGGAGAGTCGGGAGTGGGAAGCGGGAGGGTCGAGAGGGGGAAGCGGGAGTGGGAAGCGGGAGGGTCGGGAGAGGGAATCGGGAGGGTCCGGAGTGGGAAGCGGGAGGGACGTGAGAGGGAAGCGGGAGAGTCGGAAAAGGGAAGCGGGAGGGTCGGGAAAGGGAAGCGGGAGGGTCGGGAAAGGGAAGCGGGATGGTCGGGAAAGGGAAGCGGGAGGGTCGGAAGTGGGAGGGTCGGGAGCGGAAAGCGGGAGGGTCGGGAGAGGGAAGCGGGAGTGAGAAGCGGGAGGGTCGGGAGTGGGAAACGGGAGGATCGGTAAAGGGAAGCGGGAGTGGGAAGCGGGAGGATCGGGAAAGGGAAGCGGGAGGGTCGGAGTGGGAAGAGGGTGTGGCGGAAAGGGAAGCGGGAGAGTCGGGAAAGGGAAGCGGGAGGGTCGGGAAAGGGTAATGGTCGGGAAATGGAAGCGGGAGGGTCGTGAGTGGAAAGCGGGAGGGTCGGGAGAGGGAAGCGGGTGGGTCGGAAGAGGGAATCGGGAGGGCCGGGAGTGGGAAGTGGGAGGGTCAGAAGTCGGAAGTGGGAGGGTCGGGAGTGGAAAGCGGGAGGGTCGGGGGAGGGAAGCGGGAGGGTCGGGAAAGGGAAGCGGGAGGGTCGGGAAAGGGAAGCGGGAGGGTCGGGGAGGGAAGCGGGTGGGTCGGGGAGGGAAGCGGGAGGGTCGGGAGTGGGAAGTGGGAGGGTCGGGAGTGGAAAGCGGGAGGGTCGGGAGAGGGACGCGGGAGGGTCGGGAGGGGGAAGCGGGAGGGTCGGGGGAGGGAAGCGGGAGGGTCGGGAAAGGGAAGCGGGAGGGTCGGGAAAGGGAAGCGGGAGGGTCGGCAGAGGGAAGCGGGTGGGTCGGGGAGGGAATCGGGAGGGTCGGGAGTGGGAAGCGGGACGGTCGGCAGAGGGAAGCGGGTGGATCGGGGAGGGAAGCGGGAGGGTCAGAAGTCGGAAGTTGGTGGGTCGGGAGTGGAATGCGGGAGGGTCGGGGGAGGGAAGCGGGAGGGTCGGCAGAGGGAAGCGGGTGGGTAGGGGAGGGAAGCGGGAAGGTCGGGAGTGGGAAGTGGGAAGGTCGGGAGTGGGAAGTGGGAAGGTCGGGAGTGGGAAGTGGGAGGGTCGGGAGTGGAAAGCGGGAGGGTCGGGAGAGGGACGCGGGAGGGTCGGGAGGGGGAAGCGGGAGTGGGAAGCGGGAGGGTCGGAGTGGGAAGAGGGAGTGTCGGGAAAGGGAAGCAGGAGAGTCGGGAAAGGGAAGCGGGAGGGTCGGGAGTGGAAAGCGGGAGGGTCGGGAGAGGGAAGCAGGAGGGTCGGAAGAGGGAAGCGGGAGGGTCGGGAGTGGGAAGTGGGAGGGTCGGGAGTGGAAAGTGGGAGGGTCGGGAGTGGAAAGCAGGAGGGTCGGGACAGGGAATCGGGAGGGTCCGGAGTGGGAAGCGGGAGGGTCGGGAAAGGGAAGCGGGAGGGTCGGGAAAGGGAAGCGGGAGGGTCGGGAGCGGAAAGCGGGAGGGTCGGGAGAGGGAAGCGGGAGTGAGAAGCGGGAGGGTCGGGGGTGGGAAACGGGAGGATCGGTAAAGGGAAGCGGGAGAGTCGGGAGTGGGAAGCGGGAGGGTCGAGAGGGGGAAGCGGGAGTGGGAAGCGGGAGGGTCGGAGTGGGAAGAGGGAGTGTCGGGAAAGGGAAGCGGGAGAGTCGGGAAAGGGAAGCGGGAGGGTCGGGAGTGGAAAGTGGGAGGGTCGGGAGAGGGAAGCGGGAGGGTCGGGAAAGGGAAGCGGGAGGGTCGGGAAAGGGAAGCGGGAGGGTCGGGAGTGGGAGGGTCGGAAGTGGGAAGTGGGAGGGTCGGGAGCGGAAAGCGGGAGGGTCGGAAGTGGGAAGTGGGAGTGTCGGGAGAGGGAATCGGGAGGGTCGGGACTGGGAAGCGGGAGGGTCGATAGAGGGAAGCGGGAGTGTCGGGGGAGGGAAGCGGGAGGGTCGGGAGTGGGAAGTGGGAGGGTCGGGAGTGGAAAGCGGGAGGGTCGGGAGAGGGACGCGGGAGGGTCGGGAGGGGGAAGCGGGAGTGGGAAGCGGGAGGATCGGGAGTGGGAAGCGGGAGGGTCGGGAGAGGGAAGTGGGATGGTCGGGAGAGGGAAGTGGGAGGGTCGGGAGGGGGAAGCGGCACTGGGAAGCGGGAGGATCGGGAGAGGGAAGCGGGAGGGTCGGGAGTCGGACGTTTCGAGCAAAGTAGACGACTGTGTTAAATGAATGACTGAGCATGCGCAGAAACTGCGCTGGAACAACAACGGGAGCAGCGCAATTCTGGGAACTTCTCAAATTGACAAACTGGCTCAGATGAAACAGTGATATTAGAACATTGTTTAATAGGTTACCTGCATTTGCTTCAACCACTCTCTCAGATAGCAAGTTCCACATTTTTACCATTCTTTCGATAATAAGTTTCTTCCGAATTCAGAGACACAGCCTGTTAATCCTTTCCTGATTAACAAACCCACGTATGTCCAAAATAAATGTTTCAAGTGTTCTCTACACCCCCAATGCCTCCATATTATTTCATTAATATGGTGACTACAACTGCTGTGAATACTCTGAAGTGGTCTAAGAATGGTTCAATGCAATGCAGCATGAGTTTCTTACCTGTCACGTCTGGAATGAAAACTGACTGCCAGTCGGTTTTATCTACAAGTTCAGGCAAACATCCCTCTGTTAAGAGAGGGAGTACATAGGAATGGGCCATTTGGTCTCCTGGCTGCTGCTGTTGGCGAGTTGAGAGAAATGGGGCTTCTACCCTTCGTGTTAATGCGTACGCAGTGCCCTGACTGCTATTAGCCAATTGACTGAGCGATACGGAAACATCGCTTCAGCGCCAATTTTCGCGGATGGCGACATCGCGGCCAACGAAAATCACCGGGAAATCCCGTGTGTCCTGAGAGAGCAGCTGAGACATGAGCAGACGGCAAGAGAGCAAGGCAAAGCAAGAGGAGAGAGAAACTGGGCAGTGGTGGGAGTGGGAGTTGAACAATAAAGCAACACAAATTGGAGGGCAGGCGAGTTGGTGGCGGCCTGTGATGAGTGATCATGGTTTGCATGGAGGCACAGTTTCGGTGCAGCTTCCTGAGGACTGAGCCCTCATTTCATGAATCTGGGACTTGGCAGGTAAGTGAATTAATTTCGCTATTTGTTTTATTTAATGTTCGTCATAAAATTGTAGGGAAAACTGATTTAGGAGTGACTTACTGTTGATTCAGTTAGGGGCTGGTTTAGCACAGTGGGCTAAAGAGCTGGCTTGTAATGCAGAGCAGTGCGGGTTCAATTCTCGTATCAACCTCCCCGAACAGGCACCGGAATGTGGCGACTAGGGGCTTTTCACAGTAACTTCATTGAAGCCTACTTGTGACAATAAGCGATTATTATTATTCAGTGGCATTTACTTGGTGTTTCCTATTCGAGTTAACACCGTAGAAACGCAATACAAGTAGTAAACATTGCACACCTTAAATCTTTCCAC
Organism: Scyliorhinus torazame; assembly: GCF_047496885.1. Classification (NCBI taxonomy): domain Eukaryota; kingdom Metazoa; phylum Chordata; class Chondrichthyes; order Carcharhiniformes; family Scyliorhinidae; genus Scyliorhinus; species Scyliorhinus torazame. The sequence goes on along the minus strand of NC_092716.1, from coordinate 103,411,414 downwards.
TATTGTGAGCTTGTTCACAGATTTATGAATTACGATATTCACCCCACTAAAAAAACAATTATCTAAATATTATATTTTGGGCCTTGTGATAAGAATAAATTCAACTGAATCAACTACATGAACATTTGCAAGTAGCAGCCAAGTGTCGTGTGATATAATGTAATGTTTACATTGTTGAGTTACAGAACAGACATCGTTTCCCTGAATGCCAAACAGATTGGAAGAGATAAAGAGCGATGTCACATGATTGAATCATCAGAAATACATCAAAATACAGTTGCCAACCCCGCTGTGACTCAGGACTTGTTCTACAAAAGCCGGGACCTGATTACTGTATTCAGAATGTTTGATATTTTAATTTCATGTTTCCAACATTCATCAATTTAGTTTTGATGAATCCAGTCCTCTGTTATATGAGAAAATATTGATCTCTGACATATCCTCTTTACTGTTTGCGAACCCGCTCCAAGCGTTTGTAATGGAAAAATATCAATTAGCTTTCTCTTCCCTCTCAGAATTTCAGGAGCGCAGGGGCAGCACGGTGGCACAGTGGGTTAGCCCTGCTGCCTCAGCGCCGAGGTCCCAGGTTCGTTCCCTCTGGGTCATTGTCTGTGTGGAGTTTGCACATTCTCCCCGTGTTTGCGTGGGTTTCGCCCCCACAACCCAAAGACGTGCAGGTTAGGTGGATTTGCCATGCTAAATTGCCCCTTAATTGGAAAAAATGAATTGGGTACTCTAACTTTATAAAGAAAAAAAAACGAATTTCAGGAGCGGTCATGAGAAAGACCCCAAATAACTGTGACACTCACTCGGTCCATGTTCTGGAACTGTTTCAAATGCAGCCATCATTTGTTTGTAGTTATTCATTGTAAATCCCTGGGGGATAACAGAGCAGAGCAGGTCAATTATAGATTCAATAAGGGAGGACAGTTAAGGTGGACAATTATTCTTCACTAATAAAGAAGACAAAGAACAGCACAGCATAGGAACAGGCTCTTCGAATCTCCACTCTGGGAAAAAGCATCTGACTATCCACTCTGTCCATGCCACTCATAATTTTGTAAACCTCCATTAGGTCGCCCCTCAAACTCCATCGTTCCAGTGAAAACAATCCACATTTCTCCAACCTCTCCTCATAGCTAATGCCCTTCATACCAGGCACCATCCTGGTAAACGACTTCTGTACCCTCTCTAAAGCCTCCACATCCTTCTGGTAGTGCGGCGCCCAGAATTGCACGCATTTCTCCAAATGTGGCATACCTAAGATTCTGTACAGCTGCAGCATGACTTGTCAATTTTTTATACTCAATGCCCTGACCAATCAAGGCAAGCATGCCGTATGGCTTCTGATGACCTTATCCACCTGCCTTGCCACTTTCAGTGATCTGTGGACCTGTACACCCAGGTCTCCCTGCCTGTCAATCCTCCTAAAGGCTCTGCCATTTTCTGTTAAATTTCCACCTGTATTCGACCTTCCAAAATGCATTACCCCACATTTGTCCGGATTAAACGCCATTTGCCATTTCTCCGCCCACGTCTCCAACCGACCTATATCCGGTGTATCCTTTGACAATTTTCTTCACTATCCGCAACTCCACCAATCTTCATGTCATCTGCAAATTTACCAATCAAACCGGCTACATTTTCCTCCAAATCATTTATAGATATACTATGGACGACAAAGGTCCCAGCACTATTCCCTGTAAAATGCCACTATTCACAGCCTTCCATTCTGAAAAACACCAGCCCACCGCTATCCTCTCTTCTATGACCGAACCAGTTCTGTTTCCATCTTGTCAGCTCATCTCTGATCCAGTGTGACTTCACCTTTTGTACCAGTCTGCCATGAGGGACCTTATCATCTAGCGGGGGGGGTGGGAGGGGGTAATTACTGGGTTGCTGCTGCTGGGGAGAGGGGGGAGCTGGTATGGGAGGGGATGGGCGGGGGGGCACCGCCTGGGGGAGATACAGCTGCATGGGAACCGGGTGAGGAGCTGGAAAAAGGGGATGGCTAATCTACAAGGGGGGGGGGTAGGAAGCCCCCCAACCCGGCTGATCACGTGGAACGTGAGAGGGCTGAACGGGCCGATAAAGAGGGCACGGGTACTCGCACACCTTAAGAAACTTAAGGCAGATGTGGTTATGTTACAGGAAACGCACCTGAAACTGATAGACCAGGTTAGGCTACGCAAAGGATGGGTGGGGCAGGTGTTCCATTCGGGGCTAGATGCGAAAAACAGGGGGGTGGCTATATTAGTGGGGAAGCGGGTAATGTTCGAGGCAAAGACTATAGTGGCAGATAACGGGGGCAGATACGTGATGGTGAGTGGCAAACTACAGGGGGAGACGGTGGTTTTGGTAAACGTATATGCCCCGAACTGGGATGATGCCAATTTTATGAGGCGGATGCTAGGACACATTCCGGACCTAGAGATGGGAAAGCTGATAATGGGGGGAGATTTTAATACGGTGTTGGAACCAGGGCTGGATAGGTCGAAGTCCAGGACTGGAAGGAGGCCGGCAGCAGCCAAGGTACTTAAAGATTTTATGGAGCAGATGGGAGGTGTAGACCCGTGGAGATTTAGCAGACCTAGGAGTAAGGAGTTCTCGTTTTTCTCCTATGTCCATAAAGTCTACTCGCGAATAGACTTTTTTGTGCTGGGAAGGGCGTTGATCCCGAAGGTGAGGGGAACGGAGTATACGGCTATAGCCATTTCGGATCACGCTCCACACTGGGTAGACTTGGAGATAGGGGAGGAAACAGGAGGGCACCCACCCTGGAGAATGGACATGGGACTAATGGCAGATGAGGGGGTGTGTCTAAGGGTGAGGGGGTGCATTGAAAAGTACTTGGAACTCAATGATAATGGGGAGGTCCAGGTGGGAGTGGTCTGGGAGGCGCTGAAGGCGATGGTTAGAGGGGAGCTGATATCAATAAGGGTACATAAAGGGAAGCAGGAGAGTAAGGAACGGGAGCGGTTGCTGCAAGAACTTTTGAGGGTGGACAGACAATATGCGGAAGCACCGGAGGAGGGACAGTACAGGGAAAGGCAAAGGCTACATGTAAAATTTGACTTGCTGACTACGGGCACTGCAGAGGCACAATGGAGGAAGGCACAGGGTGTACAGTACGAATATGGGGAGAAGGCGAGCAGGTTGCTGGCACACCAATTGAGGAAAAGGGGAGCAGCGAGGGAAATAGGGGGAGTGAGGGATGAGGAAGGAGAGATGGAGCGGGGAGCGGAGAGAGTGAATGGAGTGTTCAAGACATTTTATAAAAAATTATATGAAGCTCAACCCCCGGATGGGAGGGAGAGAATGATGGGCTTCTTGGATCGGCTGGAATTTCCCAAGGTGGAAGAGCAGGAAAGGGTGGGACTGGGAGCACAGATCGAGGTAGAAGAAGTGGTGAAAGGAATTAGGAGCACGCAGGTGGGAAAGGCCCCGGGACCGGATGGATTCCCAGTCGAATCCTATAGAAAATATGTGGACTTGCTCGCCCCGGTATTGACGAGGACCTTTAATGAGGCAAAGGAAAGGGGACAACTGCCCCCGACTATGTTGAAAGCAACGATATCGCTTCTCTTAAAGAAGGAAAAGGACCCGCTACAATGCGGGTCCTATAGACCTATTTCCCTCCTAAATGTAGATGCCAAGATCCTGGCCAAGGTAATGGCAATGAGAATAGAGGAATGTGTCCCGGGGGTGGTCCACGAGGACCAAACTGGGTTTGTGAAGGGGAGACAGCTGAACACGAATATACGGAGGCTGTTAGGGGTAATGATGATGCCCCCACCAGAGGGGGAAACGGAGATAGTAGTGGCGATGGATGCCGAGAAAGCATTTGATAGAGTGGAGTGGGATTATTTGTGGGAGGTGTTGAGGAGATTTGGTTTTGGAGAGGGGTATGTTAGATGGGTACAGCTGTTGTATAGGGCCCCGATGGCGAGTGTGGTCACGAATGGACGGGGATCTGCATATTTTCGGCTCCATAGAGGGACAAGGCAGGGATGCCCTCTGTCCCCATTATTGTTTGCACTGGCGATTGAGCCCCTGGCGATAGCGTTGAGGGGTTCCAAGAAGTGGAGGGGAGTACTTAGAGGAGGAGAAGAACACCGGGTATCTTTGTATGCGGACGATTTGTTACTATATGTGGCAGACCCGGCGGCGGGGATGCCAGAAATAATGCGGATACTTGGGGAGTTTGGGGATTTTTCAGGGTATAAATTGAACATGGGGAAAAGTGAGTTGTTTGTGGTGCATCCAGGGGAGCAGAGTAGAGAAATAGAGGACCTACCGTTGAGGAAGGTAACAAGGGACATTCGTTACCTGGGGATCCAGATAGCCAAGAATTGGGGCACATTGCATAGGTTAAATTTAACGCGGTTGGTGGAACAAATGGAGGAGGATTTCAAGAGATGGGATATGGTATCCCTGTCACTGGCAGGGAGGGTGCAGGCGGTTAAGATGGTGGTCCTCCCGAGATTCCTCTTTGTGTTTCAGTGCCTCCCGGTGGTGATCACGAAGGCTTTTTTTAAAAGGATTGAAAAGAGCATCATGGGTTTTGTGTGGGCCGGGAAGACCCCGAGAGTGAGGAAGGGATTCTTACAGCGTAGCAGGGATAGGGGGGAGCTGGCACTACCGAGCCTAAGTGAGTATTATTGGGCCGCTAATATTTCAATGGTGAGTAAGTGGATGGGAGAGGAGGAGGGAGCGGCGTAGAAGAGATTAGAGAGGGCGTCCTGTAGGGGGACTAGCCTACAGGCTATGGTGACAGCCCCATTGCCGTTCTCACCGAGGAACTAAACCACAAGCCCGGTGGTGGTGGCTACACTGAAGATTTGGGGACAGTGGAGACGGCATAGGGGAAAGACTGGAGCCTTTGGGGGGTCCCCAATAAGAAACAACCATAGGTTTGCCCCGGGGGGAATGGATGGGGGATATGGAATGTGGCAAAGAGCAGGAATAACGCAACTGAAAGATCTGTTTGTGGATGGGAAGTTCGCGAGTCTGGGAGCGCTGACCGAGAAATATGGGTAGCCCCAAGGGAATGCATTCAGGTATATGCAACTGAGGGCTTTTGCGAGGCAACAGGTGAGGGAATTCCCGCAGCTCCCGACACAAGAGGTGCAGGACAGAGTGATCTCAAAGACATGGGTGGGGGATGGTAAGGTGTCAGATATATATAGGGAAATGAGGGACGAAGGGGAGACTATGGTAGATGAACTAAAAGGGAAATAGGAAGAAGAGCTGGGGGAGGAGATCGAGGAGGGGCTGTGGGCAGATGCCCTAAGCAGGGTAAACTCGTCGTCCTCGTGTGCCAGGCTAAGCCTGATTCAGTTTAAGGTATTACACAGGGCTCATATGACTGGAGCACGGCTCAGTAAATTTTTTGGGGTGGAGGATAGGTGTGCGAGGTGCTCGAGAAGCCCAGCGAATCATACCCATATGTTTTGGTCATGCCCGGCACTACAGGGGTTTTGGATGGGGGTGACAAAGGTGCTTTCAAAAGTAGTAGGGGTCCGGGTCGAACCAAGCTGGGGGTTGGCTATATTTGGGGTTGCACAAGAGCCGGGAGTGCAGGAGGCGAGAGAGGCCGATGTTTTGGCCTTTGCATCCCTAGTAGCCCGGCGTAGGATATTGCTAATGTGGAAAGAAGCCAAGCCCCCGGGGGTGGGGACCTGGATAAATGACATGGCAGGGTTTATAAAGCTAGAGCGGATTAAGTTCGTCCTAAGGGGGTCGGCTCAAGGGTTCACCAGGCGGTGGCAACCGTTCGTCGAATACCTCGCAGAAAGATCGATGGAATGGAAAAAAGAAGGCAGCAGCCCAGGATCCGGGGGGGGGGGGGGGGGGGGGAGGAGGAACCAGAAGGACTCTCAGGGTTGTTAATATATACTGTATAATATGTATAGGTCGTTGCTACAGATAATTATATATTGGACTGTTAAATTATATTTTTGGAGAGTGTTACTTGTGATAAGGCAGTTGCCAATTAGGGTTAGTTTTCATTTTTGTTATTTATTATTTATTCATTTTCTGTTTATAAAATAGGTCATTGTTATTTGTGTTGTTATAATATTGTGTAAAGGATGCACAATGTACTGTGTTGGTTGACCAAAAATTTTCAATAAAACATTTTTTTTTAAAAATGAGGGACCTTGTCAAAGACTTTATGTAGACAACATCCATTGCCCTTCCTTCATTAATCATCTTCATCACTTCCTCAAAAGACTCGATCAAGTTGGTGAGACACGACCTCCCCTTTACAAAACCATGCTGCCTATTGTTAATAAGTCCGTTTGTTTCCAAATGCGAGTAAAAATCAACTTGCAACCATCCTTCAGAACAGGATGGACCAAGTAGGAATGCTGCCTGTTCTATTTCATTATCATTTACCTCACAACAAGAGTGAATCTGCATTCACTGTTATCAAATAACAGCAGTAATTGTATGGCTAACTGAACCGTGCATCCAATTAGTTTAGATTTTAGTTCACTTACTTTGTGTTTACGAAAGACCTGCCGCCGATGTTACCTGTCCGAAAGATGAAACTGAGAGAATAATTCATACTTTGCTGATTGAAAAGAGAAAGGAGATTTCAATGAAAGTAAAGACCTCGGGGAGTACATATAATATGTGAAGGTATCAGGATAAATGAGTAGGTAATTTAAAACAGAGGATTCGTCACTTTATTAATGCAATTTATTAATGCGAGGAGAATGCGATTTCGCGTGTTACTCCTCTCAGTTCCTTCAGCGGGCATCGCCCAACACAGAATGTCTGCCGATCAAAGGAGAGTTATATTCGGCTCGAAACATTAACTCTGTTTCTCTGTCTGCAGCTGCTGCCTGCTGAGTTTTTCCAGCACTTTCGGGCTTTTATTTCAAGTTTCTGATATCCGCGTTATTTTTCCCATTATTAAATGTCTCTTGTTGCGTATCAGGCCTACTGGACTAATAGCAGTAACATTGAAACCGGTAAACACATGACTAGAATGTCATCTCTGGCTCTGTGAGGTTAAAATTATCCTCAACAGCACTGAAATGAAAATTAGTGAGATGAGCAACATTGTTAATCCGCATTGTCATTCCAGTGATTTCTGCTACCAGCCCGCTGACTGGAGGCTGGTTGAGATCTCGATCGCACTCGGTTCGAAGTACTCAGGGCTAAATATGTGCACACCTTATTCTCCTACATGAATTGGAATGACTTAGATGAAATGCTGGAAGACCACCTGCGGCCTGCATTGTTATCTTCAGGATTCAATGGAAGATCAAAGGTCTGGTGTTGACCATAAACAACACTGGCTGAAAAACATTGCTCTTCAAGTGACAGCCTTTGGGCAGCAGTTAGTAGGCCAGCTTCTACTTCCAGACACACACACGTCTAAACCCACCTAATACGCTGTTTTAGTCATGTGACCTCTCATGTCCTGTTCACACGTTTCATATATTTACCCAGGAAATCTATTATTTACCCAAACCGTTCTGAATATCGTTCTTATTTACAGCAAGGAGCCAACTAACGTGTTATTTGCAATATGTCGATGCAGATTACAATTCAGTGCATGTCTCTACTGGGCATGGTTTGGACAGGTACCTTTAGCAACTAGATGCTGCCGGTTTCACAATGGCAGATCCTACTTTAAAAGATTCTACATCTGTTACACTTGTAAAATTAGATACTGTAACTTCAGTAACTCGATTGCTGGTGTTTCTTAATGGTTTTTATAATTTACTTGTCTCAGTTATTTTATCTATTCTTTATCACCGTCTTTGTTAATTTTCTAACAGCCGCCGGAGTAACTTCGGACAAAGTGGTCCAGTTCCCTAAATACTTGAAGGTTAGCAGAGGTGAGAATGCTTCCATGTTCTGCACATTTCCCGTATTTCGAGATCTACCTGATGTTCGTTGGTGGAGACGCGGAGAGCAATCCTTTCTCGAACCAGACAGCAGAAAGCGATTTGATGTGAACAAGGGAAGTGGTTCGCTGGAGTACCTAAATGTGACGTTTGCAGATTCCGGAGTTTAATTTTGCAAAGTAAAATATCGGGAAAAATCTAATGTAACTGGAACGGGCACCCAGCTCAATGTGTACGGTAGGTGTTATTGTAAACGGGAGGAATTCAGCTCTGTGCCATATATGTAATTTGTTCTTTTTAATACTGGAGGAAAACCTGATTGTAGCGAATTCATTTCACACAACACCGGATTGTCTTCCATTGACCCCGGTGGACAACATACATCTTAGTTTTGAAATGAAGCAATGGAATCATACCAAATAAAAATATATATTTTTTTAAAGTAGTCAGCAGGCCAGGGAGCCTCTGTGGAGAGAAACAAAATTAACTTTTCATGTCAATGATCATAATCGATCTGAAACGTTAACCTCAGTTTCTCTGCACAGATGTTGCCTGACCTGCTGAATAGTCCCAGCATTTCCAGTTTGGATTTCACATTTGCAGCATCTGCAGTATTTTGTGTTCATGTTGTAATGGGATGAGATGGTCTGCTTCCTTCTCGCTAAAATATCTGTGCCACAATTCAACAATGGGAGCAACTGGAACACCTTCCAGGTCAAGTCATTTACAAAACATCAAAGATCATTTAATTCACCTCAACCAGGAAGGAAGATTCCCGGTGCGCTGGGCGATTCCTGCAGATAGAACTGGGAGGAGTAATCAACAAAACCACCCCCATTGTGGTGATTGCAGGGAGAAAGGAGATTCCAATGAAAGTGAGACCGGTCATTCACGGTATTCGGTTTATTGCTGGTCACCGTTTCCAAATCCGCTGTATCGAATTAGTTGATGTGAATCAGGAGGTGAAAATCAATCGGGATTCCTACTCTCACCGCCGCCCATTTAAACTGAACAAGATGTCAACAAGAACTTCTCTAGTCTCCCACGGAACACAGGCCCCTTAACCCTTGTAAATTAATCACAAATCTTCGCTGAAGTCCCACTAAATGCCTTTTTTATAACCTCAGATCAAACCTCCTAGCACAGCGGCGAATATTCCACAACCCAGACAATTTTTCCGTCAATCCAATGCGCGAAATTGCCGATGTAACACTTTCTATACCGCACTGTCCGAAATTTAAGGAGGCTAGATTTTTGCTATATATGGGTATCAGGGAAATAGAATTAAGTCGGGCAAATGGAGTTAAGGTAGAGATCTGTGGTATAATCTAAATGAATGGCAGAACCGACTAGAGGCGCCAATTGGGTCCATGTTCCTAAGTCGGCAGATTCTACTTAATATTTGTGTCCATTAATAACTTGTTTGAAATTCCAAACTCTTTCCACAAAGGGATCCTACAATCCTGACAGAGGGGAGATGTTGATCCTGCCCTTAATTCTGGATTCCACCCCAATCCTTGAACCTCTGGGATACGACATCGGACTTTTCCTGATTCACTCACAACTGCTAAAGTGAAGGCTGGATATCACCGAACATTTCTATAAACGTTTGGGCTCCGTATTTGTAATTCATGATCCCCTTGTACACACTCCATGCTCAGACAGAGGTTACGGCAGGACACCGTACCAATACTGGCTTCTTTCTGCCCTGGAGGATTTCTGTCACATTCTGTATTGTACATAAAGCAGGTCCATGGGAAAATAATTTCTCTGGGACAAGTTCTGAGAAGTGGGATTTTCGTAGATTTAGTGTAGTTTTGTCGATGCAAATTCGATGGGCCGAAGGTTTTCTTCTATATAATGATAATCTTTATTGTCACAACTAAGCTCACATTAACACTGCAATGAAGTTACTGTGAAAAGCCCCTAGTCGCTACATTCTGGCGCCTGTTTGGGTACACAGGGGGAGAATCCAGAACGTCCAATTCACCCCACAAGCATGTCTTTCGGGATTTGTGGGAGGAAACTGGAGCACCCGGAGGGAACCCACGCAGACACAAGGAGCACTGCAGACTCCGCACAGACAGTGACCCAAGCCGGGAATCAAACCCGGGTCCCTGGCGCTGTGACTCAACAGTGCTAACCACTGTGCTACTATGTCGCCCATGAGAAGCATTTTTTGATGTTTTGCGCGGTATTGTATTGACTCTGTGATTATGAATTCTGAGGCTTTGCTGGGAATGAAGACGACCATAATTTTGAAAGTGAATAATGCATCTAATTTACTAATTTGCTGTTACTATACTGACGGAAAACTAAACTTGTGAATAAAATATAGTAAGGAGATTGATTATAACAAACAAAGCAATGCAAACGTCAGAAGGGACTTCACCTCGAGCTGAAAGGCGATTGTAGATGGAATGGACAGATAGTTCGAGCGGTTCACACAGAAAATGGTCAATTTGGATTGCTCCAGGCAGAGTATTCTCCAGACAAAATGCGTTTAACAGACCGAATAAAATCACAGAAGGACAACCCCCTGGAATTAGCCACTCAAAACAAAGCAAAATACTGCGGATTCTGGAAACCTGAAATGAAAACTCAGTCAGACCTGCCGAGTGAATCCAGCATTTTCTGTTTTTATCCCTGGAATTGAACCCTGGGTTAGTATTTCCTAATCTATTTGGGCAATCTGAATGGGCGTTGTGATATATACAGCGATATATAATTAGCAAAGTAAAATCTTTCCTGCCGTGCAACATATATCCACCTTCGGTCCCCCTCTCGAGAAAGATTCTTTGGTAAAAGATCCATGATTTTGAACCTCCACCATCGACACTGAAATGTTTTTTAACCAATGGTAACGCATGGATTTTAATCTGTACATACAACAGTATCGTGTCTGGAGACTAGTTAGATATCGGAGATATTGTGATTTCACACATCTTAATATTAACCGATAAAACAAAATATGTTTTGAAACATGCCAAATATTCGAAAAGGACATGTTTTTAATATCAGCACACAACTTTGAGCATAATGATTCTTACAAAAAATCCGGAGTCGATCCCAATGTTCATGCAGACTGCTTGGTGCTGCCTTCCTGACATATCCAGACAGGAATATCACTCGAGGTCGCTGATGCCAAACATATTCCCGCGCCAGGATCTGTATTTTAATTCCGAGCAGTAACATTGTTTTCCCTGGTTATAACCAAATCGGCGAGATTGGTCCTCTTTGTGCATCGCTCGTAAAACATCTGGCAATATATTGGATAAAATAAATGCAAATCCAAAGTTTAAAAACTCAACAGCACGGACAACTATTCTCGCAGTATGACTGTAAGAACATATCGAGGTCAGACAAGTGAGAATATGTTCCTTCAAATTCAAAAATGATTTTTTTTTCCCTTTGTTAAAGTTCCTCCAACTCCCCTGAAAATGGTTCAGATTGAAAAGAATTCAGGGACTTCTCTGAAGTTCGAGTGTAAAACGGCTGCTTTTTTCCCGGAGGATTTCAGAATCTCCTGGCAAAGGGATGGTGTGGAAATTCTGACCGGAATAGAAACTGTGAAAAACGAGACAGCGGAGGGTCTTTTTGCGGTTTCCAGCTCTTTGGAAGATGCAAGGCCTGTCCTGAATGGAGTAGTTTATATCTGTCTGGTATCTCATATCTCTCTTAAGGTGCCCGCCAGTGTCAGCTACACCGTTATTGAAGGCAAGATTGGAAACATTTACAGCAGTGAGCGCGGGAAAGGCTGCAACCTGTAGTTATTTATTAGACATGTATCGGAACTGCTCTTCAAACTCGATACGAAGTCTTACAACACCCTAGCTTTCGGAGCGCTGCTCCTTCCTCAGGTGAACTCGATATACAGGGAGAATGTGGCGTGTAGTTGGCCAAGACGGGTGGCAGCAGGGGGAGGGAGAAAATCTCCCTGAAAAGATCTTCTGATGTGGGAACCGTTCAAAAGCTGAAAGCTCAATTCTCGTCAGGTTATTGCCAAATGAAATGAATTTACACACAAAAGTGATGGGTTTTAGCATAGTTACTTTTATATCCTGAATATCTAAATTGAATCTATCGAATGTTATTATGTTAACCTGCTTTCTCTTCACAGTGCCTTCAGGCAGCTAGCTGAACCCTAAACTCCAGGGGCGGGATTCTCCTTTGGCCGAGGCCAAAATCAGGAATGCGTTTGGCGGAGAATTGGTTCGCAGCGGGCGCCGATTTGACGCCAAATTGCAATTCGACAGTGGCGCCGAGGCGTTCCAGAAGGCCCATATTAGGGGCCTGACCCGATATACTTGAGGGCCTCCAAAGGGGCGAATTCTGGACTGTGCAGTTCACTTATGTTTTTAAAAGGCGCGAATGGGGTGGCATGTGGCGCAGTGGTTAACACTGGGACTGCGGCGATGAGGACCCGAATCCCGGCCCTGGGTCACTGTCTTGCACATTCTCCCCATGTCTGTGCAGGTTAGGTGGATTTTCCACGCGAAATTGCCCCTTAATTGGAAAAAATAATAATTGGGTACTCTAAATTTATTTTTAAAAAGTCATGAAACCAGCCTAGTGGCTGCTGAGGGAAAGCGAGGAGGTCGGACATGGAGAGGCGCGATGTTGGGCTGCCACGCCGGACAGCGGTGATGCTGGCTGGAGTGTGAGGGCCCTGCCAGGGCGGGGGGAGGGGGTAATGGGCCATGTGGCCGGGGTGATCCCCACAGGACTGGGGTGGTGAACAAATATTTGTTTTAAAATATTTTTATTCAGTGTTTATATAAACAGTAAATACAAACAAAAACAAGAGCAAGAACAAACAGGAACATCATAATAAATAACTAGCTAATCAACACCCCAACCGCCCTGCGCTACACCACCTCCCATCCTGTCTTCCCCGTTTTAACCCCTTTATCCCACCCCCCCTCTTCCCACCTCCCACTGCTGACACCTCAATCCCCCTTAAAGAAGTTGATGAATGGCTTACACCTCCGGCAAACCCATCGAACAACCTGCTCAAGCCAAACTTGATTGTCTCCAATTTTAGGAATTCTGCCAGGTCACTCACCCACACCCCAAGTTTCGGTGGCTCTGGATCCCTCCACCGAAGCAAAATCCGTTTCTAGGCTATCAGGGAGGCAAAGGCCAGGACATCGGCCTCTCTCATCCTCTGGACTCCTGGGTCATCCGACACTCTGATGGACTCAGGACCACCTTCACCCTCAACAGCAGGCCAACTTAGACTGGGTATTGTGTAATGAGAAGGGAATCATTGCCAATCTGGCTGTGCGAGACCCCTTGGGGATGAGCGACCATTACATGATAGAATTTTTTATCAAGATGGAGAGTGAAGTAGTTGATTCGGAGACTAGGGTGCTGAATCTTAATAAACGGAACTATGAAGATATGAGGCGTGAGTTGGATTTGATGGATTGATGAGAGTTACTTAAAGGGATGACAGTGGATAGACAATGGCAAACATTCAAGGAACGCATGGGGGAACTACAGCAACTGTTCATTCCTGTCTGGCAGAAAAGCAAAGGGAGTAAGAGGGCCAATCCATGGCTTACAAAGGAAATTAGAAATAGTATCCGATCCAAGGAAGAAGCTTACAGATTGGCCAAGAAAAATAATAGGTCTGAGGATTGGGAGGAGTTTAGAATTCAGCAAAGAAGGACAAAGGGATTGATTAAGAAGGGGAAAGTACAGTATGAAAGGAAGCTTGCAGGGAACATAAAGACTGACACCAAGAGTATTTATAGATATGTGAAGAGAAAGAGATTGGTAAAGAGAAATGTAGGCCCCCTACAGACAGAAACAGGGGAATGCATAATAAGGGACAAAGAAATGGTTGAGTAATTGAATACATACTTTGGCTCTGTCTTCACAAAAGAGGTCACAAATCTGATACCAGAAATGTTGGAGGATGAAAGGCTTAGTGAGAGGGAAGAACTGAGGGAGATCAACATTTGTAGAGAATTGGTGCTGGGAAAATTGATGGGATTGAAGGTGGATAAGTCCCCAGGGCCTGAGAATCTGCATCCCAGAGTGCTTAAGGAGATGGCTCTGGAAATAGTGGATGCATTGGTGGTCATCTTCCGGGATTCTATAGACTCTGGAACTGTTGCTGCAGATTAGAGGGTAGCTCATGTCACTCCAATATTCAAAAAGGGAGGTAGAGAGAAAGCAGAGAATTATAGACCAGTAAGCCTAACATCGGTAGTGTGGAAAATGCTTGAATCCATTATCAAGGACTTTATAACGGAACATTTAGAAAACAGTGGCAGGATCAGTCAGAGTCAGCATAGAGTTATGAAGGGAAAATCATGCTTGACAAATCTGTTGGAATTCTTTGAAGATGTAACCAGTGCATTTGACAAGGGGAGCCAGTCAATGAGGTATATTTGGACTTTCAGAAGGAGTTTGACAAAGTCCCGCGTGAGAGATTATTGTGCAAAATTAAAGCGCATGGGATTGGGGGAAATGTATTGAGGTGGATAGAAAACTAGTTGGAACTTGAGGGAGTGCAGTGAAGGTTTACCAGACTGGTTCCAGGGATGGCGGGACTGTCATATGAGGAGAGATTGACTAGGTTGGGATTGTTCTTGCTGGAGTACTGAAGAATGAGGGGGGATCTCATAGAGACTTATAAAAGTTTAATAGGACTAGATAGGGTAGATGCAGGGAAGATGTTACCATGATGGGTGAGTCCAGAACCAGGGGTCACAGTCTGAGGATTCAGGGTAAACCATTTGGGTCAGATGTAAGGAGATATTTCTTTACCCAAAGAGTGGTGAGCCTGTGGAATTCATCACTACAGGAAGTAGTTGAGTTTAAAACTTTGAATATATTCAAGAGGCGGCTGGATATAGCACTTGGGGAGAATGGGATCAAAGGCTATGGGGAGAAAGCAGGATTAGACTATTGAGTTGGAGGATCAGCCATGATCGTGATGAATAGTGGAGCAAGCTTGAAGGGCCAAAAGGCCTCCTCCTGCACCTATCTTCTATGTATCTATGTAACACCTCGGACATTACGTCCGCGAATGCCTGCCAGAACCCCTTCAGTTCCGGACATGCCCAAAACATGTGAACATTATTCGCAGGCCTCCCTGCGCACCGCCCACACCTGTCCTCCAGCCCTTCAAAGAACCTGCTCATCCTAGCCACCGTCATGTGCACCTTATGAACTACCTTGAACTGGATAAGGCTGAGCCTCACACATGACGAGGACGCATTCAACCTCCTCAGAGCCCTCTCCTACATCCCGGCCTCCATTTCACCCCCCAGTTCCTCCTCCCATTTCCATTTAACTTCTCCGACCGGGGCTCCCTCCCAGTCCATTAGCACTTTATAAATCTCGGACACCTTACCCTCATCCACTCCTTCCCTCGATAGCACCTTGTCCTGTAATCCCAAGGGTGGCAAACCCGGAATGGACAGCACCTGCTTCCTCACAAAGTCCCAGACCTGTAAGTATCTAAACCCATTCCCGCTGGGCAGCTCATATTCCTCCTCCAGGTCCTTGAAGGTCGCAAAGCTGCCCCCACAAACAGGTCCCCAAACTGCTTGATCCCTGCCTGTTCATAGAATTTACAGTACAGAAGGAGGCCATTCAGCCCATCGGGTCTGCACCGGCTCCTGGAAAGAGCACCCTACCCAGGCCCACATCTCCACCATATCCCCATAACCCAGTAACCCCACCCAACACTAAGGGCAATTTTGGACACTAAGGGCAATTTAGCATGACCAATCCATCTAACCTGCACATCTTTGGACAGTGGGAGGAAACCGGAGCACCTGGAGGAAACCCACGCGCACACGGGGAGAACGTGCAGACTCTGCACAGACAGTGACCCAAGCTGGGAATCGAACCTGGGACCCTGGAGCTGTGAAGCAATTGTGCTAACTACTATGCTACCATGCTGTTCCCACGACCCGAAACCTTGCATCAACGTCCTGCACCCCCCCACCCCCGCCAGTACCCAACGAGGCACCTTCCAACCTCAGATGCTGCCGCTACTGCCCCTTTACGCTCAGGGCCACCACCACCACTGGGCTCATGGAGTGCCTGACCAGCAAGAATGGCAGAGGCGCCATAAACAGTGCTCCTAAATCCATCCCCCGACAGAGGCCACCCCCATCTGCCCCACGCCAATCCCTCTCCCACTACCCACTTCCTACCCATAACTATATTAGTTGCCCAATAATGGTTGATTTCTTAATGTGTTCATTTTGGAATAAGCACAACTTATCGCTGCTGTGACTTGGATTCGAACCGAGGTTGCTGCGGCCACAACGCAGAGTAGTAACCACTATACGATCATGACACCACATAATAACTGCAGCTGACCAATGATAATTCATTATATTTGGCAAGGCCAGCCAACACCCCACCCCCACAACCCCGCCCTTGCTCCAACAACAGCTTCTTAACCGTGTGGTTTTCCCTGCCCACACAAACCCCCAAATCACCACGTTGACCTTCTTAAAAAATGATTTGAGGACGAAGATCGGGGGGCTCTGAAAGACAAATAAAATCCTGGGAGCACTGTCATATTCACTGTCTGCACCTGCCCCACAAGCGAAAATGCAACACATCCTACCTCTTAAAATCTCCCTTCATCTGCTCCATCAACCGAGGCAGATTCAGCTTCTGCAGCTGTGCCTATCCCTGCACCACCTAGATGCCCAAGTACCTGAGGCTTGCCCCCACCACCCTTGAATGGCAGCTCTCCCAACCTCCCTTCCTGCCCCCTGGCCTCGGTCAGGAACACGTCACTCTTCTGCATATTTAGCTTGTATCCGGAAAACTGGCCAAACGCCTCCAGGATACTCAGGACTCCCCCCCATAAACCCCAATGGGTCCAAAATGTACAGCAACAGATCGTCCGCATACAGCAAGACCCTATGGTGAACCCATTCCCCCCCCACACACAATCCCTCTCCCACTCCTCGATGCTCTAAGCGCCATTGCCAGTGACCCTATTGCCAAAGCAAAATGCAACGGGGAGAGTGGGCACCCCTGCCTTGTCCCACAGTGTAAGTATCCCAAGCTCACCAGATTCATCTGCACATTCGTTGTACAACAGCCGGACCCAATCCACAACCCCCTGCCTGAACCCAAACTGTCCTCACACTTCCCACAGATACTCCCACTGCACCCCATTGAAAGCCTCGCTGCGTCCATTGCCACTGCCACTTCCATGTCCTGTCCATCCGGGCGCATCATTATCGCGTTTAATAATCTCCTAACATTCGGCGACAATTGCATCCCCACTACAAACCCCGTCTGATTTTCCCTTAACACCCCCGGGACACAGTCCTCGATACGCCTTCGCCAGCAACTTAACATCCACATTTAAAAATGATATCGGGTGGTATGACCCACATGGCTCTGGATATTTATCTTTCTTCAATATTAGGGATATGGATGGCTGCGATAGTGTAGTGGGGAGTTCCCCCTTTTCCCTCGCCTCATTACCAGCAGAGGCCCCAGGTCCCCCAAACCTCTTATAAAATTCCACAGGGAACCTATCCGGGCCTGGGGCCTTCTTGGCCTGTATTGCCCGCATGCTCTCCATCATCTCCACCAGCCCAATGGGGGCCCCCAACCCCTCTACCTGTTCCTCCTCCACCTTGGGGAACTCCAACCCATTCAGGAACCGTCGCATTCCCTCCCTCCACTCCCGAGTCGATGACCCTGCTTACAGCGTCTTGTCCACCCTGAAAAAAATCAATCTGAGAATACACCTGGTACATATGGCAGAAGTACGAGAACTTCTTCGCCCTCGGCCTCCCTAACCTCCATGGGTTCCCCCTCCACCCCCCCCCCCCCCCCAACCCCCACCCCTACCACCCTAATGAGCTCGTTGAACTCCTTTGCTGATCTCGGGCTCGACCGCTCTAAACCTGGCTCAATTACCGTGTTAAAGTACCCCCCATGATCAACAGGTGCAAGTGCAGGTCCGGGATCTTCCCAACACCCGCCTCATAAACTCCACATTGTCCCAGTTTGGGGCATAAATATTAACCAAAATTACCGGCATCACCTCCAGCTTCTCACTTACCATCACAAACCTCCCCCTGAATCTGCCACAATGTTCGCAACCTCAGACGCCACTCGCTTCTTTACGCGCACCGCCCCCCTCGTTGTCATGTCCAAACCTGAGTGAAAGACCTGTCCTATCCAGCCTTTCCTTAACCTTATCTGATCCCTAACCTACAGATGTGTTTCTTGCATAAAAAGCCATATCTGCCTTCAAGCTCCTCAAGTGCGCGAACACATGCAACCAGCTCTCTCACATTCCATGTGACCAGCCTGGTCAGGAGGCACCCTGACCCCCACCCCTGCCGATCAACCATATCCTTTCTTGGTCCAGCCCCGGCCCATGTCACGCGGCCCTGCAGACCCACCCTCGGATGCCCGCCATCAACACTCCTTTTTCTGCTGCACCACAGCAGCCACACTTTTGTCAGCAACCCCCCATCCCTCGTCCCTCTCCCCTGAACAAAGCAACAACCCCATTCCCCTCTACTGCACTAACCAACGGGCCACCCGCCACTTGTGTTCCCGTTAGCTAGCCCGTCAAGCTAGCCTGGCACCCCCCGCCCAAGGCTAGTAAGCCTCCTACCACCCCAACTGATACCCCTCCCCCCAGCGCACATACCTCCATGGAGCAAACAACAATGAACAAGAAAAAAGTGCACTCAACCTCGGCGCTCCCCGAGCATCCAGCCATCTGGCCCAACGAAACAGTTCTAAGGAGAAAGCTCTCCAACAACCAACAAATGAAAAGACAAAAAAAAACATCTCCGCACACTCCTCCAATGTTCAGTGTCCTCCTTCTCCTGCCAGTCCACTGTTTCTCAAAAATTCGATCGCTTCCTCTGGTGCCCCAAAATAGTGTTCTCGGCTGTTAAAAGTCACCCAGAGGCGAGCAGGGTACAGCATCCCAAACTTCACCCCCTTATTAAAGAGGGCAGCCTTCACTCGATTGAACCCGGCTCTCCTCTTCACCAGGTCCGCGCCCAGGTCCTGGTACACCCAAAGCTCACTCCCTCCCAGGTGAACCTTCTCACCTGCTTCACCCATCTCAATACCTTTTCCTTATCCAGAAATCGGTGGAGATGCAGCACCATCTCCTTCGGCGGCTCGTTCGACTGTGGCTTCATCAACGCCCTGTGTGCTCGGTCAACCTCCAGGAGCCGGTCAAAGGCCCCCTACCCCATCAACCTCTCCAGCATCTTTGCTACATATGTGCCAGCATCCACTCCCTCGATGACTTCAGGCATCCCCATGATTCTTGAATTCTGTCTCCTGGAGTGGTTCTCCAGGTCCTCCACCTTCTCCTTTAACCGCTTCTGAGTCTCCCGCATCACACCTATTTCGGCCGCCAATGAGGCAAGCTGCTCCTCGTGCTCCCCCACCACCTCCTCCACTTTCCGAATACCCTGGCCCTGGGACTCCAGCCTCTGTTCCACGCGGTCAATTTCTGCTTTTAGTGGCTCCACCGCCTTGGCTAGGTCCTGCTGTGCTTCCCTCCTCTGTCGGCTGAACCTCTCATTTAAGAAGTCCACTAGCTGCTCTGTTGACCATTGGGCAAGCAAGGCAGACCTTTTACCCTCCACCATCTCGACATGTGGCACACGAAGATTCTCTTGCTCCAATTGCTCCCTTCTTCTCGACCCACTTCTGGCACTTGGATCCATACACCAGCCACAACAGTGCAGTTTAACTTTCGTCAGTCACCCCTTCACCTTTTTTCAGCAAAACATCCACCCTACAAATGGGGAAAACATCCAAAAAATCCACCTCGTGCAGGAGCTGTGAAATGTGTGACCACTCACTCCATGGCCACCATTGGAAGTCGCAAGACATGTAGCCCGGTGGACCTGGTTGGCCACGGGGGCATACACGTCGGCCTTTCACCCCCTGCAGACAATGGATATTGGAATACAACCAGCAATGGTGGCCTTCTTGCTCGTCGCCACAGCCCTGGCAGATGACCTGCGGCTGTACAAGCTGGCGCTTCTCGAGGAGGAAGAGGTTGGAGTAGCGGGTACAGCAGCGGCGTCTGCCCCAGAGGAATAGGAAACAGGCGTCCAGGATGGCGAGGCGGTCACCCAATAGGCTGAGGAGGAGGAGGTGCTAAGGAAGCACCATGTTAGGCCTCTTGTATACTGGTAGCGCTTGCCATTCAAGGACGTGCCGGACCGGGCATGCTATCGAAGACTCCGGCTGAGCAGGGGGACAATGTAACATATTTGTCAAATCATGGCATACCTTAGACCGCAGGAGAATGGGGGAAGACACCCACTCCCGGTGGTCGTCAAAGTGACGGTCGCCCTGCACCTCTACGCAACGGGGTTCTTCCAGGCAGCAAGTAGGGATCTCACAGAGTTCAGTTGCATCCACACCATCATGGAGACCCTATATTAACAGATGTTTATAAATATTTACAGATACGTGCCCTAGCCCCGATCACTAAATTGTGCCATGCAACCATGCCAACTTAACTGGTGTCAAACTTTCTGACCTTACGCGCCCTAATACTACATTCAGTTGGATCCCCAGATGGTATATCAGGAGTGGAGGCGGCCTGCTGTGCTTCCCACCCTGCAACATGGGTCCCCGTTGGCAGCAGTATTTTAGGATGACTCAGTCTGGACAGACCCGGCTGCTGCTTAGATTTTTCAGGTGGCGATGTGCCGCCCTGTTCTGGCCGCTGCCCACCAGATGCACCAAGGACAGGAGGGGGTAGTCCGTGGTGTTCCAGCACCGCCCTGCGGGAGACACCGGCATGGGCCCCATCACCTCCTTCTCCCTGGGGTGCCCGATGGTCCCCGGGCTACTCCATGGGTCAAGGGTGTGAAAAGAGCTAACCCCTGAGGCTCCCCCGCCACCTGGCACCTGGAGATCCCCTCTGGTTTCGACCAGGGTCTGCATCCTCGTGACCATGGAGCACAGGGAGTGGACAATCGCCAACTGGGACTGTACCACATCATAATGTGACTGTGCCACCACCTTCTGGGTCTATATCACATCAGCCAGTTACTGCGCCATCTCCCTCTGCATCTGTGCTACATCAGCCAGTGCCTGGGCAATGTCGCCGACATTCTCTGCCATGGCCCGCTGTGACTGGGCCACGCTCAGAAGCACCGCTACAATTTCCAGGTGGCTCTGGCATATGGCTGCCTGTGATCGGCAACCCTGTCCTGGGCCACTGCCAGTGCCTGCACAGAATGCTCAAGGCCTTTGACATACTGATCCATAGCCAAAACCCTCGCCCTCAATGCCTCCATTGCAGACGGCACCCGTGCAGTGTTGGCCTGGGTGGCACGCATGGCTGACACCACCTCCTGCTCCTGCACACAGATGGACTCCTCAGCTGCACCAACAGGTACTGGATGTGCACTGACAACCTCTCATGTAGTCCCTGGCTCTGTGACTGCATCTCCACTGTAGATGGCACTGTCCGTTCCAGAAGCCGGAAACGCATCTGAACAGCAGCTAGACCCTGGGGCCGGCCCGCCTTCCGACCTTCCACCCGCTGATGTCCGGATCAGCTATGTGATACGCAACAGAGAGTGTCCCAGGACCTCTTCACTAAAGTGTCCAACCGAGGTGAGTGTCCCTGGGATGGTGGACGGTGTTGGAGACAGCTGTGAAGGGAAATCTGTGTCAACATCAGATTAGAGTTCCAGGATGTCTCTGGTCTCGCATCGAGGGCACCCGTCCGGGCTGCTCTCCTCATAGCTGCTTGGCTTACGGGGGGGGGCTCAGGGGGGGGGGCTCGGGCTGTGGCACTGGTTGGGGGACACAAGATGGACCTGCCCCATGTTGCTAATTGTGTTTCTCTTTATTTGGCTCTGAATATGGCGGCCAATATGGTTGCCTTCCTTAATTCTAATTACGTTTTGCTCTAGAGTCGCCAGGTATCTCTTGATACCACCACAAGGTTCAAACCAAATACTGATCAAAGACTCGATACATCAGTTAGTTAGTTCAAAGTCAAATGCTTATTTATTTACACACACAGTTAAATATAATCATGTACAAATACTACAGACTAAACTATCACTACTGCTAAAGCCTATACGTAGCTTCGGGTGCCCACTCAGTCAGAGGAACAATGGCCGTTGTTCGGTTCTGAGGCTGCTGGGGTCAAAGTGGTGAAGGGGAACAGCTAAGGTTGTCTGTCTGGTAGCGTGCGTTGACCTTGAACGTACTTGTTCTGGTGCAGCTGTTGGGCAGGTCTCTCCTCGGTGAGAGCCGGAGCCAAGATAACGATTCTCTCTTGGGGGATCCTTCTTATACCCAAAAGGGGCTTTGCGTACTTTTGGGCGGGCCTTGAACTTGGCCCCAATTAATTGGGCCATTTCTCAATCGTTCCTATCGACTTCCTCCAATAAAGGGGTTGGTGCCCTGATGGCTGGGCGTGTCCGAGGTGGCCGTTGGCCTGCTTTGTTCTGGTCTTCTCTGGCGCCGGGGTGCCTGCCTTAGTATCGGTTACTCAAATGTTACTCTTTTGTCCCCGGAGATGGGCCATTAGTATGCTAATGGGTTTGCAGTTTTGGTCTTGTCTGGGAGCTACGGCTCCAATCAACAGACAAACCCTGAACCTGCTTGTTTTCTCAGTATTGTCCATTTTCCCTGCAATCTTTGCAAAGTGTCCATTTTTTAATCGGGAAGTGGCCATTCCAGGTGGCTACACCCATCACCAGCAGGTCCTGCAAGACACAAGACAAGACCCATGATTAGACTGCGGGCTGGGGGAAGTGGCGGTGGTGTGGAGGTGAGGCTGGTGTGTGGGTGAGTGTGGTGGGGGTTGAGGGGGTGGTGGTGAGTGCTCTGTTGGGGGGGGGGTTTACATGCATGTCACGGGGAACCGCACCTCAGTGGGGTTTTACTTTCTTGCACGCAACTGACCTCCACCCCGGCGACTTCCCAATCTTTGAGCCCGCAGACCTCTTCCAGCGCCCGTTGCTCAGTCATGGTCAGGGGCCGCAGATCCGGCCATCCCCCACTAGTCTTCACTAGCTCCCAGTCGTTTAAAAAAATATAAATTTAGTGTACCCAATTCATTTTTTCCAATTAAGGCGCAATTTAGTGTGGCCAATCCACCTAGCCTGCACATCTTTGCGTTGTGGGGGTGAAACCCATGCAAACACGGGGAGAATGTGCAAACTCCACACGGACAGTGACCCAGAGCCGGGGTCGAACCTGGGACCTTGGTTTCGTGAGGCGGCAGGGCTAACCCACTGCGCCACGTTGCTGCCCCGCTCCCGGTGGTTATGGGCAGCCTTCTCCTGGGGGGGGGGGGGGGGGGGAGGGAGGGAGGGGGAGGGTGGTGAAACAGAAAACAACATTGTTAAGACAGTCTGACGCATGCAGCCCTGGGGACCGGTAGCTGGTGCCTTGAGTGGCCAGGGCACTCCAGCCCTGGCAGCTGGTATGGGTGCTGGCATGTGGTGCAGGTGGGGGTTCGGCCGTCCTCCATGTGATGCAGAGGTGGGATCAGCATCCTTAAATCGTGGAGCCGCTCTCATTATGTTGACTGGGATGGTGTGTGGGGGGAGTGAAGTGTGTACATGTGGCTGCAGTTTGTCAGCCTCCTGTGTGTCAATCTTGGACCTGGCGAATCCAGCACCGTTTTTCATTGGAATTGATTGTGTTCCACGTGGTGTGGGTGCTAGCTCTTTGACAGTCACTGGATTTGTCCAGGTGCGGCACCAGTTCTGCTGTCGTGGAAGTCCATGGTTCCTGCCCGTCGTCAACACTTAGTCTCAGGGACAGAGAATCATCCCCCAGACGACCCGCCAAAGTATCTCCGCCTCTCTAACTCTCCCCTTTTCGATGCTCCCTGAACTCGACCTCCAGCTGTGAGAATATCGCCTTGTGTGGCTTGATTGTGTTTGATAATGCTGCATTTTGCAATGCGAGGTGTTCTTGTTCCCAACTAAGAGCTGCAATACGTGTTCATTGGTCAAGCTGATTGGCAGTGTTGAAGAATGGAAGACTTTGCCACTCTTTGCATTTGGCATGCATCTGTCTGGTCTAGCATGGTACGGTGAAATCTGTAGGTCCCTTGTCCTCTCAACAAACAGTGCTCAACTTCAGAGAGAAGCTTCCTGCATCTTTATAGATTAGTTTCCTCCATGAATTGCATGACAGGCTTGCAGCTGATGTAGTTTGCTGCGTTACAATCTTTGCATAGCTCCTGCCGTAGAACCACAGAATCCCTCGTGTAGAAGGAGGCTATTCAGCCCATCGAGTTTGCACCGACCCTCTGAAAGAACATCCTACCTCAGCCCAAACCCCACCCTATACCTGTGACCGCACCTCACCTGCACATCCCTGGACACTAAAGGGCAATTTTATCTTGGCCAGTCCACCTTACCTGCACATCTTTGCCAATAGAAATAAAAGCGTTGGCCACTACGAAGAGTAAATGGACGCAATAACAGGAAAGACACCGTTGCACTTCACCTTCCCGTGCCTGACTCTGTATTAATATCATGGTGTTTTATAGTTTCTTATTTCAATCATATGTGGATCCTATAGCAAATTGCATTATTAATGTGATGTCGTTTGATAAACGTTATAATTATTGTACAGCTACTGCTAACAGAAATAAGCGGTCGAGCTCCACTGACGTTTAGGGTGATTATCCTGAGAGACACATTTGCAACCCGCCCTGTGTATGATCCTTGCTATGTCCCACAGTTTCTGATTTCAATCATTTGCTGATCCTGTAGATCCTGGTGTCAGACTTCCGCTCATTATTGTTTGTGCAGGTGGCATATTGGCTATTTTACTGTTGACAATTATTTTGACGACACTCAAATCAAAAGCTACAGCTGGTAAGACCTTTTATTTTGCAGCATATTTTTCTTTCCTGAGGCCCAGATAAACTGTTAAAACATAAAGGGCAGGTGAATAATGATTTGTTATAGAGAAATAAAAACATGTTGCTGCATCTTTAAAGAATAAAGTTGATACACATGAGCATTATGTGATTGAGAATTGAAAATGACAAAGTACAGAGGGTTTTGAAATGCAGATATTCCATCGTCCTAATCGAACTGTTCATTCGATTTATACACCTCCAATTTGCTACACTCGGAATCCTTAATGTTCCACTTTTTTTTTAAATAACAGGAAGGCTCCAGACCTTGAAGTGTAAATCATAGTGCCAGGGATCCCTGTTCAATTTCTGTGTTGGGTCACTGACTGTGCGGAGTCTGCACGTTCTTCCCGCGTCTGCGTGGGTCTCTCCGGGTGCTCCGGTTTCCTCCAAGTCCCTAAAAATGTGCTTGTTAGATGAATTGGACATTCTGAGTTATCCCTCAGTGTACCCAAACAGGCGCCGGAGTGTGGCGACTAGGGGATTTTAGCTTTATTTAAAAATAAATTTTGAGCACCCAATTCTTTTTTTATTCCAATTAAGGGGCAATTTAGCATGAACAATCACCTACCTGCACATCTTTGGGCTGTTGGGGTGAGACCCACCTAAACACGGGGTGAATGTGCAAAATCCACAGAGGCAGTGACCCGGGACTGGGATCGAACCCGGGATCTGGAGTATTTCCATTTTCAAGGCTCCTTTCCTTACACAGTAAAAAAAAATGTTCAGCATGGAAAACATGTTGTTGATTTTGCTTGTACATTCAGAAAGTTATTCAATCTCTTCTCTTTCCTTCAGGTGTCAAGAAAAATCCCGTAGGTGGTCAGAGTGAAGAGGCGGTAGGGCGACAATGTACTTTATGATTCGGGAGGAATAGCGATATATATTGCAATTGATTGAGAAGAGTTTTATTCAATTTCATAAAATCATGTTTATGCAGCCCCAGGACCCACCGGCCTGAAGTGTGCCAGTGGACACTGCGTGCTCTCTCTCCATGACCACACTGCCCTGAATGTAGCTGCAATAGAGGGGCAGGCCGGTCGGACGACTGCTCCAAACGCCCTCTGCCTGGAGGTAAACACCCCCAGCCCCCTCCCTCACCAGTGAAGTTTATGAGCTTGAAGCTAAAAATGCATCGATAAATTGAGGAGCTGCCTGTTGAAGAGGTCATTGCGCCTATACCACTTCCTTTTTTTCTATAAATTTAAAGTGCCCAGTTCTTTTTCTCCCCTAAATAAGGGTCAATTTAGAGTGGCCATTTCACCTACCCTGCACATCTTCGGGTTGTGGGAGTGAGACCCATGCAAACACGAGCAGAATGTGCAAACTCCGCAGGGACAGTGTGTGCCACTTATTTGAAATAACTATTCAATTAGCCCAATTTCCTACTCGTTACACATCACCCTTCATTTTAGTTTATTCAATGTCATCTCATTCTCGTTTTAAAAGTTTCCATTGTATTTGCTTCTGCCAGCTGGAAATGTATTGCAGACTATAACCCTTGTCTATCCCTGATGATCCTCAGTCTCTGCGTCTTGGATATCGAACCAACCATCATTGAAAACACTGTCCATATTTACTCCTGTCAAAATCTCTCCGAATATTTCCATTTATCATCCTCTGCTCTGAGGAGAACAACCGCAGATTTTCTATTCTCCCCAATGTAAGTCCCTCCCCCCAGTCCCATTCTAGTAAGTTACCTCTGCTACCGCACCCAAGTCTTACCTCCTTCTGTTCCAATCCAGTTGGTGTTAGGAATGTGAAGGTCCCAGAATGGAACCTTGATTCAAAAGAACATGGTCAGGATTCTCCGACCTGCTGCACTCATTTTGTGGTGTGGCACGCCCCCGCGGCAGTGGGATTCTCCGTCCTGGCAGCCGGTCAATGGGTTTCCCATTGTGGGCACCCCCACGCCATCGGGAAATCTGCAGGGGTGAGTGCGCTGCCCCCTCACCCACCCCCCATGCAGGTTTTTCGCACCCAGGCTGACAATGTTCCTCTCCCCGAGCCTGGACAAGCCATTCCACCCGCGGCCGGACTCGCATCCCTCCAGTGCCGTCCCAACCTCAGGATGTTCACAGCTTTCTCTTTTGAATTGCTATCCCACCGGAAACAGAGCAACCGGACACGCACACATTAAGCTCCCGCAATGTCCAGTGCGAAAGTTACCAGAACACCCGCTTTGAAACAATTTTGAAAAAGTTGTTTTGTTTTAAGAGCCCTTGATCAGGAACAGCTGTTCCCTCAGTTGAAAGGTCAGTCACAAGGGGACACAGGTTCAAGATGAGAGGCAGGGATGTGAGGCAAAACCATTTTACCCAGAGGTGCCAATCTGGAATGCACTGTCTAGGAGCGTGGTAGAGGCAGTTGTCTCATATCCTTTAAAAAGTGCCAGGATGAGCACTTGGCACATCATAACATTCAAGGCTATGGCCCAAATGCTGGCAAATGGAATTAGGTAGTCAGGTCAGGTGTTTTATGTGTCAGTGCAAACAGGATGGGGCGAAGGGCCTCTTTTGCACTTAGAACAAAAGAACTCGGAGTAGGAGTAAGCCACGTGGCCCCTCGAGCCTGCTCTGCCATTCAATAAGATCATGGCTGGTCTTTTTGTGGACTCAGCTCCACTTACGCACCTGCTCACCATAACCTTTAGTTCCATGCCTGTTCAAAAATCGTATCTGTCTTTGTCTTAAAAACATTCAATGAGAGTTGGCAAGGTGGCACAGTGGTTCGCGCTGCTGCCTACGGTGCAGAGGACCCAGGTTAGATTCCAGCTCTGGATCATTGTCTGCATGGAGTTTGCACATTCTCCCCGTATCTGTGTGGGTTTCATCCCCACAACCCAAAGATGTGCAGGTTAGGTGGATTGGCTAGGCTAAATTGCCCCTTAATCGGAAAGAAATAATTGGGTACTCTAAAAAAAAATGTATTTAATGAGGTAACCTCAACTTCTTCACTGGGCAGGAAATGCAACAGATTCTCAACCCTTTGGGTGAAAAAATTCCTCCTCAACTCAGTCCTAAATCTGCTCCCCCTTATTTTGAGGCTTTGCCCCCTAGTTCTATTTTCACACATCAATGGAAACAACCTCCTGCTTCTATCTTATCTATTCCCTTCATAATTTTATGTCTCTTTAAGATCCCCTTCATTCTTCTAAATTCCAATAAGTATAGTCCCAGTCAACTCAGTCTCTCCTAAAAGGCCAATCCTCTCAACTCCTGAATCAACCTCGTCAATCTCCACTGCACCCCCTCCAGTGCCAGTACATCCTTTCTCAAATAAGGAGACCAAAACTGTACACAGTACTTCAGGCATGGCCTCACCAGCACCCTATACAGCTGCAAGATAATCTCCCATGTTTTTTAACTCCATCCTTCGAGCAATGAAGGACAACATTCCATTTGCCTTCTTAATTACCTGCTGCATCTGCAAACCAACTTTTTGCGATTCATGCACGAAGACACCCAGGTCCCTCCACACAGCAGTATGCTGAAATTCTTTACCATTTAAATAATAATCCATTTTGCTATTATTCCTACCAAAATGGATGACCTCACATTTACCAACATTGTACTCCATCTGCCAGACCCTTGCCCACTCACTTAAACTATCTATATCCCTCTGCAGACTTTGTGTCCTCTACACACTTTGCTCTACCCTCATCTTAGTGTCATCTGTGAACTTTTGACACATTACACTTGGTCCCCAACTCCAAATCATCTTCATCAATTGTAAACAATTGCAAATCAAAACTGATCCCCGAGGCACACCACTAGCCACTGATCGTCAACCAGAAAAACTCATTCATCCCTATTCTTTGCTTTGTTAGTTAACCAATGCACTATCCATGCTAATACATTACCCATAACACCATGCACCTTTATCTTGTACAGCAGTCTTTTGTGCGGCACCTTGAATGCCTTCTGGAAATTCAGATAAGACCACATCCACCCACCGGTTACCCATTGTCCACCGCGCTGGCAATGTCCTCAAAGAATTCCAGTAAATTAGTTAAACATGACCTGCTTTTCATGAACCCGTCCTGCATCTGCCCAAAGGACAATTTCTATCCAGATGCCAGTTTGCCATTTTCTTTCAATTTTATACCCTCATGTATTTCCTTTGATTATCCCTTTTCCTACAGTCCTTCCTTTTCACTGGTATATACTTTTGCTGAGCACTGTGAAAAATCACTTTGAAAGCCCTCCACTGTTCAATTGTCCCACCATAAAGTCTTTGCTCCCAGTTTACCTTGGCCAACTCCTCCCTCATCACATTGTAGTCTCCTTTGTTTAAGCCCAAGATATGGGTATTGGATTTTACCTCCTCACCCTCCGAAATGTATTTTAAATTCAACCATATTGTGATTGCTCCTTTCAAGAGGATCCCTAACGCGATCATTAATTATTCCTGTCGCATTACACAGTACCAGATCTAGGATAGCTTGCTCCCTCGTAGGTTCCATTACATTCTGTTTGAGAAACTGTCACGGATACATTCTATGAACTCCTCCTCAAGGCTGCCTTGACAGACCTGGCTTGTCCAGTCGACATGTAGAGTAAAATCCCCCATGATTGCCGTACCATTTTTACATGCATGTTATTTTTTTATTGCCCGCCCCATCATAATGTTATTATTTGGTGGCCTATAGACTACACCTATCAGTGACCTTTTCTCCTATTTCCAATTTCCACCCAAATTGATGCAACCTTTTTCTCCATAGAATTTACATCATCCCTCACTATGCCCTGATGTCATCATTAAATATCAGTGCTCCACCAGCTAGACCAGCATTTATTGACCATCCCTAGTTGCCCTTGAGAAGGCAGTGGTGAACCACTGCATTCTTGAACCACTGCAGTCAATGTGTAGGTACACCCACTGTGCTATAAGGACAGTCAAGGAGGTCAACCCAGTGACAGTAAAGGAACAGCATATATTTTCAACTTGGGAGAACTTCCACACGGTGTACCTGGGTATCAGCTGTCCTTGTCCTTCTAGATGGTAACAGTTGTGTGTTTGGAAGGTTCTGCTGAAGGAGCCTTGGTGAGTTCCTGCAGTGTATCTTGTAGATTGCACACACTTCTGCCACTGTTTGTCAGTGGTAGAGGGAGTGAATGTTTGTGTAAGAGGTACCAATCAAATGGGCTGCTGGTCCTGGATGGTGCCCAGCATCTTCACTGTTGTTGGAGCTGCACACATCCAGGCACATATTCCCTTGTAGATAGTGGATGAAATCATTGAGTGTATTGTGACCTAATGTTATCCACTACTGTCTGCATATTTACTTTCTCAGGCTCAGTTCCAATTGATGACAGGTGGCTCTCTGCTTTCAGGTTTCAATGTTTTTTTTTCAGGTTAGAATGGGACCAAATGAATGTTGTTGCCAATGCTAGTCTAAACTTCATGACAACGGACCTTACAAATGGAAACACGAGAAAGAGCACACCATCTGTTCCCAGGTAGAACACAGGGATAGGGGCCAGTAATATCCAAACAATTCTCATACAAGATCCACATCGTGTTAACAGTGTTATTGCTGAAACTGGACAGGATAGTTTTGACTTCATGGAACAGAATAAAAAGACTCCTAAAGTCTCTCCCACTGACTTGCTTGGAAGTCGCAATCAAAGGCGATATCAAAAGGGTGGCGGCTTATTATCCTCGTTTCCTGGCCGGAGCTGGCTATGATGATTGTCCTAAATCACAAAATAAGAAACTCACTTAGCAAGAGTAGGAAGTATTTATATTAGAGAACAGCCTTCCCAACACCAGTCGAAACGAGCACCAGGAAAATGTAAGCCATTAGACAGAGGAGGGTCCGTTTGCACAAGCCTCATATGGTACCATATATTCCCAGGTACAGCTCAGATCGTTAATTGAAACACAGCAGAGTTTAGTACTATACTGAGCTTCAGAGAATGGGAAGGTCACAGGTCTAGTCAACCAACTGGTTGTGTCGGCTGAGCTCAGCCAAGGTTCAAATTTGCCTAGTGTCCCAGAGATTGGCAGTGGTAGGGAAGACAACTGGAAAAGGGAACCTTGAAGCCTTTCCCCATAGGCTAAGCAGATCACTTGGGCTGGCAGCGCCAAACAATTAGGGCTTAAGACTGTAGTTTGCAATATCAGCATTCGGAATACTGTTGTAGAAGTGCTGGGTTCCAATGACTGGTGACTAAGGACTCAGGACAACAGTTCATTAAATACACTGAGCAGCTGCGCGTGTCTGCTCCAGCGGGAACTCTCACGCTACCAACAAATAGAACCATAGAATTTCTGCAGTGCAGAAAGCCATTCGGCCCATCAAGTCTGCACCGACCCACTAAAAGGGCACTCTACCTCGGCTCACTCACCCACCCTGTCCCCATAACCACGCCTAACCTGCACCTATTTGGACATTAAGGGGGCAATTTATCATGGCCAATCTACCTCACTTGCACATCTTTGGACTGTGGGAGGAAACCCGAGCACCCGGAGGAAACCCACGCAGACATGGGGAGAATGTGCAAACGCCACAGTCACCCAAAGCCAAAATCGAACCAGTGTCCCAGGCGCTGTGAGGCAGTGTTAACCACTGTGCTGCCCACCCCTATAGTAACCCTTTAAACATTCACGTTATCACAGCATCCACGTAATCACCGGTATGAAATTCTTTGCCTGCTGTTTAATAAATTGCCAAAGATACCAAATTCAGAGGAATGGTTAACAAAGAATGAGAGGCAAATATAATCTAAAATGTGAGGTGATGGATGGCTGAAGGGTTAGGGATAAGTAACACCCAGTTACTGGCACAGTTCTAAAGATTGTGCAGGACAACTATGTGCATCAATGGCTGGACATATTACAGGAATGGTTAGCA
This sequence comes from Scyliorhinus torazame, assembly GCF_047496885.1. Lineage (NCBI taxonomy): Eukaryota > Metazoa > Chordata > Chondrichthyes > Carcharhiniformes > Scyliorhinidae > Scyliorhinus > Scyliorhinus torazame. Next base: position 103,379,784 of record NC_092716.1, on the reverse strand, counting down.
AAAGGTGAAGAGTAAAAAGTTTTGCTTAGGCCACAGAGTTTTGCACCCAGTTCTGGCCACCACATAAGTGTTTGAGTCCAACAGAATGTGCAGAGGAGATGCAACAATGATTCCCAGCGTCAGGGGGGGGAGGAAGAGATTTTTTTTCGCTCCAATGCTAGATTGGAGAAGCTAGGGCAACAAAATGGCCCACAAGATTGAAGGGGAAGAAAGGGAAATTATGTGGCCACTTTCCTTCCAGGTTACTCCATCAGTGCAGGGGACGGAACTGCTCCAAGAAGAGCCTTTAGGCTTGATGGGCCTGGTGACTTTAAACTGAGAAAAAAAATTGATTACAGTCTTATGAACCCAGTTGCCCAAGTAATGCGTTGACGAGTTAACAGGTGGTGATAGTAAATATTACTTTCACAGACTAAACAAGGAAATGGAGATAACAAGTTGACTTACGCCACTCTGCAGCTCGCTGATTCCAAGAAAATATCGAACTCTAAACGACAAGACGAACATGTAGAGTATGCAGAAGTGAACGTGACAAAGAAAGACATGCCAAGAATCTGAAAACAACTCAAATATGAGAGCTATTTATAGGTGTAGGATCAGGTGCTCTGCCTGACGGCAGGTCTGACCCACAACACCATGATCCCCACCATAGATATGGCCAGGAGGCAGGTTCCAAATCCACTCCAGCTGGAATGGGGATTAAACCTCAGACTGTTGGCACCAATCCGATCTACACCATCTACTTTCCCCCCCACTTAAAAAAAAAGTTTAAAATGCCCAATTCTTTTTTTCCCCCAAGGAGCAATTTGGCGTGGCCAATTCACCAATCCTGCGCATCACTTTGGGTTGTGGGGGTGAGATCCACGGGGAGAATGTGAAAACTCCACAGTGACCCGGGTCCTCAGTGCCGTGAGGCAGCAGTGCTAACCACTGCACCACCTTTACACCAGCTACTTTTTACATCCAAGTTGTACCCTGGAACTATGGATAGCGGTGATAGGGGCTTCAGTTATTTCCATCACACGAATGAATCTCCCCCATTCTTACTGTGGGTCATAACCAATTTAGCGATCTTCCTGGGCTAACCGTTCTTGCCCATCAACTCAGAGTGGAGCTGGAACCCAAAGACTTAGAATCAGGGAGTATCTGGTATTTGATTGTACACTACAGTTTCATTTATTGCAAATTACAGAATAATGATGTGAAACAGCACAAGCACCTAGGGCGAGTGTTGAGACGGGCAGGTGAAATTCTCACCTTCAAATGTTGAAGTGGCAAACCAAGTCTGATAGCAGTTGCTTTTTATGCTATTGCATGGGTTTGCTAAGTAACAAGTCACAAATTTGCTCTGGTCGGTGTTGACTGGATTTGAAACATGCAAGTTTTTGAAATGAGATTAATCAAGTCATCCAAATTTTGCAACGCCAGCTTATGATAGTTCTTAAAACTGAGTTGCTATGGTGCGGGATTCCGTATGGAGCTGTTTAATAAAATGCATATTAATTTAGTGTTTAAGAATACAAGCTGCCTTTTAAAAATTTGTTCCATTTGTTTCTGTTTGAGGCAACAGCAAGTTGTAATCTTGAACATATGAATTAGGAGCAGAAGTAGCCTGCTCCGCCATTCAATCAGATCGAGGCTGATCTCTTCCCTGTCTCAAATCCACCTCCCTACCTGATTCTCATATCCCTTCAACCCGTTTTATCAGAAATATATCTATCTTTTTCTTGAAACCATTGAATGACTCAGACTCTACCACACTATGGGGCAGAGTTCACAAATTCACCACCCTCTGCGAGAAGTAGATCCTTCTCATCTCAGTTCTAAATCTAGTGTTAGTGACGTAGAATAAAAGGAAATCCAAAGTATAACTCTGTAAAATTCACCAAACTGTTTAATAGGATCTCAAATTCAATTGAGGGACAGACAAAGAACAATACAGCACAGGAACAGGCCCTTCGGCCCTCCAAGCCTGTTCCAATCATAATGCCCCAATTTTTATTTAAAAAAAAAAAAACTTCTGCCCTTAACTCGGTCGATATACGTCTATTTCCTCACTATTATTCATGTACCCACCCAGATACATCATGTGCCTGCTTCCAACACATCCTCTGGCAGCAAGTTGCAGGCACCCACCACTCCCGGAGTTAAAAACTTACCCCGTACATCACCCTTAAACTTTTCCCTCTCACCTTGAACCTATGCCTCCTTATAATTGACACTTCCACCCTGCCTATGCCTCAATTTTGTAGACCTCTATAAGGACATCCTACCTTTAAAGGGAAAGCATCACAAGGCTATTCAGAAAACTGCAGTCAGCAACTAATGAAACATGAAGAAATTCATTTTGTGCCACTGCCAGAGAGGTGCAGTTGTTAGTGTCAAACCCTGGAGATCAAAATAGCTCAAGGAGTCAGCACAGTTAACATTGACTCCAAAAGGCTCCACCATTATAAATCAACCCATTCCTAGGTTAGTACGCCAATAACATCTAGTAAGGGTGTTCTGGATACAAATGGGTCAGAAGGAGGTTGTAGGATCCATAGCCAGGTTCTACAACCAAGAATAGAAGGTATTTGGAGGGGCTCACCAACAGATGTATTTCTGAAGAACAGCAAAAAAAAAAAAAAAAGTGTTGACTTTCCTCTACAAATAGAATTGAAAATCTAGCCACTATTTACATTAACTAGTCAGCTGGTCGAATATCAGTGCCAATAGACTTGAGGGCCTGGGTGATATAGTTCAAGCATTTTGGTATGAATACTTAATCAGTGTGTGTGTGTGTGTGTGTGTGTGTGTGTGTGTGTGTGTGTGTGTGTGCATGCATGCGGGGAGGGGGGGGGGGGAGAGAAGAACCACTTGGTTACTTTGCCATAACTTGAAGATCAGTTCAAAGGGTCAAGGGAAAAGAGAGAGGGACTGAAACCACAAAGAAAAAAAGTGTAATCAACTGGGTTGTCAAACTTACAGCACGAGACCAATGAAAGTCCCACTGGCCGCTTCACTGTGACTCCGACAGTACTACTAACTGCATCTGCCAGAAGTAATGTTCTAGCATTCCATTCTGTCAGTGTGATGTATCATAATAGGCAAAACCTTCAAGATACAAGATACTTAACTCCATTTAAGAATGTGGATGATACAGGCACAGCCTCATTTGTCACCAAGGGACATTTCTTTAACCCACTGTGGTCGATAATGATTCTACAATTTCCATGTTCTAACTCTCATTTCTTGCCAAGCATGAATAAACACATCTCCTATGCAACGTATCTAATTGAACCATGGACACACTACCAACTCGGGACACAAAGCCAAAGCCTGGAACTGCATGTGGTTTGTTACCTTTCAGGATTACAATTTTTTTTGTTTAAAAAACAGCCCAGGCTAACCTCAATAGCTTTAGTCCAGTACAGATTTCTTCCTTTGTAGTTTTAACAATTTCCCAGTAATTTTTGAATACATGTTGACACAAATTCATGAAAATCTGCAAATAGCCTATGGACTGCCTGCAACGTGGCATTTACTACAGTACCCAGATTCTGATCATTGCAATTTTAAGATTAAAGTACTTTACACAATTTAAATTATACTCAGCAGACACTGAGCAAATTGGACAAGCCCACAAACCAGCAAAAGACAGGTCATTGGCACACCGCAATCACATGGAATGAGCAGAAAACATGAGCGTTTGTGCAAAATGTACAGAGTTAAAATCCCAACCAACAGTATAAAGCCACAAGTCCCAGATCTGATTGTAACCAAATCCAAATAGAATGATGGAGGTGGAATCCAAGAAGAGCAGCAAAAACCTTTCGACTGCATCAATCAAAGCAGCAGAATCCATTCAGTGAATTACCAATCCTACTAGATTGAGTGCTACATCCAATTATAAAGTAGAAGTTAAAAATGAACAGGGTGAAATACAAAAATCAGTATCTTTACACAATTAAAACCCTCAAAATGTATCTTTATCCATTTAATAAAGTAGAAAATGCAAAGAATTACACACGAGCAGAAAGTAACTTTAAAAAAAGCACACGTTCCTAGTCTTCATTTATTGTAGAGTTGAACAAGAGCACCAGTCAAGTAGAGCAGGTGCTGCAAAATGTCAGTGGGTTGGGTTTAAAGAACTGATCAATTCAGTGGCTGACCGAAGCCATGGTTGATGTTGTTCTTAAAAACTGGACTTAGATGGCCACCATGATCTTGTGCCGGAGATGTTCATAAACTTCAGTTATAAATAAAATTAAACCTAGAATTTAAAACAGTTGGAGAGTTTTAGATTACATAAACATTTACTGCAAGGAAATAAATTATTTTCTCCTTTAAGTATGAACAATACAATTCAAGAGCATTAATTAAATCTGTTCAAGGAAACCTGCATTATATTTCAGGTTGCCCAATTGTATGCACTAAAGCAGCCAATGTACCCTGAATTGGAATCTCCCAGAGTTAGTTATACCACACTCACAGGAATGGTTTTAAAAGTGAACTAATTCCTGGCAGAAAATAAAAGTTACAGAAAAACAAATCATGGTACAAAGGGTGGTGGGGACAGATACCCTTTGCTGGAAGTCTGGTCCCCCAGCTCATGCAAATATCCCAAATTTTATGGGAACAAAATTCTGAGGAAAACAAAATGTACAATACACTGCTTAGTGTGAAAATTAGCCACCAGCATTCAGTAGGGAAGGAGATATTCCCCAAAGTTGTGAACTTCCACAAGTTGCTGCACAAACTGCACCAGTTGATTTGGGAAAAGTTCATTTCACTTGAGATTTGCATATTAATTGTTCATTAAACTCAGCACAGAAAGTTAAACCTAGTAATTTTAAAATCATGCGAGTGAGGGTGGCACAGTAACAGTGGTTAGCACACTTGCTTCACAGCGTCAGGGTCCCAGGTTTGATTCCCGGCTTGGGTCACTGTCTGTGCGGAGTCTGCATGTTCTCCCAGTGTCTGCGTGGGCTTCCTCCAGGTGCTCCAGTTTCCTCCACAAGTTCTGAAAGACGTGCTGTTAGGTAATTTGGACATTCTGAATTCTCCCAGTGTATCTGAACACGCGCTGGAATGTGGCGACTAGGGGATTTTCACAGTAACTTCATTGCACTGTTAATGTAAGCCTTCTTGTGACAATAAAGATTATTGGGATCATTTTTAATGACTTACGGTTAACCTCAAGTCCAGAAGGTGAAGAGCACAGTCCTGTTACTTCAGGTATTAAGATAGAAATGATTCCCCCCCTCCACCCCAAATGTAATCTTTGTACCTCTTGCAGATTGGACTCACCCTCTTTTTCAGCCGTTCCATTTCTCAATCCTTAAAATGTAATTAAGGCGGTTCAGAAACTATGCCCCTCGCTCTCTCCTCCCATCGCCCCCCCCCCCCCCACACACCCTCTATCTACTTGCAGCTACAGCAATTTACAAAGCAAAAATTTTCACCTGAAGGTCCAACTAACCAGGCAACCAACAGGTAAAATGGGCAGAATTTGCTGCAGCTGAGCATCTACAGGAAGTGTCTAGGTGATCTAAAGGGGTATCCCCATCTCTATTTTTACACTTAGTGATGAGGTGCTTGAGAAAAATGGAAGACAGGCCCTTCATAGGAATTTAAACAAACACAGGACATGAGAGAGCACCTGGTGTGCAGAGTTCGGTCATAGGTCTGCCATGACATCACTGAACAGTGGAATAGGCTTGGAGGGTTAAATTACCTACTCTGTTCCCTAATCATACAATTTACAGTGCAGAAGGAGACCATTCGGCCCATCGAGTCTACACCCTACTCAAACCCACGCCTCCACCCTATCCCTGTAACCCAATAACCCCGCCTAACCTTTTTTGGGGGGCACCAAGGGTAATTTAGCATGGCCAATCCACCCAACCTGCACACCTTTGGACTCTGGGAGGAAACCGGAGCACCCGGAGAAAATCCATGCAGACAGGGGGAGAATCGTGCAGATTCCGCACAGACAGTGACCCAAGCCAGGAATTGAACCTGGGCCCCTGAAGCCGTGAAGCAACTGTGCTAACCACTGTGCTATCGTGAAATGAAATGAAAGTAGGGCAAAGTTTGATCTGCCCACAAAAACAGTTAACTTATAAACAAGGAAGACCGGTCTTGGAAAGGGTCCAGAGGAGGTTCACAAGAATTATCCCTGGAATGAAGAACTTTCATGTCATATGAGGAACTTTTGAGGACTCTGGGTCTGTACGCGTTGGTGTTTAGAAGGATGAGAGGGGATCTTATTAAAATTTACAAGATACGGCGAGGCTTGGATAGCGTGGACGTGGAGAGGATGTATCCGCTTGTAGGAAAAACTAGAACCAGAGGACACCATCTCAGACTAAAGGGACGATCCTCTAAAACAGCGATGAGGAGGAGAAATTTCTTCAGCCAGAGGGCGGTGAATCTGTGGAACTCTTTGCCGCAGAAGGCTGTGAAGGCCAATTCACGGAGTGTCTTAAAGACAGAGATAGATAGGTTCTTGAATAATAAGGAGATCAGGGGTTATGGGAAGAAGGCAGGAGAATGGGGATGAGAAAATATCAGCCATGATTGAATGGCGGAGCAGACTTGATGGGCCGAGTGGTCTAATTCTGCTCCTATGTCTTAGGGTCTTATGGTCAAACACATGTTGGCAAAGAGAAAAAAAAATGAAACACATTGCTCACAATTTTCTAGGTTGATCTCCCACCCCAGCGCCAGGGTCCTGGGTTCACATTTTAATGTGCAAGGATACAAATAAGTCAGTACAGATCAGATTCATGACTGATGTATTTATCACAGGTCTGTGAAGGCTGCTTCTGACCTTGCCAATGCAAAATAATATCAAAGTAAATTAGAGTTGATCCCCCTCCCCAGCCCATGTAAGCTCTAAACAATGAATGAAGCAGTGTGTGCAGGAACTATATTCCTTTATTACCTGCTCAAAAGCTGAGGAAGACTGGAGATGATGGGTCCATAACCTGGAGCGTTGTCATAAAGCTCAAATAATGGTGCAGCAACCAGCTTGTAATTCTTTGGCACTGCAAACAGGGCTGAAGTCCAACACACATCATTAGACACCAAAAGAAGTCACAAATACAGCAACAGGCATCCATAAAACTATCTATCCTAGTTGCTTAGCTAATAAAGATAGCAGCCTAAACCTTGTAAGAAAAAGTTCAGAACACACACTTATTACAAACAGAATGTTCAGCACAGAAACAGGCCAGTCAATCCAACTGGTCCATATTGGCATTTACACATCATACAAAACTCGCTTCTAGCGCGCCACTCCCCACCTGGGCAAGTTTCCCTTAATTTCCCTGTTGGAAACAACTTTTGTGCCTATCCTAGCAAACGCACTCAACCTTAACGTGAAAATCACTCAGAAGACATAAGCTAGTGACTTAATTCTAGATTAAATTTCTTTCGTCTCTTTCCAATGCAATATTTATTTTTCACACTTCTGCCAACTTAAGGTCACAAAATTGGAGCTGAAGTGTAGCAGGAACAGTAAAATCTAATCGAAATGGTACATGCAAAATGCCCTGTTCCATTAAGGTTTGGGGTTAGAGGAGATGGAAGATGACCACCGGCCGATCACACAAGCATGCACACGTCAAATGTTTGCCACTTCAGAGAAAGTGTCAGAGGGCATCTGTAAACAATATGCCAGATGAGAGATTTTGTATGGCAGGAGCCTTCACGGGCAAAAGAAATTTAAATATGAAAGCACACAAGATTGAACAGCTCAGAAAAATGCAAGCAGGAAGCCACTTGGATCAGACAACACCAATCTCCCCATATCTTCTCTCTCTTTCATCAGGTACAATGCTCTGAGAGGGCATTGATGACCATAGACCTCCACATTAACCTTGCTCTAGGGACATAGACAGTCTTTGTTGGTGGTATATTTATCCAGATTGCAAAGTGCTTCAAAAATACAGTTCTTTATTTATCTCTATCACTTTATTACTGGCATTTCCCATCAGCAGACCTTCTAAGTGCCCAGAATATTCCAACAATCTCAGTTAGCAGTTCTTTTGATCTCAGATTTAAACTAGCACCTCTTCATTGGCCATGAGACTGGTCCAAGATATCTTCATTATTTACCTTAAAAACATCAGTCCATCTTGCAGCCTCAATGGTTCTCTGCACTGTTTCACTGATGGTCCAACACACGTTTCCTATGTCGAAATTGCAGTATTCTGGCATCCCATTTGAATTGCTAATCTTTTTCATTTTTGAATGCATCTTTAGCCACTCCAATCCTTTGTCTTATTTCCTGGTCGCAGTTTGGTGTTAAAATACTTGCTTGGTAACAAAATTTGTCACCTGTTTGAACTTTACATTCTTCAGTGATCTTACATTATGGTATGATTTTCTTTTTGGACACTACTACACATTATTTCCTTCATCAATTTTGTCTCAGGCCTTCCTTCTCACTGACCCATAACGCAATCTAAAATCTTTGTTTCTCTTCAGAGTCAGCAATAAGAACAGGGTCATAGGTGCATCCTATATTAAGGTTGTAACCTCAAACTAATAATCCAGTAAGGTCCTCAATCTAACAATATTTGCACCAGACAAACCAAATAAATCTGGGGAGAAAACACCTCTAAACTTCTGCAAAAATCACTAGGATTGTTCCCAATAACTATTTTTCATCACTAAGATCTTGGAAATCGAGATCAAGATAACACGATCAGTTCCTCATGTTTCACTTTATCAAGTGCCTTCCTACAATGAATAAAATGCAAGAATACATCTTTTTTTCATCTCTGGCTCCTTCAGATAGTATGCATACCATAAGGATATCATTTCTCCTTCAATCTTTTAATAGTTGGCTTTTCTTCAGGTCAGTTGTCCTCAAAGTGTAGTACATATTCAGTCTATCTTGCAAGCACACTTGGGGAAGTTATAGAAAAGGGGCCATATTTCCCGTTGTCAAATCTGCAAGACATACATCCAACAATTCTTGTGTTTGCCCAATGTTGTTAGGCGTTATTCTTCAGTTTGTGTCTTCACATTTTTCTTCTCTTCAACTTGTTTGCTTTATCTTTTTACCAATTTCTGATATTTCCATTGATCTATTTTCTTCACCTGCCTCTTCTGTGCTCCATCAGGCCCGATATTTCGCTGGTCATTCACTTTGATCTCTTTAATTGGAATGGTGCTTCTTGTTCATTCTGACACTGAAGCTTTGAACATTACACATGTTCCCCATAAGTTACCTGCTCAAAACTAATGGCAAATTCGATTATTTCAGACAGATGCCACCATGACTTACAAGTTAGCTGCTGAGCCAACTGACATCTGTTTTACGCTGGGGCTAAAGGATGGTGAGAGGAATTTTGGGCAGATTTTGTTCACAGTAACATCAGCCATGGTTTACTGACAGCACTCGAGCTTCTGATCTTAGATTGAAGCACAAGTCCTTTTCCAGGACCTTTGCACACACAACCCGAGGCTGACTTTAATGCAATAATTGTCTATATGGACTTCAGTAAGACCTTTGACAAGGTCCCTCATGACAGACTGGTACAAAAGGTGAACTTGGTGTACAGGTCACTGAAAGGTGCAACACAGGTGGAGAAGGTAGTCAAGAAGGCATATGGCATGCTTGCCTTCATTGGCCGGGGCATTGAGTATAAGAATTGGCAAGTCATGTTGCAGCTGTATAGAACCTTAGTTAGGCCACACTTGGAGTATCGTGTTCAATTCTGGTCGCCACACTACCAGAAGGATGTGGAGGCTTTAGAGAGGTTTACCAGGATGTTGTCTGGTATGGAGGGCATTATCTATGAGGAGAGGTTGAATAAACTTGATTTGTTCTCACTGGAACGAAGAAGGTGGAGGGGCAACCTGATAGGTCTACAAAAGTATGAGGGGCATAGACAGAGTGGATAGTCAGAGACTTTTTCCCAGGTAGCGGGGTCAATTACTCGGGGGCGTAAGTTTAAGGTGCGAGGGGCAAGGTTTAGAGGAGATGTGCGAGGCAAGTTTTTTTACGCAGAGGGTAGTGGGTGCCTGGAACTCTCTGCCGGAGGTGGTGGAGGAAGCAGGGACGATAGTGACATTTAAGGGACATCTTGACAAATACATGAATAGGATGGAAATAGAGGGATATGGATCCTGGAAGTGTAGAAGATTTTAGTTTAGATGGGCAACATGGTCGGCGCAGGCTTGGAGGGTCGAAGGGCCTGTTCTTGTGCTGTACATTTCTTTGTTCAATACTGGAAGTGGCATTGCCATTTCCGAAATGCCACTCTTTCAGATTGGCCTTTGGCCAGTCTGCCTGCTCAAACAAAGCCCATGGCTTGATGAATAGCTGAGGACTTTCATTGTTACAAGAATGGAGGTTTTCTTCATATTTCAGGAGGAATAGTGTGTTTTTCAGTATAGAAGACCATATAAATGATTTAATTAAGTTGGGAAAAGGTTACAAGAAACCATTTGTCACGAAGAATTAAGTCATGAAAGGATAATGACTTTTGGTTTGTTCATTGGTAATGAGTATGGTGGGATTGAGTTACAAGTAATTAGGTTGGATCTAACATTTGCATTTTCTTTAAAGATGGGTTGAGAGGTTCATTACCAAAAGGGAAGTTCAGAGGTGACAAGAAACATTTTGCAACTTACAGGAGTTCCATGGATAAACCAAGGGTATATTACATATTACTGATCCAAAAGCAGACAAAATAGAAACTGGAAAGATGAGTCCGAGGTTAGGTGTTGGCCTGCGAGGAGGATCTCCTAGAAACGGCTATGGGCTGGGAAAAGGTGCAGTTTGAATCAGCCACCCAGTCAAGCCAGCAAATCCTTGGGCTACAATCTGTTCTGAAGGTTTCTTAGATGTCTACAGCAGAGTGGGGAGGAGGTTTGAGCGGTATGCCTTATTAAAGTGACAGCAACTTTGCCTTGGGTAATATTACTGGAATGTTAAGAGTTAAACATTCATAAGGGAGTGTTGCCTGGAAGTGGTTGGGAAGACTAATTTTAATTATGTAACTATAATCTTGTCGGTTCTAACTACTTTCTTCTGGTTAATAAACCTTTTGACTTATAAAATCCCCCAAAAAAGTATTACTGAACTTCTTTCTTCAGACATCAGTACTTATCTTCTCATTTATAGCATACAAAAAATTCAGAATAAAAAAAAGGTATGGCCTACAAGCCAAATTAATTTGGGATTTGGTTTACTCAGCAAATAACACCACTGTGGCCAAAATGTTACTCTCAACCAATGACACTAACAAAAATAGTAAAGGCACAGAGATGGTATGGGGAGACTTGCACAAAGTGTGAGCGAGTATATCTGAGAATTTGGCACATAACAGGATAGCGGTGCATCAGGCAAAGTTTACTGCAAGAAGTTGGACTTCAAATAGAATGCTGGGAATTGGATAATTGAGTAAGGGGAGGAAGGAAAGAGATGCTCTTTTGCTTTCTAACTTTCTTAACCTTCAGGAAGTGATATTGTGCTTTTTCAGGAGAAACAGCTAGGTTGTTTGGAGAGTATCTGGTGGGGGCTTAGTTGACTCGAAGGTGCAAAATAGTCAGGGGGGGGGAAAATCAGTCACACCTCTTAGGACAGGGCTTGCAAGTGAGGCAGGCAAGAGTATTCAAGAGGGCTGGAGCAGGTTGCCTCAGCTTTTAGAATTGTACAACAGGTCTGAGGCTCGTTTGGATGAGAGTGGAGGCTACAGGGTGGATGAGTTAACTCACCACTGTACTGTAGAAGCCATTCAAATAGGAGGATTGATATTGTTTCTCTGCAGCGAAGAGCACAAGTCCAGATGACCATGTTCCCTGCCAGTGTTCAGGATATCTGCTCAGGATTGGAGAGGAACTTGCAGTGGGATGGGGAGGATCCAGTTGTTTAGTCAACACAGGTACCAACAATATCAGCAGTACAAAAAGGAGCAGTACAAAAGGAGGATCCAGGCACTAAATTAAGCAGAACCTAAAGGGTCATAATCATTACCCGAGACATATGCAAATTAGCTTAGGACAAATCCGATTAGAGAGATGAAGGTTTTCGAATGCATGAATCACAAAAAGCTAGCAGGCAGGTCGAACAAGTAGCTACAGTGGCAAATGGTGTTTTGGCCTTTATTGCAAAGGGGTTGGAGTTAATTGCACAGGGCGTTCGTGAGGCCCCACCTGGAATACTTCATACAGTTTTGGACCCCTTACCTAAAAACAATACAGTAACATCGGAGGCAATTCAAACGAGATTCACCAGGCTAATTCCTGGGATGTCTCATCAAGCGAGATTAAATAGTCTGGATCGGTGTTCCTTTGAATCTCGAAGAGGGAGAGTGACCTTATTCAAATATACAAGATCCTGAGGGGGTTTGACAGGGTATACAGTAATGTTTCACTAGTGGGAGAGTATCGAATAAGGGGCATAACTGCAAGATAAAGGGCTGGTTATTTAAAACAATAGAAATTTGTTTTTGCAGTGGGTGGTAAATCTCTAGAATTCTTTGCCCCAGTTGGCAGATCATTAGAAGTATTTAAAGTGGATAAATATTTGATAGATCGAGTAATAGAGGGCCATGGGGAAAGGACACAGAAGGAGTTGAAGCCGCCATAGATCAGCCATGATCCTATTTAATGGCAGGGCAAGGCGGATGGTACACGGGGAGAACATGCAGATTCTGCACAGAGAGTGACCCAATGCGGGAATCGAACCTGGGACCCCAGAGCTGCGAAGCAACTGTGCTAGCCACTATGCTATCATGTCACCCATGGGGCACTGGCACCAGTACTAGGGAAAGTCAGATCTGTACCATTGGGATGCCCTACACCTGAACTATGCTGGGAGCAATGTTCTTGCCACAGTACTAGGGAAGTAGAGGGGGTTTCAAACTAAAGTGGGGGCAAGGGATTACATTTTGGAAAATGTAGCAAATGAAAGAGAAGAGACCAGACAAAAGAGAAAGCTATTATTATGGGAAATGAAAAGTGATAGGAAGGGATAGAGTGTACAAATCTAACAGTAAATCAAGGGACAAGGTTAGGAGATTAAAATAACAAAAGGATAAAACGGAAAACAGTGTCGGAATGGACATAGCATTCAAAACAAAACAGATGAACTCAGAACACACGGAAAGAAGTAAAATTTGTAGCCATTACAGAGACATGGCTGCAGGAGGATATGAGTGGGACCAGGATGTCAAAGGGCACAGGAAATAAGGAAGCACAGGGAGAGGGGAAAAAGTTGAGAACTGGCTCTGTTAGTTAATGATGCTAGAACAACACAGAGGGAGGGCCTACGTTCAAGAAACCAGGATGTGGAAACCGATTGGGTAAAGATAAGTCCCTTGGGGAATTAGTGTACAGGTCTCCCAACAGTAACCACGTTGTAGGGTGGAGCATAAAGGAAGAATTAATGAGAGCTTGTTCGTAAAAGGTACAGCGTTATCATGGGAGATTACAGATTGGAAACATCAGATGCACAAAGGTTGAGTTAATTGGGTGTTTTTGGGGTAGTTTCTTAGAACAGCATGTTCTGAAGCCAACCAGAAAGCAGGCTATATTAGAAATGGTATTGTGCAATGAGATGGGAGTAATTACTGATCGCATAGTGAAGGTGTTCCTTGGTAGCAGTAAGAATGACATGATTGAATTTTACAGTCAGTTGGAGGGAGAGGAGAGTTGCTCGGAGACTGTTTTTAAACTCAACAGGTAATTATGAGGGCATGAAAGCTAAGCTGGCTAAAGTGAATAGGTAAATTAGGTTGAAGGATAGGTAATAGAGATGCAGTGAGACGTCCGGTGGCAGCTATGAAGGAGTAGGTCACACATTGTGGCTCCCGCTCGAGTCGGACCTATGCCCCCGATTTTTTACAGGACTTGATTTGGAAAATTGATGGTAGAGACAATTGTTGATTGGATTCCCACATCGATGCATGGAGGCGGACTAGAACTGCTCACAAAGGAAGAAACAGACGACAGAGAAGGCCTGGGCTGAAGCTGCAACGGGTGAAGGCAGGCGAGGCGGACTAGAACTGCTCGCAAAGGAAGAACCAGACAAACAGAGAAGGCTCGGGCTGAAGCTGCAGCGGAAGAAAGCATGGTGAATGACCAGAGTCCTGGCCCGAAGACCCAGCGGTCAACGGAGCAGCTGATGCAATTTATCCAGGATGGCTTCGCCAAGCAGAAGCAGGAATGCTTGGACCCGATTAAAGAATCAATTGCGTGGCTGGAGCTCAGATTGGGCGCCCAAGATCAGGCGATCCAGAAAGTAGAGAAGTCGCTGGCTGAGCAGGAGGAACATCAAACTGCGGTGGAGTTGGAGGTGGGGGTGCAGAGAGACCAGCAAAAAAAGGCACCTGGAGAAGGTGGAGCACCTAGAGAATAGGTCCCGCCGGCAGAACCTGAAAATTGTCGGTCTCCCGGAGGATCCGAAGGAGCGGATGCTGGGGCAGACATAGCGGGCATGTTCGAGAAGCTGCTGAGGGATGGGATGTTCTCCCGACCTTTTGAGGTGGACAGGGCTCACAGAGCGCTCGCGAGGAAGCCGCGAGTGTTGGGGGCAATGGTGGTGGGATTCCACAGGTACTTGGACAAGGAACATATTTTACAGTGGACCAGGCAGACACGGAGCTGTAAATGTGAGAACAGTATCCTGCGGATCTATCAGGACCAGAGTGCAAAGGTGGCCAGGAGAAGAGCGGGGTTTAATCAGATAAAGTCAACCCTTTTAAGAAAGTTTGGACTGTTGTATCCGGCCCGTCTCTGGGTCACATATGAGGAGCAACATTTTTATTTCGAGTCGCCTGAGGAAGCGATGGACTTCACGAAAAGGAAAGGGCTGGTGGCAGAATGAGGCCGTTGAATGTTGCTGCAAAAAAAGAAGAAAAAAAAAAAAAAGTTTCTTGTTTTTCGTTTGCTGGACGTTATTTGTAATGCCTTCTGTATTGATTTCTGTATTGTATTGCAGTGAGTTAAAGTTTACATTTGCACTGATGGGGATGGAGGTGTGTTTGTTAGATGCTGGCTCTTCGGTTTGATCTTTTCTTTGTTTATAGTTTTTTTTCCCCTCGGGCAATTGGTTGGGACTGGTTTTTTGTTTGAATGTGTATGAGCGTGGGGGGTGGGGAACAATAGGTGGGTGAAGGTCTGGCGCCGGGCTAGCTAGGTCAGGGAAGCGCAGTGGGGGTGAGCAGATGTTAGGCTTATCAAAGGGGTTGACTTACATTGTGCTGTTACTGGGGGGGGGTTTCTGCTGACGAGGGAGGGACTTTTTCTGATGGACAGAGAGGAGATCGGGGGCGGAGGCTGCCTGGGGGCGGGCCAGTGGAGGCGTGGGGCATGGGCTGGAGATTGGCCCAAGAAAGATGATGGCTGATCGGCATGGGGGGGGGCGGCGATGAGCCCCCCAACTAGGCTGATCACCTGGAATCTAAGAGGGCTAAATGGGCCAGTTAAGAAGGCACGCGTGTTTGCGCATCTAAGGAGGACCGAAGGCAGACGTGGTAATGCTACAGGAGACACACTTTAGAGTAGCAAATCAGATTAGGTTAAGGAAGGGATGGGTCAGGCAGGTTTTTCACTGGGGCCTGGACTCGAGGACTAGAGGGATCTCGATCCTGATTAATAAGCGAGTGGCGTTCGAGGCGGGAAGAATAGTTACGGATGTGGGAGGCCGGTACATTATGCTCTGTGGGAAGCTGGAGAGGGTGCAAGTGTATGCGCCAAATTGGGGTGATGTGGAGTTTATAAAGAGGATGCTGGGGAAGATACCAGATCTAGATTCACATAAGTTAGTTATGGGAGGGGACTTCAACACAAGTTATTGATCCTGGTCTAGACCGGTCGAGTTCAAAGATGGGCAGGGTGCCAGCAATGGCAAAGGAGTTAAAGGGGTTCACGGAGCAAATGGGGGGGGCCGATGGAGATTTGTGCAGCCGAGAGTGAAGGAGTTCTCCAGCCAATCACACATGCATAAAGTGTACTCCCGGATTGATTTTTTAAATTTTGAGCAGGGCTCTACTGACGGGGGTGGTGGACACGGGGTACTCGGCGATTACAATCTCAGATCATGCACCACACTGGGTTGACCTACAGGTTAGCAAGGAGAGTAGCCAGTGCCCACACTGGAGGCTAGACGTGGGAAGGCGAAGTTTGGCTTGTTAACCACAAGGAGGTAGTAGAGCAGCTGAGAAAGGTGAGGGGGGCGATTTATGAGCATGGAGAGAAGGCCAGCAGAATGCTTGCACAGCAGCTTAGAAAAAGAGGGAGGCAGCCAGGGAAATAGGGAAAGTAAAGGACGGGGACGGGAACCTGGTTGGAGACTCAGCAGGGGTGAATAAGGCGTTTAAGGAGTTTTACGGTAGGCTGTATGGGTTGGAAGCCCCAACTGGGATGGAGATGAGGCACTTCTTTGGGGGGCTGGTAGAAGGGCTGGGGGCCCCCGATCGGGTTGGAAGAGATAGCAGAGGGTCTGAAGGCATGCAGTTGATTAAAGCCCTGGGGTCGGAAGGGTACCCAGTGGAGTTCTATAAAACATTCTCTGGGATATTGGGGCCGCGGTTGTGGAGGACATTCAATGAAGCAAGGGAGCATGGGGTGCTTCCTCCGACAATGTCACAGGCCATGATTTCATTGATCCTGAAGCGGGACAAATACCCCGAGCTGGTTGATATCCCCATTGAATGTGGACACCAAACTACTGGCCAAAATCTTGTCCTCTAGGATTGAGGACTGTGTTCCGGACGTTATTGGGGAGGACCGGACGGGGTTTGTTAAGCGAAGGCAGTTGGTGGCCAATGTAAGAAGGTTGTTAAATGTGATCATGAAGGTAGGGATGTGGAAGGTAGGGATGTGGAGGTAATGGTCGCAATGGATGCAGAGAAGGCTTTTGATTGAGTACAATGGGAATATCTGTGGGAGGTACTGGGACGGTTCGGATTTGGGCAGGGCTTTATTGACTCGGTCAGGTTGTTGGATCAGGCTCCTGTGGTGAGCGTACGGACAAAGAGGACAACATCGGGGGACGAGACAGAGATGCCCCCCTCTACCCACTGTTGTTTGTATTAGCCATAGAGCCTTTGGCAATTGCGCTGAGAGCCTCAAGGAGCTGGTCCAGGGCGTAGAACACAGTCTCGCTTTACACAGACTACCTGCTCCTGTGTGCATCAGACCCATTAGAGCTGATGGAAGCAATTAGGAGGATTCTGGGGGAATTTGTCCGGTTTTCGGGGCATAAACTAAATATGGGGAAAAGGGAGATGTTGACGGTCCAGGCAAGGGGGCAGGAGAGGCGATTCAGGGAGCTGCTGTTTTGAGTGGTAGGTGGAAGCTTTCGGTACCTCGGCATCCAGGTGGCGCGGGAATGGGAACAGCTAAATCTGGCCCGACTTGTAGACCAAATGAAGGACGATTTTCGGAGGTGGGACGCGCTCCCGTTGTCACTAGCTGGGAGGGTGCAGACAGTGAAAATGACGGTCCTCCCGAGATTCCTGTTTGTTTTTCAGTGTCTCCCCATCTTTATTCAATGGTCCTTTTTCAAATGGGTAAACAAGGTAGTTACTGGCTTTGTATGGGCGGGTAAGACCCCGTGAGAGCCAGGGGGAGGGCGGGCTGGTGCTGCCGAACTTCAGTAATTACTATTGGGCGGCAAATATAGCCATGATCAGGAAGTGGGTGGCGGGTAGGGGCGGCATCATGTAAGTGCACCAATTTGGGGGCGTTGATAACAGCGACTCTGCCGTTCCTGCCGGCACAGTACTGAACCAGCCCGTAGTGGTGGTGGCCCTGAGGGTCTGGGGGCAATGGAGGAGGCATGTGGGAGCATCGGTGTGGTCTCCAATAAATCACCGGTTTGCCCCGGGAAGATGGATGGAGGGTTTCGGAAATGGCAGAGAGCAGGGATTGAGAGGATGGGGGAATCTGTTTACAGAGGGGAGCTTTCCTAGCCTGAGGGAGCTCGAGGGGAAACCAATTTAGCTACCTGCAGGTGCGGGACTTCCTATGTAGGCAGGTTTCAACCTTCCCGCTCCTACCACCAAGGGGGATACAGGACTGGGTAGTTTCCAGAGGGTGGGTGGGAGAAGGAAGGGTCTCTGACAGCTACAAGGAACTCATGGGGTCACAGGGGACACAGACAGAGGAGCTGAAGTGCAAGTGGGAAGAGGAGTTGGGAGGAGAAATAGAGGATGGTCTCTGGGCAGAAGCGTTGAGTAGAGTCAACACGTCCACAACATGTGCCAGGCTCAGCCTGATACAGTTTAAGGTTATTCACCGGGCTCACATGACAGTGGCCCGGATGAACAGGTTCCTTGGGGTGGAAGATAGGTGTGCGGGAGGGCCAGCGAGCCATGTCCACATGTTCTGGACATGCCCAAAGCTTACGGGATTCTGGCAGGGGTTTGCGGATGTCATGTCCACGGTGTTAAAAACAATGGTGGCAATGAGGCCACAGGTGCCGATTTTCGGAGTATCGGAAGATCCGGGAATCCAGGAGAAAGAGGCAGACATTCTGGCGTTTGCTTCCATGGTAGCCCGGAGACAGATAGTATTAGCTTGGAGGGACCTAAAGCCCACAAAGTCGGAGACCTGGCTATCTGACATGGCTAGCTTTCTCTGCTTGGAGAAAATCAAGTTCGCCTTGAGAGGGCCAATGTTAGGGTTCGCCCGGAGGTGGCAGCCGTTTGTCGACTTCTTTGCAGCAAATTAATTGTCAGCAGAAGGGGGGGGGGCTAGCTTAGTTTAGAGTAGGGGGTTAATAAAGGTGGGACCTGTAAGGGAGGAAGACGGCTTTTGCACTAGGTTTATAGATTCATGTACATTGTTTACTTTGTTGTTGCTGTAAAACCATAAATACCTCAATAAAATGTTTATTAAAAATAAAATAGAGATGCAGTGGTAAACATTGAAGATGATGTTTCAGAATACATTCCAACAAGTAAGAAAAAGTCTGAGGGATGGACCCATCATCCACAGTTAATTAGAAAGGTTATAAATAAGGGCGGCATGGCGGCACAATGGTTAGGACTGTTGCCTCACGGCACTAAAGTCCCGGGTTCAATCCTGACCCCGGGTCACTGTCCGTCTGGAGTTTGTACATTCTACCTGTGTCTGCGTGGGTGTCGCCCCCACAACCCAAAGATATACAGGGTAGGTGGACTGGCCACACTAAATTGCCTCTAAATTAGAAAAAAAGAATTGGGTATTCTATTTTTTTTTTTTAAATATATAAATCTTGTGTACCCAATTCATGTTTTTCAATTAAGGGGCAATTTCGAGTGGCCAATCCACCTAGCCTGCGCATATTTGGGTTGTGGGGGCAAGACCCACGCAAACACGGGGAGAATGTGCAAACTCCACACGGACAGTGATCCAGAGCCGGGATCGAACCTGGGACCTCAGCGCTGTGAGGTTAAGAATTGGGTATTCTAAATACCCACAGTTAAAGGATAGAACACAAAGAAAAAGCATATAAAATTGTGCAGTCAGGTGACAGATCAGAGGATTGGACCGAATACAAGTTACAACAAAAGGATGACAAAAAGATTAATCAAGGAGGGAAAAATTAGAGTAGGAGAGACAGCTAGCCAGTAATACCAGATGGTGGAAGTGGTTAGCACTGCTGCATCACAGCACCAGCAACCTGGGTTTAATTCCAACCTTGGGAGACTGTCGGTGTGGAGTTCATACATTCTTGGTGCCTGCATGGGTTCTTCTGGGTGCTTCAGTTTCCTCCCACAGTCCAAAGATGTGCAGGTTAGGTGGATTGGCCATGCTAAATTGCCCCTTTAATGTCCAAAGGCTGCCGAAATTGCCCAACGGTTAGGTGGGGTTACAGGGTTGGGGCAGTGGAGTGGGCCCAGGTAGGGTGCTGTTTCAGAGGGTCGGTGTAGACACGATGTGTCGAATGGCCTCCTTATGCATGGTAGAGATTCCATAATTCTATGGTAAGAATTTGAACTGATAATGGAAAACAAGGAGATGGCAGATGAATTGAACCGGTAGTTTGTATCAGTCGTCATTGCTACAGGATGGAAGAAAGATCCCAGGAGTACCTATAAACCAGGAAATGGAAGGGAGAGAGCAACTCAGGAAAATTACAGTCACTGGGAAGTGGGACGGAGTAATTGTTGGAGCTCTGGGCTGAAAGAAGTCCAGTTCCTGATCGGCTTCATTCATTCCAGAATCTCAAAAGTGCCTAGCGAGATAGTTGATGCGCTGGTTTTAATTTTCCAAAATTCTCCAGATTCAGAGCAGATCTCATTAGATTGGAAGATAGCAAATGCAACTCCCATCATTTAAAAAAAAAAAGGACACTCAGCCCAGTTTGCCCAACATGTTGTAGAGAAAATATTATAAGCTATTATTAAAAGAGGTTAAAGCAAGTCACTTGATAAGCTCACGGTAATCAGGCAGAGTCGACAGTTTTGTGAAAGAGAAATGATATTTAAACAACTTGGAGTTGGAGCTGAGGAAGTAACTCCTGCAGCGTATAAAGAGGAACCGGTAGATGTACTGTACTTATATGTTTCCAGAATGCTATTTGATAAGAGTTCTACATCAAAAGTTATCGCGGAAAATAAAAAGTCATGCTATAGGGGTAACATATTGGCATGGATTGCTTCCTAAGTAGACATAAATAAGTATTTTTCAGGTTGGTAAAACGTAACAAGTGGTGTGCCAGGGATCAGTGTTGAGGCCTCAATGGTTTGCAATTTATGTAAAATGACCTGGATGAGGGATTTAAGGGATGGTGCCAAATTTGCTTCTGACATAAAGATAGGCAGAAAAATTATGATGAGGACATAAGAAGGCTACAAAAATATGTAGATGGATTGAGTGGGCAAAGATCTGGATTTGAGTGGGCAAAGATCTGGCAAAGGGAGTATAATGTGGGCAAATGTGAAATTGTCCATTCTGGAAGGAAGAATTAAAAAAAGATTATCAAAATGATGAGAGATTGCAGAGCTCGGAGGGATCTGGGTGCCCTACTGCACCATGCAAGTAACTCGGAAAGCTAATAGAATGATATAATTTATTGCAAGGGCAATTGAATACAAAAGTAGGGAGGCTATAGTGCAGTTGTGCTGAGCATGAGTGAGACCACATTTGGAGTGTTTGTACAGTATCGGTCACCTTTAAAAGGGAAAGATGCAAATAAGACCATAAGATATCGGAGCAGAATTAGGCCACTTCACCCATCTAGTCTGCTCCGCCATTCAATTATGGCTGATACTTTTCTCATCCCCATTCTCCTGCCTTCTCCCCATAACCCCTGATCCCCTTATTGTTCAAGAGCCTATCTATCTCTTGTCTTAAAGACACTCAGCGATTTGGCCTCCACAGTCTTCTGCGGCAAAGAGTTCCACAGATTCACCACCCTCTGGCTGAAGACATTCCTCCTCATCTCTGTTTTAAAGGATCGCCCCTTTAGTCTGAGATGGTGTCCTCTGGTTCTAGTTTTTCCTACAAGTGGAAACATCCTCTCTACGTCCACTCTATCCAAGCCTCACGGTATCCTGTAAATTTCAATAAGATACCCCCTCATCGTTCTAAACTCCCAACGAGTACAGACTTAGAGTCCTCAACCATTCCTCATACGACAAGCTCTTCATTCCAGGGATCATTCTTGTGACCCTCCTCTGGACCCTTTCCAAGGCCAGCACGTCCTTCCTTAGATACGGGGCCCAAAATTGCTCACATTACTCCAAATGGAGTCCGACCAGAGCCTTATATAGCCTCAGGAGTACAGCCTTGGTCTTGTGTTCTAGCCCTCTTGACAGGAATGCTAACATTGCATTTGCCTTCCTAACTGCAGACTGAACCTGCACATTAACCTTAAGAGAATCGTGAACAAGGACCCCCAAGTCCCTTCGTGCTTCTGATTCCTAAGCATCTTCCTATTTTCTATGCCTCCATTTCTCCTTCCAAAGTGCATAACCTCACTTTTCCCATTGTATTCCATCTGCCACTTCTTTGCCCTCTCTCCTAGCCTGTCCAAGTCCTTCTGCAGCCTGCCTGCTTCCTTAATAGTATCTGTCGCTCTACAGATCTTTGTATCATCTGCAAACTTAGGAACAGTGCCTTCTGTTGCTTCTTCAGGATCATTAATGTATATTGTGAAAAGTTGTGGTCCCAGCACTGACCAGAGGCACACCACTGGTCACCAACTGCCATCCTGAAAAAGACCCCTTTATCCCCACTCTCTGCCTTCTGCCAGTCAGCGAATCCTCTATCCATGCCAGGATCTTACCCTTAACACCATGGGCTCTTAACTCATTTAACAGTCTGCTATGCGGCACCTTGTCAAAGGCCTTCTGGAAATCTAAATAAATCACGCCCCTGGTTCTCCTTTGTCTAACTTCCTTGTTGCTTCCTCAAAGAACTCTAACAGATTTGTCAGACATGACCTCCCCTTGACGAAGCCGCGCTGACTCAGTCCTATTTTATCATGCACTTCCAAGTACTCCCCAATTTCATCTTTAAAAATGGACTCTAAAATCATACCAATGACCAAAGTCAGGCTAACCGGTGTTAGCTCATAGAAGGTTTACCACACTAATGGGTGGGCTGTCTTGAGGGAAAGGACAGACAGGTAGGCTTGTATCCGCTGGAGTTCAGGAGAGCAAGAGTCAACATGATTGAAACATTGATATCCTGAGATGTCTTGATAGGGCAGATGTGGGTGGATGTGGAGATGATAATTCCTTTTGTGAGAGAATGTAAAACTAGGGGTCCCTGTTCAAGAATAAGGAGTCGCCTGTTGTGTTCCTTAGAAGAGATAATCACCACACTGATTTAAAACAGAGGCGAGGCAAAATGTTTTCACTCAGCTGTGGAGTCCTTGGAACTCAAAGAGTCTGTGAATATTTTTAAGGCAAAGGGTGAACAGATTCTTAGTAACCAAGGAAGTGATAGGTTAAGAGGGGTGGGGTAGGAGGGATACAGATTTTAGGTTACAGATCAGCCATGATCTTAAAATGGCAGAGCAGGCTTAAGGGCTGAATGGCCAACACCTGCCACTTGTTTGAACATGTTCACGTTTATCTCATTCTCGTTCATTGCACCAAGCTCAGCACAAATTGTAATGTGATCGAGCACAACAGCCAAACAATTAATTTGTTGTGAAATATACTGTGAATTATACTACATGCATGCAAGCTCATTTCTAAACTGTAAATCAATATCTTCATCTTAAGAGCACCTCAAGTACCAGATCACATGCAAATGCAATCGCATGTCCAAGCACATTATGCACACACACTTGCATGCAGACATATCATCACATACCTTTCTCTTGAAGTTGTACTAAGAATAGTTTCTTATGCTCTTTGGGCTTGGTGATGTGAGCTGGAATGTAGGGATACTGGAGGAAATGAAAAATGTTAAGAACAGAGCAAATGGAGGTTAGGCTAGAGATAGATCCAAAAAAAAAAAATAAAAAAAGGTTTACTGCAGACAGTTAAATTCAGGAGTGTGCTGTTATATTACTCATTAATGATTAGGGAAAGGGGTACAAAAACTAATATCCTCTCTCATAGTGGATAAAATCACCTCATAATTCCAAAACCTGCGCAGCACAAGTAGCTTTACCAAACATTTTCCCTTGGTCTGGTTTGTACCAAAGCCTCACTATTTAAAGATAAGAGGTAGGAGAAGTAGCTTTATCAGCAGAATTGCTCTCAGGAAAACATTTCTGCTCAATATAAGATGCCATATTAAGTTAACACCAAGAGTTAAAATAGCAGCCACAGAACAATTTCTACAAACATGTTGCTATCACATTGGTGAATGACATTCCAGAAACAAACATTCATGATTTCAGCCAAACACTTGTTGGCTGTGTAGAAAATTGATCAAGTTACCGATGGCACAATGAGACAAGGAAGAAAAGTAGCTCAAGTAATCTATTCAGTCAATAGCCAACCCTACAGAACAAGAACAATCTGGGGTTTAATGCCTGGTCTTTACCAAGTGCCTTGTGGAGGGTAGCAATAGGAAGGCTGTACTTGGTCTGCAGAGGGCAAATAGAGAATTACCTGAAAGGTTTCAATCACTACAATCAAATTTTGAAAGCAAAGAGAGAGGAGGGAAGAATGAATGTGTTGAGGGTGAAATGACTTTGCAGAGAAGCCATCACTGACACGGAGCATAGTGACTGGGGCCAAAACAGATATAATGTCCATTTTCATTACACAGACAGCATCAAAGGCAAGGGAAGGAGGTACAAGAAATGCATCATAACCAGAAAAGTCTGTACCAAAGTGTTATCAGTGTGGATTATGATCAAGTAGAAGTTAACCCGATTAGAAATGTGTAATTCAAAATATATTTTAAAAATCATTGTTATAAAGTGGAAATAGGCAGTGTTTATTCCTATCAGATCCAATTGTCTGAGCTGCTGGGAAATAGATGTGCGGGTAATTGCTAGAACAGATGAAAATTGAAACATGGGAAATTCGCTACAAGCTAAGGATGCTTCTTTTTGAGGGCCTCTTATTTGATTTTTAATGTCAAGTACAGCACAAGGGACTAAGCACATAATTTCAGTAACTTGCAGCTAAACAAAGTTCGGATCCTTTGCTTCATGCCTGTGTACTATCCAGTTAAACTCAATCTAGTTACAGAGTTCCAGCAAGGCAAAGAATTTGAGCTATAACAATTTTGTTCCAGACTTCCGGTTGCGGCTATGCCCGGGTAGGTCGCACGGTCGGCAGCTCCCGCTGACAACGGACTTTTGGACCCTTGTACGGAGCTCCAGCGGCAGTTGGACAACGATTCCTGGTGTGGGAAGGAAACAGTGAGGATCCCCAGCGCTGTATGGAGTGGACCAGGAGTGGGGCGGTCAAAAAAGCTGCTTTGGAGAGGAGTGGAGAACGGGTGTGAAAAGGCAAGATGGCGGCCGGCGCGGATCAGGCAGCGTGGACCCAGTGGTCACGGGAGCAGCAGGAATTTCTCAAAAGCTGCTTCACTGATTTAAAAGCTGAGATGATGGCCCCTATGAAAGCTTCTATTGAAAGGTTGGTGGAGACCCAGAGGATGCAGGGGACGGCGCTTAAGGAGGTGCAGAAAAAGGCCTCTGACAACGAGGATGAGATTTTGGGCCTGGCGGTTAGAGTGGAGGCGCACGAGGCCCTGCACTAAAGATGGCAGGAGAAGCTGGAAGACCATGAAAACAGGTTGAGGAGGCAGAACCTGCGAATTCTGGGTCTCCCTGAAGGCGCTGAGGGGCCGGATGCGAGTGCGTTTGTGACCACGATGCTAGGGACGCTGATGGGCGCGGGGGCCTTCCCACGACCCCTGGAGCTGGACAGGGCGCACAGAATCCTGGCAAGGAAGCCTAAGGCGAAAGGGCCGCCGAGAGCTATGGTGGTAGGGTTCCACCGCTTCACCGACAAGGAATGCATCCTGCGATGGGCAAAGAAGGAGCGAAGCAGTAAGTGGGAGAACTGCGAGATCCGTATCTACCAGGGCTGGGGTGCAGAGCTGGCTAAGAGGCGTGCAGGATTCTACCGGGCCAAGGCGGTCCTCCACAGCAAGGGGTGAAGTTCGGGCTGCTACAACCGGCGAAGCTGTGGGTCACTTACCAAGACCGGCACCATTACTTCGATACACCGGATGAGGCGTGGACTTTTATTAAGGACAAGAAGCTGGACTTGAATTAATGGACAGCTGTATGTTGTTGGGGCACCCCGGTGGGGGCGGTGTTATGTTGGTTTCCCCCCATATTTTCTTTTTTTTTGCCCCTTTGTTCTGGGCCCTCGAGGTTCTGGGTCTGTTTGCTGTTTGTATAGAGCTGCGCCACAGGCAGTGGGGACTGGTCGGACAGAGAGAGAAGTTTGCGGGGTGGGGGGAGTTGCTTGTCGTTGGGGATAGCACCCGAAGTTTGTTTCTTTGAGCTTTTCTTTCTTGACACACAGGAATAAGGGGGGGGGCTCTCTCTCTCCCTCACTTGGTTTGGGGGGGGGGTTGAGACCCGTAGAGGGAGCAACAGTGGGATTGGAGGTAGAGGCAGGAGTGGCCGGGGTCAACATGAGTCAGCTGACTTACGGGAGTGTAATGGGGGGGGGGGGGGTGAATTGGGGTTAAGCGGATGCTTGACTTGAGAGAGGTGGATCGAGGGGGTGGACGGCTGGGATGCTGCATTGCTGGCTGTAACGGAAACAACTTTTGGAGTCAAAGGGAGAGTCGGGACGGGGAGCCTCCGGCTGGGGGCTGGAGTGTGTAGGAGGCGCGGACACGTGGCTCGCCTAAAAAGGGTCTGGTTAGTCGTCGGGGTGGGGGGGTTAATCAACCCTCTGACCAGGCTGATCACGTGGAACAGGAGGGGCCTGAATGGGCCAGTCAAGAGGGCCCGTGTGTTCTCGCACTTAAAGGGGCTAAAGGCAGACGTAGCCATGCTACAAAAACCGATTTGGAGCTCGCTGATCAAACTAGGCTGAGGAAGGGATGGGTGGGACAGGTCTTTTACTCGGGGCTGGATGCGAAGACCAAGGGGGTCGCAATCTTGGTGAGCAAACGGGTGGCATTTGAGGCAGGGGGTATTGTGGCGGATAAAAGATATGTTATGGTGAGTGGCAAGCTGCAGGGGGTCCGGGTGGGGCTAGTGAACATGTATGCCCCGAATTGGGACGATGCAGTCTCGGACCATGCTCCGCACTGGGTGGAGTTGAGGCTGGGGGTGGAGAGAGGCCAACGCCCTCTATGGAGACTGGACGTAGGACTATTGGTGGATGAGGAGGTCTGTGGGCAGATTAGGAAGAGTACTTGTCGTTGGGGATAGCACCCAAAGTTTGTTTGTTTGAGCTTTTCTTTCTTGACACACGGGAATAAGGGGGGGGGGGGGTCTCTCTCTCCCTCACTTGGTTTGGGGGGGGGGGGTTGTTGAGACCCGTAGAGGGAGCAACAGTGGGATTGGAGGTAGAGGCAGGAGCGGCCGGGGTCAACATGAGTCAGCTGACTTACGGGAGTGTAATGGGGGGGGGGGGGGGGGGGGGGGGTGAATTGGGGTTAAGCGGATGCTTGACTTGAGAGAGGTGGATCGAGGGGGTGGACGGCTGGGATGCTGCTTTGCTGGCTGTAACGGAAACAACTTTTGGAGTCAAAGGGAGAGTCGGGACGGGGAGCCTCCGTGGCGACCAATGATACAGGGGAGGTTTCAGTGAGTATTGTCTGGGAGGCGCTGAAGGCAGTTATCAGGGAGGAGCTAATTTCTATCAGGTCCCACAGAGAGAAGAGGGATAGGATGGAGGGGGAGAGGTTGGTGGGGGAGATACTGTAGCCAGTTAAAATGGCTAACTCCCGATTTAGAATGGCCAACCCCGAATTAAAATGGCGAACGGAAAAGGCTGATGGGAATACCAGCCAACAGGACTCAAACAAGCAGCTGCAGGTAAAACTGTGCATTCGCCTCTGGGGAGGCCAGACAGAATCGATACCTGCAGCCATCAGCATCACAAAACACCAGCCACCTGAATATTAATTAGCAATCCCCGGGAACAATGTGCAACAAATTAGACACACAAAGCCAACCCAGACTTTTCGGCGCCAGCAGGAGCCTACACAAAGAGAGGAGAACGACCACCCCAAAACCGCCCATCGATCAAGGAATCGCTCCAGCATTGGAGAATATCGAACCAAGAGATTGGGACGAAGTCCAATCACTTGGAACCAAGTACAGGGTCCGCCCCGAAAGGCAGGAAGACCCTGGGGACTATAAGTATAGAGTCCAACTTCAAATCGACCCTTCTTCATCCTTCCGCACCCTTCGAGACCCTTCTGCAACAACTGCTCAAATCATAAGTCTTACTTCAACGCTCGCTACGAGATAGGCGCTCCTAGCTATCGACCTGTACCAGCTTCGAATCCCGCAGGCTCAGAACCCATACGAAAGGCCATTCGTTTCCCTGACCTGGTGGGCCACTCCCAAAGTTAAGTATTGGCCTGTTAGTTGTGGGAAGTAGCTTAGAAGTAGAATTAATGTATAAGTATTGATTACAGTATATAATAAATGTGCGTTGATTTAATTATTACTAAGCGGTGTGCTGGATTATTGATCATTACTCGGACTTGAACCACGTGGCGCTATCAGAAAGATACCTGGCGACTCAAGAGCAAAGGTGATAGAACAAGAGCAATTAAACTAAGGCTAAAACGTGCAACAATACTCAGGGCGGACAGGAGGTATGCAGAGACCCCCGAGGAGGGGCTGCTAAAGGAGCACCGGAGCCTGCAGGCGGAATTTGACTTGTTTACCACAGGGAAAGCAGAGGCTCAGTTGAGGAAGTTGCAAGGAGCGGTGTAAGAGTATGGGGAGAAGGCAAGCAGGATGCAGGCGCACCAACTACGGAAGAGAGAGGTGGCCAGGGAAATTGGGGGAATTAGGGGGGGGGGGGGGTGGTAAACACGGTCCTGAGCTTGGAAAGGATCAATGAGGTCTTCAAGGATTTCAATGGTAAATTGTATGAGTCAGAACCCCCAGAGGGGAGGGAAGGGATGAAGCAATTTTTGGACCAACTGAGGTTTCCAAAGGTAAAGGAGGAGCTAGTAGAGGGATTAGGGGCCCCGATTGAGTTGGTTAAAGGTTTGGAGGGTATGCAGTCGGGCAAGGCCCCGGGGCCAGACAGATATCCTGTAGAATTCTATAGGAAATTCTCAAGAGCTGTTGAGCCCGCTATTGTTGAGAATCTTCAACGAGGCTAAGTAAAGAGGAACCCTTCCCCCGACGATGTCGCAGGCCTCGATTTCACTCATCCTTAAACGAGAGAAGGATCCATTGCAATGTGGCTCCTACAGGCCGATATCGCTCCTTAATGTAGACGCCAAACTGTTGGCCAAGATCCTGGCCACTCGAATTGAGGACTCTGTCCCGGGGGTGATTAATGAGGACCAGACAGGGTTTGTCAAGGGCAGGCAGCTGAACACGAATGTGCGGAGGCTCCTGAACGTGATCATGATGCCCTCGGAAGTAGGGGATGTAGACGTGGTGGCTGCAATGGATGCGGAAAAAGCCTTCGATCGGGTGGCGTGGGAGTACCTGTGGGAAGTGTTAGGCAAATTTGGATTTGACGAGGATTTCATAGGGTGGGTCAAATTACTGTATCAGGCCCCCGTAGCGAGCGTGTCCACAAACCACTGCAGTCGGAGTACTTTAGGCTGCATCGAGGAACGAGGCAGGGGTGCCCCCTGTTCCCCCTGCTGTTTGCCCTGGCAATCGAGCCGTTGGCCATGGCGCTGAGGATGTCTAGAAACTGGAGTGGGCTGGTCCAGGGAGGGGAGGAGCATCATGTTTCACTGTACGCGGATGACCTGCTCCTGTATATTTCAGATCCGGTGGAGGGGATGGGGGAAGTCATGCAGGTCCTAGAAGATTTCGGGGATTTCTCAGGGTATAAGCTAAATGTCGGGAAAAGGGAGCTTTTTGTGATCCATGCGAGGGGCCAGGAAAAGAGACTGGGAGAGCTCCCGCTCAAGATGGTGGAGAGGAGCTTTCGCTATTTGGGCATATGGGTGGCTAAGAGTTGCACAAGCTCAACCTAACTCGGCTGGATGATCAGGTGGCGGGGGACTTTAAGCGGTGGGACATGCTCCCGCTTTCCTTGGCAGGCAGGGTGCAGTCCGTGAAGATGACCGTCCTCCCCAGGTTCTTGTTCGTCTTCCAGTGCCTTCCCATCCTCATCCCCAAGTCCTTCTTCAAGCGGGCGAGCAGGATTATCACGGGATTTGTGTGGGCAAACAAGACCCTGCGAGTTAAAAGACTGTTTTTAGAGCGCAGTCGGAAGGGCTGGCGCTGCAGAACTTCTGCAGCTATTACTGGGCAGCGAACATATCCATGATTCGGAAATGGGTAGTGGGGGGCGGAAGCGGCTGGAGGCAGCGTCTTGCAAGGATACTAGCTTGGGGGCACTGATAACGGCACCGCTGCCGCTCGCGCCTGCACGGTACACCACAAGCCCGGTGGTGATGGTGACACGGAGGATCTGGGGTCAGTGGGGGAGGTAGGGGCCTCAGTCTGGACCCCGATACGAAACAACCACAGGTTTGTCCCGGGTAGAATAGACGGAGGGTTTCTAAGCTGGCACAGATTGGATATCAAAAGGATGGGGGACTTGCTTGTAGATGGGACTTTCTCTAGCCTGAAGGCGCTGGAGGAGAAATTCAGTTTGCCCCCAGGGAATACCTTTAGGTACCTGCAAGTCCGCGCTTTCTTGAAGAAGCAGGTGGTGGAAATTCCGCTGCTACCTTCCCGCAGGATACAGGACAGGGTGGTCTCGGGCATGTGGGTAGGAAACGTAAAGGTATCAGACATATACCAGGAGCTGCAGGGTGTGGAGGAAGCCTCGGCGGAGGAGCTGAAGGGCAAGTGGGAGGAGGAGCTGGGTGAGCAGCTGGATGAGGGCCTGTGGGCGGACGCCCTGGGCAGGGTCAGTTCCTCCTCATCTTGTGCCAGGCTTAGCTTGATTCAGTTTAAGGTGGTCCACCAGGCGCATATGACAGCGGCAAGAATGAGCAAGTTCGTTGGGGTGGAGGACAGGTGTGTGATGTGTTCAGGGAGCCCAGCAAACCATGTCCATATGTTTTGGGCATGCCCGGCACTTAAAAGAATTCTGGCGAGGCTTTGCAAAGGCTATGTCCAAGGTCCTGGACACTCGGGTAAAGCAGAGTCTGGGGATAGCGATATTTGGAGTGTCAGAAGATCCGGGAGTGCAGGAGCCGAAAGAGGCCGGAGTCCTGGCCTTTGCCTCCTTGGTAGCCCGGAGACGGATCTTGTTAATGTGGAGGGCTGCAAAACCCCCAATTGTGGAGACTTGGGTTAGTGACATGGCTGGGTTTCTAAGTTTGGAGAGGATAAAGTTTGCCTTGAGAAGGTACTTGCTGGGGTTCCCCAGGCAGAACGGTAAGTGAGGAGGTCAGCAGCAGCAGCAAACCAGGGGGGGGGGGGGGGGGGGGGGGAAAGAGAGGCAGGGAACTGTATGGTTTGTGGATAGATTTCTCTTGTAAATTGTAGTTATCCCACCTTGTGTTAAGTTGTTAAATTTTTTTTTCTTTCCTTTTTTTTGGTAGTGGTTTTGTAAAAATTCTGTAAAATCTTGAATAAAAATAAGTTTTAAAAAAAAACAATTTTGTTCCAATATATTCAAGAAGCCAGAAAGTGCCACTCAAGCCTGTATATCCAAGGCTTCTGCACATTTCACAATGACCAATGTCTTGCATTGAATCATTGCTGATTTTACAGCAGTGAGTCACACACCACCCTCCCCCTCCAGCACCCCCCCCAAAAATGGTAACATTTTGCACTGACCTGAGGGGGTTCAAAATTAGGTCGCCACCAGTTCCCGATGCAGTCATCAATGACCCAGTCTTGCTGCACACCATCTTGACGGCCTAAAATCTGTGGAAATACGCAGTTGAACATGTTTTTTCCCCCTAAAAACCTCACTAGGTACATTACTTTCTCTCTGAATCATGTTAGAACATCACCCTTTTTAAGCCATTCAGAAAGATGCTAGCTTTATTGGATTTGTTTACTTGAAGCTTTCCACGCACTCTCCCGGAAAATGTTTATGACAGTCGTACAGACCATAACACATTTAATATTTACTTAGCTTCTAAACAGAAATCAAATGATCAACCATTATAAAGTTTATTTTGCTGTACTCTACTTCCATTCTACCCCTCCCTCATTTGCGAAAGACCATATTAAATGCAAACAGCATACTTCAAGTTGCAAATAAACCCTTCATAGAAAAGGGCACAGAATTTTAGAGCAGACAGCAATTTTCCATAAACTTTCTGTAATATACCCAGAGATACTGAAAGTATACATAAGTAGAAGTACCACTAATCAGGTTCTATTTAATCTTGTGACACAAGGACAGTACCAAAGATCAAGTCGAGTCAGACTGACAAGCTGATCCTTTAGCACATGCACCACACAACAAGTGAAGTACAATTATCTGAGCACATTTTCAATACCTCCGTCATTAGACGTTTCAGACCTTCCACCTCATCTTCACCAGGATTTAGTTCTCCACCTGGCCTAAATGCACAAAAAACAAAATCACAAAGATTATTACAATGCAAAAGCAACAAAAAACAAACAAACTAGGAAGCAGTTTACCAATCTTGAAAATCAAAGGCAGAAATTAGTCACTCTTTAGCCTGGGGAGTTATAATAAACAGCTGGCTTGTAATGCAGAACAATGCCAGCAGCGCAGGTTGAATTCCCGTTAAATTCAATTTATCCAACCACCCCACTTTCTGCTGAGTTCTCGATTGCAATTGACCTTGGACCCTGGGTTAGGGAGAAAGATAAAAGAGTTCCATTTTTTGTTGAATGGCTGATGTTAGAACTTTGCACATTAGGCTAGGCAAGGACTAGAAAAAAAACAAAATTGCTCGTGTTGACAATAATCACTTTAGGCACAAGGATGCAAACAGGGTGGAACAGGCATTAATGCCTTTTAAAAAATTGATTAATGAGACGTGGGCGTCGCAGGCTGGGCCAGTATTTATTGCCAATTCCCAATTGCCCTTTCGGGGGCAGTTAAGTGTCAACCACATCGCTGTGGGTCTGGAATCACATGTAGGTCAGACCACGCAAGGACAGCAGATTTCCTTCCCTAAAAGGACATTAGTGAACCAGGTGTGTTTTTACGACAATCGACAATGGTTTCATGGTCATTAGATTTTAATTGAATTCAAATTTCATATTCTGCGTGTTGGGGTTTGAACCTGGGTCCCCAGAGCACTACTCTGGGTTTCTGGATTACTCGTCCAGTGACAATGCGGCAACAGCTCCCCACCTGCGGGGGAGCAAATTGTCCAGAAAAATAAAAAAGGTACATACTCTACCCTCCCTAGTGTACTTAATACGTATCCAAAGTCTTGATCAAGTTGAGAGCTGTCAATGTCTCAGCAGGGAACTTGCTCCGCATTTTGGAAAACTGGTGCCAACAAGACACTCAACACATTCCAGTCAGGTGAAGTAGATCCAGTTAATCCAGACTAGGGAGATCTTTGTGGCACAGTAGTAGCTACCTCTGGGTTCACATTCCACCCCAGGACCTGATGGCCATGGAGGTGCATTGATAATGTGGCCAAGCCAAACAAGTGGTTTGTCAGTCTGCAAACCCTTCCAAAAGGTCCGAAGGCAAACGGTCTGAAGGCAGGCAGTAAAGAACGGGAGTGTTTCTTGGTCAGCCATACTGCAGAAGGCAACAGCACACCACTGCAGTACTTTGCCAAGCATAGACATGGATCAAACCCATGGAAGTCCATTGTTGCCAATATCCTCTTAGCTGAAGGAGGATGAATCTTAGCATATATAGTGCATTCCCTCCGACACCACATCTACATTCTCTCACTAGGCATTCTTCTATTGCAAGGAATCAAGTTGAGAACAGATTACGTCTCGTTGCTTGCCATGAACAAAAACTATGAGGAATAGAGTAAATATTACCTGGACAGATTGAATTCAAAGAGGTTAAGAGTAGCTTGCTCACTACACCTGGTTGCATACAGCTCCCTTGAGGGGGGAATTAAGGGGGCATACAACTAAGATTAAGGCAAGTTTGATCGCTACCATTTGGGAAGATTTAATACAGTGTAAAGTGACGACACTGCTAACCTGTCATACACAGCAGTCAGCATGTGAAAACAGATTAGGTCTTCTCTGGCATGATTAGAGGTTAAAAATCAAAATCTGTCACCCCTTCATAAAATGACTGACCCACAACAGTACTGGGAAGCAAGTAGCTGCCTTCAGCCTCCTCCTCCTCCTTCTCTCTCATTGGAAGGTTGTAAGGAAATGCTCAGTACTGTTCACTAGCAACCCAATGCTCATTGACCTACATTAATTTGGTGGACAGGCCAGCACGGTGGTGCAGTGGTTAGCACTGGTGGATTGGGTGCCAATTTGAAAATTCACAACTGAATGCTCAAATCTATCCATGATTTCATCCTCCAATCTTAAATCTCCTCTAGCTTTAACCTTTCTCCAACACTGGGCTCTTGTGCAGAATCCTTGCATGTCTCTCTCTCTCTCTCTTCCCATCCCCGCTTCCACCCGAAGTCTGGCTCGACTCGTCCCAAGAGCTTCCTTAAAAATTTACATCTGATCAAAACGGTCCGAAATGTCTCCTCTTATAGTTCTGGTGGCAAATTTGGTCTCAGTCTCCTGTGACTGGTCATTGATGTTTTCCTCATTAAAAGTAATCAGTATTTTGTTAATTTCCAGTAAAAAGGAAAACCAAAACAGTTCCCTATAGTGCAATGCAATCAACTAACTGCATCATGTGCACATTTGTGGAAGATCACCCAGGGGTTTGCTTCAACATTGGGAAATCTTCTTAGTCAATTGTTGTCTATACTCACAGTTTAAAGAAGGTTGTCCCCAGCTGCAGTAGCAGTACATGAGGCAGTCTGTGCTCATGCACAATCAGAACACCCTCCACAGTGCGCCTCATGCCAATCTTCTCAAACTCCTCTCGCATCCGTTGGAATCGAGCTGCAACAGAGCAGTCCTTCTCATACAAGGGTTCCTTGGTACCAAAGGTGTAGTTGGTCAGGGGATACCTGAAAAGAAATTCTCCACAGTATAGTTACATGCGACACTGAAAATATCAAAATCCTATCTGGAGACAAATATCGGAAGTCAGGTATCCTTGAAGAATTCATAGAATCCCTACAGTGCAGAAAGAGGCCATTCAACCCATCGAATCCGCACTGAAAGAGCACTCTACCGAGGCTCACTCCCCCGCCTTAACCTCATAACCCCACCTAATCTGCACATCTTTGGACTGTGGTAGGAAACCAGAGCACCCGGAGGAAACCCACGCAGACACAGGAAAATGTATAAAAACTCCACACAGTCACCCAAGGCCAGAATTGAACACGGGTCTCTCGTGCTGTGAGACATCAGTGCTAACCATGGTGCCACCCAGAAGCAAACAAGAACATTTTCAAAACTGGAATGGAGCCAAAATCAGTCTGGACCATTCCTGGCAGGAACGGATAGATATGCCATCTCCCTGAAAGTCCTAATGTCCTTTTAAATGGAAACTCAGTAACAGGATCTGATCTATTCCATTTACAGCAGATTCAAATACTGGTCACAAATCAGTAACACATAAAATTTATGATTTTTAACAAATAAAAACTGAGCCCAAAATATTTGAACCCTCAACCAATCCGGTCTAATGCAAAAAAAAAATGAAGTACAAAATGTAATGTACGCTTACTAAACAATTAAGAATACTAGATTTGAAAAGCCAATTGAAAATAAGAACTTGTTACGCAGAAGAGTGGTTTACCTATTCCTGGTGAGGTTGGTTGACTGAGGAACACAGACCAGGAGCAAGAGAACGTGAAACCCCCTCACCAGAAGTAGGTACCATTTAATTTTCTTTTCTTAAATGTCTCAGCTGAAGGATGGCACTTCTGACAATGCAACATGCTTTCAGCACTAAAGTGCTATCTTGGTTATATGCTCAAGTGAGGCTCAATGTCTGGGCTGGAGTGCTGCAAAATGAATCAAGCTGATAATTACTAGGTAATCATTCAGAAGCTTGAGCCCAAAAAGTAATACACAAATTAAAGAAATTACACAACCTGAATTGGAAGTCGAAGGAAACAGAAACTTCAAATTAAAGCTGGTACGAGAACAGAATTCCAATTAGCATATAAAAAAGGACCACCGTCCAAAATGTTAACTTGCCACGACCCCACATTAAAAAAATCCAGACGCTGATTGATCCACGTCATCCAGAGCATTTTTGGGTTTCTAAGTTTGGATTTCTAATATTTGCTGATTTTTCTTGGTGCCTCCCCTAGCACTGGTTGACCAGCTATATCAGATCCTACTTTCCCCACCACGGAACAGTTTAGTTAATTTGAAAACAGTTTGATTTCCATTTTGACGTAATCAAGACATGAATGAAATGTTCATTGAATCACCATCATGCCCAAAAAGTCAGAGCAAAGTCAAGAGCTAAACGTTGCAGTGGAAGTAAACAATCAATATTATCATGTGGATGTACCTTTAATAAATGGGTGTTTATCAAATAGCTGCAGTGATGTCAGTGTGTGGGTGGAGCTGGGCTGTCTTTCACTTTCGTTTTGAACCAAAAAGCTGCTTTGTGGCTGTTTTTGGTTTCGTTTTCAGTGTTGGAGAGCTGCATTCAAAGCAAGCAGATGTTCTGATCTCTCGCTCTATAAGCTAAAGAATGTCTTCAGCTCAATTGATGATTTCAAAGTAATACCTGATTTTGTAGAGAATTTAAACCTGCTGTCTGGTAAAAAGGGTTTAACTAATGGAGGTTGCTAGGAAAGGTATTAAGGGTTATCTATAGAGTATTGTATCTGTGGGGTTATGTGTGTTGGTAGTTGACAATAGGCTTACTGTGTGTTTATAAAAATGTTAACTGGGTTCATAGAATAAATATTTTTTGCTTTAAAAATACTTAAGGTCTCTGTTGCATAACACCTGGAGTGGACCCTCGTGCTCCCATAACCAAAATATATTAAAAATAGTGGGTCAGGTAAACTCCACAATATACTTTAGAGTTTTCTGAACCCTGGCCCATAACAATATCTTAATACAGATGTGCTCACTTTTAGGAACCATACTTTCAGAGGAATATCAAGTGTGCAGAGGGGATTCACTAGGATGGTACCAAAGATATGGGGCTTCAATTACATTCAGAGACCAGAGAAACTGCAATAGGTCTGAGGCTGAAAGGTTAGTGGGATGTGCAAAAATCATAAAGGTTCACACAGTGAAGACATGAAGTCAGTTGAGATGGCATTTTATGGCGGAAGGGATGTCGGTGCTAAACCCGCTGTGCGAGAATCATGAGTTTGAGCTCAGGGGATGGATAGTGTCTGTAGGATGTGGAGGGAAGTGGGGCTGGTCAAGGTGAGGGATTTGTATTTGGAGGAAGGGTTCGCCAGTCTGGAGGAGCTATGGGAGAGGGTTGAGCTGCCAAGGGCAAGTGAGTTCAGGTATCTGCAGGTTAGGGACTTTGTGCGACAGGTCTGGAGGGGGTTCCCTCGGTTGCCGGGATACACCCTGCTAGAGCGACTGCTGCTTCCATATGTGGAAGGGGATGGAAGAATTGGGGATATATACAAGTGGCTGGGGGAGCAGGAAGGCGAGCGGGTGGTGAAGATCAAGGAGAAATGGGAAGCGGAGTTGGGAGGGGAGATCAATTGGAGAGTGTGGAGTGAGGCACTGCGTAGGGTAAATGGGACCGCCTCTTGTGCAAGGATGAGCTTGCAACAGTTTAAGGTGATGCACAGGGTGCATATGACTCGGGTGAGACTGAGTGGGTTCTTTCGGGGGGTAGCAGATGAATGTGAGAGGTGTGGGTGGGGGCCAGCGAATCACACGCACATCTTTTGGGGCTGCGAAAAATTGGGAAGATTCTGGGCAGGAGTGTTCACAGTCTTAACCAGGCTAGTGGAGGAGGAAGTGGACCCGGACCTTTTGGTGGTGATATTTGGGGTTTCAGAGAAGCTGGAGCCCGTGGAGAGGAAGAAGGCCGATGTCTTGACCTTCGTCTCGCTGATTGCACAGCGGCGAATTTTGCTGAAGTGGCGGTCGGCAGCGTCACTGGGGGTAGCGGCTTGGTTGGGTGACCTGTACGACTTCCTGCAATTAGAGACGATAAAGTACGAGTTAAGGAGCTCTTCAGGGGGGTTTGAGGAAAGATGGGGGAATGTTTGTGACCATGTTTGAGGGGCTGTACGCCGTGGGGCACGGGGGAGTGAAAAAGGGGAAAATCTGTACGGACTGTATAGTTGATTGTTGGGAAGGATGTTTCCCGGGGTGTTTATTCGCTGTAACCCGTTTTGATATATGTTTGTAATAAAAATACTCTTTTTTTAAAAAAATCATAAAGGTTTTGATTTGAGTAACTGAGAAGAAATGGTTACCAGTGGCAGAAGAGCTCATAGATTGAGAGAATTAAGGTGATTGGCAAAAGAATGCCTCGAGTGCCATGGGTGGAGTAGTGGGTAGACCGATGTGCATCCGGCCAATGCACAACTACAGACAGGCGTATTTGTCAACCATTGTCCTCACGTGAAGCTGAACATTCCTGCATCCAATAGTGAGTCTACCTGGAGACGTTTGAACATACAGTGCAGAAGGAGGCCATTCGGCCCATTGAGTCTGCACCGACCCACTTCCATCCTACCCACATAACTCAATAACCACTCCTAACCGTTTTGGACACGAAGGGCAATTTAGCATGGCCAACCCACCTAACCTGCATGTCTTTGGACTGTGGGAGGAAACCAGAGCACCTGGAGGAACCCATGCAGTCATGGGGAACGTGCAGACTCCTCACAGACAGTGATCCAGCAGGAAATCGAACCTGGGACCCTGGTGCTGCGAAGCCACAGTGCTAGCCACTTGTGCTACCGTGCTGCTAGTTTGACTACAGATAGCAGGAAAAATATCCAAGAACAGCGTGCTTTTTATTTAATGTTTTGCACATTTATATTATCAAAACCTTTGAATACGAATGTTTTTTAAAAAAATATATTCATTAAAGTTTTTTAACAACACTTTTTCCCCTTACAAACAATAACCCCCCCCCCCCCCGTAACAAAATAACACAAAATCACACCGAGCAAGACGTATACATGGCAAAATGGTATTTTTACATAGCTTTATACACTGGCTCTCGCCCGCACGTGCCAGTTTCCCCCATCCTCCATGTTATCTCCTACACATCCATCCCCTCAAACAATCTTGTTCTCTCTCCCCCCCGCCCCCCCCCCCCCGCCACCACCACCACCCCAACCCCCCCCCCCCACCACCACCACCCCCCCCCACCACCCCAACCACCACCACCCCAACCCCCCCACCACCACCACCACCCACCCCAACGCCCCCCCGCCCACCCCAACACCCCCCCGCCCACCCCAACGCCCCCCCCCCCACCACCACCCACCCGCCCACCCCAACGCCCCCCCCCCCACCACCACCCACCCACCCCAACCCCAACCCCCCCCCCCCCACCCCAACCCAAAGAACCTACTCAACCTCGCCCCCGTCAAGTGCGCTCTGTGGACCACCTTAAATTGTATCAGGCAGAGCCTGGCACATGAGGAGGAG
This sequence comes from Scyliorhinus torazame, assembly GCF_047496885.1. NCBI lineage: Eukaryota > Metazoa > Chordata > Chondrichthyes > Carcharhiniformes > Scyliorhinidae > Scyliorhinus > Scyliorhinus torazame. The sequence continues at coordinate 103,340,684 of NC_092716.1, read as the reverse complement.
GAATTGACCCTACCCAGGGCATCAGCCCACAAACCTTCCTCGACCTCCTCCTCCCATTTACCCTACAATTATTCTACTAGCGCTTCCCCCTCTTCTTTCATCTCTTGGTGTATTGCCGAAACCTTGCCATCCCCGACCCATACACCCGAGATCATCCGGTCTTGAATTTCTTGTGCCGGGAGCAACGGGAATTCCCTCACCTGTCGCCTCACAAAAGCCCTCACCTGCATACATCTAAATGCATTTCCCGGGGGTAACTCAAACTTCTCCTCCAGTGCCCCTAGGCTCGCAAATGTCCCGTCAATGAACAGGTCCCCCATTCTTCTAATCCCCGCCCGATGCCAGCCCTGGAACCCCCCCGTCCATCTTCCCCGGGACAAAGCGGTGGTTACCCCTGACCGGGGACCACACCGAGGCTCCCACTGCACCCCTGTGCCGTCTCCACTGGCCCCAGATCCTTAACGTTGCCGCCACCACCGGGCTCGTGGTATACTTTGATGACGAGAACGGCAGCGGTGCCGTCACCAACACCCCCAAGCTCGTTCCTTTACATGACACCATCTCCACCCTCTTCCATGCCGCCCCCTCTCACTCCATAACCCACTTGCGGATCATCGCCACATTTGCTGCCCAGTAGTAGCTCCCTAGGTTTGGCAGCGCCAACCCTCCTCGGTCCCTACTGCGTTCCAGGAACCCTCTCCTTACCCTCGGGGTCTTATTCGCCCACACAAACCCCATAATACTCCTACCTACTCTCTTGAAAAAGTCCTTGGTGATCACGATGGGAAGGCACTGAAACACAAACAAAAACCTCGGAAGGACCACCATTTTGACCGACTGCACTCTACCCGCCAACAAGAGCGGCAACATGTCCCATCTTTTGAAGTCCACCTCCATTTGCTCCACCAACCTCGTCAGATTTAATTTGTGTAGGGCCCCCCAACTCCTGGCTATCTGGATCCCCAGATACCGAAAACTCCCCACCGCCCTCCTCAGCGGTAATCCCCTATCCCTCTTTCTTGGTCCCCTGCCTGTAATACAAAAAGCTCACTCTTCCCTACATTGAGCTTATAGCCCGAGAACTCCCCAAATTCCCTCAGAGTCTGCATGACCTCCACCATCCCCTCCATTGGGTCCGCCACGTACAGCAGCAGGTCATCCGCATATAGCGACACCCGATGCTCTTCTCCCCACGGACCACTCCCTCCATTTATTAGACTCCCTCAGTGATATGGCCACGGGTTCGATCGCCAATGCAAACAACAGAGGGGACAGTGGGCACCCCTGCCTCGTTCCTCGGTACAGCCGAAAGTACTCTGACCTCCGCCGGTTCGTCACCACACTCGCCACCGGAGCGCTGTAAAGGCGCTTAACCCAGCTAATAAACCCTCCCCCGAACCCAAACCTACGCAACACCTCCCAGAGGTACTCCCACTCTACTCGGTCAAAGGCCTTGTCCGCGTCCATAGCTGCCACTATCTCCGCCTCTCCCTCCTCCGATGTCATCATTATCACATTTAAGAGCCGCCGCACATTAGTATTTAATTGCCCGCCCTTTACGAATCCCGTCTGGTCCTCATGAATCACCCCCGGGACACAGTCCTCAATCCTCGTGGCCAGCACTTTTGCCAATAACTTAGCGTCCACATTGAGGAGCGAAATCGGCCTGTACGATCCACATTGCAGTGGGTCCTTGTCTCGCTTTAGAATCAAGGAAATTGTCGCCTCCGACATCGTCGAGGGCAGGGTCCCCTCCTCTCTTGCCTCGTTAAAGGTCCTCACTAGTAGCAGGGCCAACAGGTCCACATACTTTCTATAGAACTCCACCGGGAACCCGTCCGGCCCCGGGGCCTTCACCGCCTGCATACTCCCCAAACCTTTACTCAGCTCCTCCAACCCGATTGGTGCCCCCAAACCAGCCGCCTCTTGCTCCTCCACCCTCGGGAACCTCAGTTGGTCTAGGAATCGTCTCATCCCCTCTTCCCCCCCTGGGGCTGGGATCTGTACAGCTCTTCATAGAAGGCCTTGAATACATTGTTTCTTTTCATTGCACTCTGAACCGTGGCTCCCCTTCCATCTTTGATTCCCCCTATTTCCCTCGCTGCCGTCCTCTTACGGAGCTGGTGTGCCAGCATCCGACTGGCCTTTTCCCCGCACTCGTAGGTCGCCCCCTGCGCCTTCCTCCACTGTGCCTCCGCTAAGATCAATTGATGCAGGACTGGCCAGCAAATAAATTAGACAGCTTTGGCTATACATCCTAATCTGACACAGAAGTATCCTTGCTCACCTCAAGGATAGTGCTAGAAATCAGAATTGCTACAATTAAACTAAACAGCAGAACCGAAGCCTTTAATGGAAGGGACAGGATACCATTGACAGGATCAGTTTCTGGGTTGAATAACCTGAAAACTGTAGAGGGCTGTTGGATAGGGTGATGTAGAGGAAAGATTACACAAATATTCATGGCTGAGGAGATCTAAGAAACACAAAAAATGGAAAACAAAAGTGTCCACAACATTAAATGGAGTTTTTAAAATCAAAATAATGGAGTTGCTGTCAGTCCAGGAAAAGGAGGAAGCAGAGAGGTCAGCAACTACAACCTCTGATTCGTCCACTGTTGTATAGTGACAAATTCTGGCCTTTCCTCTCCAATCAAGCCCAGATATGATGCCCAATACAAGAAGCACCTCTAGCTGTACAGAAAGTAACTGCATAGTTATGACAGATAAACCAATTTACTCAGATACATTATCCTCTCTTCTCATACTAAGCTGTTCTGATTCAAAGTCAGACAAGAACTATGACAGGACTTGCATGCACATGATGGGATAGAGACAAATCAATAATACACAAACCAGACACTTGCAGAATCAGCAAATGGTGTATTAAGTAATGCCAGACAGATTCATACTAGTTTTAATTTTTCCAATTATGGGGCAATTTAGCATGGCAAATTCACCCCACCTAGTGTCGAGAGGGGCAGGGAAGGCAGAGGACCTCCTTGTGAACTTGCTCCTGGGTCTGGCAAAGTGCACCATTTATAGGTCCAGGCAGCAAGAGGGTCATCCGACCAGACTGTCTGCCCCTCTTCTGCAGCTACATTCGCAGCCAGGTGTCCCTCGAAAGGGAGCATACGGTGTCCACCGGCACCATCAAGGCCTTCCATGCCCAGTGGGCACCACAGGGGTTGGGGTGCTTTATTGACCCCTTTTAATTGCACTCTTATTTGATGTTTTTAAGTTTCCATTGATCTTTGTTATGTTCAGGCAGTGCCCCTAACAGGAGCAGCCCTTTTTTGTATTGTCTCAAAGTTTGTTTCCTTTCTTCTATTTTGTTGGTGGACCTCAATAAAAAGAGTGGCCAATCCGCCTACCCTGCACATCTTTGGATTGTAGAGGAGGGGGGCGGCGGGGACAAACCCACGCAGACATGGGGGAAAGTGTGCAAATTCCACAGGGACAGTGACCTGGGGCCGGTATTGAATCCGCGTCCTCAGCGCCGTGAAGCAGCAGCACTAACTACTACACCATGACAGATTCATACTTAAAACACATACCCAGAATTTCAAGATTACGGCTGTGCCGGCAGATACTGACTGATACCCGAGAAACGTGTGAACAGGGAACAACTTGAACCTGTGGTGACTGGAGTCGAACACCCAGTACCGAATACACTAACATCCACATATCAACAGGAAATATTACTCGGAGCAAGGGATGCTCAGCTCCACACGTTGATCAACGCTCGGAACGTGTCTGCAGTTATCTTTCACCGTTTTAAAGCACAATGATTCTATCCAGGCTGAGGTTCATACAGAGGCTTGCGGCCAGTACATTAACTCTGCTGCTTTACTCACAGGTTGATCGTCCTCTCCAGGGTCAGCGGCTTGGCCTGCAGGTATTTGTTCGTATACTGAGAAATGCTGCGGGGCCAGCCGGCCTGTGAGCGGCTCGGTGGAACCACAGACATGGCAACAGATACCGGGCTCGCACACCGGGCCTAGTACAAGGCCGCCTTCGCGCTTTAACCCGTCCACGGTGCTTCCGGGTCAGTGGATCGTTTCCGGGTCGGAGAAAAGCGCCAAGTGCGGCGGCTCCACGTGACACGCCAATCAGAGGGGAGGGAGGCTTGTTTGCAGTTCCAGTTTGGCATTTCAGTTCTGGGTGAATGAATCCCCAGCACAGCTTTTATTTAGCCGGGGGTTTGGGTGACTTTTCCTTCAGAGTTAGTGCAGTTCTGATGGGGAGGCTGCATTTTAACACGTGGCACGCATCTTTCGGGTTACATTTTGAACTAAATCCTGTTCCAAATGAAATATTTAAAAATATCACGTTTAAAACTCAAAGGTGCAGCCCTTATATAGGGTAAACGTTCCGCAAAAAAATTTTTTTTAAAGGATGCTGAGTAAAGCTTGTTTGGTCATCTGTCTCAGTTGCTGTTTGAGGCACCTTTATTGAATATTGGCAACTGTGTTTGTGTTTCCCTCTGGGTACTCACTGAATGCCTGGACTCTTAAGCATGACCAGTGATGGTACCAAAGTCTGCCGGATGCAAATGGGATCGCACAAAGTCTGTGTTGTCCAATGTAGTGGGAATGGGCTCTTGCGGTACTTATAGCCGAATGATTTACAGCTACTGCTCTCCCTGTCTCCATCCTTGGGCCCTCTTGAAGAGGTCATATAGTCATGACACAGGAGGTCTTTGCCATTCGAGTCTATGCCTGTTCTCCATAGAGCAATCTACTGAATTCCATTTCCCAAATATTACATTTTGCTAAGAAAAATAAGGAGGTTGCATATTACTTAAAAAAATTAATGTTAATGAAGTAGGGACCTGTGTGTACAGATACACAAATCACTAAATGTTGCAATGTAAATCGATAAGACTTTTAAAAATAAAACAAACACGAGGATTAGTTCTCTAGACAATCTTGGGAGATATAATTGAAAAGTAGAGAAGTTATAATAAACTTATATTGAACATTGATTAGACCACACTTGGGAGTACTGGGGATTATATATCAATGAAGGACTAAAAGGTTGCATATCCAAGTTCATAGATGACATTATGTTAGGAGGAGCAGCCACAAAGGAATATAGAATGATTAGCTCCAATTTTATTATAGGATCGGACTACACAAGGGAGTGTGTGCCTGAGAAAGAAATACAGAAATACAATTACCTCAGGTGGGGGAATCCAAATCTAGGGAACATAACCTTGTTATGGGCCAGGGTTTAAAGAACCCCAAAGTGTATCATGGAGTTCACCTGACCCACGACCTTTCATTGATTGTGGTATGGGGAGCACACGGCCCACTCTACAGTTGTGGTACAGCAGAAATGGAAAAGTATTTTTGAAAGAAAAACAATGTTTATTCTGTGAACTCAAGTTAACCTTTTTAAAACATAGTGTGATGCGACCATCAATTCATTCGAGACAAGAGTAAAGGTAAACCGTGGCTTTAGTCAACTTAGAACAGTGCCTGCCTGCGACAGATACAATATTTTGCGCCGCCTACAGGTCGACTGCTCTCCTCGAGGGGAGGAGCCATGGGCGGAGCCCATACATGTCCCAACATGTTCCTCTATGGATGATGCCATACAATGGCCCATAGGTGGAGCCCACAAGGGCAACAACATAGCATAGATGCAAATACAAAGGCAAAGCATGGTACTGATACAGTGGTGGATTATTGGTATAATACATTCATCACATTCACCCCCTGTTAAAAAATGAAGACCAGCGGGGGTGACGGGTTCATAAGTTCAGCCAGTCCGGCGCACGAATCGTGCGCTGTGATCGCCGAAGCTCTGGCGTTGCTGCTGGCCTGGGTGTCGAGCTCATCCATGCTGGCATCGGTAGTGGGGGTGCCGGTGCGGGCACAGACGTGGCATCCGGGAGCGTCTCTTCTGGAGCTTCATTCCTGTGGACCGGTGAAGGGGGGATGGCGGGCAGGAGGGAGCGCGGGAGCCATATAGGGGCGGGGGGGGGCGCTGGTCATGGTAGGTTGGGCGGGATATAGTGGAGGGGCGGCAGTGGTGATAGTGGTGGAACCGGCGGGCGCCAGGTCCCGGAAGGAGACTGTATCCTGTCGGCTATCGGGGTGTTCGATATAAGCGTACTGGGGGTTGAAGTGTAGGAGCTGGACCCTCTCTACCAGAGGATCAGCCTTATAGCTCCTGACGTGTTTTCTGAGTAGGACTGGCCCCGGTGTCTTCAGCCAGGACGGAAGCAAGGCCCCTGAGGTGGATCCCCTAGGGAAAACAAATAGGCAGTCATGAGGGATCTCGTTTGTGGCCGTGCAAAGTAGGGACCTAATAGAGTGGAGCGGATCGGGGAGGACCTCCTGCCAATGAGAAACTAGGAGATTCCTGGACCGCAGACTTAGTTGGACGGTCTTCCAGACCATCGCGTTCTCCCTCTCCACCTGCCCATTTCCCCTGGGGTTATAACCGGTAGTCCTGCTCGAGGCGATGCTCTTTACAAGCAGGTACTGACGCAGTTCGTCGCTCATGAACGACGAGCCCCGGTCACTGTGGACATAATTGGGGAAACCAAACAGGGTGAAGACACTATGTAGGGCTTTAATGACGGTGGACGTGGTCATATCGGGGCAATGGATTGCAAAGAGGAAGCGGGAGAACTCATCAATAATATTGAGGAAATATGTATTGCGCTTATTGGAGGGAAGGGGCCCTTTGAAATCGATACTGAGGCGCTCCAAGCGCCAGGACGCCTTTACCAGGTGGGCCTTATCTGGTCGATAGAAGTGTGGTTTACACTCCGCACAGATCTGGCAGTCCCTGATCATGGCTCTGACCTCCTCGGTGGAGTAGGGCAGGTTGCGGGCCTTGATATAGTGTATTAACCGGGTGACCCCCGGGTTGCAGAGTAACCCGTAGTCGGTCATCTTGCGCACTGGCGCATGAGCCGCGGGACAGGGCATCTGAGGGCTCGTTGAGCTTCCCAGGACGATATACTATATCATAGTTGTAGGTGGAAAGTTCGATCCTCCACCTCAAGATCTTATCATTCTTGATTTTGCCCCGCTGCGTATTTTCGAACATGAAGGCTACCGATCGTTGGTCAGTGACGAGGGTAAACCTCCTACCAGCGAGCTAGTGCCTCCAGTGCCGTACGGCTTCCACGATGGCTTGGGCTTCTTTTTCGACTGAGGAGTGTCGAATTTCAGAGGGTGAGGGTGAAGGTGCGTGAAAAAAATGCTACCGGTCTGCCTGGTTGATTGAGGGTAGCGGCGAGAGCGACCTCTGATGCGTCGCTCTCCACCTGGAAGGGGACGGACTCATCCACTGTGTGCATCGTGGCTTTGGCAATGTCCCCCTTGATGCAGCTGAAGGCCTGGCGGGCCTCAGTTGCCAGTGGAAAGATGGTAGCCTTGATTAGTGGCATTGATTTGTCCGCATAGTTGGGGACCCACTGGGCATAATATGAGAAGAACCTGAGGCACCTCTTCAGGGCCTTGGGGCAGTGAGGGAGGGGGAGTTGCAGGAAGGGGCGCATACGGTCAGGGTCGGGTCCTAGGACCCCGTTCTCCACGACGTAGCCGAGGATGGCAAGTCTGGTCGTGCGGAAAACGCATTTCTCCTTGTTGTAGGTGAGATTGAGGGTTTGGGCGGTTTGGAGAAACCGGTGAAGGTTGGCGTCATGGTACTGCTGATCATGGCCGCAGATGGTGATATTGTCCAAGTACGGAAATGTGGCCCGCAGCCCATACTGGTCCACCATTCGGTCCATTGTTCTTTGGAACACCAAAACCCCGTTCGCGACGCTAAAGGGGACCCGGAGGAAGTGGAAAAGGCGGCCATCTGCCTCAAAAGTTGTGTAGTGGCGGTCCTCCGGGCAGATTGGGAGCTGGTGGTGTGCAGACCTCAGATCCACCGTGGAGAACTCCCGGTAGTGTGCGATTTGGTTTACCATGACTGCAATCCGGGGAAGGGGGTACGCATCGAGTTGCTTGTACCAGTTTATGGTTTGGCTGTAACCAACAACCATCCGGAACTTTTCTCCGGCCTTGACGACCACCACCTGAGCTCTCCAGGGGCTATTGCTGGCCTCGATGACTCCCTCCCGCAAGAGACGCAGGACCTCGGACCTGATAAAAGCCCTGTCATGTATGCTATACCGCCTGCTTCTGGTGGCGACTGGTTTGCAGTCGGCGGTGAGGTTCGCGAAGAGTGAGGGAGGGTCGACCTTTAGGGTCGCGAGGCTGCATATGGTGAGTGGGGTCAGGGGCCCCCCGAACTTCAGGGTTAGGCTCCTGAGGTTGCAATAGAAATCTAGTCCCAATAGGAGAGGAGCGGAGAGGTCTGGGAGCACATATAATTTAAAATTTCCGTACTCGGCGCCCTGTATTGCTAGGGTTGGGCTAGTGCACCCTTGGATTTGCACCGAGTGTGACCCAGAGGCGAGGGATACGGTTTGGTGCGCCGGGAAAATTGGGAGCGAGCAGCGTCTTACCAAGTCCGGGTGAATGAAGCTTTCTGTGCTCCTGGAGTCGAAGAGGCAAGGCGTCTCGTGCCCGTTTACCCGGACGGTCATCATGGAGCTCCGGAGGTGCTTGGGTCGCGGCTGGTCCAAGGTGACCGCGCTGAGTTGCGGGTAGTCGGCGTGGTCAGAGGTGCTGGGGCGGCTCCGCGATGGCTGCCCCTGTTGATCGTATGCGTCGAGTGGCGCAGCAGATGACGGCCAAGATAGCAGCCCCTTTTGGTCGAGCGTGACGGGCAGCGAGGAAGATGGCGTCCAAGTTGGCGGCCCCCATGGATCGCACATGGCCGGCTGTGTGGGGGAGGATGGCCAAGGTGGCGGCCCCCGTGAGTCGCACGTGCTGTGAGGACTGGAAGATGGCTGCTCCCACGGATAGCACGAGACTGATGAGGGGACCGGTGACGGCAGACACGCTGCGGGGTCTGCGGGCCTGTGAGTCTGAGGATCGGGCCTGTGAGTTAAGAGTTCTTAGACCTGGCCAGGCAGACTTTGACGAAATGTCCTTTTCTCCCGCAGCTGCTGCAGTTCACGTTACGGGCTGGGCAGTGCTGCCGGGGGTGTTGGCACGGGCCACAGAAATAGCAGGGTAGCCCCCATGATGGGCGTGTGGCCGCGCGGCACAGGCCTGGGGTAGTCTGTAGTGGGGGGTCCACAAGGAGGTCGTGTGGTCAGCTGGGAATGCGGTAAGGCTCTGGAACGCTACTGCCAGAGAGGAGGCTAACTTTACCGTCTGATCCAGGTCCAGGGCCCACTTTTCGAGTCGGCGCTGTCGCACGTAGTTAGACTGGACTCCCGCCACGTAGACGTCTCGGATGGCGAGTTCCATATGCTGAGTGGCCGTAATGGCCTGGTAATTGCAGTTGCGTGCGAGGGCTTTGAGGTCGCGTAGGTAGTCATCTAGCAACTCCCCGGGACGCTGGCGGCGAGTGGTGAGGATGCGTCGCGCGTAGACCTCGTTCACGGGCCACGCATAGAGGCGTTTGAGCTTCGCGAGGGCATCTGTATAGGAGGAGGCTTTGTCGAGTTGAACAGAGATCTGATGGCTCACCCGTGCGTGGAGAAGGCTCAGCTTCTGTTCGTCAGTGACGGAAGGCGTGGAGGCGGCTGCGAGATAAGCCTTGAAGCATTGAAGCCAGTGCAAAAATTTATTTCGCCTCCGCAGCCTGCAGATCGAGTTCCAGTCGGTCAGGTTTGAGGGCCAATTCCATAGTTGCGTTTAAATTGATTAAATTGATGCGACCATCAATTCACTCGAGACAAGAGTAAAGGTAAACCGTGGCTTTAATCAACTTAGAACAGTGCCTGCCTGCGACAGATACAATACTGTGCGCCGTAAGGGGCAATTTAGCATGGCCAATCCACCTCCCTTGCACATTTTTGTGTTATGAGGGTGAGACCACGCAGACAGAGGGTGACTGTGCAAACTCCAATTAGACAGTAACCCGGGTCCAGGATTGAACCCGGGTCCTCAGCGCCGTGAGGTAGCAGTGCTAACCACTGCGCAGCCGTGGTGCCCTGGTGATGTGTCACTTGAACATTGGTGATATCTTCCAACCTTCAGAGTGCCTCCACCCAGGCGTTTAGCACTGCTTGTGTAGAGATGCTGTAATGCAGGACTGAAAAGGACAGTCTTCTTTTTGCCCATGACCTGAAACAGCAGCAGCATTTGTGAAATTTTGTTTCCTTCACTGGTGCTCCATATAGTCATTAAAAAAAGGGGATTTTGCCTGAATTCAGTTTCTCCTGTCCAACCCAACATGTTATTTTAAATGGATGCTGCAGCCTTGTAATTCACTACAGGTGCGAGAAGAGCCACGCTCTTTGCCATAGTTCCGAATGGTTGATGAATTGAATCCCAAGAGCTCTTGTCGAGTAATTACTCCTCAACTGGATGTTATGATGGGGATAGCCATTAGAAGCATGTGTTAGTGTGTATCTGGCTACATGTCAATATTTTTACCAAAAGGCAATTTAGCATAGCCAATCTATCTAACCTGCACATCTTTGGATTGTGAGAAAAAACCGGAGCACCCAGAGGGAACACAGGTAGACAATGGAAAAACATGCAATCTCCACACAGTCACTCAAGGCTCGAATTGAACCTGAATCCCTGGCGCTGTGAGGCAGCAGTGATAACCACTGTGCCACCATTTTTCTGTCGTTCTCACTTAGCGTTTCTGTAACTCAACCAATTTGTCCATCACCCCTGTCTTCCATTTCCTTTCCACTCAAAAAGAGAGAAACCCGAGCATGGGGCTGGGAGGCAGTAGAGGTCTCAAACCAATGCGGAATTGGGAAACAGGAGACATGGTTCAGGGAGAAATAAAGTCTCGAGGCATGAGCAGGGATTGAAAAAGAACTTAGACTCAAGGCTGAGAGGTCAGGGAACAGAGGATGCGCAGCCATATTCTGACTTGCTCTTCCTCGACTTCCTGACCCATAGACCACAATCAATAAGAATAAACAACAACACCTCCTCCACAATAGTCCTCCATACCGGGGCCCCGCAAGGCTGAGTACACTCCCTATACACACACGACTGTGTGTCAAAATTTGGCTCCAACTCCATCTTCAAGTTTGCCTATGTCACAACCGTAGCGTGTCGGATCTCAATCAACGATGAGACAGAGTACAGGAAGGCGATAGAGATCTAGTGAAAATTACAACAATTTCTCCCTTAATGTCAGCAAAACTAAAGAGCTGGTCATTGACTTCAGGAAGCGAAATATCATACTGTTTCCATCAATGGTGCCGAGGTGGAGATGGTTGCACATCACCAACAATCGGTCCTGGTCCACTCATGTCGATGCTACGCCCAAGAAAGCACAACAGCGCCTATACTTCCTCAGGCTACAAAGAAAATTTGGCATGTCTACATTGACTCTTACCAATCTTTACAGACGTACCATAGATTGCATCCTATCTGGCTTCATCACAGGCTAGCATGGGAACTGCTCGGCCCAAGACCATAAGAAACTACAGAGAGTCGGGAACACAGCCCAGTCAATCACACAAAACCACCTCCCATCCATTGACTCTGTCTACAGCTCCTGCTGCCTTGGGAAAGCAGGCAGCATAATCAAAGACCTCTCCCACCTGTGGTGATATGCATCATCACTGTAAATACACAAGGGGTTAATGTAAATACACTACGGCTAAGTAAACACTAGAGGGAGCACCGGAGGTATCATGACATGCAGACATACAGCTAATGAACACATAGATTGGGACACGACCAATGGGCAGTCAAGACACCCAGAGGTGACACTACCACAATGGGGCATTACACATACAATTAGAGAGTAGGACAGGGGCAGATCAGAAGCATCACACCCACCACGTGGCTTAGAGCAGACTGGTTGGTTGGACTGAGTTACTATAGCAAGATTAGCAGGAGAGTCGAACTCATAGAGAACTGTGCTAATGGTTCAATAAATCACATTAAACTTACTTCAACATCTGGAGTATCTTTTGGTCAAAGCTGCATCGAGTTGCAGCCTGTGTTATCCCAGAGTACATAACACAACATGTGTTGCTAACTTTTGGTTGGTTCAATTGGCTCTGTTTTATAACCTTTGCTCTCGAGTCGCCAGGTATCTTTATGATACCGCCATGAGGTTCACGTTCAAGTAATAATCAATAACTCAATACACCAATTAGTAAGATTCAAATCAAAGCACATTTATTATACACAGTAATCGCTACTCATGCATAATTTCTACTTCTAAGCTACTTCTACAACTAACAGGCCTATACTTAGCTTCGGACTGGCCCACCAGGTCAGGGGAACAAATGGCCTTTCGTTCGGGTTCTGAGTCTGCGGGATTCAAAGGTTGGTATGGATTGGTAGCTAGGAGCGCCTATCTTGTAGCGAGCGTTGACTTCAGACTTACTGGCTTTTGGCGGCAGCTGAATCGGTCACTGTCAAGGGTTAGTTCGCGTTGCTGAGTGACCCGGTCAAGAAGAATGATTTGAACTTGGGGGCTTAACTTTCTAGTCCCCAGGGGCTTTCCGCCTTTCCGGGCGGACCCTGTACCTGGTTCCAAGTGATTGGGCTTTGTTCCAATCGCTTGGTTCGATTTCTCCAATACTGGAGCGGTTCCCTGATCGATGGGCGGTCTTGAGGTGTCCGTTAACCTCTTTTGTGTTGGCTCCTGCTGGCGCCGAGGAGTCTGGCTTGGCTTTGTTTCGATTTGATCCCAAATGTTTCGATTGTACCTGGGGTTCGCTCATTAGTATGTAGATGGCTGCTACATTATTATGCAGATGGATGCTTGTATCAATGCTGTCTGGGCTTTTGCTGAGTTTAATACACAGTAAACTTGCACCTGCTAGTTTCTGCCTGTGTTGGCTGAATTTCCATGCAGCCTTTGCTGTTCTCCATTTTACGTCGGGAGTTGGCCAACCCAGGTGGCTACATTCCCTCCTTGTGATCCTAACGCGAAGCGTGAAGGATCACATAACTGCGTTTTTCATTCCCTGACCCGGCGAGCACTCTCCTATGGCTTCTACACTGACCATAAGTATGCAAAAAATTTTTACCTGACAATTCTGAGGGGCGCTATGTCAAACAGGGACATGCATTACAAAACAAGAAAATCGGAACCTCTAACTATCCTTAATAAACAACACTCACTCAAACATTTCATCACACTAACTTCCTAAACCATACAAACAAATCATAGCAGTATTATATACATTTTTCTGGCTTGGCAGTCAAGCTCAGGTTTGTACAATTGCTCATGAAACATTTCTTTATTTACAACAAATGGCAAACGAATGCTCTTTATTATAGATCCCGGGGGTCGGGGGTCTGGTCATATCCGAAAATAGGGGATTTTATTCTATATACCAGGGTGCGAGCGCGGTAGACTCTCCTTCTCCATTTTCTCAGACGAATAGTCTGCACGATGCAGCAGAGTATCGCTAATACCAATAGGGATTCTATCAGGTAGGACAGGGAGTACCAGGTTATAAACCTGTCACACCAAGATGGTGTGGTGTCGCTTGTGACTGGGCTCTGGGTACTGTGGGGAAGTGAATCATTAACGGCGGGGGGGGGTGTTTAGGTCAGAGGGTTCGCGTTCGCGCTCAACCAAATGTCCATTCGGGTTATGAGCCACGCGGAGGATGTCCTCATGGTTCTTCTTCTTTCGCTTCTCTTCTCTTCTCTGGTCCTGGAGCTTCTGGAGTTCTGTGGGATCAAGCCTAGTGTCTGTTACTACCTTGGTTTAATATCTCGTATGATAGCCTGTCTGTCCTTTAGTGCCAATTACTCCCTTTATAATTGGCCACTATGTGTGACTCCCTCATTTTTTTTTCAAAAACCGAATTTCAGGACAAGAACACACTTACAAATACTGAACCAGTGCGAGCCGTCTCGCAGACTGTGCGGTTTATCATCCAAATGTTTGAGGATGTAAATAGCAAAAGGTTGGCAACCTAAGGGTCACCTGAAAACAAAACTAAACTTTTTGAACCAAACTTGCCGAAATGAGGTGTGTATGGGCCGCGACGGGTAAGATTTGGATGGAGTCCATGGGTAGGACGGCGACCAATGCCGTGTGTGCTCTACCCGAGCGTAGCTGACCATAGGGGGGTTCCCAGGCAGGGCGGGTCCCAATGCCGTTTCTCCACTGCCTGAGCAACCGACAAGAACGGGCAAGGAATGTAGTCATCGTGGGGGACTGCCGTATTGGTTCTTCCCTCGAACCAGAAGGGCAGTTACGAACGGGGGTCTGTGTATCTGTCGACAGACGAGTTCCTCTGAACTGGTGTCTGGGACATTAACAAGTCTCTGCGGACAAACTAGTTCCGCTGAACTAGTGTCTGGCCAAACTAGTTTCTCTGACTGCCAGTGGGCGTCAGAAGGGTGGTGTCGTGAGGCCGTGGAAATTTTTTTTTACAGTCTAACATACAACATTTACCAGTACAAGCACAAACCACATCACACATGCTGCAGGACACCATTTTCTCCCAAGCGGTTCCTTTTAAAACATCATCTGGACACCTCAGTTATCGGTTGCGAACAGGGTCGCAAAGGGGTTCTCGTTTTGGGAGTCAGACTCAAAGTCGTCATCTTCTCCCGGATGCCAAACCCTCGAGTGTATCAGGGCTGATAGGCTGCATGGTGTGATTTGGGATCGCTCTCGTCATTCCGGACGAGTCTGTACGAATTATCTCGGTGCCAAAAGGTGGTGTCTAGTTCTGTGGGGACGGAATCGGGGTCGTCATTGTAGGTCGGTGGTCGGTGGTGGGGTTTGTTTAGGAAAGTGATCATGAAGGGATCACTCGAATCGTGGTCAGATTCGCTGGCTGTGGGTCCTGTTGCATGGGGATAGTAGGGAGGTGTGCTGTGGCTATTGTCTGAGTCACAGTCGCTGTCTCTGCTGCTGCAGTCTGTGGGCGTTCCGGGGCGGAGTGTATATTTCGGGGGTGGAGTCGAGGTTGAATCCGTGGCTGGGCTGGACGTGTTGGGGGATGGTAGGGTTACGTTGGCTGTGGGTGGGGTGTGGTGTGCTGCGTCGAGCATGACATGGTGTGCGTGGTTAGACTGTGTTCCATATGCCTTCAGCTGGTTGATATGGAACCACGCAGTCTTTCCATTGGGGTACTTTGTTTTTTAGACGGAAGGGCTGACTTTGTCCGCAATGGAGTACGGACCCGAATACTTCGGTGACAGGAATGTGCTGGGGTTGTATACGGAGAGCATGACTTGCTGTCCTACACTGAACTCAGTCGCATGCACTGTCTTATCGAAACAGGCCTTGCTCTGTTTCTTTCTTGTGCCCACTTTCACTGCGGCTGCTAGCTGAGCCGTTTTAACATTCGCCACTAATTGTTCGACTGTTTTCTCGTGTGTGAGGGCCGTCACTTCGGGGTTGGTCAAATCTAATCCTAATAAAACTTCTGTGCCTTTCATGGGGCGTCCGGTCATGAGAGTGTGTGGGGTGTAACCTGTGGATGTGGAAACCGTATTTCGCAAAAACATCAGCGCAAAAGGGAGGACTGAATCCCAAGTGGTGTTGTTTTGCTGGACCATTTTTCTGAGGGTTGATTTTATGGTCCGATTCATGCGCTCCATGATACCACTTGACTGGGGGTGGTATGCAATGTGGAATTTTTGGGTAATGTCAAATATCGTGAGGACGTTCTTCATGACACGTCCCGTAAAATGGGAATCTTGGTCGGATTCAATGCTATGGGGGAGTCCCCATCTCGTAAAGATGTTGTGGGTTAGGATCTTGGCTGTGGTCTTTGCCGTGTTTGTTCTGGATGGGAATGCTTCCACCCATTTTGTAAACGTGTCTATCACCACGAGTCCATATTTAAAACCATTCCTGCAAGGGGGCAATGGTCCTATAAAATCAATCTGGAGGTTAGTCCAGGGGCCATTAACGGGTCGGGTGTGACTGAGCTGAGCCTTTTTGGCGTATCTGTCCGGGTTGTTCTGGGCACTGATAAGGCAATTTTCAACGTAGTGAGTTACATCTTCTTTCAAACTCGGCCACCAACAGAGCTGCCTGAGGTGGGCTGTAGTGGAATCGATTCCCTGATGTCCATGACTGTCATGGAATAAACAAATCAGTTGATTCCTGTCCTGTTCAGGAACCACATAAAGGGTGTCTTTTAACACCACACCGTCATGTGTGGTCAGAGCATTTTTAAACCTCTCATCGGGTGCTGGAAATTGTCCTTTTACAATCTCCCTGAGATTGCTGTCCTGCTTCTGGGCCTGCACTAAATCCTCAATATTATTCTGCGAGACCTGAGCTGCATTCACTGGTGCGCTTTCGGGGGGTGTCCAAAAATATCCATGCCTGGAACCTGCTTTAGCCAGTGCGTCGGCATTTACATTTCCAGGGGGGGAGGAACGATGGTGACTTCGAACTTTGACTATTCCAAAAGTCCTGTTCTGTGCTCGCTCTAAAATGTGACGGAGCAATGGGGCTGAGGGGAGGGGTTTTCCGTCTGCGGAAAGAAATCCTCTTGCTTTCCACAGGGGTAGGAATTCCGTAAGGCTGCTGCAGACATAGAGGCTGTCCAAATATATGTCTGCTGGGTTGGGGAAGGAATCTTGGTGTTCCACTATGTATGCAATGGCCGCATGTTCTGCTGCCTGCGCGCCTAAGTGTCCTGGAAGTTTTATTGCTATTTTTTCTAGGGCGCGTCCCTGCGCGTCCTCAACGTAAATCCGCATCCTGTTATGCGCTTCCCTTCTAATATTCTGGAAGATCCATCCACATATATCCTTATGGGTGCGCACATGTCTGTGTGCTTGGGGCTCTGGGTTGAACTACCTATCTTTCTGGGGGGTGTTTTAGCAATAAAGGGGCCTGTGTTGTGGTGTGGAGCGATAATTTCACATCCATGGGGAGTTCCGGGGTACTGTAGGTCATCGGCTAAAAAAGTGTGGGTCTTTGTCCTTTTAACAGTGATGTCCCGTCCCTGCAAAAGAAGGGTCCATCTGGCTGCTCTTATCTGACTATGTAGCCATGTAAAATGGCTGTGTTCCGATTAATCTGGCTAAAACCCAGTTTAAAACGGCTAACCCGAAAGACTGCTGGGAAAAGCAGCCAAAAAGACACAAGCAGGCAGCTGCAGACAGGTTTGCAGCTTCAGCTCGGGGAACGTAGCCCAGATCGATACTCAGGGCTATCAACAGCCCATCAACCCAGGTATCCGCAGTTTCATTCAGGACTGTTTACACCTAATCTACTCAGACATCCACAGCTAAATCGGCTATCCACGGGAACAATTGCAACATATTAGCAATTGAATACCGGGCCAGACCTGTCGGCGCCTGCAGTGGCCGAAACAAAGACAGGTGAGCGACCACCCCCCGATCGAGGAATCGCCTCACCATTGGACACATCGACCCCAGAGATTGGGGACAGAATTGGGGGCAGCACGGTAGCATTGTGGATAGCACAATTGCTTCACAGCTCCAGGGTCCCAGGTTCGATTCCCCGCTGGGTCACTGTGCGGAGTCTGCACATCCTCCCCGTGTGTGCGTGGGTTTCCTCCGGGTGCTCCGGTTTCCTCCCACAGTCCAAAGATGTGCAGGTTAGGTAGATTGGCCATGATAAATTGCCCTTAGTGTCCAAAATTGCCCTTAGTGTTGGGTGGGGTTACTGGGTTATGGGGATAGGGTGGAGGTGTTGACCTTGGGTAGGGTGCTCTTTCCAAGAGCCGGTGCAGACTCGATGGGCCGAATGGCCTCTTGCTGCACTGTAAATTCTATGATAATCCAATCACTTGGGACTCAGGGTCAAGGGCCACCCCGGGAGGCGGGAAGCCCCTGGGCCCTATAAAAGTTAAGGTCCAAGTTCAGATCTCGCTCTCTCTCACCTTCGCCTGCTCGAGACCTTCGCAAGACCAGCCACCGGCAGCAGTAAGTTTGAATCCAACGATCGCTATCCGGTAGAGACACCTAGCCACCGACCTGTAGCAGCCTTTTGAATCCCGCGGGCCAGATTTGATTGGACAAGCCATTTGTTTCCCTGACCTGGTGGGCTCTTCCTAAGTTAAGTATTGGCCAGTAGTGATAGGTTTGTTATATAGAAAGTAGTATTAGGGTATTAATATTGCTTGTTGTATATAATAAATGACCATTGTTTTAATCCTTACTAAGCAGTGCGCTGTGTTATTAATCATAACCTGAACTTGAACCACGTGGCGGTATCATAAAGATACCTGGCGACTCATGAGCAAAGGTGACCTAAACAGAGCAAATAGACTAAAGCTAGAAAGAGCAACAACTAACTGTACCGTCCTTGAGTCGTCCGTCCAATAAAAGTTGGGTGGGGGTGTGTCCCGTCAGGATTGTGATGGGGTTCAGTCCGGTAATGTAAGAAAAATACTGTACGGCCCAAAAAGTTGCGAGCAGGTGCCTTTCACAGGCTGAAAATCCCTGCTCCACAGCATCTAAAACTCTGGAGGCGCAAGCCACGGGCCTTAACTTTGTGCTGTTCCTGAAGGAGCACGGCCGAAAGGGTGCGGTCTGTGCTTGCTACCTCTATCGCATAGGGGGAAAGAGGGTCTGGAACTTGTAGTGCGGGGGCTGCTACGAGTGGTTGTTTCAACGAGTCCACAGCATCCGTATGCTGTGGAAGCCATTCCCAGGGGGCTCCTTTGTTTAGGAGGTCTGAGAGGGCTTCTGCCTTGCTGGCGAAACCGTCAATATGGTTTCGGCAGTAGCCAACCAGTCCTAAAAATGACAGGAGGGCTGAAACGTTCTGGGGAAGGGGCAATTTAGCAATCGAGTCAATTCTTTTATGCTCGATCTCGCGTTTACCATGTGTGATAATTGTACCCAAATATATCACTTTGTGTTCCAAAATCTGGGACATTTTGGGGTTAACTTTACATCCAATCGCTTGTAGGAGTTCCAGGAGTTCGGACAGAAGCTCAATGTGCTCTTCCTTAGTGTCTGTCTGCAGTAGTAGGTCGTCTACGTACTGGACCAGACATTCGGGGCGTGACAAATTTGGCAAAACCATTTGCCAACTGTCGGTGGAAAATGGAGGGGGAGTTGTGGAATCCTTGTGGCAGGCATGTCCACGTGTACTGCTGATTTTTAAAGGTGAAGGCAAATTTGTACTGGCACGCCTTTGCCAATGGAATGGACCAGAATCCATTACTGACATCCAAAACCATAAAGTATCGGGAATTGAGTCCCTGCTTGAGCATGGTCTCGGGGCTTGTTGCTACTGTGGAGGCTGCTGCGAGGGTGATTTTGTTGAGTTCCCGGTAATCGATGGTCAGTCGCCATGATCCATCGGGCTTTCTCACTGGCCAAATCGGGGCATTATTAGTAGAGGCTACTGATCTAAGTACGCCCTGCTGTAATAAGTTGTCGATTACGTTTGCGATTTCTCCCTCTGCCTCTTGGGGAAATCCATACTACTTTTGGGGTCTAGGGTCAGGTCCTGTGATTTGTACTGAACCAGTCATCCGGCCACAGTCGTGTTTGTGGGTCGCGAATGCTGCCCTGTTCTTTTGTAACACTGCCCTAACCTGCTTGGCCGTGCTAATTGTCGCCGGGTTAAACCGAAATTCACCTACTGCGCAAATTTTGTTGGCGTATTCCCCTATTGTGAGCGTTGCGGGGGCTCTTGCTGATTTTGCCATTTTCCAGACACATTGGTTGACTGGATCGAAGGATAGGTTGTGGGAATTTATAAAGTCTATGCCCAAAATGTGTTCTGCTGTGTGGGGCAGGTCGACTAAAACTATGGGGTTGCTTGGTGGTGATGTTGCCAATTTGAATGGGTACAGGGGCTGTGATGTGTCCCTGTTGTGAGTGGCCTGTAAAGCCGCTGAGGGTGATAGTGGCTGTAGTGGGCCACGTGTCCTTTTGGAACATGGTGGAGGAATTTATTGTGGTGCGGGACCCTCTTGTGTCCCAGAGAAACTCGATGGGCTGTCTCCGTATCTTTGCTGCGACTACCGGTCATCCGGACCTATCCCAAAGGGTGTCACAGACCCAACTGTGGGAGCCCGAACACCGTCAGTCCGTTCTGTTCAGGTCCGTCTGATCTGAACGGGTGCTCACACTATGTATGGGCTCTGTCTTATTCTTACTTAGAGTGCCCGTCTGCTGGGCTCTCTGTGGCTTTCGTGAGGCATTGCATTCCCTTGCAAAGTGTCCTAAATGGCCACAATTGAAACACTCCTGTGACTTTTGTGGGGGGCTGTTCTTGCTTTCATTTACCCATGCGGGGTTCTGGTGTGTTTTTAAAAAAATATATATATTGATTAAAGTTTTTTAACACAAATTTTTCTCCCTTACAAACAATAACCCCCCCCCCCCGTAACAAAAAAAAACGAGAAATCGCGCAGAGCAAGATATATACATGGCAAAATGATATATTTACACAGCTTTGTACACTGGCCCTCACCCGTACGTGCCAGTTTCCCCAACCCTTCATGTTATCTCTTGCTCATCCACCCTCCCAGGCAGTCCCCCCTATCCCCCCACCCCCCTCCCAGGACGTCCTCCCCCTCAAGGTTGCTGCTGCTGCTGACCGACCTTCCTCTAACGCTCCGCGAGATAGTCTAGGAACGGTTGCCACCGCCTGTAGAACCCCTGCGCAGACCCTCTCAAGGCGAACTTAATCCTCTCCAACTTTATGAACCCAGCCATATCATTTATCCAGGCCTCCAGGCTGGGGGGCTTTGCCTCCTTCCACATTAGCAAGATCCTTCGCCGGGCTACAAGGGACGCAAAGGCCAGAATGCCGGCCTCTTTCGCCTCCTGCACACCCGATTCGTCCACTACTCCGAATATTGCTAGCCCCCAGCTTGGCTTGACCCGGACTTTCACCACCTGAGATATTGCTCCCGCCACTCCTCTCCAGAACCCCTCCAGTGCCGGGCATGACCAAAACATATGGACATGGTTCGCCGGGCTCCCTGAGCACCTTCCACATCTGTCCTCTACCCCAAAGAACCTACTCAACCTCGCCCCCGTCAAGTGCGCTCTGTGGACCACCTTAAATTGTATCAGGCTGAGCCTGGCACATGAGGAGGAGGAATTAACCCTACCTAGGGCATCAGCCCACAGACCTTCCTCGATCTCCTCCCCCAGCTTCTCCTCCCATTTACCCTTCAACTCTTCTACCAGCGCTTCCCCCTCTTCTTTCAACTCCTGGCGTATTTCCGACACCTTGCCCTCCCCGACCCATACACCCGAGATCACCCTATCTTGAACTTCTTGTGCCGGGAGCAACGGGAATTTCCTCACCTGTCGCCTCACAAAAGCCCTCACTTGCATATATCTAAAGGCATTTCCCGGGGGTAACTCGAACTTCTCCTCCAGTGCCCCGAGGCTCGCAAACGTCCCGTCGATGAACAGGTCCCCCATTCTTCCTATCCCCGCCCGGTGCCAGCTCTGGAACCCCCCGTCCATCTTCCCCGGGACAAACCGGTGGTTACCCCTGATCGGGGACCACACCGATGCTCCCATTGCACCCCAGTGCCGTCTCCACTGGCCCCAGATCCTTAGCGTTGCGGCCACCACCGGGCTCGTGGTATACTTTGTCGGCGAGAGCGGCAGCGGTGCCGTCACCAACGCCCCCAGGCTCGTTCCTTTACAGGACGCCATCTCCATCCTCTTCCATGCCGCCCCCTCTCCCTCCATAACCCACTTGCAGATCATTGCCACATTTGCTGCCCAGTAGTAGCTCCCCAGGTTTGGCAGCGCCAACCCTCCTCGGTCCCTACTGCATTCCAGGAACCCTCTCCTTACTCTCGGGGTCTTATTCGCCCACACAAACCCCATAATACTCCTGCCTACTCTCTTAAAAAAGGCCTTAGTGATCACGATGGGAAGGCACTGAAACACAAACAGAAACCTCGGAAGGACCACCATTTTGACCGACTGCACTCTACCCGCCAGCGAGAGCGGTAACATGCCCCATCTTTTGAAATCCTCCTCCATTTGCTCCACCAACCTCGTCAGATTCAGTTTATGTAGGGTCCCCCAACTCCTGGCTATCTGGATCCCCAGATACCGAAAGCTCCCCTCCGCCCTCCTCAGCGGTAGGTCCCCTATCCCTCTTTCTTGGTCCCCCACCTGTAATACAAAGAGCTCACTCTTCCCTACATTGAGCTTATAGCCCGAAAACTCCCCAAACTCGCTTAGAGTCTGCATGACCTCCACCATCCCCTCCATTGGATCTGCCACGTACAGCAACAGGTCATCCGCATATAGCGACACCCGATGCTCTTCTCCCCCTCGGACCACCCCCTTCCATTTATTATACTCCCTCAATGACATGGCCAATGGTTCGATCGCCAATGCGAACAACAGGGGGGACAGGGGGCACCCCTGCCTCGTCCCTCGGTACAGTCGAAAGTACTCCGACCTCCGCCGGTTCATCACTACACTTGCCATCGGGGCTCTGTAAATGAGCTTAACCCAATTGATAAACCCTACCCCGAACCCAAACCTGCGCAGCACCTCCCAGAGGTACTCCCACTCTACTCGGTCAAAGGCCTTCTCCGCGTCCATAGCTGCCGCTATCTCCGCCTCTCCCTCCTCCAATGGCATCATTATCACGTTTAAGAGCCTCCGCACATTGGTGTTTAGTTGCCTGCCCTTTACAAATCCCGTCTGGTCCTCGTGGATTACCCCCGGGACACAGTCCTCGATCCTCGTGGTCAGCACTTTTGCCAGCAACTTTGCATCCACATTGAGGAGCGAGATCGGCCTGTATGATCCACATTGCAGTGGGTCCTTGTCCCGCTTTAGGATCAAAGAAATTGTCGCTTCCGACATTGTCGGGGGCAGGGTCCCCTCCTCTCTTGCATCATTAAAGGTCCTCACCAGTAGCGGGGCCAACCTGTCTGCGTACTTCCTGTAGAACTCCACCGGGAATCCATTCGGTCCCGGGGCCTTCCCCGCCTGCACGTTCCCCAAACCCTTGATCAGCTCCTCCAACCCAATTGGTGCCCCCAAACCAGCCACCTCTTGCTCCTTCACCCTCGGGAATCTCAGCTGATCTAGGAATCGTCTCATCCCCTCTTCCCCCGCTGGGGGCTGGGATCTGTACAGCTCTTCATAAAAGGCCTTGAATACCTCGTTTATTTTCGTCGAACTACGAACCGTGGCTCCCCTTCCATCTTTAACTCCCCCTATTTCCCTCGCTGCCATCCTCTTATGGAGCTGGTGTGCCAGCATCCGACTAGCCTTTTCCCCATACTCGTAGGTCGCCCCCTGCGCTTTCCTCCACTGTGCCTCCGCCTTCCCTGTGGTCAACAGGTCAAACTCCGTCTGGAGCCGTCGTCTTTCCCCAAGTAATCTTTCATCCGGGGCCTCTGCGTATCTCCTGTCCACTCTCAAAATCTCCCCCACTAACCTCTCCCTTTCCATACCCTCTGTCTTCTCCCTATGAGCCCTAATGGAAATGAGCTCTCCCCTGATCACCGCCTTCAACGCCTCCATACCACCCCCACCCGGACCTCCCCGTTGTCGTTGGCCTCCAAGTACCTTTCGATACACCCCCTCACCTTCCCACACACCACCTCGTCCGCCAGCAGTCCCACATCCAGCCGCCACAACGGGCGTTGGTCCCTCTCCTCTCCCAGCTCCAGTTCCACCCAGTGTGGGGCATGGTCCGAAACGGCTATAGCCGAATACTCCGTCCCCTCCACCCTCGGGATGAGCGCCCTACCCAGAACAAGAAATCTATCCGGGAGTAGGCTTTGTGTACATGGGAGAAGAAAGAAAATTCCCTGGCCTGCGGCCTTGCAAACCGCCATGGGTCCACTCCCCCCATCTGATCCATAAACCCCCTAAGTACCTTGGCCGCTGCCGGCCTCTTTCCAGTCCTTGATTTGGAGCGGTCTAGTGCTGGATCCAACACTGTATTGAAGTCCCCTCCCATTATCAGGCCTCCTATCTCTGGGTCCGGAATGCGCCCCAACATGCGCTTCATGAATCCTGCATCATCCCAGTTTGGGGCGTATACGTTTACCAACATCACCCACATCCCTTGCAGCCTACCACTCACCATTACATATCGCCCTCCATTGTCCGCTACAATAGTCTTGGCCTCAAATGACACCCGCTTTCCCACCAATATTGCCACCCCTCTATTCTTCGCGTCCAGTCCCGAATGGAATACCTGTCCTACCCATCCCTTTCTTAGCCTGACCTGGTCCGCCACCTTCAGGTGTGTCTCTTGGAGCATGGCCACGTCCACCTTCAGTCCCTTTAAGTGCGCGAACACTCGAGCCCTCTTCACCAGCCTATTCAGGCCCCTCACATTCCACGTTATCAGCCGGATTGGAGGGCCTCTCACCCCCCCCATTGTCCCGCCGACTAGCCATCTCCTTTTCTGGGCCAGTCCCGTGTCCACCCCTCCCTCACCCTCCAGTCCCCCAGAGGGGGGATCCCTGTCCCGACCACCTCTTCTGTGTCCCATTCCCTTTCGGCCAGTGCAGCAGCAACCCTTTTTCCCCCCCCCTTCCTCCCCTCCCCTCCCCCCCGCTAGACCCCTGTCTAGCTATTTTGCTCCCCCAATGTCACTCCCGTAAGTCAGCTGACGCCTGCTGACCCCGGCTTTCCCCGCTGTCCCATTGACCTCCCCGCGTGGGAGTTTCCCAATCCATATGCATTCCTTCGTTCCCCTTCCCGACTTTCTTCCCGCACGCGGGAAAACACCCCGCGCTTTCCAAAGCCCGCTCCGCCCCCTCTGGCGCAGCTCCTGTCTCTCTCCCCCAGACCATGTAACATTTCCTGCGCGTGATTGACCCCCTATATACAACAACCATCACACATCAAACCTCAAACATCCCCCCTACCCTCACAAACCCTCAGTTAGAGTCCAACTTTTCGCCTTGTACAAAGGTCCACGCCTCTTCAGGCGTTTCGAAGTAAAAGTGTTGGCCCTTGTATGTGACCCACAGTCGCGCTGGCTGCAGCATGTTCTGGTGTGTTTTAACTGCTTGTATGTCTGCTTCTGCCTGCTTTTCTTTGGGATTTTTAACTGCGGGTTTCATAGTTTTGTACAGACTGCTCCCAGGTGCGGGACAATCTTTTTACGACCCAGTTCTCATTATGAGCCTCCTCTGAGGGGTCATAATTGGCTCAAGCTTTTTGTCCTGTTTCTGTGGCATGGGAGATAAGAGTGTGGGTCCATTTGGCCATGTTATCTGCGGACAAATGGGCGCGGTCTAAGTCTTTATAAACTGCTGCAAAATGGATCCACAGGCGTCCAGCGAATGCTGTGGGGTGCTCGGTTTTCTTTTGCCTGCATTTATTGAGGCCATCTAAGGGGTCACCCCGGTTATACCTGATCGGGTCTAGGACCGCGATATGCATTTCTGCAAGGGTGCCTCCTCCTACATTCTGTGGGTCGGGAAGGGCTGCTACGACCGAAGGGTCTAAACTCAAAACTGTGAGCTTCATGTGCTCTCGCTCATCCAGGCTGTACATGGTCGCCTGCTGCTTTACTCTGGCAAAGAAGTGGTGGGGGTCTGAGGTGGGGAGGAACGGTTTGATTTACTCGCACGCGCACCGTAATTGGGTCACTGTTAAGGGGGTGGTGTACAGAAATTCCGTGTCGTCCGATGTGGCTGGGCGGTGGGTGGTGACTGGGTTCATTGGAGCCTGAGCTATCTGCTCTATGGGGGGTTGGGGCGCTTTCCTCTTTTGGGGCTTTCCCTGCGCACATGTTCCCTGAACATATCTCTGCGCTGTCTCATTCAACTCTTCCCAATCAGGGCCGTCTTCCTCGTCTAACTTTGATCCAAAGGTTTCCTGGAATCCTTTTTGAACTGAAAGCAGAGATTGCAGTTCTGCAATCTGCTTCCGGCACTTTGCGTGGTCTAGTGAGCTTTGTCTTTGCTCCGTGGTGGCAGCATGGAGTGCTCTTAACACTGCCTTCAGGTCACTACACTGCCTCTGCAATGCCTCTACCTGCTTCTTGGTTTCTTCTCGTACCAGGACTGCACGTTGCGTGACCTGATAGGTCTTTTGTACTGGGACTGGAAGCTGCTTAAGTGCGCCAGACAAGACTGGTGTGCCCACTTGGCATCATCCACCTCTCCGTCTTTTGCTGCCAACCTCCTCCTTAACTCCACGTTCTCTCTTTCTACTTCACTAACATCGACCTTGCTCATTCGATGTATGCCTTCCATCTCTTTCCGGAGCGTCCTAACGACCTCCTCTGTGCCTCGCAATTGTGCCAAGCAGGACATGATTGCCATCGGCTTGCGAGCTTTTCCAAAGCTCTCCTTGTGAATCTCGCTCAGGTTCTCCCACCAAGTATGTCCTATACTCACGGGACCTGTTTCCTCATTGCTACAGAATTCGCTCCAAAGGGGCCATCCTTTCCCTTTGAGGTACTTCCTGATTTCTTCTTCCCAAACGGGGCACTGTCCTACTCTGCTGCTGCTGGTCGCTGCGACCGCAAATTCTTCTGGGTTCATGAGGCTTTGAATTGCCTGCATTGCCATCTTTATTATCTGAATGCTTCTTTTAAATTTGGAACAGAGGGACTAAGGCGGTGCTGTAGTTACGGGTACGGCTTTCGCTCATTTCCGAAATACAAACTCCCGACAGTTTTGGCGCAACAAAAAGATCTATCAGTATTAGCTTATGGCCCTGTTAGTTACGCATGCATTTAACACACATCCGAATTATGAGGATTGATCAGAACTGCTTGAACACTTGTGGTTTTCTGTTCCCAATTGGATCTCTAATTCAAATTTTTGGGCTCTCCCGGAGTGGTTAAGCCACTTCTAGATTGGGTCCCGTCAGATGTCGCCAGTAATATGTTGCTAACTTTTGGGTGGTTCAATTGGCTCTGTTTTATAACCTTTGCTCTCGAGTAGCCAGCTATCTTTATACCACCACGAGGTTCAAGTTCAAGAAATGATCAATAACTCAATACACCAATTAGTAAGATTCAAATCAAAGGACATTTATTATACACAGTAATCGCTACTCATGCATAAATTCTACTTCTAAGCTACTTCTACAACTAATAGGCCTATACTTAGCTTTGGACTGGCCCACCAGGTCAGGGGAACAAATGGCCTTTCATTCGGGTTCTGAGTCTGCGGGATTCAAAGGTGGTACGGACTGGTAGCTAGGAGCGCCTATCTTGTAGTGAGTGTTGACTTCAGACTTACTGGCTTTTGGCGGGAGCTGAACCGGTCACTGTCAAGGGTTGGTTCGCGTTGCTGAGTGACCCGGTCAAGAAGAACGATTTGAACTTGGGGACTTAACTTTCTAGTCCCCAGGGGCTTCCCGCCTTTCCGGCCGGACCCTGTACCTGGTTCCAAGTGATTGGACTTCGTTCCAATCGCTTGATTCGATTTCTCCAATACTGGAGCAGTTCCCTGATCGATGGGCGGTGATCGATGGGCAGTCTTGAAGTGGTCTGGCTTGGCTTTGTTTCTCCCAAATGTTTTGATTGTACCTGGGGATCACTCATTAGTATGTAGATGGCTGCTACATTATTATGCAGATGGATGCTTGTATCGATGCTGTCTGGGCTTTTGCAGTTTAATACACAGTAAACTTGCACCTGCTAGTTTCTGCCTGTGTTGGCTGAATTTCCCTGCAGCCTTTGCTGTTCTCCATTTTACGTCGGGAGTTGGCCAACCCAGGTGGCTATACATGGTACCAGTATATTTAAAAAAATGTTGTGTTATGTACTCTGGGATAACACAGGCTGCAACTCGATGCAGCTTTGACCAAAAGATACTCCAGATGTTGAAGTAAGTTCAATGTGATTTATTGAACCATTAGCACAGTTCTCTATGAGTTCGACTCTCCTGCTAATCTTGCAAGGTAACTCAGTCTACTCTAAGCCACGTGGTGTGTGTGATGCTTCTGATCTGCCCCTGTCCTACTCTCTAAGTGTCTGTCTGTGGAACGAGGCAGAGCATGTGTGCCCTGTCCTTATATATGGGTTGTGTAATGCCCCCTTGTGATAGTGTCACCTCTGGGTGTCTTGACTGTCCATTGGTCGTGTCCTATTCTATGTGTTCCTTCGCTGTATGTCTGCATGTCATGACGTCTCTGGTGCTCCCTCTCGTGTTTACTTAGTCGTAGTGTATTTACATTAACTTCTTGTGTATTTACAGTGATGCATATCACACCACCCAGGTTGTTCTCTCGTCCAAACTCTTCCATCGGGCAGAAGATACAAAAATCTAAGAAGTCACACTAACAGATTCAAAAACAAGTCTTCCCTGCTATTACCAGCCTCCAAAATGACCCTCTTATGGACTGAAGTGATCTCCTCACACATCTTCTCTACTGAATAGTACTACGTCCTTATGCTTCACCCAGTGCCTGTGTCTATGTATTTAAATTGTGTATTTATGTATGTCTCATGTTTTTTTCATGTAATGAACGATCTGTCTGCTGTACGCAGAACAATACTTTGCACTGTACCTTGGTACACGTGACAAGAAATCAAATCTATCAATCAAACAAGCAATGTAGGTCGCACATAGGTGATGGATGAACAAGCCTCGGTGCAAGTGGACAGCAGAATTTTGGATGAACTCACGTTTATTTAGGATATAAGAAGCCATCCGGGAGAGCATTGGAATAGTCAAATCTGGGGAAAGGAAGATGTTGATGAGGGATTCAGCAGCAGATGGACTGACGCAGGGATGATACTAGCTACCGGCAATGATAAATTAAACCTTTAATAGCTGTTTTAGCATTTTATGGGAAATTTTTGTCGCTCCCTGCATGAGCGTCAAGTGAGTCAGTATTTTTGCTAATAGTCTCTTCAACGAGCTGTATTGATGACCCCAGGCATCGGTAACCATGGAGACCATCTCCATGACAGCGTGGCCCGTACCCTTCAGGATGTTCTCTGACGAGCATGACGTTTCGCGCAATCACTTCCGGTTATACCTAGTCAGCCCCGCCCATCCCCGCTCTTTGGCGACGTCACCGGTATCGCTGGAGAATCAGCAGCTGGAGTGAAAACCGGAAAACCCTGGGCGCCGGAGAGTTAACGGCAATCTCGGGGGCCGTGCGCTCGCGCTTCCTTCCCCCAGTCACCGGGGTAACAGCAGCGCAGCTCTGAACCAACGCGGCCCTGTAATGCCGCTGCTTTTCCTCGAGCGGTTCCCCTGGCCCAGCCTGCGGACCTACACGGCCCTGAGCGCAGCGCTGCTGGCCGCCAGCCTTTTCAGTGCCTATTCACACCTCAACCTGCCGCCGGGCCCAGAGCCCAGCCCCGCCGCCCAGCAGCCGCCCGACCTCGGCGCTCCCACCCCCAGCGACGCCACAAACGGCGAGCGGCCAACCGAGGGCATCAGCGGGGAAAACGCCGCCGCCTTGGATCATGGTGAAGGCGACTTGATATCAGCAAACCGACCCGAATGGGCCGACGGCCATGGTCTGGCGTTGGAGATGGCCTGGTACTTGGTGTCAGACGGCTGGTGTGTTTGGGTAAGTGTTTGTCTTACTTCACCGGGTAAATCTGTACAAGGAGAGAACTTTTTGCCCCAAAGCTAGTGATTTGAAACCAACCTGTTGGACTTTAACCTGGTGTTGTAAGACTTCTTACTGTAAAATGTTAACAGACAAACACTTCGTCGAAGAGGATTTTTAAATGTGGGGGCTGATAACGGAATAAACGCACTGCTTCCATTGTCACCGGTTTGTGTTACTGAACGTTCGGGCCTTAATTCACTGAACGACTGTGTCCATAACGAGCAGCCTTTAGAATGGAAACAAATGTTTGATCATCTGCACTTGGAGGATTTGTTTGTATTCTGTTGTCCTTTAGATGACATTAAGATTGGACATTCCCTTTCTAAACAAATCTGCATATGAACCTCCTTCAGTTTCAGACGAATAATGCAAGGGGCACTCCGTATGTAATCTTATGATGCAGATACACTAGGCTTTCTGTGTACAAGATTTGATTCAACAAAAACTGATGAAAGAACTATTTTGCTACTATTTTGCTACTCCATTTATGTTCAATATGTGACCATGTAAGTTACAGGAGGTGTCTTATTATGATTGAAGTGTGACCAAAGTTTAGAATATTCTGTGAATTACATGAGGAAAGGTTTTGGGTTAAGGACTAAATGTTAAGGGAAACAGGCGAAAGGTAATATAAAAGACATGATTTATGATTAGGGGATGAAGACCTTCTGTCAGGTTGTGAATCTTTAAATTATCTATCCTGCAGAGCTGTGAAGGCAGAGTCAGTGAACATTCAGAGCTGAGGTAGACAGATCCTTAAAGTATTGGGGAATCGAGGCTAATGGGGAACAGGCAGACAGGTTCAATATCAGATCAATCATAGAATACCTACAGTGCAGAAGGAGGCCATTCAGCCAATCGAGTTTGTGCTGACCTTTGAAAGAGCGCCCTACATAAGTCCACTGCCCTGCCCTATCCCTGTAACCCCACCTAACCTTTGGACACTAAAGGGCAATTTAACATGGCCAATCAATCCACCTAAACTGCACATCTTCAGACTGTGGGAGGAAACCCATGCAGACAGAGAACTTGAAAACTCCCCACACCCAGTCTCCTGAGGTTGGAATTGTCCCTGGTGCTGTGAGGCAACAGTACTAACCACTGTGCCACCATGTCACCCGATTTGATAAGATCCGTGATCTTTGTTCGAATCCCAGATGAGAAACCAACTATTTGCAATTTGTAAAATGGAGGAAATGTTACTGCAACAAGGGAGTGATAACACTGACTCATCGGTATATTTTATGTTAAAGCAAACTTTAATTTAAACCAGAATTGACATGAGCAACAAAAAGAGTTTTACAGTTAATTGTTACATAAGTTCTTGAGAAAAAGAGAAAACCTTAACTAACTTCCTGAATCTACCACTATATTCCAATTAAGCAACATTACATCAGTTCTTGTGTAAAATGCAAACCTTAACTAACTTCCCAGACCTGCCACTATGTTCCAAATAACAATCATGAATAAGTTAACTAGGTTTCTACTTTCCTTTCCCTGTGCAAAATCTTTGGAGTGACACCCTATCAGAAGCAAACTAAAACTCATCTTTTCACATGAGAGTTCCAGGATCAACTGACTTTTCAGACCTGCCTCCTCCTATTAACTACACCATCTGTACCTAAAGCATGAGTCATTCTTTTGTCTCTTCTTAGGAGATGCCCCATGACTTGTTTAGCCAGGCCCAAACACAATACCCTTCATAAATTATCTACACCCCAGGGGTCCTTCAACACAAACAGTATTCCAGTAGCTAGCTATCTGTAAACAAGTAAATGGTTCTCAATCTATTAACAGAAGACTTCACCTGCAAATCAATAAATTCCTCACTTTTACAACCCCTTGATCATAGCTCTAGCAGTCATACTGCCTGTATGCACCTTAATCCAAGTTTTAATAACATTACTGCAAAATATATAAAAATGACAATTACTTCATCACACCTTCGAGGTCCATAATGTCTACTCCCGTTCATGTATGTTAAGACGTTGTGATGAGCAAACAAATTAAATAGCCTTCAAAGTATATAGCTTTGTGAAAGAAAGAAAGAATGAAGAATTTGTTCTGAACTCTTACCCATTTAAGATGTATGAAGGTCAGTGCTAGTATCACTGCTTTTTTGATGTATAAATGACATGGATGTTGGAATACATCATGACATTTTCAAAATTTGGCAATGACGTGAATGTGTGCCAAACAGTGAGGATGATGCCAGTTGACATGGCAGAATTGGCAAATAATTTGCAGATGAAATTTAATATGGGGACTTATTTTATAAAATAATGTTAGAGTACCCAATTCTTTTTTTTTCCAATTAAGGAGCATTTTAGCATGGCCAGGCTTCTGCACCACTGCCTCCCACTGGCCGGGACCCCAGGAGGAGCCTGAGGAGATCCCGTCTGTTGATGATCCCGGTGGTGGTATCATCCCGGTGGTGGGATCAAGACAGCCCCAGTGTGGTGGAGGATTCAGGCCCGGAGGGTGACTGTCCGAAGGCTGTCAGCCACCCAGTGTCAGGAGCGCAGGGTGCACGAGATGCTCTGTAGCGGGGAGCAGGTGTCACTCGTGCCTGACGTGTTTCCCGCTAACCCAGTAACCCCACCAACACTAAGGGCAATTTTGGACACGAAGGGCAATTTAGCACGGCCAATCCACCTAACCTGCACATCTTTGGACTGTGGGAGGAAACCGGAGCACCCGGAGGAAACCCACGCACACACGGGGCGAACGTGCAAACTCCACACACAGACAGTGACCCAAGCGGGAATCGAACTTGGGACCCTGGAGCTGTGAAGCAATTGTGCTAACCACCATGCTACCGTGCTGATTTCAGAAAGGAAATTGAATGGGTTCTTGGGGAAATGTGAAGGGCTCTGGGGATAGAGCAGTGAGGAGGACTGGATTGCTCTGCAGAGAGCCGGCATGGAATGCATTGGCCAAATACTGCTTCGTGTGTCGGAATGCCCGAGATTTAAAGTGAGAGTTATTCTTGGCTGCCACCATAATTTGCAGATTGTGACGAGAGGCAGTCAAGAAACATTTCAGTCCATTTGATTAGAGATAATTTTTCAAACCAAGTTGGACCCATCCAAGCTAGGCCCATAAGTGTTAAGTTGGACACTGCTACTATACATAATACATTTGAATATTTTTTTATGCATCCACACCTCGAGAATTGAGTGATTCATTCTTAAGCTATTCAACTACCCTGTCGGTTTGGCTATAGTTATTAACCTAAGCTGTATTTGTGATCAAATGGCTATCTCGACCAAGCTTGACCCTGTCATACCTCATGCCCATACATGTATGCATTCAACGGGGATGCATTTAATTTTAAGCAAAGTGATCAACATTGGTGGTTTGGTAGAGTTTCTGATCACCTGAAAGTTGTGTTCTTTTTCCTTCCCTTATGAACTCACAGGCTTAGATACTAGAATGCAAGGAAAATGGGTAAAAACATTTAAAGAGTTGTCAATTAAGAGGGAGGTTTGAAGATAGTTTATGGACTTAATATCATGTAAGGAATTCAAATTTGAATAATGTGTACTTGGAAGAATGGGAAAATATCTGAAGCGGATTATTAATTGCTCACCAGAAGTTTCCAACTTGAAAGTGTAATCAACCAATCTAAACAAACATAGGGTTTAGATTGGAGCTCAAACAAGTTATTTAGAAGTTGTACAGATTATTTGTGAAGAAAGACTGGCATCCAACTTTAAAAGCATAATTGTGGCTTCAGAGGTGGATCAGGAAGGAAAGGGTGATCCTAAAGCTCAGGTTATCCTTGAACCCAAACCTTTTTACATGAACGAAATATTGATGGGCGTTATGCAGTTCTTTAAAAGATTGAGAAATGTAGTTGCCAACTTACCCTAACGTGAAGGATATTTAGCTAACTTGGACTGAAAGTGCTAAACAGGAGAAATTGGCTTGAATATTAACAAGCACCAAGAAAAAACATTAACTCGCCTCACCCTTCGTCAGAATATATGATGTCTGGAAAAGATTCCTAATAATCAATTTCATTTCCGGTTCTTCAAATGGATGCTGGAAATTGAAAGCAGCAGGTCTGACAGCATCAGTGGAGAGAGAAATAACATTTTCTGTTATTTGTTAAAATGAAATTTAGACAAATTAACAGATGCATTTGAGGAAGAATTGGACATATTGTGCATATGGAATTTAAAGGGCATTTCATAAGTTGACACATTTTAGTCTTAAAATGCAGTTACATAGCATGACAGTATGTTATTTGAAAGGAAACATTGTGTCTTTTCGACTGGCAGGCCATATTTAAAAAAAGAACCCCAGGATCAGTTTTCAGATCATGGTGGTTTTCAAGGTATATGAATGGGCTGCACATGTGTATCGGGGCACAATGTGAAAATGTTGGAGGGCGTGAAAAAGTAGGAAGCATGATGGTGAGCTAGGTGACTTCAGGGAGATGTGGATAAGTTGCTGAATTAGGCAGATAATGCCTCATGAAATTTGAACAGGGTGGAAGGAAGGATGAGAAGAAATCAAATACACTAAATGCTAAAACATCATGAGAAGCAGAGAGATAATGATTCAAGTACTATAATCTTTAACAGTGGTAGAACAAGTTGATGAAGCTGGTTTAAAAAAGAGATTCTAAGTTTTATACAAATTGTTTCAGAAAATGATGTGGAGATGCTGGTGTTGGACTGGGGCGAGCACAGGAAGAAGTCTTACAACACCAGGTTAAAGTCCAACAGGTTTTCAAATCACGAGCTTTCGGAGCACTGCTAAAACCTGGAACCTGAGGAAATTTGGAACCTGAGGAAGGAGCAGTGCTCCGAAAGCTCGTGATTTGAAACAAACCTGTTGGGCTTTAACCTGGTGTTGTAAACTTCTTACTGTTTTAGAAAAGGGCTAGAGAATTTAATACATGGTTCTTTTGGAGATGATATAGGTGGAATGGGTCAAATTACTAATTTTTGCACTGCATAATATGATTTTAAGGACAAAATTGAAATTTATGGTTCAATATAAAATAAAATTAAATAGTGTGTGAACAAAATAGTTCCTGTGGTGCTGGGGGAAAAATGTTAGTTGTCAATTGTCCAAGGTTGAATCTTGGAGTTTATTAAATATTTAAGACTTTTACATTACATTCGGTGGTTAGAGAACCAGAAGATTAAGTAATTAGGATAGAGTCAGTAATTGTGTAGGATGATAAGTGTGCAGAAGAAACAAATTTGATGTGCTAATTTGCCTTTCCCTTCTTGCTATTTTAAGTATTGTAAGCTATTCCAGGAAATTGCACATGCAGTTCAACTTGTCGGGATTTATATGGCCTGAGTATTACTGTGCTAAATTGAGCACTGCAATGCCAATAGTTCACTGAGAAAGTAGTTGAGGTATCAAAATGAATCCTTGATCATTTTTAGCGTGTTAATCGTTGCAGGAGATGGTTTAATTTGTTGAAACTGATTGCAAATAATACTTTTGGTACTCCAAGACCAGTTTTGTTTGGGGCTATGTCTTGTTCAAGAACTCCCAAGTATGCCATTGTCTATGGTCAGTGCATGGCAGAATTACTGCTCTATTCATAGACATCAGGCATTACAACAGTTATTCAGATAGTTTTGCAAATGAAAAATGTTGCAACTCAAAGAGAACAACCGCTCAATGTCCGTAACGTCTGTGATTAAACTATAGATGACCTGCAGCTTTGTCTTTTGATGTATTACGATCATTGTAAAACAATAACGCTAACTGCTTGTGCTTTGATTTTGAATGACATATGCCAACAGCATGTCAAAAGACAAGAAATACAATTGACTAAAGCTTCTAAAGATTGTATGCCAGTCGCTGCTATTGGAGGGTTTTTCATTTTGATCAACTGGTCATCTGAAATGGATAGACACCTGTCTTTTAATTTCTTAACCATGTTTGAGAAATCTGCTGGAAGAATTTCTGCTTAGTCAATTACCCAAGCATGCTCTTTCCTAATTGAGAAATACCTCTGTTAACTGAGTTTGTATAAAACTTGGGCTCTGACTTGAGTGAGCGCCAGGTGTACTATTTTTGAATCCTGTAAGACTGCCCACCCGACCAGAAGTGCACTGGTGAACAGTACTGTTGCTTATTCAGTCAGAACTACCTCACTCAATAGTGCATTGACTTGCAGCATTATTTATAACTGAGCAGGAAAAATCTCAGCTTTCAGTAAAGGGTCTCCCTTTCCAGTTTCCATTAGTGAGCTACAAAGGTTTATCAACAAAGTGCTCTTGAATGCTGCAGTGAAAGTGTTGACTTGTCAGATCTGATGCAAAGATTTAATTTGGTTTGAGCTTCCTTTACAGATATGCCCTGCAAACTACTTGGATCCTTTGTTACTTCCTTCTCTTCCACTTTTCTCTCTGCTCTCCAACCCTTCCTCCTTTCCCTCCCCCATACCCACCACATCAAGAGTGAGAATGATCCAGTAATTAATCAACAACACCAATTTAAGTTGATATACGACCTTTAACATTAAAAAAAAATCCCTGGGTACATAGGACTGCTGAGCAAAGGAAGGAACTTGAGGTTGTGACACCTTGGTCAACAATAATAATCTTTATAATCTTATTTGTCACAAGTAGGCATACATTAACATTGCAATGAAGTTACTGTGAAAAGCCCCTGGTCGCCACATTCCGGCGCCTGTTCGGGTACACAGGGAGAATTCAGAATGTCCAAATTACCTAATAGCACATCTTTTGGGACTTGTGGGAAGAAACCGGAGCACCCGGTGGAACCCCATGCAGACACGGGGAGAATGTGCAGACTCCGCACAGACAGTGACACAAGCCGGGAATTGAACCTGGGACCCTGGTGCTGTGAAGCCATGGTGCTAACCACTCTGCTACCGTGCTGTCTAAGAAGCTTTAAAGGAGCACACTGATGTTGGGAGGTAATTGTAGAGCAGGGGTCCTAGATTGCTGATGGCATGGCTGCTAACAACATTAGGTTGTAAGAATGGGTGAAGTAATTGCAAAAGAGGGTAGCTTAAGTGGAATGTGGCATTTAGGGACTGAGGGCTTTAGAGTTCGAGGAGGTTAGAGTTTGAGGAGGTCAGAGTTACAGAAGCTGAAATCAAATATGAGAATTTTGGCATTGAAATGTTCCGGGACACCATTCCAGTGAGGTTAATGAAGCTAGGATTAATGGATGTGCAGGACCTGAAACAGTAAAGGATATCGGCAAGGAGCAGTGTGTTGGTTGAGAGAACTGTTAGGAGACATTGCTTTTAAAAAAAATTTAAAGTACGCAATTATTTTTTCCCCCACCAATTAAGGGGCAATTTAGCATGGCCAATCCACCTAGCCTGCACATCTTTGGGTTGTGGGGGTGAACCCAGGTCCTCAGTGCTGTAGTCCCTGTGCTAACCACTGCACCACGTGCTGCCCTTGGAGAGCATTGCTGTAGTTGAGTTTGGAAGTGTCATTCATAGTTGAAGCTTTTAGCAGTGGATGAGCTGAGGTCGGTATTGGCAGTCAATTGTTATCTTTTTTTAATATCAATTTAGAGTATCCAATTAATTTTTTTCCAATTAAGGGGCAATTTAACATGGCCAATCCACCTACCCTGCACATCTTTGGATTGTGGGGACGAAACCCATGCAAACACTTGGAGAATGTGCAAACTTCGCACGGACAGTGACCCAGAGCTGGGATCGAACCTGGGACCTTGGTGCCGTGAGGCAGCAGTGTTCTCCACTGCGCCACTGTGGTACCCGACAGGCAATTGTTGTCATAGAATGTACAGTGCAGAAGGAGGCCATTCGGCCCATCAAGTCTGCCGGCCCGTACAAAGAGCACCCTACTCAAGCCCACGTATCTACCCTATCCCCGTAACCCAGTAACCCCGACTTAACCTTTTTGGACACTAAGCGCAATATTAGCATGGCCAATCCACCTAAGCCACGCATCTTTGGACTGTGGGAGGAAACCGGAGTACCCGGAGGAAACCCACGCAGACACTGGGAGAACGTGCAGACTCCACACAGACAGTGACCCAGCTGGGAATCGAACCTGGGACCCTGGAGCTGTGAAGCAACTGTGCTAACCACTATGCTACCGTGCTGCCCTCAAAGGATAGATATAGTGTGGGATCACAAACTCGGCTTGGGATTAAATCATATCCGAAGGTTGCAGGCTACGTGGTTCATCTTAAGACAATAGCTAGAAAATGGTATGAAAACAGTGGTAATGGTGTAGAATTTGTGATGGGCATCAAAGGTGACGGTATCTGACTTCAGTCTTCGATTGGGCAAAATGATCAGTCATGCAAGATTGGCCAGTTTATTTTGAGGAGAAATTTGACTAGTTTTAGAATTTTTTTGATTGCAACACATGTTGCTCATCTAACTTTTATGTTCAGACAGTGCTGTCACATGTCCCATTCATGCAGGAGCTTGTTCATGGAGCAGTGGTGGGCAACCTAATGGTGGGAGCCACATGTGGCCCATTTAGGTTCTGAATGCAGCTCACAAGACATTTTGCTGACCGTTGCCCACATGCAGATTTGCTACATTCTGCTGGTTTCCATCCGCGTTGCTTTTTCCTACCAGTATGACAAGTGATACCAAGAGCATGTGAAGTGATTTCACACAACATTGACTGTGAGAGCCATGTACTTCCAATCTTGCGGGGAGGGGGGGGGGTTGCGGGGAGGGGGGGGGGAGGGGGGGGGGGTTGCGGGGAGGGGGGGGGCGGGGAGGGGGGGGGCGGGGCGGGGGGGGCTGGGCGGGGAGAGGGGGGGCGGGGCGGGGAGAGGGGGGGCGGGGCGGGGAGGGGGGGGGCGGGGAGGGGAGGGGGGGGCGGGGAGGGGGAGGGGCGGGGAGGGGTGGGCGGGGAGGGGGGGGCGGGCGGGGGTGAGGGGGCGAGGGCCTGACGCGGGGGCGGTACTGAATTGGAGTACACATTGGCTTGTACGGGGTGTGGGGGGACGGACTTGGGCCACCCCACTTTGGTGGGGGAAGCGTGGGGGACTTTGAGGGGCAATCCAACAGGAGGATCGGTGGCAGAGGCGGGAGAGGCCAGGGTCAGCAGGAGTCAGCTGACTTATGGGAGTGCAATGGGGGGAGCAGGGGGGTTAAGCAATTGCTTGGCCGGCGGGGTGGGGGGGGGGGTGGGGGGGAACACGACTGGGTTGCTGCTGTACTGACTGAGGGGGAGCTGGAGGTAAGAGGGAGAGTTGGGGCGGGGAGCCTCCGCCTGGGGGCCTGGAGAGTGCGGGAGGCATGGGCACGTGGCTGGCTTAAAAGAGGAGATGGCTAGTTGGCAAGGGGGGGGGGTGGGGTAGTCCCCAGATCCGGCTGATCACGTGGAACGCGAGAGGCTTGAATGGGGTGGTCATGAGGGCCCTGGTGTTTGCGCACTTAAAGGGACTAAAGGCAGACATAGCCATGTTACAGGAGATGCACCTGAAGGTTGCGGATCAGACCAGGCTGAGGAAGGGATGGGTGGGGCAGGTCTTTCATTCTGGGCTGGACGTGACGAACAGGGGGGTCGCAATCTTGGTGAGCAAACGGGTGACTTTTGAAGCGGCGGGTATTGTAGAGGATGAGGGGGGCCGATATGTGATGGTGAGTGGTAGGCTGCAGGGGGCCCGGGTGGTGTTGGTGAATGTATATGCCCCAAATTGGGACGATGCAGGGTTCATGAAGTGGATGTTTAGCTGGATCCTGGATCCGGAGGCAGGGAATCTGATAATGGGGGAGGGGGGCTTTAACAGGGTACTGGACCCGGCACTGGATCGGTCGAGGTCGGGTAAGAGGCTGGCAGCGGCCAAGGTCCTGAGGGGGTTTATGGATCAGATGGGGGGAGTGGATCCGTGGAGGTTTGCTAGGCCAAGGGCGAGGGAGTTCTCCTCCTTCTCTCACGTGCACAAGGCTTACTCATGGTGGTGAGCAGAGCGCTGATCCCGAGAGTAGAGGGGACGGAGTATTCGGCCATTGCGATTTCGGATCACGCCCTGCACTGGGTGGAGCTGGAGTTGGGGGAAGAGAGGGGCCAGTGCCAGCTGTGGCGCATGGACGTGGGATTGTTGGTGGATGAGGAGGTTTGTGGGCGGGTCCGGGGGTGCATTCAAAGGTATATGGAGGCCAATGACAACGGGGAGGTGCTGGTGAGTGTGATTTGGGAGGCGGTGGTCAGAGGGGAGCTAATTTCAATCAGTGCTCACAGAGAAAAGAGGGAGAGGACGGAGAGGGAGAGATTGGTGGGGGAGATACTGAGGGTGGATAGGAGATGCGCGGAATCCCCCGAGGAGGGGCTGCTGAAGGAGCGCCGGAGCCTCCAAACAGAGTTTGACTTGCTGACTACGGGGAAAGCTGAGGCCTAGTGGAGGAAGGTACAGGGTGCAGCGTATGAGTATGGGGAGAAGGCGAGACGGATGCTGGCGCATCAGCTGCGAAGGAAGGAGGTGGCTAGGGAAATTGGGGGAATCCGGGACGGGGGGTGGTGGTAACACTGCGGAGTCCAGTTAAAATAAATGACGTCTTTAGGGACTCTTTTGGGAACTTGTACAAGTCAGGACCCCTGGGGGGGGGGGGGGGGGGGAATGCGGCAGTTCCTGGACCAATTGAGGTTTCCGAGGGTGGAGGAGGGGCAGGTAGAAGGTTTGGGGGCCCCGGTTGGAATGGAGGAGCTGGTTAAGGGGTTGGGGAGCATGCAGGCGGGCAAGGCCCCGGGACCGGATGTGTTCTCGGTTGAGTTCTAAAGAAGTTCTCGGAACTGTTGGGCCCGTTGCTGTTGAGAATCTTTAACGAGGCGAAAGAGAAAGGTATTCTTCCCCCGACGATGTTGCATGCTCTGATCTCGCTTATCCTCAAGCGGGACAAGGACCCGCTGCAATGTGGCTCGTATAGGCCGATTTCGCTCCTCAATGTGGATGCCAAGTTGTTGGTGAAGGTCCTGGCCACTAGGATTGAGGATTGTGTCCCGGGAGTGATATGAGGATCAGACAGGGTTTGTGAAGGGCAGGCAGCTGAATGCAAACGTGCGGAGGCTCCTGAATGTGATTATGATGCCCTCGGAGGGGGGGTTGAGGCAGAAGTGGTGGCGGCAATGGACATGGAGATGGCCTTTGACCGGATGGAGTGGGAGTACCTGTGGGAGGTGCTGGGCAGGTTTGGGTTCGAGAAGGGGTTCATAGGGTGGGTTAAATGGTTGTACCAGGCCCTGGTGTGGAATGTATCGACGAACCGGCTGAGGTCAGAGTACTTTAGATTGTACCGTGGGACGAGACCGGGGTGCCCCCTGTCTCCCCTGCTGTTTGCCCTAGCGATTGAGCCGCTGGCCATGGCGCCGAGGGAGTCCAGAACCTGGAGGGGTTTGGGGGGGGGGGGGAGGAGCGCCGTGTCTCACTGTACGCGGATGACCTGCTTCTGTACATCGCGGATCCGGTGGAGGGGATGGGGCAGGTCATGCAGACCCTTAGGGAGTTTGGAGACTTCTCTGGATACAAGCTCAACGTTGGGAAGAGCGAGCTCTTTGTGGTGCATGCGAGAGACCAGGAAAAGAGGTTGGAGGAGCTGCTGCTTAAGATGGTGTAGAGGGGTTTTCGGTATTTGAGTATCCAGGTGGCCAAGAGTTGGGGGTCTTGCATAAGCTCAATCTGGCGCGGTTGGTGGACCAGATTGAGGAGGACTTCAGGAGGTGGGACGTGCTGCCACTCTTCCTGGCGGGCAGGGTGCAGTCCGTTAAGATGACGGTCCTCCCTAGGTTCTTGTTAGTGTTTGTGCCTGCCTATTCTCATCCCTAAGGCCTTTTTCAAGCGGGTGAGCAAGAGTATTATAGGATTTGTGAGGGCAAATAAGACCCCGAGGGTTAAGAGACTGTTCTTGCAGTCGGGGGGTGGGGGGCTTGCGCTGCCGAGCCTGTGCAGCTACTACTGGGCAGCAAATGTGTTGATGATTCGGAAATGGGTAATGGAGGGAGAGGGGTCGGCCACCTTCCAATCTGCAGGAACTGTTCCAGATTCTATAAAACTTTGAAATATGACCATCAATGCATCTACTATCTCTGCAGCCACCTCTTTCAGTACTCTGGGGTGTAGGTCATCAGTTCAAGGAGATTTTTCTACTTTAAATCCCATTAATTCCTCTAATACTGTTTTTCTTACTAATAATATATTGCAACTCCTTGTTTATTCCAACCCCATTTATTCTCCATTCTTTGAGATTTTTTAAAAGCACTTTCTTTAGTGAAGACAGCCACAAAGCATTTATTTAGCTTTTCTGTCATTTCCTTATTCCCCATTATGAATTTTGATGACAACACTTGTAATGGATCCATTTTGATTTTGCTAATTTCCTATACAAGTTTTTACAGTCCGTTTTTGTTTCTTTCATATTCTACTGACCCGTAATCATTTTCTTGATCTTCCATTGCAGATTTTTGAAATGCTCTCAATTCTCAAGTTTGCCTTTTGTTTGGCAACATTATATAGCTCTTCATTTGATATGCTGTGCTTCATTTGTTATGTTCATCAAGTTTGGAGCACTTTAATTTCTGATTTTGAAGACTAACTCTGCAATAAACTAACTTAAATTTCTGTGGTCCCAATAAACTTGATGCTAAGAGGAATAGGTATGGGCGGCATGGTAGCACAGTGGTTAGCACTATTGATTCACAGCGCCAGGGACCCAGGGCCGATTCCCTGCTTGGGTCACTGTCTGTGTGGAGTCTGCACGTTCTCCCCACGCCTGCGTGGGTTTCCTCCGGGTGCTCTAGTTTACTCCCACAAGTCCCAAAAGACGTGCTTGTTAGGTGAATTGGACATTCTGAATTCTCCATCAAGTACCTGAACAGGTGACCGGAATGTGGTGACTAGTGGATTTTCACAGTAACTTCTTTGCAGTGTTAATGCAAGCCTACTTGTGACACTAATAAAGATTATTATTGTACATCATTCCTAAACATCAACTGAAAATTCTTGGTAATGAGTTGCAAGATTAAAATCAGTAGTGCAATAACAAAATAATGTGCTGGAAATCGCTGACCTTTCATCAGTTGTGAGCTGTTAACTCTGTTTCTCTTGCCCCAGATGCTACCAGATCTGCTGAATATTTCTAGCGTTTTCTGCTTTTGTTGTCATTAGTCCAAGTTTGTATAAACCAAATCTAATTAAATTTCAATCCTACCATGCCAGTTATTTCCATACAAGTTTTTCCTGTATACATTTGTATCAGGATAAACCATTGGTTTATTGATATTTCAGTTCCTGAAAGTC
This sequence comes from Scyliorhinus torazame, assembly GCF_047496885.1. NCBI lineage: Eukaryota > Metazoa > Chordata > Chondrichthyes > Carcharhiniformes > Scyliorhinidae > Scyliorhinus > Scyliorhinus torazame. Next base: position 103,297,954 of record NC_092716.1, on the reverse strand, counting down.
GGTCCTTGCAATGTTAATGTTTTATTGCTTTGTTTTTTTGGAACAACTTTAGGCTGTCTGATTTGAATCATCACTTGTATCGCCTCTGCTGCTCCTTAAATCTGTGTTAAGTGCCTTCAGAATGATATACAAACTAGTATTTTATTGTGAATGTTGTGGGTGGCCCTCAGTTAAAGTTTGGGCAGTCGGTAGTTTAGCCATACAGATCAGGGTTTGATTTCCAATTTACTCTGAATTAAATGGTCTTGGTTATTTGGTAGCAAAGGCTTTATAATTCCCCTTGGATTTAGAAGGAGAACACCCGGCAGGCCTTCTATTCCTTGATTGTGATGCCCTCATTAGCACCGGAGAAATAAAAAGCCGCCAGTCAGAAGGTGCCCAAGTCTCAGGAAACTTGGCACCATTGAGAAAAGAGTTTTAAAACCTTATTTTAAAAAAAAAAAGTAATCTTTTTGAATCAAATAAGATCATTAAATGTACTCCAGGGAATATTATACATAAAATAAACTGAGAAGGCACTTAGTGCATGATGGTTCAGGTGTTGCATGCTTGAGTTATTTCTGATGCAACGTGACACTATTAGTTTACATAATATTCCGGTCCCTAATGTATGTTGTACATATACTGAGTTGTTTTTTTTCTGCAAAGCATAGAACAGGTGTGCTGAGTGCACGAGTGCTTGGATGTGGTTAAAAGGGTTTACTGGCATATGGGCTGAAGGTTCTTTCTAGCAGTAGTAATTTTGTTCATTGCAGTTTAACTCTTGGCAAAGTGGGCCCCAAAACTGAAACCACAGTTTGAACTTGGAGGATTAGCCGGTTAAGGCTGTGCTGTTCAGAGTCGGAAAACCTCTTCCGAATTAGTGTTCAGCAGATCTGTTCCAAAATTAAGCCTAAAATGGGTTATCTGGTGTGCAGCAGAAACATGCACCCATCTCTGGAAGGCATCTTGTGGCCCAAGTTCGTATTCAACTCATTCTGACTTTGCATCTGATCAATTCACAGGTTTAATCTTTTTTCTCGTACGCATTCTGATACTGGAACTATTTTTAGATTAGAATTTCGCCAAGTACTGTGTCTGCAAGGTCATCTGCAGGTTCTGTGCACAGTAGTTCTTGGGTCAGATCTTAAGTCCAGTTGCAAGAGAGCTGTTAAAATACTTGCAAATAGTAATATAGCATGTTGTTACCTAGAGTGTTAGAATATTTGATGCCTGCATCTCCCCACATTTGTAGATGGCCCTGTTTCCCCTCAGACAGAATTAATTTTTGAATGAGCTACTTGGATGGAGTTGGTTCAGAAACTTAATGAAATCTGAAACATTCTGAAACCTATTTCCCATGACTTGGTTAGCTTTATGAGAAGAATGCCGTGGCAGCAATTACATTTGCAAACTGTTCAACTAAGTGAAGAAATAAGCAAAGCTGGAGGTGTGCTTCAGAATCACAGAGCTGAAGCTATTTAAAATAATGCAAAACTCAACCCATAGGATTTTGTTGATTACAACAGTGCTCAGCATATACTCTTCTCTAGAAAGCTTACCACTTGCTTCCTTGTGTCACTCCTGATCCGATTTCATCCATAAGCCCCACACTTGCAAATGCCATCAATTTCTTTCTTCTGATATATTTACCTCTTTCAAAACTGCCATGCCATTCCCTTAAAATCACCATTATCAAACTTAGGGAAGTAGATTTAGGACTGAGTTTAGGAGGAACTTCTTCACCCAAAGGGTTGTGAATCTATGGAATTCCTTGCCCAGTGAAGCAGTAGAGGCTTCTTCATTAAATGTTTTTAAGATAAAGATAGATAGTTTTTTGAAGAATAAAGGGATTAAGGGTTATGGTGTTCGGGCCGGAAAGTGGAGCTGAGTCCACAAAAGATCAGCCATGATCTCATTGAATGGTGGAGCAGGCTCGAGGGGCCAGATGGCCGACTCCTGCTCCTAGTTCTTATGTTCTTATGTTATCCTCAAGAAAGCCAGACCAATGTCACCATAAAATCCACTGAATCCCTGTTTTCAACTTTTCGTTTCCCGAGTGTTTCTAATTGTCATTGGCTTGGAATTGTTCGTTACTTTATCCCAGCTTGTAAAAATTTAAAAATAGCAATAAAAATATATTTTTACAAATTACTTTATCCCAGCTCATTTTTTTTAAGATGCTCACTGATTTTTACCCAAGCATAGAACCAACACTGCACAAGTCAATGTCAGAAAACGTTTTGTTATTCTACCACCGTTGAAATCATTAGTCATTTCATCGCCTTTTCAGTGACTTCCTGCTGCATTCCATTTTATTTGGTAGTTCTAAGTCTGGGAACCAGACAAATCGTTCACATTGTTGACAGTACATCGCCATCAGTACCTCCTTCAACCATGTCCATGTGGCAGCTCCTGATGTGCCTCCATCCTTGATTCCCAGCCCTTCGCCCTCAGTTAATTCAGTTGATAGCCCTCTTGGCTCTACTTCGATAATTTTAGTTTTATGCTCCGGTCTTAAGCATGCAGCAGTCTAGGCTAACACATTCAAGGGGACGTTTTCGACATATAATCTGATCAGAAATATTTAATGCTTCATGACTATTCAAAAAAGAGTACAGCTTATCCTGTGTCCCAATCAGCAGTCTTCCCTCAATCAACATCACAAGATTATTTGTCTTGGTTCTGATTGTGGTACTTTGCTGTATGCAGAATAACTGCTACTTGCAACACAAGTGAAAACACCTTAGCGCTTTAGTAGTTGTATTTTAAGCAGTTCAAAGGTTTTTGACAGACCTCTGATTCTTTGCAAATACAAGTTCTTTTATTTTAGCGTGCTACTCTTGGTGATACAATTTGGCAGCATTGGCCGATTTTTGTGCAGAGTTAGCTTCCATGTGTATGTTGGGGTAGAATTGTACATCTACATCTCGGGCACTTTTCTTCACTCCATCTACCTGACGAACATCAGAACGTGAATGAGTTGAGATTTTTTTCAGCTCAATGTTGGAGTGATAGAAGCTATTCTCATCAACTCTCACCAACCAACACTTGCATGCTTCTGACCTTAACTGAATCAATTTTATTAACTGCTATCTCAGGCGAAGGAAGAAGGTAAGTAATTTTAGTGTAATGTGATGTGTGACTTTGAACTTTGTTTCCTCATCTATGTCTGGATAATTAACAAGAATGCTTTATTCTACTTTCAGAGCCCTGCCTAATTCCACTCATATTTTTCCCACTTTGCCAACACTCTTAACCGTTTAATTCTAAAACTACCAGCATGCCTCGGCCATCCTCTGGTTGCAATTGATTCAAATGCCACCGTCCATGATTTCATCCACACAAAGTTCCATGTTTTGATATTTGCATTCTTTCCAAGCTCCAGTTTCTCCTAATTTAATTTGACTTCTAAATCTTTGGTCTTGCTTTTCAATTCCTCTGTGACCCCGCTGTAATATATCTTAATCCCTACACTCCTCTGAATGTCAGACTACTCTTTGACTCCTCCCTGTCGGCCTTAAGTTTCACTAATGGTAATCACTCAATTAACTACTTGGCTGTTGCTAGAACTCCCTCCCAGATTCTTTCACCTTGCCAACTCACCTGCTTCCAAAACTCTTGTGCAGTTTGTTCTTAAATGCTCCCTTTTCTTTCATTCTCTTCCTCCAATGTTATTTCTTTAATGTAAACAATGATCGCTGTGCATGAGAGGGAAGTAAATAGAAATTAAATTGACTGATTATTTCTTGTTTGAGCTGTTTTTGACTTCTAGATTCCTGATGGCCATTTGTCAATGTGGCCAGATTGAGATTTATTGTCACGTGTACTGAGGTACGGTGAGAAGTATTGTTCTGTACAGTCCAGGCATTTCATTCCATGCATGAAAAAAATAGGACATACTATAAATACACAATGTAAATACATAGACACAGGATGAAGCTTACTGAGTATAGTGCTACAACAACAGAGAAGATCTGTAGAGAGACCAGTTCAACCCTCAAGTGGGTCATTCAGGAGTCTGGTAACAGCAAGAAATAAGCTGTTTTTGAATCTGTTAGCGCGTCTTTGTATCTTCTGCCCGATGAAAGAGGTTGGAAGAGAGAATAACCCGAGTGGGAGGAGTCTTTGATTATGCTGCCCGTTTTCCCTAGACAACGGGAAATGTAAGCAGGATCTATGGATGGGAGGCGGTTTTGTGTGATGGACTGGGATGTGTTCACGACTCTCTGTAGTTTCTTACGATATTCTGACTGATACTCCTACTTCACTTTGCCTTTTGTAGTAGGCTTCCTAACCGTTGGCATCCGTGCCCTAATCGAAGTGAAATTTGTTTTTAATATGTAGGTATTTTCTTTCAGTGGTTTGTTTGTTTTGCATTTTCTTTTCTTCCTTGGAGAATAGTGTAGAGTGCTGGTGATTTTCCAAGCTGATTAACAACCTGTTTTGAGCCACATGAATGATCCTTCCATGGCCAGCAAGTCCTGAAATGGGACGAACCGGGTGTCTTCCAGCTTGGAGACAGGCATGTTCCCAACTCAGCCACTTGGACTCCCCCTTCAGTGGTAATTGATGAAATCGAAAGGCTAAAAGCTGGCTGCACTGACTGCGCTTTCGAAGCCTATGTTTATTTGAGACCGTCCCTAACTGAAAAGGAACGAAGTCCAGCTTTCTGGGAAGGGTCTGGTTAATTGAAACTCTGGAAACTCTGAAGGGACGGTGGTGGGCATGGAACGACAGGCTATTGAATGAAGCTAATGTGTGGAAAGTTGTGGCACAGCTTGGAAAGGAGACCAAAAGGGCTGGTTCTGGAAGCAAAGCTGTGAAGGTTTGGGAAAGGCTTGCCTTTTGGTGGACATTGCACCCGTGGAACTCTGGGATGCTAAAGCTGATGTTGGATGGGACTTTCAGCCTAACTTCTCTGAATCGAGGAACTGAGCTCTATCCAGGAAGAGCAGTGCTTTATTGGACATCAACATGTGTGGCATTAATTTCAATCATGAAGGAGCAACCTGAATATTCTGTGAAACCTACTATATATTTTTGTATTGCCTATTTAAAGTGTAATTTATAGTTTCCACCAGTAGAATTTTCCTGTTTATGTTGAATGTGATTTGATTCTTAACAGTAAAAGTCCTGCAGAAGATAAGGTCCCAGCGAAATTGGAAAAGAGGAAGGAATTCCAGGTGAACTTTGACCGACTATCTATCAGGAAGGCGGTATGCCAATTGAGGCGAGCAAGGGGGCCAGTTTACGAGCATGGAGAGAAGGTTGGCGGGTCAGCTCCGGAGGGAGGCTGCAGCAAGGGAAATTGTCCAGATGCAGGGCAGGGAAGTTGGTGGTAGCCCCAGATCAGATTACCAAGGTCTTTAAGGAATTCTATGAGAGGTTGTACAGGTCGGAGCCATCTGGGGGAGGCCAGGAGATGCAGGAATTTCTAGATGGGCTGGAGTACCCGAGGTTCGGGGAGGGGGACAGGTCAGAGGGGGCGATAGTGGAGCAGGAGATAAAAGATGCGATTGGAATGATGCAGTTGGGGAAGGTGGCACGGCCGGATGGGTTTCCGGTGGAGTATTATTAAAAAAATCAAAAATAAGCTGGTACTGCTGAAGGTGGGGATGTTTGAGGAGGCGATAGGGGAGAGGATGTTACCACAAACTTTGGAGCAGGAATTGATTTCCCTATTACTTTAGAAAGATAAGGATCCGATGGAGTGTAGGCTCATATCACTTTTAAATGTGGGCGCAAAAATATTGGCGAAGGTACTGGCAGGTAGGCTAGAGGAGTGCCTCCCGAAGGTGATAGGTGAAGACCAGACAGGGTTTTGTGAGAGGGAGACAGCTCTTTTCGATCATTAGCAGGGTATTGAACGTGGTTATGGCACCGGCGGAGGGGAAGGAAACAGGTGGTTGTGCCATTGGACGCCGAAAAAGCGTTTGACAGGGTAGAATGGAGGTACTTGATGACAGTTCTGGAGCGGCTTGGGATTGGACCAAGATTTGTGGACTGGGTAAAGCTACTATATAAGGAGCCGAGGGCCAGTGTCCGCACAAATAACATCAGCTTGGAATACTTTCCTCTCCACCGTGGGACTAGGCAGGGGTGTCCTATGTCTCCCCTGCTGTTTGCAAGCAAAATTGAGCCATTGGCCATTGCGTTAAGAAGTTCGGGGGTATGGAAAGTGATAATGCGGCGGGCAGATGGAGCATAGGGTGTCCTTATATGCCGATGACTTGCTGTTATACGTGTCAGAACCGAGTGTGTCAATAGGGGGAATACTGGAGCTGCTTCGGGTGTTTGGGTCTTTCTCTGGGTACAAATTAAATCTTGACGAGTGAATATTTTGTGGAGTCTCGGCCAGGGGTGGGGCAGGAGTGGCGGAGCTGCCATTCCGTAAGGCAGGGACTCACTTTAGATACTTGGGAGTGCAGGTTGCTTGGGATTGGGGGGAGCTCCGTAGGTACAACATTTCTAGTTTGGTGGGTAGGGTGAAAGCTGATCTGGCAAGGTGGGATGGTCTCCCTCTGTCACTGGCGGGTCGGGTGCAGGCGGTTAAAATGAATGTGTTGCCGCGATTCCTCTTTATTTTCCAATGCCTGCTGATTTTCTTGCCAAAGGCATTTTTTAGAGAGCTTGAAGGGATAATTACCTCGTTCATATGGGGAGGGAAGGTGGCCAGAATTAGAAAGGTGCTACTACAGAGAGGAAGGCAGGCAGGGGGTTTGGGTCTTCCGAACCTGATGTTATTATTGGGCGACGAATGTGGAGAAGGTACGGTGCTGGGTCAGAGGGGTTGACTCCCAATGGGTCAGAATGGAGGAGTGTTTGTTAGGACGTCGGGATTGCAGGTGCTAGCAACAGTGCCGCTCCCGACGGCCCTGGGGAGATACTCGGGGAGTCCGGTAGTAATAGCTTTGTTGAGAATTTGAGGCAGTTTTGCCAGCACTTCGGGCTGGGGACAGGTCAAGGGAAATGCCGATTCGGGGGAACTATAGATTTGAGCCAGGGAAGTGGGATGGAAAATTTCGGAGATGGGAGGAGAAACGAATTAGGACATTAAAAGATTTGTTTCTTGAGGGTCGGTTTGCAGAATTGAAGGAGCTGGGAGCGAAGTACGGGATGGATCAGGTTTGAGACTTTGAGAAAGGAGATAGAGCTTCCCAGTAGAGCCGGCTTCCACATTGTTGGAGGAGGTGCTGACGACAGGAGGACTGGCGAAAGGGGTAGTATCGTCAATTTACGGGGTTATTTTGGAAGAGGAGAAGCTGCCACTGGAAGGGATCAAGGCAAAGTGGGAGGAAGAGTTGGGAGAGGGTATAGAGGAGGGGTTCTGGTGTGAGGTGCTCCGGAGGGTGAATGCCTCCACCGCATGTGCGAGGTTTGGGGCTGATACAGCTGAAGGTGGTGTATACAGCACACTTTGCAAGGGCGAGGATGAGCCTGCTCTTTGAGGGGGTAGAAGATGTGTGTGAATGTTGCGGTTGGGGTGGGGGTGTCTGCAAACCACGTTCATATGTTTTGGTCCTGCAAACCACGTTCATATGTTTTGGTCCTGTCCAAAGCTGGAGGATTACTGGAAGAAGGTTTTTAGGGTCATCTCTAAAGTGGTGCACATGAAACTGCACCCGGCCCCTCGGGAGGTCATATTCGGGGTGCTGGACCAGCCGGGGTTGGAAACGGGTGCAGAGGCACATGTTGTAGTCTCCGCCTCGTTGATCGCCCGAAGGCGGATCCTGTTAGGATGGAGATCAACCTCTCCACCCTGTGCCCTGGCATGGCCGGGGTTTTGGGGGGGGTGAAGCTTGCTGGAATTCTTGATGTTTGAGAAGGCCAAATTTGAACTGCGGGGAAGGATGAAGGGGTTCTACAATTCATGGACATTATTCATTATGCACTTTCGAGAATTGGATTACATTGAACATTGGGGGGGTGTTTGCTGGGAGGGTTGGGGGATGGGGACTGTTTGTGTTAATGGTGACTATGGGTGATTCCTGATTCCTTTTGGTTATTTGTTTGTTATCATGCGGGTCAATCTTTGGGGGTTTGGTGGGAGGATGGGATTGTTGGTATTGATATGGGGATTGACATTGCATTCGTTACTGATTATTGTTTATTGTTGGTTGTAAATTTGGGAGAAAATGTGAAAATGGAGGAGAATAAAAATATTTCTTAAAAAAACAGTAAAAGTTTTGAAAAGTGTGACCTTGACCATTGGGTTCTTGCATTGGGCTTGATTGGTTCAGTCTTGTTATTGGTCTCCACGGGGATAGTAACATAATAGACTTGGAAAAGTAATTGAGGCTGACATGTGAACATATTCTTACTGTTTCACCACATTAAAAAAAAAATTCCTTTTGCATGCTTTGTCCAATTCCCAGTAGATATTAGGTGCTCCTTTGCAATGAGAGAAAATAGTATGGAAACCACCTTGGATTGCTGGTAGGCACTCCCTCTGAGCTGTGCAGATTTGCTTTGGCACAACATACATATTGCATCCAATCTACTGGAATGCTTCAGGAACTATGGATTTGTACCAAAGCAAGATTTTGCAACTTCAAGAGAGGAGGGGAGCAACTTTTGCTGAGAATGGTGGAGAACAAAAATTTGTGAGAGCCTTCTTAGAAGATTGCCATTTGTGCCTTGCTTTCAACAGTGACCTGTAGTTAACAGAATCATGGAAAATACAGTGCAGAAGAGGCCCTTTGGCCCATTCGAATCTGCACCGATGCATGAAAGACATCTGGCCCGCCTACCTAATCCCATAGCCTTGAATGTTATGATGTGCCAAGTGCTCATCCAGGTTCTTTTTAAAGGATGCGAGGCTACCCGCCTCTATCACCCTCCCAGTCAGTTGTGAATCATAAGTGAGGATCAACGGTGCTGGGAAACCTAATAGTTTGACTTTCATAAAATTGTTTCGAAATCTTCATAATACAATATGGAGTTGGCAAATCTTTATATAGTGCTTTGATTTATTTTGTTTACCATTGAAGTGATAAGTGTAAAGTGGTTATTGGTTGTAATAAAATCAGTTAGTTGATTGAGTGATTAGAAAAACAATACGTGGTGATTGGAAAAACAATACGTGGCAAGTGCGAGTGAAATTAATGCAACAGTTCAATATTGAACTTGTGTATTATTATTGCTTATGTCAGTTCTTCTATTTATTGCTTTGTAATTCACTGGCATTTGGGTGTTAAGTGGACTACCATAGAAAGATATCGACCTTTGAACAGGTGTTGCTACTGGAGTAGCCAGACAAATTCAACATTGCTTAGTTGTTGGCTTCTTCGTTTTATCTCAACCAATTCTAAAGGTAATGGATGCTGCCTGGGTCCCAATGATTGTGCAAGTATTGCACTCTTCTGGTACCAGCTTCATTGCAAATATAGACACAGTTCCTCATTTTGCTTTTTTCTGCTTCACTTGTAACTTAACTATTAAACAGCTCGGGTAACTCTTCTCTGTGAAATCAAAATATAAAATTCCGCATGTTGTGTATTTCCAATTTTTGCCACCATTTTCTTTCCTTCGTAATGGGATGAGGTCAAGAAGAAAATCAATTCTTTCTGCTCTCTTGTGTTTCCAAGTAGCTGGATCAAAAAATCAATTGTAGTTGGGAAATGGGACAGTTTACATTTTGGTCTAATAGAAAGAGAGGAAGCTGCTCAGTGTAAGTCGGATGAAAACTTAAAAAAAAAAAAAAAAAATTTTGAAGCCCATTTTATTAAATATTGCTACAAAACCACAAGATTGATACGCACAGCTAAAATGTCTCAGCATACATAGATACAGAAGAACAAAATTAGGTTGGCTCACTACGATCACTAAATTCAACTTGGCACCTCCGCATGCATCACGAGAGAACAAGGAAGAGGAGGAAAAGGTCATGAAAACATGGTTAAACGGGTGCACAGTGTCCCACGTGGAGATTGCTCTCAATGATCATGAGAATTTGGGATAAAATCTTCGTGCTGTGTTTGATGCACACCAGAACATATCTCCCTCAACTCCAGTCACTTAAAAAAAAAAAAATTTAGAGTGCCAAATTCATTTTTTTTTTCAATTAAGGGGCAGTTTGCAGGCCAATCCACCTACCCTGCACATCTTTGGGTTGTGGGGGCGAACCCCATGGTAACATGGGGAGAATGGGCAAACTCCACACGACAGTGACCCAGAGCCGGGATCGAACCTGGGACCTCGGTGCCGTGGGGCAGCAGTGCTAACCACTGTGCCGCCGTGCTGCCCTTTCAACTCCAGTCACAACTGAAGCTCAAATAACACGCTATGAGGTCCTCCTCTCAGATAACAGACCTGTTTGTACCCTTGCAGGAGCCAGTCACAAATTCTTTAACCCCACAATAACTTGCGAGGATAAAAGGATATTTTATGTAACCACCAGAGGCAACAAACCCCAAATTCCGGCACAGTGCAGAACAATAATCATTCCACATAAGAGGACCAGCAAATATTCATACAATAGGTTTGGATTATAGTCAATGCAGTCAGCCTCCCAACACATTAGCCGAGGCATAGAACATAAAACTTAGTGTAGAAGGAGGGCATTCGGCCCATCGAGTCTGCACTGACCCACTCAAGCTCTCACTCCCACCCTATCCCCGTCACCCAATAACTCTCCTAACCTTTTTGGTCACTAAGGGCAATTTATCATGGCCAATCCACCTAACCTGCACGTCTTTGGACTGTGGGAGGAAACCGGAGCACCCAGAGGAAACCCACGCGCACACGGGGAGAACGTGCAGACTCCACACAGACCGTGACCCAGCAGGGAATCAAACCTGGGACCCTGGTGCTGTGAAGCCACAGTGCTATCCACTTGTGCTACCGTGCTGCCCTTTGGGTTGTGGGGGCGAACCCCACAGTAACATGGGGAGAATGGGCAAACTCCACGTGACAGTGACCCAGAGCTAGGATCGAACCTGGGACCTCGGTGCCGTGAGGCAGCATGAGAGGAGTTGAGACAGGATACTATTAGCCCATAATCCCCTGGCGCACGCCCCTCGCCACAAGACAAAGAAGGGAAAAAGCTACTCACTCAATGTCTCACTCGGCCTCAGGATATCCTGGCTGAGAAGGAACATCCAAAACATAAGGGGGCAACGGGATACCAACCACAGTACAGGACCTGGTCCAGTCCTGCATACACTTTGAGTTAGTTTACCCAGAAATGTGAAGATTCACCACACAACCGTCCTCACTCCTCTCTAACCGCACCCAATGCAGAGCACCAGCCCCACCAACGCTAGAAAAATCACATTGTCCTCAACCGAGGAGACCCCATCACCAAGGAGAAGAATTGTCAAGTCATCCATCAGTTGGGTGCCTGGGGAGGGGCATGATTCCAGGGATAGCGTGATGTGTGGACCTAGGTAGGGTAGCCTTTCAGAGGGTTGGTGCATACTTGATGTGCTGAATGGCCTCCTTCTGCACGAGGAATTCTATGGTTCTATTCCATGGTTCTAGGAAACCTATGTAGACGCTGGGAGAATGTGCAAACACCACACAGTCGCCCAAGGTCCGAATTGAACACTGTTCCCTGGAGGCATCAGTGCTAATGAGTGTGTCACCATGTTACCCATGTTAAATGTGTTTCTGCCTTGATTTCGTCAATTATCTTATTCAGTTATAATTATCTGACAATTAAATTAAATCATGTGTTCTGACGTTTCAGTAGAAACTTGTAAGTTTAATGTAAAACATTTATTAACAAAAATAATTTTATAAATACAGAACTATGAAACCAGTTAACAGCTGAACAATGAGATAAAACTACCTCAACTTTTACAAATTTCTTGCAATAAAATATATTTTCTCTTTATAAAAAAAAAAAAAAAAATTTTATTCAAGGCTTTCCAACTTGAAGAAATCAATGAACGGCTTCCACCTCCGGGTGGACCTCTCCTCCGACCGCCGCAAAGCAAACTTGACCATCTCCAACTGCAGGAATTCTGCCAGGTTGCTCGCCCAACCCCCGTCTTAGGCACCAACGAGTTCCGGCAACACAACAAGGTCTGTCGGGGAGGCAAAGGCTAATACACCGGCCTCTCTCCATACCTGGACTCCTGGATCTTCCCTGAATATTGCCACCTCTGGACTCTGAGCCACCCCCACACCCAAAATGTTGTGTCTGAGAACCGCTGCCAGAACCAGCTCAGCTTTGGACACACCCAAAACATGCGCACATGACGAGGATGCGTTCACCCTCCATGGGATTTCTTCCACATCCTGACCCACACCTCACTGGCCAACTCCACCTCCCATTTGCGTTTAACCTCCTCCACCAGAGCGCATTCTCTCTCCAACTCACTACATATATCCAACACCCAGGGCGGCACGGTGGCACAGTGGTTAGCTTTGTTGCCTACGGCACTGAGGACCCGGGATTGAATCCCGGCCCTAGGTCACTGTCCGTGTGGAGTTTGCACATTCTCCCCGTGTCTGCGTGGGTTTCGCCCCCACAGCCAAAAGATGTGCAGGATAGGTGGATTGGCCATGCTAAATTGCCCCTTAATTGGAAAAAATAATTGAGCACTATATCCAACACCCTTCCCTATATCATGTTCTGCAACACCGCAGGCAGCAGCCCTGGGAAGGACAGCACCTCTCTCCTAACAAAATCCCTCACTTGCAGGTATCTGAAACCATTTCCTTTGGGAAGCTCATATCCAACTCCAAACACCTGTGAACTTGCCCCCTTTAAACAAGTTCCGGAAATACTCTATACCCACCCGCTGCCACCCCAGGAACCTCGCATCCAGCCCAGTCGGCATGAGCCTATGATTATCACACATCGGCGCCCACAATGTCATGTCCTCCAACCTGAAATACTGTCCACCTGGCTCCATATCCATAACGTCGACACTGCCACTGGGCTCACGGGGGTACCGGACTGGCGCCAACAGCAGTGCTCGCAAACTCATCCACTACATTCGCCGCCTCCATCTGCCCCTGCACCGACTACTCCCCCTCCGTCCATTTCCTGACCATTGCAATGTTCGCTGCCCAGTAATAATGCATCAAATTAGGCAAAGCCAACCCTCCCGCCCCCGACCCCATCTCCAAGAACACCCTCCTCACTCGCGAGGGCTTTCCTCCCAAACAAAAAGGACCTGTGGACAAAGATGGGGAGTTTATGGAATAGGAACAAAAACCTGGACAGCACTGTCATTAAAAAAATTTTTTTTTAGAATACCCAATTCATTTTTTCCAATTAAGAGACAATTTAGCGTGGCCAATCCACTGAGCCTGCACATCTTTGGGTTGTGGGGGCGAAACCCACGCAAATACGGGGAGGATGTACAAGCTCCACACGGACAGTGACCCAGGGCCGGGATCGAAGCTGGGTCCTCAGCGCCGTAGGCAGCAATGCTAATCACTGCCACCGTGCTGCCCTAGCACTGTCATTTTACCAATCTGCGTGTACCTGGCAAGTGACAACGGCAGCACATCCCCCACCTTGAAATCTGCCTTAATTTCCTCACCAATTATGACTCATTCCTCCACCAACCGTGCCAAGTTCAATTTGTGTAGCTGGGCCCAGGCCCAGCTCCACGCTATCGGCTTCCTAAGTACCAAAAACTCTTCCACTACCCCCCCCCCCCAAACCACCCAGAACAGCAACTCCCCAAACCACTTCTACTGCCCTCTTGCATTAATTGGAACACCTCGCTCCTCCCATGTTCAATTTATACCCTGAAAACCGGCCAAATTCGCTCAGGATCTCCATGATCCTTTCAAAACTGCCCACCAGGTCTGAAATGTATAGCAACAGATCATCCGCATACAGCGAAACTCTGTGCTCAGTGAACCCCTCCCTCTGCTCAATCCCTTTCCAACCCCTGAACATCCTAAGTGCCATTGCCAACGGCTCTATTGCCAAGGTGAAAAACAACGGAGAGCAGGCACCCCTGCTTTTTATTCATATGTTAAAAGCAAGATGATGGCCAGGGAAAGGACTGGACCACTTCAGGACAGTGGAGGGAATCTATTTGTTGAGCCAGAGGAAATGGGCGAGGTACGAAATGAGTACTTTGCATCAGTGTTCACCAAAGAAAAGGACTTTGTGAAAGATGATTCTTTAGGTGTGTGGACAGTCTGGGTCATGTTGACATTTCATAGAATTATAGAATAGAATTTACAGTGCAGAAGGAGGCCATTCTGCCCATCGAGTCTGCACCGGCTCTTGGAAAGAGCACTCTGCCCAAGGTCAACACCTCCACCCTATCCCCAAAACCCAGTAACCCCACCCAACACTAAGGGCAATTTGGACACTAAGGGCAATTTTATCATGGCCAATCCACCTAACCTGCACATCTTTGGACTGTGGGAGGAAACCGAAGCACCTGGAGGAAACCCACGCACACACTGGGAGGATGTGCAGACTCCGCATAGACAATTACCCAAGCCGGAATCGCACCTGGGACCCTGGAGCTGTGAAGCAATTGTGCTATCCACAATGCTACCGTGCTGACATAGATATTGAGGAGGTATTGGGTCTTTTAAAAAGATATTAAGCTAGATAAGTCTCCTGGGCCGAATGGGATTTACCTCCGAATACTGAGGGAAGCAAGGGAGGAAATTGCTGGGGCTTTGACTGGCATCTTTGTATTCTCATTGGCCACAGGTGAGATAACCGAGGACTGGAGAATCGCTAATGTGGTACCACTGTTTAAGAAAGGTAGCAGGGATAATCCTGGAAACTATAGGGTGGTGAGTCTCACATCGGTAGTCGGTAAATTATTGGAGAGAATTCTCAGGGACAGGATTTATACCCATTTGGAAGCAAATGGACTCATTAGCGATAGACAGCATGGTTTTGTGAAGGGGAGGTCGTGCCTCACTAGCTTGATCGACTTTTTTGAGGAGGTGACAAATATGATTGATGAGAGGATGTTGTTTACTTGGACTTCAGTAAAGCCTTGACAAGGTGCTTCCTGGCAGACTGGTACAAAAGGTGAAGTCACACAGGATCAGAGGTGAGGTGGTGAGATAGATACAGTACTGTAGTCTGAAATACCCTATGTTCGTCCGGACGGTAGCCATTGGCACCTCGAGAGGGGGATGGGAGGGGAGGGTGGAATGGGAGGGGAGGGTGGAATGGGAGGGGAGGGTGGAATGGGAGGGGAGGGTGGGAGAGGCGGGAAGGGGAGTTTTGACAATCTCGATGTCTGAAAGTAGCACCTGCTGAAGCCCAGTGTCCTGGCACACCTCCCCTCTGACATCATTTCAGAATACCCTTTGGCCGTACACTTGTAGGGGTGGGTGATTGATTCACTGGAATAGCTGACAGACAGATAGTTTGCATTGGCTTATAGGAGGCATGCATATATCAACTAAGGCATAAAAATTTGTGAAACCAATTGAAGTGATCACTGAGGCTTCTAAGGATGAACATTACATCAGGGAGACTCTGAAACAACCCGGCTTAAAATATATTGCAAAATCCAAATGTACTTTAGCTCTGAATCAGCTGGGTGGGCTAGCATTAGTATCCTTTAAGGAGCCAATAGCACCTGTATCGAGTCAATAACACCATGATCATCCAAAACCAAGTCTGCTGGGCAGCCCATATGCTTAGGATGTCAGTGTCCCGACTGCCGAAGCAAATTAACTTCACCTAGCTCAAGGTAGGTTCCCGAATAAGAGGAAGACAAAGGAAGCTCTTGGAAGGCACCTTGTAGGCTTACATTTGATTTATTGTCACGTGTACCAAGGTACAGTGAAAAGTACTGTTCTACGTACAGTCCAGGCAGATCGCTCCATGCATGAGAAATATAAGACACAGGATAGATATGCAATGTAAATACATAGGCATAAACATCAGGTGAAACATATGGAATATAGTGCTACAACTGTAGTGAAGATGCAAAGAAAGATCAGTTCAGTCCATAAGAGGGCCATTCAGTAGTTTGGTAACAGCAGGGAAGAAGCTGTTTTTGAATCTGTTGATGCATGTTCTCAAACGTTTTGTATCTCCTGCCCGATGGAAGAGAGAGAGAATAACGCAGTTGGAAGGATCTTTGATTATGCTGCTTGCTTTCACAAGGCGGGAGGTGTAGACAGAGTCAATAGATGGGAGGTGGGTTCGCGTGATGGACTGGGCTGTGTTCACAACTCTCTGTAGTTTCTTAACGGTCTTGGGCCGAGCAGTTAATGTTCCAAGCTGTGATGCAGCCAGATAAGATGCTTTCTATATGGTGCATCTATAAAAATTGTTAAGAATCGTTACAAACATGCCGAATTTCCTGAGGAAGTATAGGTGCTGTTGTGCTTTCTTGGTTGTAGCATCGATATGGGTGGACTAGGACAGATTGCTGGTGATGTTTACAGCTCAGAATTTGAAGCTGTCAACCATCTCCACCTCTGCACCATTCATGCAGAAATGGGCCTGTCCAACACTTGGGTTCCTGAAGTCGATGACCAGCTCTTTAGTTTTGCTGACAGAGGGAGAGATTGTTGTTATTGCACCAGGTCATTAAGTTCTCTCTCTCTCCCTTCTGCACTCTGACTCATTGTTGTTTGCGATCTGACCCACAACGGAAGTGTCATCAGCAAACTTGTAGATGGAGTTGGAGTCAAATTCTGTCTCACTGTAGTGTTTATAAGGAGTCGTAAGTGCACAGCCTTGTGGGGCCCCGGTAGTGAGGACTATTGTGGAGGAAGTGTCGTTGTCTATCCTTACTGGTTGTGGTCTGTGGGTCAGGAAATCGTGGGTTCTGTTGCAGAGGAGGGAGGAGCCGAGTCTAAGGTTTTGGAGTTTGGATATGAGCTTGGCTGGGATTATGGTGTTGAAGGTGGAGCTGTAGTCAATGAACAGGTGCCTGACGCAGGAGTCCTTGTTTTTTTTATTCATTTGTGAGTTGTGGGCGTCGCTGATTCGGCCAGCATTTATTGCCTATCCCTCGTTGTCCTTCAGAAGGTATTGGTGAGTTGCATTCTTGAACCGCTGAAGCCCTTGAGGTGTAGATGCACCCACTTTGCTGTTAGGGAGGGAGTTGTTGGATAATTCCCCAGTGATGGAACGGTGATATATTTCCAAATCAGGGTGGTGACTGACTTGGAGGGGAACCTCCAGGTGGTGGTGGGGGGTGGGGGGGGGGGGGGGGGGGGGGGGGTTGGGGGGGGGGGGTGAGTTACTCTCCATAAGATTCCTAGCCTTTGACCTGCCCTGGTACCCAAAATATTAATATGGCTAGTCCAGTTCAGTTTCTGATCTATGGTAACCCTTAGGATGTTGATTGTGGGGGATTCAGCGATGGTAATGCCATTGAATGTCAAGGGGTTAGATCCTCTCTTGTAGGAGATGGTCATTGCCTGCCACTTGTGTGGCACGAATGTAACTTGTCACTTGTCAACCCAAGCCTGGATATTGTCCAGGTCTTGCTGCATTTTGATGTGGACTGCTTCATTATCTGAGGAGTCACGAAAGATGCTGAACATTGTGCAGTCATCTGCAAACATCCCCACTCTTGATCTTATGATTGAAGAGAGGACATTGATGGAGCAGCTGAAGATGGTTGGGCCTATGGCACTACCCTGAGGAACCCCTGCAGTGATGTTCCTGGAGCTGAGATGATTGACCTCCAACCACCACAACCATCTTCCTTTGTACCACTTATGATTCCAACCAGTGGAGAGTTCCCCGCCAAAATTTCCATTGACTCCAGTTTAGCTGGGGCTCCTAAATGCCATACTTTGTCAAATGCTGCCTTGATGTGGAGGGCAGTCACTCTCATCTCCCCTCTGGCATTGAGTGCTTTTGTCCATGTTTGAACCTGTAATGAGATCAGGAGCTGAGTGACCCTGGTGGAACCCAAAATGAGCGTCTGTGAGCAGGTTATTGCTGAGTAAGTGCTGCTTGATAACACTTTATGATTCCTGCCATAACTTTTCTGATGATGGAGAGTAGACTGATAGAGCGGAAATTGGCTGTGTTGGATTTGCCCTGTTTCTTGTGTACAGGACACACCTGGGCAATTTTCCATATTGCCGGGTAGATGCCAGTGTTGTAGCTACACCGGAACAACTTGGCTAGGGATGTGGAAGTTCTGGAGCACAAGTCTTCAGTCCTATTGCCGTAATATTGTCAGGGCCGATTAGCCTTTGAAGTACCCAGCTGTTTCTTGATATCAAGCTGAATTCTTGATATTGGCTGAAGACCGACATCTCTAATGCTGGGGACCTCCAGTGGAGACCGCGATGGATCATCCACTTGGCACTTCTGGCTGAAGATTGTTGTGAATGCCTCAGCCTTGTCTTTTGCACATATGTGCTGGGCTCCTCCATCATTGAGGATGGCGATATTTGTGGGCCATCCTCCTCCAGTGAGTTGTTAAATTGTACACCACCATTCATGGTTGGATGTGGCAGGACTGCTTAGATCTGATGCGTTTGTTGTGGAGTCACTTAGCTCTGTCTATTACTTGCTGCTTATGCAGTTTGGCACACAAGTAATCCTGTGTTGTAGCTTCACCAGGTTGACAACGCATGTTTCGGTATGCCTGATGTTGCTCCTGGCATGCGCTCCTGCACTCTTCATTCGCCTGGCTTGGTGATAATGGTAGAGTGGGGGATATTCCAGGCCTTGAGGTTGCAGATTGTGGTTGAATACAATTCTGCTGATGGCCCACAGTGCCTCATGGATGCCCAGTCATGAGTTGCTAGATCTGTTCGAAGTCGATCCCATTTAGCTCGGTGGTCGTGACATACAACATGATGGAGGGTATCCTCAATGTGAAGACAGGACTTTGTCTCCACAAGGACTGTGCGGTGGTCATTTCTACCAATACTGTCATGGACAAATGCATCTGCAGCAGGCAGATTGGTGAGGGTGAAGTGAAGTATGTTCTTCCCTCTTGTTGGTTCCCTCACCACTTGATACAGTCCCAGTCAAGCAGCTATGTTCTTTTGGACCCGGCCAGCTGGATCTGTGTTGGACGACCAAACCACTCTTGGTGATGGACATTGAAATCCCCCACACAGAGCATATGCTGCACCCTTGCCACCTCAGTGCTTCCTCCAAATGGTGTTCAACATGGAGGAGCACTGATTCATCAGCTGATAATGCCCAGTATGTGGTAATCAGCAGGTTTCCTTGCCCAGGTTTAAGCTGAAGCCATGAGACTTAATGGGGTCCAGAGTCTATGTTGGGGACTCCCATGGCAACTGCCTCCCAACTGTATTCCACTGTGCCATCACCTCTGCTGCGTTTGTCCTGCTGGTGAGACAGGATGTACCCAGGAATGGTGATAGTGGTGTCTGGGTCATTGTCTGTAAGGTATGATTCTGTGAGTATGACTGTTTAACTAGTCTGTGAGATAGCTCTCCCAACTTTGACACATGCCCCCAGATGTTAGTAAGGAGGACTTTGCACGGTAGACAGGGCTGGATTTGCTGTTGTTGTTTCCGTTGCCTTGTTGTCGAGATGCTTCAGGGATGAGTTTAGGGCCAGGGAGATGGCATCTGCTGCGGACCGGTTGTGGCGGTAGGTGAATTGCAGTGGATCAAGGCAGTCTGGAAGGATGGAGTTGATGTGTCTCATGACTATCCTCTCGAAGCACTTCATAATGATAGATGTCAGGTCAACCGTTGAGGCACGTTGCCTGGTTCTCCTTTGGCACCGGTATGATGATGGTCGTGTTGTAGAGGTGGTAACCTTGGAACGGAGTAGGGAGAGATCGAACATGTCTGCCAACATACCCACCAGTTGGTCCACTCGGGATCAGAGTGCACGACTGGGGACTCCATCAGGGCCTGTTGCTTTCCGTGGGTTCACTTTTGAACCTCAAGAAATGGAACATAGACGTCAATGCCTGGAAGACATTTGCTCAGAAGAGACCTACCTGGAGGAAAAACCTGATTTGAAGGGTCACAAATCTTCGAGAACACCCGATGGCAAGAGGAGGCTTGGAAAAGGAGTCTGAGAAAGGAATACCAGCGACTAAGCATCCAAAGCACCGATCCCACCTTCTGGAAACTCCCGCCAAGTAAGTGATTGAGGATGCGGTTCTAGGATTGGGCTCGTCAGCCACGCAAGGGCCCACAGAACCCGTGACCAGTAACGCTGAGTTTCTTCGGTGGACAATCATACTCGTTAGCAAGTGATCACCACATTCTATCCATTATAGTTTCTTTAATGGAATTAACATCTTCATGACAAACCAAAGTTTAAAAAAAAAAATCTTTCTTTCATCTTGTGACTTCAAACTCGCTTTGTACAGTAAAGTACCCTTTGATGGAATTAGCAGCCTCATGACAAATCAAAGTTTAAAAAAATATATATATCTTCCTTTCATTTTATTTGCATTTTAAACAAATTATAACCGCAAAACACTAATAATATGAAACATTAACCTCCCAAAGTTGTCTCCCGATGTCTCCTGCCTCTGCTGGACCGAACCATTTCTGTGTAAATAGAAAGGTTTAAAAACTCACAAAATCCAGGTAAATGGCCCAAGTTAGAGCCGTAGCTGGATTTTTTTTATTTTGCTGCTCCAGCGCTGGGCTTCAAGCGGGTTTAAAAAAAAAAAAAAAAAAAAAAAATGGCCGGGAGTTTAAATGCCACGCGTTTCCAATGCGCATACATCAGCGCCCTCACTTTCAGGGTGTCACACCGCACATGTGCGACGCACCAGCGGCTGAAGTCGCAAATCATGCAGGAAGTTGCAGGCCAATAACATGAAATCAACAGCTTAATCACAAGGGAATAAAGTTCAGGATTATTGATGGACTGCAGGATAATAACACCACGTATGTATGGTGCTTGGAAAGGTCAAAGCCACGACAGGATCGTCGAGCAATATTCAGGATTCCTCCAGTTCCATCAAATGAAGTGCCTTCACATCTGCCATGCCGTCGTCCTGATGCCCAGGGAGCAAGGAACCTAGACCCACCCGGTAGTAGGAGGCGATTTGCCGCCTTTAACCCTTCACGACGAGCATGTAGGACAAGCTAACACCAGACCAGTGGTTGGGGTCACCAATTGACCCTGGGCCTCGGAAGGCTGGGTACAACATACTCCATTAGAACCTGAAACCTTCAAATAGAGATTGTGAAAGCATGAGCACTCCTTGTCCAGCCCCTACTCTCGAGTTGGTCAGGGTAAAGAACATACCATAAAACATGATTTGCAAGGACTGAAAACGAAGGAGATTGCTCCACCAAGTAACAGCATTCCCTTCTCCGCTTCCATTATTCTGTTGAGGATATTTCTCAGTTCATCAAAGTGAGCACCAAAACCTGCACCACAGAGCCGAGATCATTGTCCAGAATATCATCTGCAATGGCAGCCATAATCTTGATGCTGACAACAATGCCGAGGCCTGCTCATCAAACCCGCCACTACAAGCTGGGTCCTACCCCAGTTGCCTCAGGACCTCAATCAAACCAGGATTTTTTGATTTAACTCTGCCCCTCATTGCTAAAATCTAGCACATATCTTCCAGAGGCATAGTACAAGACATGTATCCCAAAAGTAAGTAATCATCCGATGTGCATTTGGATAAAATGAAGGATTTAAATGACAAATAGAGCCGGAGCTCACAAACGCAGCCACGCACCCGTTCACGCCGCATCTCCGGACAAACTCTTGATGCGAGTCTAATCCAGCAACCACATTCTATTTACCATGATCCTATTTTGTTCGTCATTTCATTTTGAATTTTTGATTGAATGTTTCTTAACTGGTCTAAAAATTATTTGCGAGTGGCATCTATCCAAAAATATCTTCCAAAGGTAAAAGCAGGATCACCTGATGGGTTAGTTTCTTTAAAAGGGCTTCGTCCTTTTCAGACTTGTATTTGGGCTCATGTGCTGCCAATAACCGTTGATAGTTGATGTAGTGTAGCCATCTGGAATGGCCACTTCCCGGTTACAAAATGGACACTTTGTAAATATTGATGGGAAAATGGACAATACTGAGAAAACGAGCAGGTTCAGGGTTTGTCTGCATATTGGAGCCGCAGCTCCCAGACAAGACCAAAACTGTAGGCCTATTAGCATACTAATGGCCCATCTCCGGGAACAAAAGAGTAACATTTGAGTAAACGATACTAAGGCAGACACCCCGGCGCCAGAGGAGACCGGAACAAAGCAGGCCCACGGCCACCTAGGACACGCCCAGCCATCAGGGCACCCACCCCTTTATTGGTTGAAATCAATAGGAATGATCAAGAAACGGCCCAATTTATTGGGGCCAAGTTCAAGGCCCGCCCAAAAGAGCGCGAAGCCCCTTTGGGTATAAGAAGGAGCCCCCAAGAGAGAATCGCTCTCTTGGACCCAGCTCTCACCGAGGAGAGACCTGTCCACCAGCTGCACCAGAAGCAAGTAAGTCCAAGGTCAACGCGCGCTACCAGACAGACTATCTTAGCTATTCCCCTTCACCACTTCGACCTCAGATCCGAACAACGGCCATTGTTCCTCTGACTGAGTGAGCACCTGAAGCTAAGTATAGGCTTTAGCAGTAGTGATAGTTTAGTCTGTGGTATTTGTTCATGAGTATATTTAACTGTGTGTGTAAATAAATAAACATTTGACTTTGAACAAAGTAACTGGTGTATTGAGTCTTTGATCAGTATTCGGTTTTAAACCTTGTGGCGGTATCGAAAGATACTTGGCGACTCTAGAGCAAACGTAATTAGTATTAAGGAAGGCGACCATATTGACCGCCATATTCAGAGCCAACCAAAGAGAGCAACAGTAGCTATTCATGATGCAATTGTGAGATGAGGCAGCAGAATAAAGAGCTGCAAATTTCTTACAGGTTGGCAGACCATTTAATGAACTTTATTCAAGTCTAATTGCCAGTTCCAATTATGTAAAGATTATCTGCAGCGAAAAGGGGCAATATTCATCCTTCACTCAACATAATACAAAACTGATTAGCCGGTCATTATCAAATTGCTCTTTGTGGCAGTTGGATGTTTGCAAATTGGTTGTCGCATTTCACTGGCTGTGGCGTGCTTCGAGACATTTTGAAAAATGCAAGTCTTTGTTACAGCTGAGACAACAAGCTATAGTTAGGTGGGTTTCAGGACATTACTTTAGAGCTCACAATGTCCCCCTGCATTATTGTCCCAATCTATTCCTAGACACTGAAATAACAAAGAGGGTGAAAGAGAATATAATTTGAATAATATTACAGCAGATTAATACACAAATTACTTATAGCAAGGATGAGCATGAAAAACCCTTTTTAACCATTGTGCACCCCTGCAGTTTATTGACGCTCAAGCCACTGGACCATTTGACATATTACCTGTTGAGTTTCATAATCCTTCTGTGCAAGATGCTGTCTGATCAGGGAAGAGTAGATTTTCTCGATTTATTGCTCAATTCTGTGATTAAAGGTTATTGTAGCATTGCATTGATTAGTATGCTGAGTAGAATGAATTTAGACAACCTGGAAGCTGAAGTTGTACTTCTCAACATCCGTTCTAAATTTGGTTGCCATTGCCATTTTGAGCTTGTGTGCCCTTGTCCCACTGTCATCTGAAGTATTGTTCTGAATTTACCATCTCTCTGCCATTTACAATCTTAAACACTTGTGATTCTGAAAACTAGAAGTCTCTCTATTCGCTTACTAACTGCTTCACAATGCTAGTAATTACATTTTTCATTCTTTTTTACATCACGCCAGGGTTTGAAGATTGTACTATAATGTTGGAGTTAAGTTTATTATCTTGCACCTCAAATACTAACCAAGGATTGAATGTTGGCTGCTATCTCGGTTCTCTTTGTGAGTTTGTTGTAAAAGGGTTCATCCTGACCCTGGAGCATTACTGGTTAGAGTAAAGACTTGTTAATAACATTGTGATGTTTGTTTAATTTGTCAGGTGCTGGTGAACACGGCATGTTGTTTTCTCATGTTGATTGGAAAACTGATCCAGTACATGGTCTTCGGGACACTGCGGGTCAGTGAAAGACAGGTGAGGCTTGCCTTTTAAGACTGCAAGAAAAAAATCGTCGAATCCCTATAGTGCAGAAGGATGTATTGGCCCATCGGGTCTGCACTGACCCTCCGAAAGAGCACACCACCTCGGCCCAATCCTCCGTTCAACCCCTGTAACCCCACCTAACCGTTGGACAATAATGGGCAATTTAGCGTGGCCAATCCACCTAACCTGCACATCTTTGCAGAGCCGTTGGCAATTATCTTTTCGTCCTCACTGTCAACAGGGGTGGTACCAGGGGATTGGAGAGTGGCGAATGTCGTGCCCCTGTTCAAAAAAGGAACTAGGGATAACCCTGGGAATTACAGGCCAGTTAGTCTTACTTCGGTGGTAGGCAAAGTAATGGAAAGGGTACTGAAGGATAGGATTTCTGAGCATCTGGAAAGACACTGCTTGATTAGGGATAGTCAGCACGGATTTGTGAGGGGTAGGTCTTGCCTTACAAATCTTATTGAATTCTTTGAGGAGGTGACCAAGCATGTGGATGAAGGTAAAGCAGTGGATGTAGTGTACATGGATTTTAGTAAGGCATTTGATAAAGTTCCCCATGGTAGGCTTATGCAGAAAGTAAGGAGGCATGGGATAGTGGGAAATTTGGCCAGTTGGATAACGAACTGGCTAACCGATAGAAGTCAGAGTGGTGGTGGATGGCAAATATTCAGCCTGGATCCCAGTTACCAGTGGTGTACCGCAGGGATCAAGTTCTGGGTCCTCTGCTGTTTGTGATTTTCATTAATGACTTGGATGAGGGAGTTGAAGGGTGGGTCAGTAAATTTGCAGACGATACGAAGATTGGTGCAGTTGTGGATAGTAAGGTGGGCTGTTGTCGGCTGCAAAGAGACATAGATAGGATGCAGAGCTGGGCTGAGAAGTGGCAGATGGAGTTTAACCCTGAAAAGTGTGAGGTTGTCCATTTTGGAAGGACAAATATGAATGCGGAATACAGGGTTAACGGTAGAGTTCTTGGCAATGTGGAGGAGCAGAGAGATCTTGGGGTCTATGTTCATACATCTTTGAAAGTTGCCACTCAAGTGGATAGAGCTGTGAAGAAGGCCTATGGTGTGCTCGCATTCATTAACAGAGGGATTGAATTTAAGAGCCGTGAGGTGATGATGCAGCTGTACAAAACTTTGGTAAGGCCACATTTGGAGTACTGTGTACAGTTCTGGTCGCCTCATTTTAGGAAGGATGTGGAAGCTCTGGAAAAGGTGCAAAGAGGATTTACCAGGATGTTGCCTGGAATGGAGAGTAGGTCTTACGAGGAAAGGTTGAGGGTGCTAGGCCTTTTCTCATTAGAACGGAGAAGGATGAGGGGCGACTTGATAGAGGTTTATAAGATGATCAGGGGAATAGATAGAGTAGACAGTCAGAGACTTTTTCCCCGGGTGGAACACACCATTACAAGGGGACATAAATTTAAGGTGAAAGGTGGAAGATATAGGAGGGATATCAGAGGTAGGTTCTTTACCCAGAGAGTAGTGGGGGCATGGAATGCACTGCCTGTGGAAGTAGTTGAGTCGGAAACATTAGGGACCTTCAAGCAGCTATTGGATAGGTACATGGATTACGGGAAAATGATATAGTGTAGATTTATTTGTTCTTAAGGGCAGCACGGTAGCATTGTGGATAGCACAATTGCTTCACAGCTCCATGGTCCCAGGTTCGATTCCGGCTTGGGTCATTGTCTGTGCGGAGTCTGCACGTCCTCCCCGTGTGTGCGTGGGTTTCCTCCGGGTGCTCCGGTTTCCTCCCACAGTCCAAAGATGTGCGGGTTAGGTGAATTGGCCAATGATAAATTGCCCTTAATGTCCAAATTGCCCTTGGTGTTGGGTGGAGGTGTTGGGTTTGGGTAGGGTGCTCTTTCCAAGAGCTGGTGCAGACTCAAAGGGCCGAATGGCCTCCTTCTGCACTGTAAATTCAATGATAATCTATGATTAATCTAGGACAAAGGTTCGGCAGAACATCGTGGGCCGAAGGGCCTGTTCTGTGCTGTATTTTCTATGTTCTATCTTTGGACTGTGGAAGGAAACCGGAGCACCCGGAGGAAATCCATGTAGACACGGGAAGAATGTGCAAACACCTCAGAGACAGGCCCCCGAGGTTGGACTTGAACCCGTGACCCTGGTGCTGTGAGGCAACAATGCTAACTACTATTGCTTCCTTATCCTATTTTTATAGCAGCACCATGAGAGTTTAAAAAAAAAAAAAAAAAAATCTTCCATATGCTATGGGTATTGCTGGTAAGGCCGCATTTGTTGCTCGTCATAATTGCACAAGTTAGTGGCTTGTTTGGCCAGTTCACAGAGAAATTAAAAGTCAACCACATTGCTGAGGATTTGGAGTCCCATGTAGGCCTGACCAGGTAAGTACAACAGATTTATTCAATTAAAAGACATTAATGAACCACTTGGATCTTTACAACAATTGATGATAGTTGGCATTCTTGCCATTCGTGATACTCACTTTATATTTCAGATTTTGTTAATTGAATTTCAATTCCCCCAGCTGCAATTGTGGGTTTTGAACCCATGTCCCCAGCACATTAGATTGGGCTTCTGGATAACCTGTCCAGTGACATGACTACTGCATCACTATCTTCCCTAATTTTTGTTAAATTACGTTAAATTATTTACATTTCATTAAAGGTGCTGTATCAATCCAATTGTTGTAAACTGGAGAATCTCCATTTGTTAATTTTAAAAAATTAATTAATTTAGAGTAGCCAGTTATTTTTCTTTTCCAATTAGGGGGCAATTTAGCGTGGTCAATCCACCTAACCAGCACATCTTTGGGTTGTGGGGGTGAAACTCCACATGGATAGTGACCCAGGGTCGGGTCCTCAGAGCTGCAGTCCCAGTGCAAACCACTGCGCCACATGCCGCCCCCTCCATTTGTTAATTGAAGCATTTGTTATAAAGTTAATTTAAAGATGGTTTTCTCTATCTCCCTCCCCAACACAGTAATGAGCTCCTCTCCCTTTGCCCCCCCCTCCCCCTCCCAACCTCTTGCATGCACAGGCTCATGTCCTCG
Source organism: Scyliorhinus torazame (assembly GCF_047496885.1). Taxonomy (NCBI): domain Eukaryota; kingdom Metazoa; phylum Chordata; class Chondrichthyes; order Carcharhiniformes; family Scyliorhinidae; genus Scyliorhinus; species Scyliorhinus torazame. Next base: position 103,270,976 of record NC_092716.1, on the reverse strand, counting down.
GCATGCAGACATGTGTGTGAGCTCTCGGCATTCTGAGCAAATAATAAGTGAGGATGGAATGACAGCAGACATTCTCAGTTGCTATTCTTTAATGTCTAATGTATCTTCACTCGCCAAAATAATGTCAAAATACTTTAGAGTTCAGTGGTGATGCACAGCATGATTAATTTGCAGAAATAGAAAATAGCCAATTCCGATCAGCTGTTTTGAGCATGGTCCCAGTACAAATGTCTGGCATTAGCTCCTAGTGAAGAAGAATAAAAATGCTCCAAAGGAACCGTTAGTATATCAAGGTTCAAGTATCTGAATTAATTTTACACACTGGATAAACTTGATTTAAAAAAAAAAGACTGTATAAACCAAAGGTTCTTAAAATATTCAGATTCCCTGAGAGCTTTGCCCACCTGCTCTTCACTTTATGATTTGTACATTAGAGCTAATGTATCTATTATGTAGTGGCAAAGACCGAGAACTCCACTGTTTGTGCCAACCTTTCTGGTGTTGAACATTGTAATTTTGATTTAATCTGCAACCAGTGGAATTTTCCATTTATGTTTCTCTTGTAATATGAACTTGAAGGAAACGAATGATCAGACAATGTGTGCGTTCTCCCTCTTTCTCTGCAGCACCTGAAGGATAAATTTTGGAACTTCATCTTCTACAAGTTTATTTTCATATTTGGTGTCCTGAATGTTCAAACAGTTGAGGAAGTGGTGATGTGGTCCCTCTGGTTTGCTGTTCTTGTCTTCCTTCACCTCATGGTCCAACTATGCAAAGATCGCTTTGAATATGTGAGTTGACCCTTAAACCTGCTGAATCAACTTGAACAGTGCAGCTACAAGGGAGTGTTCTACTGGGTAACATAAAAGGCTGCTCAACATAAAATACAAGCCCAAAAGTTTAGATTGGAATGATTAGCACAGACACTATGTCAGAAGCAATCACCACACTGAGGCTGTGTAAGTTGTCAGTCTCTGACAGAATGATGGTAGTGGATGCAGATTCCTTCTTCTGAACTGAATGAGGAAGCTGTCCTTTGAGGGCAGGAGGGTGAAGGGAAGTGTAACAATGCATGTCTCTGTTTCTGCTTTAGAGCTGTTGCTCAGCACCACTCAAGATTAACTTTTATTGGGAAATTCATAAACAACATTCCATCATATTTATGGATAAATCTAGCATTTTCTGAGTAAATATTCTCAATTAACTTTCGGGTGGCTAAAAGCCAAAACTTAAATGTTGAATAAATTCTGTAAAATGTTTGCTGTGTCCATTTGTATAAATCATGGAATTTTGTATATTGAAAATTGGGTTCCCTTTCATTGTTGGGCAGTGATTTATATTGGAATGTTTCTAAATGCTGACATATGAAGAGTCTCATGAGCTCTGAAATTTCAATGTTTAAAACGTTTTGAGATAACAAGCTTGATTTATCTGGTGTTCTGTACACAAGCTCTATGTACGGTATTTGCTTTGTGGGCTGAGCCATTTTTCCATTGGGGATTTTCAAAAGCAGTTTCGAACAGAGCCGGCTGGAGTTGAGTTTAACTTCATAATAATCTTTATTGTCACAAGTAGACTTATATTAACACTCTAATGAATTTACTGTTAAAAGACCCTCGTCTTCACATTCCGGCACCTGTTCTGGTACACAGAGGGAGAATTCAGAATGTCCAAATTACCTAACAGCATGTCTTTCGGGACTTGTGGGAGGAAACTGGAGCACTGGATGGGAACCATGCAGACATGGGGAGAACATGCAGACACTGGGAGAACGTGTAGACTCCGCACAGATAGTGAGCCAAGCCGGGAATCGAATCCGGAGCCCTGGCGCTGGGAAACAACAGTGCTAAGCACTGTGCTACTGTGCTGCCTACTAAGTGCACAGTTGATTTTGAGAGTTTATGTGGAGGGCATGTATTGTTCCATTCTCCAAATAGACCCAACAGGACATTCGGATTTGTGTTGCATTCCAGTTGATATTTTATGTCTTTGTGACCAGAGTTCTAAAATTTATTGATGTCTGTTGGAGTAACTTGCCTTTATTGGCACTTACCTCCTTGAGTATGCTCGAGTACTTTGATTTTTATTTCTGATTTAATTTTCTTACCACATTGGCACTCTCTCCTCTGATCCAGTTGTCCTTTTCTCCGACTACTCCAATGAGTAGCCACATCCGTGTCTTGGCCCTGCTGGTTTCCATGTTGCTGTCCTGTTGCAGTCTGGCTGTGGTGTGTGCACTAATTGGATATTCACATGGAATGCATACGCTGTCTTTCATGGCAGCTGAGGTAAGATGATTACTTTGTTCTTTGTGTAGTAATCATTTTGTGGTGATACAGTAATGACAGCAAAAGCCATATGTTTTTACAAATATTTTGTTTTAATTGATACCATTTTTCACAACAAAAAAAAATACAATACAAAAGCAGTAAATGTATTCTGGTATCCTTTTCTATTTTGTCTGCCCTCAATTTATCTGTACAACGCTGTATTGTCATATCGCTAACCTCTTCTGTCTATTCCAGTGCCTGGTTGTTACCGTCCGGACAGCGCATGTTATTCTTAGGTAGGTACAAAGTTATTTGATGAATATTTCCTTTCAGAAAATTACAATGTAGGGTGCTTGCTATTTGGCTAAAGTGTGAAGCATTAATTGGATGCTTACTGGTGCAGGATGTTAAAATGCTGTTCTTCTGTGAGGAGACATAGGGCGAGATTCTCTGGCCTCCCTGCTGTGTGTTTCTCGGCGGTGGGAGGCAGCCCACTGTTGGCCAGTGGCAGGATCTTCTGGTCCCGCCGCTGCCAATGGGATTTTCGATTGAATCCACCCCATGCAGGGAAACTTGCAACAGGGGTGTGTTGTTGACTGGACAGTAAGATCTCACTGGTGTGAACAGCCGTAAGATCTCAGCCCATAGACTTTTACAGCACAGAGCTTTTCTTGTGCGAATTCAATCGAATTAGAACTGTCCCATTCCTTTTGATCTCTGTTGGTAAAGACAGTGTATAATTTAGGCATAGAACCAGAAAATTGTCAAGTTACATCTTCCTCTGTGGTGAGTTAGCTTGTCTCGACTGGGATGATGGAAGGAATGCTGCAGTCGGCCTAGTGCCCCAATTTTTGGGAGACAACCCAGGATTGCTACTCTTGATAGTGTACTCTTGATAGTTATTCTGCGATTTTGTATGCTGTAGGTGCATGTTGATCAAATTGGGCTCAATTTCTGTAGTTGAACAGTCTGCCAGGCTACTGTTTAGGTTCATACATGAAGGTTGATCAGCTGAGGTATTAGAGGGCAGCACGGTGGCATAGTGGATAGCACAAATGCTTCACCGCTCCAGGGACCCAAATTTGATTCCCGGCTTGGGTCACTGTCTGTGCGGAGTCTGCACGTTCTCCCCGTGTGTGCGTGGGTTTCCTCCGGGTGCTCCGGTTTCCTCCCACAGTCCAAAGATGTGCAGGTTAGGTGGATTGGCCATGCTAAATTGCCCTTAGTGTCCAAATTGCCCTTAATGTTAGGTGGGGTTATGGGGATAGGGTGGTGGTGTGTGCTTGGGTAGGGTGCTCTTTCCAAGAGCCGATGCAGACTCGATGGGCCAAATGGCCTCCTTCTGCACTGTAAATTCTATGATTGCTCGTTTGGAGGATTGGAGAACAGAAGACATTGTAGGTGATTTTTTTTTTGAAGTCAGTGCTTGCTGTTCTTTGTTCAGATGCAAATAAGTGCTTGTCATTGATGCACAAACTGCTCCACTTGTACCTAAATAGTAAAATCTGAGACTGCAAAGTAATGGTGGGATTATTACATGTTAAGGGTGTACTCTGGCAGTTAAAGTTGAGATGCTTTGTCAGATCAGTGCATTTTTGCTGCACTGTATGTGTTACAATGGACTGGCTCATGTATTATCGGGGAGTCCTGGATGCTGTCATTGAGTATGGAATGAAAAAGTTTAGTTCCTCAGCACTAACCTAAGGTGATTTTGAGGGCACGTGCATTCCACAGTCTAATCTGTTGGGTTTGGTAATTAAGGAAATTATTTGGAGTATTCTTCCAGGGATGGTAGTGTAATGGTTATGCTACTGGACTGGGTAATTCAGAGATCTAGGCTAACAAATGATCTACTGACAGAAGTTCACACCCTGCCATGGGAGGTGGGGAATTTAAATTCAGTTAATAAATTAAAATGGAATAAAAAGGCAGTAGGAGTCCATGAAACAACTGGCTTGTTGTAAAAATGCATCTGATTCATTTAATGCCTTGGGTACCTTCTGAAATAGCCTAGCCAACTGCTCAGTTGCCACCACCAATTTCTTGAGGACAATCATTGCTAGGCAATAAATAAATGCTGGCTTCGCCAGTGATAGCCACAAGGCATGTATGAATTAAAAAAGGTTACTGAAATGATGGTGTGTTTTGCATATTAATGATACATTTTTTGCTGTGGTGAACTCTGTATTTTATTATAGGTACTCTATCCATCTATGGGATCTGAATCATGAGGGAACCTGGGAGAGTAAAGGCACCTATGTTTATTACACTGATTTTGTCATGGAGTTGAACCTGCTTTCAGTTGACCTGATGCATCACATTCACATGTTGGTGGGTAATACTTAGCTGTTCTTGGATCCTAGAGATTAGTGTGTAGACCCTGATTTGCATTGAGTACACTCACACATGCGCCGATCATGGTTATGGCTAAGCAGTGAGATGTCTATCATCTTGAAAATCTGCTGAGACAGAGCTACTACAACACTAAAGCATAATCTGTCCAAGAACAGGATTGTTCAGTGTATGAATCGGCAGCAGCTATCAATTGTAGTCTTTTTAAAAAAAAAGTTGTGCAACTTGAATTGCACCGTGACAGGTCGAAACAGCGTGGGTTGCATTTGCACAGCATTTTATGCTGATCAAGCTCAGGATCTTGGGTTAAACTTGATTCTTTGCCCTTTCATCAGCCACCTGTGAAGCTGCCCCATTTTCATCTTGCTGCTCAGAATCTCCAAGGCAACCTCTAGCATCCCTCCACTACCCTGGCTGAAATGTGCTGTCTCAGCAAAAGCTAATGATTGGATCAAAGATTGCCTGATTAATATAGCTTGTATACATTCTGCATTTACTAATGAAGTGTTAAAAGAAGCAGGACTGTCTTGTCTAGGTTAATTTAGTGCATGTGAAGAGAGAAATTGCCCAGACACTCCGCAGAGGTAGAAGAGTGGCCTATACCAAACAGTCTCCCACAGGGACTAGCTTATATCTTAGTCAAGCATGCAAGTAAATTTGATAATCGTTGCTCATCATGGACATTCAGGAAATTACATGATCTGGAGGCCTCTGCTATATTTTCCCGTGGATTCATGCTGTTGACAAATGCTTTAAAAAGAGGATCTCGCAACCCAAAGATGTACATGGTAGGTGGATTGGCCATGCTAAATTGCCCCTTAATTGGTTAAAAAAAAAAGAATTCTTTATTCTAAATCTTTATTTATAAAGATCCTATATTTGGATGAGTGGTCTCCTAACAGTGGAGTGGTGCTAGATGTTTGGAACAACTAACAGCCTCTGCCGGGGGGGGAATAGCTTTTCGGTGAAATACTGTTTTTGGACTCTACACAGAGTTGAATAGTCAAGCAAAAATACTCTAAGAGATGGGTCTTCCCAGTGAGTGCACAGATAATTTCTCTTGAATAACATTGTAAAATTGTGGCAATTGAAAAGTCAATTTCCATTTAATGACATTATTATCGAGCGCTACCTGTTGAGGTTGACTTTAAAAAAAAAAAAGAAGAAATTCCATCTGATTATCAGTGATAATCACGGTGGCACAGTGGTTAGCACTGTTGAAAAATGAAATGAAAATCGCTTATTGTCATAAGTAGGCTTCAAATGAAGTTACTGTGAAAAGCCCATAGTTGCCACATTCCGGTGCCTGTCCGGGGAGGCTGGTACAGGAATTGAACCGCGCTGCTGGCCTGCCTGGGTCTGCTTCAAAAGCCAGCTTTTTGGCCCTGTGCTAAATCAGCCCCTAACGCCTCACAGCGCCATGGACCCGGGTTCAATTCCCACCGTGGGTGACTATCGGTCTGGAGTTTGCACATTCTCCCCATGTCTGCATGGATTTCCTCTGGGTACACCGTTTTCCTCCCACAGTTCAAAGGTGTGCAGGTTAGATGGGTTGGCCATGCTAAATTGCCTCCTTAGGTGGGATTACGGCATTTCCGGGGAAGTGGGCCTAGGTAAGGTACCCTTTCAGAGCGTCAGTGCAGACTCGATGGGTCAAATGGCCTCCTTCTGCACTGTAGGGATCCTGTGATTTCTAATTTCACATGTTAGGATTTGAAAGGAATTGATGGGGTAGATTTTCTTTCAGCTCGTGGAGGAGTCTAGAACAAGTGGGCTTAATCTTAAAAACAGAGCTGGGCCATTCAGGAGGGCAGTTCTGAGATATTTCTTCACATAAATTTATTTATGATTGAAGAATTAAAACCTAAAAAAACAGATTTGAGCACAGTTAGTAATAATCTGAAATCAATAGATTTTTGCTAGCCAAGGATATTGAAGGTTATGGAGCTAACATGGTTTGATAGAATTAGAATACAGATCAGCCATTATCTAATTTGAGTGTCAGAACAGATTTTGTTTTGTCCAGTCGCATTCAATTCAATTTTGAATCTGGTTCAAGTTTGTTTTGATATTTGTGAAATTATTACATCAGTAATTTGTTGATCTTAATTCAAAAGTAATGCAGTGGTTAAAAGCTGCACTGGCCAAGCTGTTATTAATTTTGGACAAAGCATCAATTAGTCACAGATAACAGTAAAAAACCCAAGGGAAGAGATTTTTAAGTGAAAAGCCATCTCAGGAAAAACTCACAATCTTACTTCAGTGTTTTCCAAAATACTGTGTAAGAATTAGCTGACTCTTTGTCCAAACAGTTTGCTTGTTGTCAATGCTGGAAAAGTTGACCTGTTTTAAATTTATTTCAAATGTTGATATGACCCTCAGCATTTCATGTATTTTTCTTATATCTCTGGGGGGGGAAAACATGTGAAGCCTTGCACTATTGGACAGTATCGTTTGTAATATCACTTTATATCCCCGTCCAGTTGTTCGGAAATATATGGTTGTCGATGGCGAGCCTGGTGATATTCATGCAGCTTCGCTATCTTTTCCATGAAGTGCAGCGCAGGCTGAAACGCCACAAGAATTACTTGCGTGTAGTGGGCAACATGGAAGCAAGGTGAATATGTTAAGTAGTCTTGTTGAGTAGATCAGCTAAAGTTAACAGGAGGGAAAATCTTCAAGATTGTCTTTTGGACTATATTCACTTCATTTGTAAAACAATAGAGGATTAAGATTTATGTCAGCATATACTAATACTTCTCTCAAATATTGGATGAATCAGTTTAATTTCTTGATATTTGTATGGTTCCAGAAATGATTACTGTGAATTCCACAACCTGAACCTTGCCATTACTAACTCTAAGGCAATGGTTATAGTCTGGCCTTGATTGCCACCTGGGGCTGAATAAGAAGATGCAGAAACTGAGTGCTGCCTGCTTATCATCTTCTGGGTCCCCTATTTTCTGTTGCAGTACAAGATTGCTTTTGCCCACCACAGCTGCCCCCCATACCTGCCAAAACGCTAGTCAATGACTTAATCGCATTGAAGGTCAACTTTTTTTATGGTGTCCCAGTCGGCCTCCTTCCATCGTCCTCAAATCAGAACACGTCAAATTTGCTACATCCCATGTCCTCAACTTCACAAAGTTCCACCTTCCATTGTCTATTCTATGCAGCTCCAATTGTTATCAGTGCCTCAGGTTAACTTCAATATTCAAATATTTCAAATAGTTCCACCCGTGCATTGTTTCCCTCTAATACCAGCTGCCTTGTTTCCTTTCCCTTGTTCCCTCCTCAGGTTTAATAAATCCCATGAATAATGTACTCTTCAGATATGCTATTGATTTAACTCTATCTCCTCGACCATCACCTTAAACATTTTCAGTTTTATCTCTACTACGTGTTTTGTGTTGTATGGTGCCTCAAAATATCTTGCTGCTTGTGAGAAAGCTACAGAAATGCTGGTTGTTCCACTGCAGGAATGAAAGGAAGTAGAAGGTTTACAAGCATAAAGAGGGCAGTAGAAGAGCGAAGGCGAGGAAATATTAGTAAGCAGGGGTGGCCTTTTTATTCTTCCGTGGGATGTATGTTTTGCTGGCAACGCCAGCATTTGCCCATCTGCAGTTGCCCTTGAAAAGGTGGCCATGAGCCACCTTGAACTACTGAAGTTCATCTAATGTAGGTACACCCAACGTTTTGTTAGGAAGGGAGTTCCAGACCTTTGATCCAACAACAATGAAGGAGCAGGGGCACAGTTCCAAATCTGGATGACATGTAGCTTGGAGGGGAACTTGCAGGGGTTTATTCAATATAAACTCAAAATTAATTCACCAGATTTTGAATGTTTTCTGTGCATGTTGCATCCGCATTTACAACATGTATGTTTTGGATTTCACATGATCTTTGATCATATTTCGGACTTTGTAATCCGACTCCCAGATTTAACAAACAAGGAAAGAGAAGGTTGAAAGTACATGTCCCCATTAGCATACAATCCAGTATGCTATTTTCAGCTAGTAAATTTGAGTACTGGTAGCAGGGTAGCTGGTAAACATTTTTTTTGTTGTTATTTTTAAAATGTTTTTATTCTCCATTTTCACATTTTCCTTCAAAATTTACACCCCACTCGGACAGTAAACGGTAACAAATACAAAATCAATCCCCTTAACAATAACAACGGCCTCATCTCTCTCCTCCCCCCCCCCCCCCCCCCACCCCAAACAACGGCCCACCTGTCAATATATGCATCCAATAAAACAAACCCTCCCACGGTGGAAACAAAAAACAAAGGAGAAAAAGGAGTCCGGGACCACCCATGCTCACCATTAACCTATAAGAGTCTCTCTCTCTTTCCCCCCCGCAATCCCACTCAACTCAACGCCATCCAACCTCTGAAAGAGTACCGTACATGATACCCAAACGTTGTAACCACACACCACCTCTCCAACTTGCTGGTTGTTCCACTGCAGGAATGAAAGGAAGTAGAAGGTTTACAAGCATAAAGAGGGCAGTAGAAGAGCGAAGGCGAGGAAATATTAGTAAGCAGGGGTGGCCTTTTTATTCTTCCGTGGGATGTATGTATGTATGTTCACTGCCTCTTGTAAAACTCCTCCTCCCAACCTCTGTTCCTTCCCCCCAACTTTCCACCCCGGCTAGACCACTCGGACCCTGTTCTGACAGGCTCCGATGGCCGCAGCCCCTCCCTCCACCTCACTCCCGTTCACTGGCCGGTTTAAACTGGCCAGCGTGGAGGCCCCCGCCCAGGTCCTTTCCTCCTTGCCCGGCCCTAAGAAAGCCCAGAAATCCCCTCTTAGCACACAAACCCCACATATCCACTTACACCCCAAAGAGCCCTCATTTCGAGTGAAAGTCCCATCACTTCCCTTGTCCAAATATAAACAGCTGGTAAACATTTTGAATAAAATTTATTTTTAATAATGCAATGTGGTAAAGCTGCGGAATAATGTGGAGCAGGCGCTGTCATTATTACTGTGGTTTTCTTTTGAGGTATACAATTTGGCCAAAATAATGTTGGATATTGGTCGCATAGACCAGGATTTACAAACTGATCCCATGCGTTAACTCTTTATTTTGACAGGTTTGCAGCTGCCACACCTGAAGAATTGGCTTCCAACAACGATGATTGTGCCATCTGCTGGGACTCAATGCAATCTGCACGTAAACTCCCTTGTGGCCATCTTTTTCATAAGTATGTTATCCACCATTTATAATTGTAAATAAATTGGGCTGGACAGATTTTTAAACTATAACTGTGGATAAAACTTTGCAAAGTGCAATCTCTTTGTTTCCTTGTTCAATGATTTATTTCTGATCTACCTCAATCCGTCGTCACCCCCTTAATTCAGGCCCCAAGGGGGCAACATAGTGGCCCAGTGGTTAGCACTGCTGCCTCGTGGCGCTGAGGACCCGGGTTCAATCCCAGCTCCGGGTCCCTGTCCCTGGGAGTTTATACATTCTCTTCATGTCTGTATGGGTCTCACTCCACAACCCAAAAAGATGTGTAGGGTAGGTGAATTGGCCATGCTAAATTGCCCCTTAATTGGAAAAATAGAATTGGGTACTTTAAATTTATATTTAAAAAAAATTCAGGCCCCACATGTCATGAATTTGGGCATAGCCTTCCTGGAGTATTAAAATTTTGGAATAACTGCAGAACAATGGAATCAGACAATGGTAAGGGGGCGCAGAACACAGATGGATGCCATATTCATAAGGGCACGACCGGAATGAGACTAATGAACCAGAAGTCCTTTTTTCCCTCAACCTTTTCTTCTGTTGTTTTAAAATGGAGCATTTTGCTACTTCTAAATGCACACAAGATCATTCATTATTGTGCATTAATGTAATCTATGCTGATTATGTTGACTATTTGAGTTTGATATTCATTAATATCTCCGGATCTATCACATTTATGTCTAAGGTGAATTGGTTGTATATTCTTTGGAGGGATTTTTTGGTACCAATTAACTGTTCACATGTGGCTTTATCACCAGCTCCTGCCTACGTTCCTGGCTTGAGCAGGACACCTCTTGTCCTACCTGCAGAATGTCGCTCAATATTAATGAAGACAACCGTGCTGGCGAACCCCGACAGCGAGACACCCTTGATGAAAATATAGGGCCTGTACCAGTTGTGGAGGGCAGGCCACACCTTAACCATCACAACCACTTCTTCCATTTTGATGGTAAGCTGCTCATGTTTAATAAGCATTTACAATAAGCATGTATTCATTTTTTTAAATCCATCAATATCTGCAAAATTATTTAGTTACCACGTAGTAATTTAGGAGATTGGAGTTCTAGAAGTTGCATTTCATTCACCAAAAATTACAACTTAAGTTCAGGAAAATAATCCGAAAGGAAGTTGGTTTTTTTGGCTATTAATTGCTGCTGGATGGGGACATTGAACATGTTCGAGGGAAAGAACTGGAACAGGCTTTAAAGATGTTGTAGGCTATTAGAAGTTAAATTTGTGAAGGCAAGGCTGGATGCTATTCCAGGTTAATGAGCGGATGAGACTGCCTACGGTATTGGAAATGCCAACGAGCCAGAAATGTTGACAGAACTGTGGGGAGCAAATGACTGCCCTAATCTCCTCCTCCTTCCCAATACCCTGGGCAAGAACATGATCTGCAGGTGCTTAAGAGATCTGTTTCCCAAGTGTAGAGACAATCTGAATTGAGCACTGATTCCTACATATGTTTTTAGCATAGAACTCAAAATTACATATAATATTGTATCCATATAATTTACATGGGAGCCATGTCTCTGTTATGCAAGGGATTGCTCAAGGCAAATTGTGATTGGTAACAACACTTTCGTTTTAAAGCTATGATTTCCTATTATAGTGACATGGTGATTTTTCAAATTTTTTTGGGTCAAATGTTTTAGATGGGTAGCAATTGGCAATTAGATGGGTAGCAATTGGCAATTAGTACAGGATTGGTACACCGATTGAATGTGCTCACATACCAATACTAACAGTCGTAATATAGCTGTGACACCCAAGTTCACAAGTGCAATGCAAGTGTGTCTCCTTGTATATTGTTTATACATATTTAAAACTTAACTAGACCAGTCATATAAATAGTGAACAGGTCAAGGCTGGTAATTCTACAATGAGTAACTACCCTCCAGAATCCCCAAAACCTGTCCACCAGCTACAAGGCACAAGTCAAGAGTGCAATGGATACACTCCACTTTCCTGGATGAGTTCAATAAACATTCAGGAAGCTCAATACCATCCAAGACGAAACAGCCCACATGATTGGCGTCCCATCCACTACATTTACTCCCTTCAGTGTGAAATAGCAGCAGTGTATGCCATCTACAGAATGCAGCACAGCAATTCATTAAGACTCCTTTCATAGCACCGTCCAAACCAGTGACCTCTACCACCTAGAAGAACAATGGTACAAGTTACAGAGCATGCTGACTTGGAATTATATCCCCATTATTTCACTGTCCCTGGGTCAAAATCCTGGAATTCCCCACCCTAACAGCCCTGTTTTGTATGTACACCATATGAACTGCAGCGGTTCAAGAAGGAAGCTCACTATTACCTTGAGACCAATTGGGGTCAACAGTAAATTATGCCGATCTCAGTGATGCTCGTGTCCCATGAACACATTTTTTTGAAATATCACCATGTCATGATAGCTTTAAAACAAAAGTGCTGTTACCTCTTCAGTAACTCAGGACCCCAACTCTATTCTTGTATTACAGTAGCCTGTTAATTACTTCCTGCCTTGTGTGTGATACAAGCACTTTACACTCTTGTAAAAATAACAATAGCATAAAACTGAATAAAATCACAAGAAAGAGAAACAGGAGTAGGAAAATTGCCCATCGAGCCTGCTCTGGTGTTCGATAAGATAATGGCTGATCTGATTGTGGCCGTAAATCCATTTTCTTGCCTGTCTTCCAATAACCTTTGACTGCCTTGGAGATCAAAGCTTGCACTTGAATAATTTTTGAAAATAAATTCTGTTTTTCCAATTAAAGGGCAATTTAGTGTGGCCAATCCCCCTCCCTGCACATCCCGCTGCCTTGGGAAAGTGGGAAGCATAATCAAAGACCCCTACCACCCGGCTTACTCGCTCTTCCAACTTCTTCCATCGGGCAGGAGATGCAGAAGTCTGAGAGCACGCACCAACAGATTCAAAAACAGCTTCTCCCCCGCTGTTACCAGACTCCTAAACAACCCGCTTATGGACTAATGGACTTCTCGACTGAGTAGTACTGCACTCCGTATGCTTTGCCCGATACCTGTATCTATGTATTTACATTGTGTATTTTATGATTGCCTTATAGTGTATTTTCTTTTCATCTACGGAATTATCTGTTTGAGCTGCACGCAGAACTATATTTTTCACAGTACCTCGGTACACGTGACAATCCAATCCAATTTTTGGGTTGTGGTGGTGAGACCCACGCAAACACGGACAGTGACCGGGGGCTGGGATTGAACCAGGGTCCTCGGTGCCGTGAAATAGCAGTGCTAACCACTGTGCCGCCCTTCTCGTGCTTGAATATATTCAACAACCTTGCGGCCACTGCTCTCTATCAAAGAGAATTCAGAAGACTAATGACTCTCTGGGAGAAGATATTCTTCCTCATCATTTAGATGGCAGGTCCCTCATTTTTGAACTGGTCCTCTTCGCTTTAGATACCCCCAAAGAGGAAACATCCTCTCAGCGTTTACCCTGTCAAGCCACTCAGTATCTTGTATTTCAATACCATTGGCTCTCATTCTTCTAAACTCCACTGAGAAAAGGCCCAACCTGCACAACTGTTCCTCATTAAACAACCCCTCATGTCAAGAATTGATCGAGTAATCCTTCTCTGAACGGCTTACAATGCAAGTATTTCTGGCCTTAAGAAAGGTGAGAAAATCCCAGTACACGATACTCCAAGTGAGGTCTCACCAATCCTCTGTACAGTTGTAGCAAGGCTTCCTTACTTTTGTTTTCCATCCCCTTTACAATAAGGGCCAGAATTCTACTTATCTTAATTACTTGCTGTACCTGAATGCAAACTCTTTGTACAAGGACACCCAGATCTCTCATTACTGCATCATTCTGCGGTGTGTCTCCATTTAAATAATCTGCTTTTCTATTCTTTCTGCTGAAGTGGATGATCTCCTTTTTTCTCACATTATACTCCACCTGACACTTTTTGCTCACTCAACCTACCCATATCCCTTTGCAGACATTTGTACCCTTCTCACAACTTATTTTGCTTCGTATCTTTGTAGGATCAACAAATTAATTTCCCCCCCCCAATTAAGGGGCAAGTTGGCTGGACAATCCACCTCCCTACACATCTTTGGGTTGTGGGGGTGAGACCGTGCAGACACTGGGAGAATGCGCAAACTCCAAACATACAGTGACCCGGGATTGAATCTGGATCCTAGGTGTGTGAGCCAGCAGTGCTCACCACTGCGCCACCATGCCACCCAAATGATCAGCAAATTTGGCTACGACACAGTCTCTACCCATGTCCAAGTCATTGTTGTGGCCTCAACCTTGATCCCTGTGGCACTGCATTAAGTTGCATTTTGCCAACCTGAAAATGGCCTCGAAAATGACTTTTCTATTTGTTAGCCAATCCTCTATCTGTGTAAAATATCATCCCCAATACCATGAACTCTTGTACAGTAATATTTTATTTGGCACCTTTGTCAGATGCCTTTTGGAAATTCAAATGCACTATATGTATTATCATAGAATTTACCATAGAATTTACAGTGCAGAAGGAGGCCATTCGGCCCATCGAGTCTGCACCGGCACTTGGAAAGAGCATCCTACCCAAGATCAACACCTCCACCCTATCCCCATAACCCAGTAACCCCACCCAACACTAAGGGCAATTTTGGACACTAAGGGCAATTTATCATGGCCAATCCACCTAACCTGCACATCTTTGGACTGTGGGAGGAAACCGGAGCACCCGGAGGAAACCCGCGCGCACACTGGGAGGATGTGCAGACTCCGCATAGACAGTGACCCAAGCCGGAATCGAACCTGGGACCCTGGAGCTGTGAAGCAATTGTGCTATCCACAATGCTACCGTGCTGCCCCTTTTATTAATTATCCTTAGTTATATTAGTTATCCTTTAACCACCCTGCTTGTTACATTCTCAAAGAGCTCTGATAAATTTGATACCCTGATTATTGCTGTTGATACATTCCAGGATCTCGGATTGCCAGTTGGCTGCCTAGTTTCTCAGTGGAAGTAATGCATACAACAAATATTCTTGGCATTGCGCAGGTGAACAATTCTCAGCTCAACGCTATGGTAAGTCAAATGAGAGAATACACTGGGTATTTGAATGGTCGTTCGGTAGTACGAAAACAACATTTTGTCACTGCTTAATGGTCGTGCACTCAGGCAAGTATAGCAATGTGAGGGGAAGCAATGACTTGGACTGTATTCACACAATTCTCTTCCAATAAAAACTTGTTGTTTCCCCTGACATTGGTATTCCTGCGATTTTCCTGATTGAGTGTGAGACAAAGCTTCAACAAACCTTGTATAAGGTGTTGGTGAGGCCGCATCTGGAGCATTGTGTTCAGTTTTGGTCTCCTTACCTGAGAAAGGACATATTGGCACTGGAGGGAGTGCAGAGGAGATTCACTAGGTTGATCCCAGAGTTGAGGGGATTAGATTATGACGAGAGGTTGAGTAGACTGGGACTGTACTCATTGGAGTTTAGAAGGATGCGGGGGGATCTTATTGAAACATATAAAATTATGAAGGGAATAGATAGGATAGATGCGGGCCGGTTGTTTCCACTGGTCGGGGAAAGCAGAACTAGGGGCATAGCCTCAAAATAAGGGGAGGTAGATTTAGGACGGAGTGTAGGAGGAACTTCTTCACCCAAAGGGTTGTGAATCTCTGGAATTCCTTGCCCAGTGAAGTACTTGAGGCTCCTTCTTTAAACGTTTTTAAGAAAAAGATAGATGTCTTTCTAAAGAATAAAGGGATTCGGGGATATGGTGTACGGGCCGGAGAGTGGAGCTGAGTCCACAAAGATCCGCCATGATCTCATTAAATGGCGGAGCAGGCTCGCGGGGCCAGATGGCCTACTCCTGTTCCTAATTCTTATGTTCTTATGCTCTTATGTAAAATGTATTTTTTCAACAATGCATATAGTGTATTCTGTCATTATTTATTTCCTCACATAGCGATCAGTAATGTGTTTGGAGTATTTTTTTAAAAAAAGTTTACTCTTTTTAACACTTTAAGCATAAAACAAAATGCACAAGAACAATGGACACCCCCACCCCAATCTCCCAACAACACCCCAATAAACTCAGGAATAGCCCCTCTCCCCCCTCTCGGCTGGTGGTAACCAGCTCTTTAAAGTGAAGAACAAACAGACTCCATCTCTTGTGGAATCCCTCAATCGCTCCACTCACGGTAGACGTAACCTTCTCCAAATACAGGACCCCGAGCCAACTGGGTCGCTGGGCAGAGACAATCACCTCCACCCTAGTAGGACCTGCCTGCGAACAATGAGCGAGGCGAAGGCAGAGCTTCTGCCCCCACTCCCGTCTGCAGTTCTGGCAAATCCAACCAAATATGGCCCCAGAGGACTGTGCTCCAAATCCAAGTACAAGATCGCTGACAAAGTGCTGAAAAACAACCCCCAAAATGTCGGGCAGTACCAAAACACATGTACATGCTTGGCCGGACCCCTCCCACACCGCTCGCAAATATCCTCTACCCACTGAAACAGCCGGCTCGTCCACAACCTTGCCAGGTGTGCTTCGTGCCCACCTTAACTGTATTAACTCCAGCCTCGCACACTAAGTTGAGGCATTCACCCTCCGCAACACCTCACACCACAACCCCTCCTCCAATGCCACCCCAGGTCCTTCTCCCACTTGGCCCTAACCCCTCCAGCAACGGCATATCCTCCTCCAAAATCGTCCCATAAGTCGGCGAGATGATCTTCTCCTCTAACCCCATCACTGGCAACACCCCCTCCCCCCCCTCCCCCCCCCAACTGACAACGAGGAAGGAGGTGCAGCGGAAATGGCGGGAAAACCTTCCTTGCAAAGTCCTGCACATGCATATACCTAAAGGCCTATCCCCGCAGAATCCCAAACTTCTCCGTCAACTCCTCCAAACTCCCAAACCGCCTTTCAAAAATAAGCCCTTCACTTAAATCACCTCTTCCTCCTTCCACCCCTGAAACCTAGCATCTAGTCCACCGGCTCAAACACATGATTCTCGAACCTGCATCAGCTTCGATCCTGCCTCTAACTTAAAATGCTGCCGAAATTGCCTCCATATCCTCAACATGGCTACCATCAGACTACCTGGGTATTTCCCTGGGGCAAACGGGAGCGCCTCCGCTGCCAGCGGCAGCAACCCCAACCCCCTACAAGAGTCTGCCTACATCCTCACCGACATCTCCTCCGGCTCCCTCCCCCAGCCCTGCACGTACTTTGCATTCGCCACTCGATAGTAATACATCAGATTCGGAAGAACCAAACCTCCCGACATGTTGCCCTCTCTGAAGAACCATTTTCCGAATCCTCGCCACCCTACCGGCCCATACAAACGACAAAATTCAAACGCCCCCATGAAAAATGCCTTTGGCATAAAGACCGGTAAGCACTGAAATAAAAACTGCGGCAGGATATTCATCTTTTCAATTCATCGAGCTGGAACCGGTCTCGCGCATGCTGCACCTCCACGTACCTGAAGTGAGTAGTCGTAACATGAAATGGCAAACCCCCAATCCAGCTCCCCTGAAAAAGCCTAAATTGCTTGAGCAGCCCCAATATATCCCCCCACTGAGACCCGGGTTAGAAATGTACAACAAAAGGCCGTCAACATACAGGGGCACCTTAAACCGCCCCCCCGCCCCCCCCCCAAAATCCGAGCAGCACAGCGCAATGGCCGAGGGCTCCATCGCCAGCGCAAACAAAAGGGGCGTGATACCCCTGTCACATTCCTCAATGCAGCTGAAAATATCCCGTGTTCACCTTATTTGTATGAACACGCGCCTTTGGTTCGTTATATAACAATTTGACTTGTGCCACAAAATTGTGTTCAATCCCAAGCCGATTCAACACCGCAAACAAATAATTCCATTCCACTCGATCAGATGCCTTCTCCGCATCCAGCACCACCACTTCATCTCTCTTCCCCCCCCCCCCCCCCCCCCCGCCCTTTTCGACAAGCTTTGCATATTCGAGGACAACTGCTTACCCGTTACAAACTCCGCCTGATCCTCCCTAACCACCCCTGGAAGGCACTCGTCCAACCTAAGTGGCAACACTTTGGCAAGAATCTTGGCATCCACATTTAACAGGGATGCCAATAGGGCCCACACTCCACCGGGTCCTTATTGTTTTATAGCAACAGCGAAATGGATGCCTGTGCCATTGTTTCTGGGAGTGCCCCCTTAGTCACTGCGTCCATCTGGCCCCAGTGCTTTACTCATTTGCATTTTCCCTATCGCTGTCCGAACCTCCTCAATCCCCACTGGCTCCTCCAACCCGCCCTCTCTTGCTTTCCTACTTTAGCACACTCCAGCCCCTCCAAGAACTCCCTCATATCTGAATGGCCAGGTGGACCACATCGAATCACGCATTACACTTATAGAGCGCTGCCTTTGCCCTGTTAAACGATACCCGCCATCTTGCCAGCTCCACTGTGAGATCCTGGTATATGTGAATATCTCTGCCTTCCCACCTCGCCTATTGATTCTGCTTGGCCCATCTCTTATCCTTGATCTGATAGCTGTGAAAACAGTCTACCACAGCTCTTGGTGGATCATTTGCCTTTGGCTTCGGCCGGAGCGACCAATGAGTCCTATACAGCAAAGAGGGAGGTGCTCCCCTCCCTCAACAACTTGGCAAACAGCTCCGAAAAGTACTCTTGTCGGCCTCCAATCCCTCTGGCAGTCCCATGATCTGAAGATTCTGCCACCGTGACCTGTTCTCTAGGTCCTCCACTTTGGCTCTCAGCCCTTTCCTCCACCTTCCTCCTTACTTTCCTCCACCTTCCGCAGCTGCTCCTCCCATCGAGGCGAGCTGGTCACTGTGCCTCCTCCACCCTCTTCAACGCCTCTCCATGCTCCAGCACCACCGTCCACATCTTTCCAAGAGCCTCCTGTATCGTGGCCAACCTATCGTCCACCAACTGTTAGAGCTTTTCCATCCCATTATCTCCTTACCATGCTGCTCAAAATGCTTAACGAATTGCCACTGAAACTCCACCACCATCACCTCGGACAGCGTGTACACTGATGGGGGCAGCCCCACCCGGCGAGTTTGCCCCCACACTACTTCCGTCCCTAGTTCTTCCTCCCAATTCTGCTTTGCTCTGCCCAGTAGTGCTCTCGTCCCTTCTAAAAGTCAGGAAAAATCGTCCATATATGTTCCCGCTGTTCCCTCTTTTCATACTGTTTGCATCCAGTAGCTCCTCTAACTTTGTGTCTCTCGGGGCTCTAGGGTACCTCGTTGTCTCCTCGCGGAGAAAGTTTTCAATTTGTAATGTTGGAGTTCCTGTCTGTTCGGTTGTTCCAGTCTCTCTGTCAGCTCTTCTAAGGCCGCGAGTTTGACCCCAATGTAAAAGTCTCTGATTCATAATAATTTTATCTATTCTTTGGAAAAAGGCCTTGGGGCTGAAGATCGGTATGGATCTAAACAGGAAGAGGAACCTTGGCAGTACATTCTTCGTGATTGCTTGCACCCTCCCTGCCAGGGAAAGTGAGGGTGCATCCCATCTCTGCAGGTCCTTTTTAACTTCCTCCACCAAACTGGCCAGATTCCACTTGTGGATCTGTGTCCAATCGTGGGCTATCTGGATCCGCAAATTTGTTGAAATGGAAGACATTCCAGCTCTGTCCTTCCCCCGTTTGGGTTCACGGGGAAAACCTCACATTTGCCAAGTTGAGTTTGTAGCCCGAGAAGGCCCCAAACTCTTCCAGGAGCTTCATTATTTTCTTTAAGCCGTTCTGCGGGTCCGAGATGTAGAGAAGCAGATTATCCAAATAGAGTGAGACTCTGCTCTCTACCTCCTCTTCGGATACACTTCCAGCTTCTCGCATCTCGCAGGGCGATCGCCAGAGATTCACTTGCCATGGCGAACAGGAGTTGGAACAGTGAACATCCCTGCCTGGTGCCTATGCGTATTCAGAGCTGGTGGTGTTGGTCCTTGGGGCATTGTGTAGGAGTTTCACCCACGTGGTGAAACCTGTTCCCAGCCCAAACCGCTCCAGTATCTCCATTAAGTACTTCTATTTGACTCTGTCTAAGGCCTTTTCTGTGTCCCCTGGTGTTCTCTCCCCGGATGGGGTCAGTATTACGTTCAGCAGCCGCCTGATGTTCGCAGTTGGCAGTCTACCCTTGACAAAGCCCGTCTGGTTCTCTGCAACCACTTCTGGTACGCAGTTCTCCAGTCTCTTGGCCAGGACCGTCGTGAGTATTTTCACATCTGCGTTCAGCAGCGAAGCTGGTTGATATGATCTGCAATCCATCGGGTCTTTGTCTTTTTTGGGTATCAGCCTGTGTTTGCGTTGGAGACAGGGTACCCCTCACTAACAAGTCTGCGAACATCCCCTGTAGATGCAGGACAAGAGCGGGTGCAAATATTATGTAGGAGTCTGCCAGGGATCCATCCGGCTCCGGCGCCTTCCTTGCCTGCATGGAGTTGATATTCTCCATGACCTCACACAGTCCTATTGGTGCTTCCAGCTCCCTCTGTCTACTGTCTACCGTCCCTCAAGACCGGTATATCCAGTCCATCGAGGAACCTCAAATGCTTGGTTGGCCTTTTTTGGTTCGGCTACCAGTCCACCTCTGCTTTTCTTTACCTAGGCTCTTTCCCTCGTGGCTGCTGTGTTTTCAGCTGGGGAGCCAGCAGGCGGCTAGTATTCTCCATGTTCATAAAAGGTCCCCCATGTCTGGCGAAGTTGGTACACTGCCTTCCTGGTCGATAGCAGGTTAAAGTCCATTTGTAGCTTTTCCGTCTCCGCCAGAAGCTCTACAGTCGAGGCCTCGGAGTACCTTCTGTCGAATTCCAGGAAGGAGTCGATCAGTTGCTGCCTGGCCACCCTCTCTTCCCTGTCTCCTCTAATCACCACCTTCAGTGCCTCCCAGAATGTGGAAGGTGAGACTTCCCCATTCTGGCTGTTAGTAATGTGGCCTGTGATGTTTTCTGGCAGACGACCTTGTCGGCCAAGAGGTCCGTTTCCAAACTCTATGTGGGGGCATGGGCACGGCCCGTCTCCAACCTCACATCCATGTAATGTGAAGTGTGGTCGCAGATGACTATCGCGGAGTATTCCACTCTGACTATTTCTGGAAGCACCGATTTCCCTACTGTGATGAGGCCACTAATGTCGTCAAATGTGGCCTGCTTACTTCTATCTTTATTGAGCCTCTCATGATTTGTTTGATTCTCTATAAACTTGACAGATTTTGCAGCTTTCTTGCTGGCACTATTAATTGAAAATAACTTTAATTATTTGCACTTGGAAATACCATCCAAATATTATCCTCCTTTTGTATTAAATTGGTAGATTTGTTGTCGGTGGTGAGGGGTTAAGGCAGAATTACAGGAATATGTTGCCTTTCTCGAGTGTAATTATTGCACCATTATTACCTACAGGCTCATCAGATCCAAGAGATGTTTCCCCAGGT
This sequence comes from Scyliorhinus torazame, assembly GCF_047496885.1. Taxonomy (NCBI): domain Eukaryota; kingdom Metazoa; phylum Chordata; class Chondrichthyes; order Carcharhiniformes; family Scyliorhinidae; genus Scyliorhinus; species Scyliorhinus torazame. Next base: position 103,249,667 of record NC_092716.1, on the reverse strand, counting down.
TCCATATCATCTGGTCCTCCAGGATCTACAGCTAACGCGTTCCATAGAAATCACCACTGATAACATACTAGAAGGACGAATTCAAGTCCCCTTTCCCCAGCAGGTTAGTGCTCTTTTTGTTTTACATGTATTTATTTATTATATTAATTTGAACTTCGGTTGTTCATTGCTCATGTCTGTCCCCTTCAATGAATTTCAACAGCGTCAAGAAAATAGACCAGCACTGAATGGTCCAGCTGTGGAAGAGAACGATGATCATTCAGGCGATTCAAACAGTGAAGATCAGGTAAATTATAATTCTTGGTACATCTTGATTATATGAGACTTGGAATACTGCTCTGTAGGAGGAAACTCCTTGAGCACCTCTTGCACAACTGGGCTGGATATAAGTCCATTTTTGAAGCATTAGGCCCTGGTCTCTTTATCGCAACTCTAATGGCTGGTGTTTCTTAAATTTCAGATTTGCCTCCTCATATAATGTTCTTCCTTGCTTCTACATTGCTCTGAAATCAAGACTGATCCCACTGTATTTAATGCATTCTTTTCCAAAACACATCCTTGCTGACCGGTTTTTCACAATATGAGTGATGGGATTACCTTCTGAAACTCCTATATTTGCATCAAATAGGTTTGCCATGTGAAAGAAAAATACTGCCCAAACTGGACAACAAATACTCCCAATCTTTTCATTTACCTGTCTTGCAATCCTCAGGTCTTTAAAAGCTAAGCTTGGTGTGATCCAGCACTATATAAATTGCCTTTTTAGTTTTTGCAATTTTCAGCCTAGGTGGTACCCTGCATTGTGCAACCATAATCCTCTAGCTTAGCATGTTACAGCGCCTAGTCAGCTCTCAACAGTGGCTGAGACTGGACCAGGACTTTTTAAGTTTTAAGATGGTACGGAAAGATCGATTTGTTCCAAGAGTGATATTATAAGAAATAGGATTTGCTTATTTTCTAAACAAATTTTATTAAAAGAAAATTATTTAACATTTTAAACATCAACTCTAACAATAGCAGATTGCATGTTTCATCGTCACTATTACTGAGATTCAATTTTATTAATTGAATTTTAAATTCTATGGGGTGGCACTGTGGTGCAGTGGTTAGCACTGCTGCCTACGATGCTGAGGACCCGGGTTTGATCCCGGCCCCGGGTCACTGTCTGTGTGGAGTTTGCACATTCTCTCCATGTCTGCGTGGGTTCACCCTCCAACCCAAAGATGTGCAGGTTAAGTGGGTTGGCAACACTAAATTGCCCCCTAATTGGGGAAAAAAATAAATAATTGGGTAAAAATAAATTTATTCCAAAAAAAAACATTTCACAAGGCCTGGATTACTAGTCTCCTGATTTTACAACTCTGCCACCATCTTCCCTGAGGTACTACGAAAAACAACATCTGATGGTTGCACACTTATCAGCTCAGCATTTTAGGCTATTCAAACGGTAACAGTTCAAAGGTTCACTACAAGATACTGCCTTTTAAATCTTTTTAATGCTACAGAATCCTAATTACAATGCCCCAGATTATAAACTGCATTGGATCCATATAGAGTGAAATAAAAGATTGGAAGAAATATGTCATGCTGAAATGGATATACTGCAGACTAATCATTGAAAGGAAGTTGAAGAAATATTTGAACATAAATGTGAAATGAATAAAAGGCATAGAATAAGAATCCGGGATCATTTTATCCACTCCTGAACTGGCAGAAAGTAGCAAAAAAGGGTATAGGATTGGGGTTTTGAGCAGTACTCTTTCTTATCTAGAGTATGAACATTGTTAGATCTAGTTATGAGGAATGAACTAGAAATGATCAGTCCAGTAATTATAGAAGAATGTCTAGCTGTAGCTATAACACACTATTGGGTTTGTTAAAGATTCAAAATGGCATAAGACAAAGACCAAAGTAATTTGATTTTAAGGGATGAGAATAGAACTAGGAAGTATTTACTGACGCATGTGAATAAACAGAAATGTTTGGAGTGTTGTCCAATACATTTGACATCCCATTTAAAAAGGGCAAACTGGCCAGTCATGACAGACCATGGATGATTAAAGAACTGAAGGCAAAATTACAACTAAATGGCAATACACAGCCTGTGGACAAACGAGGAGAAGATGATGAGAGAATACAAACGGATTCGGAAAGAGGTCAATAGGACTTCCGGTGACGGCATGCGAATGCAGGTCGCACGAAAGATGGTGCCTGCCAGGGCCGTGGTATTTTGATACCTTTTGCCCATTTTATGTCTGGGAATTTTGGGTTCTGCCCCAATAGTTTGGTCTGGAGAACTGCAAGGCGACAGAGTAATGTCACCAGCCTCAACGAAAAATGCCACGGGAAACAAATCCCTGGCTCCTAGCCCGACAAAGGAATCTGGGGGAGAAAATATGGCAGAGGCGGCTGCACCCATGTCAGAGATGCTGGCTGGGGTAATGGCATAGGAGTTGGAGAAGTTTGGCAGGCAGATGAATGGTCAATTTGAGCAATAAGGGAAGGAGATTAAAGAGTCGATCAAAGCCACTCTTGAGGACTTCCGGTGGCAGCCATGGAGGAGTAGGTTGCACATTTGATAGCTCCCGCCTGTGATGGACTTTTGGACCTTTTTTCTCCCGTTTTCCCCCGATTTTATTGGATAAATCGGTGAAGAGTGAGCCAGTGAGGAGAAATCCCCCTCCAGTGTATGGAGAATTGGACCATAAGTGGCTGTGTCAGAAGACACAGTTCTACAAGGAAGACGCGAACAGAGCTGGCAACGCGGGAAAGCATGGTGGAGAAGCAGGGCACAGTGGTCGACGGAGCAGCTGGTGAAGTTTTTCGAAGATTACTTCGCCAAGCTTAAGAAGGACACGCCTGACCCGATCAAGGCTTCAATTGATTAGGTGGTGCAGAATCAAGAAATTCACGGACCTGTGATCCAGGAGGTGGTGAAAAAGGTGTCCGAGCATGAGGAATACCTAACCGGGCTGGAGACCAAGGTGGAGATGATGAATGATCGCCAGAAAAGAATGCAGGAGAAGCTGGAGGACCTGGAGAACAGGTCCAGGAGGCCCAATTCATTTTTCCCAATTAAGGGGCAATTTAGCATGGCCAATCCACCGACCCTGCACATCTTTGGGGTGTGGGGGCGAAACCCGTGCAAACTCCACATGGACAGTGACCCAGAGCCGGGATCGAACCTGGGACCTCGGCGCCGTGAGGCAGCAGTGCTAACCCACTGCGCCACCGTGCTGCCCTCCTGCTGGAGAAGTTGATGGGGACTGAGGTGTTCCCTCGGCCCCTGGACGTGGATAGAGCGCACAGAGCCCTCGCGAAGAAGCCCCGAGCGAGCGAGCCGCCGAGGGCGATGGTGGTACGTTTGCACCGATTCCTGGACAAGAAACATACTCTGCAGTGGGCCAAGAAAGAACTGAGCAGCAGGTGGGAGAATTGTGAACTGTGCATTTATCAAGATTAGGTGTAGATTTGACCAAGAGCAAGAGTAATCGGGCAAAAACGGCCCTCTTTAAAAGGGGGTGAAGTTCGGGATGTTGTACCCAGCCCATCTGTGGGTCATATGAGGAACGGGATTTTTACTTCGAAACACCAGTTGATGTATTGACTTTCATTAAGGAAAAAAGAATGGATGCGAACTAAAGACACTGAATCGTTGGAGAGTATTGTAGTGGCGATTTGTTGAAAATCCCTTTTGTGCTGGTTTGAATAAGTAGTGTTATGTGCAATAAGGGGCTGTTTCGATGGCTAAAGTTAACTTGGTCTTACTGGGAGCTGGTTGGAGGGGGGGTGGTTTCTGTGGTTGTTTATTTTCACTTTTTTCTGATGTTTGTTTACTGGGGAATGTGATGCTTTGAACATGTTTGTCCAAGTGGGGGGAGAGGGGAGAGAGCAATAGGGAGACAGACTGATTGGTGCCATGGGTGGGAGCTATCAAGTCCGTCTAGTCAGCTGACTCATGGAAGCACAGTGGGGGGCGAGCAGGTGTTAAGCTGGACCTTGATATCGGGAGGTTGGGTTTCTGGTGCTGTTACAGGGGGGTGGAGCTGCTTTGCTGACGGGGGAGGAACTGTTACGAGGGGACAAATGGGAGGTCGGGGACGGCAAATGCCCGAGGGGGGGTCTCGAGGAGGCTGGGGGCGCGAGAGTTGGAGGCTGGCCTAAAAAGGGTGATGGCTAGTGGGCGGGGGAAGGGGGGAGGGAAACCGAGAGAGAAGCCCCCAGACCAGGCTGATTACATGGAACGTTACAGGGTTGAAGGCTGCGCATTTGAGGGGGCTGAAGGCGGATGTAGCAATGTTACAAGAGACGCACCGAAAGGCTATAGACCAGACTAGATTGAGTAAGGGGTGGGTTGGCTAAATATTCCACGCCGGGCTGGACTCAAAGACCAGGGGCGATTGCGATCTTGATCAATAAATTTGAGGCAGGGAGAATCGTGTCAGACACCGGGGGTTACATGGTGAGTTGGAAGCTGGAGCGGGTGCGGGAGGTACTCGTGGACGTATATGCTCTGATTTGGAATTGTATGGAATTCATGAGGTGGGTATTAGGTAAGATCCCAGACATAGAGTCACAACTTGATAATGGGGCAGATTTTAATACAGTCATTGATCCGGAATTGGACCGGTCAAAATCCAGGATGGGGATGGTGCTAGCCGCAGCAAAGGAATTGAAGGGGTTTATGGAACAGATGGGGGGAGTAGACCCATGGAGGTTTGCATGGCCAAGGGCGAAGGAGTTTTCCTCCTTTTCCCATGTCCATAAGGTATACTCGCGCATCGACTTTTTTGTTCTGAACAGGGCTCTAATACTGGGGGTGGTGGATACTGAGTACTCGGCAATCGCAGTGTCGGATCATGCCCCATATTGGGTGGATCTACGGGTTAGTTTGGAGAAAGGACAACGCCCGCTATGGAGACTGGATGTGGGGTTGTTAGCAGATGAAGCGATCTGTGGGCGGGTGAACAAGTCCAGCCAAAACTACCTGGAAACAAATGATACGGGGGAGGTCTCTGCAGCAACGGTTTGGGAAGCTTTGAGGGCAGTGGTCAGAGGAAAATTAATCTCTATATGGGCCCACAGAGAAAAGGCGGAATGGGCTGCGCGGGATAGGTTAGTTGAGGAGATACTCCAGGTGGACAGGAGATACTCTAAGGTCCCGGACTCGGGCTACTGAGGGAGCAGCGGGGGGAAACGGCGTTTAGGCTGTTGACTACAGGGAAAGTGGTGGAACAGCTGAGGAAGGCTAGGGGGTGATTTATGAGTATGCAGATCCTCGGGGAATTTGCTAATTTCTCGGGGTATAAATTGAACATGGGGGAAAAGTGAGATCCAAGCAAGAGGGCAGGAGGAGAGACTGGGAGATCTGCCGTTTAGAATGGTAGGAAGGAGCTTTTGATATCTAGGAATCCAAGTGACCGGGAATGGGAGGCATTGCACAAGTTAAACCTATCCTGGCTCGTAGAACAAATGAAAGAGAACTTTAAGAGATGGGACATGCTCCCGCTATCACTGACGGGGAGGGTACAGACTGTGAAAATGACGGTCCTCCCCAGATTTTTGTTTGTCTTTCAGTGCCTCCCCATCTTTGTCCCGAGGACCCTTTTCAAGCGGGTGAATAAGGTTATTTTGGGCTTTGTGTGGGCGGGTAAAACCTCGCGAGTGAAGAAAGTGTCGCTGGAACGTAGTTTGGGGGGGGGGGGGGGGGGCGGGATTGGCGCTGCTGAACTTTTGCAATTGCTACTGGGTGACTAATATAGCCATGATTAGAAAGTGGGTAATGGGGGAGGGGTCGGTGTGGGAGCGGATGGAGGCGGCGTCATGTTAAGACACAAGTTTTGGAGCACTGATAACGGCACCTCTTCCGTTCCTGCTAGCCCGATACTCCACAAGTCCGGTGGTCGTGGCGGCTCTGAGAATCTGTGGGCAGTGGAAGAGATACAAGAGAGTGGAGGGAGCATCGATTTGGACCCCAATTTATAATAACCATCTGTTTGTACTGGGCAGGCTGGATGGTGGGTTCCGGAGATGGCAACGGGCAGGAATTAGGAGGATGGGGGATCTATTTATAGACTGAGCTTCCCCTGCTTGAAAGCCTTGGAGGATAAATTTGAATTGCCAGCAGGGAATGGGTTTAGGTATTTGCAGGTGCGAGACTTCTTGAGAAGGCAGGTTCTGGCCTTCTCGCTGCTGACGCCACGGGGGATACAGGTCAGAGTAGTCTCCAGTACCTGGGTGGGAGAGGGGAAGGTATCAGATTTTAACCAGGAACTGTTGGAATCGGTGGAAACTCCAGTGGAGGAGCTTAAGGACAAGTGGGAAAACAAGCGAGGAGGAGAGATCGAGGCGAGTCTGTGGGCGGATGCCCTAAGCAGGGTTAATACATCCTCATCATGTGCCAGGCTTAGCCTGATCCAATTCAAGGTAGTCCACCGGGCACACCAGACGGTGGTCCGGATGAGCAAGTTTTTTGGGGTAGAGGACAGGTACGCGAGAAGCCCAGCAAACCATGTCCACATGTTTTGGGCATGCCCGAAGCTTGGAGGGTTTTGGCAGGGTTTCGCTAAGGCAATGTCCACAGTACTTAAAACGTGGGTGGTGCCGAGTCCGGAGGTGGCAAACTTTGGAGTATCGGAAGAGCCGGGAGTTCAGGGGGCGAAAGAGGGCGACATCTTGGCCTTTGCCTCCCTGGTAGCCCGGAGACGGCTCTTATTAATGTGGAGGGACTCCAAGCCCCCGAGTGTAGAGACCTGGGTTAGTGACATGGCTGGGTTTCTCAGTCTCGAGAAAATAAAGTTCGCCTTAAGCGGGTCAATGGTTGGGTTCACCCGGAGGTGGCAGCTGTTCGTCGACTTTCTTGGGGAAAATTTAAATGTCAGCAGAAGCAGAATTCCAAGGGGAGGATGGGGGAGAGGGCCGGATTGTTGTTTTATGTGGGAAGATTGTGATGGGGTGGAAATATTTTTTGTGCCATGTTTATGTCGCTGTTATTGTTATTATTAAAAAAACTTGCAAATACCCTGATAAAAATGTTTTTTTTTGAAAAGCCACTATTGAGGAGGTGTTAGGCCTGACATAGGAATAGCTAGGCAAGATGATCATGGCTGTGAAGGAATAAGGGCAGATACTGAAGGGCGTGGAGGGAGAGGCACGAGTATCAACTTGCCTCGTTGGAAGCTGAGATACTGCTCGTGACTGACAGCAATAAGGGCCTGAATGCCAAAGTTGAAGATCTGGATAACGGGTCGAGACGCATGAACCCCAGAGTGGTGGAATTCCGGAGGGTGTTGAGGGCCCTGAGACCAACAGAGTACTTCTTGGAAATGTGTTTTTGATTGGTGGGAGGGGATGAAGTGTTCTCCACTCCAGAATTGGACAGGGCACATCAGACTCTGTGGCAGAAGTCGTGGCCGAACAAGCTACCACAGGCAGTGATCGTCCAATTTCAAAATTAACAGAGGAAGGAGCGGGTGCTGGAGTGGGCCAAGAAGAGTAGGAACAGCGATTGGGACGGGCACAGTGTGCATCTACCAGGACATTGGTACCGAACTGACGAAGCAGTGGGTGGCCTTTCAAAAGGCGAAGGAGCTACTGTACAATAAGGGTGTGAGGTTCAGGGTTGTGTATCCAGTGAGGCTCAGAGTCACGCTGGGCTCGAAGGATCACTATTTTGATATGCCAGAGCAGGCTGAGGCCTTCATCAAGGACAAAGGATTGGGACTGGTTTGAGGAGGGCTGTTGGGATTTTTTTGTATGTGTTGCCTCCCAGGTGCCAGGGTCCGTGATGTCTCGGATCGTGTTTTCGGGATCCTTATGGGGGAGGGGGAGCAGCCCCAAGTCGTGGTCCACATAGGTAATAACGGCATGGGTAGGAAAAGGGATAAGGATGTAAGGCAGGAATTCAGGGAGCTAGGGTGGAAACTTAGATCTAGGACAAACAGAGTTATTATCTCCGGGTTGTTACCCGTGCCACGTGCTAGCGAGACGAGGAATAGGGAGAGAGAGGAGTTGAACACGTTGCTACAGGGATGGTGCAGGAGGGAGGGTTTCGGATTTATGGATAATTGGGGCTCATTCTGGAGTCGGTGGCACCTCTACAAATGGGTTGGTCTACACCTGGACCAGAGGGGTACCAATATCCTGGGGGGGAAATTTGCTAATGCTCTTCGGCAGGGTTTAAACTAGTCCAGCAGGGGCTTGGGAACCTGAATTGTAGCTCCAGTATACAGGAGGTTGAGAGTAGTCATGAGTAAGGTTTCAGAGTTGCAGGAGTGTGCAGGCAGGAAGGTGGTTTAAAGTGTGTCTGCTTCAATGCTAGGAGCATCCGGAATAAGGTGGGTGAACTTGCGGCATGGGTTGGTACATGGGACTTTGATGTTGTGGCCATTTTGGAGACATGGATAGAGCAGGGACAGGAATGGTTGTTGCAGGTGCCGGGGTTTAGATATTTCAGTAAGCTCAGGGAAGGTGGTAAAAGAGGGGGAGGGGGTGGCATTGTTAGTCAAGGACAGTATTACGGTGGCAGAAAGGACGTTTGATGAGGACTCGTCTACTGAGGTAGTATGGGCTGAGGTTCGAAACAGGAAAAGAGAGGTCACCCTGTTAGGGGTTTTCTATAGGCCTCTGAAAAGTTCCAGAAATGTAGAGGAAAGGATTGCAAAGATGATTCTGGATAGGAGCGAAAGCAACAGGGTAGTTGTTATGGGGGACTTTAACTTTCCAAATATTGACTGGAAACGCTATAGTTCGAGTACTTTAGATGGGTCCGTTTTTGTCCAATATGTGCAGGAGGGTTTCCTGACACAGTATGCAGATAGGCCAACGAGAGGCGAGGCCATTTTGGATTTGGTACTGGGTAATGAACCAGGACAGGGAGTTAGATTTGGAGGTAGGTGAGCACTTTGGTGATAGTGACCACAATTCAATTACGTTTACTTTAGTGATGGAAAGGGATAGGTATATACCGCAGGGCAAAAGTTATATCTGGGGGAAAGGCAATTATGATGCAACGAGGCAAGACTTAGGATGCATCGGATGGAGAGGAAAACTGCAGGGGATGGGCACAATGGAAATGTGGAGCTTGTTCAAGGAACAGCTACTGCGTATCCTTGATAAGTATGTACCTGTCAGGCAGGGAGGAAGTAGTCGAGCAAGGGAACAGTGTTTTACTAAAGCAGTCGAAACACTTGTCAAGAGGAAGAAGGAGGCTTATGTAAAGATGAGACATGAAGGTTCAGTTAGGGCGCTCAAGAGTTACAAGTTAGCTAGGAAGGACCTAAAGAGAGAGCTAAGAAGAGCCAGGAGGGTGACATGAGAAGTCTTTGGCAGGTAGGATCAAGGATAACCCTAAAGCTTTCTATAGATATGTCAGGAATAAACGAATGACTAGGGTAAAAGTAGGGTCAGTCAAGGACAGTAGTGGGAAGTTGTGCTTGAAGTTCAAGGAGATAGGAGAGGTGCTAAATGAATATTTTTCATCAGTATTCACACAGGAAAAAGACAATGTTGTCGAGGAGAGTACTGAGATTCAGGCTACTCGACTAGAAGGACTTGAGGTTCATAAGGAGGTGTTAGCAATTCTGGAAAGTGTGAAAATAGATAAGTCCCCTGAGCCGGATGGGATTTCTCTCCTAGGATTCTATGGGAAGCAAGGGAGGAGATTGCTGAGCCATTGGCTTTGATCTTTAAGTCATCTTTGTCTGCACGAATAGTGCCAGAAGACTGGAGGATAGCAAATGTTGACCCCTTGTTCAAGAAGGGAAGTAGAGACAACCCCGGTAACCATAGACCAGTGAGCCTTACTTCTGTTGTGGGCAAAATCTTGGAAAGGTTTATAAGAGATAGGATGTATAATCAATCATCTGGAAAGGGATAATTTGATTAGAGATAGTCAACACGGTTTTGTGAAGGGTAGGTTGTGCCTCACAAACCTTATTGAGTTCTTTGAGAAGGTGACCAAACAGGTGGATGAGGGTAAAGCAGTTGATGTGTATATGGATTTCAGTAAAGAGTTTGATAAGGTTCCCCACGGTAGGCTACTGCAGAAAATACGGAGGCATGGGATTCAGGGTGATTTAGCAGTTTGGATCAAAAATTGGCTAGCTGGAAGAAGACAAAGGGTGGTTGATGGGAAATGTTCAGACTGGAGTCCAGTTACTAGTGGTGTGCCACAAGGATCTGTTTTGGGGCCACTGCTGTTTGTCATTTTTATAAATGACCTGGAGGAGGGCGTAGAAGGATGGGCGAGTAAATTTGCAGATGACACTAAAGTCGGTGGAGTTGTGGACAATGCGGAAGGATGTTACAAGTTACAGAGGGACATCGATAAGCTGCAGCGCTGGGCTGAGAGGTGCAAATGGAGTTTAATACAGAAAAGTGTGAGGTGATTCATTTTGGAAGGAATAACCGGAAGACCGAGTACTGGGCTAATGGTAAGATTCTTGGCAGTATGGCTGAGCAGAGAGATTTCGGTGTCAATGTACATGGATCCCTGAAAGTTACCACCCAGGTTGAGAGGGTTGTTAAGAAGGCGTATGGTGTGTTAGCTTTTATCGGTGGAGGGATTGAATTTCAGAGCCATGAGGTCATGTTGCAGCTGTCCAAAACACTGGTGCGGCCGCATTTGGAGTATTACGTGCAATTCTGGTCGGCGCATTATAGGAAGGATGTGGAAGACTTCCGGTTGCTGCTATGCGGAGCTACGTCGCACATTGGGCGGCTCGCGCAAAAAGGGACGTTCGGACTCTTTTCAGGGCCCCCAACAGCACTTTTCCGACGTTTCCCGGTGTGGGGCGGAGATTACAACAGTTCCCCGACAGTATATGGCTTTTACCAGGAGCGGGGCGACTAAAAAGGTGGAGGTGGACCCGAAGAAGGTGCGAGGGAAGAAGAACAAGATGGCGGCGGGCGGAGACCAGGCAGCGTGGATGCAGTGGGCGGATGAGCAGCAGGAGGGTATCCAGCGCTGCTTCAGAGAGATTAAAGCGGACCTGCTTGAGCCGATGAAGGCTTCTATTGATAAGCTGCTGGAGACACTGACGGCCCAGGGGGTGGCGATCCGCGAGGCTCGACAAAAGATCTCTGACAATGAGGACGAGATCTTAGGCCTGGCGGTAAAGGTGGAGGCGCACGAGGCGCTCCACAAGAAATGGCAGGAGCGGTTCGAGGAGATGGAGAATCGGTCGAGGCGCAAGAATCTGCGGATTCTGGGCCTTCTGGAGGGGCTGGACGTGGGGGCCTATGTGGTCACCATGTTGAACTCGCTGATGAGAGCGGGGTCCTTCTAGGGGCCCCTAGAGCTGGAAGGGGCCCATCGAGTGCTGGCGAGGAAGCCCAAGGCTACCGAGCCTCCGCGGGCGGTGCTGCTGCGGTTTCATCAGTTCGCTGATCGGGAGTGTGTGCTCAGGTGGGCTAAGAAGGAGAGGAGCAGCAGGTGGGAGAACGTGGAGGTTCGAATATACCAGGACTGGAATGCGGAGGTGGAGAAGAGGAGGGCTGGGTACAATCGAGCGAAGGCGGTGCTGCATAGGAAGGGGGTGAAATTTGGCATGTTGCAGCCGGCGCGACTGTGGGTCACCTACAAGGACCGGCACCATTATTTTGAGTCTCCGGAGGAGGCGTGGGCCTTTGTTCAGGCCGAGAAGTTGGACACAGATTGAGGGTCAGGATGGGCATTTGGGGATTGCGGTTGATGTGTTACTTTTTGAGGGGGGGTCCTTTGCTCTTGGGTTTTTTTTCTTCTCTTTCTGGTCGGTGAGGGTGGTTAGGGCAGGTTGGGCACTGTTTTGGTTGGGTTGATCGGGGGGTCTCTTGGAGGGGGGTAAGCAAATGGAACAGGGGTGGATGGGTGGCGGTGAGATGGGGCCCTGCGGGGAGGGGGAGGCCCGAGTTGGGGATGAGGGGACTGGGCCTGTAAAAGGAGCTGCGTCAGAGGTGGCGGGGCCGGGTAGGTGGAAAGCGCAGGCCTTTTCCCGCTGGAGGGGGCGGGGCCGGGGTGGGGAAGCGAGGGTTGTTTCCCGCACTTAGGATTGGAGGGGGAGAGCCTGCGGATGGGGAACGGAAGAGGAGGGTGTGTCACACAATGGGAGGAGTCGAAGGAGAGGCGGGAGTGGCCGGGGTCAGCAGGAGTCCGCTGACTTGCGGAAGTGCGATGGGGGGAGTAAAACAGCTAGGATGGTCCTAGACCGGGGTGGGGGGGGGGGGGAGGGAGAGGAGGAGGAGAGAGAGGAATCGAGTTGCTGCTAGTATGGTCAAGGGGGAGCTGGAGAGAGCGGAGGGGGGGTTCGGGACGGGGGGGGGGGTGTCGGGATGGGGGTCTGTCGCCGTGGGGAACGGGCCGGGTGTGCGGTGCGGGCGCGTGGCTGGCCGAGGAGGGGTTATGGCTAGTTGGCGGGGGAGGGGGGCGGGTAGCCCCCTGATCCGGCTGATAACCTGGAATGTAAGGGGACTGAATGGGCCGGTCAAGCAGGCCCGCGTGTTTGTGCACCTGAAGGGGCTCAAGGTGGATGTGGTTTTGCTCCTGATAATGGGGGGAGACTTTAATACGGTGCTGGATCCGGCACTGGATCACTCCAGGTCTAGGACAGGTACGAAGCCACCGGCGGCTAGAGTGCTGAGGTGGTTTATGGACCAGATGGGACGGGTGGACCCTTGGAGATTTTCAAGGCTGGGGGCTAGGGAATTTTCATTCTTCTCATGTCCATAAGGCTTATTCACGAATCGACTTTTATTTTGAGCAGGGCGCTGATAGCGAGAGTAGGGGATACCAAGTACTCGGCGATAGCCATTTCGGACCACGCCCCGCATTTGGTGGACTTAGAGCTGGGGGAGGAGAGGGACCAGTGCCCGCTGTGGCGCTTGGAGGTGGGGCTGTTGGCGGACGAGGAGGTGAGCGAGCGGGTCCGAGGAAGTGCAGAGAGGTACCTGGAGGCCAACGATAACGGGGAGGTCCGAGTGGGGTTGGTGTGGGAGGCAGTGGTTAGGGGAGAGCTGATCTCCATTAGGGCCCACAAGGAGCGGGGGGAGAGGGAGAGGCTGGTGGGGGAGATGGTGAGGGTAGACAGGAGGTATGCGGAGGTGCCCGAGGAAGGATTGTTGAGAAAGAGGCGCAGCCTCCAGGCCGAATTCGACCTGGTGACCACCAGGAAGGTGGAGGTGCAGTGGAGGAAGGCCCAGGGGGCGATTTAAGAGTATGGAGAAAAGGCAAGCCGGATGCTGGCGCATCAGCTTCGGAAGCGGGACGCAGCTCGGGAGATCGGGGGAGTTAAGGACAGGGGAGGGAGTGTGGTGCAGAGTTGGGTTGGCATCAATGGGGTCTTCAGGGACTTTTATGAGGAATTGTACCGGTCCGAGCCCCCTTTGGAGGAGGGAGGGATGGGCTGCTTCCTGAACCAATTGACCTTTCCGAAGGTGTAGGATGGACTGGTGGCGGGATTGGGGGCCCCGATTGGGCTGGAGGAGCTGACCAAAGGGATAGAAAGCATGCAGGCGGGGAAGGCACCGGGGCCGGACGGTTTCCCGGTCGAATTCTACAAAAAATATATGGACCTGTTGGGCCTGTTGCTAGTTAGGACCTTCAATGAGGCAAGGGAGGGGGGGGGGGCTTTGCCCCCGACGATGTTCCGGGCACTGATCTCCTTGATCCTGAAGCGGGACAAGGATCCCCTGCAGTGTGGGTCTTACAGGCCGATTTTGTTGCTATACGTAGATGCCAAGGTGCTGGCGAAGGTCTTAGCCAGGAGGATTGACGATTGTGTGCCGCAGATCATCCACGAAGATCAGATGGGGTTCGTGAAAGGGAGGCAGTTGAACGCGAATGTGCGGAGGCTTTTGAACGTTATCATGATGCCAGCGAGGGAGGGGGAGGCGGAGATAGTGATGGCGATGGACGCTGAGAAAGCCTTTGAAATGGTAGAGTGGGGGCACCTGTGGGAGGTGCTGAAGAGGTTTGGGTTTGGGGAGGGGTTTGTCAGGTGGGTTAGGCTGTTGTATGAGGTACTGATGGCAAGTGTGGCCACAAACAGGAGGAGGTCCGAGTACTTTCGGTTGCACCGAGGGACGAGGCAGGGGTGTCCCCTGCCCCCCCTTCTCTTCGCACTGGCGATTGAACCCCTGGCTATGGCACTGAGGGAGTCGAGGAACTGGAGGGGGTTGGTGCGGGGTGGGGAGGAGCATAGGGTGTTGCTCTATGCGGACGACTTGCTGCTATATGTGGCGGACCCGGTGGGGGGAATGCCGGAGGTAATGAGGATCCTTGGGGAATTCGGGGATTTCTCGGGGTACAAGCTCAACATGGGGTAGAGCGAGCTGTTCGTGGTTCACCCAGGGGACCAGGAGAGTGGGATTGGTGAGCTCCCACTAAAAAGGGCGGAGAGGAGCTCCAGGTATTTGGGGGTCCAGGTGGCCAGGAGCTGGGGGGCCCTTCATAGGCTTAATTTCACAAGGCTGGTGGAGCAAATGGAGGAGGAGTTCAAGAGGTGGGACACGTTGCCGCTGTCCTTGGCGGGTAGGGTGCAGTCAGTCAAAATGACGGTGCTCCCAAGGTTTTTGTTCCTGTTCCAGTGCCTCCCCGTGTTTATCCCGAAGGCCTTTTTTAGGCGGGTCAACAGGAGTATAATGGGGTTTGTATGGGCGAGGGACTCCGTGGGTGAGAAGGGTGTTCCTGGAGCGGAGTAGAGATAGCAGGGGGCTGGCGCTGCCCAACCTCTGTGGGTACTACTGGGCCGCCAATGCGACGCTGGTGATGGTGGGGGAGGGGGCTGCATGGAAGAGGCTGGAGACAGCGTCTTGTGTGGGTACGAGTCTCGGGGCGCTGGCAACGGCGCCGCTGCCGTTCCCTCCAAGGAGGTATACCACGAGCCCGGTGGTGGCGGCTGCCCTCAAAAATCTGGGGGCAGTGGAGGCAGCACAGGGGGGAAGCTGGGGCCTCGGTGTGGACCCCATTACGGGGGAACCACCGGTTCGTACCAGGGAGAACAGATGGAGGGTATTCGTGGTGGCACAGGGCAGGGATACGAAGGTTGGGGGACCTGTTTGTGGACGGGAAGTTCGCGATCCTGGGTGAGCTGGAGGAGAAGTACGGGCTCTCTTTCCCCCCCCCCGCCCCGAGAACACCTTCAGGTACTTGCAGGTAAGGGCGTTTGCCAGGCGGCAGGTGATGGAATTCCCGCGGCTACTGCCACACACAGTACAGGACAGAGTGCTCTCGGGAGGGGGGGGGGGGGGGGAGGGAGGAGAAGAGGGGAGAGCGGTGGGGAGGGGGAGAGGGGAGGGCGGGCGGGGGGAGAGGGGAGGGGGGGAAGTGGGGAAGATCTCGGAAACTTACCAGGTGATGCCGGAGGAGGAGGCCTCGGTGGTGGAGGTGAAGGGTGAGGAGGAGTTGGGAGAGGAGATTGAGGAAGGGACGTGGGCAGATGCCCTAGGGAGGGTGAACTCTTCCTCATCATGCGCGAGGCTCAGCCTCATACAGGTTAAGGTGCTGCACAGGGCACACATGACCGGGACAAGGATGAGCCGGTTTTTTGGGGGTGAGGACAGGTGTGTTAGGTGCTCCGGGAGCCCAGCAAATCACACCCATATTTTCTGGCCGTGCCCAGCACTGGAGGAATTTTGGAAGGGCGTAACGAGGACGGTGTCGAGGGTGGTAGAATCCAGGGTCAAACCGGGCTGGGGGCTCTCAATATTTGGGGTGGCAGAGGAACCGGGAGTGCAGGAGGCGAAAGAGGCCAGTATTCTGGCCTTTGCGTCCCTGGTAGCCCGGCGAAGGATTCTTCTTCAGTGGAAGCATGCGACCTTAATAAAAATTATTTTAAAAAAAAATAATAAATTTCTGGGTATGGAAAAAATCACGTCCGCCTTGTGGGATCTTGTATTGGGGTTCGCCCGAAGGTGGCAACCATTCATCGACTTATTCACGGGAGAGTAAACGTCAGCGGGAGGGGGGGGGGGCGAAAGTAGAGTAGGAGGGATAAATAGGTGGGTAGTGTCGATGGGAGAGGAGCAGGTATGTGCATTATGGTTTGGTTGAAGTGTTGGTTTTCTGTTGATGTTTGCATATTTCTGTAACTGTTTACAATGCCAAAAAATACCTCAATAAAATTGTTTGTTTAAAAAAAAAAAAGGAAGGATGTGGAAGCATTGGAAAGGGTGCAAAGGAGATTTACCAGAATGTTGCCTGGTATGGAGGGAAGATCTTATCAGGAAAGGCTGAGGGACTTGAGGCTGTTTTCGTTAGAGAGAAGAAGATTAAGAGGTGACTTAATTGAGGCATACAAGATGATCAGAGGATTGGATAGGGTGGACAGTGAGAGCCTTTTTCCTCGGATGGTGATGTCTAGCACGAGGGGACATAGCTTTAAATTGAGGGGAGATAGATATAGGACAGATGTCAGAGGTAGGTTCTTTACTCAGAGAGTAGTAAGGGCGTGGAATGCCCTGCCTGAAAAGTAGTGGACTCGCCAACATTAAGGGCATTTAAATGGTCATTGGATAAACATATGGATGATAATGGAATAGTGTAGATGGGCTTTAGATTGGTTTCACAGGTCGGCGCAACATCGAGGGCCGAAGGGCCTGTACTGCGCTGTAATGTTCTATGTTCCATGAAAGTTGGGTCTGGGTGGCTGTAAATATTGTAATATAGTGTTATGTCTTTGCTCTTTTTCTTGGATGTAGGTTGGGGGATATTTTCTGGAGGCCAGGATCATGGAGATTGTAGATTGCGGGGGGGGGAATTGATGTAGTAATTGGCGGGCAAGAGAAGCTTTGATGTGGAGATGCCGGCGTTGGACTGTGGTGAGCACAGTAAGAAGTCTTGCAGCACCAGGTTAAAGTCCAGGTTAAGGTTTGCTTCGAATCACTACCTTTCAGAGCACGTCTCCTTCCTCAGGTGAATGAAGAGGTAGGTTCCAGGAACAGATATATAGACAAAGTCAAAGATGCAAGACGATACTTTGAATGCGAACCTTTGCAGGTAATTAAGTCTTTGCAGAGAACTTTAAAGAGAAGCTTGGTTGGGATGCTGTGATTTAGACAGGGGAGTAGAGAGGATGGGCTGGGGGATGGGTTTGTTGGCCCTTGTTTTGGTCGTTTCTGGGTGGATTTGAGGGGGGGCGGAGACACCTTGCTAGCACTAAGAGGTAGGCTAGTGAATGGGAGTGGTGTGGGTGGAGAGGCTGTGAGAATTTGGGCCAGTGTGGTCAGGCTCGATGAGTCTAGAATGATTGTTTGGGAATGGGTTAGTTGAGGCAGCAGGCAGTCTGCTGGCTTTTTTTGGGGGTGGGTGGGATTGAGAGAGTAGTTATGGGGGGGTGGGGGTGCGGGGGTGAAGAGAATAGATATGGTGGAGGGGTTGGGTTATGGAGCTAACAGTGACCCGGGAATTGTCTTTGTCTCACCTGTTGGGTGGGGCGGTTGGCCATCTTCGGTGGGCCTGGGAGAACCGGTAAAGAGGCCAAGAGCTTTTGCACATTTAGAGTCTGGGAGCCGCATAGTGTTTTTTCAGAAGACTCCAATGCGGGTATCTTAGAACATAGAACATAGAGTACAGAAGGAGGCCATTCGGCCCATCAAGTCTGCACCGACCCACTTAAGCCCCCAATTAAGAGGGGTTATTTGGTTATGGAGATAGGGTGGAAGTGAGGGCTTAAGTGGGTCGGTGCAGACTCGATGGGCCGAATGGCCTCCTTCTGTACTGTTATGTTCTATGACCGGGGGGGGGGGGGTACCGTTTCACAGTGTTGGACAAGTTTGGGTTTGGACCAGGGTTTGTGTCGCGGTTGCTGTATACGGCCCCATTTGCTAGTGTTTGCACCAACACAGCTCGGTATCTTTTTGGTTGCATTGGTGTACAAGGCAGGGGTCTCCGATGTCTCCCTTGTTTGCATTGGCAATTGAGATGTTGGCCATTGCTTTTGAGGGTCTGAAATGTGTGGAGTGGGATCATTCGAGGTGGGGTGGAACATCGGGTGCCGTTATATGCAGATGATTTGCTGCCGTACCTTAGGGACCGGGGTATATTGCAGAGCTTTGGTGGCTTCTCCAGTTATAAGTTGAACAAGGGGAAGATTTGGTGTTCACTGCATCGGGGAAGGCTGGATTGGGGTGGGTTGCCATTTTGGTTGCGGGGAATCATTTTCGGTCCTTAAGGGTCCAGGTGTCGGGGATTGGGCGCGGCGTCGTAGGTTGAATATTACGAACCTGGTGGGTAGAGTAATGCGGATGTGCAAAGGTGGTATAGTATCCCATTATCGTCGGCGGGCTGAGTTTTTTTTTAATTAAAAAAAAAAATATATATTTTTATTAACGTTTTTTAACAACACAATTTTTTCCCCTTACAAACAATAACCCCCCCCCCCCCGTAACAAAATAACGCAAATTCTCCCTGAGCAAGATATATACAAGGCAAGATGGTATCATAGATTATACAATGCAGAAGGAGGCCATTCGGCCCATCGAGTCCGCACCGGCTCTTAGAAAGAGCACCCTACCCAAAGTCAACACCCCCACCCTATCCCCATATCCCAGTAACCCCACCCAACACTAAGGGCAATTTTGGACACGAAGGGCAATTTATCATGGCCAATCCACCTAACCCGCACATCTTTGGACTGTGGGAGGAAACCGGAGCACCCGGAGGAAACCCACGCACACACTGGGAGGACGTGCAGACTCCGCACAGACAGTGACCCAAGCCGGAATCGAACCTGGGACCCTGGAGCTGTGAAGCAATTGTGCTATCCACAAGGCTACCGTGCTGCCCCGTGGTATATTTACATAGCTTTATACACTGGCTCTTGGCCGCACGTACCATTTCCCCCCACCCTCCATGCTATCTCCCGCTCGTCCATCCCCTCAGACAGTCTCTCGTTTCCCCCCCCCCCCCCCCCCCCCCCCCCAGGGTTGCTGCTGCTGCTGATCGACCTTCTTCTAACGCTCCGCGAGATAATCTAGGAACGGTTGCCACCGCCTGTAAAACCCCTGTGCAGACCCTCTCAAAGCAAACTTAATTCTCTCCAATTTTATGAACCCCGCCATGTCATTAATCCAGGCCTCCAGGCTAGGGGGCTTCGCCTCCTTCCACAATAGCAAGACCCAGAACTTCAGAACCAGAATGTCCTGGCGAGTTTTAATTACATTCTCATTAGGTTTGTGGTTACTTCAAATTGAAACGTACTGGTTCAGTAGGGTCAGTGCCAGTTAGAAGTTGAAGTCATTGCTATTTTAATTTTGAATTATCCTTCCCTACTTAACGAAGAAAGACAACCTGAAGATAAATAATTGGACACCTGGGTCAGTCTGATTAACTCATTATTTTTTCATTTCAATTCACTTTTCTTAATCAAGCCTCCGTGATGGAGGAAGATCCCTTGTTCTGCATAATATTTGATCCAAATTTGGGAAACAGAAAAATGGAACCAGGAGGAGGCCTTTCAGCCCTTTGAGCCTGCTCCACCATTCATTGTCATTATGGCTGATTGTCCATCTCAATAGTCTAATCTCTCTTCCCCACCCTATCCCAGGTGCTATATTGAATTGTTTCTTGAAAACATACAATGTTTGGCCTCAACTGCTTCCTGTTGTAATTCCACAGGCTCACTATATAGTGCAAGGCAAAACCTACAAACCTCCTCCTACCCAACTCATTGACAATGCATTCGAATTAAGTAAAGGTTAAAGCTGCAGGTACTGTAATATTTTGCATGTTGATGGCTTCTGCAGATTTACCTTCCCAACAAATTGTTCATCACTTGTTTGCACTTTTCATGGTTATAGTTTTACTATGAATCAGTTTGAATGCCAGTGTACACTATTAATGTGGCAGTGTCGTCTTCACATCCTCAGACTGAGCATCCAACCCTTGAACTTAGCCAAAGTGTGGAAGAGACATTTGAAGCTGGCGCTGAATTTCCACAAATTGATGTTCTGACTGAAGACTTTGAGGCACGGGGAAGTCGCTTCTCAAAGTCGGCAGATGAAAGACAACAAATGTTATTTCAGCGCAAAGAAGAACTACTGCTGCAAGCTCGGAGGTAGGTGGCTATTCAGGGGTTGGAAAATTTGTGTTTAGACTCTGATTGACAACCAGTAGGACATTCTGTCATTATGGGAATTCCTGGAGACTTGTACAAATGTGTAAAAGGTTGTGCAATTTTAGAAAAAAAATCTAATTTGAAGATGTTAATTTGGATTTTAACCTTCTGTTTAATTGATATGGTTACATCATTGTCTTAACAAAAGATACGATAAAGTGACTGAAGCCCTTGAATATTTTCAGCTTTTTTGGGAGCCAGCATGGATGAAGAGTAGGTCATGTCTGACAAACCTAATTTATATATTTGAACAGGTGACTAAAGCACTGGAGAAGGGAGTGTCTATGGATGTTACTTGTATGGACCTGCAGAAAGCATTTGATATGGTCTCTCCTAAAAGACTGTTAGCCAGGTCGGAAGCTCATGGAATTGGAAGCAAATTATTGTCAGGAGACCGATTTGGAATATCATAGAATCATAGAATTTACAGTGCAGAAGGAGGCCATTCGGCCCATCGAGTCTGCACCGGCTCTTGGAAAGAGCACCCCACCCAAGGTCAACACCTCCACCCTATCCCCATAACCCAGTAACCAAACCCAACAAACACTCAGGCCAATTTTGGACACTAAGGGCAATTTATCATGGCCAATCCACCTAACCTGCACATCTTTGGACTGTGGGAGGAAACCGGAGCACCCGGAGGAAACCCACGCACTCACGGGGAGGATGTGCAGACTCCGCAAAGACAGTGACCCTAGCTGGAATCGAACCTGGGACCCTGGAGCTGTGAAGCAATTGTGCTATCCACAATGCTACCGTGCTGCCCAGAATAATGGACAGTACTTAAATTTGCAGGATAAAGGCAGCACAGTGGCGCAGTGGTTAGCACTGTTGCATCACGGCGCCAAATTATTGTCAGGAGACAGATTTGGAATAATGGACAGTACTTTAATTTGCAGGATAAAGGCGGCGCAGTGGTTAGCACTGCTGCCTCACGGCGCCGTGGTCCCAGATTCGATCCCGGCTCTGGGTCATTGTCCATGTGGAGTTTCCACATTCTCCCCGTGTTTGCGTGAGTTTCGTCCCCACAACCCAAAGATGTGCAGGGTAGGTGGATTGGCCACACGAAACTGCCCCTTAATTGGAAAAAATGAATTGGGTACTTTAAATTTAAAATTAAAAAAAAAAAAAAATTGCAGGATAAAACTAGCACTAGTGTTCAAATAATCATTTATTAATGACTTGGATGATAGAATAGAAAGAAAACATATCCAACTATCAAGAAACAGCTGAAGGAACTGGATACTGCAAAGGCCCTGACAATATTTCAGCAATAGTACTGAAGACTTGTGCTCTGGAACTAGCCAAGCTGTTCCAGTACAGTTAAAACACTGGCACAATGGGGAAAATTACCCAGGTGTGACCTGCACAGGCATCCCACCTGGCCAATTACTGCCCGAAGTCTACTCTAGATCATCAGTAAAGTGATGGAAGGGGGTCATCAACAGTGCTATCATGCAATACTTGCGCAGCTATAACCTTCCATCTGATGCTCCGTTTGGGTTCCACCAGGGTCACTCAGCTCCTGACCTCATTACTGCCTTGGTTCAAACACTGACAAAAGAGTAGAAGTGAGAGTGACTGTCCTTGATATCAAGGCAGCATTTGACTGAGCTTGGCATCAAGGAGCCCTCGCAAAACTGGAGTCAATAGAAATCGGGGGGCAAATCCTCCATTGTTGGAGTCATACCTGGCACAAAGGAAAGTGGTTGCGGTGTTCCTCAGGGTAGTGTCCCAGGCCCAATCATCTTCAGCTGATTCATCCAAGACCTTCCTCCCATCATAAGGTCAGAAATGGGGATGTTACACAGTATTCAGCATATGCAGTTCCTCAGATACTGAAGCAGTCCATGCCCAAAAGCAGCAAGACCTGGACTAATATATCCAGGCCTGGACTGACAAGTGGCAAGTAACCACCAGTGACCGTCACCCAAGAAGAGAGGATCTAACCATTGACCCATAACGTAATGGAATTACCATCACTGAATTCACCACTGTAAACATTCTGGGAGGTTACCATTGACCAGAAACTGAACTGGATTAACCTTAAATACTGTGGTTACAAGAGCTTGTCAGAAGCTAGGAATCCTGCAACAGGTACTTTACCTCTTGACTACCCAAAGCCTCTCCAGCATCTTACAATGGACAAGTCAGAAGTGTGACAGGACAAAGCAGCCCTGATTGGTACCCCTTCTGAAAAAATTCACTCCTGCCACCATCGACAAACAGTGGCAACAGTGTTTACCATCTACAGGATGCACTGCAGGAACTCACCAAGACTCCTTAGGCAGCACCTTCCAAACACACAACTGCTACCATCTAGAAAGGCAAGGGCAGTAGATATCTGGGAACACCACTACCTGGATGCTCTCCCCAGTCACCACCATCCTGAATTGGAAATATATTGCCATTCCTTCACTGTCATTGGGTCAAAATCCTGGAACTCCCTCACTAACAGCTCTGTGGGTGTACCTACACCTCTGACTGCTGCGGTTCTAGAAGACAGCTCATCACCTTCTCAAGGGCAACTAAGGATGGTCAATAAATGCTGGTCTAGCCACATCCCGTAAATGAATTCTCGATTATGCAAAATTACCTGGCATTGCAAGCTATGTGTATATAGAAGCATAAAATTATCCAGAGATATTAATATTTAAGTGAATGGGTGAAAGGGGCTGTTTAGCACAGGGCTAAGTCGCTGGCTTTGAAAGCAGACCAAGGCAGGCCAGCAGCACGGTTCAATTCCCGTAACAGCCTCCCCGAACAGACGCCGGAATGTGGCGACTAGGGGCTTTTCACAGTAACTTCATTTGAAGCCTACTTGTGACAATAAGCGATTTTCATTTCATAAGACATTTAGATTCCAATGCAGCCAAGTTGTCAGGTCATCCACTTTGAACCTAAGAAGTAGAAATAAGCATCCATTGCACATGGTGAAAACAATGGAAGTCCAAAGAGATTTGGGGACCCATATACACAGATCATAATTATCATGGACAGGTACAGAAAATAATCAAAAAGACCAATGAAATGCTGACTTCTAAAGGACTTAAATATAAGAGGGTGAAAGATTTACCATGCCTATACAAAGTTATAACATGCTTGGAGTACTACATTCAGCTTGGTACTCAAACAGCTAATTATATCGTACTTTTGACATAATGAAATGTTCCAAACTGCTTCACAGGAACATTATAAAGTAAAGGATGGCACTATCCACATAAGAACATATCGGGTCAAGTGACCACAAGATTGCTCAAAGATGTAGGTTTTAAGCAGTGTCTTAAAAAGAAGAAAGCAAGATCGAGATGTGGAGACTTGTCGGGAGGATATTCCAGGCAGCTGAAGGCCTGGCCACCAATAGTAGTGCAATTAAAATTGGAGATACACAAGAGGCTAGAATTAATGGAGTGCTGATATCTTGGTTGTGGGGCTGGAGGAGACTGCAGAAATGGGGAGGGGTGAGGCCATGAAGGGAATTGAAACCAAAGAATGAGAATTTTACAATCAAGATGTTGCTTCACCAGGAGTCCGTGTAGTTCAGTGAATCCAGGGTGATGCAGAAATGGGACTTGGTGTGAGGTAAGATACAGGCAGCAGAGCTTTAGATGATCTTAAGTTCACAGAGGGTAGAATGTGGTGACCAGACAGGAGTGCATTAGAATAGTCAACTCTAGAGGCAATGAAGGCATAAATGAAGATTTCAGTGGAAGATGAGCTAAAGCCAGGGTTACGTTGGGTGCGATGTTACAGAGATAGAAATAGCGGGTCTTGATGATGGTGCAGATATAAGTTTGGAAGGTCAACTGAAGATCAAATGTGACACCAAGGTTGCAAACAGACTGGCTTAATCTCAGATTGTTGCCAGAGAGATGGAAGGAGTTAGTGGCAAGGACACCGAGTTTGTAGTGAGGATCAAAAACAATAGTTTCATTCTTAATATTTAATTGGAGGAAATTTCTGCTCACCCAGTAGTGGATGCAGATAAGGAGTCTGATAATTTAGCTAGCGTGAATGAGTTTTGAGAGATGGTGGTAAGATACATATGAATAAGGCTCTGCCTTTGGATGATGGTGCTGAAGGCCAGTAAATGGATGAGAAATAGTGGGTAGCCAAGTATAGATCTAGCTACAGGAGTGTTGGAGCAAGAAGCAAAGGTATCGCAAATTATTCAGGTGATTACTATTAGGAAGGTAAAAATAGAACCATCTGGACAACACTGGAGGCATGTTGGAGGAAGATAGTGCGATCAACCATGTCAACGGCTGGAGACAGATTTAAGAAGGCTGAAGATCGAAATACCTCAAGGATATATTGGCCTGGGAGGCAATGCAGTGTAGATTTACCAAATTGATACCTGGACTCCAAGGGTTAGACTACAATGAGAGATTGCATAAAATAGCAAGGCAAATTTGGACTTTTAAGTGGTGATTTTGTCACTGTTTTCAAATAAGTATTACCACAAGCTATAAATGAAAAAATGGCTGGAAACGCGACCAGTTTTTCATTATGAAAACTAAACCTCACTTAATTGTACCAATGCCTGGTGAACAGTAACTCTGCAAAAAGGGCCTCTAATCCTGCTATTAGTCACATCACAATTTAACAAGTGTTAAAATTAAATCTTAATCTTGACACTCAGTGACTTGATAACACATGCACCATGGACTTGAATTGAATCAGTCAGCCTGTGTTCTAATTTTCTGCAACAAGCAACTTTCTCCTCTGTTTCCAGTATATCATCTTTTTGTATTCAAGAATTGGGAAAAGTTTATTTGCTGGAAGCAGAGAAAAGCCTATTGCTTCCCCAGCTAAGGAGGCAATCGCAAAGCAGGCTGAATTTCTGGAATGTTGAGCAAAAACGTATTTCTACCAAGGCATTCCCTGTAACATTCACGAATAGCATGTTAGTGAATTAGCAAAAATAATTGATTGATATCTTGCATTTTATAGCACTTTTAATATAGTTAATCATCCTAAGGCTTAACAGGAGTGTTATGGAGTCAGAGAAGATGTTCGGGTCAATTACCAAAAATTTTGGTTAAAGGGATAGGTTTTAAGGAATGTCTTCAAGAGCCTATTATATATAGACTCATATGAGATGATTGTATAAAATTAACAGTAAAGATATCAAATAATTAATCTGTTATATGACACCTTTCATGATCTTGGGACTGAACAAACTGTTTTACAGCCAGCGAGTAATCTTGAAATGTATTCACTCTTGTAGGAATGTGGCAACTAATTTGCACATGTTCCTCATTCTAGATTTAATTCTGTTCACTGTTGCTTCCAGTGAAAACGAGTAGTCTGGAGAAGAATGATTTGCATAAGATCTTTCTAAAATAAGCCTCATTACGCCATTATGTCAACCTGCAGTATATAGATTAGTATTTACAAAGTTGTAATTTGTATTGTAATATTGTATTTACAGTGAGGGGGTGGAGCGAGTGCACTTGAATTGTGTTGATTTGTTTACAGAATTGAAACAAAACGTAATTGCACATACAACACTTCCTTGATGTCAAGGTGAATAGATGTACCTGGATAGGATGAGAAACCTGTCCTGATGTGACTTGCTGTCACCTTCAGCACAGACAACATTAAAATTGTTTAAATTAAAGAATCAATTCTCAGATGCTGTTGAAAGTGAATGGGGGTGGGGAGGTGGGGGCGGGGGGGAGAGAAACTTGGTGTTCCCTTATTTGGTTGACTCAGTGGAGTGGTGCCATACAGCCTGGCAGTGTTCGGTCATCTAGCTCTGTACTGATCATATTTATGAGCACATGAAATTTCAAAATCTGATCAGCTGCACATCTGGGACAGTCTATTTGTGTACAGAGATCCACATGAGGAGAGAGATGATAGAAATCACTGCTTATTATAACAGTCTGTAAATTTATTTTCTCACAGACGGTACGTAAATAGGAACCAGAATGAAGCAGACAACTTATCTAATGGGGGCATGTCCTCTGGGCCACCTCTCAATGCAGACTCTCTTACTTTGCGGCGTCGGACCTTGGCAGCTGCAGCCGAAAGACGACTCCAGCAACGGCAGGACTCCTAGTACTGATGATTCAACACCAGGAACCTAGATTCTTGATACTTTCTGAACCACACGCCTGACTCTGTTCTTACAGCAGGGAGAGCAGCATCCCAAAACCACTCTGCAAAGTCATGCCGTTGAGCTGGGGAGATGTACTATCACATGTACTGTGGCTGCACTCATGGAGACGAATCTCAACAGTATTTTGGGTGGGAAACGGCATGGATGGTTATTTTTTTATACAGCCTTTGTGAAAACAATAAACAGCTTTTTACCTGCAAAACAAAATTAGTAGCTGCAAGTGTCTGGAGGCTGCTTTTAAACTTTTCAAATGCAGAATATATGCAGTCTGCAGGTGTGCCTGTGGTGGATTGTGAAAAGCTGTCTGGTTGCAAAAACTCTTGGGCCCTACAGCATTGCTCCCTGGGGCCCATCAGCAAAATTGTGCTGAGAAGTGACATGCCACGGTGTTCGGCAGTCAATTTAGTTTCGTCATGGGTTTTCCATCATACAAGAAGCATGGAACAATTTTATACCTACAGCATACCCTCGCTCTCTTTTCATTCTGTGGAAATCATATGCAATAATTGTCTCTTCCCTACGCAAAGTTTCCATGCCTGTTTGGAACAAGGTTTTGGTTCTGTTTCTGATTTTTATTTTGAGTTCTTGTTTTAAATGACTCCCAAGTTATCGGAACTGCAGTTCTGTTTCTACAATTTGGCGCATCCCAACATTTCACGTCAGTACTATTCGTCAGAACCTGGCTGTCTCTGGCAGTTTCAAGTTGCCTGTCATGGTCGTGGATTGATTTACTTTTGCTGCCTACTGAGTTGCTACTCAGTTGGTTAGTTAGAAATGAAGTGTGATGGATTGGGGCGCTGTGATGAAAGGTTACAGTGTGTAATTTTCTGTGTTCTCACTAAGAAATAAAACCTCGGGTGTTTTAATCGACCTTTCCCAGAACCTGCTACCTTTATATTTAAAAAAAAAAAACAAGCATACTGCTCTCTCTACAGCCACACTCATTCTCATGATTTGTCATGTAAATTAAACACTATCTAATATGTAAGTAGCATATGAAAAACGTGAAAGCTGGCATCCTGTCCATTAGGGGGGTGTATCTGTTTCTTTGGAAAGTTGGATTTGATTTTCCGGAAATTCCATTAATAGTTCTGAATCTGTGGGGCTAGTTGGATATGGTTTATCCAACTGTATGCGGTTTGTAGGAACTATGGTATTGATCATGTAACAACTTGGTGACTTGAAAGTTAATTTTAAATAAAGTATTGCACGTTTGCTATGGCACTCAGCTTGATCTCTATAATCAAACGTGCAAATTACAGAATTGGTTTTTAAAAAAAATCCCCCCATTTATTATCCAGCATAGTTTGACTACGCTAATTGATTTTCACTCTGCATTATCTCAAATAATGGGGTACTTACCTTTAAATTCTACTGAATATTTCAGTATGTAGACATTCAGATTAAATGGCTGTTGACTATATACTAAAACACTTGAGACTACTTGTGGTCCCTACTTTGTTTGACTAAAGTGTTTGGACGCTTACCACAAAATAATCACTGTTGCAGTTATAAATAAGTTGTGGCATAGCATTCTTAACACACACCTTGCTTTTTGAAACAAATTAATAAAATTTCAACATTTTCTCCATTTCCAGGAATAACTATAGCCAACTTTGAGAAAATGAGTTCAACCAAAATTATATGGAATTTGAGGTTCATTTAAACAATTTTATTTTTATGAATCCTCAATGGAACAGTATTCTGACCTGTTTTTCAGACACTGCACATGACTAGGGGTAGACAGGGATGGCAACTGCTTGATGCTGATACCACCTTTACAGTAGCTTTATAGATCTATTTTGAGGGGGAGGGGGTCCTTCAAATGTCAGTACAATGTGATTGAGTACATTTTTACTTATATTTTTGACTGTTTTTTACGGAAATCAAACTTGATGTAAATTGTGGTAGGAACACTTTATTTAGCATTTGCAAAGGAGCAGTCTCTTAGAGCCTCTCATATTGTACTGAACTCTCTCAGGGATGGGTGAAAGTGCAAGACTTTGCAAAAGGCCTTGCTATGATGCTTTTCCTTTGAGAAAGTTTCAAATATACAGTTCATTTTACATATCTTTAAGCACTATTACCATATTTTTGTTTTTATGAAATTATTTAAATAAAATGCATTTCTGGTTTGTCAAATGAATATTGTTAACTTTTATTTTCAAACTGCTTCCCAGTAAGGAGTTTGTTTGTCATGTTTAATTGATGTGTTCTTGACCTTGCACGCCATTCAGTATTTGGTACTCTCCCTAAGAGATCCTTGATCTACAAATAAATAGCACTTATGAAAAAGCACGATATGTGCTGCGATAAGGTTTTCACTGGATAGTTAATATTCAGAAGCTGGAAAGCATAGTTTACACAAAAGCCCTAAAAATAATTGATGCTGTTGTTACTGTGTGGAAAGTAGGATGTTGATGTTGTGGAATGGAATACTTCGACTATTTTGTACACTTGAAAGTGTTCCTATTTTGTGGAAAACGTTGAGCCATACAAGCCTGTTTGATCCCAGGTTTCTGCTAACTTCTGTGATCTCTTCAGGGTGGCAGCAGAGGTGCAAAACTGGACACAAACCTGGAATAGAAAAGGGGAAATCTGTCATGTGCTTTCTATTTATCATTGTTTAGAAGGCTTTGCTGAAAATGCATGGATATATTTTGTGGGCAAACGTACACTTGGTTATTGTGTACCCTGCTGTCAAATAGCTTTCAGGTGCTTAATACTGGCTCAAACATAATCACTTAAGCAAGATGTTGAATGGCACTGCGGAATTTAGCACACTGGGCTAAATCGCTGGCTTTTAAAGCAGACCAAGGCAGGCCAGCAGCACGGTTCGATTCCCGTACCAGCCTCCCCGAACAGGTGCCGGAATGTGGCGACTAGGGACTTTTCACAGTGACTTCATTTGAAGCCTACTTGTGACAATAAGCGATTTTCATTTTTCATTTTCAACAGGACTATTTGAGAAGGATTGGATGAGTGGAGATTTGGGAGAAAATTTGCGAGCAACAATAACAATGCTGAATAAACTTCATCTCTCCGTGTGTCTTAGTACCAATCTCAATACTGCATTAGTGTACAAGTGTAACAGGTTCATTCCCTATAACTTGAAGATTGCCAGTGTCAAGTTGGGGAACCAGCAATGTCAATGACTGTGTTTTTTCTCTTGGATATTTATCATTTTTTTTATTTCCAGTTCTCACTCCCTTCACTTTCATAGGTATACTTGCTGTTGTATCTTCCATCTTAAAAAAGAACCACACCATTGGTGTAGCTTTCTTCCTGCTATGCCTTCTGGCCTATTTCCTTTTCTGAGCCTCAGTCTCTAAAGTGAACTGTGTTCAAGATATGGAATCCAACAATGTGCTTTCGGAATATATCACGAGTTATTTTGGTGCAGAAGGCAGTAATTTAACTCATCGTGTCTTCACCAGCTCTCCAAGCGAGCACTGTGAATTAGTGCCATTCATCTGCCCTTTTCTCATAATCTTGCACATTGCTTCTATTCAAATAATCATCTAATGCCATCTTGAATGTCTTGATTGAACATACCCCCACCACGTTTCCAGGCAGTGTAATCTAGACCTGAACCACTCGCTGTGTAAAACGTTATTTTTCCAACATCATATTTGCATCTTTTGCAAGTCAATTTAAATCTGTGTGCCCTCATGCTTGATTATTTTAGGAACGAGAATGGTTTCTCCT
Source organism: Scyliorhinus torazame (assembly GCF_047496885.1). Classification (NCBI taxonomy): domain Eukaryota; kingdom Metazoa; phylum Chordata; class Chondrichthyes; order Carcharhiniformes; family Scyliorhinidae; genus Scyliorhinus; species Scyliorhinus torazame. Next base: position 103,219,742 of record NC_092716.1, on the reverse strand, counting down.
TATCGACTCCAACCCCCTCATGATTTTGAATACATCTATCAAATCTGCTCTTACCCTGGCCCCTCAAAGAACAGTCCTAACATCTCTGACCTATCTTTATAACTGAAGTTTCTTCTACTTAGAACGATTTTGGTAAACTTTCTGCTCTCCAATGTGTTCACATCCTTCGTGTGGTGCACAGAACTACATGCTACCTCCAGCAGAGGTCTAACTCGTGTCTTATTTTGAGTTCCTTCACTGAACAAGTGTAACATTTTTGGATAGTGGGGAGTGTAGTAAAGTTGCCAAAGTCCCAGATTCCCCTTTGAGGTGGAGAGTGACCCTGGTGATTTAACCTGAGAATCACACCTCAGGCGAGGGGTAAGGTTGAGTAGGTGAGGCCTCATGAACAACCTCCACCTCCGGGATGGGAATTTAATTTGTGCTGTTGGCCTTGCTCTGCATCACAAACTAGTTGTCCAACCAACTGAGGTGAATTAAAATCTGAGATTAAATGGGTCTTCATTGAGTGGAGGAATTAAGCGAGATGCAGCAAAAACGATAAGGCTTAGCCATGATCTGACTGAATGACAAAACAGGCGGGAGAGGTCGATCTTCCAGTCCTCTCTTTGCAGCATATTGTGGGCTTGTAAAACATGGCTAGTTGGTTTTGTGCTGAATGCAGATATTGCGGTAAATGATTACCTTTGCTTTTGAACCAGATGAAGGTGTCGCTGCACGTTTTGAGTCCGACTCCTGTCGCTCTGGGTAACGGGGATCAACCCCTCCCCCGGGGCCACTGATCGTGACCCTCTAACGTACGTCATTGGTTAGCAACAGACACGCCGCTCTAGAGAGCGAGAGACTGCAATCCAGGCGGAGGAGTGGGGCCGAGAGAGAGGACTCCAAGCCGGTGAGAGCGGGGCCGAGAGCGCGAGAAATCTAGGTGGGGGAGCGGGGCCGAGAGAGCGAGAAATACAGGTGGGGGAGCGGTGCCGAGAGAGAGAAATCCAGGGGGGCGGGTAGGGGACATGGGCCGAGAGAGAGAAATCTAGGCCGGGAAGAGCGGGGCAGAGAGAGAGAAATCCAGGCCGGCCGAGTAAAGGTAAAACAGGATGGCGTTGGGGTGGGTGTGTGGTGAGAAAGGTGGGTTTACTGACCAGTTGTTGACACTGCAGCTGCTCGTGTTCAGGGGTCACTCGAATTGCTGGAAATGGAGCGTCGCCCGGAGAGATCCCCTGCTGGGATAATGGACAGCGAGCCCCGCACGCACCCATCCACACACAGGACTATCTCAATGTCTACCAGAACTATTTGTTTTGACAGAATCCTTTCAGACTTGGATCACGTTCCTAAAATTGGGGATATCGCAATCATGCATATGTAGAAAAGTATTTAAGCTTGATGAACAGTGTCAAGAATCCCCAATTGTATTTGCATACATGGAAGTTGTGTTTCCCGGGGCAAACGATAGCAAAAGACCTGAACTTATAAAGCAACGGAAACCCCAATCGTCCCTGTGTTCACAATTCGACATCACTCAGCAAATGTTCATTTGTTACTTTAAAATATCTCTTCTGCTGTACTCTTAATTTCACGCATCACCTTAATCCATAATATTCTATACTCGTAGATATACTAATTCCTGTTGTATATCTTCAGCTTGTCTTTCTTTGCATTTAACCAGTGGTGATATGAACAGAAAATGTACTAAGGACTTCCTTTCATTGAGCCAGAGATAGTGGCCAAAATAGGAATAGAATTGCTGCCAAAGGTACAGGAAAAGAATTGCTGTTCAGCCATGACTGGATGTTGGATAAGCATTTTGACAACATGGGCTGTGGAGGGTTCAAGAGAATAATTCTACAATGAATGGACCTAGTTGTAAAGTCTGAGGTTCGTTTCTATATCCTGAGGCCCTTGACTTGTACTGTATATTTCTTATGCCGTTGGGTAATGATTTTGCTATTCTTTGGCAAAAATCCATCTATTTTTCCCTAGATACCTTTTGTTCGCGAATGTCGTTGCTTTATCTACTTTTGTATCTGCAGGTGGCAGCCATGCTTGTCCCAGTCTTCACCCTCAAGTTAAACCACAGAATTAACCCCCGAATGGTAACTGTGGGGAAATACGATGGCATACATCCCTGTTTAACTGCTGCTACCCAGGCTGGCAAGGTACTGCCATTCAAAGTATTTTCACGGAGAGGCTGTAATTAGCAGTCGGGCACTGAATCTGTAACAATCAACTGATTGATTTATGAGCCTTAACATCAAATTAAAACATATGGAGTTGTTCAATCAGTGAGGGTATTATTTGCAAATATGACAGCACATAACCTTGTTTAATCTGCTGCCCAGGTTGCCAATGTAATGCAACACTTCAAACTAACATCACTTTTGGAGGAATTGTAACTGTTAGTATGGGGCTATAACTTGATGCAAGCACTAAACGGGGCCTGTAAATCTAAGTCGGGGCACCAAATAGAGAACTGTAGCTCTCTGCAATGCCATAAAAAAGAGATGGATCTATTAACAACAATACCAACTTGCATTCATATATTTTTCAAAATCAAAAAAAATGTTCCAGACACATTGCAGAGGCATTAGAAAAATAATGTGAATGACAAGCCACAAAGGAGATATTGGGAGTGTAACCATTTGAAGAGCAAATTTGTAAGGAAGGTCTCAAGGGGAACCAGGGGTTGCAAGAAGTATTTACAGTGTGAGGCAGAGAGAGCTGAAGGCATAGTTGTTAGTTACAGAGGTTTTGGGGTGCAAAGGGAACAGAGCTGCAAAGGAGCCAGCGGCCAAGAAAGAGAGAGTTTGGGGAGTCAGTTATGGGGCGGATGGAAGTTGTAGAAATAGAGAGATGATGAGGCCATACAAAGATTTAAGCACAAACATTTTGAGACATTTGAAGACAAGTAGTCGGCAAATGGCCAGCAAGCAAAAGGGTGATCGTTAAGTGGAACATATTGTGGAATATAAGTTTATAGAGTGTGTAGGGTGATAGACTGGCCAATAGAGTAATAGAAAAGTCGGGTCTGCAGATGTCAAAAGCATGGATAAACCACCAAATGGGCTAAAGTAAGGACCAAAGTGGAGACAAAAGTAGGTTGTCTTTGTGATGGAGAGGATATTGAATTGGAACCTCAACTCCAGCATCTAAAATGAAGCTGATGTTGTAAACACAAAATCAGAAATGGTACAACAAAGAAGGAGGCCATTTGGCCTGTTGTGTTTGTGGTAGCTGTCTGCCAGATGCTGCTTCCACACTAGCTTGCCTTTCCCCCATAACCCTGCATTTTTTTTCTTTTTAGATAATTGTCCAGTTCTCTTATGAAAGCTTGTTTGAATTTACCTGCACCATACTCTCAGGCACTACATTTGAGATCCGAGCAACTCAGTGCGTAAAACATGTTTTATTCTCATGTACCCATAACCTTTTTTCCCAATCACTTTTAATTGTGCCCTTTGGTTCTCAATCCTTCTGCCTATGGGAACAGTATCTCCCTTTCTATTCTGTCCAGATCCCATGTGATTTTGAACATCTCTGACAAATCTCTTAATCTTCTCTCTCCTAGAAGAACCGCCACCGCTTCTCCTACCTGTCCACATAACTGAGATTTATCATCCCTGTAACCATTCTTATGAATCTTTACTGCACTCCTTGCTAATGCCTTCACTTCCTTTCACTCAGCCGGCGTTAGTAGCCCAAAAAAGGAGACAATGGCTATCTTGGAGAGAATTGCTGTTCTGTCATGACTAGATGTTGGATAAGCATTTTGACAACATGGGCTGTGGAGGGTTCAAGAGAACAGGAAATATTGTTGAGATATGCACGGAAACTGACCTCATGTCTGCGCATGGCATTTAAAAAAAAAAAAAAAAATTTAGAGTGCCCAATTCATTTTTCCAATTAAGGGGCAATTTAGCGAGACCAATCCACCTACCCTGCACATCTTTGGGTGGTGGGGGTGAAACCCACGCAAACATGGGGAGAATGTGCAAACTCCATAGTGACGCAGGGCCAGGATCGAACCTGGGACCACGGTGCTGTGAGGCAGCAGTGCTAACCACTGCGCCGCCGTGCTGCCCTCGTGCATGACATTTTCAAGTGGAAGCATGTAGATGAGGGTGAGACTCCGGAATTAATACTGCAAAACCTGGAAGAGAAATCATTGATAGAGTTACTCTGGCTGTGATCAGAAAGGTATGATTGTAATCACGCAGGGATAGTTCCACTGAGCTAGACAATGGAGAAGAAAGGCAAAGGAATAGAATGGTACGGTCAACTGAGTTAAAGGCTGCAGAGTCAAGGAAATCTAAATAACATGATCACAGTCGTAGAGAATGTAATTTGTGATGATTTTGGTGTGTTACCAGGGAAGGACACCTGATTAGAGACATTCAAATTGATTTGCAGGAAAGTTGGACCTGGATTTGGGAGGTGACAACACACTCAGGTACCTGATGAAAGGGAGATTAGAGATGTGACGGTACTAAGAAATATTTACAAGGTCATCTAGCACACTGATCAGGAGAGGAAGGTCAGCATTTTAGTTCCGAATCCATGGATTGGCCCCTCCTCAGAACCCGACAATTCCGGCCTCTTGACCATCCCTGATTTTAATCACTCCACCCTTTGGGGGCTGTGCCTTCAGTTGCCTCACTCCTAAGGTTCTGGAATTTACTCCCTATATCTCGGTGGGCTGAATGGCCTCCTTCTGCACTGTAAATTCTGTGACTCAATGATCGCTCCACCCCACTTGCCTCCTTTGAGATGCTCCTTAAAACCTACCCTTTTGACCAAGCTTTTGTCATTGGTCCTCGTATCTCATTATGTGGGTTGATATCATGTTTAGGTTTAAAATGCCTCTGTGAAGTGCCCTGCAGCATCTTATTATTTTAAAGGTGCTATAATATTATGTTAAAGGCTGTATAAGTTTAAGCTGTTTAGCAGGTCCTGGGAACAGTGGGTGACCTTGGGAGAAGCCATGCAGAGAAATCGGAGAAAAACTTAAATATGTAGATGAGAAAAAAAAAGAGGATGTCAGGATGGGATTCTGTTTGGTGAATTTGGGTGAAAGTGAGGCAGTTGAATGGATAGTCTCAATATTATTGTCAAGGAAACTTGTAAGAACTTCAGACCTATCTGAGGTGAGGATAGATGGGTGCAAAAAAAGGGTTTAGGAGACGGTTGTTAGGATTATCCTGGGCCTCCCCATTTGGAATGAGGTAAGCAGTGCAAATTTTGGTGTGATGGGGAGGCTTTAGTATCCCACCAAGTGTAGCCACTCAAGAACCAAGTTTCCATCAATTCCAAATGTCAACGCAATAATTCACAAGAAGGTTTGGATTCCAAGAGTATTTGTTCGCAAGTGAATAGAAATTTGGAGGGATTTGCAGAGACAGTCACTGATAGGATCCAAAGGAGTCAGTGGGCTAAAATAGAAATTAGTAGGGTTAATCCCTAGCGGGTGTGATGGGTGGGAGGTTGGTGACAGAGAAGGATGGGGTTGCTGCTCATAAAGAGGCAGAGGTTGATGGAATCCATTAGCAAAAGCCAAATGAGGCACACAGCATAGCCACGGACCCCATGGCAGATTCAAGTCTGTGAAGTTTGGAAGCTGGAGGAGTAGCTATGGGTGAAGTAGGGAATTTGTGAGGACAAAATTGTTCAAGAGGGTAGAAATGAAAGATGACAGGAAAGAACAGAAGATGGGCCAAGGAAAAGAAAAATAAGATAAAAGTGTATGCACAGCTCTCTTGCACATAACAGAAGCTAAGAAAGACGTACCTTGGCCATAAATAATATTTACTCTTAGGCCTGGTGCTTTGCATCAGCGAGAGCACTGAGTGAAAGGCTGGGACTATCAAAGAAAACGCTGAGTGAGAAACAGTAGCTATCCGGGGGGACACTGGGGTGAGGAGCAGTAACTATTGGGAAAGACACTGAATGAGGAAAACTGTCAGGGAGGATACTCAGTGCAGAGAGTTAACTATCAGGAAAGACACTGAATGAAGAGGGGGGTGGGGTTTACAAAAAGAAGAGCTGTTTCTGTCTGGAAGGGACTCGAGTCTCAGGACATTGGCTGGTGCAACATAACTACCAATGCAGCTTTTGAACCACTATCGGTTAAAAATCAGTCACTGTAATATGTGGATGTTAAAACCTGAAAGACTCGTTTTATTGCTGCTAAAACACAAACTTGTTTTATTTTCAACAACCTGGGCGTACTAGTCACAATTTAGTCAACAAATTAATTCAATAAAAAGCATAGGATTTAATTTTTTTATTTAAAAAATATATATATATTTTATTCTACATTTTCTCATTTTCCTTCAAACATTTACACTCCATCCACAAACAGTAAATGGTAACAAATACAAAATCAATCCCCTTAACAATACCAATGATCGCATCCTCCCACCACCACAAACAACGGCCCACCTGTCAATATATGCATCCAATAAACCAAACCCTCCCACGGTGGAAACAGAAAACAAAAGAGAAAAAGGAAAAGGAGTCCGGGACCGCCCATGGTCACCATTTACCTATAGAGACCACTCCCCCTTCCCCCTACACTCAATGCCATCCAGCCTCTGAAAGAGTACCGTGCATGATACCCAAGAGTTGTACACCCCCCCCCCCCAAAGTCTCCAGCTCCTCCCGTCCACTGCCTCTTGTAAAACTCCTCCTCCCAACCTCGGTTCCTTCCCCCCAACTTTCCACCCCGGCTAGACCACTCTGACCCTGTTCTGCCAGGCTCCGATGGCTGCAGCCCCTCCCCCACCTCACTCCCGTTCACTGGCCGGCTTAAACCGGCCAGTGTGGAGGCCCCCGCCTGGGTCCCTTTCCCCCTTGCCCGGCCCTAGGAAAGCCCAGAGATCCCCTTTTAGCATATCCACCTACACCCCAAAGAGCCCTCATTTCGAGTGAAAGCCCCATCCCTTCCCTTGTCCAAATATATACAACATTGGCTCCTTTAGCCCCTACACCCGCACGCAGTGAAACAAAAAAGAAGAAAATACAGTCATGAGGTTACATCGGCACATGGCCATTTCTCATTTTGTCAGTTCTGCCACAGTCCTTCTGCCTTCGCAAACTCCTCCGCTGCTTCCGCCGTTCCAAAATAAAAGTTCCTGAGCTTGTAAGTCACCCTCGGCTTGAAATCTTTGGATCCTCGCTGTCTTCAGGGGATGTCCCGGAGGACTGGAGAATAGCCAATGTTGTTCCTCTGTTTAAGAAGGGTGGCAGGGATAATCCCGGGAACTACAGGCCGGTGAGCCTTACTTCAGTGGTAGGGAAATTACTGGAGAGAATTCTTCGAGACAGGATCTACTCCCATTTGGAAGCAAATGGACGTATTAGTGAGAGGCAGCACGGTTTTGTGAAGGGGAGGTCGTGTCTCACTAACTTGATCGAGTTTTTCGAGGAGGTCACTAAGATGATTGATGCAGGTAGGGCAGTAGATGTTGTCTATATGGACTTCAGTAAGGCCTTTGACAAGGTCCCTCATGGTAGACTAGTACAAAAGGTGAAGTCACACGGGATCAGGGGTGAACTGGCAAGGTGGATACAGAACTGGCTAGGCCATAGAAGGCAGAGGGTAGCAATGGAGCGATGCTTTTCTAATTGGAGGGCTGTGACCAGTGGTGTTCCACAGGGATCAGTGCTGGGACCTTTGCTCTTTGTAGTATATATAAATGATTTGGAGGAAAATGTAACTGGTCTGATTAGTAAGTTTGCAGACGACACAAAGGTTGGTGGAATTGCGGATAGCGATGAGGACTGTCTGAGGATACAGCAGGATTTAGATTGTCTGGAGACTTGGGCGGAGAGATGGCAGATGGAGTTTAACCTGGACAAATGTGAGGTAATGCATTTTGGAAGGGCTAATGCAGGTAGGGAATATACAGTGAATGGTAGAACCCTCAAGAGTATTGAAAGTCAAAGAGATCTAGGAGTACAGGTCCACAGATCACTGAAAGGGGCTACACAGGTGGAGAAGGTAGTCAAGAAGGCATACGGCATGCTTGCCTTCATTGGCCGGGGCATTGAGTATAAGAATTGGCAAGTCATGTTGCAGCTGTATAGAACCTTAGTTAGGCCACACTTGGAGTATAGTGTTCAATTCTGGTCGCCACACTACCAGAAGGATGTGGAGGCTTTAGAGAGGGTGCAGAAGAGATTTACCAGAATGTTGCCTGGTATGGAGGGCATAAGCTATGAGGAGCGATTGAATAAACTCGGTTTGTTCTCACTGGAACGAAGGAGGTTGAGGGGCGACCTGATAGAGGTATACAAAATTATGAGGGGCATAGACAGAGTGGATAGTCAGAGGCTTTTCCCCAGGGTAGAGGGGTCAATTACTAGGGGGCATAGGTTTAAGGTGAGAGGGGCAAAGTTTAGAGTAGATGTACGAGGCAAGTTTTTTACGCAGAGGGTAGTGGGTGCCTGGAACTCACTACCGGAGGAGGTAGTGGAGGCAGGGACGATAGGGACATTTAAGGAGCATCTTGACAAATATATGAATAGGATGGGAATAGAAGGATACGGACCCAGGAAGTGTAGAAGATTGTAGTTTAGTCGGGCAGTATGGTCGGCACGGGCTTGGAGGGCCGAAGGGCCTGTTCCTGTGCTGTACATTTCTTTGTTCTTTGTTTGTTCTTTGGCTTCGCTGGATATACAATGCCACACCGCACCTTGCTAATGTACAGTGCCCTCTTCACCCGGTTGAAGGCAGCCCGCCTCCTTGCCAGCTCCACCGTAAAGTCCTGGTATACACGTATACCAGCTCCAGCCCACTGCACCACCCGCTTCTGCTTGGCCCAGCTCAGGACCTTCTCCTTCATACTGTACCTACGGAAGCACAGAGTCACTGCCCTTGGCGACTCACTCGCCTTTGGTACAGGCCTCCACGACCGGTGAGCCCGATCGAGTTCATATCGGGAGGGATCCTCCCCCTCCCCCAATAGTTTTGCCAGCATCGCGGCAAACTACTCAGTCGGCTTCGGTCCTTCAACTCCTTCGGGCAGCCCCACAATCCTCAAATTCTGTCGCCTAGATCTGTTTTCCAGGTCTTCCATTTTTCCTCGCAGATCCTTGTTAATGTCCATCACCTTCCGCATCTCCTTCCCCATCGAGGCAAGTTGATCACCGTGCTGCAATAACGTCTCCTCCACTTCCTTCAGCGCCTCCGCTTGCTTTCGCACCTCCGCCACTGCGCTCGCCACCGCCGTCATCACCAGGGAAACTGCCTCCTCCACCAGCACACTCAAAACCTCCCTCATCTCCTTCCTCACCGTCTCCATGCATTTCGCAAACTGTTTTTCAAATTCCGCAGCCATCACCTTAGTTATTCCTTCAGCCGTAAGCACTGCGGCCTCCCCTGGTGCTCCAGCCTCCATTTTCTTTACTTAATTGCGGTGACCTTTCCCCTCCCCGACGGACTTTCAGCCGCTTTTTCACGGCCGTTTTTTTGCTGGTCTTCGATATTCTTCTCCTCTGTGCTGTCTCCCGACTTTTAGTGCCTTCGCTGGCCCTAGGACCGGGTGTTAACCCCCGACAATGCCGTTCCTGAACGGGAGCCCTACAACGCGCGGCTGCCTCCCGCCTGCTGTCACCGGAAGTCCCCCATAGGATTTTATAATCATTCTTTTTTTTTTTAATAAATGTTTTATGAAAGTTTTTCCAAAGAGCGTTACTCCAGGCTGAGGAACCCGCCTTATCGCTAACCCAGGTCTCCACACCCGGGGGCTTTGAGTCATTCGCGTAGAGGGAGAAATGAAATGAAAAATGAAATGAAAATCGCTTATTGTCGGCTTCAAATGAAGTTACTGTGAAAAGCCCCTAGTCGCCACATTCCGGCGCCTGTTTGGGGAGGCTGTTACGGGAATTGAACCGTGCTGCTGTCCTGCCTTGTCTGCTTTCAAAGCCAGCGATTTAGCCCTGTGGACCCGGTGCTCCTCCCCTCCGCGCACCAGTCCCCTCCAATCCCCCGAAGTCCTGAGCGCAATGGCCAATGGCTCGATTGCCAGGGCAAACAGCAACGGGGACAGGGGACACCCCTGTCCCGTCCCCCGATGCAGCCTGAAATATTCCGACCGTAGCCGGTTTGTGGACACACTCGCTACAGATGCCTGATACAGCAGCTTGACCCACCCTATAAATCCCTCCCCAAATCCAAACCTGCCTAGCGCCTCCCACAGATACTCCCACTCCACCCTGTCAACGGCCTTCTCCGCGTCCATTGTAGCCACCACCTCCACCTCCCCCGCCCCCCCTCTGAGGGCATCATAATATTCAGGAGCCTCCTCACATTCGCGTTCAGCTGCCTGCCCTTAACAAAACCCGTCTGGTCCTCCCCAATCACTCCCGGGACACAGTCCTCTATTCTGGTGGCCAGAATCTTTACCAACAGCTTGGCATCCACGTTCAGGAGCGATATCGGCCTGTAGAACCCACACTGAAGCGGATCCTTCTCCTTCTTCAGGATAAGCGAGATCAATGCCTGCGACATTGTCGGAGGGAGGATCCCTTTCTCCTTTGCCTCACTGAAGGTTCTCATCAGGAGCGGGCTCAATAGCTCCGAGAACTTCTTATAAAATTCTACGGGGAAGCCGTCCGGGCCCAGGGCCTTGCCCATCTGCATGCCTGCCAGCCCCCTGACTACCTCCTCCAACCCAATCGGGGCCCCCAGTCCCTGCACCCGCTCTGCCTCCACCCTTGGGAACCTCAACCGGTCCACGAACTGCCTCATCCCTTCCCCCTCCCAGGGGGTTCCGACTTGTATAACCTTCCGTAGAACTCCCTGAAGACTTCATTGACCCTCTCTGGGCTCAGCACCATGTTGCCTTCCCTATCCCGCACTCCCCCAATCTCTCTGGCCGCCTCCCTCCTGCGCAGCTGGTGCGCCAGCATCCTACTCGCCCTCTCCCCACACTCATAAACTGCCCTCTTCGCTTTCCTCAGCTGCGCCTCCGCCTTCCCTGTGGACAGCAAGTCAAACTCCACCTGTAATTTCCGGCGCTCGTTCAACAGCCCCCTCTCTGGGGCCGCCGCGTACCTCCTATCTACCCTGAGTATCTCTCCCACCAGTCTCTCCCTCTCCGCCCTCTCCTTCTTTCTATGGGACCTAATGGAGATTAACTCTCCCCTAATGACCGCCTTCAGAGCCTCCCAAACCAATGCCACTGTCACCTCTCCTGTGTCATTCGCTCCCACATAATTCTCAATACTCCTCCTTATCCGCCCGCACACCTCTGTCCGCCAGCAGCCCCACATCCAGTCGCCAGAGAGGGCGCTGACCCCGTTCCGCCCCCAGTTGCAGGTCCACCCAGTGCGCGGCATAGTCCGAGACCACAATGGCCGAGTATTCTACCCCTTCCACCCTCTGGATTAACGCCCTACTCAACACAAAAAAGTCCATTTGCGAATAGACTCTATGGACATGGGAGAAAAAGGAAAACTCCTTCATCCTTGGCCGCGTAAACCTCCAGGGGTCCACTCCCCCCATCTGGCCCATGAACTCCCACAAGGCCCTGGCCGCCGCTGGCCTCTTTCCCGTTCTGGACTTGGAACGATCCAAGCTCGGATCCAAGACCGTATTAAAGTCCCCTCCCATAATCAGGTGACTTATCTCCAAGTCTGGGATCCTATCCAATACGCGCCTCATAAAGTCCGCATCAACCCAGTTCGGGGCATATACATTCACTAACACCACCTGGGCCCCCTGCAGCTTGCCACTCACCATTATATACCTGTCCCCCCCCCCGTATCCGCCTCGATGCTCCCTGCCTCAAATGCCACTCGTTTACTGACCAAAATAGCTACTCCTCTGATCTTTGAGTCTAACCCCGAGTGAAACACCTGTCCCACCCATCCTTTCCTTCGCCTCGTCTGGTCTGCGAGCTTTAAGTGCGTCTCTTGCAACATGGCGCGTCCGCCTTCAACCCCTTTAAATGCGAGAACACATGGGACTGCTTGACCAGTCCATTCAGGCCCCTCACGTTCCATGTGATCAGCCTGGTCGGGGGGGGGGGGGGGGGGCCCATCCCGCCGACTAGCCACCTCCCTTTTTCGGCCAACTGCGTGCCCCTGCCTCCCTCCTCCAGCTTTACCCCCGGCGGCCCCCTCGCCCGACTCTCCATCCATACCCCTCACCTGGTTCCCCTTCAGTCAGCAAAGCTTGGCTCTGGTTTCCCCCCATTGTGCTTCCGTGAGTCAGCTTACCCATGCTGACCCCGGCCGCTCCCACCTCTATATACCAACCCTTAACTTGTTGCCTCCTTCGTGCCGCCCTACCCCCCCTCCCCCGCAGGGTAGAGGAGCAAGCGCCATCTGGGACCTGCCCGTGCACCGGACAGCCCGTCCCGGGTGTTTCCCACTCCCTAGTACCGCACACCTGGAAAACAAAACACCTGGAGAACAAGCAAAACAAACAACAGAACGCCCAACCAAACTAGGGCAGACATGCCCATAAACTTATGCTTTACCCGCCGTCCTCCCCTCGATCCCTCCCCACCCGCACATTTCCCCCCCCATACAGCAGTCCCTTAGTTCAGGTCCAGCTCCTGCCTGATGAACGACCACGCCTCGTCTGGGGTATCAAAATAGTGGTGCCTGTCCTGGTATGTTACCCACAGTCTCGCCGGGTGCAGGAGCCCAAACTTCACCCCTTTACCGTGGAGGATCGCCTTCGCCCAGTTAAAACCTGCACGCCTCTTCACCAGCTCAGCTCCCAGGTCTTGGTAAATTTGGATCTCGCCATTCTCCCACTTACTGCTCAACTCTTTCTTCGCACACCGCAGGCCTCGCTCCCGGTCTGCCAATCACTGAAACCGTATCACCATCGCCCTCGGTGGCTCATTTACCCTTGGCTTTCTGGCGAGAACCCTGTGCGCACCATCCAGCTCCAAGGGCCACCCATCAGCGTCCCCAACATTGTGGCCACGTACGTGCTCGCGTCCGCCACCTCCGCTCCTTCAGGAAGGCCCAGGATCCGCAGGTTGTGGCTCCGAGACCTGCACTCAAGGTCATCCAGCCTCTCTTGCCATCTCTTATGGAACGCCTCATGCGCCTCCACTTTCACCGCCAGGCCCAGGACCTCGTCCTCGTTCTCCGCCACCTTCCTCCTCGCCTCCTTGATCTCCTTCTCCTGCACCTTCTGGGTCACCACAATTCTCTCCATGGAGGCCAGCATCTCCGTTTTCAGCTCCATGAAGCAGTTTTTCAGGAGCTCTTGCTGTTCTCTGGCCCACAGGGCCCACACCTCCCGATCCTCTCCGGCTGCCATTTTGTCCTCCCGGACCTTCTCGACCTTCTTCCCCGGGGCCGCGCGTCTGCCGGCTCCGCTCCTGCTCCTCTCCATCCACCAGCTCCCCCACGTCTGTTCCCACGCCAGTCCCTCCTGTTAACTGCCGCCGCTCCTTTTAGCGGCCCGAAACACCGATCCCGGCGGGAGCTGCCGTTCGCATGACCTAGCAGGTCATGGCCGCTACCGGAAGTTTTATAATCATTCTTATTGTTGGCTGCCATTATGAATGTTATACTGAAATGCTGCAATATGGGTGTGACGTATGTGTGTGAAGGGAAAGTGGGTGAGTGAATGAAGAAATAAGGAGTTAAGTAATGAAAAGCAAAGTACCCACTGTAACCTTAAGATGCTTCCAAATTAGTAACTGTCTAAAAGCTGCTGGCACAATAATTCCTCCATTCCCACCATGTGTATTTCCAGCACATCGAGCATCAAGGGTTGGGAATGCCATCAGACTATTTTAACAAGTTGAGATCATGTATTAGGCAAGAGCATCCTCTTGTTCCTCATTTTTAAAATTTCAATCACAGGATGTTGGTGTCGTTAGCTGGGCCACCACTTATTTCCCATCCCTAGTTGCCCGTGAGAAGGTGTTGGTGAACCGCCTCCTGAACTGCTGAAGTCCATGTGATGTCGGTACACCCACAGTGCTGTTAGGAATGAAATTTCAGGATTTGATCCAGTGGATGGTGTGTGGTTTGGAGAGGATCTTCCAGGAACAGCTTCCCATTCAATGGACTATGTTACTGAATACTCAGTATATGGGCTTAGCTGTGAAAAATGACTAGTTATGCCCATTAGGCAATAGTTGCTCTTATCTAGGCTTGAGGTATTTGGCAGATGTCCATGTATTGAAAAAAGAACAGGTAGGATGACGACATAAAACTGGGGCTAAATTTTTACTTTTCAGTGTCTCTTTAAGGCATTTCATAGGACTGCACCTAGCATGCATCTAAGCTGAGGCTTTTATTCGGAGTGTGGCTTAACTATAGGCAGCACCTTTCACTAAATTAGTCACAAGTGATTGAATAAATCAAAGTAGCAACACAGGCCAGGCGTGATCTCAATGAATGGGGTGGGACAGGATCAAGGAGCTAAATCCCAAGACAGTTTATTCTATATATCTGCCGTTGCCACATATTCCTTAATCCATAGAATCCCTACAATGGAGAAGGAGGTCATTCGGCCCATCAAGTCTCACCTACCCTCCGAAGGAGCACCCTAGCTAGGCCTCAACCTCCACTCTATTCCTGTAACCCCACCAAATCATTTGGACACTAAGGCAATTTGCACGGCCAGTCCACCTAACCTGCACATCTCTGGACTGTGGGAGGAAACTGGAGCACCCAGAGGAAACCCACGCAGACAGGGGGAGAACATGCAAGCACCACACAGACCACGGTCGGAATTGAAATCGGGTGCCTGTGCTGTGAGGCATCGATGCTAACCACTGCAAATGGCTAATCAAAATCTCAATTTAAAATTAACACGTGCACATAACAGAAGCTTCGACTCGGCATGAATTGCTCTTGACGGAATAGAATATGTTAAATTGGATGACTTTGGAACAAAGATATTAGATGGCCATGGACCGAGTTGGTGAGTTTTCATAGTGTCAGACCCATAACAAAGCCTTTTCACTTTTGCAGCCTACTGTAATATGTTTTATTTTCCTTATCACACTTATGGTGGATTAATGGCTGTTCCTTGTTCCTCCCTTGTCCCCAATCCAGAATGTTTTTATATAGCAATTCACTACTTGCGAAGGAAAAAAGTATTTTCTCTCTTTATTTTAAATGAAGGGTGCAGAGGTTTCATGTGTAATGTTATTTCCTATAACAGACAGAAGGTCCTGTAAATCTAATTTCCCCTCTTTAGGTATGAAGCCACTGCTTCAATATTTGAAGTCCTGGACAAAGCTGCCCTTGTTGTTGGCCATGACATTTTATCCAAACGCTTTGTATCAGCTTTTAATTGGAAATATTTCAAACAAACAGAGCATAATTGAATTATGATTTTGATCCTAATAGTAACTATCCTCGTTATCTATGAGATATGTTAGTGATGTAGAGCATCTAGTTAGTTGTGGAGTGGACTCCAAGAATAAACGTGAATGATATTTCATACATGTTTCTTATTTCTGTTATGTTGTAGAAATCCTGACAAATGGATTATTGATTCAGGAAATGGGCATTAATTTTATTCTAATTTTTTTTACCATTAAAATGGTTCAGCTGCATTCTTCTGCCATGACATTGAAAAAAATCTTAGAGACATCTTATATTTAATCAGAAATGTAATTTCTTGTGCTTTAAGCAGCACAGTATCCATTGTTCACTGTGAATAGTAACCATTGATATGTTTGATTTAGGTTTTTATCCATAACCCCCATACCCGCAGCCAGCGCTTTACTTCCAACCAATTATTGCAAGGTGGCCTGGATTCTGATACCTCCCTCTTGAATATAAACCAAAGTGTCAGCTGTATAACTGCAGGAATACTAAACCCCAGCGATGGCCATGACATGTTGCTTGTAGGCACTCAGACTAACCTGCTGGCCTATGATGTACATAACAACTCCGATGTCTTCTACAAAGAGGTACAGTTTTAATTAATCACATTGTCACAGGAAGTGTATTTAACAAGCTTTAGGAAAAGCCCTATTTAAAGTTCGAGCATTAGGTATGGTTTGATTATGTTGAACTCATTTTTGCCACTGGATGGTGCTGTAACATTGTGTTCCAAATACAATCTTTGCACTGTCATATTGCCTAATCCAGCCACTGTTCCTGATAACTTGAAAAACTGATTGAAATGCTGTCATCGAAAGTGTAAGTAACCATTACTTTTGAACTCATCAATTTCTCGATGCCATATTTTTTGCCATATTTGTTTTTTTCTTGGATTCCTTTAGAGTAACTGAGCGGCCAATAAGAATGCTACCATGTTCTGTGGTGGATGCTAGATTCATTGTAATTTAAGATACCTTCTTCCTTGGCCCTCAACCTAGTGACCGCTTTTTACTGCTTTCTTAAATTTAACTTTTTCTCGTTCTCTATTCCTTTGATTACTTAGTTACTCATCAGGTTTCTTCCTAAGTTCTTTATCTGCCTCTGTTTCATCACTGCTAGAGAGGTATGAAGAGGGAAACGTGGTCAAATGCAACTCCCAAGGCATGACCACAGAGGTCTGAACTCACTTTGATGTTTTAGTAAGATGCCCAATTGTAGATTAAGATTCCAGCATGAATATACTGTTAAATGACTGAATGGTTGGTTTCAATATGCTGTGCTGAACAAAGCTTACAACCAAGGTGACTATTTGCTAAGTTATAGACGTTTCTCCATTACCATCATGAAAAATATGCAGGTACACCTGAAGATTCAGAATTTATTATACCCCGAGACCTAAAACAGGAGCCATTGCCTTCTTATGTCTCCTCACTTCAGCCTGCGTATCTGCAAGAATTGCCGCAAGCCCTCAAATCCTAATTTTGACCATTTTCATCACTCCGTCGTTGTTCAATTCTGTCTGCCCAGTTGTCAATTAAAAATACATGTTTTTTGGATCCTCCATCTCTAGACTCCAATAAGATGATTATCTTTCCCCCTGCAACCTTAAGTTATATGCCTCCACATATCACACTGACCCTATCATAGAACATAGAACATAGAAAAATACAGCACAGAACAGGTCCTTTGGCCCACGATGTTGTGCCGAACGTTTGTCCTAGATTAAGAACAAATTAATCTACACCCCATCATTCTACCGTAATCCATGTACCTATCCAATAGCCGCTTGAAGATCCCTAATGTTTCCGACTCAACTACTTTCCCAGGCAGTGCATTCCATGCCCCACTACTCTCAGGGTAAGAACCTACCTCTGACAACCCCCCTATATCTTCCACCGTTCACCTTAAATCTATGTCCCCTTGTAATGGTTTGTTCCACCCGGGGAAAAAGTCTCTGACTGTCTACTCCATTTATTCCCCTGATCATCTTGTAAACCTCTATCAAGTCGCCCCTCATCCGTCTCCGTTCTAATGAGAAAAGGCCTAGCACCCTCGATCTTTCCTCGTAAGACCTACTCTCCATTCCAGGCAACATCTGGTAAATCTCCTTTGCATCTTTTCCAAAGCTTCCACATCCTTCCTAAAACAAGGCGACCAGAACTGCACACAGTCCTCCAAATGTGGCCTTACCAAGGTTTTGTACAGCTGCATCATCACCTCACGGCTCTTAAATTCAATCCCTCTGCTAATGAACGCTAGCACACCAGAGACCTTCTTCACAGCTCTATCCACTTGAGTGGCAACTTTCAAAGATGTATGAACATAGACCCCAAGATCTCTGCTCCTCCACATTGCCAAGAACCCTACCGTTAACCCTGTATTCCGCATTCATATTTGTCCTTCCAAAATGGACAACCTCACACTTTTCAGGGTTAAACTCCATCTGCCACTTAGCCCAGCTCTGCATCCTATCTATGTCTCTTTGCAGCCAACAACAGCCCTCCTCACTATCCACAACACCACCAATCTTTGTATCGTCTGCAAATGTACTGACCCACCCTTCAACTCCCTCATTCAAGTCATTAATGAAATTCACAAACAGCAGAGGACCCAGAACTGATCCCTGCGGTACGCCACTGGTAACTGGGCTCCAGGCTGAATATTTGCCATGCACCACCACTCTCTGACTTCTATCGGTTAGCCAGTTCGTTATTCAACTGGCCAAATTTCCCACTATCCCATGCCTCCTTACTTTGTGCAGAAGCCTACCATGGGGAACTTTATCAAATGCCTTACTAAAATCCATGTACACTACATCCACTGCTTTACCTTCATCCACGTGCTTGGTCACCTCCTCAAAGAATTCAATAAGATTTGTAAGGCAAGACCTACCCCTCACAAATCCGTGCTGACTATCCCTAATCAAGCAGTGTCTTTCCAGATGCTCAGAAATCCTATCCCTCAGTACCCTTTCCATTACTTTGCCTACCACCGAAGTAAGACTAACTGGCCTGTAATTCCCAGGGTTATCCCTATTCCCTTTTTTGAACAGGGGCACAACATTCGCCACTCTCCAATCCCCCGGTACCACCCCTGTTGACAGTGAGGACGAAAAGATCATTGCCAGCGGCTCTGCAATTTCATCTCTTGCTTCCCATAGAATCCTTGGATATATCCCGTCAGGCCCGGGGGACTTGTCTATCCTCAAGTTTTTCAAAATGCCCAACACATCTTCCTTCCTAACAAGTATCTCCTCGTGCTTACCAGTCTGTTTCACACTGTCCTCTCCAACAATATGGCCCCTCTCATTCGTAAATACAAATCACACCTGGGGCTGGTTTAGCACACTGGGCTAAATAACTGGCTTTTAAAGCAGACCAAGGCAGGCCAGCAGCATGGTTCAATTCCTGTACCAGTCTCCCCGAACAGGCGCCGGAATGTGGCGACTAGGAGCTTTTCACAGTAACTTCATTTGAAGTCTACTTGTGACGATAAGCGATTTTCATTTTCATTTTTCATTTCATCCCTGAAAACTTTCCTTTTGCTCATTTACTACTGCTTCAGATTGGAAATTTAAGAAAATGATAGCACCCCGCCCCACTAATTTCAAAGTAATATTAGTTGTAACTCAACTATCAGTGATCTTGGAAGTTCTGACATAAACTACGATAATCAGTATGATTTTTACCAGTATGATTATTTCACATGTAATCTTGTGGGCTGTGTTGTTTAGCTCTGCAATTCTGCTCCTGAATAAGCTTTTCTTCTAATGTTGCCATATGTCATCTTTAAAGAACTTGGCAAAATCTGGCACCATGCATTTCAAAATGAATTATTGTTATATGGCCTACTGGCAATTTATTTTCATAGCTGTTTAATTTCCTCTGAAGATATTTCATTTTTGATTCAGTTGGTAGCACTCTCAACCCTGAATCAGAAGGTTGTGGGTTCAAGTCCCACTCTGGAAATTTGAGCACACAATTTTGAGGGAGTATTACAATCCCCTGGGCAGGTACGTGCTCAATTCCAGCCCCACTGGTCCTGGAGTCACAAACAAGTGAATTAACCAATAATTCTTTTTTTTTTATAAGTATATTTTATTAAAGTTTTTCGATCAAACAAAAATTTCCCATTTTACAACTTTGTAATAATATATACATTGATCGTTTTTAAAAATAAATAATATGCTAACGGCAACTGCCAACAACAAAATAAAAAACAACAGAAATAGTAACTAAAATAGTAACTTCGTAACATCTAATATAAATAACTAATATATAAACACACACATAAAACCCCTGAGGACCCAAATGAGCCCCCCTCCCCCCTGGGTTGCTGCTGCTACCTTTCCTATTTTCCCTTATCGCTCTGCGAGATAGTCGAGGAACGGTTGCCACCGCCTGGTGAACCCTTGAGCCGAACCTCTTAGTGCGTACTTTATCCGCTCCAATTTTATGAACCCTGCCATGTCATTGATCCAGGCCTCCACACCCGGGGGCTTAGCTTCTTTCCACATAAGTAGAATCCTTTGCCGGGCTACTAGGGACGCAAAGGCCAAAACATCGGCGCCTCTCGCCTCCTGCACTCCCGGCTCATCTGCAACCCCAAATATAGCCAGCCCCCAGCCTGGTTCGACCCGGACCCCCACCACCTTCGAAATCACTTTTGCCACACCCACCCAGAACCCATGCAATATCGGACATGACCAAAACATGTGGGTGTGGTTCGCCGGGCTTCCCGCGCATCTCCCGCACCTATCCTCCACTCCAAAAAATCTACTCAGCCTTGCTCCAGTCATATGCGCCCTGTGTAGAACCTTGAATTGTATCAGGCTGAGCCTGGCACACGAGGACGAAGAGTTTACCCTACTTAGGGCATCTGCCCACAGCCCCTTCTCAATCTCTTCCCCCAACTCCTCCTCCCATTTTCCCTTCAGCTCCTCTACCATCGTCTCCCCCTCGTCTCTCATTTCCCTATATATATCTGACACCCTACCATCACCCACCCATGCCCCCAAAATCACTCTGTCCTGGATCTCTTGCGCCGGGAGCTGTGGAAATTCCCTCACCTGTTGCCTCACAAATGCCCTCACTTGCATATAGCGAAATGCATTCCCAGGTGGCAACCCATATTTTTCTGTCAGTGCTCCCAGACTCGCGAACGTCCCGTCTAAGAACAAGTCCTTCAATTTCGCAATTCCTGCTCGCTGCCAAGATTTAAATCCCCCATCTATCCTTCCCGGGACGAACCTATGGTTGTTCCTTATCGGGGACCACACTGAGGCACCCGTCACTCCCTTATGTCGTCTCCACTGCCCCCAAATTTTCAGAGTTGCCACCACCACTGGGTTTGTGGTGTATTTTTTCGGGGAGAACGGTAATGGCGCCGTCGCCAGTGCTTTTAGACTAGTTCCCCTACAGGACGCCATCTCCAGTCTTTTCCACGCCGCTCCTTCCCCTTCCCTCATCCACTTACATATCATTGACAAGTTGGCGGCCCAATAATAATCACTTAGACTCGGCAGTGCCAGTCCCCCTCTGTCCCTACTGCGCTGCAGGAACCCCCTCTTTACTCTTGGGGTCTTTCCAGCCCACACAAAGCTCATAATACTCTTGTCCACCTTCTTAAAAAAGGCCTTTGTAATCAGTACAGGGAGGCACTGGAACACAAAAAGAAACCTCGGAAGGACCACCATTTTAACCGCCTGCACCCTGCCCGCCAATGACAGGGGCGCCATGTCCCACCTCCTAAAGTCCTCTTCCATCTGCTCTACCAGTCGTGCCAAGTTAAGCTTATGCAAGGTTCCCCAGTTCCTGGCCACCTGGATCCCTAAATACCGGAAATCCCTTGTTACCCTCCTCAACGGTAAATCGTCTATTCCCCTGCCCTGTTCCCCGGGGTGCATCACAAACAGTTCACTCTTTCCCCCATATTAGATTTATATCCTGAAAATTCTCCAAACTCCCTGAGTGTCTGCATTATCTCAGGCATCCCCTCCACTGGGTCCGCGACATACAACAACAAATCATCCGCGTATAATGACACCCGATGCTCTTCTCCTCCTCTAAGTACCCCCCTCCACTTCCTAGAGCCCCTCAGCGCTGTGGCCAGTGGCTCAATTGCCAATGCAAACAGTAACGGGGACAGGGGACTTCCTGTCTTGTACCCCTATATAGTCGGAAGTGGTCAGACCGTTGCCTATTTGTAATCACACTTGCCACCGGGGCCCTGTACAGGAGCTGAACCCATCTAATGAACCCCTCTCCAAATCCAAATCTCCTCAGTACTTCCCACAGGTAGTCCCACTCCACTCTATCAAATGCTTTCTCTGCATCCATCGCCACCACTATCTCTGCCTCCCCCTCCGGTGGGGGCATCATCATCACCCCCAGCAGCCTCCGTATATTAGCATTCAATTGCCTCCCTTTAACAAACCCCGTTTGATCATCATGCACCACCCCAGGGGACCCACAGTCCTCTATCCTCGTCGCCATCACCTTGGCCGAAAGCTTGGCATCTACGTTCAAGAGGGAAATAGGCCTGTATGACCCGCACTGCAGCGGGTCTTTGTCTCTTTTCAGGATCAGCGATATCGTCGCCTCCGACATCGTCGGGGGTAGTGTCCCCCTTTCCCTAGCCTCATTAAAGGTTCTCGTCAGAAGTGGGGTCAGCAGGTCCACGTATTTCCTATAGAACTCCACCGGGAACCCATCCGGTCCCGGTGCCTTCCCTGCCTGCATGTTCCCAATTCCTTTTACCACCTCCTCCACCTCAATCTGCGCTCCCAGTCTTGTCATCTCCTGTTCCTCAACCTTCGGGAACTCCAGCTGGTCTAGGAAACGCATCATTCCCTCTTTCCCTTCCGGGGGTTGAGCCTTATATAGCCTCTCGTAAAATACCTTAAACACCCCGTTCACCCTCTCCGCTCCCCGTTCCATCTTTCCCTCCTCGTCTCTAACCCCTCCGATCTCTCTCGCCGCCCCCCTCTTCCTAAGTTATTGGGCCAGCAGCCGGCTCGCCTTCTCTCCATATTCATACTGCACTCGCTGTGCTTTCCTCCATTGTGCCGTGGTCAACAAGTCAAAGTCCATGTGCAATCTCCGTCTTTCCCTGTATAGCCCTTCGTCTGGAGCCTCCGCATATTGCCTATCCACCCTCAAAATCTCCCTCAACAATCTCTCCCTTTCTTTACCCTCTTGTTTCCCCTTATGGGCCCTTATGGAGATCGGCTCCCCTCTAACCACCGCCTTCAGCGCCTCCCAGACCACTCCCACCTGGACCTCTCCGTCATCATTAATCTCTAGGTACCTTTCAATACATCCCCTCACCCTTACACATACCCCCTCGTCCGCCAACAGTCCCATATCTAATCTCCAGAGTGGGCGCTGTTCCTTTTCCTCTCCTACTTCCAGATCTACCCAATGTGGGGCATGATCTGAAATGGCTATAGCCGAATACTCCGTTCCTGCCACCTTCGGGATCAGCGCCCTTCCCAGGACAAAGAAGTCTATCCGGGAGTACACTTTGTGGACATGGGAGAAGAAGGAAAACTCTTTACTCCTTGGCCTAGTAAATCTCCAGGGATCCACTCCTCCCATCTGCTCCATAAAGCCCTTAAGCACCTTGGCCGCTGCCGGCCTCCTCCCGGTCCTAGATCTGGACCGGTCCAGCCCTGGGTCCAGCACCGTGTTGAAGTCCCCCCCCCCCCCCCCCCATTACCAACTTTCCCATCTCCAGGTCCGGGATGCGCCCCAACATACGCTTCATAAAGTTCACGTCATCCCAGTTCGGGGCATATACATTCACCAGCACCACCGCCTCACCTTGCAATCTGCCACTCACCATCACGTATCTACCCCCACTGTCCGCCACTATGGTCTTCGCCTCAAACAATACCCGTTTCCCCACCAGTATTGCCACCCCTCTATTTTCCGCATCTAAGCCCGAGTGGAATACCTGTCCCACCCATCCTTTTCTTAATCTGACCTGATCAGCCAGTTTCAGGTGCGTCTCCTGAAGCATGACCACGTCTGCCTTTAGCTTCTTTAGGTGCGCAAGTACCCTTGCCCTCTTAATCGGCCCATTCAACCCTCTCACGTTCCATGTGATCAACCGGGTTGGGGGGCTCTTACCCCCCCCCCCCCCCCCCCCCTCGTCGACTAGCCATCCCCTTTTTTAGACCAGCTCCTCACCCGGTTCCCACGCACCCGCTTATCCCACCGACGGCGCCCTCCCGTCCCGACCATCCCATCCCGTAACAGCTCCCGTTTCCCCTTAGCAGCAGCAACCCAGTTACCCCCCCCCCCCAGCCAGATCCCTCTCTAGCTTAGTTGCTCCCCCATATTGCTTCCGGAAGTCAGCAAACTCTGGCTGACCTCGGCTTCCCCCGTTTATCCTTAGCCTCCCATTATGTGAGGCCCCCTCCTTCCTGCGCCCCCTTTTCCAGCCACAATTTCCATAGCGCGGGAACAAAGCCCGCGCTTCCCGCTCGGCCCCGCCCCTGATGGCGCAGCTCCCTCTCTCCTTCCCCCTCCCATTCCCCACCGGCGCCCACATTTCTTCGTGTTCCCCCCCCCCCCCCCTTCGAGAGGAAAGAAAATTTTCCCCCATCTGATTCACAGTCCCTTGCCACCACCTCACTACTTCATTTCAAACACTCTTTCTCCAATCTAGTCCAACTTCTCCTCTTCAATAAATGCACACGCCTCTTCTGCCGTCTCAAAGTAGTGGTGTTTACCCTGGTGTGTAACCCACAGTCTTGCCGGCTGCAACATTCCGAACTTCACTTTCCTCTTGTGGAGCACCGCCTTGGCCCGATTGAAACTCGCCCTCCTTCTCGCCACCTCCGCACTCCAATCCTGATACATGCGGATCACCGCGTTCTCCCACCTGCTGCTCCGTGTCTTTTTCGCCCATCTCAGGACCATCTCCCTGTCCTTGTAACGGTAGAACGTCACCACTATTGCTCGAGGTATTTCTCCTGCCTCTGGTCTTCTCACGAGGACTCTATACATTCCCTCCACTTCCAGGGGGCCCGCCGGGGCCTCAGCTCCCATTAAGGTATGAAGCATCGTGCTCACATACGCCCCAACGTCGGCTCCCTCTGCCCCTTCGGGAAGACCCAAGATTTTTAAGTTCTTCCTCCTCGAGCTATTTTCCAGGGCTTCCAGTCTCTCCATACACCTCTTATGCAGTGCCTCGTGCGTCTCCGTCTTCACCACCAAGCCCTGTATCTCGTTCTCATTTTCGGCAGCTTTTGCCTTCACTCCACGGAGCTCCATCTCTTGGGTCTTCTGCGCCTCCTTTAACCCCTCAATCGCCTGCAGCATCGGCGCCAGCACCTCTTTCTTGAGCTCCTCCACACATCGTCGGAGGAACTCCTGCTGTTCCAGGCCCCATACCAACTGGCCTCCCTCCACCGCAATCTTGCTTCTCACTTCCCTTCTTTGCCGCTGCTCCAGAGGATCCTCCGCAATCTGGCCACTATTATCTCTTCTGTCCATTCACATCCGGGGGGACTCCCTTCTATGTCGCCTCACAGTGGGTTTAGCCTTCGAAAATTGCCGTTGGGGCTCCCGATAAGAGCCCAAAAGTCCGTTAAAACGTGAGGTGCCGAAACGTGCGACTTAGCTGGTCATCGCCGCACCCGGACGCAACCAATAATTCTTATCAAAATACCCAAGGTCTATGGCCTTTGGCTGTCCAATAATTACAGTTACTAGCTTTGTAAATGGAAACACAATTATTGTTTTTTTTATAACAAGAACTATACTGCGATATGCAGCAAATACAACTGGTTAACTATTAACTAATACCTAATTCCCACTTTAACCTGTTCCCCACCCTCTACACACATGGGACAGAACGACACAGAGGGGTGGAAAGGAAAACAAAATCTTGTTTTAGATTATGGTTCACAGCAAGCTTGCAGGTTAAAGTCTCTGTTTGCAGACTATACTGGCCTTCTCTGTAGAATCATTCAT
This sequence comes from Scyliorhinus torazame, assembly GCF_047496885.1. Lineage (NCBI taxonomy): Eukaryota > Metazoa > Chordata > Chondrichthyes > Carcharhiniformes > Scyliorhinidae > Scyliorhinus > Scyliorhinus torazame. The sequence goes on along the minus strand of NC_092716.1, from coordinate 103,194,444 downwards.
TCATTCAAGTTCTTTGTAGTTTAGAAATGCAGTACTCACAGCTTTTCTGGAGGACCACCTTCTCTTCAAACATTTCTTTTAGTTCATGGATTGTATTCAGGCCTCTGTAGTTTCTGGAGAAGGATAGCACTCACAGCCGGCTTTCTGGAGAAGGATAGCAGGCACAGCAGGCTTTCTGGGGAAGGATAGCACTCACAGCCGGCTTTCTTGAGAAGGATAGCACTCACAGCTGGATTTCTGGAGAAGGATAGCACTTACAGCTGGCTTTCTGGAGAAGGATAGCACTCACAGCCGGCTTTCTGGAGAAGGATAGCTCTCACAGCAGGCTTTCTGGAGAAGGATAGCTCTCACAGCAGGATTTCTGATGAAGGATAGCACTCACCGCAGGCTTTCTGGAGAGAAATATAGTCCGTTCTGCCTTTGTCTTTCTGGAGAGAGCGATTGCAATCACAACAGCTTTTCTGCGGAGAGTTGGCAGGTTCTTACCCCTGGACTGCCAGAATCAAAACTGAAACTGCTTGGGACTCTGAAAAGCATTCCACTGGAATCCAGTCGCCACCTGTTACCAGGTGGAGTATCTCCTTTTGGACCAATTTATTGACCACCAGCCAATCAATTAAACTGAGTCCCAACCTATCTCTCTCACTGTGCCGCCAGGTCCGTGGTCTCCTATTCAAACCAGCACAGGCTAGCAAAGTGATCTCTCCTGTAACTTCTAGATTCGTCTGATTGAATTAAAGATACAGGCTGCTTGTCTTAATGAGACTTGTCCATTGATCATCCATGGATCAAAATAAGAACGGCAAAATAAAAGAAAGGGGAAATAAGGGGAATAAACAAGTATACCGCTTTGGATACTGTTGGTGGGGGTGGGGGTGGGGGGGGGGGGGGGGGGGGGGGACTTACCAGGGGTAAGCCATGGGGTACAGGTCTCTGGCACAGAGTCTGTCCCTGTTGCTCAGAAGGGCAGGGGGGAGAGGAGCACAGCATTAGTCACTGGAGACTCCATAGTTAGGGGGATAGATAGGAGATTCTGTGGGAACGAGAGAGACTCGCGGTTGGTGTGTTGCCTCCCAGGTGCCAGGGTCCGTGATGTCTCGGATCGTGTTTTCGGGATCCTTAAGGGGGAGGGGGAGCAGCCCCAAGTCGTGGTCCACATAGGTACCAACGACATAGGTAGGAAAAGGGATAGGGATGTAAGGCAGGAATTCAGGGAGCTAGGGTGGAAACTTAGATCCAGGACAAACAGAGTTATTATCTCTGGGTTGTTACCCGTGCCATGTGCTAGCGAGACGAGGAATAGGGAGAGAGAAGAGTTGAACACGTGGCTACAGGTATGGTGCAGGAGGGAGGGTTTCAGATTTCTGGATAATTGGGGCTCATTCTGGAGTCGGTGGGACCTCTACAAACGTGATTGTCTACACCTGGACCAGAGGGGTACCAATATCCTGGGGGGGGGGGGAAATTTGCTAATGCTCTTCGGGAGGGTTTAAACTAGTTCAGCAGGGGCTTGGGAACCTGAATTGTAGCTCCAGTATACAGGAGGTTGAGAGTAGTGAGGAGGTCATGAGTAAGGTTTCAAAGTTGCAGGAGTGTACCGGCGGCCAGGAAGGTGGTTTAAAGTGTGTCTTCAATGCCAGGAGCATCCGGAATAAGGTGGGTGAACTTGCGGCATGGGTTGGTACATGGGACTTCGATGTTGTGGCCATTTTGGAGACATGGATAGAGCAGGGACAGGAATGGTTGTTGCAGGTGCCGGGGTTTAGATATTTCGGTAAGCTCAGGGAAGGTGGTAAAAGAGGGGGAGGGGTGACATTGTTAGTCAAGGACAGTATTACGGTGGCAGAAAGGATGTTTGATGAGGACTCGTCTACTGAGGTAATATGGGCTGAGGTTAGAAACAGGAAAAGAGAGGTCACCCTGTTAGGGGTTTTCTATAGGCCTCCGAAAAGTTCCAGAAATGTAGAGGAAAGGATTGTAAAGATGATTCTGGATAGGAACAGGGTAGTTGTTATGGGGGACTTTAACTTTCCAAATATTGACTGGAAATGCGATAGTTTGAGTACTTTAGATGGGTCTGTTTTTGTCCAATGTGTGCAGGAGAGTTTCCTGACACAGTATGTAGATAGGCCAACGAGAGTAGAGGCCATTTTGGATTTGGTACTGGGTAATGAACCAGGACAGGTGTTAGATTTGGAGGTAGGTGAGCACTTTGGTGATAGTGACCACAATTCGATTACGTTTACTTTAGTGATGGGAAGGGATAGGTATATACCGCAGGGCAAGAGTTATCTCTGGGGGAAAGGCAATTATGATGCGATGAGGCAAGACTTAGGATGCATCGGATGAAGAGGAAAACTGCAGGGGATGGGCACGATGGAAATGTGGAGCTTGTTCAAGGAACAGCTATTGCGTGTCCTTGATAAGTATGTACCTGTCAGGCAGGGAGGAAGTGGTCAAGCAAGGGAACCGTGGTTTACTAAAGCAGTCGAAACACTTGTCAAGAGGAAGAAGGAGGCTTATGAAAAGATGAGACATGAAGGTTCAGTTAGGGCGCTCGAGAGTTACAAGTTAGCTAGGAAGGACCTAAAGAGAGAGCTAAGAAGAGCCAGGAGGGGACATGAGAAGTCTTTGGCAGGTAGGATCAACAATAACCCTGAAGCTTTCTATAGATATGTCAGGAATAAATGAATGACTAGGGTAAGAGTAGGGCCAGCCAAGGACAGTAGCGGGAAGTTGTGCGTGGAGTCCCAGGAGATAGGAGAGGTGCTAAATGAATATTTCTCGTCAGTATTCACACAGGAAAAAGATAATGTTGTCGAGGACAATTCTGAGATTCAGGCTACTAGACTAGAAGGGCTTGAGGTTCATAAGGAGGAGGTGTTAGCAATTCTGGAAAGTGTGAAAATAGATAAGTCCCCTGGGCCGGATGGGATTTATCCTAGGATTCTCTGGGAAGCTAGGGAGGAGATTGCTGAGCCTTTGGCTTCGATCTTTAAGTCATCTTTGTCTGCAGGAATAGTGCCAGATGACTGGAGGATAGCAAATGTTGTCCCCTTGTTCAAGAAGGGAAGTAGAGACAACCCCGGTAACTATAGACCAGTGAGCCTTACTTCTGTTGTGGGCAAAATCTTGGAACGGTTTATAAGAGATAGGGTGTATAATCATCTGGAAAGGGATAATTTGATTAGAGATAGTCAACACGGTTTTGTGAAGGGTAGGTCGTGCCTCACAAACCTTATTGAGTTCTTTGAGAAGGTGACCAAACAGGTGGATGAGGGTAAAGCAGTTGATGTGGTGTATATGGATTTCAGTAAAGCGTTTGATAAGGTTCCCCACGGTAGGCTACTGCAGAAAATACGGAGGCTTGGGATTCAGGGTTATTTAGCAGTTTGGATCAGAAATTGGCTAGCTGGAAGAAGACAAAGGGTGGTTGATGGGAAATGTTCAGATTGGAGTCCAGTTACTAGTGCTGTGTCACAAGGATCTGTTTTGGGGCCACTGCTGTTTGTCATTTTTATAAATGACCTGGAGGAGGGCGTAGAAGGATGGGTGAGTAAATTTGCAGATGACACTAAAGTCGGTGGAGTTGTGGACAATGCGGAAGGACGATACAAGTTACAGAGGGACATATATAAGCTGCAGCGCTGGGCTGAGAGGTGGCAAATGGAGTTTAATACAGAAAAGTGTGAGGTGATTCATTTTGGAAGGAATAACCGGAAGACCGAGTACTGGGCTAATGGTAAGATTCTTGGCAGTGTGGATGAGCAGAGAGATCTCGGTGTCCATGTACATAGATCCTTGAAAGTTGCCACCCAGGTTGAGAGGGTTGTTAAGAAGGCGTATGGTGTGTTAGCTTTTATTGGTAGAGGGATTGAGTTTCGGAGCCATGAGGTCATGTTGCAGCTGTACAAAACTCTGGTGCGGCCGCATTTGGAGTATTGCGAGCAATTCTGGTTGCCGCATTATAGGAAGGATGTGGAAGCGTTGGAAAGGGTGCAGAGGGGATTTACCAGAATGTTGCCTGGTATGGAGGGAAGATCTTATGAGGAAAGGCTGAGGGACTTGAGGCTGTTTCGTTAGAGAGAAGAAGGTTAAGAGGTGACTTAATTGAAGCATACAAGATGATCAGTGGATTGGATAGGGTGGACAGTGAGAGCCTTTTTCCTCGGATGGTGATGTCTAGCACGAGGGGACACGGCTTTAAATTGAGGGGAGATAGATATAGGACAGATGTCAGAGGTAGATTCTTTACTCGGAGAGTAGTAAGGATGTGGAATGCCCTGCCTGAAAAGTAGTGGACTCGCCAACACTAAGGGCATTCAAATGGTCATTGGATAGACATATGGATGATAAGGGAATAGTGTAGATGGGCTTTAAAGTGGTTTCGCAGGTCGGCGCAACATCGAGGGCCGAAGGGCCTGTACTGCGCTGTAATGTCCTATGTTCTAACGTGAAGGACTCTTACAGGAGTACTGCACTTGTAGAGTACTGTCTTTCAGATGGGATGTTAAACCGAGGTCCTGTTTACCATCTTGGGTCAACATAAAACATCCTATGGTATGAAGTTGAATTATCCAGTGTTATGACCATTATTTATCTCTTGGTTAACATCACTAAAAAAAATCATCATTCACATTGCTCTTTATGCGACCTTGATGTGCATAAATTGGGCGTTACATTTACTACATTACAACATTGACAATACATCGGAAAGTTCTTCATTGGACGTAAAGCATTTTGGGACGTCCTGAGGTTCTGAAAGGCACAAAATAAATGCATTTTTTTTTCTTTTATCTGGCAGTTGATATTTATCTGGTAGTTGATATTTAATTTTTGGTTCTCTTTCTTTACCTTAATTTGGGGTTCCTGACTCCTATTCTGTTCTTTCTTCAAATGTTGCTAACAGCATTCACTTGTGATTCAATCCCATTCACTCTTGTGCGAATGATTCTATTCTACCTTTTTCAACCTCTTTCTGATCATAGCTCACAATCTCCATCATGATTATTTGTGCCAGTCAGTGAGACGATGCAAATTATGTCTCTTCAGTTTTTTTCTTGAAAGCCCTAACAAAAGCTACCACAATTGATTTTGATGACTTCATCCTTTTGTTTACCTTCTATTCACTTTTATTCTTTTTAACCTCTAAAAGAAATTGCCATAAAGTGGTAATAGTGGCCCATGCTGATCTGTTTTCAACTGTTGGGCAGCACGGTAGCACAAGTGGCTAGCACTGTGACTTCACAGCGCCAGCGTCCCAGGTTCGATTCCCTGCTGGGTCACTGTCTGTGCGGAGTCTGCATGTTCTCCCCGTGTGTGCGTGGGTTTCCTCCAGGTGCTCCGGTTTCCTGCCAAAGTCCAAAGACGTGCTGGTTAGGTGGATTGGCCATGCTAAATTGTGTCCAAAAAAGGTTAGGAGGGGCTATTGGGTTACAGGGATAGGGTGGAAGTGAGGGCTTAAGTGGGTTGATGCAGACTCAATGGGCCAAATGGCGGCCTCCTGCACTGTATGTTCTATGCTGGGAACTCATTTTTGGCTGTAGCATTGCTCTAGTTAGAGAATGGAGAATTTCATCCCCTCTGTGCTGAATTAAAACTCACTGCCTACAGATGAAACAAGTGCGCTCACCCACTAAACCACTTAGCCTTTTCACAATATAACGCATTTCAATGGAGGAGTCTTTGGTCGAGTGATCTAAGAAATCCTGATGTCTTGAAAAAGAATGTGGAGGGATGACCTCGTAAAGGTATTGAAAATTATGGAAGGTGTTGACAGAGTGGAGAGAGAATGTTTCCATTTATGGGGAAGAGCAGAACTAGACACCATCGATATTGAATAGCCACCAAGAAATCCAATAAGAAGTTCAGAAGATGTTAGATGTTTAGTTGCTGTTGTATTAAGAGTCAAATGTTCTGCTCCTTTTCACCAACACCTTTATTTCATTTCAACAGACTGCACAAACTCTAACATCACATCACCTTACCCAAAGGCAACCTGAAGCCCCTTTACAGATCAGTGTCAATTATTAGATACTTAACATAAATGAGACAACTAATTGGAATGTCTCTTAACCCATTACTTAACAATCTCCCGTTCCTTGGAGAAAAAAATAATAATTAGGTGAAAACAAAATTACAAGAAACTCAAAAACACACGCAATTTCCCCCCCTTTTTTTCATTTTTGGAAGAACAAAACAGTCACAGAAACAGGTGCCCTTCATTAACAATATCCAATAGTTTCTGTGAACTAGCCCCTTTTTTTGTAAAACAGTCTGACAATTGATAGCTACTGTCGACCCATTTAATTTTTGCTATTTCCCCTCTGTCCAACATCTGCTTCAAACTTGCGATGTCTATCCTTAACCTTTTTTCATTGACACTTTTTGTAGAGTGCACATTTTCCCACAGGGATTTATTGTCAATGTGACATTCAATAGGTATATTACCCAAATCCCCTAATCCCAAAATTTCTGTCAATATCTGAGATATATAAACGGCCGTATCCACCGCCTCTACAAGACTTAACGTCCCAGCAGCCAAAGTCCACAGCTCCAGGGTCCCAGGTTCGATTCCAGCTTGGGACACTGTCTGTGCGGAGTCTGCACATCCTCCCCGTGTGTGCGTGGGTTTCCTCCGGGTGCTCTGGTTTCCTCCCACAGTCCAAAGATGTGCAGGTTAGGTGAATTGGCCATGATAAATTGCCCTTAGTGTCCAAAATTGCCCTTGGTGTTGGGTGGGGTTACTGGGTTATGGGAATAGGGTGGAGGTGTGGACCTTGGGTAGGGTGCTCTTTCCAAGAGCCGGTGCAGACTCGATGGGCCGAATGGCCTCCTTCTGCACTGTAAAATCTATGAAATCTCTATGAAAGTGCTTTTGACCACTCTTATTTTCTTTGTTTCCCACACAAGAGGGCAACATTTACCATTGTTCCCCAAAAGGAAAATTAGAAAACCTCCTACGCTCGAAACCCCATCACATAAATTTGCATAGGACGCATCACTATGAACTATGAGTTTCAAGTGCCTAAGGTCACCTAAAACCGGGAACCTCAAAACACACTCCTGCATTTTTAGTTTGACCAACGCTTTATTTGCTCTTATTATGTCTTGCACTTTGGGATCATTCATTTTTGTACTCAATTCTAAGACATCAAAACTCAAGTCCGGTCTAGTCTGTCTACCTAACCAATTCAGTTGCCCAATTAAACTTCGCAGTTGCTCTTTTTCCATCTTTGAAACCATTGCGTCTTTTTGTGAAACCCGGCTACGACTAATTGCTATTGGACTGATGCGTTCCAAATACGACTGCTAATGTAAAGTTGCCCCTAACTTAGTCTGTCCGATTTCCAGTCCAATGTATTTAAATGCACCGGAGCCTGACTTCCAACCCTGAATTCTTTCCTCAACAAGAGATTACAATAGCTTCAAAATCACTAGTCCCACCCCACAAAAAATCATCGACATACATCATAAAGATGCCAGAAAGATTTCCTTTATAGTGCCAGTAAAACATTGCCGGATCTGCTTTCAACTGGCAACAGCCTAACTTTAACAAAACTGACCTTACCGAAAATACCAGACTCTAGATGCATCATTTAATCCATATACACATTTGTTCAACTTCCAGAGTACCCCTTCTGTGTTAGCTGCCTCTTTAGGAGGACGGAAAAAAATGTCTCTCTGGAGCTGATGCCACTGCAAGAAAGCAGCTTTTATATCTATACATTTGCATTCCCATACCTTTGTGGCTAATAGAGCCAAGAAGATCTTTAAAATAACCTTTCCTGCTGTAGGTGAATCTACCCTTAAATCCTGATCTTCTAAGTTTGCTTCAAATCCCCTTGCCACAAGCCTGGCCTTTGCCTTATAAGTTCCATCCGGAAGAACCTTTTCTGTGCAAATCCATCTGTGGGATAGAGCTCTTTGTCCCCTGTCCGGTACTTCCGTGTATACCCCAAATTCTCTCCAACTATGCAGTTCTTGCTGTTTGGCATCTTTGATAACTTTTTCATCGAATTTTTTGGAAGCCACCAAAATGTCACGTGCATGTGGGCTTCTACTCCTATTAGTATTCGTAGTCTTACTCAGTTTATCAAGGTCTCGGAACATATGTTCCCTCTCCGGCCTGGTTTCTCGTTCTGTACTGCTACTGCTTGATCTTTCCCTTCTGCTGTGGGATGTCCTTTCAATAGTTCTCGACCTTTTCCTGCGGACCTGTTCACTATCCGATGTACTATCTGAACTGGCACTGTGTTTTTGTGCCCTCCATTTTTGAACTTCGTGGTCACAATCCATCGTCTTGACTCCCTCCTCTGAATGCTGTACATTCAACCAATGTTTATACTTTCCAGTGGCCTTCCCTGCTCTACTAATAACAGTTGCATCCTTCCATTGACTAGACCCTTCAGGCAAGTATGTCACTTTTGTACCAACTTTTGGCAGTTATCCTTTTAGAAGAATGGCCTGTTCTAATTCATCAGAAGTGTTGTGTTCTTCTACAGAAGCCCTGTTTATATCAGTTAACTGGTCCTCATAGTTCTGTAACACGTGTGTACCAGATGATCCTGGTTCCTCGTCATGTCCGTCTGCTCTGTCTAAATTTGAAAATTTGTAATCTGTGCCCATTATCCTTGATGAATGTACCATAACAGTTTGATTGCCATGTTGCAAAATAATTGTTTTGCCATCTCTGCCTATGATCTTCCCTGGGCCTTTCCATTCATTAAAATTGTCTCTCTTATAGTATACTATGGCTCCTTGCTGAAAAACGGTATTTGATGGCCGTACATTAAGCCTTGAAGTTCTGCGAATTCTTTCAGAGACTTCTGCTTCCAAAAAGGCTTTTCTACTGCTATGTCATGCATTTAAATGCTCAGCAAAGGCAGAGCTAATTGTAGTCCCTTCCCAAGCTTGAGGCTGGTCATCCAAAATGGATGGAATTTTAGGATTTCTACCAAACACTAATTGATAGGGACTATAGCCCCCAACCATCTGCAAAGAATTCTGTGCATGTACCGCCCATGCTAAAGCTGAATTTAGCCTGCAATTCGGTCTATCTGCCAAAATTTTCCGCAGCATGTCATCGATTACAGCATGGTTTCTTTCACAGACACCATTACTAAATGGGCTTTCTGCAGCCGTATTCATAACTCTGATATTCATGTTTTCACACTTATCCCTAAACTCATCATTAGCAAATTCTCCCCCATTGTCCGTAAGGAATTTTGCTGGTGGGCCCATTCCTGTCCCTATCCATTTTTCCACGATTTGATCCAGAATTGCTCTCTTTTCTTTACTTCGTACAATCGTTGATTGACTAAATCTGGTTGCTAAATCTACAAAATGCAAAATAAATATATTATTTGCTTTATCCCAGATCTTAAGGTCCATGGCCACAATGTTGTTAAAATCCCTGGCCAAAGGTAGGGTTACTATCGGTCGTGCTGGTGTTCTTCTGTACTTCCTACAAACTTCACAGTGATCACTAACCTGTTCTATCAGTTTAGTATAGTCGTCATCCCTTACCCCTGCATCCATTAATAAATTTTTCAGCCTCCGAGGAGACGGATGCGCAAATTGCCTATGCAGTTTTAATACAACAAGCTTATCAGCTAAAGTCCCATTTTCAACTGCCATTAACACATCCTTAACAACTGTACTTGAAATATTATTTGTCAGTAATGGAATACAATAGTGTCCCGACTGTGTAAATTGTAAGTCCACCGTCTTACCAAAAACTGTTGCCTTATCCTGTTCCATATCCAATTTCATGTGTGCTTTCTTCATCGACGGTCTGCTCAGAAGCAAAGGTATCTGACTTGATACAACATCCGTGCTAATGAAATGATTCACTCCGGCGATATTGCAAGGGATCACCACTCTTTTCAGCTACTTCAGAGTATTATCATCCCCAAACCTGAAACTTGTGGAACTTTCAAATTCCTTAACCTTGTTACAATTTTCAGCATTCAAGGAGTCCAGGTAACATTTTAACCAGCCAATTCCACACACAATAGATGTGCAGCCACTGTTCAATACAGCACAATTGAAGGATTCTGCAACGAACACCCTCATTACCGGCGTAAAACTGTTTGTTAATAGGACAATGCCTTCTTTCTGGTGACTATCTTTATCCTCTTCTGACTCTTCCGTGTCATGTGTCGCTTCAAATACTATTATAACGTGTTGGACAGTTGAAAGCATAATGGTATTGAGAGTCACATTGAAAACATCGATTTATTGTGCCCCGTGCATTTCTGGGGTTCATCTTCCTATTGTAGGTTCTAACTGGGTTTCTGTCTTCATAATTTCCAGATCTCTATCTCCTTCTATAGTCTTGGGGCCTGTTCGTAGCCATACAATTTCACCATCCTGTTAGTAGTGTATCTTCCATATTCTGCTTTATTGCAGGCTGACCTATTTGGGTCATCAGAGCCATCGGAATCGAAAGTTTCCCCAGAAACTTTTTTAATGCTTCTGTCATCTGATCGAATAGGGTATCCTTATCTGCAAACTGAACTCCTGTCAAAATCAGGAGCCTTTCCATGTTGCTCACTCTTGCACAGTCAAGTAATTTAAAGGCCAACACAGACTGGAAATTCCAGGTTGTATTTCTGCAGCCTTTTATATAGTCTGCCAAATTCCATTATATAGTCTTCAATGGAGAAATCCTCTATTTTCCGGAACTTATCAAAATCTGACCATGCTTCATACACACTTAACAAGTCATCCTTCTTATCCATATAATGTAATAGAGACTGCAGACCTTCTGAATCTAACTCTTCAATTCCAGCTCAGAAAACACTTTGCTCCGGATTTTACTGTCATAAGGTAGAGAAAGAGCCAATGCCATACCTTGTTTTCTCTTTCCCAAGGCAGTTACCTTAGTCCACATAACTACTGCACTTCTCCATTGGTCGTACGATCCCCTTTCAGAAAATACGGGGGGATAGTCATATCCGGCCATCTTTATCCAAGGTTCAGCATCCAAGGTTCAGCCATATATCTTGGGGGTTGTTTTTCTTCTCACTCACTCCTTTAGTTTGGTCTGGAAAAGTTGTATCTTTCAACCCTTCACATTTGCACAGCAGCCATCCTCTGCTACCATTTGTTAGACATTTAGTTGCTGTTGTATAAAGAGTCACAAGTTCTGCTCCTTTTCACCAACACCTTTATTTCACTTCAAGAGACTCTGCACAAAACTCTAACATCACATCACCTTACCCAAAGGCCACCTGAAACCCCTTTGCATATCAGTGTCAATTATTGGATACTTAACATAAATGAGACAACTAATTGGAATGTCTCTTAACCCATTACTTAACAGAAGAAAATGTTTTAAGTGGTGAGAATGCGGAACTTGTAACTACAGGGAGTATAAGCGGAAGCAGATTTACAGCATATGAAGGTGAAGGGAATAAAGGGTTATGATAAATTTTATGTGGGACAAGGTTAAAGTGGAGCATAAACATCATCATGGACTGGTTGGGCTGGATGGCCTGTTTTGTGTATTCTACATCCTATGTAATCCTATATAAGCAGAGTGCGAGTGCACACCCCTGATCCTAGTCTAAAATTCCCTCCATTTATTATGCTTAGTGATCTAAATATAGACAATTAATTCGAGACAGAATTAAAGTGTAATTACTTTTATGTAAATTATTTTCAGGTTATTATAATTTAGTTTGAATTGTTAAATAATTAATTAATTTTTCTGGCTAGTCACATAATTTCTCAGTGCTTCAGAGGGAATGAAATATCTCTACACTTACTGATGTCTGTAATTGGACTTGTTACATTGTTTACTTCAGGAACTGCCACTTAGAGGCAGTTTTTTGAGAGACCTGTTGTAAAAGAAAATGTTTTCTGCGATGTAACGTTCTGAAGCCTGCTCTGATAGCAGTGTGTCTTGAGTAACCAGGAGCAGCACTTGTTGGTTAAGTTATTAAAGCAGCATGTTCAGAAATTCAGTGACTCACTCTCTCTCTCTTTGTAGGTGGCAGATGGAGCCAACGCAATAGTACTGGGGCAGCTTGGGGAGATACCCTCTCCACTGGCAATTATCGGAGGGAACTGCACGCTCCAGGGTTTTGATCAGGAAGGAAATGACCTTTTCTGGACGGTAAGGAAACACACAACTGCGCTAGGACTGAATCCCAGAATTTGGTAGAGAGGCAGGAAGGGCAGAGTGGCACCGCACAGTGTAATACTATCCCTTCTCCGCTATCCACAGCAACACTGCACACCAGGAATGCACTGACATTCCTTGCACCTGGAGTTACCAAGTTAAAAAAGATGGGAAATACATTGTATTTTTGTCATTTATGTTTCATTTTAATTTACATGCCCACATTTATTGGGGCAAGTGACCAGTTCCCACAGACGTTTATGCTGTGTTCCACTTTGGGAAGCTGGCATGTGTTGAGATAATCCTCTCATCGTGCTTTTTCTACAACTGAATCTATAAATTATCTGGCAGATGTACTTTTTAAATAAGGCACATTAAGAATTTAATTGATCTGCAATTGTTCGGAGTAAATTATGTACAATCTATTTAAAAAAGGGCATTAAAGCTATGTAGGTTGGCATCCTACTGTTGAAGAAAGGAAGAGCAAATGATTTTGCACGTTATGGCAAATAGTTTAATAAATGCTGCACTTAAAATATGTCGCCTGGATTTCTGTATGAGTGCCATCATTTTCAACAAAAAAAACCTCAGAGAAAGTAAAAATGTCAGTGACTGAGCAGCAGTAAATTACTTGCTCTCGAGATGGAGTTGAAAATATTCAGTACTTTTTGCTGCCAAGTGGCATCATGACAGATACTCTGGTGCTTGTTTCACTTTAGGATATTTTGTTTTCATAGGGATGATTTCATGAAGTGGATTCTGCAGTAGTATGTTTGCAATTTTTAATCTGTTGCAGAAATACTAGGTCTAGCCCAACACCAGGCCTGAGCGGACCATATCAAGTACTGTCCTCTGTTGAAACTGCCAGGATCATACTGCAAGCTTAAAAAAACCCCCACTGCTTCTTTATATCATTCCACCCCATACCTTCTGCAATCTTGTGTCCATCAACTTCTTTGGCACTAATGTTGAGTTCATCCATTTAGCTGCCTCCATTGCTTCCTGATGCCTACCCCACACTTTTCAACATCCACCAAACCAGGTCATTCCCCAGCCTGGTCTCTGCCCTCGTTCTGAACATTCATCTCTTTCTATTAGCTTCCTTCGTACCCTCTCTGAATTCATTGTGTTCATGAATCCAACTCTTGACTTCCGGTTGCGGCAATGCGGAGCTAAGTCTCACATTCGGCGGCTCCTGCAAAAACCCGGTGTGGGAAGGAGATTATAACAGCTTCCCGATAGTATATGGCTTCTACTAGGAGCGGGGCGACTAAAATGGTGGTGGTGGACCCGAAGAAGGTGCGAGGGAAGAAGAACAAAATGGCGGCGGGCGGAGACTAGGCAGCGTGGATGCAGTGGACGGAGGAGCAGCAGGAGGGTATCCAGCGCTGCTTCAGAGAGATTAAACCGCACCTGCTAGAGCCGATGAAGGCTTCTATTGATAGGCTGCCGGAGACACAGACGGCCCAGGGGGTGGTGATCCGCGAGGCTCGACAAAAGATCTCCGACAACGTGGACGAGATCTTAGGCCTGGCGGTAAAGGTGGAGGCGTAAGAGGCGCTCCACAAGAAATGGCAGGAGCGGTTCGAGGAGATGGAGAATCGGTCGAGGCGCAAGAATCTGTGGATTCTGGGCCTCCCGGAGGGGCTGGAGGGGCCGGACGTGGGGGCCAATGTGGTCACCATGTTGAACTAGTGATGGGTGTGGCATCCTTCCAGGGCCCCCAGGAGCTGGAAGGGGCCCATAGAGTGCTGGCGAGGAGGCCCAAGGCTAACGAGCCTCCGCGGGCAGTGCTGGTGAGGTTCCATTGGTTTGTCGACCGGGAGTGTGTGCTCAGGTGGGCCAAGAAGGAAAGGAGCAGCAGGTGGGAGAACGCGGAGGTTCGAATATACCAGGACTGGAATGCGGAGGTGGCGAAGAGGAGGGCCGGGTACAATCGAGCGAAGGCGGTGCTGCATAGGAAGGGGGTGAAGTTTGGCATGTTGCAGCCGGCGCGACTGTGGGTCACCTACAAGGACCGGCACCATTATTTTGAGTCTCCGGAGGAGGCGTGGGCCTTTGTTCAGGCCGAGAAGTTGGACACAGATTGAGGGTCAGGATGGGCGTTTGGGGATTGCGGTTGATGTGTTATTTTTATTTTATTTTTTTGAGGGGGGGGGGCCTTTGCTTTGCTCCTGGTTTCTTTTTCTCTGTGTTTTTCTCTTTTGAGTCGGTGAGGGTGGTTGGGGCGGGTTGGGCACTGTTTTGGTTAGGTTGGTCGGGGGGGCTCTTGGAGGGGGGTAGGTAAACGGAACAGGGGTGGTGGACAGCGGTGAGATAGGGCCCCGCGGGGGAGGGGGAGGCCTGAGTCGGGGGTGAGGGGACTGGGCCTGTAAAAGGAGCTGCGTCAGAGGTGGCGGGGCCGGGTAGGTGGAAAGCGCGGGCTTTTTCCCGCACTGAACACTGGAGGGGGCGGGGCCGGAGCGGGGAAGCGAGGGTTGTTTCCCGCGCTTAGAATGGAAGGGGGAGGGGAAGAGACTATGGATGGGGAACGGGAGAGGAGGGTGTGTCACACAATGGGAGAAGTCGAAGGAGATGCGGGAGTGGCCGGGGTCAGCAGGAGTCAGCTGACTTGCGGAAGTGCAATGGGGGGAGTAAATAAGCTAGGATGGGTCGTAGCCAGGGGTGGGGTGGGGGGTGGGGGGGGTCGAGTTGCTGCTGCTATGGTCAAGAGGGAGCTGGAGCGAGTGGGGGGGGTTCGAGACGGGTGTACGCCGCTGTGGGGAACGGGCCGGGTGTGGGGTGTGGGCGCGTGGCTGGCCGAGGAGGGGTCATGGCTAGTCGGCGGAAGGGAGGGGGGGGGGGGGTAGCCCCCTGATCCGGCTGATAACCTGGAATGTAAGGGGACTGAATGGGCCGGTTAAGCGGACCCGCGTGTTCGCGCACCTGAAGGGGCTCAAGGCGGATGTGGTTATGCTCCAGGAGACACACCTGAAGGTGGCAGACCAGGTAAGATTGAGGAAAGGGTGGGTAGGTCAGGTGTTTCACTCTGGGTTGGACGCCAAAAATCGAGGGGTGGCGATCTTGGTGGGAAAGAAGGTGTCTTTCGATGCGTCGAGCATTATGGCAGATAATGGCGGTAGGTACGTAATGGTAAGTTGCAGGGAGAGAGGGTGGTACTGGTCAATGTGTCTGCCCCGAATTGGGATGATGCGGGTTTTATGCGGCGTATGTTGGGTTGGATCCCAGACTTGGAAGTGGGAGGGCCTGAGAATGGGGGGAGACTTTAACACGGTGCTGGATTCGGCACTGGATCGCTCCAAGTCTAGGACGGGTAGGAAGCCGGCGGCGGCCAGAGTGCTGAGGGCGTTTATGGACCAGATGGGAGGGGTGGACCCTTGGAGATTTGCACGGCCGGGGGCTAGGGAATTTTCATTCTTCTCACGTGTCCATAAGGCTTATTCCCGAATCGACTTTTTCATTTTGAGTAGGGCGCTGATAGCGAGAGTAGAGGATACTGAGTATTCGGCAATAGCCATTTCGTACCATGCCCCGCATTGGGTGGACTTGGAGATGGGGGAGGAAAGGGACCAGCGCCCGCTGTGGCGCTTGGAGGTGGGGCTGTTGGCGGACGAGGAGATGAGCGAGCGGGTCCGAGGAAGTATAAAGAGGTATTTGGAGACCAACGACAACAGGGAGGTCCGAGTGGGGATGGTATGGGAGGCGCTGAAGGCGGTGGTGAGGGGAAAACTGATCTCCATTAGGGCCCACAAGGAGCGGGGGGAGAGGGAGAGGCTGGTGGGGGAGATGGTGAGGGTAGACAGGAGGTATGCGGAGGTGCCCGAGGAAGGATTCTTGAGGAAGAGGCGCAGCCTCCAGGCCGAATTCGACCTGGTGACCACCAGGAAGGTGGAGGTGCAGTGGAGGAAGGCCCAGGGGTCGATTTACGAGTATGGGGAAAAGGCAAGCCGGATGCTAGCGCATCAGCTTCGGAAGCGGGATGCAGCTCGGGAGATCGGGGGAGTTAAGGACAGGGGAGGGAGTGTGGTGCGGAGTGGGGTTGGCATCAATGGGGTCTTCGGGGACTTTTACGAGGAATTGTACCGATCCGAGCCCCCACGGGAGGAGGGAGGGATGGGCTGCTTCCTGGACCAATTGAGGTTTCCAAAGGTGGAAGAGGGACTGGTGGCGGGATTGGGGGCCCCGTTTGGGCTGGAGGAGCTGACCAAAGGGATAGGAAGCATGCAGGCGGGGAAGACACCTGGGCCGGATGATTTCCCGGTCGAATTCTATAAAAAATATATGGACCTGTTGGGCCCGTTGCTGGTCAGGACCTTCAATGAGGCAAGGGAGGGGGTGATGTTCCGGGCACTGATCTCCTTGATCATGAAGCAGGACAAGGATCCTGTGCAGTGTGGGTCTTACAGACCAATTTCCTTGCTAAATGTAGATGCCAAGGTGCTGGCGAAGGTCTTAGCCACGAGGATTGAGGATTGTGTGCAGCAGATCATCCGTGAAGACCAGACTGGGTTTGTGAAGGGGAGGCAGTTGAACGTGAATGTGCAGAGGCTTTTGAACGTTATCATGATGCCGGCGAGGGAGGGGGAGGCGGAGATAGTGGTGGCGATGGACGCTGAGAAAGCCTTCGATAGGGTAGAGTGGGGGTACCTGTGGGAGGTGCTGAACAGGTTTGGGTTTGGGGAGGGGTTTGTCAGGTGGGTTAGGCTGTTGTATGAGTTCCCGATGGCGAGTGTGGTCACAAACAGGAGGAGGTCCGAATACTTTCGTTTGCACCGAGGGACGAGCCAGGGGCGTCCCCTGTCCCCCCTGCTCTTCGCACTGGTGATTGCACCCCTGGCTATGGCAC
Source organism: Scyliorhinus torazame (assembly GCF_047496885.1). Taxonomy (NCBI): domain Eukaryota; kingdom Metazoa; phylum Chordata; class Chondrichthyes; order Carcharhiniformes; family Scyliorhinidae; genus Scyliorhinus; species Scyliorhinus torazame. The sequence continues at coordinate 103,177,468 of NC_092716.1, read as the reverse complement.
TGAGAGAGTCGAGGAACTGGAGGGTGTTGGTGCGGTTTGGGGAGGAGCATAGGGTGTCGCTCTATGCGGACGACCTGCTGCTGTATGTGGCGGACCCGGTGGGGGGAATGCTGGAGGTAATGAGGCTTCTTAGGGAATTCGGGGACTTTTCGGGGTACAAGCGCAACATGGGGAAGAGTGAGCTGTTCGTGGATCACCCAGGGGACTAGGAGAGGAGGATTGGCGAGCTCCCACTAAAAAGGGCGGAGAGGAACTTCAGGTATTTGGGGGTCCAGGAGCTAGGGGGCCTGCATAGGCTTAATTTTACAAAGCTGGTGGAGCAAATGGAGGAGGAGTTCAAGAGGTGGGACGCGTTGCCGCTGTCCTTGGCGGGTAGGGTGCAGTCAGTCAAAATGACGGTGCTCCCAAGGTTTTTGTTCCTGTTCCAGTGCCTCCCCGTGTTTATCCTGAAGGCTTTTTTTAGGCGGGTTAACAGGAGTATAATGGGGTTTGTGTGGGCGCGAGGAACTCCGAGGGGTGAAGGGTGTTCCTGGAGCGGAGTAGAGATCGGGGGGACTGGAGCTGCCCAACCTCTGTAGGTACCACTGGGCCGCCAACGCGACGATGGTACGCAAGCGGGCGATGGAGGGGGAGGGGGCTGCATGGAAGAGGCTGGAGACGGTGTCTTGTGTGGGTACGAGTCTGGGGGCGCTGACAACTGCGCCGCTGCCGCTCCCTCCAAGGAGGTATACCACGAGCCCGGTGGCGGCGGCTGCCCTCAAAATTTGGGGGCAGTGGAGGCGGCATAGAGGGGAAGTTGGGGCCTCGGCATGGACCCCAATACGGGGGAACCACCGGTTCGCCCCAGGGAGAACAGGTGGAGGGTTTTCGGGGTGGAACAGGGCAGGGATACGAAGGTTGGGGGACCTGTTTGTGGACGGGAAGTTCGCGAGCCTAGGTGAGCTGGAGGAGAAGTACGGGCTCCCCCGGGGAACACTTACAGGTAAGGGCGTTTGCAAGACGGCAGGTGGTGGAATTCCCGCGGCTACTGCCACACACTGTACAGGACAGGGTGCTCTCCGGGGGGGGGGGGGGGGGGGGAGAGATCTCGGAAACTTACCAGGTGATGCAGGAGGAGGAGGAGGCATCGGTGGTGGAGGTGAAAGGTAAGTGGGACAAAGAGTTGGGAGAGGAGATTGAGGACGGGACATGGGCAGATGCCCTAGGGAGGGTGAACTCTTCCTCATCGTGTGCGAGGCTCAGCCTCATACAGTTTAAGGTGCTGCGCAGGGCACACATGACCGGGACAAGGATGAGTGGGTTTTTTGGGGGTGGGGACAGGTATGTTTGGTGCTCAGGGAGCCCAGCAAATCACACCCATATGTTCTGGGCATGCCCAGCGCTGGAGGAATTTTGGAAGGGCGTAGCGAGGACGGTGTCAAGGGTCGTAGGATCCAGGGTCAAACCGGGCTGGGAGCTCGCAATATTTGGGGTGGCAGAGGAGCTGGGAGTGCAGGAGGCGAAAGAGGCCGGAATTCTGGCCTTTGCGTCCCTGATTCTTCTTCAGTGGAAGGATGCGAGGCCCCCAAGCGTGGAATCCTGGATCAGCGATATGGCGGGGTTCATTAAATTGGAGAGGGTGAAATTCGCCTTGAGAGGATCGGTACAAGGGTTCATTAGGCGGTGGCAACCGTTCTTAGACTTCCTGGCAGAACGGTCGACATTGGTCAATGGCAGCAGCAACTCTGGGGGCGGGGGTGTGGTTTACTTTATTTTTGTTTTTGTTATTTACACTGAAGGGTCTGAGGGGATGTATATACCTGTTGTGTTAAGTTGGGGTGTTAATGTTAATTTATGGGGGAGGGGGGTATGGAGGGTTGCTTTTCTAGACTGTGTTTTGTACTTAACCCTGTTGGGTTCATTTTTCATTTTGTTATTGGTATTTTATGAAAACCTTAATAAATATTATTTTTTTTTAAAAATGAATGTAACTCTGCTCCCTCCACACTAATCCCAATGATTGGATAACCATCCTCCATTTCTGATACATATACAGGCTGATATTGTTAACAGTGCTCTCTCCTCGGGTATAGTCCAGCTCAGTCAAATCTCCATCATCTCACAAAACCCATCCTTCAACCCTCTGTCTTTGTAAAGTGCTACAATATCTCTAACCTCCCTTTCCTTTCCAAAGTTTGTCAATGTGTTACTGCCTCGCAAATAGCTGTCCCTGCTTCCCACAACTCCATGTTTGAATCTCCCCAATCAAGTTCCATGCCTGCCATACTCATCAAAACAGCCATAATGGGAGTCAAAAAATGATGTGAGTTTTGACTGACTGTGTTGCATTACCCTCTTCATCCTTTCAACAACTAATGGTGGTTGACCATATCTACTTTCTCTTAAATAGCTATTGCTATCCTATCATGCACTCATTCCTGCTGAACTATTACCTGACTTGTTGACCTCCATTGCCTTCCAGTACCTCTGATCCTTAAATTAAAAATCCCCATCCTCATATTTATTACCTCTCAAGTCCTTGACCCTCCATGTTTGGGTACCTCCTTCAGCGCTACAATCTCTATTGACACTACCCTTGTCGTGGGCAGCACGGTAGCATAGTGGTTAGCACAGTTGCTTCACAGCTCCAGGGTCCCAGATTCGATTTCCGGCTGGGTCACTGTCTGTGCGGAATCTGCACGTTCTCCACGTGTCTGCGTGGGTTTCTTCCGGGTGCTCCGGCTTCCTCCCACAGTCCAAAGATGTGCGGGTTGGGTGGATTGGCCATGATAAATTGCCCTTAGTGTCCGAAAAATGTTAAGTGGGGGTTACGGGGATAGGGTAGATACATGGGCTTCAGTAGGGTGCTCTTTGTAAGGGCCGGTGCAGACTCGATGGGCCGAATGGCCTCCTTCTGCGCTGTAAATTCTATGATTCTATGTATTTCTCCTCGTTTGATCCCAACATTGGCACCCTTGCCATCAACTACCTAAATTTCACATTCAGAACTTTCCTTCCAATACCTTCTGCCTTCCTCACTATTTTTTAAGACTCACTTTAAAATATACTTCTTTGACTAAGTTTCAGACACCCATGCTAACATCTTTTTTGGTGTTGCTTCTGTTTTTGTCTGGTAATGACTCTGTGAAACATTTTGGGGCATTATTCTACATTAAAGGTGCTATATGAGTGTGAGTTGTTGTGCAAGAACACTAATGCACATGCAAACCTAATGTTCTTACAAATCTCCAAACACTATCCTAATTTGGAACTCCTGTGCAGATTTGGAATTAGATAGCTGTTCCTCCTTTGTCGCTTGGTCAAAATCCTGGAACTCCCTCCCGAACAGCACATGGACAGCAGCAGTTCAAAAAGGCATTGATTACCATATCTTCTCAAGGACAATTGGGGATGGGCAACAAATGCTGGGCAGCGTCCACTTCCCACGAAAGAATATAAAAGAAAGCAGAACCCATCCTTTTTAAAGAGAGGCCAGTGATTTGAGATGTGTCTCTGTATCTTCAATATCAATTACATTATAATGAGCAAAAATGCTTGAAACGATTCAAGTTGGAAATGCTTGTGCTTTTCACACAGGTCACTGGGGATAATGTCCGATCACTGGCACTCTGTGACTTTGATGGGGATGGGAAGAAGGAGGTAAGTCCGTGTTGTTCGATAAAAAGTCATTGTGTACAGAAGGAAATAGTTCATTCGTAAATGTTCTATATCTGATGGGCGGCATGGTCGCCCAATGGTTAGCACTACTGCCTATGGTGTTGAGGACCCAGGTCCAATCCCGGCCTTCGGGTCACTGTCTGAGTGGAGTTTGCACATTCTCCCCCTGTCTGCGTGGGTTTCACCCCCACAACCCAAAGATGTGCAGGTTAGGTGGATTGGCCAGACTAAATAGCCTCTTGACGGGACTGGGGGCATTCTGGCTACGTTTGCCGATGATACAAAGATAGGTGGAGGGGCAGGTAGTATGGAGGAGGTGGGGAGGCTGCAGAAAGATTTAGACAGTTTAGGAGAGTGGTCCAAGAAATGGCTGATGAAATTCAACGTGGGCAAGTGCGAGGTCTTGCACTTTGAAAAAAAGAATAGAGGCATGGACTATTTTCTAAACGGTGACAAAATTCATAATGCTGAAGTGCAAAGGGACTTGGGAGTCCTAGTCCAGGATTCTCTAAAGGTAAACTTGCAGGTTGAGTCCGTAATTAAGAAAGCAAATGCAATGTTGTCATTCATCTCAAGAGGCTTGGAATATAAAAGCAGGGATGTACTTCTGAAGCTTTATAAAGCATTAGTTAGGCCCCATTTAGAATACTGTGAGCAATTTTGGGCCCCACACCTCAGGAAGGACATACTGGCACTGGAGCGGGTCCAGCGGAGATTCACACGGATGATCCCAGGAATGGTAGGCCTAACATACGATGAACGTCTGAGGATCCTGGGATTATATTCATTGGAGTTTAGGAGGTTGAGGGGAGATCTAATCGAAACTTACAAGATAATGAATGGCTTAGATAGGGTGGATGTAGGGAAGTTGTTTCCATTAGCAGGGGAGACTAGGACCCGGGGGCACAGCCTTAGATTAAAAGGGAGTCACTTTAGAACAGAGATGAGGAGAAATTTCTTCAGCCAGAGAGTGGTGGGTCTGTGGAATTCATTGCCACAGAGGGCGGTGGAGGCCGGGACGTTGAGTGTCTTTAAGACAGAAGTTGATAAATTCTTGATTTCTCAAGGAATTAAGGGCTATGGAGAGAGAGCGGGTAAATGGAGTTGAAATCAGCCATGATTGAATGGTGGAGTGGACTCGATGGGCCGAATGGCGTTACTTCCACTCCTATGCCTTATGGTCTTAATTGGAAAAAAATAATTGGATACTCTAAATTTAAAAAAAAAAAACTTTTTTTCAAATGTTCCATATCTTAATGGTGGATTATTAATTTTTGGGTAGGGATGTTTGGATATTATAACAGTCACCTTGTTTTTATATATGTCAGTGCATTTATACCTCTTAACTATTTTGTTCATGGATATCCAAACCCTTAAGTAGCATCTCTGATAAAAACAGTAATGGCATGAAAACTGAGCTTAAGACAATCGGCTACTTTTCCAGCTCAATGGAGGAAGCTCCTTTCTATGTGTTGTGAAGTATGATGCATTACCATTGACATGTTTAATGCCTTTCACAGCTTCTGGCTGGCTCAGAAGACTTTGACATCAGGGTCTTCAAAGAAGATGAAATTATGGCAGAAATAGCAGAGACAGAGGTAAGAAGGATTCTCTCCCCAATGCACCAACAAATTATTGGACCAATGATTAATAATAATCTTTATTATTGGCACAAGTAGACTTACATTAACACCGCAATGAAGTTACTGTGATTAGCCACTAATGAAAACTTCAAATAGTTTTTGGAGTGAATTTATGCAATTATCTCTGTAGCAATGCCATGCTATTCCTCTGGATAAACTTTGTTGATAAAGTCAGTTTTCATGTATTTGTATATTAGTTGTGTAACCCCCCCCCCCCCCCCCCCCCCCCCCCCCCCCCCCCCCGCCAAATACACTGCAACCTTTATGTTGACTTGGCATGATGTTGGAGTCACTACCTCCAGGTCAATGTGACAGAGAGAAAGGACAGGTTTATTGTTCCTGATATCCATTGGCTCCGGAAAAATACATATGTGAAAATATTAGGAGGGGATGGGGCAGCACGGTGGCACAGTGGTTAGCACTGCTGCCTCAGCGTTGGGGACCTGGGTCCGATTCCCACCTTGGGTGACTGTGTGGAGTTTGTACATTCTCCCAGTGTCTGAGTGGGTTTGTGTGCTCCGGTTTCCTCCCACAGTCCAAAGATGTGCAGGTTAGGTGGATTGGACAAGCTAAATTGCCCCTTAGGGTGAGGTTACAGGGCAGGGGATTGGGCCTAGGTAGGGTGGTCTTTCAAAGGGTTGGTGCAGACTCGATGTGCCAAGTGGCCTCTTTCTGTACTGTAGGGATTCTATGATTCCATGATTAGCATAGAATTGTGCTCAGCTCTGACCAAATAACTGCCAACCTTGATTCCTTAGGCACCTGAAGGATGGCTTCTTTAGCAAGGAACTGGAGTTCAGCTGATGTTATACAGATCATTATTCATTTCAGCTTGTGCCCCCTGGAATAATACCTAACTGAAGTTCCTTTGACTGGAGGTGGGAAGAAAATTTAAGGGGAAAATAGAAATCTTAACCTTCTGTACCGTGAACTGTCACAAGACAATGGGAGGGCAAGATATTGTTAGGCCTCAGTCAGTGTTACTTTTGAACAACTGCTACTGGTGCCACGGGCAGTTTAGGACTTGGTGGGTTTCTATATGCTGGGCAGGTAAGTGTTTGCTGCTGCACACTGCCAAACTCAGCTACAGTTAAGAGTTTTGACAAAGGGTAATCGTGACTCAAAACCTTAGCTCTTTTCTCTCCCTACAGATGCTGCCAGACCTGCTGAGATTTTCCAGCATTTTCTCTTTTGGTTTAAGGTCAAAAACTCGTTCATTTAGACTGTGCTTTGCATAAAGTACGACTGATCGGAGGCACACCCCATTGAAAACCAGAAAGAGGCCAGTGCATCATGTACTTACAACCGGCACAGCATGATCGTAAATCTCTTCTTTTTGCAGTTCAGAACACTTCAAAGATCCATGTGCAATTAATAGCAGTTTGATGATCTCAGTGAACCTTGTCCAGAAATTTATGTTACATCATTGAAGATTATGTTGCATTTGAGCTGCGAGTAACTAATATTGGTGGTGTTGATTCATATTCAGTGTCAGCAAGTCGGTTGTTATTATTTCCATGTAAAAATAAATTCCAGTTTTCACCTGGTAATATGGTTATGTTGCTGGACTTGTGATCTGGAGGCCTGGACTAATGCTACAAAGACAAATCCCACCGTGACAGCTGGGGAAATTTTAAGTTCAGTTAATGAATGCATCTTGAACTGGTTTAGCTCAGTGAGCTAGACAGTTGGTTTGTGATGCAGAACAAGGCCAGCAGCGCGGGTTCAATTCCCGTACCAGTTGTGAATTCTGAATTCTCCCTCTGCGTACCTGAACAGGCGCCGGAATGTGGCGACTAGGGACTTTTCACAGTAACTTCATTGCAGTGTTAATGTAAGCTTGCTTGTGACAATAACGATTTTATTTTTATTTTGGAATAGAAGGCTTGTCTAAGGAATGGTGATCACAAAACTACCAGATTGTCATAAAAACCTATCTAGGACAGCATTGCCCTTCAGGAATCCCAAATTTAACAGCAATATGGTTGACTCTCAAGTGCCCTCTGAAATAGAAGCCACTTAGCTGTATCGAACCACTACAGAAAAGTCAAATAAAACAGGATGGATCATCTGGCACCGACCTAATCATTGACAACAACAAGGACACACCCTGCCCAGTCTACTCTGCAAGGATGTCCTCACTAACATCCGGTGACTTGTGTCCAAATTTGGAGAGTGGTCCTGCAGATCCATCAAGGAACAACCTGGCATAGTCATACTCACAAAATCAGATTTTATAGCCAATGGCCCAGACTCCTTTATCACCATCCCTGGGTATGTTGTGTCTTACCGTGGGGACAGATCCACCAGAGGTGCTGGCACAGTGATAAACAGGCCCTGGAAGTCTCTTCCCGACCCCCCCCCCCCCCCCCCCCCCCCCCCCCCCCAATGAAGTTTCATGGCTAGATCAAATATGGGTGAAAGACCTCCTGCTGATTGCCATTCACCGTCCTCCCTCATCTAATGAGTTAGAGCTTATCCATATTGAACACCAATTTGAAGAAGTACTGAGAGTAGCAAGGGCACAGAATATACTCTAGGAGACTTCAGTGTCTATCACCGTGAGTGTCTCGATAGCACTGGCTCCTGAAGGGCCTAGCTGGGCCTTTGGCAGGTGGTGTGAGAACCAACAAAAGGGAGAAATCAACTTCACCTCGTCTTCATCAATCTCTGTCGCATATGCATCAGTCCGTGCCAGTATTGACAAACGTGACCACTGCACAGTCATTGCAGAGAACAAGACCTGTTTTCCCACTGAGGACTCCCTTCAGTGTATTGTAGGCTGAATAGGATAGATTCGGAAGAGATCAGGCAGCTCACAACAGAGCATCCATGAGGCGCTATGGGCTATCAGCCAAACAGAAGCGTATTCATCCATAACCTGTAACCTCATGGCCTGGCAATCCATCGCTACCATTACCTTATTGACCTCAATGTATTGTCAAGAGGGAAAATCCAGTCTGTTCTGGATTAGTGAAATAATTCTTAAAGATTGTTTTCTTTTGGCTGGCAGGCATTGCCTTCCAGATGGACCAACCCTGGTTCAGCGAGGAGTAGCACCAGACATACCAAAAAATGAGATGCCAACCTGTTGAAGATACAACTGAAGACAGGGTGGCACGGTAGTACAGTGGTTAGTACTGTTGCTTCACAGTGTCAGGGTCCCAGGTTTGATTCCCAGCTTGAGTTACTGTCTGTGCGGAGTCTGTACGTTCTCCCCATGTCTGCGTGGGTTTCTTCCGGGTGCTCCGGTTTCCTCCAACAAGTCCTGAAAGATGAGCTGTTAGGTGAATTGGACATTCTGGATTCTCCCTCAGTGTACCCGAACAGGCACCGGAATGTGGCGACTGGGGGATTTTCACAGTACCTTCATTGCAGTGTTAATGTAAGCCTACTTGTACTAATAATAACGATTATTATTATCATTAAATGCATTTAGACAGCAGAAACAGCTTGACATAGTCAGAGCTAAGCAATCCCAAAGCCAATGCATCAGATTGAAGTTCTGCAGTCCTGCCACATCACTTTAAACACCGTGGGGGGGTGGAGGAGTCAAATATCCCAATGCTCAGGGGCAGCACGGTGGTGCAGTGGGTAGGTGCCGAGGTCCCGGGTTCGATCCTGGCTCTGGGTCACTGTCCGCGTGGAGTTTGCACATTCTCTTTGTGTTTGCGTGGGTTTCACCCCCACAACCCAAAGATGTGCAGGGTAGGTGAATTGGCCACGCTAAATTGCCCCTTAATTGACAAAAAGTTAATTGGGTACTCTAAATTTAAAAAAAATCCCAAACCTCAATAATAGAGGTCAGCACATCCGTGTCAGGGCTGAAGCATTTGCAACAATTTTCAGCCAAAAGTGTTAAGTGAATCATCTATCTCAGCCTCAAGAAGGTATTGCTAATAATGCTATCAAGTGACAGTTACCAAGCAATAATCTGTTTATCGATTCTGTGTTTGGGCTCCAACAGGACCATTAGGCTTCAGGCCTTGTAACAGCCCAGTCCAGAAATCTATGAAAGAGCTGAATTACAGAGGTGGGATGAGTGTAGCTGCCCTTGAAAGCGTGGCAGCATTTGACGAAGGGTGGCATCAAGGAACCCTAGTAAAATTGAAGTCAGTGAGAATCAGAGGGAGTGTCCACTGGTTCAGGTCATTCATAGCACAAAGGAAAATGTTTGTGTTATTGGTGGACAATTGTCTCAGCTCCAGGGCATCCCTACAGGTGTTCCTCAGGGTAGCGTCCTCAGCCCAAACATCTACAGCTGTTTTATAATTGACCTTCTCTCCAACATAAGGTCAGAAATGGTGAAGTTTGTTGACCATTGCACAGTGTTCAGGATCATTCACAATTCCTCAGATACTGAAGAATCAATGTCCATATGCAGCAAGACCTAAACAACATGCAGGTTTGTACTAGTAAGTAGCAAGTAACATTTGTGCCTCACAAGTGCCAGGTATAGACCATTTTCAACAAAAGCGAATCTAGCCATCTCATGACAGTCAATAGCATTCCTGTACTGAATTCCCCCATCATCAATGTCAAGGGGTTACCATGGACCAGCAACCTATTTGAACCAGGCAAGTAACAGGTCAGAGGGTGGGAATTCTGAGATGAGTAACTCGCCTCCTAACTCCACAAAACCTGTTATCATTTACAAAGCACAAGTCAGGAATGTGATGGAATACACTTGTCTGGATGAGTGTGGTTCCAACCATACTCCAGAAGCTTGACACCATCCAGCCAAAGCAGCCTATTTGCACCTCATTCACTACCTTAACCATTCATTTGCACCACCACCAACATATGTGGTAGATCTCAACACCATCTACAAGATGCACTGAAGCAAGTCTTCTTCAGCACCATTAAAGCCGCAGCCACTACCACCCAAAAGGGCAAGGACAGCAGAAGCATGGGAACACCGTGACCAGCAAGTTCCTCTTCAAGTATCACTGGCCCTGACTTGGAAATATATCACCATTCCTTTATCTTTGCTGCATCAAACTCCTGAAACTCACATTCTTTTTTAAAATAAATTTAGAGTACCCAATTCATTTGTTTTCCAACTAAGGGACAATTTAGTGTGGCCAATCCACCTAACCTGCACATCTTTAGATTGTGGGGACGGAATCCACGCAAACACGGGGAGAATGTGCAAACTCCACACGGACAGTGATCCAGAGCCAGGATCGAACCTGGGACCTCGGCGCTGTGAGGCCACTCGGCACTGTGCCACCGTGCTGCCCTCTGAAACTCACTTTCGAACGATACTGTGGATGTACCTACACCAAATGGTTTCCAGCAGTTCAAAAAGTTCCCCACCACCTTGTCAAGAACAGTTAGGATGGGGGAATAAACACTGGCCTTGTCAGCTATAATATCCCTTGAATGAATTTTTTTTAAATGTTTTTACGGTATGGAATTGCAAAGCTGGACAGTACCTATATAAATAAGGCAACATAAAATGATGGATAATGAAAACCAGTAGGATAAAAAGACCTGGCAATTTTATTTGTGATTTTGTTTTAAATATCCTGTCAAGTCTATGTTGAGGGACCCTTGGCTTTCTCATCAAAACTAATAGTTCTATTTCTGCCCCTCCCAAATGCCCCATTAAATTAGTTTTTCGATGTACAATTATATGTAGACATTCTGAGTGTTTGGAACCTTTGGGCTTTCTCTTCACAGACTATCACAGCACTATGCCATATGCATGGGAGTCGATTTGGATATGCCCTGGCAAATGGGACTGTTGGAGTTTATGACCGGGCGACACGCTACTGGAGAATCAAGGTATGTGTAAAAATTGTCAGGCTTGTGCTTACAGACCTGTACAAGAAAACAAATGCATTGGCACATCAAAGAAACCGGTCAGCAGAAATATGAGATCAATTGACTGGGCAATTAGATGCTTTTTTCCAAGCATGGTCTTGGATTCTCTCTTTTCAGTGTTTTTATTGGGTTTTCAGAACTTACATTTCACAGTTCATAAGGATGCATATTACCAAAAATCTCGGAACAAGTTGGTGAATGGCTTCCACATCCTGTGGAAGCTCTCTTCTGACCCACGAATGGCAAATTTTATATTCTCCAGCCTGAGAAATTCCACCAGTCTGCAGCTTTGGGTGGTGCTGCTAATCAGCAGCCGAGCAGGATTCTCTGGCGGGCGATCAGGGAGGCAGAGGCTTGGGCATCAGCTCCCCTCCCCATAAAGATCTGAAACCCCAAAGACCGCCACTTTTGGGCATGGCTCTACCCTCACTCCCACAACACTGGACATTGCCACAAAGAAGGTCGTCCAGTACCCGACAAATCTGGGGCAAGCCCAGAACATGTGGCTGTGGTTGGCCGGGCCTTCCTGGCATCGTTCACATTTCTCCTCCATCTCTGGAAATAACCCATTCATTCGGATTCTGCACAGGTGCGCTGTGTGTACCACCTTTAGCTGCTTTAGGCTCAACCCTGCTCATGTGGAGGTGAAGGTCTCTTTCTCTTCCCCCCCCCCTTAATCTCTATGTCTAGTTCCTCCTCCCATTTTTTACTTGTCTCGTCCAGGGAGGAGCGTACCTACCTCTTCCAACAATTTCCCGTACAGGTTTGCACATTTTCCCTTCCCTAGATGACCCGGGTCCTGTAGTTCTTCTAACTAGTTTCCTGGTATCTGGGGGTATGTTGTTTTCTTACGGAGGAAGTTTTTGACCTGAATGTATCTCGGGTTGTTTCCACTTGGTAACTGGAACCTCTCCGTGGGTTCTCCCAGGGTCGCTACTCTATCGTCCTTGGACATGTCCCTAATTGCCAGTGTCCCCTTGTCGTGTCTCCATCTTTTGAACATCATGTTCATTATTGCAGGAGTGAACCTGTGGTTGTTGCAGATTGGGGCCATTGTGGACATTTTGGTTAGGCCGAAGTGTTGCCTCATTTGGTTCCACGACTGGAGTATGTCTACTGCCACTAAGCTCCTCAAACATTTAGGTTGGGGGGGGGGTTGGAGGACTTGGAGAGATGTCCTATGCAGGAACTCTCTTCACCCACTCTGCTTCCTGTTCCTTCACCCACCTCCGTACTCTTTCTGTGGTGGCTGCCCAGTGGTCGAACTGAGAGTTTGGAAGGCCAGGCCTCCCATGTTTCCTTTCCTTTGTAGAACCTTCGTTTGGATCTATGGTCTGCGATATCCTTTCTCAGGATGCCGTATCAGCCAGGAGAGCTGTGACCAGCCTCCATGGGGGGCTTCACAGCACCAGGGTCCCAGGTTCGATTCCCCGTTGGGTCACTGTCTGTGCGGAGTCTGCGTGGGTTTCCTCCCACAGTCCAAAGACGTGCAGGTTAGGGGGATTGGCCATGTTAAATTGCCCTTCGTGACCAAAAAGGTTAGGAGGGGTTATTGGGTTACAGGGATAGGGTGGAAGTGATGGCTTAAGTGGGTCGGTGCAGACTCGATGGGCCGAATGGTCTCCTCCGGCATTGTATGTTCTATGTTACCCTGGAAAGTCACCCAGAATTTAGAGAGGTACATCCCAAACCGCATATTGTTCCTGTAAAGGATTGCTTTGACTGTTAAATTCCGCCCAACACTTGGCCAGGTCTGCGCCAATGTCCTGGTGTACACGGATCCAGTGTCCCTCTCATTCACAGGACAGTGTGTGCTTTGCCCAATTCAGGATCTTTTCCTGGTCTTGGTACCAGTGCAGTTTCGCGATGATGGTCCTTGACTGCTCCCCAGCCTTGGGCTTTAGCCGGAATGACATGTGGGCTCTGTCCACTTCTGTGGGCTTGGGGAAACGTTTCCCTCCAACAGGTTTGCCCAGCATCTGTGCCACATACTCCGTAGGGTTTCTGCCCTCGGTACCCTCCGGTAGGCCCACAATGTGGAGGTTTTGGCGGCATGACCGGTTCTCTTGGTTTTCGGCCTTCCCACCAACCTTGCCATCTTTGTCTCCAGTGAGGCAATCCAGTCACTCTGGTTGGTCGCGGCCTTCTCCAGCTCTCTGATCGTCGCCTCTTGTGTTTCCAGATGCCGCTCTGTTTTCTCCAGCACTGCTTTAACGGGGACCAGCGCCTCCACTGTCGCCACATTCACCATTGCCATCATTTCAAGCTTTGCGAACTTGGAGCTCCTGTGTTAGGAGGTCTCTCCATTCATTTATCGGGAGGTAGCCCGGCATATGTCCTGGCGGCCCATCCCGTTTAGGTGTGACTGGTTCCTCGTCGCTTCTCGTGGTCGCCATCGCCTCAATCTTCCCCTCCCGACTTTTACTGATTCTGCTGTCTTTTCAGCTCCTCGGGTTGCTGCCTGGCGTTCCTCGTTCATTGTGGTGGTATTGGAGGAGGAAGGGGGGGCTTTTTCCCTGGGCTTAGTGGTCTGTTTTTGGAGTGTAAGTGCCTAATTTCAGGTATCCAGGAGAGCCACCTTTCGTGCATCCGCCCAGCACCCCTCTGTCACCGGAAGTCATGGTCTTAGATTCTCGATAGTATAGTGGGTTGGACAAAGAGATGCTGTAAGAGTATTACACAGATTTGGGCTGTCACATCCCAGTTCCTCTGTATGCAATTGCTACTTTATAGCTAATTGCCACTGATATATTAGTATCTCTTAAGGAATGCAGGATGGCTGGTGTGGGAGGGAGAGAAAGGATCGCATTGATGCAGAAGTTGCATTATGTTTGAAGGACTTTGGGACAAATTAGAGAAATTCTATTCTGCGCCTACCTGACCTCCGCTTGGTTCATGCTAACAGTAGATGCTTGAAATGGACAGTGTTCCATTCTTCAGCTATAAAGAGCATAACATTCCCCAAAAATGTTTTCTTTAATAAATATGTACTGATCTATGTATGAATTGTCTTTTTGTACAATATTATTTGTGTATATTGCTTTCCCCTTTCTCTTTGATATCCTTGGGTACACAAGCAGATTTATTTACTTCCAGTATCTTACTTGCATTACTTTGAACCAGGCATTCGGAAGAGCATGAAAGGAGAATGAGATGACTTGCTGCTGAAATTTTCATTTGTCAATACCGTATAATGGCACAACCGATTAACTCGCCTCGTTTGAGATCGCTTTTCATTGTTACATATCCGGAGTTAGATTTGGACTCGACACAAAATGAGAGATCATGCAATACTCACCTATGATTATTGGGTGCCGCTTGTGATTGTTATAAATAATGTACACGAGAGCGGCGCAGTGGTTAGCACTGCTGCCCCACGGTGCCAAGGACCCAGCTTCGATCTCGGCCCTGGGTCACTGTCCATGTGTCTGCGTGAGTCTCACCCCCACAACTTAAAGATGTGCAGGGTAGGTGGATTGGCCATGTTAAATTGCCCCTTAATTTGAAAAAGAAGATTTGGGGAATCTTAAGTTCATAAAAAAAAATGTACACCAAATGTACAGTACAGAAACAGGCTATTCAACCCAAACGGTCTGTGGTGATGATTTTACGATTCACTTGTGCCTTGTCCCACTCTTATTTCATCATCCTATTCCTTTCTTCATGGACTTATCTAGCTTCCCTTTAAATATAACTGGACTATTCACCTCAATTACTCTACTTGATTGCAAGTTCCACAATGGTGGTGATACCTAGTAACAGAAATCTCAGTTTATCTAGCAGGGGATCAGATACAAAGTGCAGACATTAATAACCATTTGTTGTTCGAGGCAAAGAGATGAAAAGTGATTTTTTTGATCCATGGTTGAAATTACGATCTTCACATTTTGATTTTTAAATGATAGTACTTTTGTACTGATAAATTACCTTGTTTTGTGCTTTTCATTTCTTGCAGTCTAAAAATCATGCCATGAGTATTCATGCTTTTGACTTGAACTCAGATGGTGTTTGCGAGTTAATCACTGGATGGTCAAATGGGAAGGTGAGTTATCATTGTATATCTGTCACAAGTAATGGGAAAGATTTATTGGAGAATGTTGAATGGATGGCAGGTGATTTTAAATTGGCGATTCAGGTAATATCACAAACCATAAGGAAAAACTTTGAGAGGCTTCTGTGGCTTGAGCCCAAGGCTGAATGCAAATGAAAGGTGTCTGATATTTATTTTGTGGAGTTTTAACTCTGTGACCTTGTGCTTCATAACCTCTTGATATAAATGGACTATGACACAATATTGCTACAATACTGATATAGGGCTAAATGTGCTATAATTAGACCATGACATGCAACCTGATATGATGTAATTGGACTGACACAAGACCATTAATGATAGTTTGTTGGCTGGGCGCAACCTGGCTATAACTGTTATTCCGGTCTTATTTTAAATTCCAGTGCAGAAGATGGCCATTCGGCCCATCGAGTCTGCACCGACCCTTTGAGTGAGCACCCTGACCTAGGTCCACTCCCCCATGACGCCATCTAACAGTTGAACACTAAGGGGCAATTTAGCATGGCCAATCCACCTAACCTGGAAGGAAACCAGAGCACCCTGAGGAAACCCACATAATCAGGAGAATGTGTAAACTCCACACAGACAGTTACCCAAGGCTGGAATTGAACCTCGGTTGCTGATGCTGTGAGGCAGCAGTGCTAATCTCTGTGCCATGTGAGTTACAGAATGTGTCACTCTTTTATACAACAATTAGTTGTATGCTAATGTGTTCCTCTCTTGAAGACATTGGCATCTTGTTCTGGTAGTTATCAATTTTGCTAGTGGATGTTGCAAAGCTGTTTGATTTTAATATGCATCTCAGCTAAGCCTGTTGTTATGTACACCCAAAGCCCTTAGACATGCACGCACTTGTAGTATGACTCATTAGACCATAAGAAATAGGAACAGGAGGAGGCCATTGAGCCCTTCCAAGTCTGCTCCACCATTTAATCAGATCATGGCTGACCTATCACTCACTGAGTCCACTTTCCTGCCTTCTTTCCGTAACCCTTAATTCCCCAACTGATTAAAAGCCGATCGATTTCAGCCTTGAAAATGTTCAAGGATTCAGCTTCCTGGGGGAAAGAATTCCAAAGAAATTCTTCCTCACATCCATCTTTAACTTCCCCTATATTGACTGGGACTCACTCAGAGTGCGAGGAGCTTAGATGGGGCAGAGTTTGTAAGGAGCATCCAGGAGGGCTTCTTGAAACAATATGTAAATAGTCCAATTAGGGAAGGGACGTACTGGACTGGTATTGGGGAATGAGCCGGGCCAGGTGGTCGAAGTTTCAGTAGGGAAGCATTTTGTGAACGGTGACCATAATTCAGTAACTTTTAAGGTACTGTTGGATAAAGATAGGAGTAGTCCTTGGGTGAAGGTGTTAGATTGGGGGAAGGCCCGGCGGCACGGTGGCACAGTAATTAGCACTGCTGCCTCACGCCACCGAGAACCCGGGTTCAATCCCGGCCCTGGGTCACTGTCTGTAGAGTTTGCACATTCTCCCGTGTCTGCGTGGGTCTCACCCCGACAACCCAAAAAGATGCACAGGATAGGTGAATTGGCCACGCTAAATTGCCCTTGAATTGGAAAAAGAATAATTGGGTACTCTAAATTCATTTTAAAAAAGAAAGAAAAATTGGGGGAAGGCTAATTATAACAATATTATGCAGGAATTGAAGAATATAGATTGGGCCGGTGTTTGAGGGTAAATCAACAGCTGGCATGTGGGAAGCTTTCAAATGTCAGTTGATAAGAACTCAGGATCCTTTGGGGAAGAAGGATAAGTATGGCACGTTTTGGGAACCTTGGATAACAAGAGCTATTGTGAGCCTAGTCAAAAAGAAAAAGGAAGCAACTGTAAGAGCTATAAGGCTGAGAACAGACAACGCCCGTGAGGAACATAAGGAAAGTAGGTCGGAACTTAAGCCAGGAGTCAGGAGGGTTAAAAGGGGTCACGAAAAGTCATTGGCAAAGAATATTAAGGAAAATCTCAAGGTATATAAAGAGCAAGAGGGTAGTCAGGGAAAGGGTTGGCCCACTCAAGGACAGGGGAGAGAATCAATATGTAGAGCCAAAGGAAATGGGTGAGTTGCTAAATGAGCATTTTGCATCAGTATTCACCAAAGAGAAGGACTTGGTGGATGATGAGTCTGGGAAGGGTGTGTAAATGATATCGGTCACATTGAGATCAAAAAGAAGGAGGTGTGGGGCGTCTTAAGGCAGATAAACCCCAGGGCCTGATGGGATCTACCCCACAATACTGAGTGAGGCAAGGGAGGAAATTGCTGGGGCCTTGATCCCCAGGCGGCATGGTAGCACAATGGTGTGTACTGTTGCTTCACAGCTCCAGGGTCCCAGGTTCGATTCCGGCTTGGGTCACTGCCTGTGCGGAGTCTGCACATCCTCCCCGTGTGTGCGTGGGTTTCCTCCGGGTGCTCCGGTTTCCTCCCACAGTCCAAAGGTGTGCAGGTTAGGTGGATTGGCCATGATAAATTGCCCTTAGTGTCCAAAATTGCCCTTAGTGTTGGGTGGGGTTACTGGGTTATGGGGATAGGGTGGAGGTGTTGACCTTGGGTAGGGTGCTCTTTCCAAGAGCCGGTGCAGACTCGATGGGCCGAATGGCCTCCTTCTGCACTGTAAATTCTATGATAATCTAAGCTCCAGATCCCAGGTTCGATTCTTGGCTTGCGTCACTGCCTGTGTGGTGTCTGCACATTCTCCCGTGTCTGCGTGGGTTTCCTCCCTTCCTCCAAAGATGTGCCGGTTAGGTGGATTGGCCCTTAGTGTCCAAAATAAAAAAGGTTAGGTGGAGTTACGGAGATAGGGTGGAGGTGTGGATTTGAGTGGCCTCCTTCTGCACTGTAAATTCTATGATTGACAGAAATCTTTGTATCCTCACTGTTTACAGGTGAGGTCTCAGGACTGGAGAAGAGCTCATGTTGTTCCTTTGTTTAAGAAGGGTAGCAAGAAAATTCCAGGAAATTAGAGGCCGGTGAGCCTTACATCAGTGGTAGGGAAATTATTGGAGAGGATTCTTCGAGACAGGATTTAGTCCCAGTTGGAAGCAAATGGGCGTGCTAGGGAGAGGCATCATGGTTTTGTGAAGGGGAGGTTGTGTCTCACTAACTTGATCTAGTTTTTCGAGGAAGTGAGGAAGATGATTGATGAAGGTAGGGCAATAGATGTTGTCTACATGGACTTCAGTAAGGCCTTTGACAAGGTCCCTCATGGCAGACTGGTACAGAAGGTGAAGTCACACGGAATCAGAGGTGAGCTAGAAAGATGGATACAGAACTGGCTCGGTTAACAAAGACAGAGAGTAGCAGTGGAAGGATGCCTTTCTGAATGGAGGGCTGTGACTAGTGTTGTTCCACATGGATCAGTGCTGGGATGTTTTCTGTTTGTAGTATATGTAAATGATTTGGAGGAAAATGTAACTGGTCTGATTAGTAAGTCTGCAGACGACACAAAAGTTGGTGGAATTGCGGATAGTGTTGCTCGTTTAGCTCGTTTATTTGCTCTAATTCTGTCACCTTTGTTCTTGAGTTGCCAGTTATCTTTCTGATACCGCCACGTGGTTCAAGTCTAAGTAATGATTAATAATGTAACACACCGCTTAGTAAGAGTTAAATCAACGCTCATTTATTATATCCAGCAATTAATACTTATACAATAATTCTACTTCTAAACTACTACCTACCACTAACATGCCAATACTTAACTTTGGAAATGGCCCACCAGGTCAGGGAAACGAATGGGCTTTCGAATGGGTTCTGAGCCTGCGGGATTCAAAAGCTGGTACAGGTCGATAGTCAGGAGTGTCTATCTGGTAGCGATCGTTGGAGTAAAACTTACGGTCTTCTTTCAGCAAGGGTCTCGAAGAGTGCGGAGCGGAGAAGAAGGGTCGATTTGAACTTGGCCCCTATTCTTATAGTTCCCAGGGGCTTCCCGCCTCTCAGGGCGGACCTTGTACCTGGTTCCAAGTCATTGGACTTGGTCCCAATCACTTGGTTCGATATTCTCCAATACTGGAGCGATTCCTTGATCGAGGGGTGGTCGTTTACCTTGCTTTGTGTCAGCTCCTGCTGGCGCCGAAAGGTTTGGGTCGGCTTTATGTTGCTAATGTGTAGCAATTGTTCCCGGGGATGGCTGATTAATATGCAGATGGCTGGGTTGTTGTGATGTTGATGGCTGCAGGTATCGGTCTGGGCTGACTTCCCCAGAGGCGAATACACTGTTTTACCTGCAGCTGTCTGTTTGAGTCCTGTTGGCTGATTTTCCCATCAGCCTCTTCCGTTCGCCATTCTAAATCGGAGTTTGACCATTCTAATCGGGAGTCAGCCATTTTACATGGCTACATTCCCTCCTTGTGATCCTAATGCGAAGCGTGAAGGATCACATCAATTTGTTACTTTCCATTCCCTGACCGGGGGGGGGGGACACCTCCTACATGGCCTCTGCTCTGACCATAGCTATGCACAAACATTTTTAACTAACAATTCTAAGGGCGCTATGTCAGACAGGGACATGCATTTACAAAATAACAAACTTGGAACCTCTAATTTATCCTTAATACACTACACTCGCTAAACATTTCATTATCCTATCTTCCTCAAGCATACAACAACTCACATCATTCCATAATCTTTCCTGGCTTGGCAGTCAAGCTCAGGATCATACAATGTCTCTCTTGAAAAGTTTTGTACATCTCTTTATTTACAGCAATAAACGCAAGTGAATGCACTTTATTATTTTATTATAGATCGCGGTGGCCTGGTCGTAACCGAATATAGGGGATCTGATCCTATATACCGGGGTTGGAGCGCGGTAGGCTCTCCTTCTCCATTTACGTAGGCGCATAGTCTGCACTACACAGCAGAGTATTGCCAACGCTAACAGTGTTTCTATCACGTAGGACAGGGAGTACCAGGTTATGAACCTGGCACACCAGGATGATGCAGTGTCGCTGGTGACTGGGCTCTGGGTACTGCGGGGCAGTGAAACATTAACGGCTGGGAGGTTTGAAGTCATGGGGTTCGCGTTCCCGCGCAACCAAACGTCCAAAAGTAAAGTGTTGATCACGATGAAGGAAGCCCTCATGGCTGTCCTCTTTCCTTTTCTTTCTTTGTGTTCTCTTTATTTTCTCCGGTCCTGGAGCTTCTGGAGTTCTGTAGAAACAAGCATAGTATCTGTAACTATCTTTGTTTAATATCCAGTATGCTAGTGTGTCTGTCCTTTGGTGCCAATTATTCCCTTATAATTGGTCACTATGTGTGACTCACTCATTTTTTTTTTTCAAAAACAAATGTTAGGACACGGCACACTTCCCAATGACGGACCAGTGCTGATTTACCATCCAAATGTTCCAGGATTTAAATAGCAGATGGCGGGCAACCTAAAGGTTCCCTAAACAAACAAAAACTTTTTGAAATGAAAAATGCCAAATGAGGTGCGTATGGGCCGCGACGGGTAAGATTTGGATGGAGTCCCCGGGTAGGACGGGTACCAATGCCGTATCTCCCCTACCCGAGCGTAGTTGACCAACGGGGGGGTCCTCAGGGTTCATGAGGCGCTGCGTTGCCTGCATGGCCATCTTTCCTATCCGACTGCTTCGTTTAAATTTGGAACAGGGGGCTCAGGCGGTGTCGTAGATGCGGGTACGGCTTTCGCTAATTTCCGAAAATACAGACTTACGACAGTTTTGATGCAACAAAAATCTATCAGTTTTACCTTGTAGCCCTGTTAGTTACGCATGCATACACACACTTCCGAATTATGACTATTAATCAGAACTGCTTGAACACTTGTGGTTTTCTGTTTCCAATTGGGTTTCTAATTCAAATTTCTTGGGTTCTCCCGGAGTGGTTTTCCACTTTTGATCGGGTCCCGTCAGGATGTCGCCAAAATGTTGCTCATTTTAGCCTTCGTTTATTTGCTCTAATTCTGTCACCTTTGCTCTTGAGTCGCCAGGTATCTTTCTGATACCGCCACGTGGTTCAAGTCCAAGTAATGATTAATAATGCAACACACTGCTTAGTAAGAGTTAAATCAACGCTCATTTATTATATACAGCAATCAATACTTATACAATAATTCTACTTCTAAACTACTACCTACCACTAACAGGCCAATACTTAACTTTGGAAATGGCCCACCAGGTCAGGGAAACGAATAGTCTTTCAAATGGGTTCTGAGCCTGCGGGATTCAAAAGCTGATACAGGTCGATAGTCAGGAGTGTCTATCTGGTAGCGATCGTTGGAGTAAAACTTACGGTCTTCTTGCAGCAAGGGTCTCGAAGGGTGCGGAGCGGAGAAGAAGGGTCGATTTGAACTTGGCCCCTATTCTTATAGTCCCCAGGGACTTCCCGCCTCTCAGGGCGGACCTTGTACCTGGTTCCAAGTGATTGGACTTGGTCCCAATCACTTGGTTCGATATTCTCCAATACTGGAGCGATTCCTTGATCGAGGGGTGGTCATTTACCTTTCTTTGTGTCAGCTCCTGCTGGCGCCGAAAGGTCTGGGTCGGCTTTATGTTGCTAATGTGTAGCAATTGTTCCCGGGGATGGCTGATTAATATGCAGATGGCTGGGTTGTTGTGATGTTGATGGCTGCAGGTATCGGTCTGGACTGACTTCCCCAGAGGCGAATACACTGTTTTACCTGCAGCTGTCTGTTTGAGTCCTGTTGGCTGATTTTCCCATCAGCCTCTTCCGTTCGCCATTTTAAATCGGGGTTTGACCATTCTAATCGGGAGTCAGCCATTTTACATGGCTACAATAGCGATGAGGATTGTCAGAGGATATAGCAGGATATAGAGGCTTGGGCACAGAGATGGGAGATGGAATTTAATTTGGACAAATGTGAGGTAAATGGAAGGTCTAATACAGGTGGGAAATATACAGTAAATGTAAAGGCAGATACCTTTAGAGTATTGACAGGCAGAGGGATCTGGGTGTACAGGTCCACAGGTCACTGAAAGTGGCAAAGCAGGTACGTTTGCCTTCATCGGCCGGGGCATTGAGTATAAAATTTGGCAAGTCATGCTGCAGCTGTACAGAACCTCAGTTAGGCCACACTTGGAATATAGTGTTCAGTTCTGGCCGCCACACTAGTGTTCAATTCTGGTCACTTTGGAGAGAATACAGAAGAGGTTTACCAGGATGTTGCCTGGTATGGAGGGCATTAGCTATGAGGAAAGGTTGGATAAACTCGGTTTGTTCTCACTGGAATAACGGAGGTTGAGTGGCGACCTGATAGAAACCTACAAAATTTTGAGGTGCATGATCAGAGTGGATAGTTAGAAGCTTTTTCCCAGGATGGAAGCGACAATTACTAGGGGATATAGTTTTAAGGTACGAGGGGCAAAGTTTAGAGCAGATGTGCAAAGGAAGTTTTTTTACACTGATGGTAGTGGGTATCTGGGACTCGCTGCCGGAGGAGGTGGTGGAAACGGGTATGCTAGTGACATTTAAGGGGCGTCTTGATAAACACATGAATAGGTTGGGAATAGCGGGATACGAGCCTCGAAAGTGTAGAAGAATTTAGGTTAGATGGGCAGCATGGTCGGTGCAGGCTTGGAGGGCCGAAGGGCCTGTTCCTGTACTGTACTTTTCTTTGTTCTTTGTCTTAAATGAGCACCCCCTTGTTTTACGACTGCCATCTGGTCCTACACTCTCCCATGAGTGGAACATCCTCCCAACATTTAACCTGTATAGCCCTTAAGAATCCTGTATGTTTCATCATATCACTTCTCATAATTCTGGACTCCAAGGAGAATAGACCCAATCTTTTCTGATATGGCAGTCCCTCCATATCCGGGATCATCCTAATAATCCTCCTCTGTACTGCCTCCACTGATAATATATCTTTCCTTAAATAAGGGGACCAAAACTGTACATAATATTCTAAATGTTGCCTCACTAGTACCTTGTACACATTGCAGCAATACCTCTTTACTTTAAACTCTGGCTCCCGTGAAATAAAAGCCAACATTACATTGCTTTTCCTATTACCCTCTGCACCTGTATGCTAGTTTTCTGGGTTGCATGAACAAGGACCCAGGTCCCTTCGTGCTAAAGCTTTCTGCAGTCTCTCTCTATTTAAATAATAATCTGCCTTCTCATTCTTTATTCCAAAAGGAACAAACTCACATTTTCCCATATTGAGTTCCAATTGCCAATTTTCTGCCCACTCACTTAACCTGTCAATACCCATCTGTAAACAATTTATATCCTCCTCACAACCTTCCTTTTTTTTTAACAAACAATTTTATTGAGGTATTTTAGGCATATCGAAAAAATGACATTGTACGGTACAAAAAAAAAAGAAGTCAAGACACAAATTAAACATAGGGCAAACCACGGCTCTGTTCCCGCAAGGACCTGCCTCAATATCCCCCCCCCCCCAAACGTTGCCGCTTACCCCTCTGCGAAGAAGTCAATAAATGGCTGCCACCTTCGGCCGAACCCTAGTAGCGAACCTCTCAACGCAAACTTTACTTTCTCTGGGCCAAGAAAGCTCGCCATGTCCGATAGCCATACGTCAGCCCTTGGGGGGCTTTGAGTCCCTCCATGCTAACCATATTCGTCGCTGGGCTACCAGGGAAGCAAAGGCCAGAACGTCGGCCTCTCTCTCTTCCTGGACTCCCAGGTCCTCCGAAACCCCAAAGATTGCCATCTCAGGGCTCATTACCACCTCAGTTTTCAATACCCGGGCCATGACATCTGCGAATCCCTGCCAATACCCCCTGAGTTTAGGGCACGACCAGAACATGTGTGCATGGTTAGCCGGCCCTCCGGCGCATCTAGCACACTTGTCCTCCAGCCCGAAGAATTTGCTCATCCGGGCCACCGTCATGTGGACCCGGTGCACGACCTCAAACTGGATCAGGCTGAGCCTGGCGCATGTTGTGGTCGTGTTTACTCTGCTCAGGGCTTCTGCCCAGACACCATCCTCCTTATCTCCCTCCCCCGAGCTCCTCTTCCCACTTCAGCTTTAGGTCCTCGGTCTGCGTATCCTCAGCTCCTATTAGTTCCTTGTAGACGTCTGAGACTCTATCCTCTCCCCTAGAAACTACCCTGTCTTGCCTCCCCTTCGGCGGGAGACGTGGGAAGGACGGCACCAGTCTGCGTACAAAATCCCGCACCTGTAAGTATCTAAAGTCGTTCCCTTTCATAGATTATCATAGAATTTACAGTGCAGTAGGAGGCCATTCGGCCCATCGAGTCTGCACCGGCTCTTGGAAAGAGCACCCTACCCAAGGTCAACACCTCCACCCTATCCCCATAACCCAGTAACCCCAACCAACACTAAGGGCAATTTTGGACACTAAGGGCAATTTTATCATGGCCAATCCACCTAACCTGCACATCTTTGGACTGTGGGAGGAAACCGGAGCACCCGGAGGAAACCCACGCACACACTGCGACGATGTGCAGACTCCGCACAGACAGTGACCTAAGTCGGAATCGAACCTGGGACCCTGGAGCTGTGAAGCATTTGTGCTATCCACAATGCTACCGTGCTGCCCCCCCGTTGCCAGCCCAAACTTCTCCTTCAATGCCCTCATGCTCGGAAAGCTCCCTTCCAGGAACAGATCCCCCATCCTCACAATCCCCGCCCTCCTCCACAGTCGATACCCCCCCGTCCATGTTCCCCGGGGCAAATCGGTGGTTGCCGCAGATTGGGGTCCACACCGATGCTCTTACCTCCCCTACATGCCTCCTCCACTGGCCCCAGATCCAAAGAGCCGCCACCACTATCGGGCTGGTGGAATGCCGTGCCGGTGAAAGTGGCAGAGGTGCCATGACTCGGGCTGCTAAACTAGTGCCCCTGCATGAAGCAGCCTCCATCCGCTCCCAAACCGACCCCACACCCTCCATCCATTTCCTTATCATCGCTATGTTGGCCGCCCGATAATAGTTGCTGAAGTTCGGCAACACCAGCCCCCCTTCTCTGTTCCTTTCAAGCATCACCCGCGAGGACTTCCCTGCCCATACAAATCCCAGAATAATTTTATTCAGCCTCTTAAAGAAGGACCGCAGGATAAAGATGGAGAGTCACTGAAAAACAAACAAGAACTGCGGGAGAATCGTCATCTTAACAGTCTGCACCCTCCCCGCCAATGACGGCGGGAGCGCATCCCACCTCCGGACCTCCTACCTCAGTCGTTCCACCAGTCGGGACAAGTTGAGCTTATGCAACCTGCCCCAGTCCCGTGCCACCTGAATCCCCAAATATCGGAAACTCTCCCCCACTAGCCTGAACGGCAACCCCTTCAGCCTACTCTCCTGCCCCCTCGCCTGAATTACAAACAACTCAATCTTAGATATGTTCAGTTTGTATCCAGAGAACCGGCCAAATTCCCTCAGGGTTGCCATAATACCGTCCATCCACACCATTGGGTCCGATACATATAACAGCAGATAGTCTCGTTATACGCAGTCTCGTTATACGCAGACAATGTTCCACTCTTTCCCGGACCAGCCCTTTTCAGCCCCTAGAAGCTCTCCGCGTAATTGCCAGCGGCTCTATGGTCAGCGCAAACAGCAGTGGGGAGAGAGGGCAGCCCTCTCTTGTCCCATGATGCAGTCTAAAGTCGTCCCATGTCGTCCTGTTCGTCCTTACACTCGCCTCCGAGGCCTGATACAATAGCCTAACTGAGTCGATGAACCCCGCCCCGAACCCCAACCATCCTAGTACCTCCCACAGATAATCCCACTCGACCCAGTCAAAAGCCTTTTCAGCATCCATGGCTACCACTATCTCTACCTCCCTACTCTGGAGGCATCATAATCACGTTGATCAGGCAGCACGGTGCCGCAGTGGTAGCACTGCAGCCTCACGGCACTGAGGTCCCAGATTCGATCCCGGCTCTGGGTCACTGTCCGTGTGGAGTTTGCACAATCTCCCCATGCTTGCGTAGGTTTCGCCCCCACAACCCAAAGATGTGCAGGGTAGGTGGATGGGCCACACTAAATTGCCCCTTAATTGGATAAATGAATTGGGTACTCTAAATTTTTTATTTTTTAAAAATAATCATGTTGAGCAGCCTTCTTAGGTTGGCCACCAGCTGCCTCCCATTTACAAACCCAGTTTGGTCCTCCACAATTATATCCGGTACACAGTCTTCAATTCGAGTCGATAAAATCTTGGCCAGTAACTTGGCGCCTATGTTGATCAAAGAGATCGGCCTGTATGACCCACAAGCCTCCGGGTCCTTATCCCGTTTCAGAATGAGTGAGATGGTGGCCTGCGACATCGTCGGGGGTAAGCTCCCTCTGTCTCTTGCCTCGTTAAAGATCCTGACCAGCACCGGCCCCACTATCCCGGCAAATGTTTTGTAAAACTCCACCGGATACCCGTCCGGCCCTGGGGCTTTACCCGACTGCATGACCTTCAGGCCCCCCAATACCTCTTTGATCCTGACCAGTGCCCCCAGTTCGTCCACCAACCCCCTCCCCATTCTTGGGAAGGTCAGTCCGTCCAGGAATCGCCTCATCTCCCCCGGTTCCCCGGGTGGTTCCGACGTGTACAGCTTCCTATAAAAGTCCCTTAAGACCTTGTTCAACCCTGCCGGGTCACCCACTAGATTACCTTCCCCATCCACTACCCTCCCTATTTCCCTAGCCGCTTCCCTCTTCCTTAGTTGTTGCGCAAGCATTTGACTGGCCTTCTCCCCATGCTCATAAATCACGTCTTTTACCTTTCTAAGCTGCTCCACAGCCTTGCCTGTAGTCAGCACACCAAATTCGGCCTGCAGCCTCTGTCGTTTCCTGAGTAACTCTGGCCTCGGGGATTCCGCCTATCTCCTGTCCATCCGTAGAATTTCCTTAATCATTCGGTCCGTCTCTGCCCTATCTGTCCTGTCCCTGTACGCCGGATTGAAATCAGCTCCCCTCCCACCACTGCCTTCAGTGCCTCCCAGAGCACCGCTGCCGAGACTTCCCCAGTATCGTTCACCTGCCCCCCCCCCCACCCCCCATCCTTTGCTATCGCTGGCAACCTGCCCGTTCTTGAACATGACTGGTCCAGGCTCGGGTCCAGGACTGTATTAAAGTCCCCGCCCATGATCAGCTTACGCGAGTCCAAGTTGGGGATCTTCCCTAGCATCCTCCTAATAAAATCTACATTGTCCCAATTAGGGGCATACACACTGACCATGACTACTGTCACCCCTTCGAGCTTACCCCTCACCATAACGAACCTGCCACCCCCATGCACGACTGTGCCCTCCGCCTCAAATTGTACCCTTTTATTAATCAGGATCGCAACCCCCCTTGTCTTAGAATCAAGCCCCGAATGAAAGACTGACTGATCCAGCCCTTCCTTAACCTGCCACTTTCAGGTGCATCTCCTGCAGCAAGACTATGTCCGCCTTCTCCTGCAGCAAGACTATGTCCCTTTCCTTGGCCAGCCCCCCAGCCATGTGTCGCGCTTCATCTGGCCCGCCTCCTGACCGGCTCCACCCATGACCGCCTCACTGTTGCCATGCCCAGTTTCTATCCCGTCAGCAGAACGACCCCCCCCCCCCCCCCACCCAGCAACACCATCCTATCACCTAACCACTCCTCTAATCTAACTATATGCACACACCCCACCTCGGCTTCCGTTGACTAGCCCCACTCAGCTAGCCTGGGGCTCCCAGCCTCGGCGCCAGCGCGTCTCCCACCCATTGTTCCCAGTCACCCCGACCCACCCATACCACTTCCCCAGATCAGCCCTACTTAAGCAAACACTCTATACAAGTCATAAACAACACCCACAATAGCACAATTCAAGTTAAACCAGAAAAAAAAAGAGATAAGAAATAACAGGCACTCTCAGTCCTTGCCATACAGACACAGAAAAAGATTGCACAAAGTTCTCCTGAAGCATCAATCTTAACCCAACCCTTTTAACTATTTTCTTTATTATTTTCCCCCCAGCCAAACTCCAACTAATCAAAGAGCCCAAACAGGAGACATTCAGGTAAACCACGCAAAGAGCACGCAAAAAAAAACACCTCCCTACCACCTTCCAACACCGTAAAAAGGTCGAAAAAAGAAATGACAACAACAGACCCAAACATGCAGGCAATTTTCAAAACGGGAGAGACACCACATATACTAAAAGTTCTAACAGTCCAAACGTCCTCAGCTCAGGGCCAACCCTTGCTTCTTAATGAAGTCCATCGCCTCTTCGGGTTCCTCGAAATAGTGGTGCTGACCCTCATACGTAACCCACAGTCGCGCCGGAAAAAGCAGCCCGAATTTCACCTTGTTTTTATACAGTATCTCCTTCACCTACGTGTAGCCTCCCTTCCTGCTGGCCACCTCAGCGCTCAAATCTTGGTAAACACGCAGGGTGGTATTGTCCCAAGTACAGCTTTGTGTGCTCTTTGCCCATGCAGCACCCGTTCCTTGTCCAGGTGCCTGTGAAAGCGTACCACCATCGCTCGTGGGGGACCCCCTCATCGCGGCTGCCTCACCTGCACTCTGTGTGCCCTGTCCAGCACCGGCGGGTGGGGGAACACCTCGTTCCCCAGCAACTTCTGAAACATACCCTCCACATATGCAGCAGCGTCTAGCTCCTCTGCCCCCTCCGGAAGGCCCACGATTCTCACGTTCTGCCGGCGAGATCTGTTGTCCAGATCCTCCAGCCTTTCAAGAAGCAATTTTTGCTAGTCCCTCAGCCTCCGAATCTCCACATCCGCCACCGTTTGAAAGTCAACCTGCTCCTCCACTGACTTCTCCAACTGCTGGAGCTTCTCAGCCTGATCATCCAGCCTTTTTCCCATCCGGTCAATTGACTTCTGTAGCGGCTCCTAGTTGTCATGCTTCAGAGCTTAAAAGCCCTCCTGCATAGTCTGCAGCAGCTGCTCCATTGTGGGCTGGGCTGTCGGCTCCTTGCTCTGAACACCAGCCATGCTGGTCTCTCTCACAGCCTCCACTGTGCCCTTACTCAACCACTTCTTCTGCTGTTTACAGTCCCTCCAGCCTCTTAGGTCCATACAATTCTGTATGGGTCCTGTGCCTGAGTACTATTGCTTTCCAGTTCCGCGCTCAAAAGCGCAAAATATTCGGGGGAAAAGGTCCAAAAGTCCGACCGAAATGGGAGCCGAGCCACCAAATGTGCAATCTACTCCCTCATAGCCGCCACCGGAAGATAACAACCTTCCTTTTTTGTATCATTGGCGAATTTGGCCACATTACACTCTGTTCTTGTGAATCTGGATGAATTTGTCCTATCAGGAGGCTTGCTACAAAAATTCAGGCTTATGGTGTACTGTTCGTGTGCTGTCCATGGCAAAAATGGTAGACAGGTAACTTCTCTTAATATGTTGTTGTGGAACCAGGATGTAAAGTAGCATGTGACCAGCAGGCTATGTCGCTGTTCGTTTTTTTTTTAATGGTTGTTGTATGTGTTGAATCCCTAGATTAGACCGGTTTCTTGAGCTCTCCTAAAAGCTCAATATGTATGTTTTGGGCCTCAAGTAAATAGGACCTACTTATATTCGCTAATCCTACATGTGACAAGTCAAGGAAATTGGTAAACAGTAATATTGGACAAACTGACTCAGCAGTTAGATGCATTTCCCAAACGTGGTCGTAGATTCTCTGTGGTGAGCTTGTGTAAAGAAGCTGGAAATGCAACATGGTGGTAGCAGTGTGAGTTTGAAGACCACAAGAGGATGCACAGTCGAGACTTGCTGCAATACTGGCTATCTCTGGAAGAGGATGTACATGCATTGAAACCCTGGAAGCAAGTATGTTTGCAGACAGTAGAGCGTACCTGATTTCTGGATATCTGGATTGGTGATGAAGAGGAACAATGAGTCAGTTCGAGGTTGTGCTGTGGAGTCAGTTTAGAGTTAGGCAGAAAAGCTACAGGGCCACCGAGGCAGCCTCAAGTGCCATTCCTATGCAAAGAACGAAGCATGCGCAAAATGGAAAAACAGTGCTACTGTGGTGTGTGGCAAAAACCTGAACTGCAACCAAAAAGAAGAGACGAGAAGCTTTAAAAAGCAGCTGCATTACTGAATAGCCCCATGGAGTGATTATAAATCCCCTGTAAGTTGTGAATGTCTGTTAAAACAAAAAACAGGGGACATTAGGAAGTTGACTATCAAATTCCCCAGCATTAATTGGAAGATGACCGACGTCCTATCCAAATTTAGGCTTTTTAAACAAAGGGCAAAATTACACTTTTTAGATTTATCTGTCACAAAACAAGGTAAGTAAGTGGTTTAAAGTAGATACGTAGGTCTGCTGTGTAGAATCAACACTTCAGACCTGTCTCGGGGGGATCAGAAAGACCCTTTTAAGCTGTGGAACATGCTGGAAAATCAGCTTTGTGTAAAGGTGAACTTCAGAATACATTGATTGGAGCTGATGGCTTACAGGCAACAGCCACAAGAATCAATTGATCAGTTTGTCAGTAGGCATCATGATAAGGACAGGCAGGTTCAGTGATTTTTCTGGAAGCCGAGTTATCTGAACTTTTAATGGAGCTAAAGATAGCTTCAGCATGAATCAACGCCGTCCAAAAACATCAATGGTCAAAATATTGACATCAGAAAATATGAAGCCATTGTGGCAGCACGGTAGCACAGTGGTTAGCACCGTGGCTTCACAGCTCCAGGGTCCCATGTTCGATTCCCGGCTGGGTCACTGTGCTCGTCTGAACATTCTCCCTGTGTCTTTGTGGGTTTCCCTCGGGTGCTCCGGTTTCCTCCCACAAGTCCCGAAAGACGTGCTGTTAGGTAATTTAGACATTCTGAATTCTCCATCTGTGTCCCCGAAAAAGGTGCTGGAATGTGGCGACTAGGGGTTTTTCATAGTAGCTTCATTGTCATGTCAGCCTACTTTTGACAATAAAGATTATTATTATTATTATTATTATTATGGCGACAACGCCTGCAAGCATTGGTCGGCTACCAATATTGAAGACACCAAAACCAAGCAGGCTGTGTGGAAAATGCGGTCTCCTACATCCACTGCAAAGCTGTCCTGCATTCTAAGATCTTTGCAAGGCATATGGTGTAAGAGGACGTTGGGCTGGCCAATTCAAGAAATCTGGTTCCAGAGGTGCTTTTTGTTTGGTCATATTGTTCCTTTGACTGCATGTTAGGAATGTGCATTACGCAAGACGGAAGCCAATTGCTCTTGGCTCCAAAAGTATACCGTAAGTGCAAGCCAATTACAGTAACACCTTATTAACATTGTGATTTTGACCTGCAAAGTTGGAACACACTCCCACTCTCCCTCGCGGGGCGAGTCCAGACGATCAAAATGAACGTGCTGCCCAGGTACCTCTTCCTATTCAGATCCATCCCGATCTACATCCCCAAGGCCTTTTTCAAAGCACTAGACAAACTAATCATGGCGTTAGTATGGGGCGGGGAAGAATGCTAGGATCCCAAAGAAAGTCTTACAAAAAACAAAATCCGGGGGGGGCTTGCCCTCCCAAACCTACAACTTTACCACTGGGCGGCGACGGCCGAGCGAATAAGGGGATGAATCAAGGAGCCAGTAGCCGAATGGGTGCGCGCGGAAGAGGCCTCCTGCATGGGGACCTCCCTCCGGGCCCTCAACATGGTGGCACTCCCATCCCCACCCAAAAAACACTCCAGCAGCCCGGTGGTAATAGCCACACTCCAGTCCTGGAACCAACTACGGCAACAATTTGGCCTGACCAGAATGTCGGGTAAAGCTCCCATCTGCAACAATGTTCACGCCAGCGCTGACTGACGCCACCTTCAAAAGGTGGGGACAGGACAGAAGGACACTGACAGTCAGGGACCTATACACGGACGGCAGGATCGCAACACTGGGCAAACTGACAGAGAAATTCCAGCTAGCCAGAGGGAACGAGCTAAGGTACGTGCAACTAAAAAACAGGGACATACCCACAACCACCATGACAGACCTACTGGAAGAGTTACTGGACGCAAGCATACTAGATTAAGGAAACTGTAGTGACATGTATGACCGACTGGTAGAAAGGGCCGACACCGTACTGGACGCAACAAGAATGAAGTGAGAGGAGGACCTGGGGATCGAAATAGGGTGGGGACTCTGGAGCGAAGCACTGCATAGGGTCAACTCCACCTTCACGTGCGCAAGGCTCAGCCTGACGCAACTAAAAGTGATACATAGAACCCACTTAACAAGAACCTGTATGAGTAGGTTCTTCCCGGAGGTGGAGGACAGATGTGAGCGGTGCCAAGGAGGCCCAGCCAACCACGCCCACATGTTCTGGTCCTGCACCAGACTTGTGGAGTACTGGACAGCCTTCTTCGAGGCAATGTTCAAGGGGGTGAGGGTGGAGCCATGCCCGAAAGTGGCGGTCTTCGGGGTTTCAGACCAGCCAGATCTATTCCTGGGAGGAGGGCGGGCGCCCTTGCCTTTGCCTCCCTGATCGCCCGCCGTAAAATCCTGTTCGGTTGGCGGTCAGCAGCACCACCCAAAGCTGCAGACTGGCTGTCCGACCTCTCGGAATCTCTCCAAATGGAGAAAATCAAATTCACCATCCGAGGGTCAGAAGACGGCTTCCACAGAACGTGGGAGCCATTCACCCAATTGTTCCGGGGCCGGTTTGTGGCCAACAAACAAGCAGAAGAATAGCCAGGTAGCCAAGAAACAGGGGAGAGTAGCCAAAGCA
The DNA here is from genome assembly GCF_047496885.1 of Scyliorhinus torazame. Classification (NCBI taxonomy): domain Eukaryota; kingdom Metazoa; phylum Chordata; class Chondrichthyes; order Carcharhiniformes; family Scyliorhinidae; genus Scyliorhinus; species Scyliorhinus torazame. Next base: position 103,144,641 of record NC_092716.1, on the reverse strand, counting down.
TGAGAGGGAGTGATAGACCGGGGGAGGGGGGGGGAGGAGCTAAATCTAAGAGGAAGGAAAGGCGAGCCACGGGGGGAAGGGGGGGCAGGAGCAGGGAGAGGGAGGGTAGAGGGAAGAGACGGAACAATAGAGGAGAGCCGGTGAGGGGGGAGGCAGGGAAACGTTAACAAACTTAACATCCACAGGAACAGAGAAAAGGGGGAAGACTGGAGGGCCGCAGATGCGGAAGTGCGCAAAAGCGGAACAAGACGACAACGGCAGCGAATTCCATCTGGGAGATGCAAGGGACGACAACACCACGAACAGATGCCTACTTACGTGTGGAAATAATTTTGCCAAGTGTACAGAGCTGCTGCTGTTGAGCGGGGGCATAATACTGTCCGATGGCTTCTCAGGGAAAATTAAAACGTCAGCAACAGCAGCGACCCATAGGGGAGTGGGGGTGAGTGCTCCGTTGGGAGGGTGTGGGAAGACTGAGGCGAGTGGAGTCACATCTAGTCAATTGCTATTGTATATTCTCTTTTTGCACTATGTTAATGTTCACTCTATTTTACTGTGTTAGGATTATTACTATTTATTTCGAAAAATTTTGCAAAACTTTAATAAAAAAATATTTAAAAAAAAACATTGTGATTTTGTTCTTGAAGATCCTGACTTTACGATCCTGACATTAAGTGAAATGATTTTAAGTGCATCATAGGTTCTCATAGGCACCCGGGCCCTACCCCTCACCCTCTTGCCTCAGGCCCCAGAGTCTCCTGTTCTTCACCTGGTTGTTCACTCCAATGCAGCCTCTGTTCATGCCTTTGCTAGTGCTCAACTCCCACTGAGGTCCTGGGCTCTATCTAGTGGTAGGAGTTGGTTGAGGACTTCTGCTGATAGCTGTAACAATCAACTTCTGTCAGTAGATGGAGCTTGGTCAATTTGAAAGTACTATCCAGTACAGATACCTGTATGGCGGGAGCATTTTAAAATTGCATACTGTATTGTATTTCATTTATATTCAGTGATGTATTTTTTTTTTTGCAAGTTATTTCAGCTAGGAATTCACAGTGCAGCACAATCTATGCTTCAACTTGTGCATGTTTTTTTGGGGTGAGAAATGTCCAAAGGAACCTAACTCTGGGTTTTGACATTGATTCCTATGGGGACCTGTGATTCCCTTAAAGTTGTGCTTTTCAGGAATGCAACCACAGCTTGAAGTGAGCACTTGCTGTTCAGTGCTTTAATTTAGATTGACCCAGCTCCATCTCGTGGCAGACATTGATTGTTGGAGGGGGGGGGGAGACCTTCGAAGCGGGAGACCTTCGAAGCGGAAGTCTGTCGCAAACTATGTTAAAGTTAAACTGGCAATGTTAAATGGATGAACTGACGCTACTTTTATTCGCAACATTAAATCAAAACTGCATTCAGCGCGGCAACGTTAAATGAGGGCATCCTGTATTTGAACATTGAGTGTGAGACACTTGGTATCACAAAAATCCACACGATTTGATAAACGGCTCATTGTGGAAAATTACCATGAATCATTCAAAATGATTTAATGCAAGGCACTGACAAGTGCACCATTCGGACTGCAGTGACTTCTAATGAAAATACAAGGACATTACTTCAAAGTTCAGTACACACCAGGTAGCAAAATGATTACTTCAAATACACCAAAACGATTACCCAACCCAAAACGAATTGCAGATGTTTTGCGAGAGCTAGAAGTGGACGGCATAGACATCAAAGTATAAGACATACTCAATGTTGATCTGATGAGTTTTGGTCAACACAAGTACAACCAACTTCAGGAGGGAGCAGCAAATGATGCACAATAGGCAGCGGCTTAGCAATAGCTCTCTCTTTGACATGAGGCCTTGAGAAAGTGGAAGGAACTCAAAGTAGGAGGTATAAGATCTACTTCTATACTTATCAACTGTGTTGTTGGTATTGCGGCTTGCTGATTATCACTATCCATGGACTGTCTTTATTACCTGACAGATTGATGCACGTAGTGATCGCACTGGTGAGGTCATCTTCAAGGACAACTTTACCTCCTCTGTTGCTGGAATTGTGGAGGAAGACTACAGGATGGATGGACAGACACAACTCATCTGCTGCTCAATCGAAGGAGAAGGTAAACCTCACATTCTTTCCCCCTGACTTGGGTGGATGCTGATAAGAGACTCACCATTTATCCCAGTGTACAGCATTGGAGGGTTTGTAGGGATGTGACTTCAAGGTAAAGTGACAATCTGAAAGAGTGGTTATAATCACTTTGAAACAGAAGGATGGGGCTTCCCTGATGTAGCAGTAAGACATACGTACCAGAAAGTATTAGCGAGGTCCCTTGTCTGTGTTGAGTTGGCTGATTTCAACTGTTGTGGCTGTAAGCTAGTTGCTGTCCTATTGGCGAAAATAAAAATAAATCAGTGAACAATCCTGCTTAGTTTAAAAAAAAAAAAAAAAAAAAAATTTAGAGTACCCAATTATTGTTTGCCAATTAAGGGGCAATTTAGCATGGCCAATCCACCTACCCTACAGATCTTTGGGTTGTGAGGGTGAGACCCACGCAGACACTGGGAGAATGTGCAAACTCCACATGGACAAGTACTCTGGGCCGTGATCGAACCCAGGTCCTCAGCGGCGTGAGGCGGCAGTGATAACCACTGTGCCACCGTGCCGCCCCCATTCCTGCTTAGTTGTGTTGTCCAGTGGTTCATTTTGAGTATAAATATATGACGATATGGTGATGATAACCCTGCACATCCTAAAACTTGTTGATACAGAGGCAGGAATTCCCCCCTTCCTGGGGGAATGGCAAGTGGCTGGTTGGTGTACAAAGCATAACACTGGCACAGGAACAGGCCCTTTGGCCCTCCAAGCCTGCGTCAATCATAATACCTGTCTAAACTAAAACCTTTTGCACGTCCAGGGTCCGTATCCCTCTATTCCTATCCTATTCATATATTTGTCTTAAACATTGCTATCATACCTGCATCCACCATGTCCCCCGGCAGCGCCTTACAGGCGCTCACCACCATCTATGTAAAAAACATTGCCTCGCACATCTCTAAACTTGCCCCTCACACCGTAAACCTATGTTCCCTAGTAATTGACATTTCAACCCTGGGGAAAAGTCTGACTATCCACTCTGTCCATGCCACTCATAATTTTGCAAACCTCTATCAGGTCACCCCTCAACCTCCTTCATTCAAGTGAAAACAATCCGAGTTTATTCAACCTCTCCTCATAACTAATACCCGCCAAACCAGGCAACATCCTGGTAAACCTCTTCTGTACTCTCTCCAAAGCATCCACATCCTTCTGGTAGCGTGGTGATCAGAATTGTGCATAATACTCCAAATTTATGCAGTACAGCTGCAGCATGACTTGACAATTTCTATACTCAACGCCGTGACCGATGAAGGCAAGCATGTCATATGCCTTCTTTAGTACCTTATCCACCTGAGTTGCCACTTTCAGTGATCTGTGGACCTGTACACCCAGATCTCTCTGCCTGTCAATACTTTGAAGCGTTCTGCCATTTACTGTATAATTCCCACCTGTATTAGACCTTCCAAAATGCATTACCTCCCATTTGTGTGCCATTTCTCCGCCCAAGTCCCCAACCGATCTATATCCTGCTGTATCCTCTGAGAATCCTCTTCACTATCCGCAACTCCACCAACTTCCTGTCGTCCGCAAACTTACTAATCAGACCAGCTACATTTTCCTCCAAACCATTTATATATACTACGAACAACAAAGGTCCTAGCACTGATCCTGGCGGAACACCACTAGTCACAGCCTTCCACCGCTATTGTCTGTGTTTTATGACCGAACCAGTTCTGTATCCATCTTGCCAGCTCGCCTCTGATGCATGTGACATCACCTTTTGTACCAGTCTGCCATGAGCGACCTTGTCAAAGGCTTTACTGAAGTCCATGTAGACAACATCAACTGTCCTTCTTTCATCAATCATCCTAGTCACGTCCTCAAAAGACTCGATCAAGTTGGTGAGATACGACAACCCCTTCACAAACCATGCTGGCTATTGCTAATGACTCAATTTGTTTCCAAATGTGAGTAAATCCTGCCCCTGAGAATCTTCTCCAATAACTTTCCTACCACTGATATAAGGCTCACTGCCTATAATTTCATGGATTATCCCTGCTACTCTTCTTAAACAAAGGAACAACATTAGCTATTCTCCAGTCCTCCGGGACATCACCTGTAACCAGTGAGGATACAAAGATTTCTGTCAGGGCCGTAGCAATTTCCTCCCTTGCCTCCCTCAGTATTCTGGGGTAGATCCCATCAGGCCCTGGGAATTATCCACCTCAATGCTTTTTAAGACTCCAAACACCTCCTCCTTTTTGATATCGACATGACCCAGACCATCTATACACCCTTCCCTAGACTCATCATCTGCCAAGTCCTTCTCTTTGGTAATTGCTGATGCAAAGTACTCCTTTAATACCTTGCCCATTTCCACTGGCTCCACGCGTAGATTATCTCCTCTGTCCTTGAGTGGGCCAACCCTTTCCCTGCCTACCCTCTTGTTCTTTGTAAGACCATAAGACATAGGAGCAGAATTAGGACACTCGACCCATCGAGTCTGCTCCGCCATTCAACCATGACTGATATTTTTCTCATCCCCATTCTCCTGCCTTCCCCCCATAATCCTTGATCCCCTTATTAATCAAGAAATATGTCTAAAATGCCTTATTCCTGTTTGCCAAGGACTTTTCATAAACCCTTTTAGCTGTCCTGAATCGTTGCTTAAGTTCCTTCCTACCTTCTTTGTATTCTTCAAGGGCTTTGTCTCTTCTCAGCCTTTCAGACCTTATGAATGCTCCCTTTTTCTTTTTGACTTGGCCCACAATATCCCTCGTTATCCAACGTTCCCAAAACTTGCCATACTTATCCTTCATCCTCACAGGAACATGACGGTCCTGAATTCTAATCAACTGACTTTTGAAAGACTCCCACATGTCAGATGTTGATTTACCCTCAAACAGCCGCCCCAATCTAAATTCTTTAGTTCCTGCCTAATATTGTTGTGGTTAGCCTTTCCTCAATTTAGCACCTTCACCTGAGAACTACTCTTATCCTTATCCACGAGTACCTTAAAACTTAGGGAATTATGGTCACTTTTCCCTAAATGTTCCCCTTCTGAAACTTCTTACACTTGGCTGGGCTCATTCCTTAATACCAGGATTATTTACATATTGTTTCAAGAAACTCTCTTGGATGCTCCTTACAAACTTTGCCCCATCCAAGCGTCTCGCACTAAATGAGTCCCAGTCAATATCGAGGCAGTTAAAATCACCCACCACAACAACACTGTTGCTTTTACATCTTTCCAAAATCTGTCTTCAAATCTGTTCTTCTGTCTCCCACTGGCTGTTGGGAGACTTTTGTCGTAAACCCCCAACATTGTGATTGCAGGGCAGCACGGTAGCGCAGTGGTTAGCATTGCTGCCTCATGGTTCGATCTCGCCTCTGGGTCACTGACCGTGTGGAGTTTGCATATTCTCCCCGTGTTTGCGTGGGTTTTGCCCCCACAACCCAAAGATGTGGAGGGTAGGTGGATTGGCCACGCTAAATTGCCCCTTAATTGGAAAAAATGAATTGGGTACACTAAATTTATTTTAAAAAAACATTGTGATTGCAGCCTTCCTATTCCTGAGCTCTACCCATATTGCTTCGCTGCATGAGCCGTCCGAGGTGTCTTCCCCGAGTACATCTGTGGTATTCTCCTTAACCAGTAATACAACTCTCCCACTCTTTTACATCCCTCTCTATCCCGCCTGAAGCATCTGAATCCTGGAATATTTAGCTGCCAATCCTGTCCCTCCCTCAAACAAGTCACTGTAATAATTAGGTGCCATGCCAAGAGTGCTGTTCCTGGTGCTTACCTTACCCTCCCCTTATGTAATTTTAGCAGCAGCGGGGAAGACATTGGTTTTCCTCTGTGGCCAATTGATGGTCACTTCAGGGCATTCTTCCGTTCCGACTGGGATTTTATCTGTGGCAGGGGAAGGCTGGTGCCATGTGTCTTACCTGACGGACTGTGGCTTGGCAAACCTGGGGGCCTCCATTATGGACTGCAGTGCACATTGTCCCCTGCCCACTGTCCACCACAGTACCCCAACCCCCATGTCAGGGCCTTCTAGCTTGACCCCGATGAGACCCCAGACTTAACCATCAGGGCTCCATCACCGCATGCTTCATTCCGAGCAGATTGTGTTCCCAGCAGTGGCCACCACTCCCAGTGGCACTGCCGGCCCTCTGATTGGCTGGCAGCTCTCAGATGGGAACAGATTTCCCAACTCAAGCATAATTAATGGTCCAATGGCAATTAAATGGCTGCGGTTGAGTTGTCCGATTAGCAAACTCGTTCCCGACTTTTATACTGGGATTAAGAGCACGGCTCCCATTCTAAAATTTAACCCACACTGTCCATTGTCATTTATAAAGTATATCCACTTGGGTGAGGTCTTCATCTTCAAAAGAAAAAGAGAGAACGTGATATTCCAAATGACTTGTCTGCCACTCTGTAGTTCGGGGTTATCTGCCTGCCAGTCGAGAGATGAAAGGGAATTTGATGGACACAAATGCAGAACAAGACTTAATCCGTGAGCTGAGCCAGCGAAAACAGAACCTTCTGCTCGAACTGCGTAACTATGAAGAAAATTCAAAGGTAAGTAGGTTGTTAAACCACATATAGGTTGATCTTCCGTTATTCAAAATGCTTGGGGCCGAGAGTGTCTTAGATTCTGGAATTTTTTGAATTTTGGAATATATATATATTTTAAATAATCAGGTGATTAAAAGTTTATTTGCAATACTAGTTCATGTTAAACCATGTGCAGGAATATATAAAAGCTAGTAAGATGCAATTCAGACCAAATGAGGACCATTGTGTCATTCAAAGAGATAGAGACAAAACAAACTGGAATGCTTTGGATGCTTTGAGAGCTTCTTGCCTCATTATACAGTGTGCACAGAAAGTACTGTGCTCAAATCCATCACTAACTCTAGGCGAGAATGAACCAAGTTTAAAAAAAATATCTTATTCCAAACATATTTCAACATCACACTATACATACAATTTGTACATTTTTCCCCTTTTATCCCCATCCCCATCCCTCCCACGGCAAACAGTTCTTCAAACATAAACATAAACGGCCTTCAACCTACCACAAACCCCTCCTCCAACCCCCCGCCCCTAGAACAAACTTGATCTTCTCCAACCTGAGAAATACGTACAGGTCCCCCAACCACGCAGCTACCCTCGGTGGAGCAGCCAACCTCCAATTCAGAAATATCCGTCACCGGGCGCTCAGAGAGACGAAGGCCATGACATTGTCCCCCTTTGCCTCCTGCAGCCCCTGCGCCTCTGACACCCCAAAAATCTCTACCATAGGGTCTGAGTCACTTTGGCCCTCACAGTTCTCAACAGACTCCCAAGCACCGTCTCCGAAAAACTCTCCAAATCTGCACAGCCCCATAACATATGAGCATGGTTTGCTGGCCCTCTCCCACACCTCTTGAATTCACCCACTGCCCCTGAGAAGAACCCACTCATCCGGGCCCAAGTCATGTGGACCCTGTGCACCAGCTTAAATTGTATAAGACTTATCCTTATGCAGGAGGAGGTAGAGTTGGCTTGGTGCATTACTTCACTCCAGAGCTCCCAACCTATCTCCCTCCCAAACTCCTCCTCCCACTTCCGCTTGATCCTCTTGACTCAGGCCGTGCCCTTCTCTTTCAACCACCCACTGATATCCCCAATCCTTCCTGCCCCCCCGCACATCCGGGAGCAACAGCTTCTTCAACATCGTGTATTCCAGTATCTGGGGAAACTAGGGCAGTCCTTTGCTGCAAAGTCCTGCACCTGCCAATACCGAATCACACTCCCCCACAGCAATTCAAACTTCTCCCGCGGTTCCTCCAGACCGACAAAGTGCTTCCTTAGTTGGTTCCAGATTTTAATCAATGACTCCATCACTGGGCTACTTGTATACTTCTCTGGGAGAACGGCAGATGGGGCTGTCACCAGGGGCTTCAAACTCGTCCCCTTACATTAACCTTTCCTCCCGCCTCTGTCATTGCAACAGGGTCCTGCTGACCCTCGGAACCCTAGCTGCCTATACAAACTCCAAAATTAGCCTGTCCACCCTCCTGAAAAAGGCCGAGGGAGGAATATCGGGAGTGACTGAAAAATAAACAGAAATCTTGGCAGTACATTCATTTTTACTACTTGTACCCTCCCCGCCTGTGTCAAGTGCAGAGTATCCCACCTTTTAAAATCCCCCTTGACCTCCTCTACCAGCGCCATCAGGTTTCACCTGTGCATGGTGGCCCGCCTGCACCACCTGGATCCCTAAATACCAATATCTGACCCTTGCTACCTTAAACGGCAGGGCCCCTAGAGTTTGCACTCGCTCGAGCATTTACTGGAAAAATCTCACTTTTCCTGACATTCAATTGGTACCTGGAGAAGGCCCCAAATCTCTCCAACAAATCCATGATTCTCCCCATGTTTTCCAGTGGGTCTGTCATGAACAACAATAGGTTGTCGGCATGCAATGACATACAGGATCGGGCTCCCTGTCCCTCTCTCAAACCCCAGCCACTCAGCAGAGGCCCGAAGTGCTTTCGTCAACGGCTCAATCGCCAGCACGAGCAACAACGGTGACCGTGGACATCCCTGCCTCGTTCCCCAATATAGCCTAAAATACCCCAAGTTTGTCTCATTTGTCCGACTCTCCCTGACCCTCCTCAAAATCCTTTCCTTGTCCTGGAACATGTGCATTTGTGCAATCACCGCCTGCGGCAGCTCCTCCGCTCTTGGCTTCTGCCTCAAGGACCTGTCTGATTCATCCACGCCTGGGACCTTGTCGAGAATCTTTTCCTCCACCAACATCGCAAACATCCTTGCGAAGTAGCCCGTAGAACCCGTTCCTTCCACTCCCTCTGGCAGGCCCATGAAGTGAAGGTTTTGCCACCAAGACCAGTTCTCCTGATCCTCCACCTGTGCATGCAGCATCTTGCACACAACTCCCAGGATCGTAGTCTTCACTTTCAGTGCCATGATCCAGTCACTTTGGTCGAACACCACCCTGTCCACCTCTTGGGTCATCGCCCCTTGTACCTCCAAACAGTCCTTCATCCAGTCCAAGGTCCTGCGAAGAGGTGCTACTGTCCCTTCAATTGCATCTCCCTTTATCTCTTTCCGCTGCCGCCGAAATTCTTCTTTGATTAAGCTCACCAACTGATTCATTGGCAGCTTCACTGTCGATGACGACCCTTCCTCCTCCGCCATTTTTCCAGCTTGTGCTGTGCCATGAATCTCCTCGAACTCTTGAGCAAGGGCTCTTACTGACTTTAAGCGGGGTTGATACCCCGTAGACATGCCAGTCTGGGGGAGATCCAATCACCCTCTACTCTCACAACGTTCCTGCCAAAATCCCCTGAAAATCGGGTAAAAAGATCCAAAATTTGACGCCTTCAGGCAGGAGCCACCCTGTGAGCGACCAATCACACTATGGCCACCACTGGAAGTCCCAGGATGAACCAAGTTGACACACAAACATACACGTCACCATATAAAGTTGACATGGACACCACCCTCTACAGTTAAAAACACAAGCGATTAGACCCAAAGTGATATCCAGTCTAGAAATACGCAAGTGGATCAGAGTCACACAGTACGCTCCCCCCCCCCCCCCCCCCCCCCCCCCCCCCCCCCCCCACACACACACACACAAAAACCCACATTGCCCTGACTTAGCGGCAGCACTGACTGTGCAATGACAATGGCCTCCATCCTGCGGATGTGATAATGGGTGAAGGCCAGATCCTCACTGCCCAGCTGGTCGTACAGCAGATCCTGCACCGTCACCCCCGCCAAGTGGAATCCGGTCGGAGTGAAGAAGAAATAGAACAACAGGATGATGTGAAAGAGACTGAAGGCAGCCTCGGGCTGTCCATCTTCAAGCTGGGAATTTTGGAATACCTGTATAGGTGTAAGAAGTTGATTTGACACCGAGAAAGAGTGTAGATTTCAGAACTTTTCGAATAAGGGGTGCTCAACCTGTATTTATTTTCATCTACATCAGTTACCATTAGCTGGAAACATTCTGTTCATTGCTATAAACAATGGGAATCAGCACACTTACCTCAAACTGCTATTTTTCTACCCTGGTCATTCGAGTTGTTTGCCAAAATAAATTTTTCTCCAACTTCCTTCCCGAAAGACGTTAAGATTAGGTGAATTGGACATTCTGAATTCTCCCTCTGTGCACCCGAACAGTCACTGGAGTGTGGCGACTTGGGGATTTTCACAGTAACTTCATTGCAGTGTTAATGTAAGCCTACTTGTGACAATTTTTTTTAAATTTTAATTTAGAATACCCAATTATATTTTCCAATTTAGCGTGGCAAATCCACCTTGTTGCTGTCTTTTAATGGCTATAAATATGGCGATTAATAAGGTCGCCTTTCTTAATCCTAATTATGAATATGCTTTCAGAGTCGCCAGGTATCTCTTGATACCGCCACAAGGTTCAACCGAATACTGATCAAAGAACCAATACACCAGTTAGTTAGTTCAAAGTCAATGGTACTTTACTTACACACAGTATGATTTACTCATGCACAATAGCGCTACAGGCGAAACTATGACTATCGCTAACACCTGTACTTAACTTTGGGTGCCCACTTAGGTCAGAGGAACAATGGCCGTTGTTCGGATTTGAGGCTGTTGGGTTCGAAGGGGTCGCAGGAGTATAGATATGGTTGTCCGTCTGGTAGCGAGCGTTGAACTTGAGCTTACTTGCTTCTGGTGGTGCAGATGGAGGGGTCTCTCCAGTTGAGAGCCGATTCCAAGAGAGCGAACACTTGGCGGGGTTCCTTCTTATACTCGGGGGGGCTTTGCGCGCTTTTAGGCGGGCCTTAAACTTGGTCCCAATCAATTGGGCAGCTTCTCGATCACCGCCATCGATCTGAGCCAATAAAAGGGCGGGTGCCCTGATGGCTGGGCGTGTCCTAAATGGCCGTTGGCCTTGCTTTGTTTGTATCTTCTTGCTGAGGTAGTGGCGCCGGAATGTCTGGGACGGTATCGGCTACCTGAGCACTAGTCTTTTGTTTATCGGAGATGGGCCATCAATGTGTAAATTGGCAAGAGTTTTGGTTCTGTCTGCAGTCTAAATACACATTCAGGCTCTGTGCCTGCTTGTTACTTTGCATTGTCCATTCTTCCCTGTATGCTCTGCGAGTGTCCATTTTATATGCTGAAAGTGGCCATCCCAGATGGCTACACTCCCTCCTTGTGATCCTCAACGCGAAGCGTGAAGGATCACATTACTGAATCTTCTTTGTTCTCTGCCTAAGTCGAGCACCCGCAATCAAGGACAGATTCTATCCTATGGATTCGAACCTTTACCTAAATTGCTTTTATTTATGTCATATCATTATGAAATCCTGAGGGGCACTACAACATTCAGGCATGCATTACATTTCTTTCTTTTTAAACACGGAACCTAACTATCTTCCTCTAAACTACATTCAGGCTGTTTAGCCAATAAAAATAATTTACAAACAGTATAAAAATATACAATAGCAGCGTTACATTTCTCTGTGTCTTCGCGGTCAAGTACAGAAAATTCAAACCCTTTCTTTTATTAGAACAAATCAAAAAAATAATCGATGCACTTTATTTATTTAGAGAGAGTGGGGGGTTTGCTGGAGTCCAAAAATAAGGGGTTTAAGTGTGTATACCGGAGTGCGGGAGGCTTTCCTTCGCCATTTCGAAGTCTGGATGACACTACAGAGTATTGCTTTCACTAATAGGGCTTCCACGGTGTATGAAAGGGAATACCATTTTATGAGGTTGTTGCACCAGGTTGGTGTGTCAGTGGCTGTTTCTGTGTGTGATGTATGGCAGTGATGGGAAACATTCACAGCCTGTGTGGTCGGGGTCGGGGGGGGGGGGGGGTCGCTTCCGCGCGCAACTGTAGTGATCCCGCAATGATCCAAATGTAGGTCATCATTATGTCCGTCTTCATTTTTCTTTTGGTCTTCCTCTGTCTTCTGGTGTTTTGGATTTCCTGTGGACACGAGCATAATATCTGTTATTATCTTGTTTAAGATCACATATGTCTGTCTATCTCTCCTTTATCATCAATTGCTCATTAGATTTGTCACCATATGTGACTCCCTCGTTTGTTTCTCAAACCAAATATTTTTGGGGACAAGATATCCGAAAAAGAAAATACTATCACAGTGCGAGCAGTCTCGCAGCCTGTGTGGTCGATGCGCTGAGTGGGCGGGCAATTTCTCCGTCCAGCAGCAAATCGTTTCACCCAAGTGTTTGAAAATATAAATAGCATGTGGGGATAACGACCTAAGGGTCACCGGAAAGCAAAAAAACTTGTGGCAAAGAGCATTCTTTAAACCACATCCTAAGAAACAGTAAAAGAGTTTTGAAATAAAAGCGCCGAATGGGGTGCGTGTGGGCTGCAGCGGGGCAAGAATGGGTGGAATCCCCGGGTTGGGCGGTGACCAGTGCCGTAGGTGCACTACCCGAGCTTAGCTGACCAGATCGGGGGCCTCAGGCAGGGCGGGAACAAGTGCCGTTACTCCACTGCCTGGGTGACTGGACAAGAACGGAAAGAATTTGTGTTCATCGTGGATGAACTGGTTCTTATGATTGCCGTCGAATCAGAAGAGTAGTTCTGACTGTATAAACTGGTGTCTGCCGACAAACGTGTTCGTTCAACTGCCATGTGGCGTCAAAAGAGTAGTTGTGAGTGCATCAAAATTTGGCATGGGCCCATGGATAAACTGTATCAAAGGGTCGTACACAATACAAACATTCAATATGTAACATATCAAACTAAAATAACAAAACGGGCAAGCTGCATCAGAAAGAAGGACACCGTAAATCTCAAGCGGTTCCTTTTTCTCGTCATCTGGACACCTCATTGTTCCATTGTAAAAAGAGTCGCAAAGGGGCTAGCCTGGTGGAAGTCAGACTCTGAGTCATCATCTTCTCCGGTTGCCACACTCGTGACTGGAGTAGCTGTGCTAAGGCTGCCTGGGTCGATGTTGGGTCCATCTCATCGTTACGGATGAGTCTGTAGGAATTGTTGTGGTGCCAATGCTTCATGTCTAGGGTGGAGGCGGTGGAGGCAATCCATCGTCATCATGACGCGTTCAGGGGCTTTTACATAAGTGGTCTCGTAGGCGTCCAACGTATCCTGTCGGAGTTGCTGGGATTGGGGCCTGGTGCAGAATTTTAATCGTGTGGCGGTTCCATGAGGTCTGACGTATCCGAGCTATCGCTGTCGGTGCTGATCGAATGAAGGGAGGGCGGAGTCGAAGTGGTGTCCGTGGACGGACTGGACTGTTGAGGGAGGGTCGGAATAGGTCGTCCATGGGCAGGGCGTGTTCGTCTGCCGCTGCGAGTGAGATGTGGTGGGAGTGGTTGCACTATGTGCCATAAACCTTAAGCTGGTTTATGTGAAACCATCCTGACTTGCCATTAGGGTAAGTGATCTTATAAACAAGGGGCTGACTTTGTCTGAAATTGAGTAGGGTCCTACAATTAGGGGGAAAGAAATGAACTGGGGTTGTACAGGGAGAGCATGACTTGCTGTCCTACTGAAAATTCCGTTGGGTGTACCATTTTATCAAAACATGCTTTACTTTGTTTTCTCCGTGTGCCAAGCCTAACAGCTGCGGCGAGCTGGGCTGCTTCAACGTTTTCCAGGATTTGTTGTACAGCTTTCTCATGGGTGAGGGCGGTGACTGTGGGGCTGGCCAAATCAAGCCCTAACAAGTATTCTGTTCCCTTCATGGTCGTCCGGTCATGAGGGTGTGGGGTGTGTATCCTGTCGAAGTCGATCCCGTGTTCCTAATGAACATGAGAGCAAATGGGAGAACTGTGTCCCATGTCGTATTATGCTGCTGTACCATTTTCCTGAGGGTTGTTTTGAGGGTTCGATTCATGCGTTCTACAATTCCGCTTGATTGGGGGTGATAGGCTATATAAGATTTTTGTCGTATGCCGAAAATGTTGAGGACATTTTTCATGACGCGTCCTGTGAAGTGTGAGCCTTGTCTGACTCGATACTACGGGAAGTCCCCATCTTATGAAAATTTGCTGTGTTAGAATCTTGGCTGTCGTTTTAGCCGTGTTCTAGATGGAAAAGCTGCACCCATTTCGTGAAGGTGTCGATCACTACCAACACATGTTTAAAACCATTTTTGTAGGGGACCTATATAATCTATTTGTAGATTCATCCAGGAGCCATTAACAGGGCGGGTGTGACTGAGTTGACCTTTCTTCGCATACCTGTCTGGATTGTCTGGGCGCAAATCAAACAATTCTCAATGTAATGAGTCACATTGGATTTTAAATCGGGCACCTGCAGAGAGGTCTGAGGTGGGCAAGGATTGAATCTATCTCATGGTGTCCATGGATGTCATGGAATTGGCAGATAATCTGGTTTCTATCTTGGGTGGGGACCACATAAATACCGTCTTTTAAAATTATGCCATCGTGTGCTGTTAAAGCGTTTCTGTGCTTCTCATAGTGGGCTGGGAAGTTACCTTTTAAAACCTTCCCTGAGCTTTTCGTTTTCCTTCTATGCCTGGGCTAAATCTTGAATATTGGTCTGTGAGACCTGGACCACGTGTACTGGGACACCCTCGGGGGGGGGGGGATTCCAAAAGTGACCATGTCTGGAACCTGCTTTTGCTAGGGCATCTGCTTTAACGTTACCAGAGGGGGAATAACGATGGTGGCTGCGAACCTTAACGATACCGTATTTACTGCCTTTTGCTGTCTTGAGGATATGCTGGAGTAATGGGGCTGAGGGTAGGGGTTTTCCATCGTCGGAAACAAAACCTCTAGATTCCACATGGGCAGGAACTCAGTTAAGCTATTGCAGACAAAGAGGCTGTCGGAGTATATGCCAGCTGGGGTCGGGAACGAGTCGGGGTGCTGTACAATGTAGGCTACGGCTGCTAATTCGGCTGCCTGCGAACCTAGATGTCCAGGCAATTTCAGTGAGATTTCTTCTAACGCGCGTCCCTGCGTGTCCTCTACATAAATACAACAACCTGTGATTCTTTTACCATTTAAAACTGTGGAGGAGCCATCCACATAAATTCTAAGAGCTGCGTCTGTGGGCTGGGGTCTCTGGCCTTGTGACAATAATAAAGATTATTATTATTATTCCTACTCCTTGTTGACAGTGTACACTGCATCTAATCCATGTTTTACCTGTCTTAGATGTGCTACACGAGACAGTGAAAAATGAACTTTATGCCCCATTGTACCTGGCTAGGGAATGTTTGATAGGGTCATGGCAGGGAGCAATACTCTGCATCAACCCTTTGTTATTCTTGACTTGAGAATTGCAGTGACGTTAAATAGTAACATGAGTGTGGGGACTATAGTGCATAATGACTGGCAAGGATTACTGTGAAATGATGACTGGCGAGCAAGAAATATGGTTACACAGCTAACCAAATGTGTACATGTTGCATTTATGTCAGGTTGCCTCGAGTGTCCTGGGTGGAGAAGGGGATGGACAGATAGGCATTATTCCAGCCAATACACAACTTCAGACAGGCTTATCTGTCAATATAGGCACCGCCAACCAAAGTCCTCATGTGGAGCTGAACATTTCTACATCCAATGGTGAGTCTACCTTGAGACAGTTAAGTACAGAGAGGAAGAAAAGTATCAAAGAACAGGGTGCCTACCTGCTTTTTATTCAGGTTCATAGGTTTTTTTGACTGTTAACTTTACTCATTTTTAAAATTAATTTGTAACTATTTAGTATTGCAATCATCCATCTTTTTGCACATTTGTATTATCAAAACCTTTGAATCTAAATGTTGCTGTCCAGCAAGCTCACTGGCATTATTACCCACCTCTAGTGAATCCATCGTTGGGAACAATAGTTGTATTATTATGGATGGCATTATTTGCCATGTGACTATTTTGAAGAAAAGCATGGGCGTTCTTCCCAGTACTTGACCAACATTTTTCCATCAACCAGCGTAATTTAAAAACAAATAATCTGGTGGCAGATGTGATTTCCCCTTTATTGTTCCATGGAGTGTCAGTTTAGTGGAACATCAATGAGTTTTCAAAAACAACCTGTGCAAATTACTCAAATGTTAATGACCGCCTTGAGCACTATGCACCGGTTTCAAGAAACATCTCCTTCTGTATGCTGTTACCAGTTACTCTCAGAACCTATCTTCTGCATTTGTATCCACTGAGCTATTGGTTATAACTCTGTCTAGTTAACGATTGCCAATCTTCTTCAGATCTGATTGCTGCTCTTTCATTTATAGACTGTGTGTATGTTTTTAATTCTAGATACCATCATTCGGGCTGTGCTTATCTTTGCTGAAGGTATATTTGATGGCGAGTCTCATGTTGTTCATCCCAGTGCACACAATCTCTCCGGGCAGATCCTTGTCCCCATCATTCCACCCAAAGATATTCCAGTAGATCTACACATTAAGGCTTTCGTGGGCTACAGAAATAGGTGAGAGTGGAAGGGGATACTATTGAGCCTTCCATAAATAGCATGATGTGTAAATTACAGATATCTTTATTTGAATACAGCTTATTGAGCCAAACACCATAGTGGTACAAACAGATGGCAGTACCCGATGGTGTGAAATATATAGTGCAATGGGGCGGCACAGTGAATCTGCCTAATGTACTGAGCATGGAGTCTTTGTTACTGTGTTGTGTGTTTTTGAAGGCAAACACCTGGTTAGGTGGATTGGCCCTGCTAAATTTCCCCTTAGTGTCCAATGATGTGCAGGTTAAATGGATTGGCCATGATTAATGCGCAAGGTTACGGGGATAGGGCGGGAGAGTGATCTCGGTCGAGTGCTCCTTTGGAGGGTCAGTCAGACTTGATGGTCTGAAAGGCCTCCGTCTGCACGAGGGATTCTATGGATTCAATGCACTGTAAAGATTCATTATCTCCAATCTATTTGCAAGAGAAATGTGAAGCATGACACACCAACATACTGCCCCATGTTTGAGAGGAAGACATTGGAGGGAGGCTGGCAAATCTGCAACTTGGTAGGTTGTCAGCTTGGTTGACTACCACCTGAGTCAAAAGGATAGAGTTTCAAGATCTTCTTTAGAGTGTCATCACATAGTCCACACTAACAATCCCATATACACTTTGGGAGCTCTATATTGCTGTAAATTCCAAATACTTTACACAAGACATTAAACCAAGGTCCTGTCTACCTGTTCAAGTGCATAAGATATTGTTCATGCCAATGTTTGAAACGACATCAAAAACAAATCATCTCCTCATTTCTCTGCTCCTAGTGCTTACTTGGAGGTAAAGTTATAAGAGACATGAGGAAAGAGTAGTGATTTGGGAGTAAGAAGTGAAGCTACCATGCTCAAAATGGAATGTTCAGTGGGTTGAATGGTCTGATGTTGTTATGTGTAAATTAATTGTGTTTTTTGAGATGTGTGTAGGTGACTAGTGTTTCACAAGATGGAATGTTTAATGCACTTCAAACTACTGCATTGTATGTTGTTGAGATGGGTGAAATGGTGTATATTTTCTCTATTTTAGGTTGAAATCATATACCTGTTCTTATGTCTCTATCCCTTATACTGCAACTCATTGCATTGCTGCCTCACCCAAAGCAGGACAGTCGTTAATGTTCAAATAGTAAACTGGCAAACTGCTCAACATTTCTGTAAAGATGTAAAACACAAAACATTAATTAGTAACATGAGAGAACCAATCACTGTACTGTGAGGAGCAGCTCTGAGAGGCCGGTCAGTGAACCAACATCTGTATGATCTCTTGAATTGTACAGGATTCAACTGAGTATATGTGGCTGTAAAACTATTTTGTTGAACTGGATGAGCGAAGAAAACATGGAGATGTGTGAATGGAAGTGGATGTATTGTGATATTTCTATTTAGCATGCAGTTCCACGTGTTCGAGCTGACAAGGCAGCTGCCTCGATTCTCAATGTATGCCCGACACACTCCAGGGACTGCTTCTGAGCCTCAGAGTTACGTCACCTTCACAGTCAGTGATCGTGTACAGAGGGTGAGTCATAATGCTTCTTGATTGTCACGTGTATCGTATGGTTATTTCATTATTGATCTAGAAACCTAGGTGAAAGGCCAGAGACCAGGGCACTAAAGCTGAATGACATTGAGGTACTTCAGGATGAATAATAATTAAGTGTTGCTCAGCATGTGATCTTTGAATGCTGTCGGAATAGCTAAAACTGGTGAAGTATTGCAAAGCTTTTAAATCCTTGCAAAGAGTGAAATGAAAATGAAATGAAAATCGCTTATTGTCACAAGTAGGCTTCAATGAAGTTACTGTGAAAAGCCCCTAGATGCCACATTCCGGCGCCTGTTCGGGGAGGCTGTTACGGGAATTGAACCGTGCTGCTGGCTTGCCTTGGTCTGCTTTCAAACCCAGCGATTTAGCCCTGTGCTAAACAGCCCCTGTCGGTGTCATCCTCATTGTTGGTCAGCACCTGGGATTCTGTCTGTGGTTGTGGTCAGTGGGTGGGGGACACCAGGACCGCATCACCAGCAGGTCCTGCAAGACAAGACTCATGATTAGACTGGAAGCCGGGGGGGGGGGGGGGGGGGGGGGGGCGGCAGTGGTGTGGAAGAGGGGGAGAGAGTAATGAGCGGAAAACTGAAGTTGAAGATCACTATCATAGTACTCAAGGGAGAGAGTACAAAATGTGTATGGGAAGTGCCCATACCACGGAAACACTCTAATAATGCCTAAGGGGTAGAATTTAAACCTCCCCACCACTAATCCCACCTGCCCCACCTTTCTTCTTTTCCATTCCTTAGTTGTGGCTTTCCGGTATATGCCTTCCCACTTAACAGTCAGACAGACTTTCAATCCGACCAGCTGGGAAGCAGAAAACAGAGAATGAAAATTAGAATGAGGTCCAGCCGTTAAATTCCACAAGACTTCAATGCCACCTGCGTTTCTGGCCTTTCAGGCTGGGATGTGAGTGGTTATAATCCAGGTGATCTGAGATAATGCAGCAAATATAATCTTAATCACTGAGGGTGTGAACAGTGAGGATCTGTAATGGAGCCAAGTTACATACATTAATGTACATTATAAGAATTTGATTAGCTTGAGGGTCAAAGGTTAATGAGAGATCTATTAGGGCACGAGTCCCTGCAATCATTTCATTTCATTTCATCTGATTACACTTTCGATTTGCACTACAATTGCAACGGTTCAAATACTAACCATGTTTAATTACATAGTATTATCATGGAATCATTAAAAAACATGGACATTACGTTCTAGGTACGCGTTAGCAGAGGCACCAAGTATAACACCGTCTATGAGATAAACTCCTTGCTTAGAACATCCTCCTCTTTAATGCTTCAATAACTGTAGATGCCACGGTGAGACGGTACTGTACTATAACCACTGTACCTTCAACATCAGCCTACAACAGTGAGCACACTTCAAAAAGTACTTAATTGACTGTAAAGCACTTTGAGACATCCAGTGATCATGAAAAGTGCAACATAAATGAAAGTCTTTCTTTCTCTAGCAATGTGTGGCCTTCCTTACAACTCAGTAGCACTTTTCACTATAGCCACTGCACATACATTGAATATTTCCTCATTATTAATTTACTCACTATGATCAAGTAATAAGGCTCTGAGGCAGGCTTCCTGTAACTTGTATTTCCAGTAATATCACCTCTCTAAAGCATTTTTTACTGTGATATTTTCTTTCTAACATATTGCTTTTAACAATACTAGATCCAGCAGTGATTCAATGACCAGAGCAGATAAGAGAAGTAAAAATGGGGGAATACCTAGGCAACATGTAATGTTCTATGTTCTAACAGTGATCATAACCTGATCAGGTTTAAAATAAGAATTGAGAGACTTAAATAAGACATTGTAGTAAATTGGGGAAAAACTAATTTTGAGGGAATGAGAATGGATTTGATTTAACAAGGAGATAGAACATCAATGGGAAATGTTTGAAATAGTGATTAGGAAGAGTGAGGTGTGGAGGTTGTATTGGAGAGGCCTGCAAGGAGAAGGAAATACCCATGGGTTCGGGGTGAGGCAGTCCTTGGGGGTGTGGCCCGACAGGATAGAGGTCCAGTGACTCCAAGCAGGCTAACCTACCAGACATGCCCTTCATCTTCCTACTGGCCTCAAAAATGCAGCTGGACCAGAAGTGCACCCTAAGTAGCCAATAATCAGCCACTTGAGGACCTCCAGTGGTGCTGCCTTAGGTTGTAGCTTGCACCGGTAAAATTTCTGATAGCTCAGTGGCAGGTGAGAAGGCCACTCTGAATTTTATGGGCCCACAGCATCTGCAAACTGATGGGGGTCCGTAAAATTCTATCCAATGAAACTGTGCTGCTTTAGTTTCATTCTTCAAAACAGAGATTGGATGACTCAGGTGGCCAAATGATGGACGATAGGTTGGCTGTAACAATGGTGGTTTTACAGTTGTGTGTCAAGAGCTGGTTTATGATGTTTGCCAAGTTGACACTTCCTTTATAGCATATATGAAACAGGCTGATTGTGGTTGCAGGAGGTAGTGACATAGTGGTGTTGTAACTGGGCTAGTAATCCAGAGACCCAGAGTAATGCTCTGGGGACCCAGGTTCGAATGGTGAAATTTGAATTCAATAGAAAATTTGGAATTAGAAGTCTTAACGCTGACCATGAAACAATTGTCAATTTTTATAAAACCCATCTGGTTCACCAATCCCCCTTCGGGAAGGAAATCTGCCACCCTTACCTGGTCTGGCCTTACCTGGTCTGGCCTACATGTGATGCCAGGTCCACAGCAATGTGGTTGACACTGAACTTCCCCCTCAAATGGCTTTGCAAGACACTCAGTTCAAGAGCAATTAGGGATGGGCAACCATTGCTGGCCCAGCAAGCGGTACCCACATCCCATGAATGAATAGAAAAACACATTTGTTCGTAATGTAGAGTGGGCTATCTGAATGTGGTTACTGAGATTACCTCTGTGTCTCGTTTGCTGTCCTCTTTACAGGTTGTGATGTGGATGAATCAAAGCTTCCTTGTACCTGAAGACATTGAATGTCCCAGTATGCCATTGGAAGTCTGCTTCACATCTCTGAGAGATGGTGGACAGCTGAGCATTAAAATGGATACAAATGGAGAGGTAAAATTAATTGACTAAACTGACTTTAAAAAGGGTGATTTTACAAACCAAGCAACAGACCTATAGATGTTCATAGAGCAGAAGGAGGCCACTTAGCCCATCATGTTAATGTATTGCCTTTGCTAGAGTATTCCAAATTAATTCACTGCCTTGCTGTCTTCTTTATAGTTTAATTTTATTATGATCCCAGACCAGACCCTAACAGTGGCTAGAATACTGAACAGAAACCCCAATATTTAATTTTAATTTTATAAGATTGTGAGGATAGGATACCTCGCTCCAGGAGTGATTTCATGCAAAATAGGGATATGATATATGAAACAAACTTTATTACTATCGTGGTATTAAAATATCTTTAACATCACACAATAAAAATAGCTGAAGGGGTCACTTCAACAATGCAGTGACACAGTAACCCTCAACTGTTATCTTTAGTTCCATTCAAACAACTGACCTATCTCAGTACCCAATCCACTTTTAAATACAGTTAGCAGACCCGGGCATACTTGCTTAAGAGTCACAACAAGCAGGATCTCTAGCTGACGTCTTCAGAAACTCTCTTCATGGTTTGACTTTCAGAAACCAAATGAACAATCTCTGCTAAAATGCCTGGTACTCCAGGTCCTCCCATTAGTTACAGCACCTTATTAACTGAACACGAAGGTCCCTAAGTAAATATTCCACAGGGGACCCTCTTAATCCAAACAAAAATCCATTAGCCCAAACCTTTGCGATGCTTTAACTGCACCTGTTGCTCCCTAAATCTTTCAAACCAGGATTCTTTTAAAACATGACTGCAGCAGTCACACACACACACAACCCAGTCTTTTAACCCTTACTGCATCAAATACATATATAATATATCTGAAATTCCTACATTCATCACAGTGTCTGGCGTGGCGGGGGGACATGTTGGAATTTTTGACTCTTGAGAAGGTTAAGTGTGAACTGAGGGGAAGGATGGAGAGGTTCTACAATTCATGGGCGTTATTCATTCTGCACTTTCAAGAATTGGATAACATCGAACATTAGTTGGGGGAAGGGTTGGAGGGAGGGGAACTGTATATGTTAATGGTCACTATGGGTGATTCCTGATTCCTTTTTGTTATTTGTTTATGTTAACTTGTGGTCAGTTGTTTGGGGGTTGGTGGAAGGATGGAATTGTTGTTGTTGATATGGGGATTGACATTATATTCGGTACTGCTTATTGTTTATTGTTGGTGGGTGCAAATTTGGGAGAAAATGTGAAAAAGGAGAAGAAAAATATTTTTAAAAAACATAACAAAAGTGAGCTCCAATCATTGCAACGCACTTCGATGATATTATTCTTAAGCATGCTTTCAAACTCTTTTGTACCTGTACCTTTGTGGATTGAGCCTGTATGGATGTTGCTTAATTAGAGTAGCATTTCCTACATCCACATCATGTATAATTACTTTTGAACTTCCAATTGATTCCCACATTTAGCTCTATGTGACTGTAATAACTTTAAGGTTATTTTGATTTTCCTCCAGAAGGTAACTCGGCATTTATCCCAATTTCTTATCACTTCTTCATTATCCAATCTAACTCGAGGAATGTCAAATTCAGAATCATCAGGGCGGCACGATGGCGCAGTGGGATAGCCCTGCTGCCTCACGGCGCCGAGGTCCCAGGTTCGACTGCGGCTCAGAGTCACTGTCCATGTGGAGTTTGCACATTCTCCCTGTGTTTGCGTGGATTGTGTCCCCACAACCCAAAGAAAGATGTGCAAGATAGATGGATTGGCCACACTAAATTGCCCCTTAATTGGAAAAAAATGAATTGGGTACACTAAATTTATAAAAAAAACAAAATTTAGAATCATCTGCATTTATCTCTTCTCCCTGAGTTACAAGCGGCACAGTGGTAGCACTGCTTCCTCACAGCGCCAAGGACCTGGGTTCAATTCTTGCCTTGGATCACTGTCTATGCGGAGTTTCGACTTTCTCCCCGTGTCTGTGTGGCTTTCCTCCGGGTTCTCCTGTTTCCTCCCACAGTCCAAAGATGTGCAAGTTAGGTGGATTGACCATGCTTAAAAAATTGTCCCTTGGTGTACAAAGATGTGCAGGTTAGGTGAGTTTACGGCAAAAGGGCAGGGAAATGAGCCTAAGTAGCGTTCTCTTTAAAAGGTTGGTGCAGACTTGATGGGTTGAATGGTCTCCTTTTGCATCGCTAGAATTCTATGGTTCCAATCTGTTCTATGGACTAACCCCTCCTTTATCAAAATACCGTTTGAACATATTAACATGACCCACTTGGTGAATTTTCCTTCTATGTGGTGTTCTTATCAAATAATTCACCTCGCTCAATTTGCTTTCAATTTGATAGGGCCCACAAAATCTTGCTTTTAATGGTTCACCTACCATTGGTAACAATACTAACACTTTCTCCCCACTAACTAAACAAAGAATTTTCGATTTCTTTCCCGCCTCTTTTTTCATCACATGCTGTGACAATTTTAAAAGCTTCCTAGCCAACTCACTAGTCCTAGTTAATCTCTTCTTAAAGTTTGACACATAGTCCAACAACGTAGTCCTGAACGCTGACTCACCAATTTCTCGCTGATTAATTTAAGTGGTCCTCTTACCTCTTGACCAAAAATCAATTCAAATGGACTGAATTTAGTTGGTTCATTGGGTGCATCCCTAATTGCAAATAGTACAAATGGAGTTCCTTTATCCCAATCCTCTGGATAATCCTGACTACAGGCCCTCAACGTAGTCTTTAAAATTTTATGCCATCTTTCCTTTTGATTCTGGATGTTTACAGTTAAGTTAAATTGCTTTATTCCTAAGCTGCCCATAACTTCCTTTTGACCCACGGTAAAGAAACACTGAAACGACTACACAATGACATCACCAAGTTTCTTCCCACCATCAGACTCACCATGGACTACTCTCCAGAATTGGTTGCATTTTTGGGCACATGCATCTCCATCAAGGACGGTCACCTCAGCACTATGCTTTATCCAAGTCCACGGATAACCTCACGATGCTCCACTTCTCCAGGTTCTACCCTAAACACATTAAAGAAGCCATCCCCTATGGACAAGCCCTGCGTATACAAAGAATCTGCTCAGACGAGGAGGAACGTAACAGACATCTACAGTCGGTGAAAGACGCCTTCGTAAGAACGGGATATGGCAGTCGACTCATCGATCGACAGTTCCAAGACGGCATAGCAAAAAAACCACAACGACCTGCTCAGAAGACAAACACAGGACACAACTGACAACGTCGTCCAGTACTTCCCCGGAGCGGAGAAACTACGTCATCATCTTCGCAGCCTTCAACACGTCATCAATGAAGACGAACATCTTGCCAAGACCATCCCCACACCCCCACTACTTGCCTTCAAACAACCGCGCAACCTCAAACAGACCATTGTTTGCAGCAAACTACCTAGCCTTCAGAACAGCGACCACGACCCCATATAACCCTGCCATGGCAATGTCTGCAAGAGTGCCAGATCATCAACATGGGTACCATCATTACACGTGAAAACACCTCCCACCAGGTATGCGGTACATACTCGTGCGACTCAGCCAACGTTGTCTACCTCATACGCTGCAGGAAAGGATGTCCCGAGGTGTGGCACATTGCCGAGACCATGCAGACGTTGCGACAACGGATGAACGGCCATCGTGCGACAATCGCCAGGCATGAATGTTCCCTTCCAGTCAGGGAACACTTCAACAGTAAAGGGCATTCTGCCTCTGATCTTTGGTTAAGCGTTCTCCAAGGCGGCCTTCAGGATGTGCGACAATGCAGAATCGCCGAGCAGAAACTGATAGCCAAGTTCCGCACGCATGAGTACAACCACAACTGGGACCTTGGATTCATGTCTCATTACATTCACCCTCCGCCATCTGGCTTGGGTTTATGAAATCCGACCAACTGTCCTGGCTTGAGACAATTCACACCTCTTTAACCTATGATTATCCCTCTCTCCAGTCGCACTGTCTGGACCTGTAAAGACTTAATTATCTGCAAAGACTCGCATTCAGAGTATCATCTTCCATCATTGACTTTGTCACTCAGCTGATGAAGGAGCTGCGCTCCAAAAGCTAATGATTGGAAACAAACCTGTTGGGCATTAACTGGTGTTGTAAGACTTCTTACTGTGCCCACCCCAGTCCAATGCCGGCATCTCCACATCATAACTTCCTTGGATAACTTTGACATAAAATTGGATCCCTGATCTGACTGGATTTCTTTTAGTAGTCCATATCCACTAAAACATTTGGTTAACTCCTCTATAACTCTCTGATCAAACATGGTTTCTGATAATTGAACTTCAGCCTCCCTATTGGTACACCCCGAGTCTCTTCGTCCTGTCTCAATCTGTGGCTTTGTGATCTTGTCACTACACAATCAGGAAGCACCCCTGAATATGCTTCTTGCAACAACTCAGTTGTTTGACTTTCCATCAACTTTTCAACCACAGTAGGCATCACTTCCACCTGTGACCCAGCTGTGTGATTACCCAGGAAAAAGTGTACCCCTGAAAAGGATGATTTTTCTATTATTCCTACCACTAGTTTTCACCGGACTCTCTAACCTTACCTTAAATGGTGGCATACAACTTCTCTCACCACTAATTCCATGTATTCCTACCTTGTCTGGCAATACTCCTGAACTACATATCTCATTATCTCTCACCATTAAAGATTGACTTGCTCCTGTTTCCCTGAAGATCTTAATCTCACCCACTCCACCTCGTACACATGAGTAAACCGTATCCCCATAAATGAAACCTTTAAATAGATCTGACCACCAACAATACGGCTTCATGTATCCAACTGTATGACAATGAAAACATTTAAGTTTTCATATTTCTCTTCCACCACCATAAGTTTCCTTTTTTTTTAAATAATATTTTATTGAAAATTTTTGGTCAACCAACACAGTACATTGTGCATCCTTTACACAATATTGTAACAATACAGATAATAATGACCTTTTTAAATTTAAACAAAAACAACAACAAATAAATAAATATTAAATAACAAAAAATAAAAACTAGCCCTAATTGGCAACTGCCTTGCCTCAGGCCACACACCCCCCCCCCCAAGTCCTGGGCCGCTGCTGCTGCCTTCTTTGTTCTCCCCTATCTATCTTTCCGCAAGATATTCGACGAACGGTTGCCACCGCCTAGTAAACCCTTGAGCCGACCCCCTTAGGACGAACTTAATCCGCTCTAACTTTATGAACCCCGCCATATCATTTATCCAGGTCTCCACCCCCGGGGGCTTGGCTTCTTTCCACATTAGCAATATTCTGCGCCGGGCTACTAGGGACGCAAAGGCCAAAACATCGGCCTCTTTCGCCTCCTGCACTCCCGGCTCTTGTGCAACCCCAAATATAGCCAACCCCCAGCTTGATTCGACCCGGACTCCTACTACTTTCGAAAGCACCTTTGTCACCCCCATCCAAAACCCCTGTAGTGCCGGGCATGACCAAAACATATGGGTATGATTCGCTGGGCTTCTCGAGCACCTCGCACACCTATCCTCCACCCAAAAAAATTTACTGAGCCGTGTTCCAGTCATATGTGCCCTGTGTAATACCTTAAACTGAATCAGGCTTAGCCTGGCGCACGAGGACGACGAGTTTACCCTGTTTAGGGCATCTGCCCACATCCCCTCCTCAATCTCCTCCCCTAGCTCTTCTTCCCATTTCCCTTTTAGTTCGTCCATCATAGTCTCCCCTTCGTCTCTCATTTCCCTATATATATCCGACACCTTACCGTCCCCCACCCATTTCTTTGAGATGACTCTGTCCTGCACCTCTTGTGTCGGGAGCTGCGGGAATTCCCTCACCTGTTGCCTCGCAAAAGCCCTCAATTGCATGTACCTGAATGCATTCCCTTGGGGCAACCCATATTTCTCGGTCAGCGCTCCCAGACTCGCAAACTTCCCATCCACAAATAGATCTTTCAATTGCGTTATACCTGCTCTTTGCCACATTCCATATCCCCCATCCATTCCCCCCGGGGCAAACCTATGGTTGTTTCTTATCGGGGACCCCCCCAGTGCTCCGGTCTTTCCCCTATGTCGTCTCCACTGTCCCCAAATCTTCAGTGTAGCTACCACCACCGGACTCGTGGTATAGTTCCTTGGTGAGAACGGCAATGGGGCTGTCACCATAGCCTGCAGGCTGGTCCCCCTACAGGACGCCCTCTCTAATCTCTTCCACGCCGCTCCTTCCTCCTCTCCCATCCACTTACTCACCATTGAAATATTAGCGGCCCAATAATACTCACTTAGGCTCGGTAGTGCCAGCCCCCCCCTATCCCTACTACGCTGTAAGAATCCCTTCCTCACTCTCGGAGTCTTCCCGGCCCAAACAAAACCCATGATACTCTTTTCTATCCTTTTGAAAAAAGCCTTCGTGATCACCACCGGGAGACACTGAAACACAAAGAGGAATCTCGGGAGGACCACCATCTTAACCGCCTGCACCCTCCCTGCCATTGACAATGCTGCCATATCCCATCTCTTGAAATCTTCCTCCATCTGTTCCACCAACCGCGTCAAATTTAGCCTGTGCAATGTGCCCCAATTCTTAGCTATCTGGATCCCCAGGTAACGAAAGTCTCTTGTTACCTTCCTCAACGGTAGGTCTTCTATTTCTCTACTCTGCTCCCCTGGATGCACCACAAACAGCTCACTCTTCCCCATGTTCAATTTATACCCTGAAAAATCCCCAAACTCCCCAAGTATCCGCATTATTTCTGGCATCCCCTCCGCTGGATCCGCCACATATAGTAGCAGATCATCCGCATATAAAGATACCCGGTGTTCTTCTCCTCCCCTAAGTATTCCCCTCCATCCCTTGGAACCTCTCAGCGCTATCGCCAGGGGCTCAATCGCCAGTGCAAACAGTAATGGGGACAGAGGACATCCCTGCCTTGTCCCTCTATGGAGCCGAAAATATGCCGATCCCCGTCCATTCGTGACCACACTCGCCACTGGGGCCCTATACAACAGCTGCACCCATCTAACATACCCCTCTCCGAACCCAAATCTCCTCAACACCTCCCACAGATAATCCCACTCCACTCTATCAAATGCTTTCTCGGCATCCATCGCCACTACTATCTCCGTTTCACCCTCTGGTGGGGCCATCATCATTACCCCTAACAACCTCCGTATGTTCGTGTTCAGCTGTCTCCCCTTCACAAACCCAGTTTGGTCCTCATGAACCACCCCCGGGACACATTCCTCTATTCTCATTGCCATTACCTTGGCCAAGACCTTGGCATCTACATTGAGGAGGGAGATTGGTCTGTAGGACCCGCATTGTAGCGGATCCTTTTCCTTCTTTAAAAGAAGCGATATCGTTGCTTCTGACATAGTCGGGGGCAGTTGTCCCCTTTCCTTTGCCTCGTTAAAGGTCCTCGTCAGTAGCGGGGCGAGCAAGTCCAAATATTTTCTGTAAAATTCAACTGGGAATCCGTCCGGTCCCGGGGCCTTTCCCGTCTGCATGTTCCTAATTCCTTTCACCACTTCTTCTACCGTGATCTGTGCTCCCAATCCCATCCTTTCCTGCTCTTCCACCTTGGGAATTTCCAGCCGATCCAAAAACTCCATCATTCTCTCCCTCCCATCCGGGGGTTGAGCTTCATACAAATTTTTTATAAAATGTCTTAAACACTTCATTCACTCTCTCCGCTCCCCGCTCCGTCTCTCCATCTTCGTCTCTCACCGCCCCTATTTCCCTCGCTGCTCCCCTTTTCCTCAATTGGTGTGCCAGCAATCTGCTCGCCTTCTCTCCATATTCATACTGTACACCCTGCGCCTTCCTCCATTGTGCCTCTGCAGTGCCTGTGGTCAGCAAGTCAAATTCCACATGCAGCCTTTGCCTTTCCCTATACAGTCCCTCCTCCGGTGCTTCCGCATACTGTCTGTCCACCCTCAAAAGTTCTTGCAACAACCGCTCCCGTTCCTTACTCTCCTGCTTCCCTTTATGTGTCCTTATTGATATCAGCTCCCCCCTAACCACCGCCTTCAACGCCTCCCAGACCACTCCCACCTGAACCTCCCCATTGTCATTGAGTTCCAAGTACTTTTCAATGCATCCCCTCACCCTTAAGCACACCCCCTCATCCGCCATTAGTCCCATGTCCATTCTCCAGGGTGGACGCCCTCTTGTTTCCTCCCCTATCTCCAAGTCTACCCAGTGTGGGGCATGATCCGAAATGGCTATAACCGTATATTCCGTTCCCCTCACCCTCGGGATCAATGCCCTACCCAACACAAAAAAGTCTATGCGTGAATAGACTTTATGGACATAGGAGAAAAACGAGAACTCCTTACTCCTAGGTCTACTGAATCTCCACGGGTCCACCCCTCCCATCTGCTCCATAAAATCCTTAAGCACCTTGGCTGCTGCCGGCCTCCTACCAGTCCTGGACTTCGACCTATCCAGCCTTGGTTCCAACACCGTGTTAAAGACTCCCCCCATTATCAGCTTTCCGGTCTCTAGGTCTGGGATGCGTCCTAGCATTCGCCTCATAAAATTGGCATCGTCCCAATTCGGGGCATACACGTTTACCAACACCACCATCTCTCCCTGTAATTTGCCACTCACCATCACGTATCTGCCCCCGTTATCCGCCACTATAGTCTTTGCCTCGAACATTACCCGCTTCCCCACTAATATAGCCACCCCCCTGTTTTTCGCATCCAGCCCCGAATGGAACACCTGCCCTACCCATCCTTTGCGCAACCCAACCTGATCTATCAGTTTCAGGTGCGTTTCCTGTAACATGGCCACATCTGCTTTAAGTTTCTTAAGGTGTGCGAGTACTCGTGCCCTCTTTATCGGCCCGTTAAGCCCCCTCACGTTCCACGTGATCAGCCGAGTTGGGGGGCTTCCCACGCCCCCCCCCCTTGCCGGTTAGCCATCATCTTTTTCCAGCTTCTCGCCCAGTTCCCACGCAGCTGTATTTCTCCCAGACGGTGCCCCCCCGCCCATCCTTTCCCGTACCCACTCCCCCCTTTCCCCAGCAGCAGCAACCCAGTAATTCCCCCCTCCCCCCCCCCCCCCCCCCGCTAGACCCCCCGCTAGCGTAATTACTCCCCCCATGTTGCTCCCAGAAGTCAGCAAACTCTGGCTGACCTCGGCTTCCCCCCGTGATCACGGCTCGCCCCGTGCGGCGCCCCCTCCTTCCTGCTTCTCTATTCCCGCCATAATTATCATAGCGCGGGAACCAAGCCCGCGCCTCTCCCTCGGCCCCGCCTCCCATGGCCAACGCCCCATCTCCTCTCCCTCCCCACCTCCCCCCATCACCACCTGTGGGAGAAAGAAAAGTTACCATACCGCAGGATTAATCATACAATCCCTCTTCGCCCCCCCCCACTCGTCCCACCACTTTGTCCAAACGTTCATTTTCGTAGTCCAATCATTCCAATTTTTCTTCTACAATAAAAGTCCACGCTTCATCCGCCGTCTCAAAGTAGTGGTGCCTCCCTTGATATGTGACCCACAGTCTTGCCGGTTGCAGCATTCCAAACTTTATCTTTTTTTTGTGAAGTACCGCTTTGGCCTGATTAAAGCTCGCCCTCCTTCTCGCCACCTCCGCACTCCAATCTTGATAGACGCGGATCACCGCGTTCTCCCATTTACTACACCGAGTTTTCTTCGCCCATCTAAGGACCATTTCTCTATCCTTAAAACGGAGAAATCTCACCACTATGGCTCTGGGAGCTTCTCCTGCTCTCGATCCTCGCACCATAACTCGGTATGCTCCCTCCACCTCCAACGGACCCGTCGGGGCCTCCACTCCCATTAACGAGTGCAGCATCGTGCTCACATATGCCCCGACGTCCGCCCCCTCCACACCTTCAGGAAGGCCAAGAATCCTCAAGTTGTTCCTCCTTGCGTTATTTTCCAGTGCCTCCAACCTCTCCACAGATCGTTTCTGGTGTGCCTCCTGTATCTCCGACTTCACCACCAGGCCCTGTATATCGTTTTCATTCTCTGCTGCTTTCGCCTTCACGACCCGAAGCTCCTGCTCCTGGGTCTTTTGTTCCTCTTTCAGCCCTTCAATCGCCTGTAATATCGGGGCCAACAACTCTTTCTTCATTTCCTTTTTTATCTCCTCCACGCAGCGTTTCAAAAACTCTTGTTGTTCAGGGCCCCATATGAAACTGCCACCTTCCGACGCCATCTTGGTTTCTGCTTGCCTTCCTTGCCGTTGTTCCAAAGGATCCGCTGCAATCCGGCCACTTTCCTCTCCTTTTTCCATCCGTGTCCAGGGGGAACACCCTTCTGGTTTACCGCACGGTGTTTTCAGCCGTTAAAATTGCCGTTGGGGCTCCTATCAAGAGCCCAAAAGTCCGTTTCACAGGGAGCTGCCGAAACGTGCGACTCAGCTGGTCATCGCCGCACCCGGAAGTCCTCCATAAGTTTCCTTTTTAACCTGAGGCTAACTCCTTAATATCTCCAACTAGATCTCCTTTGCCTTGACTACTGTTGCTAACTTTTGGTTGGTTCAATTGGCTCTGTTTTATAACCTTTGCTCTCGAGTCGCCAGGTATCTTTATGATACCGCCACAAGGTTCAAGTAATGATCAATAACTCAATACACTTTGGGGGCAGTGGAGACGACATAGGGGAAGGACGGGAGCCTCGGTGCGGTCCCCGATAAGAAATAATCATAGGTTTGTCCCGGGGAGAATAGATGGGGGATTTGGAGCATGGCAGAGAGCTGGGGTTGTGTAACTGAGAGATCTGTTCGTAGACGGGACGTTTGCGAGTCTGGGAGCGCTGACGGAAAAATATGGGTTGCCCCAAGGGAATGCATTTCGATACATGCAACTGAGGGCATTTGCAAGGCAACAGGTGAGGGAATTCCCGCAGCTCTCGACGCAGGAGATTCAAGATATAGTGATCTCAGGGACATGGGTGGGGGATGGTAGGGTGTCGGACATATACAGGGAAATGAGGGACGAGGGGGAGATCATGGTAGATGAGCTGAAGGGGAAATGGGAAGAAGAGCTGGGGGAAGAGATTGAGGAGGGGCTGTGGGCTGATGCCCTACGTAGGGTAAACTCGTCGTCCTCGTGCGCCAGGCTAAGCCTGATACAATTCAAGGTTTTGCACAGGGCGCAAATGACCGGAGCAAGGCTCAGTAATTTTTTCGGGGTAGAGGATAGGTGTGGGAGATGCTCGAGAAGCCCAGCAAACCACACCCACATGTTTTGGTCATGCCCGGCACTGCAGGGGTTCTGGGTGGGGGTGGCAAAGGTGCTTTCGAAGGTGGTGGGGGTCCGGGTCGAGCCAGGCTGGGGGTTGGCTATATTTGGGGTTGCAGAAGAGCCGGGAGTGCAGGAGGCGAAAGAGGCTGATGTCTTGGCCTTTGCGTCCCTAGTAGCCCGGCGAAGGATATTGCTTGTGTGGAAGGAAGCCAAAGCCCCGGGCGTGGAAACCTGGATAAATGACATGGCAGGGTTTATAAAACTAGAACGGATAAAGTTCGCACTAAGGGGTTCGGCTCAAGGGTTCACCAGGCAGTGGCAACCGTTCATTGATTACCTCGCAGAACGATAAAGGAAATGGGAAGGCAACAGCAGCAACCCGGGGGGGGGGGGCCCTCGGGCAGGTCCCCAGGGGTGTTTTTGTATAGATATTTTGTACTTGGTTATGTATATTGGATTGTTTGATTTTATCTCTGGAGAGTTATTATTTTTGTTATGGCCGTTGCCATTTAGTTTATATATTATTTATTTATTTGTTAAAACGGTCACTGTTATAATTATTGTTTTATTGTTGTAAAAAGGTAAACCTTTGTATTGTTTTGTTTGACCGGAAAAAATTTGAATAAAATATATATATATTTTTTTAAAAACTCAATACACCGATTAGTAAGATTCAAATCAAAGCACATTTATTATACACAGTAATCGCTACTCATACACAAATTCTACTTCTAAGCTACTCCTACAACTAACAGGCCTATACTTAGCTTCGGACTGGCCCACCAGGTCAGGGGAACAAATGGCCTTTCGTTCGGGTTCTGAGTCTGCGGGATTCGAAGTTGGTACGGATTGGTAGCTAGGAGCGCCTATCTCGTAGCGAGCATTGACTTAAGATTTACTGGATATCGGCGGCAGCTGCACCGGTCACTGTCAAGGGTTGGTTCGCGTTGCTGAGTGACCCGGTCAAGAAGAACGATTTGAACTTGGGGCCTTAACTTTATAGTCCCCAGGGGCTTCCCGCCTTTCGGGGCGGACCCTATACCTGGTTCCAAGTGATTGGACTTCGTTCCAATCGCTTGGTTCGATTTCTCCCAATACTGGAGCGTTAACCTCATTTGTGTTGGCTCCTGCTGGCGCTGGGGAGTCTGGCTTGGCTTTGTTTATCCCAAATGTTTCGATTGTACCTGGGGATCGCTCATTAGTATGTAGATGGCTGCTACATTATTATGCAGATGGCTGCTTGTATCGATGCTGTCTGGGCTTTTGCAGAGTTTAATACACAGTAACTTGCACCTGCTAGTTTCTGCCTCTGTTG
This sequence comes from Scyliorhinus torazame, assembly GCF_047496885.1. Lineage (NCBI taxonomy): Eukaryota > Metazoa > Chordata > Chondrichthyes > Carcharhiniformes > Scyliorhinidae > Scyliorhinus > Scyliorhinus torazame. Next base: position 103,110,863 of record NC_092716.1, on the reverse strand, counting down.
GCTGAATTTCCCTGCAGCCTTTGCTGTTCTCCATTTTACGTCGGGAGTTGGCCAACCCAGGTGAATTCTCTTCTCTATCTGTGAATGTCTCTTCTTACCAGTTTCTATCCTTCACAGATTGAAATTGATTTTTAAAAACCAGACTTTGCTTTGTGAAATGAAATGAAAATCACTTATTGTCACAAGTAGGCTTCAATGAAGTTACTGTGAAAAACCCCTAGTCGCCACATTCCGGCGCCTGTTCGGGGAGGCCGATACGAGAATTGAACCCGCGCTGCTGGCCTTGGTCTGCTTTACAAGCCAGCTCTTTAGCCCACTGTGCTAAACCAGCCCCTGTGAACCAATGTGAACTAATTCAAAATCATCTGCCATTTCTGCTGCCAGTCTAGCAGGTTTAACCCTTTGCTCTTCCACATGCCTTCTCACGACTATGGGAAGTGAACCTTTAAATTCCTCCAAAATAACCAGTTCCTTCAGAGCATCATACATTTGGTCTATTTGACAGTGCAGAATGAGGCTATTTGGCCCATCAAGTCTGCACCGGCCCTTGGAAAGAGCACCCTACTTAGGCCCACTCCTCCACGCATCCCCGTAAACCAGCAACCCCACCTTATCTTCTTGGACACTGAGGGGCAATTTAGCATGGCCAATCCACCTAACCTGCACATCTTTGAACCTCTTGCTGCCAAAACCTTTCAAACCAGGATTCTTTTTAAACATTATTGCAGCCGTCTCACACACACACTAACCCAGGCTTTTAACCCTTCATGCATCAAATACATATGATACAATATATCTCAAATTCCTACATTCATCACTTTATCTTCCTCAACATCAAATGTCTATCTATCTCTTAAAAGATGCAAAGCACCTCTGCACGCTCTTCACAGCTCATCCTCCCACCCAGCCTTGTGTCATCCACAAATTTGGAGATATTACATTTAGTTCCACATCTAACTCAATATATATTGTGAATAGCTGGTGTCCAAGCACCGATCCCTGCGGTATTCCACTAGTCATTGCCTGCCATTTGGAAACTTTTTTTTCTTACTCTTTGCTTCCCATCTTCCAACCTGTTTCATAACCATCTCAATACGCTACCCCCAATACCATGCACTTTAATTTTACACTCTAATATCTAAATGGGACTTTTTCGAAAGCCTTTGAACATTTGTATGTTCTTTACTTTTCTTTTATCTCAGATCTTTTATTTGGAAAGTTGAACTGTTATCCATTAGGGTTATGGACGGATCCTCAAGCTAAATTTGTTTCTGAACACCTCCTACTGTTCCTCTATAGTTTTACCCAATAACAGTTTTCATTAGTTTACGGTTACCAGTCTGTTTTTGATGCAGTTAAAGTTAACCGTACCAAGTTCTAGGATCTTAGTAACCATGTTACATTCTCCTTTTCAAATTTATTGTTACATTTGATTGTATTATGATTACTGTTAGTTAATCTAACAATAATAGAACATTTACCTAAGTCTGGTAAAAACAAAATACTGAGGACGTTGGCATAAATAAAAACAGAAAATGCTGCATAAACTCAGTAGGTCTGGCTGTGGAGAGAGAAACTTAACGTTTTGAGTCCATATGACTTCTACAGAACTGAAGAAGAGCCATGTGAACTCTGATCGTTAACTCTATTTCTCTGTCCGCAGATGCTGCCAGGCCTGCTGAGTTTATCCAGAATTTTCTGTTTTTATTCTATCTAAGCCTGGCTTGGTACTAAATCAAGGTTGACATGGATGGATGTAGTCATGCCTGAACATTTTAGTGACAGGAATTCCTCAGGGTAGTATTCAACCTTCTTCAGTTGCTTCATCAATGACCTTCCATCATAACGGTCAGAAGTGATAATTGTGCAGTGTCCATCACCATTTCTGACTCCTCAGGTGCTGAAGCAGTCTATGTTTAAATGCAGCAAGGCCTGGACAATATCCAGGCTTGGACTGACAAGTGGCAAGTAGCATTTACGCTACACAAGTGCCAGGCAATGACCATCTCCAACAACCGAGAATCTAACCATCGCTGTGTGACATTCAATGAATTCCCCCACTCTCAACATTTATGGGGTTACCACTGACCAGAAACTTAACTGGACTAACCATACAAATAATGTGGTTGTAAGAGAAAGTCAGAGGCAAGGAATCCTGTGGCAAGTAACTCACTTCTTGACTCCCTAAAACCTGTCCACTATCTACAAATCAGGAGTGTAATGGAATACTCTCCACTTGCCTGGATGACTGCAGCTCCAACAATACTCAAGAAGCTTGACATCATCCAGAACAAAGCAGCTGCTTTATTGGCATCTCATCCGCAAACATTCACTCCCTCCAACATCTATGAAGAGTAGCAGCAGTGTGTACCATCTACAAGATGCATTGCAGGAACTCGCTAATGCTCCTTAGACATCACCTTCGAAACCCACAACCACTGCCATCTAGAAGGACAAGGGCATCAGGTACACAGGGACACCAGCGCCTGGATGTTCCCCTCAAAGTCATTCACCATCCTGACTTGGAAATATGCCAGCTATTCCTAAACTGTCGCTGGGTCAAAATCCTGGAAGTCCCTCCCTAACAGCACTGTGGATGTACCTACACATCGACTGCAGCGGTTCAAAAAGGCAGTTCACCACCACCTTCTGGAGTGAGAATACCATGGGCTAACTTTCTCATTCTGAGCTTATAACTATTTTTAGGAAACCAATGAAATTGCTTCTTTAATGTCTTTTTTTTCTCTTTCTGGGACGTTGCTCCAGATTTAATCCAGCATGAGAAGATGAAGAACTCCCCTTTCTGCAGAAGACTGGATATGTCCTGCCATTGAATGTAGAATTGTGCCAAATGACATGGTCTAGTCCCCTAACCTTATTTCAGAAGATACCTGCTTTTGATGACTATTTCCATTGATATTTGTTTCCTACAAACAGGTCACCATCGGAACAGAGGATATCGATCTTGCTGGTGAACTCATCCAGTCCATGGCATCTTTCTTGGCCATTGATGATCTCCAGGTGGAAGCAGACTTCCCAGCTTACTTTGAGGAGCTGCGTCAAATACTTGTTCAGGTAGGTGTGTGACTCAGCTTGTAACTCCTACATGCAGACATGCCAATCATGAGCCTCTGAAGCTGATAGCGTTTGAATCCATAGATCACTTTGTTCACATTTCACTATTTAAAAAAATGATTTCTTCATTAAATTGAAGGCTCTTGGAATGAACCAAGAGGTTAGCTGAATCATTAGTCCAACAGACCCATAAATCAAATGTTACCTTCTTCAGCTTTTCATGACTGAAACTTGAGAGATTATTTTTCAGAAGAACTGGCAGTTTCTGAAAATTACAGGTACAATGGTATTTATTTATTTATCCAATAAGAAAGGTTAGATGCAACAAATAAGTTGCTAAAATTTTATTTTTTGACAGAAACTTACAGGGGCATGCCCATATATTGCTCATGTGAATGTTCATTTTCTTTAAAGCTAATTGCAGGCATTTGTTTTTAAATAAAGAGGGCAGGTAATGACAATGGAACTGCCATGGTTTGAAGTGAGACAAAACTGGTATTATATTTTACTTAATTAGAAAAAAACCTTACTGAAATACTTGTATTTAGCTTTAAAACGCAGCATATCACTTTGATTTAGGGTTTGGTCTGTTTGTGAGTGAGTTGATGTCCTAGTTATACCCATACCTTTCCAGGTTGCTCACAGTTTGTTTGTGGTTATAATGGAGGAGACCACTTTGTTACCATGGACTATCTAGGGAGAGAAATTGAGTTGCCTGTATTAACAGTCAACACAAAATGAAAGCGTGGAAACAATAATAATTGATTGAATATTGAGCCAAGTGGCTCTCAATACCTCACCCGTAATTGTCTTTGTGAAAAACAAAGAGCGCAACAAATGACAAACATCTGCCGAGAATGCTGTGCACCTATTTCTACAAACTATTTCTTAGTTGCTTTCGTTTTTTGATTGATTGTGGCCTGTAAAAACATTGCTTCCAATACATGAAAATACAACTTTATGAAAGGGACTGTAATGAAAAAATTAAGATTTGTGAGAGTAACATCATACAGTGGAGTCAACCTTCATCCACTATTACCAACAACAGTAATTCCTAGTCTTTTTCTATGAAATGCGTTTCTGGAGATGCAACACAAGTTAAAATAACGCTGTAAATGCTGGAAGCTTCAGTCAACAACAGCTTTTAAAAAATATTTTTATTGAAGAAATTTTTCATGATAAAATAACACCACTCTATACAATAACTACATAAAGGTACAATGCAAGAATAGTACAATCAACTCTTAATAACATCCCATAACTAAAAAAATAATTGAAGAGGTCATGAAGATGCTATCGCCTTCATCTTGTTAATAGTGCGGAGGCGAGTTCTGCTTGGGGGGAGATCTCCTACTCCGCCCAGTGCCTCGGCCATGTGGGTATGATTCACCGGCTCCAGAGAACAACGTTCGCATCTATCCTCCATCCCGAGAAAAAAACATTCACCCTCTTCTTGGTCAGATGCGCCCTGAGCACCATCTTGAACTGAATCAAGCTGAGCCTCGCACGTGAGGAGGTGGAGTTGACCCTGTGAAGAACCTCACTCCACATCCCCCCCATCAAAAACCAGACCCAGCTCACCCTCCCACTTCTTCCTCACTCATCCAATGGAGCCTGCTCCACCTACAGGATCTGGCCGTAAATAAGGGCGGCATGGTAGCACAGTGGTTAACACTGTAGCTTCAAAGCAGCACAGACCCGGGTTCAATTCCCAGCTTGGGTCACTGTCTGTGCAGAGTCTGCACGTTCTTCCCGTGCCTGCGTGGGTTTTCTCCGGGTGCTCCGGTTTCCTCCCAGAAGTCCCGAAGGATATGCTCGTTAGGGAAATTGGACATTCTGAATTCTCCCTCAGTGTATCTGAGCAGGCGCCGTAGTGTGACAACTAGAGGATTTTCGCAGTGACGTCATTGAGGTGTTAATGTAAGCCTACTTGTGACACTAATAAAGATTATTATTATGTCCAAAATCCTGCCCTCACCATACTCGGCCAAAAATAAGACCCTATTCAAGAGGGAGGGCGAAGGTGCCAAGGTAAATGAGGAAATCCCCTTACGCAAGAAATCGCAAACCTGGAAATACCTGATCAGATTAGTCCTTGGGAGTTGGAATTTGTCCAATCGCTCCTCAAAACCAACAAACATAACCTCCACAACCAGGTCCCCAAACCTCTCCAGATCCCCCTCCTCCCATGCCCTGACTGTTGAACCCAAACCCGTCGGCACAAAGAAATGATTCCTACAAATAGGGGCTAACAATGACATGGAACCAAGCTTAAATGCTGTCAAAACTACCTCCAAATTTTCAGAGCGGACACCACTACCGGCTCGAGGTAATATTTGCAGGGGAAAACAGAAGTGAGGCAGTTACTAAGACCGCCAAACTGGAACATTACAAGAGCTCGCCTTCATCGGACCCCATATGGAATTTGAATCCTTGAGTCACCCCAGTACCTTTTCAATATTAGCTGCCTAGTAATAAAACAACAAATTAGATAAAGCTAAGCGACCGACTGTCTCTCTCTGAAGAAACGCTCTGCGAATCCTCGGGATCTTACCTGCCCGACTGAAGGAAACAATCAATTTGTTGCCTCTAGCAAAGAAAGATTTGGAGAGAAAAATTAAGGAGACCCCCCCCCCCCCCCCCCCCCCGTAAAACCAGAGTCAGCCATTTCCTCCAAGCGGGGCAATCCAGCAACTACTTAGAGTACAGGCAACCAATTAGTCCTGAGGTGGGCAAAGGAAAATTGTGACTACAGACGGGAGGGCCACCGCATCAGGCTCTATCAATATTTGGCCACTGAACTGGTTAAAATGCGGGTGGAGTTTAACAGGGATACGGCCACGGTGTAAAAGAGTAAAGTTTGAGTTGGGGTGGCATACCCCGCAAGCTGCCAAGTGACTTATGATTCGAAGGACTATTGAGGTCCATCCAAGTTGGCCGCCAAGCCATCCCTCAAAACAAAGAATAAGCTGTAGGCACTGTCAGAAAACTGTCCCTACCCCCCACTCCCTCCCCGGCTCCCAATAATACTACACTCAAGTAAATACTCAACCACCAAAAGGCACACACAAATCCCTCTCCCCTATCCCAAACTAAACAAAAGCCCTAAGCTCATTATCTAAAACTACTATGAGCTGCAGTTACCCCCACCACTGCACTCCCATTAGCTAACTCTTCAGCCAGGAAGGTGGCCTCCGCCCAGAGTGCAGATAAATAAATAGCCATAACAATCAGCCCCCCCACCCAACTTTAATAGACAAAGAAACAACACCTATCCCATTCAAGAAAATATAAACTTGTACAAGAAAGCCTAACAAATCCCTATGACCACATGTCCTCCCCTATAACCACATGTCCTCCCCAATAATACAAAGACCTCATGAAAATTACAATTCGGTCACCCCCAGCCCATGCTTCCTGACAAAGCCATCTGCCTCCTCTGGAGCATCAAAGTGATAGTCCTTTGAATCATAAGTCTCTTGGCAGCTTGCGGAGTATACCACCCCAAATCAAACTTTACTCTTATACACCGTGGCCTTAGCCCTGTTAAATGCCACCCGCCTTTTAACCAGTTCTGCGGCCAAATCTTGATAGAGCCTGATGGTGAGGCCCTCCCATCTGTAGTCCCGATGTTCCTTTGCCCACCTCTGGACTAATTCCTTCTTTGTATAACTGCTGAACATCACGATGATTGCGTGTGGTGGTTTGCCAGAACGGGGCTTCTGCCTAAGTGACTGGTGGGCTGGATCCGGCTCGGGAGGATACATCAATCCACTCTCCCCGCCATCATCTCAAACGTCTTTGAAATGTAGTCAGTCGGATTTGGGCCTTCCATTCCCTCTGGCAATGCCACCCTTCTGAGGTTCTGTCTCCTGGAGCGCTTCTCCAGATCATCCACCTTGGCCCCCAGTGCATTATTATTACTGGCTATTCTAACCATCTAGACTTCCAAGGAGACGATCTGATTGCTCTGCCTCGTGAGAGCCGCCTCCATACGCTGTACCACCGTGTCATGCGCTTTTACCATCTCATTGGTCTTCGCCAACACCGATGGAATGGGAGCTAGGGCCTCTTCTATTGACTTGTTGAAATCCTCAGAGACAGCCCGCCACTGTTTCTGAAATTCCATTGTCAAAATGCCTATAAACATTTTGACCCATAATGTCTAGGCCAGAAACCCAGTAGTGGCCTCCACCGCCATCTTTTTGCGGACGAGCCTCGAGAAGCCTCCAAATCCGTTGCTGATTCTTTATTTTGCCGGCTCACTTGACCTGGACTTTCTGGGCATTTCCTTTGGTGGGAACCTTATCTCATCGAATTAGCAAAGTTTTAACCCAACCACTCCCCAAAAACTGAGTGAAAAGGGTCAAAAATAAAGTACCCTGCCGGGAGTTGACATAAATTTGCAGTGTATCTTCCGCAGGGTGTTCTTCCTCATCTGTAGGGCAAGATTGTTCAGAATACCGATGTGACCTTGCACCAGAACTTGGTTCCAGGTTTTGTTTCTATGACGATGGCTAACAACTATCCTCCACCCTCAAAGCTCCATCGAAAAGTTAATTATTTAATGAAAATAATAAATTATCATGCACTCAACCCAGCTAATCCTCAGCTTGTCTCTGCGGTCTGGGTAAGAACTGAGGTGATAGTGAGATAGATTTATCTTGTAAGCATAGATGTGTGTTGATGAATGTTTGGGATCATAACATTTTACAAGCCGAGGCCATGTGTGTGTCTGAAAGAGGTGTCTGTCCACTTCCCCTGATCATTCCACAAACACGTTACTTTGTTCTTTTCCATTTTAAAAGCTATTGTGAATTCTGCTTCTATTGTTTCTGGTAGTGCGTTACATGTCCTCACAACCCACTGAGTAAAACAAAAGATTCTCTTTGTGTCAGGAGTCTGGGATTATGTTTCCAATCAGTGAGCCTGGATCCAGTGCTGTTGTATTGATGTTTATACAATTACTTTCATTTTTATATGCCCAGTCCTCCCTGAAGAAATATTTTTTGCAGGAACAAAATTAGTGTTCCACAATTCTTGTAAATGGGAAAAAAACTTTAAAAATCAAAACCTTCAATGGCCATTTAATCAGACCCAACTGGAAAAAAACACATCATACTGTCAGCAATCATACCACATAGCAGTAATTTCTAATTCCGAACACTGCTACAAACTGAGGAGGATGAAGGAAGAATGAAGATGGGCTGAGGTGAATGTGGTGTGAGAAGGGGAGAGACAAAGGTGAGGATAAGAGAAGGGGAGAGATAAAGGAAGAAGGGAGTAGAGGAAACCATCCATGGGGTGAGGAGTGAGGGGGTCACTATTCCTCAAGTGAAAAGGGGAGAGGTTTTCAAAAATTGCATTGGGGATGTTGTGGGAGTGAGGAATTGTCTAATGGTGGATCAAATTAAGGAAGTGGTTTTCCTCCATGAGCTTGGGGAGCGGGTTGGGGGTTTCTGCTTTTAAACACTCTCAAATGGGGGAAGTTGTGTTGCCAGCAAGAGAGTTGTGCATCATGGGAGACAGGTAAGTGATTGGGTGGGTGGGGTGATGGGGAACCTGCTGTGAATATTGTTCAAGTTTTATGTCGCTGTTCTGTCAGGAAAAGGGGAGTTATGAGCAGTATCTGACGGCCTCATATGTGCGTCTGGCTGTGGGTGACTGTCAACTCAATCTTAATGTAACTTTGTGTTTTTTAAAGTTAAAGGGGGATCTTGCAGAATTTTGAAAGCTACTCTCTGCTGTTTCCAAACAGGTTTTTAATTTTTTTCCCCTCTGATTCGAAAGGCACTTTTGTTAGTTTTGAGTGGCTCTCTCATTTTATGTAACACCATGTTCACAACTTAGAACAACAATTTCTTTAGTATTTTGTGACTAGGCACCATTTGTAACATGTAATAGATTTATAGCTTAAAATGTTTCAGTCTATTGTTCATACATTTTTCAGCCTCCAAAGCTGCCAAATGTTCTTATGTAGTCTCTAATCTAGGAGACTTGCTAGTATTTTAGCTGTGGAAATTAAAAATGAATTCGCTAACTAAATAAAAAAAGGTTAGGTAGACATGGTAGGGATGCTGTGACTGCAATGTTTGTGAACCTACGGAATGCATTGCTGTCTCCATCTTGGACAGTCATATAAGTCCTTGTGGCTTGAGCAACTTCATCTCTGAGTTGCAGGCATTGTGGAGCATCTGGGAGGGAGAGTGTTACCTGGATACTTTGTTCCAGGAGACAGTCATGCATCTTAGGCTAAGTAGAATTTTAGAGTTTGTAAGTGGTAACGTTAGGAGGTTGTGAATGTGAGTCAGGCAAGTATGGGGATCCAGCAGGTAGTGATGGAGGAGCTGCAGCTTTTGCATTTCACCAACAGGTACGAACGAGGTGCTTGCTACCTGTGTGGATAAGGAGAAAGATTGTAGGTTGGATGAGCAAACCGACTATGTGGTACCATGGTGCAGGATGCCATTCTAGTGGTGGTGGGGGGGTTGGGGGAGGGGGGGAGCAAAAAGAAATGTAGGAATGAGAGGGGACAGTATAGTGAGGGGGATAAATACTGTTCTCTGCAGCCATGACCGGAGATCGGAAGGTTATGTTGCTTGCTTAGTGCCAGGGTTAAGGACATCTCCTCATGGCTGGAGACAAACTTACAATGGGAGCGAAAGGATCCAGTTGTCATGGCCCATGTCGGAACTGACAACATATGTAGCATTAGGAATGATGTTCTACTGTGAGAGTTTGAAGAGTTGGGTCCAAATTAAAAAGCAAAATATCAAAGGTAAATCTGCAGATTGCCCAAGCCATTTGCCTATTGGCATAGGATCAAACAGATTGGAGAATTGAATGCATAACTCAAAGAGTGGTATGTATTACGTCCCAGGCCAGACCCCAACAGTGGCTAGGTTACTGGATCGAAACCCCAATCTTTTAGTGTATTTTAAGACAGTGCGGAAAGAATGATTCGCTCCAGGAGTGATTGCATGAAAAAATTGGTTTTTGATATTTCTAAAACAAAACTTTATGAATACAGTATTCGACTTTTTAACTTCACAATGGAAAAGAACAGCATACAATATCCCTCAATACAACTATACAATTTCCCATTAAACAACAAGAGAAGAAACATACAGCTCTTACTCCATCTTAAAATTAGCAGGGCATAGAGTAATACTTGCTTTCAAACAGATTTAGCTTGGATGGAACCCTTCAGACTCTGGCTGAATATTTTCAAATAGCTGCTTCAACTCGGTTGTTTCAGCCTCTTCCTTGTCTTCAAACAAGGTTGCTCTGCTTTAAAATATTATTACTCTTTTTTTTTTAAACTGACCTTGGAAAGAATTGTGGACTCGATGTCGGTCAGATCAGAACTCAACTGCTCTTTCTCTCAAAGCTTCTCCAAACTCTGCCTTTCTGAGCTCCACCCAGCAATGACCTCATTTCCCCCAGCTGAAAAACACATTGCTTGTGATTCTCCATTAGCTGACGCCGAAATAGCGAAACGCGATTGGGCGGAGAATCGGTTCCTATTATTATTATTATTATTATTATTATTATCGCATTCTCTATCACCTTGACAGCGGCGTCAATGCGTACCAGAGCATATGTATAGTAAACACTGTCTGCATATAATTAGCGGACCTGACCCGGTATTCTCCAGAACCACCGCGATTCTCCTCCTCCAATGGGCCGAATTCCCGACGGCGTGGTTTGCTTGTGCTTTTAAAAATTGTGAAGCCGGCGTTGCGGCTGATACAGGAGAGAGGAGATAGGAGACCGAGAGGAGCGACTGCGGTCTGCCACGCTGGACACTGGCCATGCTGGCTGGAGTGGGGAGGACTCTGCCAAGGCCAGGAGTGGGGTGACCGGGGGAACAGGTCGAGCGGCCGTGGTGACCCCCCACGGAACTGGGGAGGTTTCCAGGCATGGACCGCCATTACCGTAGCCTGCAAGGCAGCCCTCCTGCTGTGCGCTCCAGTAACCACCCACCCTGGCCCCTGGTTCTTCAGAGTGACACCGACTCCACCCCTTGCCAAACCCCCCCCCCCATTCAAATCTGGCTGCCACCCGCCAGCGGCCCACCCAAGGCAACACCCACAGTAGCCCCAAAAGGGACGCAGTACCTACCCCTGGCGGGGGCAGTGCCAGCGAAAGGTGCCCCTGATAACAGGGTTGAACACCTGGGCTAGAGGTGGCAGTGACGGCCACTGACGGGGGGATGGGGGTGTGCATGCGGGAGCGGAGCCCTCAGCGCTAATGGGGGCCACCATGTAGCCCAGTGCACCTGGTTGGGCACGGGTGTAAACACCATACCAACATGTCGGCCTTTCACTCCCTGAAGATAATGGATATTGGAATTCAACCAGCAATGGTGGCCTTCCTGCTAGTCACTGCCGCCTTGGAGGATGTCCTGTGGCTATACGAACTGGAGCTGCTCGAGGAGAAAGCTACAGCAGCGTGCAGGTGGCAACCGGCCAGGCTGGAGAGCAGACCGCCCATCAAGGCGGAGGAGATGCCAAGGAGGCGCCGCATGAGGCCTTGTGCATACCAGCACCGCCTGTTATTTGAGGACCTGCCGGACTGTTATGCTGTCGAAGACTTGGGCTGAGCAGAGAGACAGTGCAGCATATCTGCCAGATGATGGCACACCTGGCACCGCAGGGGTATGGGGGAGGACACCTGCTCCCGGTGGCCGTCAAGGTGACGGTTGCTCTGAATGTTTACACGACGGGGTCCTTCCAGGCACCGAGGGGACCTGTCTGCGATCTCACAGGCCTCGGTGCACAGGTGCATCTGCGCCTTCATAGAGGCCCTATATGCACAGACGGCTCAATACGTCCATTTCAATGTTGTCCGAGCGCACCAGGATGCCCGGGAGCGGGTTTCGCTGCCATCGACGGGATGCCCCGGGTACAGGGGGTGATACACGGGATGCATGTCTCCCTACAGGCACCTCCGGATAACAGGCCACTGTACACAAACCAAAAGGGTTCCACTCTATGAATGTGCAGCTGATATGTGACTATCAGCTGCGCATCATACATGTCTGTGCCTGATACCCGGGCAGTGTGCACAACGCCTCCATCCTGGCACACTCGAAGATTCCCAATCTCTTTGAGTCGCACCCCTGGTCTCATCCCAACCCCGCGGGACCTCCCTACGTGATATATACCTGTCGCACTATGAGGTGGGGGCCCTGCATTGGCAGTAACACCAGTTCTGGCTAATGGGATGGAGGATGATGACAACCCGCTTTGAGATGAGCTCTGGAGCTCCGCATTGTTTGACAATGTCTGACTCCTGTTCACGTTAGCACTTTCCACTGTCCACCTGATCCCTGCATACGAGCTGGTCATTCCATCACATGGTCCAATCGGATCCCTGGGGTGGCGGTGGTGCGGGAGCCTGGGCCATTTCCTCCCATTCCCCCCCCCCCCCCCCCCCCCCCCCCCCCCAACTTCCGCCCACCCGTCCCCTCCCGGCAAGCCCAGACCAGCTCACACCCATCAGTCAGAGCACCGAGGCAGGTTGTAACGGTGGCAACAGGTGTTTAATATGAATGAACATATACAGATTTGTGCCCTAGCCCCTATAACTAAACAGTGCCTTGCACCCGTGCCAACTTAACTAGTATCAAACTTCTTGGCCTTACAGGCCCTAACTCTACGTCTAAGTGGATCCCCAAACGGTACAGCAGGAGTGGAAGCGGCCTTGCTATGATTCCCGCCCTGGGACCTGGGTTCCCATTAGCGAGCGCCTTCTGGGGCGACCGGACCTGGATGGGCCTGGCTGCTGCTCGGGTGTCCCAGGTGGCGTGGTGCTGCCCTGTTCTCCCTGATGCCCATCAGATGCGCCAGGGACAGGAAGGGGAGTGTCTGAGGTGCTGCAATGTTCTGGCACCTCCCCTGCAGGAGTCACTGGCATGGGCCCCATCACCAGCTCCTCCCTTGGGGTGCCCGATGGCTACTACATGGGATGGGGGTGCGAGGAGAGCCATCCCCCGAGTCTACCCTGCCACCTGGCACTGCCGGTCCTGGAGGCCCGCTCTGATCTCGACCAGGGTTTGCATGCTCGCGGCCATGGAGCACAGGGAGTGGACCATCTAATAATAATAATAACGTTTTATTGTCACGAGTATGAAGTTACTGTGAAAAACCCCGAGGAGCCACATTCTGCCGCCTGTTCGGGTAAGCTGGTACGGGAATTGAACCAGCTCTCCATCTGGAACTGTGCCACATCACACTGCGACTGTGCCACCACCTTCTGGGTTTGTGTCACATCAGCCAGTGATTGCGCCATCTCCCTCTGTGACTGGGCCACCTCCCCCTCTGTCTGCGCCACGTTGGCCAGCGCTTGGGCAATGCCGGCAACATTGCCAGCCATGGCCTGCTGTGACTGGGCCACGCTCAGGAGCGCCGCTGTGATTTCCAGGTGGCTCTGGGACATGGTCGCATGTGAGGTGGGCCTCGACCAGCGCCTGCACAGAATGCCCCGTGCCCTGGATATGCTGATCCATAGCCGAAACCATCGCATCCAATGCCTCCACCGTGGATGCCACCCGTGCAGTATTGGCATGGGTGGCATGCATTGTCGGCACCACCTCCTGCTCCTGCACGCGGTTGGACTCCTCTAACTGCGCCTGCAGGTGTGGATGCCCGCTGACAACCCCTCATCTAGTCCCTGGTTCTGCAACGGCATCTCCATTATGGATGGGACTGTTTGTTCCAGAAGCCCGAGTCCCGTCTGGACGGCAGCTCGTCCCTGGGATCGGCCTGCCCTCTGACCGTCCGCCCTCTCGGGTACTCCTACCTCCACCTGAAGTACCGGGTCAACTGTGTGGTGCACACCAGAGAGTGGCCAAGGAGCCTATTCACTAAAGTGCCCAACCAAGGTGAGTGTCTCTGGGATGGTGGAGGGTGTTGGAGACAGCTGTGACGGGAAATCACTGTCATCCTCTGACCCGGGGCCTCCTGAATCTCAGGCGGAGGGCTGGTGTCCAAGCTGCTCTCAGTGTCGCAGCTCGGCTCACGGGTGCCCCCGGCTGTTGCACTGGCTGGGGGCGAGGGACACCAGATGGACCCGCCACATCACCAGCAGGTCCTGCAAGGCACTGGACTAAACGCATGATTAGACCGGGCAGAGGGGGAGGGGTGTTGGCTTGAGGGTGGTGTGGAGAGGGTGGTGTGGGGGTGTGGTTGGTGCACGTGTCATGGGGAATCGCAACTAAACGGGGTCTTACTTCCTCGCCCGTGGCCGAGCTCCACCTTGGCTACCTCCCGTTCCTCCGGGCCACCGACTACGTCCAGGGCCCTCAGCTCGGTCCCGGGGGTTGGGGGAGGGGAGAAACAGTAAACAACAGTGGTAGACAGTCCGACGCATGTAGCGGAGGGGATGGGTAGCTGGTGGCCTCAGTGGCCTGAGCACTACCCATGGAGACCAGTATGGGTATCGGCATGTTGGGGCAGTGTAGTGGTTCGGCCGTCCTGCTGGTGGGGGGGTGTCGGGTTATGGGTGTGTGGGACGCGGGTTATTGCCAGGGCCACAGTGCTGCCTACTTACACTGGCTGCCCTTAGGAGGTTGTGTAGTTTTTTTTACGGCACTGCTCGCCCGTCCGTACGGTGTTGCCCACGGCCTCTGCCACCTGCGCCCAGGCACGGCGAACGGCGGCAGCTGGCAGTCTCCTTCCCAGGCCGGGGTACAAAGTCATCCGCCGCTCCTCCACCGTGTCCAAGAGGGTCTCCGGCTCGGCATCTGTAGACCTTGGGGCTGCTCTCCTCGCTGCCATCTTGTTGGCTGGAATGGTGTGTGTGTGGAATGAAGTATATGTATGTGGCTGCAGCTTGTCAGCCTCATGAATCCGGCACCGTTTCTCATTGGAATCAAACGTGTTCTACATGGTGCTAGCCCCTTAGCAGTAGCGGAATCGGTTCAGATGTGGCACCAGTTTTTCTATCATGAACATCCACAAAATCTGCGTTGGCATCAACATTTAGTCTCAGAAACGGAGAATCCCGCCCATTATCTCTGCAGGCTGCAAAAACACATTAACTCCCCAGGGACCTCCCCAGTCAATCACATTCTGGTTAATTTCACCTGCTAATTACTAGAAGCAAAACAAAATCCTTTTTAAAAACGTGCCCATTGCAGCCAAACACACTATACCACCAGGCTTTTAACTCTTAACATGTCCCAATATTTAGACGCCAATATTCCTAAAATCCTCTAATCATCACATATGGGGAATGGTTTTGATTCATGATCTTCAACCAGGCTGGGACCATTGGCCGAATGAATTGTAAAGCTAGGACTGTGGATAGAGCTTTAAACTAACAGAAGGATGGTGGGGTGGAACGGTTTGGATGAAGCAATACTTAGAAATCCAAAGAGAAAAATCGAGTCAACAGAACAATGTACAAAACTGGTAAAGACAAGCAGAGTGGGACAACAAGGGACAGAGAGGTTAACAGTAATTGTGCACCAGTAAATAAGATTCATCAATGAAATAGTAGTAAAAAAATAAATTATCTGAATGCACGGAGCATCCTCGATAAGATTGATGAGCTTGTGACACAAATAGCGGTAAACGGTTCAGATCGAATTGTCGTTACAGGGACCTCGTTACATGGTGACCAAGTTTGGGAAATAAATATTCCAGGCTGCACCATATTGTAAAAAGACAAGACAGAATGACAAAGGATGAGGGGCTGCTCTTATTGTAAATGGTGACATAGGACATTAGTGAGGAAGGAACTTGGTTTTGAAGATCATGAAGTAGAATTAAAATGGGAGGATATTAGGAATATCAAGACTCAGAAATCACTGGTGGGAGTAGTCAAAGGCCCCCTAACAGTAGATATATTGTAGGACAGAGCATTAAGCAAGAAATTATGGTCTTTGTTACACGCTCCAATGTAATCATTTTCGGGGACCTTTGTCTTGATGTCAACTGGATCAACCACAAGGGTGGTTTAGAGGATGGGTTTGTAGAATGTGTTCATGACAGTTTCCTGGAATAGTACATTGTGTAATCAACTATGGATTCAACTATTTTAGATTAAAAATTATGTAATCTGGAAGGATAAAGTCATAATTTCAGAGTAAAAGATTAATTTGTAACTTGTGATCATAATACAATTGAATTCCAAGTTATGTTTGATATCAAGATAGTCCAATCACAAACAGGAATCTTAAACTTAAACAAAGCCTATTCCATAGATATTAGGGAAGAACTGGCTACGGTTGATTGGATAAGTACACTGGAGTATGAAAGTTAATGACCAGTGGGAAACTTACATTCAAAGTCTGAGTGTGACCGTCAGCACCAATGAATTCAACAGTTACAATGGGGCTGGAGCAAGTGGAGCCAACACTAGTATTTACAGATATTAGTGCTTGGTTCTGGATAAGTGTTTAACTTTGTGATGATATCTGTATTATAAAATCTATTTTCCTTATTGAATTGTACTGTTTATTATTTTCTCTACCCTACTCTTATCTCCACAACGCAATGCACCATTCCCCAGAGGCCAACTTACCTCTCAGGGCTCTGATGGGGTATTAAATAATAAACTATGTTCAAACACTGCTTTCACTCCGACCGTACGTTCACAAGAGTTGCCAGTATTTACCCAGTCGCTGGCCGTCCCTGACAGGAGGTCACAGATTAACCTTAACACATTGCTATCGGGGGGGGGGGGTGGGGGGTGGGGGGGGGGGGGAGGCAGGCATTGTTTGTTCCAACCTCCAACATCTCAGCGATAAGACAGGTTTTCCTTCAGGTGCCTGGTTGGTTTTCTTCTGCTATACCACATGCCCAATAATCTGAAGTCTATTTAAATGCCGCGCGGCAGCAAACAGTGCTAATTCCTGTAAGAGCTACGGCAATCTGAACTGGAGACTGGACCTGTAGCAGATTCTCCCGACAGAAGATGGGTTACGTCTCCAGCAGAATGCAGCCAACAGATCTGTGAGGCTTGAGTTGATCTGTTGAGACTTGGTTCACCCCCAGCCCACAATAACCCAATGGTAAAAAAACCCACTGCTTTCACCTCTGAAGACTTGGGTTTCTGTCCATTGTGACATAGGTCTTCTGCTTCTGATGAGGTTTGGGTGATGCATTTTATTAAAAACGAAATCTCCTGTGAGGCAGCAGTGCTAACCACTGCACCACCATGCTGCCCCAATGCAAATATACGTATATTACACAACACAAGGTGACTCTTATATTTAACACATGTGGTGTTGGTCTGCTTAGCTTTCAACCCATTTGAGAGATGAAAAGGCCACAATAAGAGGGAGAAGAGTAATTCTCTATTGGTATAGTTTTCATTTATTCTTGCGTACTTTTTGTCCTTGAAGAGCAATTGCTTGAACAAACCAGTGGGAGGATTGGTTTGCACAGATTTGCTGATGTGTAATACTCTGTCCTGACAGGTGGATGACTACCATTCTGTTCATCAGAAACTGACTGCTGAGATGGCCGATCATGCCAACCTGGTCCGTAGCTTGATGGTCCGGGCAGAGGATGCACGACTAATGGGAGACATGTAAGTAACTCATGTGGCAGTGACGAATTATGATCAAATGCGATCTAGAGTGTCAAAATGAACTGGTGTAACTGAACAGTTTGGCTACAAGTTACATCCTTAAATGCTGGTACAATTTTTGATATTGATATGGGCTGATATTCCTCATATCAGCTTTGCTTTATATCTCAGTGACCTCAGATTTAACATTATTAATTGAGCTAGCATCTACTGCTTCTTGTGGAGAGTTCCACACTTCCCTTTGCATGAAGAAATATTTCCTAACTTCTCCCCAGAATAGCCTGCCTCTGATTTTAGGGTTACCTCCCCTTGTCCTAGATTCTCCTGGTTCTCTCTATCTTCCAAACCATATAATAATGCTTTGGAACCCCACCAGTTCCTTCAAAATCCTAAAGATCTCAATCACATCATCCCAAAGCTGTCTTTATTTCAAAAAATAAAAACTTACGTTTATGTCATCTCTCCTCATTATTTAATCCTGGAGCCCTGGTAACATTCTGGTAAATCTACATGGCGCTCCAAATACTCAGATCTAGAATTTTTTGGTCCAAAATGGATGATCTCACTTGCCTGTATTGAAATCCATCTGCCACAGTTTTGCTTACTCATTTAATCTATCACTATCTTTGTAACTTCATGTTTCTGTCTAGGCTGCTTAATCTTTATGTCGCAAGAAAACTTGGGTATATGGCTGTCCATTGTGTTATCTAAGTCGGTGTTCTTCAAACTCGGGGGCCCGACCTGCTGGTGGGTCGCGGGCGGGTTTCGGGAGGGTCGCGGCGCCGTCCTTCGTGGCGCTCCCGATCGCGCAAATCCCCGCGCAGCAGCTGGCTTTTAATAACGCCGGCTGCAAGCTGCCTTTAAAATGGCCGCAAACATGTAAAAAATATTTGCCTGCATTGCGCAGACGCGCACGATTATGCGCGCCGATGATCGTGCGCGCATGCACAGTGCGGCCGCTATTTTTTCAAACAGTCGCAGCTTTTTGTTTTACAAGTTTGGGTTTTTTAAATTCATTTTATTCATTTATTTTATTACTTTAATTTTTATTTTTTTCATTTTTTTTTTTACACAAGTTCGGGTGGGGTTTTATTTTATTCATTTAATTTTTTTTTTCATTTAAAAAAAAAAAAAAAATTTTGTTTACAAGTTCGGGGTTTTTTTATTTAATACAATTTTACGGGAAAAAATGCAGAACTATGGACAGATGGGGACTCCATACTTTCCGACACCGGAAGGCTTCACCTTCATCCAACAGGTTCCATTGGAAAAGCGTGTACGAGGGCCAAAGGGACCCAAAACCATTTCCTCCATTTTTATCAGCAGCAAACAAGGTAAGAGAAAATGTGGGTCACGAAGGTCGGCTGGCGTGGGTCGCAAAGGTCGGCTGGCGTGGGTCCCGAAGGTCGGCTGGCGTGGGTCCCGAAGGTCGGCCGGGTTGGGTCCCGAAGGTTGGCCGGTTGGTAAAAATGGGTCCCCGGAAAAAAAGTTTGAAGAACACTAATCTAAGTTATTAACAAATATTGAATAGTTCAGAACAAGTATGTGGAGTCACTAGTCACTTTCTTCTGTTTGAGTACACACATATTCTCCCTACTTGCTCTCTTCTACCGCCTGGCCAAGTCAACAATTTACCATCAATTCCATTATTTTAATTTGCTGGCAGTGTCTTATGCAGAGCCTTCCAAAATGCCATATATTAGTTTGATAAATTATACCGACAGACATTCCCCTGTCTGCTACTTTAATTACTTCCTTAAAAAACATTCATTAGGTTTCTGAGACATGACCTACCTGTTACAAATCATGGTGGCTCTCAACTGCTCAAATTTCTCTAAATACCCTGTTACTCTATCATTAATTATAGATTTCAATAACCTACTTGCAACAGATGTTAGATTGGCAGGTCTACATTTTCCTCGTTTCAACCGCCTTTCTTAAAATCGGAGGTGCATTTGCTATTTTCTAACCTAAAGAGAGAATTCCCAAATTTGAGAATGCTTTGGAAGATCATGACTAAACTAAAGCATCTGCAGTTTCTTGATCTACTCCCCAGGGTGGAAGCCATCCAGTTTTGAGGATTTGTCTATCTTTAGTGTCATTTGTTTCCTCAATACTGTTAACTTGTTTGTGTTAGCTTCAGTGATTTACCTTGATTCACTGGAATGAGGTAGATTATTCTCTTAACCTACTGTGAAGACTGAAATAAAGTGATTATTCAACAAGTTTGCCATTTCCTCATTTTCATTTGTAATATTACTCAGATCTGCTTTAAAAGGGCCCTCAGTCCCAAAGGTTACCATTTTGCTTCTAATTCCATTTTGCTTCACATCCCTTACCAGTTTCTTTTCATATTCATTTTCGTTTTTTTTTTTGTCTGCCTTTGCCTTATACGTATCTCTCCCACACACCTGGATTTACACTGGCCTTTGCATGTTTGTATGCTCTTTTCTTTTATCTCACCTCTTTTGTCCCCCATAGCTATTTTATTTGGAAAGTTGAGCTGTTATCCCTTCGGGTTATGATGTGTTGGGTAAGCTGGGTCTGCGAGGACTGCGTTTACTGTAGCAGAGAGAGAGACAGGCTTCTAACACTTGAATAAATGCAACTCTATTTTATTGAACTCTCAACTATTAAAACATGCTTGAACTGTGGGTTGACACTATGCTGAGTTGACTGGAGACCTGAGGCTAACCTGACCAGACTATCTTACTACCACATGGTGGATGTTCTAGTTGTTGCTCACAGGCTCTGACTATCTCAGAGGCTGCATCCCGAGAGAGCGGGAAAACTAGTGCCCCCTGGTTATATAGGGCCGTGTCCTGTCTGGTGATTGCTGCTGTGTTCTGTATGTTCATTGGTCATCTTTTGTGTCACTCACTGTCTGTGCACCATCATATACTTGTGTGTATATTATGACATCTCCCCCCTTTCAAAAAATGTGTGTATGTGTCAATGAGCCTGACTATGTACAAAGTATGTGAGCGTATTTACATGAGTAGGAGCTGACCTATATACAAAATACGTGAACGTATTTACTTGGGAAGGTGTCTAGTGCAGATAGAGTGCATACAACAAATGAGGACGAAACAATATGTACAGATGTGTAAACGAAACACAAGGCAATGCAACATTCAGTCTATAAGTTCAGTCTCTGTGGCGGGCGACAAATTCTGGTTGACCGCCTCAAGGGTGGGTCAGGGCCCGCCTGCACTGGAATGGGCAGAGCTGCGTCCAACATAGACGGTGGCAAAAGAAACGGCAGATCGGTGACCTCTTGAAAGGGTGTATCCTGAGGAATCAGCAGGCGAGGCGGGACATCACGTTCCGGTGGCGAGCGTGGAAGCAGCCGCAGTGCCCGCCTATTACGGTGAAGAAAAGAGCCCTCATGCATGCGAGCGAGAAATGATCTGGGAGCCACTTGCTTGACCACCACAGCTGTGGCAGACCAGCCACCATCAGGTAGCTGAACACAAACTCGATCAGCAGGGACCAGAGCAGGGAGATCTGTGGCCTGGGCATCATACGCCAACTTGCATTGGGCCCGAGACAGTTGCATGCTTTGCAGGACCGGAAGATTGACATGGTCCGGGACGTGGATAGCTGGCACCGTCGTCCGTAGTGTGCGGTTCATTAGCAGCTCCCTAACAGACAAAGGAGTCGCCCTGTAGGCTAGCAGTGCCAGGTGAAAATCTGAACCCGAATCAGCAGCTTTACACAACAGTCGTTTTACAATGTGTATCCCCTTTTCTGCTTTCCCATTTGACTGGGGGTAGTGGGGGCTTGGAGTGACATGCGTGGAATTGTACCGTTGGGCAAAATCCATCCACTCCTGACTGAAGAAGCACGGGCCATTATCTGTCATGACCGTAAGTGGAATGCCATGATGGGCAAAGGTCTCTTTGCACACCCTGATGACTGTTGCTGATGTGAGGTCGTGCAGTCTGACCACCTCGGGGTAAAAATAGTCCACGAGGAGGACGTAGTCCCGGCCTTTTGCATGAAAGAGATCAATGCCAACCTTGGTCCATGGGGACAACACCAGTTCATGCGGCTGTAAAGTCTCTTTCGGCTGAGCCGGCTGGAACCGTTGGCACGAGCAATTTAGGACAGTGTTGGCGATGTCGTCATTGATGCCAGGCCAATTACTGCCTCTCGGGCTCACCGGCGACACTTTTCCACCCCCAGGTGACCCTCGTGGAGTTGGCCGAGGACGAGCTCGCGCATACTCTGTGGTATTACTATCCTGTCCAGTTTCATTAGTATGCCATCGACCACTGCCAGGTCGTCTTTTATATTGTAGAACTACGGGCACTGGCCCTACTGCCAACCATCTGTGAGATGGCGCATGACCCGTTGGAGTAAAGGATCCCTGGCCGTCTCTTGACGAATCTGCACGACCCTTTCGTCAGAGGCCGGAAAGTTGGATGCGCAGAACTCAACATGGGCGTCGATCTGGCAGACGAAGTCAGACTGCTCACACGGCGTGGTGATGGAGCGAGAGAGTGCATCGGCCACAATGAGCTCCTTCCCCGGGGTGTAGACCAGGACGAAATCATAGCATCGGAGTTTGAGGAGGATACGCTGTAGGCGTGGCGTCATATCGTTGAGGTCCTTCTGTATGATGTGAACCAATGGCCAGTGGTCCATTTTGACCGTAAACTTGGGGAGTCCATACACGTAATCATGGAATTTGTCAATCCCCGTGAGAGGCCCAGGCACTCTTTCTCGATTTGAGCATATCGCTGCTCAATAGGGGTCATGGCTCTAGATGCAGATGTGACTGGGGCCCAGGAGGAGGATTCGTCGCGCTGGAGGAGTACTGCCCCAATGCCAGCCTGGCTCACGTCGGTGGAGATCTCTGGCAGGGTCGAAAAACGCCAGGACTGGGACCTTGGTGAGTTTCGCCCTGAGCTCATGCCACTCTCGCTCATGAGCGGGGAGCCACTTGAAGTCGGTGCTTTTTTTTACAAGATTGTGGAGAGCTGTGGTGTGAGATGCGAGGTTGGGGATAAACTTCCCAAGGAAGTTGACCATCCCTAGGAAGCGGAGGACCGCCTTCGTGTCCTCTGGTGTCTTCATAGCATTGATCGCCGACACCTTATCTGCGTCTGGCTGCACACCGAACTGCGAAATATGGTCGCCGAGGATCTTTAGTTCTGCTTGACCGAACGAGCACTTGGCTCTGTTGAGGCGGTAGCTATGCTCGTGGATCCTATGGAACACTCGCTTGAGGCGATCGATGTGTTCCTCAGGAGTTGTGGACCAGACAATGATGTCATCGACGTACACTCGCACCCCCTCGATGCCCTCCATCATTTGTTCCATTATTCGGTGGAACACCTCCGAGGCGGAGATGATGCCAAAGGGCATCCGGTAGTAACAGTAACGACCAAATGGGGTGTTAAAAGTGCAGAGCTTTCGACTGGATGCGTCTAGCTGTATTTGCCCAAACCCCTTGGAGGCACCCAGCTTCATAAATAACTTGGCGTCAGCCATTTCGCTCGTGAGCTCTTCTCGCTTAAGGATGGGGTAGTGTTCCCTCATGATGTTACGATTCAAATCTTTGGGGGTCGATGCAAATTCGAAGTTCCCCTAATGGTTTTTTGACACAAACCTTGGAGCTAACCCAGTCCGTGGGTTCCGTGACCTTCGAAATGACGTTCTGGTCCTGGAGGTCTTGCAGCTGCTGCTTGAGGCCGTCCTTAAGGGGTGCCGGCACCCGACGCGGTGCATGAACCACGGGTGTGGCATTCGGTTTCAGAAGTATCTTGTATGTGTAGGGGAGTGTGCCCATACCCTCGAAGACGCTGTGGTATCGTGCTACGATGTTATCTAATTGGGTTTGAAAGTTTGCATCTGGCGAGGCTGATGCCTCAGCGGGCACCATGGAGTGAACCCGCTGCACAAGATTCAGGATTTTGCAGGCCTGAGCACCGAGCAAGGAAGATTTGTTGGACGCTACTATTTCAAAATGGAGGGTGACTCTTGAGGAACGATGAGAAACCACAAGCTGGCATGAGCCATTGGCAGCAATGGCATTGGCATTGTAGTCGATGAGCTGGCAGGCCGATGGAAGAATGCTCGGCTTGGCGTGGATGGTATCCAGGTCAGACTTCAAAATGAGGTTCGCTGAAGCGCCGG
This sequence comes from Scyliorhinus torazame, assembly GCF_047496885.1. Classification (NCBI taxonomy): domain Eukaryota; kingdom Metazoa; phylum Chordata; class Chondrichthyes; order Carcharhiniformes; family Scyliorhinidae; genus Scyliorhinus; species Scyliorhinus torazame. The sequence continues at coordinate 103,087,100 of NC_092716.1, read as the reverse complement.
TGTCCAGCCTGAAGCGTATGCGAGATTCGTTGACCGTAAGGTTGGCACACCACTCGTCCGGATCAATGCTCATCACTGGGGGTGGATTAGCCTTTTTTTTTTTTTGGAAAGCATCGTATGCTTGGTGATGATGCCCAGCAGGAATGGGGATGTGAGATCCTCGGTGTCGGGATCTGGAACCATGTCAGAGTCTGCAACGGGTTGCTGCACTGACCAGACGTTCCTGCGCTGCGGCTGGGATCGCTGTGTGGTGGGCAGTTGAGCAGATCTGCACAGGGCTGCGTAGTGGCCAAGCTTGCCACACTGGAGACAGCGTCGAGATTTCGTGGGACATTGCCGCTTTAAGTGGGCGGAGCCACAGTCGTTGCACGTCATGACACCGACGTCAGGACGTTCCGTGCGCCACCGCACATGCGCGGTGCGGTTGACAGATGTGCGCACACGCGCGGTTCCATCCTCGGCCTCGCCGTCCCCTCGGTCGTTGTGCGCATGTGCAGGAGCCCGGGAAAAGCGCGCGAAATGGCTGCCCTCATCCAGACTCAGGCCCTGGAGCTGTTTTACGGCCTGCACCCGCTCCGTATCGTGGGGGCCTTGCCGCGCCGTCTCTGCCGCCTTAATATGGGAGTACTGGTCATTAGCGTGCTCATGTAGGACGCAGGTTTCGATGGCGATGGTGAGGGTGAGCTGCTTAATTTTGAGGAGTTGCTGGCGAAGGGGATCGGAATGGACCCCGAAAACGATCTGGTCGCAGATCATGGAGTTGGAAGTGGAGCCGGAGTAGCAGGATTGCGCGAGGATACGGAGATGGGTTAAGAAAGACTGAAAAGGTTCATCCTTACCCTGAAGCCCCTGCTGGAACACATAGCGTTCAAAGCTCTCCTTGACTTCGATGTCACAGTGGCTGTCGAACCTCAGCAGGACTGTTTTGAACTTTGCCTTGTCCTCACCTTCAGGAACGGTGAGGGAGTTAGAAATGTGGATAGCGTGGTCCCTGGCTGTAGAGAGGAAGAGGGCAATCTTTCTGGTATCCGATGCGGCCTCGAGGTCGATGGCTTCAAGATACAGCTGAAACGTCTGCTTAAAAATCTTCCAGTTCGCACCGAGGTTGCCGGCGATGCGGAACGGTGGGGGAGGGCGGACGCTGTCCATGTTACCGGATGGCTGATCGCTGGTCAAAGGTAGACTATCTCAAGGTGGATCCGTCAAACTCAAACATAACTCACTGGTACCATGATGTGTTGGGTAAGCTGGGTCTGCGAGGACTGCGTTTACTGTAGCAGAGAGAGAGACAGGCTTCCAACACTTGAATAAATGCAACTCTATTTTATTAAACTCTCAACTATTAAAACATGCTTGAACTGTGGGTTGACACTATACTGAGTTGACTGGAGACCTGAGGCTAACCTGACCAGACTATCTTACTACCACATGGTGGATGTTCTAGTTGTTGCTCACAGGCTCTGACTATCTCAGAGGCTGCATCCCGAGAGAGCGGGAAAACTAGTGCCCCCTGGTTATATAGTGGCCATGTCCTGTCTGGTGATTGGCTGCTGTGTTCTGAATGTTCATTGGTCATCCTTTGTTTCACTCACTGTCTGTCTGTGCACCATCATATACTTGTGTGTATGTTATGACAGGTTATACACGGATCCTGGTTTAGCACAGGGCTAAAGAGCTGGTTTTTAAAGCAGACCAAGGCAGGCCAGCAGCACGGTTCCATTCCCGTACCAGCCTCCCTGAACAGGCGCCGGAATGTGGTGACTAGGGGCTTTTCACAGTAACTTCATTTGAAGCCTACTTGTGACAAGTGATTTTCATAAAGCTGAATTCATTTTTAAATACCTCCCACTGTTCCTCTATAGTTTTACCCAATAAGTTTTCACTAGTTTACTGTTACCAGACTCTGCTCGACCCTGTTAAAGTTAGCCTCACCAAAATCTCGGATCAAAGTAACCATGTTACATTCTCGTTTTCAAATTTCTCATTAAATTTGCTGGTATCATGATTACTGTTAGTTAATATAATTTAATGATAATAGAACATTTATCTAAATCTGGTTAAAAAAACAAAATACTGCGGATGTTGGAAATCTGAAATAAAAACAAAATGCTGAACAAACTCAGCAGGTCTGGCAGCATGTGTGGAGAGAGAAACAGAGTTAATGTTTTGCGTTCATATGATCCTCCTACAGAATTCGACTCAAAACATTAACTCTGTTTCTCTCTCCACAGATGCTGCCAGACCTGCTGAGTTTGTTCAGCATTTTCTGTTTTTATTTTATCTACGCCTAGCTCGTTACTAAATCTAGTATGATCTGCCCTTTTTTATAATCATCTTTATTGTCACAAGTAGGCTTACATTAACATTGCAATGAAGTTACTGTGAAAAGTCCCTAGTCGCCACATTCCGGCGCCTGTTCGGGTACACCGAGGGAGAATTCAGAATGTCCAAATTACCTAACAGCACGTCTTTCGGGACATGTGGGAGGAAACCGGAGCACCCGGAGGAAACCCCCGCAGACACGGGGAGAACATGCAGACTCCTCACAGACATTGACCCAAGCCGGGAATTGAACCTGGGACCCTGGCGCTGTGAAGCAACAGTGCTCACCACTGTGCTACCTTTTGTTGGTAATATCTCTAAGTAAAGGGACAAGGCTCTAGAGCAGGGAAAATCACAGAAAAAGACAGGATATTAGTCATGGATATTAGTCATGAAACAATGTTAAGTGATTTAGATTGAATTTCAAATGACTATAGATTGTGGAGGACTTGAGGGTTCCACAGTTTTGAGGTCCTCAGAAGGACTGAATTAAAGTTGGAGATGGTGCAATGCGTCTTAATTTCAACAACTGAGGATACAGGAGAAGGACAGTGTCTATTGCACCATTTTTGGTCCTGCAACACATTGTGTATCTATTGAAATGTTAAGTGCAGTCTTAAATGCGTGTTTGATTCATAGTAGTAATAGTTTGTGGACAGGAGTTCAGTATTTCATTCGTTTGCAGTAACTCATTGTAAATTATTGATTGTGTTAAACATCTCATATTTCAATAAGTTATTGGAAGTACCAGTGTATGGATTACCAAGGACTTTAATATGGGAACCGACATCCTGTAGACAAGGAGGCATTTTGGCAGTAGAGCAAAAAAGGCGATAAAATCACCAGCTTGTTTTACAAGGAAATCATGCAAGGTGTAATACAGGCATTGCACCAATGACCAAGACAACATTTCACTGTCTACATTTCTTTGTTTAATTATTCTTTGGTTACATTTACCTTAGACAAGAACAATATTGTAATTATGGAAAGCATTATGGTGAGAATTATCATCACAGTGCTACCCTTTCTTCATTCTTTCATCCTAGTTAGGTGTGTAACATTTTCATGTGATGACCACACCAACTGTGGGAAAAGATTCAACAACACAATGTGGATTTTCTTCCTTAAGAACATGGGGATGTGTCGAGAAAGAGAGAAAACGTTGAGTTGGATAACTCTGAGTGAGGTCCTGGTTGTAAAAATGTTTGAACTTCTAAATTGAGACAAGCATTACATGTCATTAACTCTATTGACCCAAGTATGTGTTTTTGACACTAGCATATAACTGCTGCTACTTTGTATAAAGCGTGGAAGTATCAATACATTTCTCTCTGTGTTTGATGTTCTGCCCATTGATGTGTGGAACTGAGCTTAGTTTCAGTTGAGTTGGTCACATACCATAAAGTGTCAGTAGGAATACATACCACATGCTGTTTAGTATCTTTTTGGATAACCAGAGATCTGATATGGTGAAGACACCCACCTTTTGAAGAATTAGAGTTACTCTGCTAAATTCTGAGACTCATCTCCATCATCTCTGAGCTTTATTCTTACTTTGTTTAGGAGGAGTATGAAGAAGGGCTACATGGAACTTTATGACTTAAATCGAGATTTGATAAATGGTTACAAGATTCGCTGTAACAACCATACTGAGCTTTTGAGCTGTCTACGAGCAGTGAATCAGGCGATACAGAGGGCAGGACGCTTACGAGGTGAGTTAAAGGGTAGTATAGTGATCTCTGTAGTAAATACAAGTGATTAGGAATGAAAAGAAGGTGCAAATGTCTGGTGATGTGAGTTTTCCATTCCTTTTTCCTGCATCTGGCTCGCGGTAGACTAGTGCACACAGAAGATTGGGAAAGGAAAATCCGATTTACTGGTTCCTCCTGAAGAGTTCTAATTATGTGATTCAACAAGCTGAATCGGTTGAATTCCTACTCCCAGTGTATAATTCAATTCCAGGATTGATACAAAAAAGTCACATGTTATGTGCAGAAATGTCTTAGTAAAGGTGAAAAAATGCAAAGAATCTGATGTGAATGTTAACACTCTGGACCCCATGAAATCTCACAGTTTCAGGACAAACATGGGCGAGGAAACCTCCTACTGATTACAAACAGCTGCTCCCCTCGCCCTCATCTGATGAATCGGTACTTATCCATATTGAACACCACTTCCAGATGCATCTGTCCATGACAGTGTCAGTAAGGAGTAACCACCACACAGTCCTTGTGTAGACATTGACTTGTCTTAACATCAAAATATCCTCCATCATATTGTGTGGTGCTACCATTGTGCTAAATGGGATAGATTTTAAGCAGATCTGGCAACTCAAAACTGGAAATTCGTGAGGCGCTGTGAGCCATCAACAGCAGCAGAATTGTATTCAACCATAATCTGTAACCTCATGGCCCAGCATATCCCCTACTTTACCATCACCATGAAGCTGGGGGCATCAATGCACGTTCAATGAAGAATGCAGGAGGACATGCCAGGAGCAACACCAGGTACCTAAAAATGAGGTGTCAATCTGGCGAAGCTACAATATAGGAAGCAGCATGCAATAGACAAAGTTAAGCGATCCCAGAACTAACCGATCAGATCTGCCACATTCAGTCAGGAATGGTGATGGACAATTAACTGGAGAAACTGTCCATTATTGAGTACAAGCTTGTACTATTGGATCACAACTGTCTGAATGCTATTTTGGTGAAGTGGTTAAACTGACTTGGATATTATTTATCTGAAGGTGTCCTTGGTACACTGAAACAATTTAATTGTCTAACACCTTTTTGTATAATTATCTTCCAGTTGGGAAGCCCAAGACCCAAGTGATCTCCGCATGCCGAGATGCCATCAAAAATAGCAATGTCAATGCGCTTTTCAAAATTATTCGTGCTGGAAGTACCTTGTCTTGAAAAGGTGATCAAGGCAATAGTGGAACTAGTGTTGGTTCAGAAACAGCAACGAGGCAGAGAGGCAACGCAAATATGCTGAGTTGATTTGGTCAACTCCAAACCATTGCAGGCAAGTCCAGCTGAACGACCAGGACCGTCTCGAGCATCTTATGTTTTAGATATCACTGGATCAGTGAGTTAAGTACCTGAATATCTCAAGTGACTCAAAAGAAATTTAGGATTTAAAATGTAGCACCAAATGTCAAGAAATTGAATAGATATGGTTTGCTTTGAACATTATCCACCCTTTCAATCTTCTGTTCACAATTCACCCCAATCCCATATACATCCACCCCACAATATTGCAGCCACTCACTACCTCCCATTCATCCTTAATTAAAATTATGTATGTTTGGTTACCAGAGATAAATTAACATTTTATCTTTATTAGTAATGATACAAAGAATGAGTAAGTCTATACATACAAGTAGGATATCCATTGGTAACTTCAAAAAAACTATCAATCCCGTTGTGTTCTCAGCATGGAAATCAAATATCAACTTGAAATGGTGCATATTTATATAGATGGACAGTGTCAGATGGTGTGTGTTGAACCCCTCAATTCTGATTATATTGTCATATGATCCACATGAAACTAGACTAGTATATGGAAATACTGTGCCACATACTTCATTCTCATGAGAAATGCAATTCTCATCAATAAGGGGTGTTAGGAACTGTTCCAGACTAATAAGCTGAAGATATGTCCCCAGACTGGCCATAATTCTTTATGCAAAAACCTTGCTCTTAAATTGCCTCAAACACTTTAGCTTGCAGAATCCTAACACTGTGCTAGTCTCTAACACACTATAGATTGCCACTAACATTGACTTCTACATGTACAATATGCATCTGTGGTTTCAACATATCCTTCTTTGATGTGACTTTGTATGCTCTGATTCCTGTCAACGGCTTCATATTACACACTAAATAACATCTGCAACCTTGTTAATTCCCTCTAAACTGTTACATTGCTATAGCACTCAGCTTTTTATTGCCTCTTCACTTACTATATTGCCTATCCAAACTTTCTCACTAACTCTTAGTAACCCTTCACAGAAACTTAATTGCAGTGTTAATGTAAGCCTACTTAAAGATTATTATCCATATTTATTCTGCAACTAAATTCACTTTTTCCAACCACTTCACCAACTCTAAAACATTCAAACATCTTCACCATTCCCTGCCCACTTCCAGCCACCCTAACCTCCAACCAAATACACACACATTCCCACCCCAACAGCCTTCATGTAACAGAACTAGCATTACTATCCCCTAAACATTCGAGTCCCCTCTCATTTCTTTGTCAACTTCTAGCCACTCTCAACTATTGTTTTCCAGTTTTAACCAATTTCAGGATGCTGTACCTACAACAACACCATCCTCCTCCTACCACCCGTACTATCCCCTACACACTGCAACTCTCAGACTGTCTATTGCTAATACCAGCGATAGGATACTGGATCAGGCCTCAACCTTTGTTAGAATACCGGACGAGAACCCCAAGCAATTTTTGTAAATTTGCAAAACGGTTGAGGAAAGAGTACTTCACCCCAGAAGTGATGACTCTGACCAATAGGTATATTTTATGTTAAAACAATCTTTTAAAAAAAATTTAGAATACCCAATTCATTTTTTTCTAATTAGGGGGCGATTTAGCATGGCCAATCTACCTACCCTGCGCATCTTTTGCGTTGTGGGGGCGAAACCCACGCAAACACGGGGAGAATATGCAACTCAACACAGACAGTGACCCAGAGCCGTGGTCGAACCTGGGACCTCGGTGCCGTGAGGCCACAGTGCTAACCACTGTGCCACCGTGCTGCCTTATGTTAAAACAATCTTTAATTTAAACACAGAATTAACCACATTAACATCAAAGAAATTGCTTTACAAGTATCAGTTGAATAGTTCTTAAATAAAAGGAAAAGCTTGGACACCTGCCCAACTTAAGGTTGGGTTACTGGGCTACGGGGATAGGGTGGAGGTGTGGGCTTGGGTGGGGTGCCCTTTCCAAGGACTGGTGGGCCAAATGACCTCCTCCTGCACTGTAAATTCTATGATCTATGATAATTCCAATTAAGCAACCCAATATAGTTCAAATGCCACTTATGAATAAAGTTGACACAACCGGTTTACTTGCAGTCTTCTGTATATATACTTTTAGAGAGGGACCCTTTCAAGAGCAGATCCAGAACAACTGTCTTGTCAGATTCCTATGGCAAACTGCTCAACCTAACAGCATTTGGCAAAACTGCTGTCCAATTTAAAATCCTACAACAGACTGAAAATTAGAGACAGCCCTGGCTCCTCCCATTAATTACAGCATCTATATCCCATTAGTTCCGTGATATGCTTAGCCAGGACTAAATACCACTTCTGCATAAATTATCTACACTCCAGGGAATCTCCAGCAATCAAAACACAATTCCATTAGCCCTTTATCTGTAAACAAGTAAATGTTGAGAATCAGTCACTACATCATCTTTTACAACTCTTTAATTACAGCTTTAGCAGATAGCAAATGCGTGTATATATTTTAAACGAATTAAGCAACAAATATGAAATATAACATACATCAATTTCTCTACATTCATCACACCAGTCAACCACTTTCCCTTGTCACTCATTCCCACTAGCCACTATTCAACATCAACGCATAGAACCGTAGAATTCCTATAGTGCAGAAGGAGGCCATTCAGCCCATCGAGTCTGCACCAACCCTCTGAAAGATCACACTACTTAGGTCCACTCCCCCACCCTATCCCCACCTAACCTGCACATCTTTAGACACTAAGGGGCAATTTAGCATGGTTAATCTATCTAACCTGCACATCTTTGGACTGTGGGAGGAAACCCATGTAGACAAGAGGAGAAACTGCAAACCATTGTGTTTTCTGCATTACAAAGTGACTAAACTTCAGGAAAGTAATTAATTAGATGTAAAGGGCTTTGAGAGATCCTAAGGTTAATTGGATGTAAAGGGCTTTGATAGATCCTAAGGTTATAAAAGATGCTATATAAATCCAAATATTTTTCTTTTATCCCTTAAGTAAGGCAATTTGAATCTCATTTTACTGCTGCTTGCTCTCTGTACATCTTAACTCTTAATAAATTGTAATAAATTTGTATGGCTATTTGCTGACATCTGTGTGATTTGAATTGAAATTCATGGTGTGCGATTCAAGCGGAACAAATTCTATGTCCGGTTTTGGGTGAGTTTAGTGGGGTCCTTCTTGGCAGCTGCAGCAAGGAGAAACACTCCACTATTCAATGGCACTTTGCCGGGTTTTTTGGCCTCAATTGGGCAGTTTCTCCCTGCTGAGGCTGCATTTTGTTTCTGCTAGCATGCCTGACAGGTAAGGTTCCTCGCAGATAGGGGTGCCATTTTGGAAGGCTTCCCTACCCACCCCCCAACCTCGGGGAGGCCCCCAGGAACACCCCCTCAGCCCCTGGTAACACCCTGCTGAGCCTGAACCCTGGCAGTGCCATCCTGGCACCAGGGCACTGGTACCCTGGTTGTGCCAGGTGGTATCCTAATGGCTCATTTAAATATGCAGATTTGGATCACGCCCAATGGATCATGACGTCTTGCAGGATGGGGGTTTCGAGCATCGCCAATCTCGTGAGGTTCAATGGCCTCGTCCCAACACCAAGTCGGGTGCAACGAAGCCGCTGAAACACAAGGAGATTGTTCTGTCTCATCACTTGACTTAGCAAATGAAGAAATCTGTCAAATATTAGTGGGAGAATGGTGATCAAAGGAGAAATGATTTATGAATTGTTGGAAAATTACCTAATGCTCTTTATAATGAGCTGGAAGAATGGGACATATAATGGGTTGCACAATTTGGATTTCATATTGTCAAGACTGTTCAAATCAAGTCTAGATAAGTTGAAAGTTTCTTCTACTTATTGTGAGGATGCTGTACATGAAGTTAGTTGGACAACAATGCATTTGTTGTTTCTCTCCTCCATGAGAAGTGACCAAGTATAAATTACAATAGGAGAGGGATCAAAGGCACCAGTATTGGTGCACAAAGTGGATAATATATATTCTATATCCCACATCACGATGAATATAATTCACAGAATTGTTTTTAAAGAAAAATCTGTTCTGTCCAGATCAGGAAAATGATAGGTTCAATCCATTAACTAATCTCAGCTGCGAAAGTACATCGTTGAGTCATGACACCCAGAACAGTGGAAGGTTTGGTTAGAATTTGCACTGCCAGATAAAACTGTATAATTCACTCAGAAGGCTACCTGAGTGAAATACCAGAGTGTCACCGTCGCCTCCAGGATTGTTCCCAGGGAGGTAATGTCACCCGAGTGACAGAGACCCAAGGGACAGAGAGAAAATTGCATCAGAAAATGTGAAGAAAACACGAATCAGTGACAAATGTTCCCCTGTCATCAAAGTGAAGGCCAAGACAAAACATATTTTAGTTTCCCATATTGAGTTTATTATTTTCATAAACGGCTACATTGACAGTGAATTAATTATCAATAATGGCACCCACAGCCGTGGTTAGGTATTAGATCAACAGCAACCACAACAAAGGATCATTTTGTACAAAAAAGTATTTCAACATCACTACAATTATCACAAAGATCAGAACACAAAACTCACAACAATCTTTGACCTCTCCATTTATAGTTTTCCAAACTGAAGTTGAGGGGAGAGGGAATGAAAGTATCTACAAAACATGAAGTAATGCAGCCAGATTCACTATATCTGCAGTGATCAGAGTAGCTTGCACACTGTTACAGAAAGCATAAAGAACACCGAGAACAGTTATTAACACACCAATGCTAGGAAGTGCATCCACATTTAAACGGTTCAAATTGTGATGCTTTCCTATTGCACAAGTTAAAATAATTGAATACAAGAATACTATTACATTGGCACAGTTGCTATTATGTACCATGGCACTGATTGACTGGAGAAATATAGGACTTGTGAAGGGCTGCTAACAGGTTGGAGAGGTTCAGGCAACTACAAGTTATCAAAATAAGATTCACAATGATTGTGACCCATGCAGGAAAAAAAGCTGTCGACAGCCTTTTAATTGTTAGGCTAGAAAATCACAGACTGCTACACTGCAATGAAGCAATCTCTACTCGTTATATTTTAACTATTTCAATACCAAGGATAATATGAAATAGAAAACCTTTCAGGTTCATCCACATTCTTTTTTCTATGTTTCATCACTTTTTAGCATGAAACCTCCATGGTATGAGAGATGTTCTGAGTCACCTGGCCCACGCTGTCACTGCTATTGGTTTGAGTACAGATTCGTGGACGGTGTCCATCTACCGAGCTGGCACTGGTCAACGAGGCCGTGCGTGAACGAGCCAGCCGAGTCATACTGGCAGATGCCACTGAAAGAGAAAGCACAATTCACGTTATAAACCAGTATTCCACTCAGGTGAAGAGAATTACAAAACATAAGTTGAACAGCAATCTTAAGGACCTTGCACCGAGACTCAGGAAATGAGGGCAGCCAGAGGAAGTTTGCTCAATGGGTCTTCGAGAACTAGACAATGTGTCCCCCTTTTAGGTACCCATACCACATTTTACATAGTTTGTCTAGCACAAAGCACAGTTGTGACATGCCATTTGCAGCAGTAATCATGCATTTAGTTTCTGATGGAGCTTCCTAGGTCTGTCATGCGAGTGATAAATACTGTTTCACAGCCTTCACGTGCAAGTTTCGGCTCAGATTCACGCCCCGGTCTAGGGCAATGTCTACATTCCTGAGCAGAGAATGGACAGAATCCAGGATTGCAATGTGCATTTATTAGCAAGCATGCAGTGATACATACCTTAGCCCAAAGCATTCATGTTTCAACCAGAGTAGCTGTTGCAGCTCTGACATCCTTTCCTATCTCCCACTTCTGCAGCTAAGCAATTTGTTTCACTACTCTCTCCAAATTTTACTTTGTCATTTCACCAACTTAAGGTATAGCAGGTTACATACTCTCAGGTTTCCGCCTCCTATGATCAAGTCACCATGGAAGACAAGCATGATGACATCCTGGATCAATCAAATCCCTTTCTGAGACTGTGCTGTACCTCTGCATTTCTCACTGATGTTCAGTCTGCCTGAAATTGGGGGCTGCAAAGATAGAACTTGTGATTCTTGACATATCTACCACTGTGCCCCCGGATTAGATGAAAATTTGCCCCAAGTCATGTTTGGGAAATCAGAAATTGGAACTTCAAGGATTCTTTTCCATAGTTTGGAAAATAGCCATTAAGCCACACAGCCTAGAATCCACCTGTGCCTTGAACTCCTCATATGCTGATTCTACGACAGCCTATCGTTCTGAGTAAAGACATTTTTTTTCTATGATCTACTAAGTTTATATCCCTAGGTTTATTCCCCCAACTTAACTCAAAGAAAATATATTTTGTTTTATTTTTAATAAGTAATACCTCATATGTATTTCTCTATGTACCTAGGCCCCCTCCCCATTATGTTCCTAAATGGTAACACTTGAGTTGTCTTAATCCCCTCTTATAGTTTGTCACTATTAAACTACACTTTTCGGTAACATATTTCATACTAACATGCAAAATACTGCAAATCTAATTTCCAACATATTTTATGATTTTTGTATTGGAAAAAAGAGACATGTCAAAGCTATTCATCTTGCATTCATTAGGACACTTTGTAAGCATTCTCTTCTCATACAGTATAAATTGTTGTTTTCCCCGTACACTGGTATTCTTGCAAAGCGTCCTGTATTCTTGCTAAATATCCTAATGAGAACATAGAACATACAGTGCAGAAGAAGGCCATTTGGCCCATCGAGTCTGCACAACCCATTTAAGCCCTCACTTCCACCCGATCCCCGTAACCCAATAACCTGCCAGGACATATCTGGGCCTGCCCTGTCAATAACACATCAGGGAGATAATCGGTCCTATTCATACGGATTGATTGTTTTGGGTTGCCTAGATAGAGCTAGACTTTCTGGCACCCGGTTAACAGATATGGAATAAGGTTCCATACAAACAATACACATAGAGATGGACCCCATGTCTCCTGCAGAGTTTCAATTGGCAGCTCCACTGGGTGTAGCGCCCCCCCCCCCACCCCCCACCCTGAGACCTCATTGGCTGAGGCCCTGATAACTATTTGGAAAGGCACAAAGGGGGATATAAAGATCGACCATCCAGAACCTTCCCCAGCGAAGACCAGGTGCAGAGATAATAGAAAAGATTTGACGACAGACCAGAGATGGAAGGAAGCAAATGTGCAAGACCCACATTTGCAGATGAAGGCCCTGAGTCAACAGAGGCTCAGAGAATTAGACCCACACATAGAGTTCATCGGCACAGGTAGTATTAAGAATCTTGAGATTATTATTTGGGATAATTTATGGGATAAAACACTGTTTTACTGTGTTTAATAATAAATTTGGTTTAATCATGAACTTGTATTTATCCATTGTTCATCTCGCAAATAAGAGCACCTGGATAAAATGTTTGAGTAATAAACTGGTGGAAGTGTCTGACGTTTTACGTACAACACTTTTTTTCAGCAATGCTCAAGTTTTGTACTACCAAATGACTGTTTAATAATTACTTGAAATATACTTTTGGTGATATCTGAACTATTGCAAGCTGCCTGATAAGCTTCTCCAATTCTATTCAGATCGTCATAGCATGTTGTTAAAATGTACACTTGTTATAACAGCTGAGGAACACCCAAACCAAATTGCTCAAGCTACAGGCGCCTGCAGTGAGGTACAAGGCATTACTTTTATCTAAGTGGCTAAACTCTTTTGTTAATTTATGCTTCATAAATACTTGAATATCTCCAACTACAGGAACAATCCAATTGGTTATTTGCCTGCTGCTTATTGTCAAACAGATAACTAGCATTTAGAGTTATTTTAATTCCAAGCTTCTGAGGTAAATGGAGAGTAGGGCAATCAAGTGCTTAAACACTGCAATCAGCCAAGAGAGTAGGATGAATATTCCTAATTAAACCAGTTTCTGCAGCACCTTTTGTCATTGTAATGGTGATTGAAATCAAAGCTTGGTTTTAACTGCAAATGTTGCAAATTCTCTCTCCACAAACAGAAGGGAATATACAGTACGGGTTTGTCAGTATCTGGCCAAGGTCTCATTAACTTAACCTGTCCTTCCTATTTTCAGTTACGGTTGGACCCGATGCGTGATGCCCCCATTTAATGTTCTTATTTAAGTAACTAGCATTATCTTGACAAACTTGTTTCCCCTTTATAATGAAAACAGGGAATTGAATGCTTGCTGATCGCTTGCTGATCGTCACTGCCACAACATTGGTTTTATAGTCACCTTTTTGCCAATTTAAAGAATTGAGACAGGAGATGGAATTGGAGTGAGGCAGGGCCGCAGCGATCATGACTTGACTGAGGTTTTAATAACTTAATGTCTGCAAATTCTGATTCATGAAAGGAAAATGGGAAGAATAAAATCTGTTCTAAAAATAAAATGTTGGTGTACGGTTATCATTCTAGAAATGTTCAAACACTATGCAATACGAGAGGTAAGAAACTTCACTGTGTTCAACAAAACAAAAAGGAAGAAAATTTAATTTTAATGAAAATATTTTGCTCCCTGATGCCTCAGCCACACCCTGAATATGATTGGATAAAATGCCTTCTCTCTGAAATCGTTCCTATATTACATTCACTGAATAACTAATTGGCTCATTTCCTTTATTACCATGAAATCCACTGGCATGGAATACATACCTTGATCTAACACCGTATACAATTTAACAAAATAAAATACACATAGAAATATATATTTTTAAACAACAAAACCGATTGGAACTAGAAAACTCAAGTATTCACGCCTCACAGTGCTCAAGTGTGAGAGACCAATAGTTACACACAAATGTTGGGAAAGGTGCACACTGGCTGTTGCAAGCTGCAGCATGATGATAAGAAATAGAATAGTTAGGAACAAAGTGAATGGTACAGATGGACAAGCACAACTCATGCAAAGGCAAGAGACAAGGACGATGAAGTGAAAGATAGGCTCTCGCGCAAGCAATGTAGCAGCTCAGGAAGAAACAGGAAACAGGTACCTGCTCCACTACTCAGTCGTCTATCCACTAAATACGCAACTGAGCGTGAAATAAGGAGGTAGGAAACAAATCATTACATTCTACACCAGAAATAAACATAGACTCACATCTAATCCACATCCACTCCATACAAATGTGCACAAAGGTTCATAGGGTCTCATACAACTAGACAATCTATATGGAATGCCTGGTCTGACTGAGGCTTTGATAGATATCTGGTCCTTTGAGTTGATCCAGAGATGCAGTGGGCTGCAATGAACAGTTATGGCCAGGACATAATCTGAGTTTCACTCCCCCATTGCTCCAGGTATGACAGCTGTCCACTTCATGTCAGTGTTATCTAAGCAGCAGGAAGTGCAAGGCCCCCGATGAGTTTATCATTCTTACTATTACTTACACTGCCACGGAGTCAAAATCCTTGAGCTCCATTCCTATCACGGTAGCAGAGTAGTTAGCATTTTTGCTTCACAGCGCCAGGGACCTGGGTTCGACTCCTGGCTTGGGTCACTGTCTGTGTGGAGTCTGCACGTTCTCCCCGTGTCTGTGTGGGTTTCCTCCGGATGCTCCGGCTTCCTCCCACAAGTCCCGAAAGACCTGCTTGTTCAGTGAACTGGACATTCTGAATTCTCCCTCAGTGTACCCGTAGTAGTGCCGTAGTGTGGCGACAGGGGGATTTTCACAGTAACTTTATTGCAGTGTTAATATAAGCCATATTAATGACACTAATAAAGATTATTATTATGGGTATCCCTACACCACATGGACTGCAGCTGTTCAAGAAGACAGCTCACACCACCTTCTCAAGGGCAATAAAATGCTGGTCTAGCTAGCAACACCCACATCCTGGAAAGCGTTTAAAGAAAACCTTATTGTTTCCAAAAAGCATTTGATAAGATATATCAACGATTACTGCACAAAATAAAAGCTCATGATCAGCCTGGTAGATGATTGGTTAGCTAACAGGAAGCAAAAAGTAAGGATAAATAGGTCATTTTCAGGTTGGCATACTGCAACCAGTGGAGTTCCACAGGGATCAGTGTTGGAGCTTCAACTATTTACAACCTACATAAATGACTGATGAAGAGAAATGACTGATGAAGAGACCAAATGTATGTTTGCTAAATTTGCTGCTGACACAAAGATATGAGTGGAGATGGCGGCGTTGGACTGGAGTGACCACAGTAAGAAGTCTTACAACACCAGGTTAAAGTCCAACAGGTTTGTTTTGAATCACTAGCTTTCGGAGCACTGCTCCTTCCTCGGGTGACTGAAGAGATGGGTTCCAGAAACATATATACAGACAAAGTCAAAGAAGCAAGACGATACTTTGAATGCGAGTCTTTATAGGCAATTAAGTCTTTGCAGGTCCAGACGGAGCAATTGGAGAGAGGGATAATCACAGGTTAAAGGGGTATGAATTGTCTCAAGCCCATGCCAGATGGTGGTACATACTCATGCGACTCGGCCAACGTTGTCTACCTTACGCTGCAGGAAAGGATGTCCCGAAGCATGGTACATTGGCGAGACCATAAAGAAGCTGCGACTACGGATGAACAGACATCGCGTGACAATTGCCAGGCAGGAATGCTCCCTTCCAGTCGGGGAGCACATCAGCAGTCAAGGGCATTCAGCCTCTGATCTTCAAGTAAGCATTCTCCAAGGCAGCCTTCAGGACGCGCCACAACGCAGAATCGCCGAGCAGAAACTTATAGCCAAGTTTCGCACACATGAGTAGGCCTCAACCGGGACCTTGGATTCATGTCGCATTACATTCACCCCCCACCATCTGGCCTGAGCTTGCGAAATTCTACCAACTGTCCTGGCTTGAAACAATTCACACCTCTTTAACCTGTGATTATCCCTCTCACCAGTTGCTCCGTCTGGACCTGTAAAGACTTAATTACCTTCAAAGTCTCGCATTCAAAGTATCATCTTGCATCTTTGACTTTGTCTATATATATGTTTCTGGAACCCACCTCTTCATTCACCTGAGGAAGGAGCAGTGCTCTGAAAGCTAGTGATTCGAAACAAACCTGTTGGACTTTAACCTGGTGTTGTAAGACATCTTACTGGACACAAAGAAAGGTAGGAGAGTAAGTTGTGAGGAGGCCGTAAGGGGCGGGATTCTCCTAGTGCAGCGGGCCCCCAGGATTCTCCGACTCACCAGAAGATCTGAGCCATTGTCCTCTGTTTCTCTCCTGTAGGGAACACATATTCGCAGATAATGCTTCAGCACTAATGTATTGAAAGAGTCCAGAAGCAGGTGTCTGTGTTGGAGGGTCTACTGTAATGGCACGACGAGCTGACAGTGAAATACACTTTGAGGATACTGGGCAGTGTTGGGCTTTGAGAGTGGAAACCACCTCATCCCACAATTTAAGAAATAATAAGAATGTTTATTAGTGTCACAAATAGGCTTAGTCACAAAAACACTGCAATGAAGTTACTTTGAAAACCCCCTAGTCAGGGGAGTCTCCTCGGGGGGAACATGCAGACTCCACAGACAGTGACCCAAGCTGGGAATCAAACCCGAGTCCCTGGCGCTGTGAAGCAACAGTGCTAACCACTGCTACCGTAACCCTGCAGCAGAAAAAATTGCAACAAGGAAAAAATAAACTGTAGCTGCTGAAAAACAAAGTAAAACAAAAGATTCTGGACACTCACAGAAGAGGACACAGATTTAAGATACTTTCAAAAGAACCAGAGGAGATTTGAAGACTTTTTTAATGCAATGAGTTGTTATCTGGAATGCCTTGCTTGATTTGGAAGCAGATTCAATAACTAACAAAAATTCAAAACTTACAAAAGGATTTATTTGGAAAGGAAGACTTGGTGTTCTATGGGGCAAGAGCAGGGAAGTGGAATCAATGGGCCAGTACAACCAAGATAGGTTTAATGATTTTTTTCTATGATTCTGTTGCAATTACATAAAAGGTTTGTCAATATCTGTGATGTGTATGGTTTTCCCCAAAGCAACCAAATTTACTAAATTAACGCCAAATGAAGAAATTACCAGCAAGATTCCAGTTTAAGTTTTCTGTAACACGAATCAGAACCAATGTACATTAAACATGAATTAAAGGCAAATGATACCTCAAATAGAAAGGTAAATTTAATTTCAAATAGGCAATACAAAGATACATCTTCTTCAACTCACAAGCATGTCACATCCCTGCACAAATGTGACACTTTGTAGCTATGTAGTTCCACAGTATGCTATTCTTTATTTATACAGGGTAGGTCAGGATCCCTATCAAACAATAGCTTTCACCGTCAAGTTTCACAGGTACAATTATCATCAGCAAGGTACACTTGTACGAATCCTCTCCATCGGATCACAAAAGTCCTGGTGGTGTAGCTTTCCAGGATTCCCTCACAACCGACCAACCTATAACATCCCAATTCACGGCTAGCCACCTCTGGGAAAACACCCAGTTCTTTTGTGTCTAAAAAGCTATTCACAGCTTTTGAGGTTTTATACCTTTTCAGCCAGCTCACACACTGCCTCCAAGAGCTCCTGTCTCCTTTTCTGCCAAACAGAAAAGAACTATTTCTCCCCGAGAATGGTTTTCTTCTCCTCAAGAATTATGTGTTCCTCTTTCTGTCTCTGTCTAATTTCTTTAAGTCTGAATCTATGCACTATCAGCCTCCAGCTTCTCTGCTTGTGGCTCTCTGTGTTTGCAGCTCTCCTCGTCTCAGCCACATGGCTCTAGTATTAATTTCCTTTCAGTTGGCACTGCTTCCAGGTCAAAGGTTTCCAGATCACATGGACCAGTATTTCTTATTATCCACAACTAGTTCAAATGATCACTTTACAATTGATGCAAACTCTTTAAAGCAATTTTAAAACATTCGTAAAAATATTTAGATTCTGCACTTTAAAGAAATGACAAATTTTTCTTACTAAACTAAACTGCTTCTGGATCAAAGATTGACACAAACTCAGGTATATTTCAGGTATAGAACTGCTGTCAGTTCTGATAGCTGAGGTACTGACTTGTCTGTTCTCAATTTCCTGATTATAATAATCTAAACATTTTTATATTCAGCAAATTGAAATTTATGTATCAGCTTGTGTACATAATTTTCAGACATCTCCTTAACCAGGGTCTGACAATGTTGCAATCAGTAGTCAGTTCATGTCAGACTGCAGGCTGAATGTCTGGAAGCAGAAATAGAGCCATTCAAAGCGGCTCTATTAGGTTGTTTTAAAATCTTAAACAAAACGTCCTTTTTATTCAAACTAAGATTTCAAAACCTAAAGTTCAATGTAAGAATGTTAATTACTGACACCTCGGCTATCAAATTAAGATGAAGGGACAGCAAGAAGGTCTGCACAGCAATTCATCACATCAAGTTGGAAGGTTCCACAGAGCCCCAAGGCACAAGGTGAAGATAAATCTGACGTGCAGTGCTGGCCACCATATTACAGGGACGATTTGATCACCAGTAGGGCACAGTGTTTTAGGAGGATGTTGTCAGGATTGGAAAAGGTATACATGTTCAATACCCCTTATGGACGACACAGCAGCTACCTTTAAGCCTCCCTTCAGCATTTCTGCAAAACTACCCATCTGAAGATGTTGACACATAATTTGTGTGGAGGAAGTGCTTGGAATTACTGGGAGAATCAAGCTAGCGCGATAGCCAATGGATATTTGACATCTATTGCTAATTTCTAGTCAGCCCAACATTATAAAAGTTGTAGCAATTGAGCACATAACATCAGCACTGGAAAGATGTATCATAGACATAGACATAGAATTTACAGTGCAGAAGGAGGCCATTGAGTATCGAGACTCAATTCATACCAAATCATTCAGAAAACATACCAACTCCTAAATGGACATATAATCATGGACAGGAAGAAACGAGAAAATTTAAGGAGCTGCTCTGCGAGAACCACTTCTGAAGTCCTATGATGTGGAGAAGCAAGTAATAATTTCAATAGATTCATCAACCACAGGATTCTCGGCATTAGTACTGTAATGAGTAGTCACAGACAGGAAGGGCTGTTAAATAATATTTGTTCCTACACTGCTCCAAGCAGCTGTTTTAAAGTAGAAAGCACAACAACAGAAGGATTGGGATATACAACTTTATGATGTGACAAAAGGCACTGCTACTTTTGAAGTGTGGCGTCTCATCTTAATAAGATTTTGAGATTAATTATTTCACATAGTCTGATTTCTCCAGTTAATTAGAGATCCCAGGAATATGGAGAATGAGGAATTAAAGGAAATTAGTATTAGTAAGAAAGTTGTGTTGGAAAAATTAATGGGACTAATAGTTGATAAGTTCCCGCGTCCTGATATTTTTCTTCCCAGAGCGTTGAAAGAGGTAGCTTTGGAGATAATGGAAACATTGGTGAACATCTTCCAAAATTCTATAGATTCTGGAATGGTTCCTGCAGATTGGAAGGTAACAGTAGTCATCCCACTTTTTAAAAAAGGAGAGAGGGAACGGGGAACTACAGACCTGTTTGCCGTAAATCATTAGTAGGAAACGTGCACTTAGATAATAATGATCCGATTGGGCATAGTCAACATGAATTTATGAATGGGAAATCATGTTTAACAAACCTGCTTTAAGGAAGTTGCTAACAGAATTGATAAAGGGGAGTTGGTGGATGTAGTCTTCTTGATTTTCAGAAGGCTTTCAATAAAGTCCCTCAAAGAAAGTTAGTTAGCAAAATTAAAGCATATGGGATAGAAGGTAATATACTGACATGGATTAAAGATTGGTTGATAGGTAGAAACTAACAGTAGGAATAAATGGATCATTCTCACATTGACAGGCTGGACTAGTGTGGTACCCGAAGGATCAGCATTTGGGCCCGAGTTGTTCACAATATATATCAATGATTTGGATGTGGGTGCCAAATATAATATTTCAAAGTTTGGGGATGGCACAAAGTTAGGTTGGAATATGTGTTGTCAGGAAGATGCTAAGTGACTTCAAGGTGATTTTGACGGACTTAGTTATTGGACATGGACATGAACATGGCAGATGGAATATAAAGTGGAAAAATGTGAGATTATTTACTTTGGTAGGAGAAACAGAAATGCAGAGTATTTCTTAAATGGTGAGAGATTAGAAAGTGTGGGAATACAAAGGGATCTGGGTGTCCTTGTCAGTAAGTCACTGCAAGCTAACATGCAGCTGCAACAAGCAATTAGGAATGTTAATGGAAGGACGGCACGGTGGCACAGTGGTTAGCACAGCTGCCTCACGGTGCTGAGGACCCGGGTTCGATCCCGGTCCACTATCTGTGCGGAGTTTGCACATTCTCCCTGTGTCAGTGTGAAGTTTGCACATTCTCCTCACAACCCATAGATGTGCAGACGAGGTGGATTGGCCACGCTAAATTGCCCCTTAATTAGAAGGAAGAAAAAGAATTGGGTACTGTAAAAAAATTTTAAAAGGAAGGTTAATGGTATGTTAGCCTTTATCACGAGAAGATTTGAGTACAGGAATAGTGAAGTCTTGCTTCAATTGTATATAGAACCTTTGTTAGATTGCACCTGGAGTACTGCATGCAGTTTTGGTCCCTTTACCTTGGGAAGGATATTATTGCCATTGAGGAGATGCGGTGAAGGTTCACCAGACTTATTTCAAGGATGGTAGGACTGTCCTATGAAGAGAGATTGGGGAAACTGGGCCTGTATTGTCGGTGTTCTGAAGGACGAGAGTTGATCTTGTTGAAACCTACAAAATACTTAAAGGGATAGACTGAGTAGATGCAGGTAAGATATTTCCCCTGGATGGGGAGTCCAGAACCAGGGGCACAATTTCAAAATAAGGGGGAAAGCTACTTAGAGCCGAGAGGAGGAGGATTGTTTTTACTCAGGGGATGATGAATCTTTGGAATTCTCTACCTCAAAAGGGCTGTGGTAGCTCAGGCACTGAGCATATTTAAAGCAGAGATTGGCATTTCTAAATACCAATGACATAAAGTGAAAGAGGCACTGAATATGATGATCAGCCACCATCCTATTGAATGGTGGAGCAGGCTCAATCGGCCGAATGGTCTACTGTGTTCCTAACTTGAAAACCACAACAAAGATCCTCTCCATTCATTTCAAGAAAAAAATCTGTTCAGTCACCATGACCACTGGGACTGGCATGTGTGCAGTCCGATCAGAGTATTGGAAGATCCTTCTGCTGTATCATACACCTTCTAGATACAGACATACGACATATAACCAGAAAGTTATGGTAAGTTCACATTTAGACAAGCATAAGAGTAAACAGACACAAAGAGCACAACAGAGCCAAAAACACTAATGCACATTTTGTTTACAGCGGGAACATATAATTATGTGTAATGAATACTAGCAGTTTGAATATTGCACTCCAAACTAATATAAACCCCAAAATCTTAAATGTTATTAAACCCTGAGATGAGCATTATCTTACTCTGAGTAAATCCATGGTGAGCTGACACCAAGATATATAAATTTCATCACCAGTATGACTTGAGTATGCTCTCAAACTGAATTTAGCTACTTTCTTGGTAAATAAAACTGAAGAGAAGATGAAACACGTTCATACTCAGTCATGCATAATGAGCCTGATGCTCTGGCTCTTTTGATACTTACTGTAGCCCATGCCCTGCAGAAAGTACTTGAATGCCTCTGTTAGCTTTCCAGGCTGTTGGAACAAAACACACAAACTGAGAATACTAAATATAAAATGATAAATAAAGTACAATATCAAATCATATCATGGTATCTTCAAAGTGTTTCACACAATGATGCATAGTGAATGATGGAAAATCACATAATCAACAATGAGCTGAATAACCAACCAGTCTGCTTTTTATTGGTGTAGGGAGCAATATTGGTCAGGACTTTGGGAGAACTCCCTGGACTTTGGGAGAATTCCGTGATGTTCTACAAATGTTGCCATTTTTAACACCTGCCTGAATCATTGGAATATGCAGACAGGCAGGGCTTTGACCAAATTCTGAATAAGTTGAAATTAGTACTGCCCTGGGTTATGGCGAGGGATTCCCTCCTAGCTTCTCCTACTCTGTTGCTGTAACATCAGCACAAACTGGGTTTCTGTATAATGTTCTTAATTCTTGAAGTTTAGACCCGCAGTCTTCTGATTCATGTTTAAGAGCTTCCACCTCATTCAAGCTAGGAAGTTGGATAGGAAAAAAATCTATCCAACCAGATAGGGTTTGTGAACTACTAACCTGTGTGGTCTGAGGCAGGCCACCAGAATCAGCCATCTGCAAAATAAAACACCACCGATGGAGAGGTTACAACAGTCTTCTGCTATTTATTTTCAACATCTGAGTTATCATTATCCACTGCTGCCTTCAACTCATAGGAACATTCAGGAATGCGCCTTACCTTTTGGACAGGAACTCTACAATTTAATGTTTTTAGAGTTCCTATGAGAATTGTGCCTACTTGACATCCAGAACTATAACCCATCAGTTTAGGTCAAGTAAACAAGGTGGTTTAATGATTCCTCCAATCTACATGGCTTTGCTGGGTGTGTCCAATTACTATCTGAATAGATTGGATGGATGTCTCATGAATATACGGGTCTTTTAGAATGTGGTCCATAGCAATGTTCCAAGGCCACCTTGGAGTGGCTTTGAGAATAATCGGGTGAATGTCTAATTGCAGTTGAGATCGGTTGGATAATTGTCTAATGGCAATTTGTTAAGTGGGTGACCCAAACTCGGTTTTGCCAACTGTCCATCCTTTGACTTTGTGAATTTATTGTAAGAATATCCCTCGTTCAGAATGTGACATGATGATTTGGCTCTGTTTGACCTTATTGCCTGGTTCTCCTGAACAAATAGAAGTCCATCATGGTGCAGCTCCCTGGAATGAATAAAGCCTATGATTATCTGCTTCTGGTGAACGAATGAAGCATGGGCAGCATGGTAGCACAGTGGTCAGCACAGTTGCTTCACAGCGCCAGTGCCCCAGGTTCGATTCCCGGCTTGGGTCACTGTCTGTGCGAGTCTGCACGTTCTCCCCGTATGTGCATAGGTTTCCTCCGGGTGCTCCGGTTTCCTCCCACAGTAAAAAGATGTGCAGGATAGGTGGATTGGCCATGCTAAATTGCCCGTCGTGTTCACGTGGGGTTAGTGGATTGGTCTTTCTGGTATGGACTCGATGGGCCAAATGACCTCTTTCTGCACTGTAAATTCTACATCTGTCTATATATTTCCTGGATCTGTTGGATGAATAAAGCCCAGGTTTGTCTGATTCTGTAGAATTATGAGGCCCTTGATTACTTAGTTTCTGTTTGATTAAATATGGCCCTGAATGCCAGGTTCTGTTGGCTGAATGCTGGAATTGTTTAAGAGGGAGCCCTTTCTCCCTCACATTAAGGGCGCAATTCTCCTGAAAGGTATCGTAGTGTGGTAGCAAGTGGAAACTGCCGCGAGCTTCCCGGTTCTCGGCCCGGCGAGGCTGGGAATGCTATTCAACATTAATTGGCCCATGGGCTGCCTCACACTGCAAATAATCTTAATAAGAATCTTTATTATCACAAGTAGGCTTCCATTAACACTGCAATGAAGTTACTGTGAAAATCCCCTCGTCGCCACATTCCGGCGCCTGTTCAGGTGCTCAGAGGGAGAATTCAGAATATCCAAATTACCGAACAGCACGTCTTTCGGCACTTGTGGGAGGAAACCAGAGGAAATGAAGGCTTGCAAACTGATTCGTTGGGAACTCGCACACCAAACCCCCCCGCCCCGCCCACCTAAACGGCACGTAAACAGCACTTGCACAGCCAAGCCCACTCAGCTCGCAGCCATTGCGCTGAGAAGTCTGGGCCCAATATTTGGAGACGCAGACATGGGGAGGCTCCTAGATGAAGTGGAGGTCAGGCCGAAGTCCTGTTCTCCCAAGGCAGGCAACACAGGTGAGTTGACACCACCCCCACACCCCTCCATCTGTCCCTCCAACCCACCCTTCATAGCCCCTTCCCGTCGACCCAACCCTCCCATCACCCCAACCCTCCTTTCACAACTCCTCCTCCTCTCTCCCCCACCCCCCCCCCCTCCACTCCCAGCACTGTGGCCCACGCATATGGCTAATGTTGCCCTCTCTGTGTCTCCACAGGAGAAGCTCTCTCACAATCACCAGAAGAGAGCCCAGACTGGCGGAGGGGTGCTGGACATAAGAATCCTCGTGACATTCTAGGAACAGGCCCTGCAGGTGATAGGGGTGGCTGAGGACAGAGTGGTCACCAATGTGGAGGTCAGCGCAGGCCACAGAGGTGAGGATCCACGGGCGCCACCCAGATGGATTGTCACACGTGAGTTGTTAATGCCATACAGACTGACCCACCCGTCCCACTGACATGTGTTCATTCTCCCGCAGGTCCTCCAGCCGACAGCGCAGGCCCATCCGGGGTTGCACCCCCCTGCTTCGCCTCCCATGAGACCATCTCAGAGGAGAGCCCCAAGGATGCCACAGTTGATGCGTCACAGCTGTCATCCCCACCCTCCATCAGTGCAGATAAACGCACCTCGGTGCGAAACGTTAGTGGTCAGGTTTCTGGGACACAATCTGGTGAGTATCACACAGTTGCTGATGTACATCAGGTGGAGACAGGAAACCCCAGGAGAGACAGGAGATGGTGGGCTGCTGGATCCCAGTCAGATGCTGAGCCTCTGGAACATGTTTACCGGGAGCTGATGGAGACATTAGGGAGTGGCCGGGACATTCAGAGGGAGATGTCAGCGACACTCCAGCAGGTCCATAGCCGATTGGAGGAGTCCCAGAGGCTACGGGAGCAGAAGATGTCGCCGGCAATGTGTGGCACCGAGGCCAACACTGCTAGGGTGGCAACCACAGTGGAGAGCCTGGTCCACAATGTCAGCAGCATGAATGAAGATGTCCAAGGTGTGGCGTAATTGGTGAAGGCCATGGCCGAGGGCCTCAGCAGAATGTCCGACTCGCTTGGGGACATAACCCAGTACCAGGCTGACCTTGATAAGGTACTGCTGGAATGGCCGAGGTGCTGCAGAACTTGTCCCAGCCGCAGGTGGGCATTGCCGAGTCACTGCAGAGCGTGTCCTAATCATTGAGGAGCATCGCCGAGGGAATCGAGCCCATGATGCAGTCAATGGGGAGCCGCCAGGGCTGGCAGAGCCAGATGACACTGGGGCATCTGGGGCTCAATCCTGCTGCCCCTCTGTGCCAAGGTGAACCCAGGGCCCTATAGGCACCAACTGGGAGGAGGGGGCACTGCATGGCAACCTGGACCCATCCTATGGCATGGCGACGGTGGCCACCAGCCTCCCCCGAGCTTCTGATGGGGCCGCATCTCGCAGCCAACACCGAGAATAGGGTGGCACGGCTGTGAATGTGCCACCGTCAAGTGCGCCAGGGCCCTCCGGCCTCAAAGCCCACAGGGGATGGCTGCCAGGGGCATTGAAGGCCATGGAACGAGATTAGCAGCTGGTTGCCTCCCCCTCTGAAGTGCATCCTGAGGACACACCTAGATGTAGCAGTAGAGAGGTCTTTGGGGGTGGCGAGGGAGGGAGAATGGGGCTAGTGGGACGGCACCATCGGGATAGTGGGGCACTGGTGTACACTTGGATGAGGAACATTAAAATACCCTCAACACAACCAGTATGATACCTCTGGCTCTTTGTTCCGCGACGCTGGCTGACACCAATCCCATGCCCCATCCCCCGACATGCCATGCTCACGCATACCCAGCCGCGGAAATGCGCCCAGGGCTGGGGCCCATCCCCTGGGTGTTCAGAGGTTGGCTGCTGTCTGTGGTGCTGCCTCCTGCAGTGTTCAAGCTCAGTGTCCATGCATCAAGGTGTGATTGGGATGCAATGAGCTGTATATGCTACATGGCCCGCCCACCCATGGGAATTCAGTTGGGATGTGTAAAGTTCTTACTTAACCACGATTACTAATTCCCTATTAGCAATAGCCTTCAACCGCAAGGCCAGAGGCCTCCGCGGTCAGTGGGAGTTGTGGGTGGTCAGTGGGGCAGAAAGCTGGGGCTAGGGTTGCCTCAGGTATGGGAACACACGTACAGGGGTTGGCATGGCAGACCTGCACGTCATCCCCCACCCCTTCTCCCCACAGGGGCAGCATGCCCAGGGCCCCCAGGCTCATTGCCTGCGAGCGAAGGTGGTTACTCATCTCCTCAGCTTCCCACAGCAGCCCATCCGCCTGGCTCACATTTTTCAAAAGGAGTACTGATCGGCGCCACCATGACCACTAAGGGTAAGCCGCTGATAATGGGAGGCCGTTGGATATGGGGTGGCTCCCGTTAATTGTATGGAAATAGGGCTCAAGTGGTGATAATTGCTTTCTCGCCACAATTTCGTTTACAGGAGCGGGCCGGTTGTACCGCAAGCAGTTTGGCGCCCAGTGCGGTTCTCGTTTTCAGCCTCTCCTGCATTCACCGGCCTCGTCCCGCACGAGCGAGAGCGCAATGAGGCCGGAAAATCGCGCCCAATGTCAACCGAGTCAAAACGAGTCATACTTGATAGAATCAATGTTCCCAGAAACCAGCAAGGTCTTGGGTAGATGTGCTTCTTCAAGAAAATATAACATGACTGAATGAACCACTCAAGTTTGACAGAGAAGCTGGTTCCCCATTTAAGCACAAACGGAACCAACGCACTCGATGACGATGGAACCAAATGAATGAAAATGGAAAATGAGTTGCTGAAGCACATATTCAACGTTAGCAAGCGGTTAAAGCAAAGTGAAAAATATCCAGTGTGATGTGAAGCCAGGAATTATAGCATCTAACTCGGCAGCAAACTACTCACCCTCTTATGAGATGAGTGATAACATTGAGACAATATTTGGTACAAGCACAAGTTTCTCTGTGCCACTTGTGACTCTATATTTGTTCCAGACATGAGAGATTTTAGGTGCCAGGCTAGGTTGGAGAAGCTGAGGTTGTTCTCCTTCAAGCAAAGGGGTTTAAGAGGAGATCTGATAGAGGTACACAAGTTTATGACAGGGGTTAGATAAAGTAGACAAAGGAAAGCTGTTATCGTTAACTGAAATTACAAGGATGAAGGAGGCCCAGGTTTAAGCTTTTAGGCAAAAATTGCAAGGGATGTGAAACAAACATTTTTACACAGCAAGTGGTAATGACCTGGAACACTCTGCCTACACGGGTGGTGAAGTGGAGACAAACAGAAATTGAGGATATAACACTTGAGGGCTTTGGGGATGTAGCAGGGTAATGGAACTGACTGGATTGCTCGACAGAAAGCCAGCATGGGCTGAATGGCCTCTTTCATGAATATAATTAGATACAATATTTCTCCCCCTATTCCTTTTTTTTTAAATTTAGAGTACCCAATTCATTTTTTTTTTAATCAAGGGGCATTTTAGTGAGGCCAATCCACCTACCCTGCACATCTTTGGGTTGTGGGGACAAAACCCATGCAAACACGGGGAGAATGTGCAAACTCCACATTGACAGTGACCCAGAGCCAGGATCGAAATGGGACCTCGGCGCGTGAGGCAGCAATGGTAACCAGTGCGCCACCACGCTGCCCATATTTCTCCCCATATTCTTAAGGTGTTTTATCCATGCTGAGATACAGTTGTATGGGTACTCAATTTCCTCCACTTTAAAGCCATTCTTCAGGCTGTTCAACTGAGGAGGGTTTCACAACCGAGTCAAATTCCGTTCTCACCACTTCCAGCAGGTTTCAATGGCCGATGTTGCACCTCCCAACCCAGGAGCATTAGAACATAGAACATTACAGCGCAGTACAGGCCCTTCGGCCCTCGATGTTGCGCCGACCTGCGAAACCACTCGAAAGCCCATCTACACTATTCCCTTATCGTCCATATGTCTATCCAATGACCATTTGAATGCCCTTAGTGTTGGCGAGTCCACTACTGTTGCAGGCAGGGCATTCCATGCCCTTACTACTCTCTGAGTAAAGAACCTACCTCTGACATCTGTCTTATATCTACCTCCCCTCAATTTAAAGCTATGTCCCCTCGTGCTAGACATCACCATCCGAGGAAAAAGGCTCTCACTGTCCACCCTATCCAATCCTCTGATCATCTTGTATGCCTCAATTAAGTCACCTCTTAACCTTCTTCTCTCTAACAAAAACAGCCTCAAGTCCCTCAGCCTTTCCTCATAAGATCTTCCCTCCATACCAGGCAACATTCTGGTAAATCTCCTCTGCACCCTTTCCAATGCTTCCACATCCTTCCTATAATGCGGCGACCAGAATTGCACGCAATACTCCAAATGCGGCCGCACCAGAGTTTTGTACAGCTGCAACATGACCTCATGGCTCCGAAACTCAATCCCTCTACCAATAAAAGCTAACACACCGTACGCCTTCTTAACAACCCTCTCAACCTGAGTGGCAACTTTCAGGGATCTATGTACATGGACACCGAGATCTCTCTGCTCATCCACACTGCCAAGAATCTTACCATTAGCCCAGTACTCTCTCTGTCTTCCTCTTATTCCTTCCAAAATGAATCACCTCACACTTTTCTGCATTAAACTCCATTTGCCACCTCTCAGCCCAGCGCTGCAGCTTATCTATGTCCCTCTGTAACTTGTAACATCCTTCTACACTGTCCACAACTCCATCGACTTTAGTGTCATCTGCAAATTTATTCACCCATCCTTCTACGCCCTCCTCCAGGTCATTTATAAAAATGACAAACAGCAGTAGCCCCAAAACAGATCCTGGTGGTACACCACAAGTAACTGGACTCCAGTCTGAACACTTCCCATCAATCACCACCCTTTGTCTTCTTCCAGCTAGCCAATTTCTGATCCAAATTGCTAAATCTCCCTGAATCCCATGCTTCCGTATTTTCTGCAGTAACCTACCGTGGGGAACCTTATCAAACGCTTTACTGAAATCCATATACACCACATCAACTACTTTACCCTCATCCACCTGTTTGGTCACCTTCTCAAAGAACTCAATAAGGTTTGTGAGGCACGACCTACCCTTCACAAAACCGTGTTGACTATGTCTAATCAAATTATTCCTTTCCAGATGATTATACACCCTATCTCTTATAAACCTTTCCAAGATTTTGCCCACAACAGAAGTAAGGCTCACTGATCTATAGTTACCGGGGTTGTTTCTATTCCCCTACTTGAAGAAGGGGACAACATTTGCTATCCTCCAGTCTTCTGGCACTATTCCTGTAGACAAAGATGACTTAAAGATCAAAGCCAAAGGCTCAGCAAACTCCTCCCTCACTTCCCAGAGAATCCTAGGATAAATCCCACCTGGCCCAGGGTACTTATCTATTTTCACCCTTTCCAGAATTGTTAACACCTCCTCCTTATGAACGTCAAGCCCTTCTAGTCTAGTAGCCTGAATCTTAGTATTCTCCTCGACAACATTGTATTTTTCCTGTGTGAATACTGACAAAAAATATTCATTTAGCACCTCTCCTATCTCCTCGGACTCCAAGCACAACTTCCCACTACTGTCCTTGACTGGCGCTACTCTTACCCTCGTCATTCTTTTATTCCTGACATATCTATAGAAAGCTTTAGGGTTATCCTTGATCCTAAGTGCCAAAGACTTCTTATCCCTCCTGGCTTTTCTTAGCTCTCTCTTTAGGTCCTTCCTAGCTAACTTGGAACTCTCGAGCGCCCTAACTGAACCTTCATGTCTCATCTTTACATAAGCCTCCTTCTTCCTCTTGACAAGTGTTTCGACTGCCTTAGTAAACCACGGTTCCCTTGCTCGACCACTTCCTCCCTGCCTGACAGGTACATACTTATCAAGGACACGCAGTAGCTGTTCCTTGAACAAGCTCCACATTTCCATTGTGCCCATCCCCTGCAGTTTTCCTCTCCATCCGATGCATCCTAAGTCTTGCCTCATCGCATCATAATTGCCTTTCCCCCAGATATAACTCTTGCCCTGCGGTATATACCTATCCCTTTCCATCACTAAAGTAAACGTAATCGAATTGTGGTCACTATCACCAAAGTGCTCACCTACTTCCAAATCTAACACCTGTCCTGGTTCATTACCCAGTACCAAATCCAATACGGCCTCGCCTCTCGTTGGTCTATCTACATACTGTGTCAGGAAACCCTCCTGCACACATTGGACAAAAACGGACCCATCTAAAGTACTCGAACTATAGCGTTTCCAGTCAATATTTGGAAAGTTAAAGTCCCCCATAACAACTACCCTGTTGCTTTCACTCCTATCCAGAATGATCTTTGCAATCCTTTCCTCTACATCTCTGGAACTTTTCGGAGGCCTATAGAAAACCCCTAACAGGGTGACCTCTCCTTTCCTGTTTCTAACCTCAGCCCATACTACCTCAATTGACGAGTCCTCATCAAACGTCCTTTCTGCCACCGTAATACTGTCCTTGACTAACCATGCCACCCCTCCCCCTCTTTTACCACCTTCCCTGAGCTTATTGAAATATCTAAACCCCTTAATTAATTGCTATACTTCTCCCACTACCTATGACCAAGTGACGTCGCACAGATAGGGCATAGAATCCAGGTTTCTTACTGTTCACAGGCTCAGCGAATCTAGGAGCTGCAACAACCAAATGAGCCAATAGAGGAGTGTTCTTTACGTACTACTGACTGCCTTGGCAAGGAGGGCGATTATTCAGGGGCTCCTTGTGGTGTTAAATTCTAACCATGGCGAGTTGTGATAATGTATTCAATAAATCAGGGCAGCACGGTGGCGCAGTGGTTAGCAGTGCCTCCTCACGGCGCCGAGGTCCCAGGTTTGGTCCCAGCTCTGGGTCACTGTCCATGTGGAGTTTGCACATTCTCCCCATGTTGCATGGGTTTCGCCCCCACAACCCAAAGATGTGCAGGGTAGGTGGATTGGCCACACTAAATTGCCCCTTAATTGGAAAAAATTAATTGGGTACTCTAAATTTAAAAAAGAAAAAAAAATGTATTCAATACATCTGGTCATTCATAGGCTAGCACTAGTAAAAGTGTCCATAAAAGCTGCCATAAAAACAACTAACGGTAAAGGAAAACAGTTACTCCTTTCCGGCCTTGCCTATAAATGCTTGACAATTAATGCTCATAGTACATTAAGGCACAGGCAGTAAACACTACCTTGACAATGTCCCCCAAACAAAACAAAATGAACGTGAAGTACAAGAAATAAAAGAGTTATTATTTGAGATTAGACACATGTCACCCAATTATCTTGCATCTATACATCTGCAGGTAATCGCACTTATTTAAGTCAACTGTTGCTCTCTGCTATTTTTAGGTGGAAATAATCCTCATCTGTTTCAAATATTGCTAGATCAGGATATTCAATACCTTAAGGAAAGTTGTCTGAGTTGGGTCCAGCTTGGAGTTGCATTCCACCTTAGATTGAGAAGACAGAATTAGTATAAAACTATGAGTGATAAAATGTGTGGATTGAATATGAGCACTAATTTCACCTCCCAAAATGGGGAAGGATTTCTCTGGTCAATACATGTACCGACATTTAAATGTATTCATGATGGTCTTCTCTGATCAGTATTTGTGGTTCAAAAAGAATAAGTATTTGCAATTTTGCTAGAAATGCTAACTGGAGAAAATTCTCATTGCACATGTACCGTATTCCAGAAATTGTACCATACAACTAGAAAGCTTTTTCCCTATCAGTTACCTTCCATTTATTCTCTACTTGTACTGGGTTAATTTACAGCCACACGCAAAATAATACATTAAATACATTGCAAATAGCACAGAGTTCCTGCAAGTATCACACTAGCATCCTGTGACACTTCCATATCAGCATTTCCCCATCTCTTTGTTGATAATACACCTATTATTACAAAATAATATTCCCTCCATCTCAAAGTGAGTAAAGCCATGAGAGATCTACATGTCGATCCAAATATATTACGCAACAAAAATAATACTTAACTGATTGTTCTGGATGCCATGCTCAAAACCTTTGTCCAGTTGGACTGAGGATTATTGGAATATTACTTTGAGCTTCAATCTAATTTGGCAATACTAGCAGGGAAACTATTAGCACTATTTGGTGGAGGACTTAATCCATTTAAAAGCAAACAGTTTAAGACATGTATTCCTCCTCCTTCAGGTACCATGCTATGGACCTCCATTATGATTGTGCATGGCGAAGTACTGCAGTGGTTTGCCATTCGCTTCTGCAGTGTGGCTAATCAGGAAACTCTCCCTGCTCTTTCACCATGTGCTATCAGACATATTGGAAGGATTTAAAGACTGATAATAAACCTGCCTGGCCACAGTCTGCACTTCAATGGTCATCAAGTCCTGAAGTGGGATTGGAACCAGATCTTCTGGCCTAGGGGTAGGGATGCCTCCTCTAAAATACTTTCAAAACCTGTATTAATCTAGTAAAATTATGACATAGTTAACACAGCAAAGTATGAAGAGTTCAGGGAAAGAGACATCAGTAGAAATGCTGAGATTTCTAGATGGGGAGACATAGAGAGGAAAGGAACCTATGCCAGAAGAATGAGGACTACTCATTTCTTAATGCAGTGCTCCTGGGTTTCTAGCTTTTCACAGTTAGCCAGCACAATGAACAATGCCATTTCTTTCTTCAAGACAATTGTTGACAGTAGTTCTTTCTTCAAGACAGTAGTTGGTCCCATACACTGAGTGTGATGCAGAATCACTGCCCATACTCACCACACCTTCCTCTGCTGGGGAATTGTCCCCCACCACCAGCATCACCGGGCACCTGAAATACAACACACCATCAGCTTACATTCTTCAGCCTGCAGGCAGTTCATAGGTAGTCTGGCATCGGTTTACATCTCATTTCTCATTACCAAGAGAAAGGGATCAGAGTAACGAAGTGAGAGCTCCCACTCACACTTCCCCCATGTGTTAATACAGTGGTTAGCACTGCTGCCTCACAGTACCAGGGACCCGGGTTCAATTCTATCCTTAATTAGTGAGCCATAATGAGAGTGATGGTCTGTCTGTGTGGAGTTTGCACATTCTCTGCGTGTCTGCGTGAATTTCTTTCGGATGCTCCGGTTTCTCCCACAGTCCAAAGACGTGCAGTTGAGGTGGATTGGCCAAGCTAAATTTCCTCTTAGTGTCCAGTGATTTGCGGGTTGGGTGAGGTTATGGGGTTGCAGGGATAGGGCAGCAGCCTGGATAGGGTGCTCTTTCAGAGGGTCAGTGCAGACACAATGGGCTGAATGGCCTCCTACTGCACTGTAGGGATTCTGTGTGCTGTGTTGTGAATTGGAGCCATACTGAAACAGTGAGCCTGGACAAGAGAGGCCAGAATTGGCATTGCAGGGAAGGGTGGGGGGAGCGAGATCTTGGTCGGGGGAGGAGAACTACCTTGAGACAGTTGCTATAGAGGGCCCAAAAAGGAGTCACCTCCTCTCCTGCCTAATCACCAGCCTGCTATGTTTCAGGTAGCTTAAACACAAAGCTCCCTGCTGTGGATAGAGTCCGAGTAAGGGCAGGCATGAGAGGGGGTGTTAGGCACTGGGCATTGTGCCCACTTTTACAGCCCCCCTCTCTCCCAGTGGGCCAAAATAGGGAAACAGGGGGAAAAGCAAATCTGCAGAAAATGGAAAGGATAGACAGAGGAGGAAAGTCAAAAAATAAATAAATACTGGGCTCTGAAAAATAAAGTGAGTCTTTGATGAAAGCCTCACTGGCTTCAGCATTACACTCATTAATTCTTGGCCTAATGGGAGGATAGGGGTCACAGAGAGGAAGGAAGGTGAGCAATATGGAGTAATTGATACAGGGGTATGGGCCAATATCATAACCTCCTTACAATTTGCATGTGCTGATCACCTTTAATCTAGGAAAATGTAGCAAAGCACTTCACACGGGTGTAATCAGAAATAAATCAATGCTGACGCAAAAAAGGAAATACTGGGATAGAAGAGCATTGACTGGTTAAAGGTGATGTGTACGAGGATCTTAAAGCAGGAGATTGAAGGTGAAGAGGTCAAGCTACTTTAGCACGATATTCCATGGTATTGAACCAAGATCTATGGTGTGTTGAAGGTTGGGGGAGGAAGAATGCACAAAATTGTAAGAAGTTGGGGTCTTTAGTAAGCGGATATTGTTTTGCACTTTATAGTATTCTGTAAGCAGCATTAATTCTCTCTCTGCAAAGACGATTTCTAAACATTCTGACCTCTAAATAGTCTTAGTTCAGGCTTCCAAGTTGTCATTACTAAAATGTTGGATGGCAACTTGTACAGTTTTGAATAAGCTAAAGTTTATGGAAAATGGGAGGCCAGCCATGAGAGTATGAGACTGGTCAAGAATGGGAGGTGACGCACATGGGTTTCAGCCCGCCGTCACCGGAAGTCTCCTGCCGTCGTAGATTAAACCACCTACCTTACTGGCGGGACAAGGCGGTGCGGGCAGGCTCCGGGGTCCTGGGGGGGGGGGGGCGCGGGGCGATCTGGCCCCAGGGGGTGCCCCCACGGTGGCCTGGCCCACGATCGGGTCCCACCGATCCGCGGGCGGGCCTGTGCCGTGGGGGCACTCTTTTTCTTCCGCCTTCGCCATGGTCTTCACTATGGTGGAGGCGGAAGAGACCCCCTCCCCTGCGCATGCGCGGGGATGATGTCAGCAGCCGCTGACGCTCCCGCGCATGCGTCGCCCGGCGAAGACCTTTCGGCGCCGGCTGGCGTGGCGCCAAAGGCCTTTCCCACCAGCCGGCGGAGCGGAAACCACTCCGGCGCCGGCCTAGCTCCTCAAGGTGAGGGTTTGGCCCCTAAAGGTGCGAAGACGTCCGCACCTTTGGGGTGGCCTGACGCCGGAGTGGTTCCCGCCACTCCATTACACCGGAACCCCCCGCCCCGCCAGGTAGGGGAGAATCCCGCCCATGGTGTTGGACCCAAAGGTGGAGAAGTCCCAACTGCGCTTGCTGTCCCAATCAGCGAGGATGAGGAGATATTCAGTCCAGTAGCTTGGAAGGGCTGTCGAAAATGGGGGTTATAAGAGAAAGTTAACAGGATTGGAAAAAGGGAGGTGCTCAAAAGGAAAAGGTACCAGAGGAGTGGGGGAAGAGGTCAATGTGTGATTTGGTGTCAATGTCACCACTAAGCGGTTTGGGAAGACTATTTGTTGGAAACTATAGCCAAATAGGGATACTTCATTAAGGGGAGAGTTCCAGAATCCTGGAGGAAGACGCGGAGAGGGGCAGTCATTGTTGTTCTGCTGGAAGAGACAAAGAACACAGTGATAGATGGGGTGAATGGTAACAAGGAGGAGATTCGTGAGATTAGCCTCCAGTGGGGGTACTGGTCAGAATGACTGCTGAGAGAGGAGAATGGCTCAGATTGGTGCTGCTGGTCAGGAGGCAATAATGGTCTAATACATTAGAGAGGCAACTGATCTCTCAAAATACGAGGCAAAAGGGATTTTACGATAGATCCGCGAAAGGACTCCAA
Source organism: Scyliorhinus torazame (assembly GCF_047496885.1). Taxonomy (NCBI): domain Eukaryota; kingdom Metazoa; phylum Chordata; class Chondrichthyes; order Carcharhiniformes; family Scyliorhinidae; genus Scyliorhinus; species Scyliorhinus torazame. Next base: position 103,051,328 of record NC_092716.1, on the reverse strand, counting down.
CCATTGCAGCCGGATGACAGTGGTTAGCACAGTTGCTTCACAGCTCCAGGGTCCCAGGTTCGAATCCCGGCTTGGGTCACTGTCTGTGTGGAGTTTGCACGTTCTCCCCGTGTCTGCGTGGGTTTCCTCCAGGTGCTCCGGTTTCCTCCCACAGTCCAAAGATGTGCAGGGTAGGTGGATTGGCCATGCTAAATTGTCCTTGGTGTCCAAAAAGGTTAAGTGGAGGTTACTGGGTTACGGGGATAGGGTAGAGACATGGGCTTGAGTAGGGTGCTCTTTGTAAGGGCCGGTGCAGACTCGATGGGCTGAATGGCCTCCTTCTGCACTGTAAATTCTATAATTCTATGATTCTAAGATTCTATGACATGATCAGACTGGAAGATTCCAAAAGGAATGGATGGTCTAAGTATGCAAAGGTACTGCGACAAGCAGGTCCAAATTCATATATCATCAACACGGATGAAGGTGTTGTCTTAAGAAGGAACAGAAGAGCTCTGCTGAAAGTTCGGCAAAAGTTTGGAATGCAACCACCAGAAGAAGTAGGTAGCAGTCCTAAGGCAGCTGAAGAAGATACAGTGCAGCACACGGAGCCACAACACAAGATACAGACACAACACAAGAAGAACATCAAGCAGCATCCACAGCTACAAATGAAGATGAAGTAACGTCACAAGTTCAGCAGCCACTCAGAAGATCAACAAGGCTAAGACGTAAACCTGAGAGACTGAATTTGTGACAGACTGTAAATAGTTTAAATATGTAAATATTTATGCATATCATATTGAATTGTTAAAAACTGATCTAATGAATGTAAATAATTAAATTTTCCAAAGGAAAGGGATGTGATGATATGCAATTCTGCATATAATATTGTACACGACTTCCGACCAGCAGGTGGGGGGGCAGTGTAAATGTACCATGTGGTTCTGTGTCTAGGGATGGTTGGGAGTAAGTTGTGTTGGTGGATAAGACGTATTTTGCCATAGCTCTATAATGGTTAGTTAGTGTTAGTAGTTTGTTATTTATTTATTCCAGTTATCTTTACCACTCAGTTGTTTCATAATAAATTATTTAAATTAGATGTTCTGTAACATAATTCATATCGGCCAGTCTACCGAACATGACAAAAATGACACTTCGAAATGTTTTGGTTGTATCGCACCCTACATTTCCAATCACTTTACACGTGTGTAGTAGAGGCGGGTACAATTTTGTCTTTTAAAAAGCATTTAGATAGTTATATGGGAAAGCTGGGGATAGAGGGATATGGGCCAAATGCGGGCAATTGGGACTAGCTTAGTGGCACAAACTGGGCAGTATGGACAAGTTGGGCCGAAGGGCCTGTTTTCATGTTATAAACATCTATGACTCTATAATGGATGCACTGCAAAATGCTGGGACAGGTACAGAAAATAGTTGTTGGGTTACTAGGGAGAGATCCGAGCCTGAGACAATAATAGATGAAGTGATGGGTTGTGGTGGAGCAAAGTACCCAAGGGGAGAAACATGAAAGGTGATGTAACCAGAAGACTAAGAGGGATAAAAGTTAGCTGCTGGAAGTAATGGGCACATGATGGATACAGGGGGTTTTAACTTCACGTAGGCATGGTCATAAACAGTGGAGAGAGCAGAAAATAATGCTAAAGCCTACATTTTCCCTTCAGAGCAAATTGGGTCAGTGATAGCGAGACTCTTCCTTACATTGAGATCAGTGACAGAACTACTCGTCTAATACTTGTGCCAGTGGCAGGGGTATTCTCCCTGGTGTCAGTGATGGAAATACTTATCCTCAGGCTGGGACCAAGAAAGGGTGGTTTCCCCGTCACAATGAGGCCAATGACAGCGATTGTTCCCTTCATATTGGTATCAGTGACGGGAATATTCCCCTCATGCTGGGGTCAGAGACCGGCATATTCCCCCTCCTGCTGGAGTCAGTGATAGGGGTGTTTGCACCAGGTAGAAATGGATCAGGCAATGACACAAATGTCAGGCAATGGCCATCTCCTACAAGAGAGGATCAAAGCACCGCCCCTTGACATTCAATGGCATTACCATCACGGAGTCCCCGCAAGCAACATCCTGGGGGGGTTAACATTGATCAGAAACTGAACTGGACTAGCCAGTACTGTGGCTACCAGGTCAGGGCAGGGCTAGGAATCCTATGGCAAGTAATGCACCTCCTACTCCCGAACGCCTGTCCACCATCTACAAGGCACAAGTCAGGAGTGTAATGGAATACTCTCCACTTGCCTGGATGAGTGCAGCTCCAACAACACCCAAGAAGCTCGACTCCGTCCAGGTCAAAGCAGTCCGCTTGATTGCTCCCCCTTTCACAGACATTCAAATCCTCCACCATCGACGAACAGTGGCAGCCATGTGTACCATCTAAAGATGCACTGCAGTGACCTCACCAAGGTTCCTCAGACAGCACCTTCCAAATCCACAACCATTACCATCGAGAAGGAAAAGAGTGGCAGATACCTGGGAACCTCACCACCCATATGTTCCCCTCCAAGTCACTCATCACCCTGACTGGTAAACATATCGCCATTCCTTCACTGCTGCTGGGGTAACATTCTGGAACTCCTTCCCTAACAGCACAGTGGGTGTACCTACACCCGGTGGACTGCAGCGGTTCAAGAAGGCAACTCACCACCATCTTCTGAAGGTCAACCAGGGACAGGCAATAAATGCTGGCCTAACCAGCGACACCCACATCCCGTAAATGAATTTAAAAAAAGGAATGATTCAGTGTTTTGGGACTTCCAACAATAAATGCAATTCAAAACAATGTGGCTGTAGACAGACTGTAGTGTTGGAAAGGACGATAATCTGAGGGGAGAGCTGAATACTTACTGCAAAGTCTTGGCATTGGCCACAGTTCCAGGTCTGTTCATTTCCAAATCCCTGCGACTGTGGGAAAAAAGAAAATGTCATTATTTAAAATATGAACCATAGTTTGGTTCCATTTTCATTTCTTCAAAAGTAAATGTGGGGTGCTCTGAGATACAAACTTTAATTTGGGCACAGGTGGATGCAAAGGGTATTAGCTTGAGCTCTGCTCTCCTCCCCTCTCCAGGAGCACAGGAACTGTTGATAACTGCCCTTTAAATGTAATCTCAGCTAAGTTATGGTGAAACGCAACTGGTGTCAGGGGCTGCAAGACAAACATCCTTTGTGGTGTTAAATCACACTCGGCCAGAGCAGCTGAGTGCTAATTTGCAATTACATCATACAGAAGTTTACAAGGTCAGCACAAAACCAAACAGGAAACTGGAGTGAACTGGTCCAGTCAAAGGACCAGCACAAATAGCCGAATTGCCTCTTTTCACACTATTGTTTCAGAAGATTCAATTTTGGAACAAGGAGTACATTTTATAAATGTAAACAAAGCTACAAGCTCATTTAATGAAATCTAATAGTTCTAAATGCTTGCCAAGATAAGATCAAAACTAACAGATTTTTCAATTTTTACTATCAGTTTAGCTATGCTCAAAAAAGGGGGTGTCAGGTCTCAGTGCTCAACCCTATCTTTAGGCCAATATTGCCTGAACGATCTGTGTCTGTGCAAATGTTGCCTGTAATGAGTGATACCCGTGACAATGTTATCCTTATTGGGGTGGATCTGTGGCAGTATCACTTGTACTGAGGAATGCGACAGTGTTACCTATTTTCAGGAGTGACTGTGAGAGCACTGCTTGTGTAGCACTGCTTATGACAGCGTTACCTATCTAGAGTGTTTGTGACAGCATTGCCTGTACTGAGGACTGCCTGTGACAGCATTGCCTGTACTGAGAACTGCCTGTGACAGCGTTACCTATATTGAGGAGTGTTTGTGGCAGCATTGCCTGTACTAAGGAATGTCGGTGATAGTGTTACCTGTGTTGAGGAGGCGGCTCAGTGGTTAGCACTGCTGCCTCTCAGCTCCAGGGACCCGGGTTCATTTCTGGACTCGGGTGACTGTCTATTTGGAGTTTGCACGTTCTCCCCATGTCTGCATGGGTTACCTCCGGGTGCTCCGGTTTCCTCCCACAGCTTAAAGAAATGCAAGTTAGGTGGATTGGCCATGCTAAATTGCCCCTTGGTGTCCAAAAGGTTAGATGGGGTTACTGGGTTAGGGTGGAGGCGTGGGCTTAAGTAAGGTACTCTTTCCAAGGGCTGGTGCAGACTCAATGGGCCGAATGGCCTCCTTCTGCATTGAAGGGATTCTATTGTTCTATGATTGAGTGTTTGTGACATCACTGCCTGTACTGATGACTGCCTGTGACAGCACTGCCTGTACTGATGACTGCCTATGTTACCTATATTGAGGAGTGCCTGTGTTACCTGTTATACATGTTCCAGAAGAGCTGCAGATTGCTCTGGTTGACGTTAGCTCCTATTTGTTGTCGGAGGCTCTGCACCAGCTCCGTATTGTTCATCAGTTCCTCCTGAGACAGGAGGTAGAAACACTGTTACACACGACTCTGCTGACTTCCATATCTACCTCCTGCGTTCTCCCTTTTCTCTTGAATTTTCTGCTGGGTACCACTGCATGGGCATAGGCTGACTTGTGCTACCTCACTTAAGTTGGCATGCTTGGAGTACGGGATGGGTCAGCAATCACAATCAGGTGTCCTAATTAATTTTATTTCTTCAATACCGGCCCATTCTCCCAGCCCTGGGTTGTGGAAGGTAATTGTAGCTCTTATTTGGCCATTGCGGTTCATTCATCATTCATCTGATTTTAGTGATGTTGACTAGGATGCCAGTGCACACCATAATCAAATTTGATTTGCAAACACGGGTTGTTTACTGTTTCCAGAGATTCATCACTTTCGAGTGAGCATTTTCTAATTTCAATTTAATCAAACAACCTGCTGAACGTTTCGATTTGGATAAGTTCCAACATGCATAGCCCATAGCCCGCCGTAGAGAAAGGGTAACAGCAGAATGAACGGCAAAGGTTTGTTGGGGTTTTATACAGTGGGGACATGTAGATCTGGGACTTCTGCCCACATCAGGGCATTTTAGTTAACTTAAATCTTGCTCCATTTAAAGCAATTAAATATTGTATTCTGCTCAGTGAAGGCTGAACACTCAAACTGAGGACAGGTGCCAGGGCTCAGGATATCTGCTGAGGACTGGAGAGGAACCTGCAGTGGGAGGGGAGGATGCAGTGTTTGTGGTCATGTCAGCACCAAAGACATAGTAAGACTAAGAAAGAGGTTCTGCATTGAGAGTACAAAGACCTGGACACTAAAATAAAAAGCAGAATCTCAAAAGTAATAATTTCTGGATTATTAGCTGAGCCACATGCAAATTGGCATAAACTAAAGAAGATTAGAGAGATGAATGTGTGGCTCAAATATTAGTGTGAGAGAAATGAACAAAAATTCAGTTGCAAATTAAACAAATGGAACATGAGAAAGAATTAAAGCGGCTTGAATACGAGAGTGAGAGAGAGGAAAGAGAAAGAGAAAGAGAGAGAGAGGAAAAAGAAAAAGAAAGAGAGAGAGAGGAAAAAGAAAGAGAGAGAGAGAGGAAAAAGAAAGAGAAAGAGAGAGAGAGGGGAAAAAAAGAGAAAGAGAGAGAGGAAAAAGAGAAAGAGAGAGAGAGGAAAATGAAAAGGAGAGAGAAGAAAGGAGAAAAGAAAGAATAGCCCTAGCAGAACAAAAAGAAAAAGGGAGATACAGATCAGGGAAAAAGATAAAGAGATGGAGTTTGAACTTCAGAAAATGGCCATGAAACATGTCAATCAGTTAAAATTGGCAGACGTAAAGGGAAACGTACAGTTGGATGATAGTGATGAGGATAGTGAGAAAGAACGTCATAGTCGAAGGCTTGGTGGGAATCTATTTAAATATGTCCAAGCATTGCCAAGGTTTGGCGAGAAGGAAGTGGAAGCCTTTTTCATTTCATTTGAGAAGGTAGCTAAACAAATGAAATGGCCACAGGACATGTAGGTGTTACTGATTCAAACAAAGCTGGTAGGTAGAGCTAGTGAAGTGTTTGCATCACTACCGGAGGAGGTATCTAGAACGTATGAGGAGGTGAAGAAATCCATCTTAAGTACATATGAGCTAGTGCCTGAAGCTTACAGACAAAGGTTTAGAAATTTAAGGAAAGAATTTGGTCAAACATACATGGAGTTTGAAAGGCTCAAACAGAGTAATTTTGATAGGTGGATAAGGGCTTTGAAAATAGACCAAACGTATGAAACTCTCAGAGAAATTGTACTTTTGGAGGAGTTTAAAAATTAAATTCTTGATGTGGTGAGAACTCATGTGGAAGAACAGAGGGTTAAAACTGCGAGATTAGCAGCGGAAATGGCAGATGATTATGAATTAGTTCATAAATCAAAGATTGGTTTCCGACATCAGTTTCAGCCGGTGAGGGATACAAACTGGGGACATGAGAAATACTCAAGTGGTAAAGGTAAAGGTAATCTGATGGGAGACAATAAAGAGAGTGTACCTCAGATTAAAAAAGAAATCCAGGTGGAAAAGAAATGAAAAGTTTCAAATGTTTGCACTGCAATACACTAGGCCATGTAAAGTCACAGTGTTGGTGGTTGAAGAAAAGCACTGGGAAGGCTGATGTGGTAAAACAGGATATGACAGTGGGGTTTGTTAGGGTGGTAACGGAAAGCCCAAGGGAAGTGAAGGAGGTGCAAACAATTGTACAGCCTGTTCAAGAAGTAATTGTTAAGAAGGTGCCAGATGTCTTTAAAGAATTTACTTATGTGGGTAAAGTTTACTCATGTGTATCAGGAGGAGCAGGTAAAGAAGTCACAATTTTAAGAGATACAGGGGCTAGTCAATCTTTAATGGTAAGAGATGAGGAATTATGTAGTTTGGGAAGCATGTTGCCAGAAAAGGTGGTGATATGTGGAATTCAGGGTGGAAAGTCCAGTGAAGAGTGGTGAAGTGGTAGTAGGAGTAATAGATAAACTATCTTGTCCAGGAATACAGTTTATCTTGGGTAATGATATAGCAGGTGGGAGTGATGCCTCTGGTGGTTGATAAGCCAGTGGAAAATCAGTCAACTGAAGGGTTGAAGGACGAATATCCTGGGATTTTTCCGGATTGTGTAGTAACAAGGTCGCAAAGTCACAGGTTAAGACAAGAGGAGAAATCAAAGAGTGAAGATGAAGTTGAAGTGGAATTATCAGAAACGATTTTTGATCAGATGGTTGAAAAAGAACCAGAACAGGTGGAGGATGAGGCGGATATTTTTAGTTCAGGAAAATTGGTGGAGTTACAACAGAAAGATGTAGAAATAAAACGGATATATCAGAAAGCATATACGGAAGAGGAATTTAAGAGTACACCAGAGTGTTATTACCGTAATAATGATGTCTTGATGAGAAAATGGAGACCTGTACATATGCAGGCGGATGAAAAGTGGGCAGAAATTCATCAAGTAGTATTGCCGGTAGGGTATAGAAAGGAGGTATTGCGAGTTGCACATGAGGTACCAGTGGGAGGTCATTTGGGAATAAGGAAAACTCAAGCTAAAATCCAGAAACATTTTTATTGGCCTGGACTACATAAAGATGTAGTTAAATGTTGTCAATCATGTCACACGTGTCAAGTGATAGGGAAACCTCAAGCAGTGATAAAACCAGCGTCCTTAATACCCATTCCAGCATTTGAGGAACCATTTACAAGGGTCCTAATCGATTGTGTAGGACCGCTTCCTAAAACAAAAAGTGGGAATCAATATATTTTGACTGTAATGGATGTGTCTACTAGGCCAATCCAGTGCATAATATTACAGCTAAAAGGATTACTTAAATTCTTTACTAGATATGGACTAGCCACAGAAATGCAATTGGATCAAGGAACGAATTTTACCTCAAAGTTATTCAAAGACGTTATGGATAGCTTAGGAATATAACAATTTAAATCAACTGCGTACCATCCAGAATCGCAGGGAGTGTTAGAAAGGTGGCATCAGACATTAAAGACAATGTTGAGGACGTATTGTCAAGATTATTCAGAGGATTGGGATAAAGGAATCCCATTCCTTTATCCTAATAACGATGAGTCCGAATACTGGAGGGAGATAGAGAACCTAGTGGAGTGGTGTAGCGACAACAAGCTCTCCCTCACTGCCAGCAAAACTAAAGAGCTGGTAATTGACTTCAGGAAGCAAAGTACTGTACACACCCCTGTCAGCATCAACGGAGCCGAGGTGGAGATGGTTAGCAGTTTCAAATTCCTAGGGGTGCACATCTCCAAAAATCTGTCCTGGTCCACCCACGTCGACGCTACCACCAAGAAAGCACAACAGCACCTATACTTCCTCAGGAAACTAAGGAAATTCGGCATGTCCACATTGACTCTTACCAACTTTTACAGATGCACCATAGAAAGCATCCTATCAGGCTGCATCACAGCCTGGTATGGCAACTGCTCGACCCAGGACCGCAAGAAACTTCAGAGAGTTGTGAACACCGCCCAGTCCATCACACAAACCTGCCTCCCATCCATTGACTCCATCTACACCTCCCGCTGCCTGGGGAAAGCGGGCAGTACAATCAAAGATCCCTCCCACCCGGCTTACTCACTCTTCCAACTTCTTCCATCGGGCAGGATATACAGAAGTCTGAGAACACGCACGAACAGACTCAAAAACAGCTTCTTCCCCAATGTCACCAGACTCCTAAATGGCCCTCTTATGGACTGACTTCATTAACACTACACCCTGTATGCTTCATCCGATGCCAGTGCTTATGTAGTTACATTGTATATGTTGTGTTGCCCTATTATGTATTTTCTTTTATTCCCTTTTCTTCTCATGTACTTAATGATCTGTTGAGCTGCTCGCAGAAAAATACTTTTCACTGTACCTCGGTACACGTGACAATAAACAAATCCATCCATCCATCCATTCGTATTGTTTGCAATTAGGGATGCACCTAATGAGTCGACCAAATTTAGTCCTTTTGAAATAATTTTTGGTCATGAGGTAAGAGGACCACTTAAATTGATTAAGGAAAAATTGGTGGGTGAGAAATCGGAAATTACACTATTGGATTACGTGTCAAATTTTAGGGAACGATTAAATAGAGGTGAATTGGCTAGACAACATTTGAAAGTTGCACAAAATGTGATGGAACGGGTAGCAGACAAGAAATCCAAAGTTCGTAGTTTTGCCAGTGGGGATAAAGTTTTAGTGTTGTTACCAGTGGTAGGGGAGCCTTTAAAAGCTAGACTTTGTGGACCATATCAGATTGAAAGGAAATTAAGTGAGGTGAATTATGTGGTAAAAACACCAGATAGAAGGAAGACTCACCGAGTGTGTCATGTGAATATGCTTAAAAGATACTTTGAAAGGGAAGGAGAGAAAAAGGAGGTTTTAATGATTCTAACTCAAAGTGACGAACCAAATCCAGATGACTGTGAATTTGACATACCTCAAATTAAATTGGAAAATGAGGATGTTCTTAAAAATTGGGATGAATTGTTAAGTTACCTTCCAGAGGAAAAACGAACTGACCTGAAAGAGTTATTGATATCACATGGGCAATTTTGTAGAGATAAATTGGGAAGTACTAAAATGGCTGTACATGATGTAGATGTGGGAAATGCTGTTCCTGAAACACGGTTGTGTGTGGACTATCAACAGGTGAATGCAGTTACAAGAACGGGCTCTTATCCGATCCCACGTTTTAAGGATTGCATTGAGAAAGGGGGACAATCTGTTTTTATTTCCAACTTCCAGACATGGAAAGAACATTTAAAACATCGTATGGAGTTCTTCGGTCGACTTCAGGAGGCGGGTTTGGTGATGAACCTAGCCGAAAGTGAATTTGGAGAAGCCCGAATCACTTTCCTTGCGGAGTTTCCGTTATCCTCAAGACGAAGGGAAATAATGCAATTTCTTAGCATGAATGGCTTTGATCGAACAGTTGTGCAAAAGTCCTGTGGCGTGATTACTCCACTGATGGAATTGCTGAAGAAACGTAAAAAAAATTCAATGGACAGCGGACTTTCAACAGGCATTTGACTGCCTGAAAGCTGTGATCATCAATGTTCCTGTATTGGAGAATTGCAAAGGGACTCTGTGGTCAGATTGAACTAAAGTATCTGATTCTAAAGAGAAATGCCGAGGAGTAGAGAAATGGATGGATCGTGCAGAGACTTTGTTCAAAGAGACTGTCAATCGAGAAGGATTTCGGTTGGAGGAAGAAGAACAAAGAAAAATGGACTATATTATTATACCTGCTTGCATGTGTTGCTTTTTTTTTTAAACGAAAAGGTATATTTACTGTGTACATTTCTTAGTGGATGGTGCAAAAGTGAAAAATGAAACCATCTTGAAGAAGTTGATGGTTTTCATTTTCTTGGGGGGAGGTGTCATGTGCGAGTACTTTTAAAGACATGGATATTTAAGCAATGTACCTTTAATAAAACAGTGATGTCAGAGAGTGGGTGGGGCTGAGGTCAGGTCAGCCATTTTGCAGTTTAGTTTTGCAGGTTTAGTTTCAGTTTTGAAAAAGAGCTGGTGTGTGTCTGTGTGTTTCCAGAGAGCTGCAGTTAGTTTGAAAAGAGCTTGTGAGTGTCTGTGTTTTGAAATGAGCTGAATTTGCTGTGACGTCTGCCATAAAAGACCATCTCTGGATCATTTGGGTGATTTTAACTTATAATAGTGAAGCCTTTAACCTGATGTGACTTTGTTTAAAGGTATTAAGTCTCTTGGAAGTTTGAATGAACATTTTAAGGAATTATTTACTGTTGCAATATTTTCTGAGTTATCTTTGAAGTAAGGGGTGTTAAGAGATCCAATGTTTATTTAAGATGTTAAGTTGAGTTCATGGAATAAAGTGATTTGTGTTTAAAAACCCACGTATTCATAATTGTAATCCCATACCTAGGGAAAATGCCATGTGCTAGGAAAAGCAAAAAATCCATTAAAGGGAGAGGTTGGTTGAACTCCATGATACATTTTGGGGTTCTGAAAATGCCTCGCCCATGACACTGTACTGGGGAAAGTGGGATCTGTACCGTTGGGGCGGTCTGCAAGAGTCATGTTGGGGAAAATGTTCTAGCCAACCATATAATTAGGGAAATAGGCAGGGCATTAAACTAACCAGAGGGGGAATGGATCATATAGGGGAAGATTGAGTAAATTCAAAGGTAAATGTAAGGCAATAGATTAAGGTGGCAATAAAGGTAATGATAATCAGAGTATGGTACGAAGGGACAGTGATTGAAAACTTAAGAGTATGCCACCATAAACCTAAGTTGGGGGAACCACCATGGGCAATAATAGCAAAGCTCTACAAATTCCAGGACAGGAACGGGTTCTGAAGTGGGCAAGAAGCATGCGGTCGTGGAAATGGGAAGGACACACCACCCACATTTATCAGGACATTGGAGCCGACCTGGCCAAGCGCCAGGCAGAGTTTAACAGGGCCAAAATAAGGTACGATTCGGCATGTTGTACCCGGCAAGACTATGGGTCACGTATAATGACAGCGAATACTATTTCAACATGCTGGAGGAAGCAAATGGCTTCATATGGAAGAACGGACTTGGGGCAAAATAGTGCGGGGGGTGGGGGGAGGGGGTAGTAAAGAACAATATGGACCTACACGAACTAGGGGGGGGGGTTTGGGTAACTGTACTTGGGGTCATGGAGGGACGAATGAGACGGGTTGGGAACATAAGGATCCATTTTCCAGGGGGGAGCCACCACATTAGCGAGCAAGTTGGTGCACAGGAGTAAAAACAGGATGGGGGGGCACAACGTATCTCCCGTGAGGGAAGGAATGTCTGGCGGGGGCGGGGTGGGGGCAGGGTGCGAGAGGCAAAGGAAGGAGGGGGGGCAGGCAAGGGCGAAGCAATTGGGAAGCAAGAAAAATGAAGGGAGGAAGGCAGATCAGAGGGGGGTGAAGAATATAATGCTGGTCACAACGGGTCGCATGTAAAGTTGGTTCGAATGAAGGAGGACATGGCGGACATCTTGGATGGCCCCTGAACTAAGGGAAACCCGGGCATGCAGAGGCACATCCACAAGGTAGTTTGGCTGACCCCACGGGAGGGGGTGGGACAGAAACCCCCCATCAGGGTGGTCACATGGAACGTGAGGTGACTGAATGGACCAGTGAAAAGATCCAGAGTCTTAGCTCATCTAAAATTCCTGAGGGTCAATGAGTCTTTCTTCAGGAGACACACTTAAAAGAGAAGGACCGACTTGGGGCAAGGAAAACCTGGAAGGCACAGACATATTAGACGTGCTTCGACACAAGTGCGAGGAGGGTGGCCATATAGTTCAACAAAAAGATAGCTTTTACAGCGACAAACACGGTGACTGACCCAGGAGGACGCTACATAATGTTCAGTGGGCCCCTTTGTATATATGACCCAAACTGGGACGCCGCTGAGTTCATTAGAAAGACCGTGGCAGAGATCCTCGCTCTTGACTCCCATCTACTTATCATCAGGGGACAGTCTTTCCCTGTCATTGGCAGGGCAGGTGCAGACTAATATCTTGCCACGGGTTTAATTTTTATTTCAGTGCCTACCGGTCTATTTGCCAAAAGTGTTTTTATGGGGGTGGCATGGATGATTTTGTCGTTTGCCTGGCCAGGTAAAGTAGCGAAGATTTGGAAGACCGTGCTCCAGAGAGGGCGGCAGTCAGGGGTCTGGCCCTTCCAAATCTGTTGTATTATTATTCGGTGGCGAAGGCTGAGAAGGTGAGAGGTTGGAGTAGGGTGAAGATGGAGGCTGGTTTTTGTAGGGAGTCTGGGTTGCGGGCACTGGCAATGGTGCCGCTCTCGCTTGCCCCAGGGAAATATTTGGAGTCCAGTGGTCACGCTAAGGATTTGGAGGCAATTTCGGCAGCACATTAGGTTAGGGGTGGGGTCGAAGCTGATGCTGATCCAATTAAATCATGTGTTTGAGCCGGCAAGGCTGGACGCTAGGTTTCGGGTTGGGAGGCGAGGGGGTGATGGAAATGAAGGACATATGTTTAGAAGGGCGGTTTGTGAGCTTGGAGGCATTGATGGGGAAGTTTGGCATTCCGCAGGGGAGGCCCTTAGGTCAATGCAGGTACGGATTTTGCGACGGTTTTCACGACTTTTCTGTGTGCACCACCCTCTTCTTTGTTGGAGGGGGTGCTGTCGGTAATGAAGTTGGGGTAGAGGGGTAATCTCGGCAATATATGGGAGGATTTTGAAGGTAGGGCATCGTTGGAGGGGGTTAAGACCAAGTGGGAGAAGGGATCGTGCTGGAGGAGGGGTTGTGGTGCAAGGTATTATGGAGGGTCAATGCCTCAACCTCGTGTGCGAGACTGGGGTTGATCCAGCTAAATGCGGTACACAGAGCACACCTGATGAAGTTGAGGATGAGCCGCTGGTTTGAGGGGGTGGAAGACGTTTGTGTGCGGTGTGGGAGGGGCCTGTCAACCATGTACATCTATGTTCTGGTCCTGTCCCTTCCCCGCATCCATGGCGACCACCAACTCCACCTTCCTTCCCTCGGAGGGCATCATTACCACATTCAACAGCCTTCTAATATTCACCGCACCCAGGTCCTGATAAACGCGCAGCTCACTACCTTCCCAGGTGCAGCACATCGTCTGCCTGGCCCATCTCAAAATCCGTTCCTTATCCAAGAACCTGCCTGTGGAGTCTGAGCCTGCGATGTGACCACCTCTCTATACATGCTATCCATAACACTCTCCACCTTGCAGATGCTCCACAGTGTTCCCAGCCGCCGCTCCAGCTCCAAAGCCAGGAACTGTAGCTGGAGGCACTTCCTGCACACATGCTGGCCCTGGGCACTGGAAATATTCCCAGCTTCCCACATGGAGCAAGAGGACAAAACCAAGGCTTTGAGCTCTGCTGCCTAGATTAACCCCTTTAAATTAAACCTTTGGAAGGTGCTTGATATTAAATTATATCCAATTCTCTAGGGCCCTTCTTTCTTGGCCCTTGTTGCTACCACTTACAGATTATAAACCACAAAATGTATTTTCAAACTATAAGTGATGATAGTAGTAAAGGTGTAAACGACCGTACCCACTACTTATCAATCAGTTGTAGCCTCAACTGCTGCAGCAGGGCAAGACCACTCACTGAAGATTTTAAAAGTTATAAAGCAAGGGGAAAAACCAAAAAGCACCTCTTCCCACTCTGCACCAAATCTCCAGTGTTTCAAGTTCTCAATACCCACACTCACTCTGGCTGTGTCTCTCTCAGGAAGTGTGTTCTCTCCCAAAGTTTGTGCGCAAAGTCCATTGTGAGTATGCTTTGAAGCCCCTTTCTTAAATAGTGCTGAGATGACTCACACACCAGTTAAACTTCAAAAGTATGTAATCAACACCTATTGAGGCCTAATCAGGCTTCAGCTGATTGGCAGTTAACTGTCACTCGGTTATCTGGGTGGGGCAGCTCCTAATTAACCTTTTAACTGAGGGCAGCACAGTGGCGCAGTGATCAGCACTGCTGCCGAGGACCCAGGTTCGATCCTGGTCCCGGGTCACTCTCCGTGTCGAGTTTGACCATTCTCCTTGTGTTTACGTGGGTCTCACTCCCACAACCCAAAGATATGCAGGGTAGGTGAATTGGCCATGCTAAATTGCCCCTTAACAGGGGAAAAAAATAATTGGGTATTCTGAATTTTAAAAAAACTACATAACTTTCAAACTTAATGTAAAATTCAATCATATTATGGTCACTCTTTCCTGAAAGCTCCACTGACAGATAGTGAAATTTGAGTTCAATAAAAATCTGGAATGAAAAGTCTAATGATGACCATGAAACCATTGTTGATTGTCATAAAAACCCATCTGGTCCTTTAGGGAAATTTCTCCCCTTTTCTCCCTTGTTCTTTCTGATCTCCAAAAATGCAATCCGTAATGCTCTGCTTCATCCCACAACTTCATTGAGTTGAACCCAAGAGTCATCATATGTTGATTGTTCCCAATACCTCTCAGCTATAGAATGCCTCACCACTCTCCCTTAGTGTTCCTTCCTTACAACCTGTTGGCTTTTAAAACTCAAGCTTAGAATTGCCTAATCATGACTTCTTGATTCACCTCATTCTAAATGTTTCCAAATTTGCTGTTTCCTGCACTGTTAACCTTTACTTTTTTACTTTGGTTTCTCAGTTAAAAGAAAGGCAAGCTGTCAGGCAAAGCCATCAGGGACACGTTAGGAGTTAAGATAGATGATGTATAGAATGAAACAGGCTGTGGATTTATTTAGATGTCAAGACGTCGATCTTAATTCTTCTTGCCTGGCGGAAACCAACAAGGGGGCAGCTAAAAGAAAGCAGGTTAGTTACCCACCTGTTATTTGACCCTTTTCAACTACTGGCAGTCTTAACCTGCAGGTTTCTACAGTTAATTGTGATGTCCATCATTGGGCCCTCATGCATTGATGTAAATCGAGCTATCATTACAGCAATGGGATCCTATTCTATATTTTGACTATATTATGACTCGGGCCTGAGCATAGAAACCACCAGATAAAGGTAGGTTGTCCACTGCTGGGAACAGAGAAAGGGCCTTCCAAGTTAAGTGGACAATCTTCCTTGTGCAACCAGGAGGAGCCATATTATTCCTCCAGGACCCATACCTGTTTACACCTGCCACCAGATCCCCCTAAAGCCCCCTCACCGTGATTTACCAATCCACTTGCTATCTGCACATCCCCATCCTTTAAAAAAAATAATTTACAGAATGTGGGCGCCACTGTCTCAGCCAGCATTTATTGCCCATCCCTCGGTGCCCTTCAGAAGGTAGTAGTGAGCTGCCTTCTTGAACCTCTGCAGTCCCTGAGGTGTAGGTACACCCACAATGCTGCTAGGGAGCTGGTTCCAGGTTTTTGCCTCAGCAACAGTGAAGGAACAGCAATACATTTCCAAGTCGGGGTGGTGAGTGACTTGGGGGCGGTGGGGTTCCCAGGTATATGCTGCTCATGTCCTCCTAAATGATAGTGGTCATAGGATTGGACGGTGCTGTCTAAGGAACCTTAGCGAGTTACTGCAGTGCATTTTGTAGATGATACACTTGGCTGCCACTGCCATCAGTGGTGGAGGGACTGACTGTGGAAGGGACAGCAATCAAGCGGGCTGCTTTGTCCTGGATGGTGTCGAGCCTCTTGATGTTGTTGGAGCTGCACTCATCCAGGCAAGTGGAGAGTATTCCATTACACTCTTCATTGTGTCGTGCAAATGGTGGACAGGCTTTGGGGGTCAGGAGTTGAGTTACTCGCCATACGATTCCTAGCCTTTTGACTTGCCACAGTATTAAAGGGCTAGTCCAGTTCAGTTTCTGATCAATGGTAACCCCCCAGCATATTAATTGTGGGTGATTCAGTGATGGTAATGCCATTGAATGTCAAGGGGCGATGGCTAAGTCATCTCTTGTAGGAACTGGTCATTGCTTGGCACTTGTGCGGCACACATGTAATATCCCCCTTAAAATCCTCCTCCTAGTTTTTGTTTTCCATCATGGAATATATCAATATTTAAAACAATCTATTTTAACAAAAGTCAGTAACTCTCACTTCAAATGAGGAAAGCTGTGTCTGGACCTACATCTTACAAACTGTCCCATCTTTACTGCATTATGATGATGAACCTTTTCTATTAGATTATCAGTTGATGCTGCAAGGCACTAAGCCACTGCTCCTCGTGAAAGAAACATCTGCTTACCTGGCTGCAGAGATGTGATAGGACGGTGTCAGGGAGTGAACTGGTCAGACCTGAAAGCTGTCAACAAACAAACAGAAGAGAAATGAGTTCTACTCAACTTTTTCTGGTTTCCTTAAGTAAAATATTCCCACTGTCGAAGCTATAACTACGGATAATATAATAATAATAATCTTTGTTAGTGTCACAAGTAGGTTTACATTAACACTGCAATGAAGTTACTGTGAAAGTCCCCTAGTCGCCACACTCCGGTGCCTGTTCGGGTACACAGGGGAGAATTCAGAATGTCCAATTCACCAAACAGCACATCTTTCGAGACTTGTGGGAGGAATCCGGAGCACCCGGAGGAAACCCGCGCAGACACGGGAAGAACGTGCAGACACCACACAGACAGTAACCCAAGCCGGGAATCGAACCTGGGTCCCTGGAGCTGTGAAGCAACAGTGCTAACCACTGGGCTTCCGTGCCGCCCGATAGACTCCAAATGTGAATCCCCACACCTCTATATTGGCCACTGAAAAACAACCATTCAGACTGGTTGAGTGTGAAGGGACCTGCATAAAACCACATGAACCCCTCGACTGGATTTACAACACTGAGTATAACATCCATGGGTATCCATTATTTCACATGTAAACTGTTAAACTCTTCATTAGATTCAAGTCTGCAGCTCACTCTCAGGTAAATCCATTATTCTATACATAAACCATCTGAAGTTCATGTTTATATTTCAATGATTGAGAGAAATTCAGAATTTCCCTTCTTTCCAGTCCAACTTTGTCAATAACCAAGATGATGATTAGTAACAATACAAGTTGGTTGTGAACACTGACCTTTGTTGCTGCCCAGTCAATCCAGCCCTTGCCACAGGGGTCAATATTGAGGAGGACCATCCCCTCTACCATATCCGGGAAAATCAGCTGAAAGAATAGACAACTAAGTGAATTCAACGTCAGAGAGAAGCCAGCGCGTGAGGGAGAAGCCAGCGCGTCAGAGAGAAGCCAACGCGTGAGGGAGAGCCCAGCGTGTCAGAGAGAAGACGGCGCGTGAGGGAGAGCCCAGCGTGTCAGAGAGAAGCCAGCGCGTGAGGGAGAAGCCAGCGCATCAGAGAGAAGCCAGCGCGTGAGGGAGAGGCCAGCGCGTCATAGAGAAGCCAGCGCGACGGAGAGGCCAGCGGGTCAGAGAGAAGCCAGCGCGTGAGGGAGAGGCCAGCGCGTCAGAGAGAAGCCAGCACGACGGAGAGGCCAGCGCGTCAGAGAGAAGCCAGCGCGTGACGGAGAAGCCAGCGCGTCAGAGAGAAGCCAGCGCGACGGAGAGAAGCCAGCGCGTCAGAGAGAAGCCAGCGCGTGAGGGAGAGGCCAGCGCGTCAGAGAGAAGCGAGCGCGTGAGGGAGAGGCCAGAGCGTCATAGAGAAGCCAGCGCGTGAGGGAGAGGCCAGCGTGTCAGAGAGAAGCCAGCGTGTGAGGGAGAGGCCAGCGTATCAGAGAGAAGCCAGCGCGACGGAGAGGCCAGCGTGTCAGACAGAAGCCAGCGCATGAGGGAGAGGCCAGCGCGTCAGAGAGAAGCCAGCGCGTCATAGAGAAGCCAGCGCATGAGGGAGAGGCCAGCGCGTCAGAGAGAAGCCAGCGCGTCAGAGAGAAGCCAGCGCGTCAGAGAGAAGCCAGCGCGTGAGGGAGAGGCCAGCGCGTCAGAGAGGAGCCAGCGCGTGAGGGGGAAGCCAGCGCGTCAGAGAGAAGCCAGCGCGTCAGAGAGAAGCCAGCGCGTCAGAGAGAAGCCAGCGCGTGAGGGAGAGGTCAGCGCGTGAGGGAGAGGCCAGCGCGTCATAGAGAAGCCAGCGTGTCAGAGAGAAGCCAGCGCGTCAGAGAGAAGCCAGCGCGTGAGGGAGAGGTCAGCGCGTGAGGGAGAGGCCAGCGCGACAGAGAGAAGCCAGCGCGACAGAGAGAAGCCAGCGTGTGAGGGAGAAGCCAGCGCGTGAGGGAGAGGACAGCGCGTGAGGGAGAGGCCAGCGCGTCAGAGAGAAGCCAGCGCGTGAGGGAGAGGCCAGCGTGTCAGAGAGAAGCCAGCGCGTGAGGGAGAGGCCAGCGCGTGAGGGAGAGGCCAGCGCGTCAGAGAGAAGCCAGCGCGTGAGGGAGAGGCCAGCGCGTGAGGGAGAGGCCAGCGCGTCAGAGAGAAGCCAGCGCGACGGAGAGAAGCCAGCGCGTGAGGGAGAAGCCAGCGCGTGAGGGAGAAGCCAGCGCGTGAGGGAGAGGCCAGCGCGTCAGAGAGAAGCCAGCGCGACGGAGAGGCCAGCGCGTGAGGGAGAAGCCAGCGCGCGACGGAGAGGCCAGCGCGTCAGAGAGAAGCCAGCGCGTCAGAGAGAAGCCAGCGCGTGAGGGAGAGGCCAGCGCGTGAGGGAGAGGCCAGCACGCGACGGAGAGGCCAGCGCGTGAGGGAGAGGCCAGCGCGTGAGGGAGAGGCCAGCGCGTCAGAGAGAAGCCAGCGCGTGAGGGAGAGGCCAGCGCGTGAGGGAGAGGCCAGCGCGTCAGAGAGAAGCCAGCGCGTGAGGGAGAGGCCAGCGCGTCAGAGAGAAGCCAGCGCGTGAGGGAGAGGCCAGCGCGTGAGGGAGAGGCCAGCGCGTGAGGGAGAGGGAAGCGCATCAGAGAGAAGCCAGCGCGTCAGAGAGAAGCCAGCGCGTAAGAGAGAGGTCAGCGCGTCAGAGAGAAGCCAGCGCGTGAGGGAGAAGCCAGCGCGTCAGAGAGAAGCCAGCGCGTCAGAGAGAAGCCAGCGGGTCAGGGAGAGGCCAGCGCGTCAGAGAGAGGTCAGCGCGCCAGAGAGAAGCCAGCGTGTCAGAGAGAAGCCAGCGCGTCAGAGAGAAGCCAGCGCGTCAGAGAGAAGCCAGCGCGTGAGGGAGAAGCCAGCGCGTGAGGGAGAAGCCAGCGCGTCAGAGAGAAGCCAGCGCGTCAGAGAGAAGCCAGCGCGTGTGGGAGAGGGATGCGCGTGAGGGAGAAGCCAGCGCGTCAGAAAGAAGCCAGCGCGTGAGGGAGAGGCCAGTGAGTCAGAGAGAAGCCAGCGCGTGAGGGAGAGGCCAGCGCGTCAGGGAGAGGCCAGCGCGTCAGAGAGAGGCCAGCGCGTGAGGGAGAGGCCAGCGCGTGAGGGAGAGGCCAGCGCGTCAGGGAGAGGCCAGCGCGTCAGAGAGAAGTCAGCGCGTGAGGGAGAGGCCAGCGCGTCAGAGAGAGGCCAGCGCGTCAGAGAGAGGCCAGCGCGTCAGAGAGAGGCCAGCGCGTCAGAGAGAAGCCAGCGCGTGAGGGAGAAGCCAGCGCGTCAGAGAGAGGCCAGTGCGTCAGAGAGAAGCCAGCGCGTCAGAGAGAAGCCAGCGCGTGAGGGAGAAGCCAGCGCGTGAGGGAGAGGCCAGCGCGTCAGAGAGAGGCCAGTGCGTCAGAGAGAAGCCAGCGCGTCAGAGAGAGGCCAGCACGTCAGAGAGAGGCCAGCGCGTGAGGGAGAGGCCAGCACGTGAGGGAGAGGCCAGCGCGTCAGAGAGAGGCCAGCGCGTCAGAGAGAGGCCAGCGCGTCAGAGAGAGGCCAGCGCGTCAGAGAGAAGTCAGCGCGTGAGGGAGAGGCCAGTGCGTCAGAGAGAAGTCAGCGCGTGAGGGAGAGGCCAGTGCGTCAGAGAGAAGCCAGCGCGTCAGAGAGAGGCCAGCGCGTCAGAGAGAAGCCAGCGCGTGAGGGAGAGGCCAGTGCGTCAGAGAGAGGCCAGCGCGTCAGAGAGAGGCCAGCGCGTCAGAGAGAGGCCAGCGGGTCAGAGAGAAGTCAGCGCGTGAGGGAGAGGCCAGCGCGACAGAGAGAGGCCAGCGCGTCAGAGAGAAGTCAGCGCGTGAGGGAGAAGCCAGCGCGTCAGAGAGAGGCCAGCGCGTCAGAGAGAAGTCAGCGCGTGAGGGAGAAGCCAGCGCGACAGAGAGAGGCCAGCGCGTCAGAGAGAGGCCAGCGCATCAGAGAGAGGCCAGCGCGTCAGAGAGAAGCCAGCGCGTCAGAGAGAAGCCAGCGCGACAGAGAGAGGCCAGCGCGTGAGGGAGAGGCCAGTGCGTCAGAGAGAGGCCAGCGCGTCAGAGAGAGGCCAGCGCGTCAGAGAGAGGCCAGCGCGTCAGAGAGAAGTCAGCGCGTGAGGGAGAGGCCAGCGCGACAGAGAGAGGCCAGCGCGTCAGAGAGAAGTCAGCGCGTGAGGGAGAAGCCAGCGCGTCAGAGAGAGGCCAGCGCGTCAGAGAGAAGTCAGCGCGTGAGGGAGAAGCCAGCGCGACAGAGAGAGGCCAGCGCGTCAGAGAGAGGCCAGCGCGTCAGAGAGAGGCCAGCGCGTCAGAGAGAAGCCAGCGCGTCAGAGAGAAGCCAGCGCGTCAGAGAGAAGCCAGCGCGTCAGAGAGAGGCCAGAGCGTCAGAGAGAGGCCAGCGCGTGAGGGAGAGGCCAGCGCGTCAGAGAGAGGCCAGAGCGTCAGAGAGAGGCCAGCGCGTGAGGGAGAGGCCAGCGCGTGAGGGAGAGGCCAGCGCGTGAGGGAGAAGCCAACGCGACGGAGAGAAGCCAGCGCGTGAGGGAGAAGCCAGCGCGTGAGGGAGAAGCCAGCGCGTGAGGGAGAGGCCAGCGCGTCAGAGAGAAGCCAGCGCGACGGAGAGGCCAGCGCGTGAGGGAGAAGCCAGCGCGCGACGGAGAGGCCAGCGCGTCAGAGAGAAGCCAGCGCGTCAGAGAGAAGCCAGCGCGTGAGGGAGAGGCCAGCGCGTGAGGGAGAGGCCAGCACGCGACGGAGAGGCCAGCGCGTGAGGGAGAGGCCAGCGCGTGAGGGAGAGGCCAGCGCGTCAGAGAGAAGCCAGCGCGTGAGGGAGAGGCCAGCGCGTGAGGGAGAGGCCAGCGCGTCAGAGAGAAGCCAGCGCGTGAGGGAGAGGCCAGCGCGTCAGAGAGAAGCCAGCGCGTGAGGGAGAGGCCAGCGCGTGAGGGAGAGGCCAGCGCGTGAGGGAGAGGGAAGCGCATCAGAGAGAAGCCAGCGCGTCAGAGAGAAGCCAGCGCGTAAGAGAGAGGTCAGCGCGTCAGAGAGAAGCCAGCGCGTGAGGGAGAAGCCAGCGCGTCAGAGAGAAGCCAGCGCGTCAGAGAGAAGCCAGCGGGTCAGGGAGAGGCCAGCGCGTCAGAGAGAGGTCAGCGCGCCAGAGAGAAGCCAGCGTGTCAGAGAGAAGCCAGCGCGTCAGAGAGAAGCCAGCGCGTCAGAGAGAAGCCAGCGCGTGAGGGAGAAGCCAGCGCGTGAGGGAGAAGCCAGCGCGTCAGAGAGAAGCCAGCGCGTCAGAGAGAAGCCAGCGCGTGTGGGAGAGGGATGCGCGTGAGGGAGAAGCCAGCGCGTCAGAAAGAAGCCAGCGCGTGAGGGAGAGGCCAGTGAGTCAGAGAGAAGCCAGCGCGTGAGGGAGAGGCCAGCGCGTCAGGGAGAGGCCAGCGCGTCAGAGAGAGGCCAGCGCGTGAGGGAGAGGCCAGCGCGTGAGGGAGAGGCCAGCGCGTCAGGGAGAGGCCAGCGCGTCAGAGAGAAGTCAGCGCGTGAGGGAGAGGCCAGCGCGTCAGAGAGAGGCCAGCGCGTCAGAGAGAGGCCAGCGCGTCAGAGAGAGGCCAGCGCGTCAGAGAGAAGCCAGCGCGTGAGGGAGAAGCCAGCGCGTCAGAGAGAGGCCAGTGCGTCAGAGAGAAGCCAGCGCGTCAGAGAGAAGCCAGCGCGTGAGGGAGAAGCCAGCGCGTGAGGGAGAGGCCAGCGCGTCAGAGAGAGGCCAGTGCGTCAGAGAGAAGCCAGCGCGTCAGAGAGAGGCCAGCACGTCAGAGAGAGGCCAGCGCGTGAGGGAGAGGCCAGCACGTGAGGGAGAGGCCAGCGCGTCAGAGAGAGGCCAGCGCGTCAGAGAGAGGCCAGCGCGTCAGAGAGAGGCCAGCGCGTCAGAGAGAAGTCAGCGCGTGAGGGAGAGGCCAGTGCGTCAGAGAGAAGTCAGCGCGTGAGGGAGAGGCCAGTGCGTCAGAGAGAAGCCAGCGCGTCAGAGAGAGGCCAGCGCGTCAGAGAGAAGCCAGCGCGTGAGGGAGAGGCCAGTGCGTCAGAGAGAGGCCAGCGCGTCAGAGAGAGGCCAGCGCGTCAGAGAGAGGCCAGCGGGTCAGAGAGAAGTCAGCGCGTGAGGGAGAGGCCAGCGCGACAGAGAGAGGCCAGCGCGTCAGAGAGAAGTCAGCGCGTGAGGGAGAAGCCAGCGCGTCAGAGAGAGGCCAGCGCGTCAGAGAGAAGTCAGCGCGTGAGGGAGAAGCCAGCGCGACAGAGAGAGGCCAGCGCGTCAGAGAGAGGCCAGCGCATCAGAGAGAGGCCAGCGCGTCAGAGAGAAGCCAGCGCGTCAGAGAGAAGCCAGCGCGACAGAGAGAGGCCAGCGCGTGAGGGAGAGGCCAGTGCGTCAGAGAGAGGCCAGCGCGTCAGAGAGAGGCCAGCGCGTCAGAGAGAGGCCAGCGCGTCAGAGAGAAGTCAGCGCGTGAGGGAGAGGCCAGCGCGACAGAGAGAGGCCAGCGCGTCAGAGAGAAGTCAGCGCGTGAGGGAGAAGCCAGCGCGTCAGAGAGAGGCCAGCGCGTCAGAGAGAAGTCAGCGCGTGAGGGAGAAGCCAGCGCGACAGAGAGAGGCCAGCGCGTCAGAGAGAGGCCAGCGCGTCAGAGAGAGGCCAGCGCGTCAGAGAGAAGCCAGCGCGTCAGAGAGAAGCCAGCGCGTCAGAGAGAAGCCAGCGCGTCAGAGAGAGGCCAGAGCGTCAGAGAGAGGCCAGCGCGTGAGGGAGAGGCCAGCGCGTCAGAGAGAGGCCAGAGCGTCAGAGAGAGGCCAGCGCGTGAGGGAGAGGCCAGCGCGTGAGGGAGAGGCCAGCGCGTGAGGGAGAAGCCAACGCGACGGAGAGAAGCCAACGCGTGAGGGAGAGGCCAGCGCGTGAGGGAGAAGCCAGCGCGTCAGAGAGAAGCCAGCACGACGGAGAGAAGTCAGCGCGTGACGGAGAAGCCAACGCGACGGAGAGAAGTCAGCGCGTGACGGAGAAGCCAACGCGACGGAGAGAAACCAGCGCGACGGAGAGAAGCCAGTGCGACGGAGAGGCCAGCGCGTCATAGAGAAGCCAGTGCGTCATAGAGATGCCAGCGCGTGAGGGAGAGGCCAGCGCGTGAGGGAGAAGCCAGCGCGTCAGAGAGCAGTCAGCGCGTGAGGGAGAGGCCAGCGCGTGAGGGAGAGTCCAGCGCGTCAGAGAGAAGCCAGCGCGTGAGGGAGAGGCCAGCGCGTCAGAGAGCAGTCAGCGCGTGAGGGAGAGGCCAGCGCGTGAGGGAGAGTCCAGCGCGTCAGAGAGAAGCCAGCGCGTGAGGGAGAGGCCAGCGCGTGAGGGAGAGGCCAGCGCGTGAGGGAGAGTCCAGCGCGTCAGAGAGAAGCCAGCGCGTGAGGGAGAGGCCAGCGCGTGAGGGAGAGGCCAGCGCGTGAGGGAGAGTCCAGCGCGTCAGAGAGAAGCCAGCGCGTGAGGGAGAGGCCAGCGCGTGAGGGAGAGGCCAGCGCGTGAGGGAGAGTCCAGCGCGTCAGAGAGAAGCCAGCGTGTGAGGGAGAAGCCAGCGCGTGAGGGAGAGGCCAGTAAGTCAGAGAGAAGCCAGCGCGTCAGAGAGAAGCCAGCGCGTGAGGGAGAGGCCAGCGCGTGAGGGAGAGGCCAGCGCGTCAGAGAGAAGCCAGCGCGTGAGGGAGAGGCCAGTGCGTGAGGGAGAGGCCAGCGCGTGAGGGAGAGGCCAGTGCGTGAGGGAGAGGCCAGCGCGTGAGGGAGAGGCCAGCGCGTCAGAGAGAAGCCAGCGCGTGAGGGAGAGGCCAGCGCGTGAGGGAGAGGCCAGCGTGTGAGGGAGAAGCCAGCGCGTGAGGGAGAGGCCAGCGCGTGAGGGAGAGGCCAGCGCGTGAGGGAGAGGCCAGCGTGTGAGGGAGAAGCCAGCGCGTGAGGGAGAGGCCAGCGCGTGAGGGAGAAGCCAGCGCGTCAGAGAGAAGCCAGCGCGTGAGGGAGAGGCCAGCGCGTGAGGGAGAGGCCAGCGCGTCAGAGAGAAGCCAGCGCGTGAGGGAGAGGCCAGCGTGTGAGGGAGAAGCCAGCGCGTGAGGGAGAAGCCAGCGCGTGAGGGAGAGGCCAGCGCGTGAGGGAGAGGCCAGCGCGTGAGGGAGAGGCCAGCGCGTGAGGGAGAGGCCAGCGCGTGAGGGAGAGGCCAGCGCGTGAGGGAGAGGCCAGTGCGTGAGGGAGAGGCCAGCGCGTGAGGGAGAGGCCAGCGCGTGAGGGAGAAGCCAGCGCGTGAGGGAGAGGCCAGCGCGTCAGAGAGAAGCCAGCGCGTGAGGGAGAGGCCAGCGCGTGAGGGAGAGGCCAGCGCGTGAGGGAGAGGCCAGCGCGTGAGGGAGAAGCCAGCGCGTGAGGGAGAGGCCAGCGCGTGAGGGAGAAGCCAGCGCGTGAGGGAGAAGCCAGTGCGTGAGGGAGAAGCCAGCGCGTGAGGGAGAGGCCAGTGCGTCAGAGAGAAGCCAGCGCGTGAGGGAGAGGCCAGTGCGTGAGGGAGAGGCCAGCGCGTGAGGGAGAAGCCAGTGCGTCAGAGAGAGGCCAGCGCGTGAGGGAGAAGCCAGCGCGTGAGGGAGAAGCCAGCGTGTGAGGGAGAAGCCAGTGCGTCAGAGAGAGGCCAGCGCGTGAGGGAGAGGCCAGCGCGTGAGGGAGAGGCCAGCGCGTGAGGGAGAGGCCAGTGCGTCAGAGAGAGGCCAGCGCGTGAGGGAGAAGCCAGCGTGTGAGGGAGAAGCCAGTGCGTGAGGGAGAGGCCAGCGCGTGAGGGAGAGGCCAGTGCGTGAGGGAGAGGCCAGCGCGTGAGGGAGAGGCCAGCGCGTGAGGGAGAGGCCAGCGCGTGAGGGAGAGGCCAGCGTGTGAGGGAGAAGCCAGCGCGTGAGGGAGAGGCCAGCGTGTGAGGGAGAAGCCAGCGCGTGAGGGAGAGGCCAGCGCGTGAGGGAGAGGCCAGCACGTCAGAGAGAAGCCAGCGCGTGAGGGAGAAGCCAGTGCGTCAGAGAGAAGCCAGCGCGTGAGGGAGAGGCCAGCGCGTGAGGGAGAAGCCAGCGCGTGAGGGAGAGGCCAGTGCGTGAGGGAGAGGCCAGTGCGTCAGAGAGAGGCCAGCGCGTGAGGGAGAAGCCAGCGTGTGAGGGAGAAGCCAGTGCGTGAGGGAGAGGCCAGCGCGTGAGGGAGAGGCCAGTGCGTCAGGGAGAGGCCAGTGCGTGAGGGAGAGGCCAGCGCGTGAGGGAGAGGCCAGTGCGTCAGAGAGAGGCCAGCGCGTGAGGGAGAAGCCAGCGTGTGAGGGAGAAGCCAGTGCGTCAGGGAGAGGCCAGTGCGTGAGGGAGAGGCCAGCGCGTGAGGGAGAGGCCAGCGCGTGAGGGAGAGGCCAGCGTGTGAGGGAGAAGCCAGCGCGTGAGGGAGAGGCCAGCGTGTGAGGGAGAAGCCAGCGCGTGAGGGAGAGGCCAGCGCGTGAGGGAGAGGCCAGCGCGTGAGGGAGAAGCCAGCGTGTGAGGGAGAGGCCAGCGCGTGAGGGAGAGGCCAGCGCGTGAGGGAGAGGCCAGCGTGTGAGGGAGAGGCCAGCGCGTCAGAGAGAAGCCAGCGCGTGAGGGAGAGGCCAGCACGTCAGAGAGAAGCCAGCGCGTGAGGGAGAGGCCAGCGCGTGAGGGAGAGGCCAGCGCGTGAGGGAGAGGCCAGCGCGTCAGAGAGAAGCCAGCGCGTGAGGGAGAGGCCAGCGCGTGAGGGAGAGGCCAGCGCGTCAGAGAGAAGCCAGCGCGTGAGGGAGAGGCCAGCACGTCAGAGAGAAGCCAGCGCGTGAGGGAGAGGCCAGCGCGTGAGGGAGAAGCCAGCGCGTGAGGGAGAGGCCAGTGCGTCAGAGAGAAGCCAGCGCGTGAGGGAGAGGCCAGCGCGTGAGGGAGAAGCCAGCGCGTGAGGGAGAGGCCAGTGCGTGAGGTAGAGGCCAGCGCGTGAGGGAGAGGCCAGCGCGTGAGGGAGAAGCCAGTGCGTGAGGGAGAGGCCAGCGCGTGAGGGAGAAGCCAGTGCGTGAGGGAGAGGCCAGCGCGTGAGGGAGAAGCCAGTGCGTGAGGGAGAAGCCAGCGCGTGAGGGAGAGGCCAGCGCGTGAGGGAGAAGCCAGCGCGTGAGGGAGAGGCCAGTGCGTGAGGGAGAGGCCAGCGCGTGAGGGAGAGGCCAGCGCGTGAGGGAGAGGCCAGTGCGTGAGGGAGAAGCCAGCGCGTGAGGGAGAGGCCAGTGCGTGAGGGAGAGGCCAGCGCGTGAGGGAGAGGCCAGCGCGTGAGGGAGAGGCCAGTGCGTGAGGGAGAGGCCAGCGCGTCAGAGAGAGGCCAGTGCGTGAGGGAGAGGCCAGCGCGTCAGAGAGAAGCCAGCGCGTAAGGGAGAGGCCAGTGCGTGAGGGAGAGGCCAGCGCGTGAGGGAGAGGCCAGTGCGTGAGGGAGAGGCCAGCGCGTGAGGGAGAGGCCAGTGCGTGAGGGAGAAGCCAGCGTGTGAGGGAGAGGCCAGCGCGTGAGGGAGAAGCCAGCGCGTGAGGGAGAGGCCAGCGCGTGAGGGAGAGGCCAGCGCGTGAGGGAGAAGCCAGCGTGTGAGGGAGAGGCCAGCGCGTGAGGGAGAGGCCAGCGCGTGAGGGAGAGGCCAGCGCGTGAGGGAGAAGCCAGCGCGTGAGGGAGAGGCCAGCGCGTGAGGGAGAGGCCAGCGCGTGAGGGAGAAGCCAGCGTGTGAGGGAGAGGCCAGTGCGTGAGGGAGAAGCCAGCGTGTGAGGGAGAGGCCAGCGCGTGAGGGAGAGGCCAGCGTGTGAGGGAGAGGCCAGTGCGTGAGGGAGAAGCCAGCGCGTGAGGGAGAAGCCAGCGCGTGAGGGAGAAGCCAGCGCGTGAGGGAGAGGCCAGCGCGTGAGGGAGAAGCCAGCGTGTGAGGGAGAGGCCAGCGCGTGAGGGAGAGGCCAGCGTGTGAGGGAGAGGCCAGCGCGTGAGGGAGAAGCCAGCGCGTGAGGGAGAGGCCAGCGCATGAGGGAGAGGCCAGCGCATGAGGGAGAAGCCAGCGCGTGAGGGAGAGGCCAGCGCATGAGGGAGAAGCCAGCGCGTGAGGGAGAGGCCAGCACGTCAGAGAGAAGCCAGCGCGTGAGGGAGAGGCCAGTGCGTGAGGGAGAGGCCAGCGCGTGAGGGAGAGGCCAGTGCGTGAGGGAGAGGCCAGCGCGTGAGGGAGAGGCCAGCGTGTAAGGGAGAGGCCAGCGCGTGAGGGAGAGGCCAGCGCGTGAGGGAGAGGCCAGCGTGTAAGGGAGAGGCCAGCGTGTGAGGGAGAGGCCAGCGCGTGAGGGAGAGGCCAGTGCGTGAGGGAGAGGCCAGCGCGTGAGGGAGAAGCCAGCGTGTGAGGGAGAGGCCAGCGCGTGAGGGAGAGGCCAGTGCGTGAGGGAGAGGCCAGCGTGTGAGGGAGAGGCCAGTGCGTGAGGGAGAGGCCAGCGCGTGAGGGAGAGGCCAGTGCGTGAGGGAGAGGCCAGTGCGTGAGGGAGAGGCCAGCGCGTGAGGGAGAAGCCAGCGCGTGAGGGAGAAGCCAGCGTGTGAGGGAGAGGCCAGCACGTCAGAGAGAAGCCAGCGTGTGAGGGAGAAGCCAGCGCGTGAGGGAGAAGCCAGCGTGTGAGGGAGAGGCCAGCGTGTGAGGGAGAGGCCAGCGCGTGAGGGAGAGGCCAGCGTGTGAGGGAGAAGCCAGCGCGTGAGGGAGAAGCCAGCGTGTGAGGGAGAGGCCAGCGCGTGAGGGAGAGGCCAGCGCGTGAGGGAGAGGCCAGCGTGTGAGGGAGAGGCCAGCGCGTGAGGGAGAGGCCAGCGTGTGAGGGAGAGGCCAGCGTGTGAGGGAGAGGCCAGCGCGTGAGGGAGAGGCCAGCGCGTGAGGGAAAGGCCAGCGCGTGAGGGAGAGGCCAGCGCGTGAGGGAGAGAAGCCAGCGCGTGAGGGAGAGAAGCCAGCGCGTGAGGGAGAAGCCAGCGCGTGAGGGAGAGGCCAGCGCGTGTCAGAGAGAGGCCAGCGCGTGAGGGAGAAGCCAGCGCGTGAGGGAGAGGCCAGCGCGTGAGGGAGAGGCCAGCGCGTGAGGGAGAGGCCAGCGCGTCAGGGAGAGGCCAGCGCGTGAGGGAGAAGCCAGCGCGTGAGGGAGAGGCCAGCGCGTGAGGGAGAGGCCAGCGCGTGAGGGAGAGGCCAGCGCGTGAGGGAGAGGCCAGCGTGTGAGGGAGAAGCCAGCGCGTGAGGGAGAGGCCAGCGTGTGAGGGAGAAGCCAGCGCGTGAGGGAGAGGCCAGCGCGTGAGGGAGAGGCCAGCGCGTGAGGGAGAGGCCAGCGCGTGAGGGAGAGGCCAGCGTGTGAGGGAGAAGCCAGCGCGTGAGGGAGAGGCCAGCGCGTGAGGGAGAGGCCAGCGCGTGAGGGAGAGGCCAGCGCGTCAGAGAGAAGCCAGAGCGTGAGGGAGAGGCCAGCGCGTCAGAGAGAAGCCAGCGCGTGAGGGAGAGGCCAGCGCGTGAGGGAGAGGCCAGCGTGTGAGGGAGAAGCCAGCGCGTGAGGGAGAGGCCAGCGCGTGAGGGAGAAGCCAGCGCGTGAGGGAGAAGCCAGCGCGTGAGGGAGAAGCCAGCGCGTGAGGGAGAGGCCAGCGCGTGAGGGAGAAGCCAGCGCGTGAGGGAGAAGCCACGCGTGAGGGAGAAGCCAGCGCGTGAGGGAGAGGCCAGCGCGTGAGGGAGAGGCCAGCGCGTGAGGGAGAGGCCAGCGCGTGAGGGAGAGGCCAGCGCGTGAGGGAGAAGCCAGCGCGTCAGAGAGAAGCCAGTGCGACGGAGAGAAGACAGCGCGTCAGAGAGAAGCCAGTGCGACGGAGAGAAGACAGCGCGTGAGGGAGAAGCCAGCGCGGAAGAGAGAGGCCAGCGCGTGAGGGAGAAGCCAGCGCGTGAGGGAGAGGCCAGCACGTGAGGGAGAGGCCAGCGCGTGAGGGAGAGGCCAGCGCGTCAGGGAGAGGCCAGCACGTGAGGGAGAGGCCAGCGCGTGAGGGAGAGGCCAGCGCGTCAGAGAGAGGCCAGCGCGTCAGAGAGAAGACAGCGCGTGAGGGAGAAGCCAGCGCGTCAGAGAGAAGCCAGCGCGTCAGAGAGAAGACAGCGCGTGAGGGAGAAGCCAGCGCGTCAGAGAGAGGCCAGCGCGTGAGGGAGAAGCCAGCGCGTGAGGGAGAGGCCAGCGCGTGAGAGAGAAGCCAGCGCGTGAGGGAGAGGCCAGCGCGTGAGGGAGAGGCCAGCGTGTGAGGGAGAGGCCAGCGCGTGAGGGAGAGGCCAGCGTGTGAGGGAGAGGCCAGCGCGTGAGGGAGAGGCCAGTGCGTGAGGGAGAGGCCAGCGTGTGAGGGAGAGGCCAGCGCGTCAGAGAGAAGCCAGCGCGTGAAGGAGAAGCCAGCACGTGAGGGAGAGGCCAACGCGTCAGAGAGAAGCCAGTGCGACGGAGAGGCCAGCGCGTCAGAGAGAAGCCAGCGCGTCAGAGAGAAGCCAGCACGTGAGGGAGAGGCCAGCGAGTCATAGAGAAGCCAGCACGTGAGGGAGAGGCCAACGCGTCAGAGAGAAGCCAGCGCGTCATAGAGAAGCCAGCGCGTCAGAGAGAAGCCAGCGTGTGAGTGAGAGGCCAGCGTGTGAGGGAGAGGCCAGCGCGTCAGAGAGAAGCCAGTGCGACGGAGAGGCCAGCGCGTCAGAGAGAAGCCAGCGCGTCATAGAGAAGCCAGCGCGTCATAGAGAAGCCAGCGCGTGAGGGAGAGGCCAGCGTGTCATAGAGAAGCCAGCGCGTCATAGAGAAGCCAGCGCGTGAGGGAGAGGCCAGCGCGTGAGGGAGAACCCAGCGCGACAGAGAGAAGCCAGCGCGTGAGGGAGAACCCAGCGCGACAGAGAGAAGCCAGCGCGTGAGGGAGAGGCCAGCGCGTCAGAGAGAAGCCAGCGCGTCAGAGAGAAGCCAGCGCGTCATAGAGAAGCCAGCGCGTGAGGGAGAGGCTAGCGCGTCATAGAGAAGCCAGCGCGTCATAGAGAAGCCAGCGCGTCATAGAGAAGCCAGCGCGTCATAGAGAAGCCAGCGCGTGAGGGAGAACCCAGCGCGACAGAGAGAAGCCAGCGCGTGAGGGAGAACCCAGCGCGACAGAGAGAAGCCAGCGCGTCATAGAGAAGCCAGCGCGTCATAGAGAAGCCAGCGCGTGAGGGAGAACCCAGCGCGACAGAGAGAAGCCAGCGCGTGAGGGAGAACCCAGCGCGACAGAGAGAAGCCAGCACGTGAGGGAGAGGCCAGCGCGTGAGGGAGAGGCCAGCGCGTGAGGGAGAACCCAGCGCGTCAGAGAGAAGCCAGCGCGTGAGGGAGAGGCCAGCGCGTCAGAGAGAAGCCAGCACGTGAGGGAGAGGCCAGCGCGTCAGAGAGAGGCCAGCGCGTGAGGGAGAGGCCAGCGCGTGAGGGAGAAGCCAGTGTGTGAGGGAGAGGCCAGCGCGTCAGAGAGAGGCCAGCGCGTGAGGGAGAAGCCAGCGTGTGAGGGAGAGGCCAGCGCGTCAGAGAGAGGCCAGCGCGTGAGGGAGAAGCCAGCACGTGAGGGAGAGGCCAGCGCGTGAGGGAGAGGCCAGTGCGTGAGGGAGAGGCCAGTGCGACGGAGAGGCCAGCGCGTGAGGGAGAACCCAGCGCGTCAGAGAGAAGCCAGCGCGACAGAGAGAAGCCAGCGCGTGAGGGAGAACCCAGCGCGTCAGAGAGAAGCCAGCACGTCAGAGAGAAGCCAGCACGTGAGGGAGAGGCCAGTGCGACGGAGAGAAGCCAACACGTGAGGGAGAGGCCAGCGCGTGAGGGAGAGGCCAGCGCGTCAGAGAGAAGCCAGCACGTGAGGGAGAGGCCAGCGCGTCAGAGAGAGGCCAGCGCGTGAGGGAGAGGCCAGCGCGTGAGGGAGAGGCCAGTGCGACGGAGAGGCCAGCGCGTGAGGGAGAACCCAGCGCGTCAGAGAGAAGCCAGCACGTGAGGGAGAGGCCAGTGCGACGGAGAGAAGCCAACACGTGAGGGAGAGGCCAGCGCGTGAGGGAGAGGCCAGCGCGTCAGAGAGAAGCCAGCACGTGAGGGAGAGGCCAGCGCGTCAGAGAGAGGCCAGCGCGTGAGGGAGAGGCCAGCGCGTGAGGGAGAAGCCAGTGTGTGAGGGAGAGGCCAGCGCGTCAGAGAGAGGCCAGCGCGTGAGGGAGAAGCCAGCGTGTGAGGGAGAGGCCAGCGCGTCAGAGAGAGGCCAGCGCGTGAGGGAGAAGCCAGCACGTGAGGGAGAGGCCAGCGCGTGAGGGAGAGGCCAGTGCGTGAGGGAGAGGCCAGTGCGACGGAGAGGCCAGCGCGTGAGGGAGAACCCAGCGCGTCAGAGAGAAGCCAGCGCGACAGAGAGGCCAGCACGTCAGGGAGAACCCAGCGCGCCAGAGAGAAGCCAGCGCGACAGAGAGGCCAGCACGTGAGGGAGAAGCCAGCGCGTCAGAGAGAAGCCAGCGCGTGAGGGAGAAGCCAGCGCGTCAGAGAGAAGCCAGCGCGTGAGGGAGAGGCCAGTGCGACGGAGAGGCCAGCGCGTCAGAGAGAAGCCAGCGCGTCAGAGAGAAGCCAGCACGTCAGAGAGAAGCCAGCACGTGAGGGAGAGGCCAGCGCGTCAGAGAGAAGCCAGCGCGTGAGGGAGAGGCCAGCGCGTGAGGGAGAAGCCAGCGCGTCAGAGAGAAGCCAGTGCGACGGAGAGGCCAGCGCGTCAGAGAGAAGCCAGCACGTGAGGGAGAAGCCAGCGCGTGAGGGAGAAGCCAGCGCGTGAGGGAGAGGCCAGCGCGTCAGAGAGAAGCCAGTGCGACGGAGAGGCCAGCGCGTCAGAGAGAAGCCAGCACGTGAGGGAGAGGCCAGCGCGTGAGGGAGAAGCCAGCGCGTCAGAGGAAGCCAGTGCGACGGAGAGGCCAGCGCGTCAGAGAGAAGCCAGCACGTGAGGGAGAGGCCAGCGCGTGAGGGAGAAGCCAGCGCGTCAGAGAGAAGCCAGCGTGTGAGGGAGAGGCCAGCGTGTGAGGGAGAGGCCAGCGCGTGAGGGAGAAGCCAGCGCGTCAGAGAGAAGCCAGCACGTGAGGGAGAGGCCAGCGCGTCAGAGAGAAGCCAGCACGTGAGGGAGAGGCCAGCGCGTCAGAGAGAAGCCAGTGCGACGGAGAGGCCAGCGCGTCAGAGAGAAGCCAGCACGTGAGGGAGAGGCCAGCGCGTGAGGGACAGGCCAGCGCGTCAGAGAGAGGCCAGCGCGTGAGGGAGAGGCCAGCGCGTGAGGGAGAGGCCAGCGCGTCAGAGAGAAGCCAGCGCGTGAGGGAGAAGCCAGCGCGTGAGGGAGAAGCCAGCGCGTGAGGGAGAAGCCAGCGCGTCAGAGAGAAGCCAGCGCGTGAGGGAGAGGCCAGCGTGTGAGAGAGAAGCCAGCGCGTGAGAGAGAAGCCAGCGCGTCATAGAGAAGCCAGCGCGTCAGAGAGAAGCCAGCGCGTGAGGGAGAAGCCAGCGCGTGAGGGAGAAGCCAGCGTGTGAGAGAGAAGCCAGCGCGTGAGAGAGAAGCCAGCGCGTCAGAGAGAAGCCAGCGCGTGAGGGAGAAGCCAGCGCGTGAGGGAGAAGCCAGCGCGTGACAGAGAAGCCAGCGCGTGACAGAGAAGCCAGCGCGTGAGAGAGAAGCCAGCGCGTGAGAGAGAAGCCAGCGCGTCAGAGAGAAGCCAGCGCGTGAGGGAGAGGCCAGCGTGTGAGAGAGAAGCCAGCGCGTGAGGGAGAAGCCAGCGCGTGAGGGAGAAGCCAGCGCGTGAGAGAGAAGCCAGCGCGTGAGGGAGAAGCCAGCGCGTGAGAGAGAAGCCAGCGCGTGAGAGAGAAGCCAGCGCGTCAGAGAGAAGCCAGCGCGTGAGGGAGAGGCCAGCGTGTGAGAGAGAAGCCAGCGCGTGAGAGAGAAGCCAGCGCGTCAGAGAGAAGCCAGCGCGTCAGAGAGAAGCCAGCGCGTGAGGGAGAGGCCAGCGCGTGAGGGAGAAGCCAGCGTGTGAGAGAGAAGCCAGCGCGTGAGAGAGAAGCCAGCGCGTCAGAGAGAAGCCAGCGCGTGAGGGAGAAGCCAGCGCGTGAGGGAGAAGCCAGCGCGTCAGAGAGAAGCCAGCGTGTGAGGGAGAGGCCAGCGTGTGAGGGAGAGGCCAGCGCGTCAGAGAGAAGCCAGCGCGTGAGGGAGAAGCCAGCGCGTGAGGGAGAAGCCAGCGCGTCAGAGAGAAGCCAGCGTGTGAGGGAGAGGCCAGCGTGTGAGGGAGAGGCCAGCGTGTGAGGGAGAGGCCAGCGCGTCAGAGAGAAGCCAGCGCGTGAGGGAGAGGCCAGCGCGTGAGGGAGAGGCCAGCGCGTGAGGGAGAGGCCAGCGCGTGAGGGAGAAGCCAGTGCGTGAGGGAGAAGCCAGCGCGTCAGAGAGAAGCCAGCGCGTCAGAGAGAAGCCAGCGCGTGAGAGAGAAGCCAGCGCGTCAGAGAGAAGCCAGCACGTGAGGGAGAAGCCAGCGCGTGAGGGAGAGGCCAGTGCGTCAGAGAGAAGCCAGCGCGTCAGAGAGAAGCCAGCGCGTGAGAGAGAAGCCAGCGCGTCAGAGAGAAGCCAGCACGTGAGGGAGAAGCCAGCGCGTGAGGGAGAGGCCAGCGCGTGAGGGAGAAGCCAGCGCGTCAGAGAGAAGCCAGCGTGTGAGGGAGAGGCCAGCGCGTCAGAGAGAAGCCAGCGCGTGAGGGAGAGGCCAGTGCGTCAGAGAGAAGCCAGCACGTGAGGGAGAAGCCAGCGCGTGAGGGAGAGGCCAGCGCGTGAGGGAGAAGCCAGCGCGTCAGAGAGAAGCCAGCGTGTGAGGGAGAGGCCAGCGCGTGAGGGAGAGGCCAGCGTGTGAGGGAGAGGCCAGCGCGTGAGGGAGAAGCCAGCGCGTCAGAGAGAAGCCAGCGTGTGAGGGAGAGGCCAGCGTGTGAGGGAGAGGCCAGCGCGTCAGAGAGAAGCCAGCGCGTGAGGGAGAGGCCAGCGCGTCAGAGAGAAGCCAGCGCGTGAGGGAGAGGCCAGCGTGTGAGGGAGAGGCCAGCGCGTGAGGGAGAGGCCAGTGCGTGAGGGAGAGGCCAGCGCGTGAGGGAGAGGCCAGTGCGTGAGGGAGAGGCCAGTGCGTGAGGGAGAAGCCAGCGCGTGAGGGAGAGGCCAGTGCGTGAGGGAGAGGCCAGTGCGTGAGGGAGTGGCCAGTGCGTCAGAGAGAAGCCAGCGTGTGAGGGAGAAGCCAGCGTGTGAGGGAGAGGCCAGTGCGTGAGGGAGAGGCCAGTGCGTGAGGGAGAGGCCAGCGCATGAGGGAGAGGCCAGTGCGTGAGGGAGAGGCCAGTGCGTGAGGGAGTGGCCAGTGCGTCAGAGAGAAGCCAGCGTGTGAGGGAGAAGCCAGCGTGTGAGGGAGAGGCCAGCGCGTGAGGGAGAAGCCAGCGCGTGAGGGAGAGGCCAGTGCGTCAGAGAGAAGCCAGCGCGTGAGGGAGAGGCCAGTGCGTGAGGGAGAAGCCAGCGTGTGAGGGAGAGGCCAGTGCGTGAGGGAGAGGCCAGCGCGTCAGAGAGAAGCCAGCGCGTGAGGGAGAGGCCAGCGTGTGAGGGAGAAGCCAGCGCGTGAGGGAGAGGCCAGCGCGTCAGAGAGAAGCCAGCGCGTGAGGGAGAGGCCAGCGCGTGAGGGAGAAGCCAGCGCGTGAGGGAGAGGCCAGCGCGTCAGAGAGAAGCCAGCGCGTGAGGGAGAGGCCAGCGCGTGAGGGAGAGGCCAGCGCGTGAGGGAGAAGCCAGCGCGTGAGGGAGAGGCCAGCGCGTGAGGGAGAAGCCAGCACGTGAGGGAGAGGCCAGCGCGTGAGGGAGAGGCCAGTGCGTCAGAGAGAAGCCAGCACGTGAGGGAGAGGCCAGCGCGTGAGGGAGAAGCCAGCGCGTCATAGAGAAGCCAGTGCGTGAGGGAGAGGCCAGCGCGTGAGGGAGAGGCCAGCGCGTGAGGGAGAGGCCAGCACGTGAGGGAGAGGCCAGCGCGTGAGGGAGAAGCCAGTGCGTCAGAGAGAAGCCAGCACGTGAGGGAGAGGCCAGTGCGTGAGGGAGAAGCCAGCGCGTGAGGGAGAAGCCAGCGCGTCATAGAGAAGCCAGTGCGTGAGGGAGAGGCCAGCGCGTGAGGGAGAGGCCAGCGCGTGAGGGAGAGGCCAGCACGTGAGGGAGAGGCCAGCGCGTGACGGAGAAGCCAGTGCGTCAGAGAGAAGCCAGCACGTGAGGGAGAGGCCAGCGCGTGACGGAGAAGCCAGTGCGTCAGAGAGAAGCCAGCGCGTGAGGGAGAGGCCAGCACGTGAGGGAGAGGCCAGTGCGTCAGAGAGAAGCCAGCACGTGAGGGAGAGGCCAGCGCGTGAGGGAGAGGCCAGCGCGTCAGAGAGAAGCCAGCGCGTGAGGGAGAGGCCAGCGCGTGACGGAGAAGCCAGTGCGTGAGGGAGAGGCCAGTGCGTCAGAGAGAAGCCAGCACGTGAGGGAGAAGCCAGCGCGTCAGAGAGAAGCCAGCGCGTGAGGGAGAGGCCAGCGCGTGAGGGAGAGGCCAGTGCGTCAGAGAGAAGCCAGCGCGTGAGGGAGAGGCCAGCGCGTCAGAGAGAAGCCAGCGCGTGAGGGAGAGGCCAGTGCGTCAGAGAGAAGCCAGCGCGTGAGGGAGAGGCCAGTGCGTCAGAGAGAAGCCAGCGCGTGAGGGAGAGGCCAGCGCGTGAGGGAGAGGCCAGTGCGTCAGAGAGAAGCCAGCGCGTGAGGGAGAGGCCAGCGCGTCAGAGAGAAGCCAGCGCGTGAGGGAGAAGCCAGCGTGTGAGGGAGAGGCCAGCGCGTGAGGGAGAGGCCAGCACGTCAGAGAGAAGCCAGCGTGTGAGGGAGAAGCCAGCACGTCAGAGAGAAGCCAGCGTGTGAGGGAGAAGCCAGCGCGTGAGGGAGAGGCCAGCGCGTGAGGGAGAAGCCAGCGCGTGAGGGAGAGGCCAGCGCGTGAGGGAGAAGCCAGCGCGTGAGGGAGAGGCCAGCGCGTGAGGGAGAGGCCAGCACGTCAGAGAGAAGCCAGCGCGTGAGGGAGAAGCCAGCACGTCAGAGAGAAGCCAGCGTGTGAGGGAGAAGCCAGCGCGTGAGGGAGAGGCCAGCGCGTGAGGGAGAAGCCAGCGCGTGAGGGAGAGGCCAGCGCGTGAGGGAGAGGCCAGCACGTCAGAGAGAAGCCAGCGCGTGAGGGAGAAGCCAGCGCGTGAGGGAGAGGCCAGCGCGTGAGGGAGAAGCCAGCGCGTGAGGGAGAGGCCAGCGCGTGAGGGAGAGGCCAGCACGTCAGAGAGAAGCCAGCGCGTGAGGGAGAAGCCAGCACGTCAGAGAGAAGCCAGCGTGTGAGGGAGAAGCCAGCGCGTGAGGGAGAGGCCAGCGCGTGAGGGAGAAGCCAGCGCGTGAGGGAGAGGCCAGCGCGTGAGGGAGAGGCCAGCACGTCAGAGAGAAGCCAGCGTGTGAGGGAGAGGCCAGCACGTCAGAGAGAAGCCAGCGCGTGAGGGAGAAGCCAGCGTGTGAGGGAGAGGCCAGCACGTCAGAGAGAAGCCAGCGCGTGAGGGAGAAGCCAGCACGTCAGAGAGAAGCCAGCGCGTGAGGGAGAAGCCAGCGCGTGAGGGAGAAGCCAGCGTGTGAGGGAGAGGCCAGCACGTCAGAGAGAAGCCAGCGCGTGAGGGAGAAGCCAGCACGTCAGAGAGAAGCCAGCACGTCAGAGAGAAGCCAGCGTGTGAGGGAGAGGCCAGCACGTCAGAGAGAAGCCAGCGCGTGAGGGAGAACCCAGCGCGTCAGAGAGAAGCCAGCGCGACAGAGAGAAGCCAGCGCGTGAGGGAGAACCCAGCACGTCAGAGAGAAGCCAGCACGTGAGGGAGAGGCCAGTGCGACGGAGAGAAGCCAACACGTGAGGGAGAGGCCAGCGCGTGAGGGAGAGGCCAGCGCGTCAGAGAGAAGCCAGCACGTGAGGGAGAGGCCAGCGCGTCAGAGAGAGGCCAGCGCGTGAGGGAGAGGCCAGCGCGTGAGGGAGAGGCCAGTGCGACGGAGAGGCCAGCGCGTGAGGGAGAACCCAGCGCGTCAGAGAGAAGCCAGCACGTGAGGGAGAGGCCAGTGCGACGGAGAGAAGCCAACACGTGAGGGAGAGGCCAGCGCGTGAGGGAGAGGCCAGCGCGTCAGAGAGAAGCCAGCACGTGAGGGAGAGGCCAGCGCGTCAGAGAGAGGCCAGCGCGTGAGGGAGAGGCCAGCGCGTGAGGGAGAAGCCAGTGTGTGAGGGAGAGGCCAGCGCGTCAGAGAGAGGCCAGCGCGTGAGGGAGAAGCCAGCGTGTGAGGGAGAGGCCAGCGCGTCAGAGAGAGGCCAGCGCGTGAGGGAGAAGCCAGCACGTGAGGGAGAGGCCAGCGCGTGAGGGAGAGGCCAGTGCGTGAGGGAGAGGCCAGTGCGACGGAGAGGCCAGCGCGTGAGGGAGAACCCAGCGCGTCAGAGAGAAGCCAGCGCGACAGAGAGGCCAGCACGTCAGGGAGAACCCAGCGCGCCAGAGAGAAGCCAGCGCGACAGAGAGGCCAGCACGTGAGGGAGAAGCCAGCGCGTCAGAGAGAAGCCAGCGCGTGAGGGAGAAGCCAGCGCGTCAGAGAGAAGCCAGCGCGTGAGGGAGAGGCCAGTGCGACGGAGAGGCCAGCGCGTCAGAGAGAAGCCAGCGCGTCAGAGAGAAGCCAGCACGTGAGGGAGAGGCCAGCGCGTCAGAGAGAAGCCAGCGCGTGAGGGAGAGGCCAGCGCGTGAGGGAGAAGCCAGCGCGTCAGAGAGAAGCCAGTGCGACGGAGAGGCCAGCGCGTCAGAGAGAAGCCAGCACGTGAGGGAGAAGCCAGCGCGTGAGGGAGAAGCCAGCGCGTCAGAGAGAAGCCAGTGCGACGGAGAGGCCAGCGCGTCAGAGAGAAGCCAGCACGTGAGGGAGAGGCCAGCGCGTGAGGGAGAAGCCAGCGCGTCAGAGAGAAGCCAGTGCGACGGAGAGGCCAGCGCGTCAGAGAGAAGCCAGCACGTGAGGGAGAGGCCAGCGCGTGAGGGAGAAGCCAGCGCGTCAGAGAGAAGCCAGCGTGTGAGGGAGAGGCCAGCGTGTGAGGGAGAGGCCAGCGCGTGAGGGAGAAGCCAGCGCGTCAGAGAGAAGCCAGCACGTGAGGGAGAGGCCAGCGCGTCAGAGAGAAGCCAGCACGTGAGGGAGAGGCCAGCGCGTCAGAGAGAAGCCAGTGCGACGGAGAGGCCAGCGCGTCAGAGAGAAGCCAGCACGTGAGGGAGAGGCCAGCGCGTGAGGGACAGGCCAGCGCGTCAGAGAGAGGCCAGCGCGTGAGGGAGAGGCCAGCGCGTGAGGGAGAGGCCAGCGCGTCAGAGAGAAGCCAGCGCGTGAGGGAGAAGCCAGCGCGTGAGGGAGAAGCCAGCGCGTGAGGGAGAAGCCAGCGCGTCAGAGAGAAGCCAGCGCGTGAGGGAGAGGCCAGCGTGTGAGAGAGAAGCCAGCGCGTGAGAGAGAAGCCAGCGCGTCAGAGAGAAGCCAGCGCGTCAGAGAGAAGCCAGCGCGTCAGAGAGAAGCCAGCGCGTGAGGGAGAGGCCAGCGTGTGAGAGAGAAGCCAGCGCGTGAGGGAGAAGCCAGCGCGTGAGGGAGAAGCCAGCGCGTGAGAGAGAAGCCAGCGCGTGAGGGAGAAGCCAGCGCGTGAGAGAGAAGCCAGCGCGTGAGAGAGAAGCCAGCGCGTCAGAGAGAAGCCAGCGCGTGAGGGAGAGGCCAGCGTGTGAGAGAGAAGCCAGCGCGTGAGAGAGAAGCCAGCGCGTCAGAGAGAAGCCAGCGCGTCAGAGAGAAGCCAGCGCGTGAGGGAGAGGCCAGCGCGTGAGGGAGAAGCCAGCGTGTGAGAGAGAAGCCAGCGCGTGAGAGAGAAGCCAGCGCGTCAGAGAGAAGCCAGCGCGTGAGGGAGAAGCCAGCGCGTGAGGGAGAAGCCAGCGCGTCAGAGAGAAGCCAGCGTGTGAGGGAGAGGCCAGCGTGTGAGGGAGAGGCCAGCGTGTGAGGGAGAGGCCAGCGCGTCAGAGAGAAGCCAGCGCGTGAGGGAGAAGCCAGCGCGTGAGGGAGAAGCCAGCGCGTCAGAGAGAAGCCAGCGTGTGAGGGAGAGGCCAGCGCGTGAGGGAGAGGCCAGCGTGTGAGGGAGAGGCCAGCGCGTCAGAGAGAAGCCAGCGCGTGAGGGAGAGGCCAGCGCGTGAGGGAGAGGCCAGCGCGTCAGAGAGAAGCCAGCACGTGAGGGAGAAGCCAGCGCGTGAGGGAGAGGCCAGTGCGTCAGAGAGAAGCCAGCGCGTGAGAGAGAAGCCAGCGCGTCAGAGAGAAGCCAGCACGTGAGGGAGAAGCCAGCGCGTGAGGGAGAGGCCAGCGCGTGAGGGAGAAGCCAGCGCGTCAGAGAGAAGCCAGCGTGTGAGGGAGAGGCCAGCGTGTGAGGGAGAGGCCAGCGCGTCAGAGAGAAGCCAGCGCGTGAGGGAGAAGCCAGCGTGTGAGGGAGAGGCCAGTGCGTGAGGGAGAGGCCAGTGCGTGAGGGAGTGGCCAGTGCGTCAGAGAGAAGCCAGCGTGTGAGGGAGAGGCCAGCGTGTGAGGGAGAGGCCAGCGCGTCAGAGAGAAGCCAGCGCGTGAGGGAGAAGCCAGCGTGTGAGGGAGTGGCCAGTGCGTCAGAGAGAAGCCAGCGTGTGAGGGAGAAGCCAGCGCGTGAGGGAGAAGCCAGCGCGTCAGAGAGAAGCCAGCGTGTGAGGGAGAGGCCAGCGCGTGAGGGAGAAGCCAGCGCGTCAGAGAGAAGCCAGCGCGTGAGGGAGAGGCCAGCGCGTGAGGGAGAGGCCAGCGCGTGAGGGAGAGGCCAGTGCGACGGAGAGAAGCCAGCGCGTGAGGGAGAGGCCAGCGCGTGAGGGAGAGGCCAGCGCGTCAGAGAGAAGCCAGCGTGTGAGGGAGAGGCCAGCGCGTGAGGGAGAGGCCAGCGCGTGAGGGAGAAGCCAGCGCGTCAGAGAGAAGCCAGCGTGTGAGGGAGAGGCCAGCGCGTGAGGGAGAAGCCAGCACGTGAGGGAGAGGCCAGCGCGTGAGGGAGAGGCCAGTGCGTCAGAGAGAAGCCAGCACGTGAGGGAGAGGCCAGCGCGTGAGGGAGAGGCCAGCACGTGAGGGAGAGGCCAGCGCGTGAGGGAGAAGCCAGTGCGTCAGAGAGAAGCCAGCACGTGAGGGAGAAGCCAGCGCGTCATAGAGAAGCCAGTGCGTGAGGGAGAGGCCAGCGCGTGAGGGAGAGGCCAGCGCGTGAGGGAGAGGCCAGCACGTGAGGGAGAGGCCAGCGCGTCAGAGAGAAGCCAGCACGTGAGGGAGAGGCCAGCGCGTGAGGGAGAAGCCAGCGCGTGAGGGAGAAGCCAGCGCGTCATAGAGAAGCCAGTGCGTGAGGGAGAGGCCAGCGCGTGAGGGAGAGGCCAGCGCGTGAGGGAGAGGCCAGCGCGTGACGGAGAAGCCAGCGCGTGAGGGAGAAGCCAGCGCGTCATAGAGAAGCCAGTGCGTGAGGGAGAGGCCAGCGCGTGAGGGAGAGGCCAGCGCGTGAGGGAGAGGCCAGCACGTGAGGGAGAGGCCAGCGCGTGACGGAGAAGCCAGTGCGTCAGAGAGAAGCCAGCACGTGAGGGAGAAGCCAGCGCGTCAGAGAGAAGCCAGCACGTGAGGGAGAGGCCAGCGCGTGAGGGAGAAGCCAGCGCGTGAGGGAGAGGCCAGCGCGTGAGGGAGAGGCCAGTGCGTCAGAGAGAAGCCAGCACGTGAGGGAGAGGCCAGCGCGTGAGGGAGAAGCCAGCGCGTGAGGGAGAGGCCAGCGCGTGAGGGAGAAGCCAGCGCGTCATAGAGAAGCCAGTGCGTGAGGGAGAGGCCAGCGCGTGAGGGAGAGGCCAGCGCGTGAGGGAGAAGCCAGCACGTGAGGGAGAAGCCAGCGCGTCAGAGAGAAGCCAGCGCGTGAGGGAGAGGCCAGCGCGTGAGGGAGAGGCCAGCGCGTGAGGGAGAAGCCAGCGCGTGAGGGAGAGGCCAGCGCGTGAGGGAGAGGCCAGCGCGTGAGGGAGAAGCCAGCGCGTGAGGGAGAGGCCAGCGCGTGAGGGAGAGGCCAGCGCGTGAGGGAGAAGCCAGCGTGTGAGGGAGAGGCCAGCGCGTGAGGGAGAGGCCAGCGCGTGAGGGAGAGGCCAGCGCGTGAGGGAGAAGCCAGCGTGTGAGGGAGAGGCCAGCGCGTGAGGGAGAGGCCAGCGCGTGAGGGAGAGGCCAGCGCGTGAGGGAGAGGCCAGTGCGACGGAGAGAAGCCAGCGCGTGAGGGAGAAGCCAGCGCGTGAGGGAGAAGCCAGCGTGTGAGGGAGAAGCCAGCGCGTGAGGGAGAGGCCAGTGCGTCAGAGAGAAGCCAGCGTGTGAGGGAGAAGCCAGCGCGTGAGGGAGAGGCCAGCGCGTGAGTGAGAGGCCAGTGCGACGGAGAGAAGCCAGCGCGTGAGGGAGAGGCCAGTGCGTGAGGGAGAAGCCAGCGCGTGAGGGAGAAGCCAGCGCGTGAGGGAGAGGCCAGTGCGTCAGAGAGAAGCCAGCGTGTGAGGGAGAAGCCAGCGCGTGAGGGAGAGGCCAGCGCGTGAGGGAGAGGCCAGTGCGACGGAGAGAAGCCAGCGCGTGAGGGAGAGGCCAGCGCGTGAGGGAGAAGCCAGCGCGTCAGAGAGAGGCCAGCGTGTGAGGGAGAAGCCAGCGCGTGAGGGAGAGGCCAGCGCGTGAGTGAGAGGCCAGCGCGTGAGGGAGAAGCCAGCGTGTGAGGGAGAGGCCAGCGCGTGAGGGAGAGGCCAGCGCGTGAGGGAGAGGCCAGCGCGTGAGGGAGAGGCCAGTGCGACGGAGAGAAGCCAGCGCGTGAGGGAGAAGCCAGCGCGTGAGGGAGAAGCCAGCGTGTGAGGGAGAAGCCAGCGCGTGAGGGAGAGGCCAGTGCGTCAGAGAGAAGCCAGCGTGTGAGGGAGAGGCCAGCGCGTGAGGGAGAGGCCAGCGCGTGAGGGAGAGGCCAGCGCGTGAGGGAGAGGCCAGTGCGACGGAGAGAAGCCAGCGCGTGAGGGAGAAGCCAGCGCGTGAGGGAGAAGCCAGCGTGTGAGGGAGAAGCCAGCGCGTGAGGGAGAGGCCAGCGCGTGAGTGAGAGGCCAGCGCGTGAGGGAGAGGCCAGCGCGTGAGGGAGAAGCCAGCGCGTGAGGGAGAAGCCAGCGTGTGAGGGAGAGGCCAGCGCGTGAGGGAGAGGCCAGCGCGTGAGGGAGAAGCCAGCGCGTGAGGGAGAGGCCAGCGCGTGAGGGAGAAGCCAGCGCGTCAGAGAGAGGCCAGCGTGTGAGGGAGAGGCCAGCGCGTGAGGGAGAGGCCAGCGTGTGAGGGAGAAGCCAGCGTGTGAGGGAGAAGCCAGCGTGTGAGGGAGAGGCCAGCGCGTGAGGGAGAGGCCAGCGCGTCAGAGAGAAGCCAGCGCGTGAGGGAGAGGCCAGTGCGACGGAGAGAAGCCAGCGTGTGAGGGAGAGGCCAGCG
Source organism: Scyliorhinus torazame (assembly GCF_047496885.1). Taxonomy (NCBI): domain Eukaryota; kingdom Metazoa; phylum Chordata; class Chondrichthyes; order Carcharhiniformes; family Scyliorhinidae; genus Scyliorhinus; species Scyliorhinus torazame. The sequence goes on along the minus strand of NC_092716.1, from coordinate 103,008,126 downwards.
CGTGAGGGAGAGGCCAGTGCGTCAGAGAGAAGCCAGCGTGTGAGGGAGAGGCCAGCGTGTGAGGGAGAAGCCAGCGTGTGAGGGAGAGGCCAGCGCGTGAGGGAGAGGCCAGCGCGTCAGAGAGAAGCCAGCGCGTGAGGGAGAGGCCAGTGCGACGGAGAGAAGCCAGCGCGTGAGGGAGAGGCCAGCGCGTGAGGGAGAGGCCAGCGCGTCAGAGAGAAGCCAGCGCGTGAGGGAGAGGCCAGTGCGACGGAGAGAAGCCAGCGCGTGAGGGAGAGGCCAGTGCGACGGAGAGAAGCCAGCGCGTGAGGGAGAGGCCAGCGCGTGAGGGAGAAGCCAGCGTGTGAGGGAGAGGCCAGCGCGTGAGGGAGAGGCCAGCGCGTGAGGGAGAGGCCAGTGCGTGAGGGAGAGGCCAGCGCGTGAGGGAGAGGCCAGTGCGTGAGGGAGAGGCCAGCGCGTGAGGGAGAGGCCAGTGCGTGAGGGAGAGGCCAGCGCGTGAGGGAGAGGCCAGTGCGTGAGGGAGAGGCCAGCGCGTGAGGGAGAGGCCAGTGCGTGAGGGAGAGGCCAGCGCGTGAGGGAGAGGCCAGTGCGTGAGGGAGAGGCCAGCGCGTGAGGGAGAGGCCAGCGCGTGAGGGAGAGGCCAGTGCGTGAGGGAGAGGCCAGCGCGTGAGGGAGAGGCCAGTGCGTGAGGGAGAGGCCAGCGCGTCAGAGAGAGGCCAGCGCGTGAGGGAGAGGCCAGCGCGTGAGGGAGAGGCCAGTGCGTGAGGGAGAGGCCAGCGCGTGAGGGAGAAGCCAGCGCGTGAGGGAGAGGCCAGCGCGTCAGAGAGAGGCCAGCGCGTGAGGGAGAGGCCAGCGCGTGAGGGAGAGGCCAGCGCGTCAGAGAGAAGCCAGCGCGTGAGGGAGAGGCCAGCGCGTGAGGGAGAGGCCAGCGCGTCAGAGAGAAGCCAGCGCGTGAGGGAGAGGCCAGCGCGTGAGGGAGAGGCCAGCGCGTGAGGGAGAGGCCAGCGCGTCAGAGAGAAGCCAGCGTGTGAGGGAGAGGCCAGCGTGTGAGGGAGAGGCCAGCGCGTCAGAGAGAAGCCAGCGTGTGAGGGAGAGGCCAGTGCGTGAGGGAGAGGCCAGCGCGTGAGGGAGAGGCCAGCGCGTGAGGGAGAAGCCAGTGCGTGAGGGAGAAGCCAGTGCGTGAGGGAGAGGCCAGCGCGTGAGGGAGAGGCCAGCGCGTGAGGGAGAGGCCAGCGCGTCAGAGAGAGGCCAGCGCGTGAGGGAGAGGCCAGCGCGTGAGGGAGAAGCCAGTGCGTGAGGGAGAGGCCAGCGCGTGAGGGAGAAGCCAGCGCGTGAGGGAGAGGCCAGCGTGTGAGGGAGAGGCCAGCGTGTGAGGGAGAGGCCAGCGTGTGAGGGAGAGGCCAGCGCGTCAGAGAGAGGCCAGCGCGTGAGGGAGAGGCCAGCGCGTGAGGGAGAGGCCAGCGCGTGAGGGAGAGGCCAGCGCGTGAGGGAGAAGCCAGCGCGTCAGAGAGAGGCCAGCGCGTGAGGGAGAGGCCAGCGCGTGAGGTAGAAGCCAGCGCGTGAGGGAGAGGCCAGTGCGTCAGAGAGAAGCCAGCGCGTGAGGGAGAGGCCAGCGCGTCAGAGAGAGGCCAGCGCGTGAGGGAGAGGCCAGCGCGTCAGAGAGAAGCCAGCGCGTGAGGGAGAGGCCAGCGCGTGAGGGAGAGGCCAGCGCGTCAGAGAGAAGCCAGCGCGTGAGGGAGAGGCCAGTGCGTCAGAGAGAAGCCAGCGCGTGAGGGAGAGGCCAGCGCGTCAGAGAGAAGCCAGCGCGTGAGGGAGAAGCCAGCGTGTGAGGGAGAGGCCAGCGCGTGAGGGAGAAGCCAGCGCGTGAGGGAGAGGCCAGCGCGTGAGGGAGAGGCCAGCGCGTGAGGGAGAGGCCAGCGCGTGAGGGAGAGGCCAGCGCGTGAGGGAGAGGCCAGCGCGTGAGGGAGAGGCCAGCGCGTGAGGGAGAGGCCAGTGCGTGAGGGAGAAGCCAGCACGTCAGAGAGAAGCCAGCGTGTGAGGGAGAAGCCAGCGCGTGAGGGAGAGGCCAGCGCGTGAGGGAGAAGCCAGCGCGTGAGGGAGAGGCCAGCGCGTGAGGGAGAGGCCAGCGCGTGAGGGAGAAGCCAGCACGTCAGAGAGAAGCCAGCGCGTGAGGGAGAAGCCAGCGTGTGAGGGAGAGGCCAGCACGTCAGAGAGAAGCCAGCACGTCAGAGAGAAGCCAGCGCGTGAGGGAGAAGCCAGCGCGTGAGGGAGAAGCCAGCGTGTGAGGGAGAGGCCAGCACGTCAGAGAGAAGCCAGCGCGTGAGGGAGAGGCCAGCACGTCAGAGAGAAGCCAGCGCGTGAGGGAGAAGCCAGCGTGTGAGGGAGAGGCCAGCGCATGAGGGAGAGGCCAGTGCGTGAGGGAGAAGCCAGCACGTCAGAGAGAAGCCAGCGTGTGAGGGAGAAGCCAGCGCGTGAGGGAGAGGCCAGCGCGTGAGGGAGAAGCCAGCGCGTGAGGGAGAGGCCAGCGCGTGAGGGAGAGGCCAGCACGTCAGAGAGAAGCCAGCGTGTGAGGGAGAAGCCAGCGCGTGAGGGAGAAGCCAGCGTGTGAGGGAGAGGCCAGCACGTCAGAGAGAAGCCAGCGCGTGAGGGAGAAGCCAGCGTGTGAGGGAGAGGCCAGCACGTCAGAGAGAAGCCAGCGTGTGAGGGAGAAGCCAGCGCGTGAGGGAGAAGCCAGCGCGTGAGGGAGAGGCCAGCGCGTGAGGGAGAAGCCAGCGCGTGAGGGAGAGGCCAGCGCGTGAGGGAGAGGCCAGCGCGTGAGGGAGAAGCCAGCGCGTCAGAGAGAAGCCAGCGCGTCAGAGAAAAGCCAGCGCGTGAGGGAGAGGCCAGCACGTGAGGGAGAGGCCAGCGTGAGGGAGAGGCCAGCGCGTGAGGGAGAAGCCAGCGCGTGAGGGAGAAGCCAGCGCGTCAGAGAGAAGCCAGCGCGTGAGGGAGAGGCCAGCGCGTGAGGGAGAGAAGCCAGCGCGTGAGGGAGAGAAGCCAGCGCGTGAGGGAGAAGCCAGCGCGTGAGGGAGAGGCCAGCGCGTGTCAGAGAGAGGCCAGCGCGTGAGGGAGAAGCCAGCGCGTCAGGGAGAGGCCAGCGCGTGAGGGAGAAGCCAGCGCGTGAGGGAGAGGCCAGCGCGTGAGGGAGAAGCCAGCGCGTGAGGGAGAGGCCAGCGCGTGAGGGAGAAGCCAGCGCGTGAGGGAGAAGCCAGCGCGTGAGGGAGAAGCCAGCGCGTGAGGGAGAGGCCAGCGCGTGAGGGAGAGGCCAGCGCGTGAGGGAGAAGCCAGCGCGTGAGGGAGAAGCCAGCACGTGAGGGAGAGGCCAGCGCGTGAGGGAGAGGCCAGCGCGTGAGGGAGAGGCCAGCGCGTGAGGGAGAGGCCAGCGCGTGAGGGAGAGGCCAGCGCTTGAGGGAGATGCCAGCGCGTCAGAGAGAGGCCAGCGCGTGAGGGAGAGGCCAGCGCGTGAGGGAGAGGCCAGCGCGTGAGGGAGAGGCCAGCGCGTGAGGGAGAGGCCAGCGCGTGAGGGAGAGGCCAGCGCGTCAGAGAGAGGCCAGCGCGTGAGGGAGAGGCCAGCGCGTCAGAGAGAGGCCAGCGCGTGAGGGAGAAGCCAGCACGTGAGGGAGAGGCCAGCGCGTGAGGGAGAGGCCAGCGCGTGAGGGAGATGCCAGCGCGTCAGAGAGAGGCCAGCGCGTGAGGGAGAGGCCAGCGCGTCAGAGAGAGGCCAGCGCGTGAGGGAGAGGCCAGCGCGTGAGGGAGAGGCCAGCGCGTCAGAGAGAGGCCAGCGCGTGAGGGAGAGGCCAGCGCGTCAGAGAGAGGCCAGCGCGTGAGGGAGAGGCCAGCGCGTGAGGGAGAGGCCAGCGCGTGAGGGAGAGGCCAGCGCGTCAGAGAGAGTCCAGCGTGTGAGGGAGAGGCCAGCGCGTGAGGGAGAGGCCAGCGCGTCAGAGAGAGGCCAGCGTGTGAGGGAGAGGCCAGCGCGTCAGAGAGAGGCCAGCGCGTGAGGGAGAGGCCAGCGTGTGAGGGAGAAGCCAGCGCGTCAGAGAGAAGCCAGCGCGTGAGGGAGAGGCCAGCGCGTCAGAGAGAGGCCAGCGCGTCAGAGAGAGGCCAGCGCGTGAGGGAGAGGCCAGCGTGTGAGGGAGAAGCCAGCGCGTCAGAGAGAGGCCAGCGCGTCAGAGAGAGGCCAGCGTGTGAGGGAGAAGCCAGCGCGTCAGAGAGAGGCCAGCGCGTCAGAGAGAGGCCAGCGTGTGAGGGAGAGGCCAGCGTGTGAGGGAGAAGCCAGCGCGTCAGAGAGAAGCCAGCGTGTGAGGGAGAAGCCAGCGCGTCAGAGAGAGGCCAGCGCGTCAGAGAGAGGCCAGCGTGTGAGGGAGAGGCCAGCGTGTGAGGGAGAAGCCAGCGCGTCAGAGAGAAGCCAGCGCGTGAGGGAGAGGCCAGCGCGTCAGAGAGAGGCCAGCGCGTGAGGGAGAGACCAGCGCGTCAGAGAGAGGCCAGCGCGTCAGAGAGAAGCCAGCGTGTGAGGGAGAGGCCAGCGCGTGAGGGAGAGGCCAGCGTGTGAGGGAGAGGCCAGCGCGTGAGGGAGAGGCCAGCGCGTGAGGGAGAGGCCAGCGCGTGAGGGAGAGGCCAGCGCGTGAGGGAGAGGCCAGCGCGTGAGGGAGAGGCCAGCGCGTGAGGGAGAGGCCAGCGCGTCAGAGAGAGGCCAGCGCGTGAGGGAGAGGCCAGTGCGTGAGGGAGAGGCCAGTGCGACGGAGAGAAGCCAGCGCGTCAGAGAGAAGCCAGCGCGTGAGGGAGAGGCCAGTGCGACGGAGAGAAGCCAGCGCGTGAGGGAGAGGCCAGCGCGTCAGAGAGAGGCCAGCGCGTGAGGGAGAGGCCAGTGCGTGAGGGAGAGGCCAGTGCGACGGAGAGAAGCCAGCGCGTCAGAGAGAAGCCAGCGTGTGAGGGAGAAGCCAGCGTGTGAGGGAGAGGCCAGCGCGTGAGGGAGAGGCCAGTGCGTGAGGGAGAGGCCAGCGCGTCAGAGAGAGGCCAGCGCGTGAGGGAGAGGCCAGCGCGTCAGAGAGAAGCCAGCGCGTGAGGGAGAGGCCAGCGCGTGAGGGAGAAGCCAGCGCGTGAGGGAGAGGCCAGCGCGTCAGAGAGAGGCCAGCGCGTGAGGGAGAGGCCAGCGCGTGAGGGAGAAGCCAGCGCGTGAGGGAGAAGCCAGCGCGTGAGGGAGAGGCCAGCGCGTCAGAGAGAGGCCAGCGCGTGAGGGAGAGGCCAGCGCGTCAGAGAGAAGCCAGCGCGTGAGGGAGAGGCCAGCGCGTGAGGGAGAAGCCAGCGCGTGAGGGAGAGGCCAGCGCGTGAGGGAGAGGCCAGTGCGTGAGGGAGAGGCCAGTGCGTGAGGGAGAGGCCAGCGCGTGAGGGAGAGGCCAGTGCGTGAGGGAGAGGCCAGTGCGTGAGGGAGAAGCCAGCGCGTGAGGGAGAGGCCAGTGCGTGAGGGAGAGGCCAGTGCGTGAGGGAGAGGCCAGCGCGTCAGAGAGAGGCCAGCGCGTGAGGGAGAGGCCAGCGCGTGAGGGAGAAGCCAGCGCGTGAGGGAGAGGCCAGTGCGTGAGGGAGAGGCCAGCGCGTGAGGGAGAGGCCAGCGCGTCAGAGAGAGGCCAGCGCGTGAGGGAGAGGCCAGCGCGTCAGAGAGAAGCCAGCGCGTGAGGGAGAGGCCAGTGCGTGAGGGAGAGGCCAGCGCGTGAGGGAGAGGCCAGCGCGTGAGGGAGAGGCCAGTGCGTGAGGGAGAGGCCAGCGCGTCAGAGAGAGGCCAGCGCGTCAGAGAGAAGCCAGTGCGTGAGGGAGAGGCCAGCGCGTCAGAGAGAGGCCAGCGCGTGAGGGAGAGGCCAGCGTGTGAGGGAGAAGCCAGCGCGTCAGAGAGAAGCCAGCGCGTGAGGGAGAGGCCAGCGCGTCAGAGAGAGGCCAGCGCGTCAGAGAGAGGCCAGCGCGTGAGGGAGAGGCCAGCGTGTGAGGGAGAAGCCAGCGCGTCAGAGAGAGGCCAGCGCGTCAGAGAGAGGCCAGCGTGTGAGGGAGAAGCCAGCGCGTCAGAGAGAGGCCAGCGCGTCAGAGAGAGGCCAGCGTGTGAGGGAGAGGCCAGCGTGTGAGGGAGAAGCCAGCGCGTCAGAGAGAAGCCAGCGTGTGAGGGAGAAGCCAGCGCGTCAGAGAGAGGCCAGCGCGTCAGAGAGAGGCCAGCGTGTGAGGGAGAGGCCAGCGCGTGAGGGAGAGGCCAGCGCGTGAGGGAGAAGCCAGCGCGTCAGAGAGAAGCCAGCGCGTGAGGGAGAGGCCAGCGCGTCAGAGAGAGGCCAGCGCGTGAGGGAGAGACCAGCGCGTCAGAGAGAGGCCAGCGCGTCAGAGAGAAGCCAGCGTGTGAGGGAGAGGCCAGCGCGTGAGGGAGAGGCCAGCGTGTGAGGGAGAGGCCAGCGCGTGAGGGAGAGGCCAGCGCGTGAGGGAGAGGCCAGCGCGTGAGGGAGAGGCCAGCGCGTGAGGGAGAGGCCAGCGCGTCAGAGAGAGGCCAGCGCGTGAGGGAGAGGCCAGTGCGTGAGGGAGAGGCCAGTGCGACGGAGAGAAGCCAGCGCGTCAGAGAGAAGCCAGCGCGTGAGGGAGAGGCCAGTGCGTGAGGGAGAGGCCAGTGCGACGGAGAGAAGCCAGCGCGTCAGAGAGAGGCCAGCGCGTGAGGGAGAGGCCAGTGCGACGGAGAGAAGCCAGCGCGTCAGAGAGAGGCCAGCGCGTGAGGGAGAGGCCAGCGTGTGAGGGAGAGGCCAGTGCGACGGAGAGAAGCCAGCGCGTCAGAGAGAAGCCAGCGCGTCAGAGAGAGGCCAGCGCGTGAGGGAGAGGCCAGTGCGACGGAGAGAAGCCAGCGCGTCAGAGAGAAGCCAGCGTGTGAGGGAGAAGCCAGCGTGTGAGGGAGAGGCCAGCGCGTGAGGGAGAGGCCAGTGCGTGAGGGAGAGGCCAGCGCGTCAGAGAGAGGCCAGCGCGTGAGGGAGAGGCCAGCGCGTCAGAGAGAAGCCAGCGCGTGAGGGAGAGGCCAGCGCGTGAGGGAGAAGCCAGCGCGTCAGAGAGAAGCCAGCGCGTGAGGGAGAGGCCAGCGCGTCAGAGAGAGGCCAGTGCGTGAGGGAGAGGCCAGCGCGTGAGGGAGAAGCCAGCGCGTGAGGGAGAGGCCAGTGCGTGAGGGAGAGGCCAGTGCGTGAGGGAGAGGCCAGTGCGTGAGGGAGAGGCCAGCGCGTGAGGGAGAGGCCAGTGCGTGAGGGAGAGGCCAGCGTGTGAGGGAGAGGCCAGCGCGTCAGAGAGAGGCCAGCGCGTGAGGGAGAGGCCAGCGCGTGAGGGAGAAGCCAGCGCGTGAGGGAGAGGCCAGTGCGTGAGGGAGAGGCCAGTGCGTGAGGGAGAGGCCAGCGCGTCAGAGAGAGGCCAGCGCGTGAGGGAGAGGCCAGCGCGTCAGAGAGAAGCCAGCGCGTGAGGGAGAGGCCAGTGCGTGAGGGAGAGGCCAGTGCGTGAGGGAGAGGCCAGCGCGTCAGAGAGAGGCCAGTGCGTGAGGGAGAGGCCAGTGCGTGAGGGAGAGGCCAGCGCGTCAGAGAGAGGCCAGCGCGTGAGGGAGAGGCCAGCGCGTGAGGGAGAGGCCAGCGCGTGAGGGAGAAGCCAGCGCGTGAGGGAGAGGCCAGCGCGTGAGGGAGAGGCCAGTGCGTGAGGGAGAGGCCAGTGCGTGAGGGAGAGGCCAGCGCGTCAGAGAGAGGCCAGTGCGTGAGGGAGAGGCCAGTGCGTGAGGGAGAGGCCAGCGCGTCAGAGAGAGGCCAGCGCGTGAGGGAGAGGCCAGCGCGTGAGGGAGAGGCCAGTGCGTGAGGGAGAGGCCAGCGCGTGAGGGAGAGGCCAGCGCGTCAGAGAGAGGCCAGCGCGTGAGGGAGAGGCCAGCGCGTCAGAGAGAGGCCAGCGCGTGAGGGAGAGGCCAGTGCGTGAGGGAGAAGCCAGCGCGTGAGGGAGAGGCCAGTGCGTCAGAGAGAAGCCAGCGCGTCAGAGAGAAGCCAGCGCGTGAGGGAGAGGCCAGCGCGTGAGGGAGAGGCCAGCGCGTGAGGGAGAGGCCAGCGCGTGAGGGAGAGGCCAGCGCGTGAGGGAGAGGCCAGCGCGTGAGGGAGAGGCCAGCGCGTCAGAGAGAGGCCAGCGCGTGAGGGAGAGGCCAGCGTGTGAGGGAGAGGCCAGCGCGTGAGGGAAAGGCCAGCGCGTGAGGGAGAGGCCAGCGCGTGAGGGAGAGGCCAGCGCGTGAGGGAGAGGCCAGCGCGTCAGAGAGAGGCCAGCGCGTGAGGGAGAGGCCAGTGCGTGAGGGAGAGGCCAGCGCGTCAGAGAGAGGCCAGCGCGTGAGGGAGAGGCCAGCGCGTCAGAGAGAGGCCAGTGCGTGAGGGAGAGGCCAGTGCGTGAGGGAGAGGCCAGTGCGTGAGGGAGAGGCCAGCGCGTGAGGGAGAAGCCAGCGCGTGAGGGAGAGGCCAGCGCGTGAGGGAGAGGCCAGCGCGTCAGAGAGAGGCCAGCGCGTGAGGGAGAGGCCAGCGCGTCAGAGAGAGGCCAGCGCGTGAGGGAGAGGCCAGCGCGTGAGGGAGAGGCCAGCGCGTCAGAGAGAGGCCAGCGCGTGAGGGAGAGGCCAGCGCGTCAGAGAGAGGCCAGCGCGTGAGGGAGAGGCCAGCGCGTCAGAGAGAGGCCAGCGTGTGAGGGAGAGGCCAGTGCGTGAGGGAGAGGCCAGCGCGTGAGGGAGAGGCCAGCGCGTGAGGGAGAGGCCAGTGCGTGAGGGAGAGGCCAGCGCGTGAGGGAGAGGCCAGTGCGTGAGGGAGAAGCCAGCGCGTGAGGGAGAGGCCAGCGTGTGAGGGAGAGGCCAGCGCGTGAGGGAGAGGCCAGCGCGTGAGGGAGAGGCCAGTGCGTGAGGGAGAGGCCAGTGCGTGAGGGAGAAGCCAGCGCGTGAGGGAGAGGCCAGCGCGTCAGAGAGAGGCCAGCGCGTGAGGGAGAGGCCAGCGCGTCAGAGAGAAGCCAGCGCGACAGAGAGAAGCCAGCGCGACAGAGAGAAGCCAGCGCGACAGAGAGAAGCCAGCGCGTCAGAGAGAAGCCAGTGGGTGAGGGAGAGGCCAGAGCGTCAGAGAGAAGCCAGCGCGTGAGGGAGAGTCCAGCGCGTCAGAGAGAAGCCAGCGCGTGTGGGAGAGGCCAGCGCGTCAGAGAGAAGCCAGCGCGTGAGGGAGAGGCCAGTGCGTCAGAGAGAAGCCAGCGCGTCAGACAGAAGCCAGTGCGTCAGAGAGAAGCCAGCGCGTGAGGGAGAGGCCAGCGTGTCAGAGAGAAGCCAGCGCGTCAGAGAGAAGCCTGCGCGTGACGGAGAGGCCAGCGCGTCAGAGAGAAGCCAGTGACAGAGAGGCCAGCACGACAGAGAGAGGCCAGCACGACAGAGAGAAGCCAGCGCGACAGGGAGAGGCCAACGCGACAGAGAGAAGCCAGGGCGACAGAGAGAGGCCAGCGCGACAGAGAGAGGCCAGCGCGACAGAGAGAGGCCAGCGCGACAGAGAGAGGCCAGCGTGACAGAGAGAGGCCAGCGCGACAGGGAGAGGCCAGCGCGACAGAGAGAGGTCAGCGCGACAGAGAGCGGCCAGCGCGTGAGGGAGAGGCCAGCGCGACAGAGAGAGACCAGCGTGACACAGAGAGGCCAATGCGACAGAGAGGCCAGCGCGTGAGGGAGAGGCCAGCGCGACAGAGAGAGGCCAGTGCGACAGAGAGAGGCCAGTGCGACAGAGAGAGGCCAGCGCGACAGAGAGAGGCCAGCGTGACAGAGAGGCCAGCGCGACAGAGAGAGGCCAGCGCGACAGAGAAAGACCAGCGCGACACAGAGAGGCCAGCGCGACAGAGAGAGGCCAGCGCGTGAGGGAGAGGCCAACGCGTGAGGGAGAGGCCAACGCGACAGAGAGAGGCCATCGCGACAGAGAGAGGCCAGGGCGACAGAGAGAGGCCAGCGCGACAGAGAGAGGCCAGCGCGACAGAGAGAGGCCAGCGCGACAGAGAGAGGCCAGCGCGACAGAGAGAGGCCAGCGCGACAGAGAGAGGCCAGCGTGACAGAGAGGCCAGCGCGACAGAGAGAGGCCAGCGCGACAGAGAGAGGCCAGCGCGACAGAGAGAGGCCAGCGCGTGAGGGAGGGGCCAGCGCGTGAGGGAGAGGCCAGCGTGACACGAGTATGATTGAATTAGTTATGAGTGGGTTCAGAGCTCAAGAACTAAGAACAAAATTAGCAACAATACAAATGAATGAATTAATGTATTTGCCAGAAATTCTTTTGCCTGTTGTTTAAAAAACGGGTCAGTCCATTTAAAATAAATACGGAGTTTGATACAAAACCATTTGTTACTAATACTACGTAGCATGATGTCAACTGGTACATTACAGGGTAGAAGAATGGCTATATAATTCAGTAGGCTGACCTGCCATTCTTTGGTTGAGAGATCATTTAAAATTCAAAATGTGAAAAAAATGCCCAGTGAGCCAGTCAGTATCTGTGTGAGAAAGCTTAATGGCTCAGATGAGGAGGTAGACCCTCATCAGAACTCGAACACATAAGCAGAACAAACTGGAGAACCTGAACTCAGCATGGGTTAACACAGGCTAGAACGGTTGGTAGTGTATTGCTACAGGATAAACTGAGTTAATGGCGACCAATCCTGTTCTAACAGGATGTCAGCCCTCCCATTGATGAGTCTGTTGATGAATATAGTGCCCTATACTCAGCAGTATAGACCAGAAATGACACAGGCTCAGTCCTCAATTTCTCCCAAACTCATTAATTCCAATCAGAGCAGTGGTATTCAGTCTTTAACTAGCTGTGGGAAGGAGTGGAACAAATAAAACAACAATAATTTAACTTCAAGTGAGTTTTGAAAATCCCTGGAGCCTGAAACACTTTCTGCAAAGCAATGCTTAGAAACTCACAGCAAATTTGGCGAGGATATAGGCTCCGGCTCCCACTCCGATTCCAACAACACTTTTAAATCTACAATGAAATAAGACAACACATTTATCATAGAATTTACAGAGCAGAAGGAGGCCATTCGGCCCATCGAGTCTGCACCGGCTCTTGGAAAGAGCACCCCACCCAAGGTCAACACCTCTACCCCATCCCCATAACCCAGTAATCCCACCCAACACAAAGGGCAATTTTGGACACTGAGGGCAATTTATCATGGCCAATCCACCTAACCTGCACATCTTTGGACTGTGGGAGGAAACCGGAGCACCCGGAGGAAACCCACGCACACACGGGGAGGATGTGCAGACTCCGCACAGACAGTGACCCAAGCCGGAATCGAACCTGGGACCCTGGAGCTGTGAAGCAATTGTGCTAACCACTATGCTACCGTGCTGCCCTTTATGTTGAAATAAGTCATGTGACAACTTAGTCTGGACAACTTAGTCTGTATACATCCAAGATTTAATGTAGGATGACCAGGCCACCACCCAGCAGACACCAATACATTGGGGCTGCACACCATGTATCCAACCAAGTCTATGTACCATATATGTCTTCAACCCAATGTGACCATGGTACAGAATAATAACCTTTATTATTTTCACCAGTAGGCTTGCATTAACACTGCAATGAAGTTACTGTGAAAATCCCCTAGTTGCCACACTCCGGCGCCTGTTCGGGTACACAGAGGGAGAATTCAGAATGTCCAATTCACCTAACAAGCACGTCTTTCAGGACTTGGGGGAGGAAACCGGAGCACCCGGAGGAAACCCACGCAGACACGGGGGGAGAACGTGCAGACTCCGCAGAGACCGTGACCCAAGCAGGGAGTCAAACCCGGGTCCCTTGGGCTGTGAAGCAACAGTGCTAAACTGTGCTACTGTGCTGCCCAAGAAGGGGACCCAAACTAGACCTGTTCATCACAACATCCTCAACAAGTACCTTTGACAAGTGAAAACATTGTATCATCTTCCCTTTGCTTCATCCCTCCCCTCTCCCTTCATTCCATCCAATTTCACCCCATCAACTTTCCCCTTGTGCCACTCCTACCCAAGGAAATGATTTAGCCACTGTGGATGGGAATTTTTGTTCTGGCGGCAATACCCACCACAATATGCATGTCCAAAAGTACCACTGTTAGCAGCAGAATTACAGTAGGAAGGGAGCTGAGGGGATGCAGCCTGGACCATGTTGGGACTGCATAAATCATTAATTAGGCCACAAGTGAACATTGTGTGCAGTTCTGGTATCTTCATTACAGAAAGGGGTGTAGTTGCACTGGAGCTGGTATAGAAATTTACGAGATTGTTGCCAGGACTAGAAAATTGCAGCTCCGAGGAAAGATTGGATAGACTTGGGTCGCTCTTCTTGGAACAGAGGAGGCTGAGGGGAGATTTGATTGAGATGGGGAAATTGTGAGGGGCCTTGATGGAGCAGAAAGAGTAGACAAATGAAGCGTTCATGGCATTCAACCTCTTCCTCCAGAACATTAATTCACTTGCGAATTTGATTTCCTTAGTCTACTGGTATTTTCTCCTAGCTTTGAGCAGCTCACCTTGTTCCACCCTTCTTGCTTCTCAGTTAAATCCTTGTTCGCTCTCACCACCCAAGTATCATAAAAGTTTTCTCACTGCGAGACCTTCACTAATGTCCTCCCTCGGCCTCTGCATTGAACAATTTCTCATTGTTGTGATTTCAACCTCCATTTCAAATTATGTTCAATCTCTTCTCAGTTCACTGTCACCCTATTCTCACTTAATCTCTCCATAAAAATTCCCTAATCAATATTCACAACTGCCCCCTTGAACTTGCGATGGCCTTGAAATTCCCATCATATAAATTAAATATGAGACCATCTTTGATCACTTCTTAGTATCACCCTGCATTCACAATCCCCTTCAGGCTCCCAACCCTGCTTCCTTCTGTGTCCACCCCTGGAAATAATTCTTTCCCAGTTCACTTTTAATAGTAATTTCAAGGTCCCAACTGTTTAGTGTTTGGCCTTCTAGTCACCATCACATTTCTGTAACTACCAATCAGCTCAACTACATCCATACCTCTCCCTTTGATGCTCTATCATGATTAAACCATTACTGTCTCTCATGTGGCCATTTCCCCCATTTACAGCTCTCATCTCCGGTTCCTCAAGGTTGAGGAACACACACCTGATATGGCGGACAACTGATTTAGGCTATCACCTGTAGATCTGGTTGGCAACATGAATTAACTACCAGGTCCTGCTCTGCTGTGTTAAAACTGCTCACTATTCCAGGATCATAGAATCACAGAATCGCTACAGGGCAGAAGGAGGCCATTCGGCCCACCGGGCCTGCTCCGACCCTTTGAACAACCACACTGCCTAGGCCCAATCCCTATTCCTGCAACCCTGCCCTAAGGGGCAATTTAGCATGGCCAATCCACCTAACCTGCACATCTTTGAACTGTGGGAGGAAACCAGAGCACCCGGAGGAAACCCACGCAGACATGGGGAGAACGAGCAAACTCCACACAGACAGTTACCCAAGGTCGGAATTCCTCAGTTCCCTGAACTTGCATCTTTCTCTAGTTTCTCTCCTAGATTCCCTCATGACCTCACTAAATTAACCTCGTCAATGAGACCCACCTTCTCCCTCAATCTTATTTTCACTAAAATGCCAACCATGCAATTTCAATTCCTAGCTTCCATGTTAACTGATATTCTTAACAGTTCTCTGTCCTCAGATACTCTCCCATTCTCCAAATCAGCCATCACCATTATTCTCCTCAAAAAAACCTTTCACCATCTGTCCTCATAAATTACCGCCCAATCTCCATCTCTCTCAAAAGTCTACTGTAAATGTTGCTTCCCAAATCCATGTCCAACTTTCCCGGAACTCCTCGCCTGGTTTCATTCTCATCTATCCAGTCACAACCAGAGAATCACCTGCAATGATTTATCTCCCCACTCCCATACCATTACCTCTGGTATCCCCTAAGAATCTATCCTGGACCTTATTCCAGTTGTCTTCTGCATGCTTCCCTTTGAGGACATCATCTGAAAACAAGTATTAGTTCCCATGGCGACATTCGGCTCTACCTCACCACCACCTCTCTTGACTCCTCCATTCTCTCTAAACTTTCAGACTGATTGTCCAACATCCAGTATGGGATAAGCCATAGTCTTAAGTCCTCACTCCAAACTTCATTCTCTAGCTACTGACTCCCTACTTCTCTCCGGTTTTGTCTAAGGTTGAATGAGACATTTGTACATTGGTGTCACATTTGTCCCAAGATGAGCTTCTGGCAACATATCTATGCCATCATGAAGATCATCTACTATCATCTTGGTAATGTAGCCTAACATCATCCCTGCCTCAGCTCATCTTCTGTGGAAGCTCTCTAGCCTTGCACACTCCCTATCTCTGTAATCTCCTCCACCCTTACAACCCTCTATGATATCTGCCTTTCTCTAATTCTCACCTCTTGTGCATTCCCAATTTTACTCAATCCCTCACATGGCAGCTGTACCTTCAGATACTAAGGCCCTAAAGCTCTGGGATTCCGGCCATAAACTTTTCTGCCTCTCCCTTTTTCCTTTAATGTGCTGCTTAAAACCTTGATCAAGCTTTTGGTCATCTACCTTAAGATTTTCTGTGTGGGTCAATGCTAAATTTTGTTACGTAGCATTGATGTCCAAGTGTTTTGTGACATTTTACTACATTAAAGGTGCTATATAAATACTAGTTGGTGGTGGTGCTGGTGAGATCATAGATTTATAGAATAGAATTTATAGAATCCCTACAGTGCAGAAGGAGGTCATTTGGCACCCTATGAAACAGCACCCTGTCTCGGCCCACTCCCCCAACCTATCCCCGTAACCCCACCTACCCCGCACCTCTTTGGACACCACAGGGCAACTTAGCATGACCAATCCACCTAACCTGCACATTTTTGGGCTGAATCCGAACCTTAGCCCAGCCACTTCCAGTTTTGCAAGTGTTGTGAGGGCGGGCAACCAAAATGCTCACAGGAGGCATGTAGCAATTTAAATATTATAATGAGGCAGTGTGACTCCTATTTATCTACCATTTCAAAATTTAGAACCGGCTGGCTTAGTTTTATGGTCCTTCGGAACTCCAGCAGCTAAAAGAAAGTGAGAACTGTTGTATCCAGGAGGTAAGATCTTTCCGTTTCCCTGCTAGATTCAGTTTACTTCTTCGCCAACATCCTACAATAGAAATACCACCCATCCCCTCTCTCCTCAAACCAACCCCAATCTTCCCGCCTGCAGGTTCCTATCTGCCTCTATTATAGAACATAGAACATACAGTGCAGAAGGAGGCCATTCGGCCCATCGAGTCTGCACCGACCCACTTAAGCCCTCACCTCCACCCTATCCCCATAACCCAATAACCCCTCCTCACCTTTTTGGTCACTAAGGGCATTTTAGCAAGGCCAATCCACCTAACTTGCACTACTTTGGACTGTGGGAGGAAACCGGAGCACCCGGAGGAAACCCACGCAGACACGGGGAGAATGTGCAGACTCCGCACAGACAGTGACCCAGCGGGCAATCGAACCTGGGACCCTGGCGCTGTGAAGCCACAGTGCTAGCCACTTGTGCTACCATGCTGCCCTATTGTTTGATCTCCCTCACTTAGGCCCACATGACCTCCTCCAAAACCTGCTTTCCTGATGTTGCCTGGTAGTTCCATTTTCCGACAATCCCCGCTCAAGCCCCCCCAATCTTTCCTAGCTCTAAATTCCAATTTTCCCCACCCAATCCTACTCTTTCAGGTTCCTGACCTCAAACCAGACACACTCACTTAATCACCCACCACTCCCCACCATCTCCATATCCAGCCTGTGGTATTCATTAGATCCTGGATACTTAGCAACATACAATGTTTATTCGAGATATTGGGTGCTTAGCATATTGTGTTTATTAGGAGATAGTTAACATAGGACAACTTACCCAAAATGCTGAACTACACTTGGCAACATGGCAGCCAGCTGGTCCATGGTGGGGAACTGGTACCTGAGTAAAGGACCAGCACACAAAAGCAGTTAGTGAGGGAGAGACCCATCATTATATCAAATGACAAAAGAGGGTGCAGCTGGAGATAACATAATAAACAACAATGTACCACAAAGCTGACAGATGTTGGGAGACAAATAACAAAAGACAGGCGGCTGGATTCTCCATTCCTGAGATTAAGTGTTGACGCCGGGGCAGGATTCGTGGACTTCATGACAGCAAAACTGGCGCTACACCAGGGCCGATACAGTAACTGTCAAAGGGATAGCACCGGCACCAGGTGGAACCCAATCGATTCCAATAAGAAGCGGTGACAGATTCATCAGATTTGCGATTGATACCCACAGGCTGACAAGCTACAGCCGCAAATACACACTGCACTCACACCATTCCAGCTAACAAAATGGCAGCCAGGAGAGCAGTACTGCGCTTCACGGATGCTGCGAAGGAAACCCTCCTAGATGCTGTGGAGGAGAAGTGGGCCACCCTGTACCCCAGCCCAGGAAGGATGCTGCAAGCTGCCCGGGGACAGGTGGCAGAGGTGGTCAGCACCACCAATAACACCATCTGGACCGGCCTGCAGAGCAGGTAGAAAATGCACAATCTCCTCAGGGCAGCCAAGGTGAGTAGGCAGCACTGTGTCCCAGCACCAATCCCCATCCCAAACAGGGGCTAGGGCACGTATACGTGTTTTAATGTATATTTGTTTACATTAAACACTGTTACAACCTGCCAGATGGGTGTGAAGGTGTTGGCTGGGCCGGGAATCGTCGAGTGTGCCAGGATGGAGGTGCCGAGCACATGTCGTGCAGACGTATATGATGTGCAACTGATAGTCACATATTAGCTGCACGTCATCGAATGGAACCCCTTTCGGTTTCTGTAGAGCGGCCTATCAACTGCAGGTGCCTGTAGGGTGACATGCTTCGTATCGATCACCCTTTGGACATGGGGCATGTCAGCGATGATGGCGAACCCCGCTGCCCTGGCATCCTGGTGGGCTTGGTCCACATTGAAATGGATGTATTGTGCCAACTAGGCATATAGGGCCTCCGTGATGGCACGATGCAACTGTGCACCAAACTATGTGAGGTTCCGGACAGTTTATATATGAAAATAATATCTATCCAGGAGAACAATTTTTTTTAAAGAAAATATTTCATTGAGGCATTTATAATTTTAACAATTTTAACCATCAAAAATCAACAAAAACAAAGAACAATTAAAAAAAGTAATAATTTAGAGTACCCAATTCATTTTTTCAAATTAAGGGGCAATTTAGCGTGGCCAATCCACCTACTCTGCACATCTTTGGGTTTTGGGGGTGAAACCCACGCAAACAATGGGGGAATGTGCAAATTCCACACTGACAGTGTCTCAGAGCTGGGATCGAACCTGGGACCTCGGCGCCGTGGGCAGCAGTGCTATCCACTGAGCCACCGTGCTGCCCCCCAGGAGAACAATGTTAGCAGATACCATGGCAACACCATCATTTCTGAGTTCCCCTCCAAGTTACACACGATTTGTTTAAAAAATAGTTTTATTGAATTTTGAGCGGATGTGGATTGCTACGACAGGTAAGTGGGACTCACCCTGAGGGGAACTGCGAGGCATTTGGCTGCTGGCCTGGAGCATCCACATGGCACACAACAAAGTGTTTGGTAATTTCCTGCATGTCCTCAAAGTTGAAGAATGTATTGAAGCAGAGTTTATCTGGAAAAAAAAGGAAGTCAGTGGTGGCTTTACTATTGGCAGTTCCAGAGGATGCCAGAAGATTGAGAGCAACACTTGGTCAGTAATGCTGGACGAAAAGAAGAAAGACCAGTAAAATGAGTAAATCCATCCTTATTTTCATACTACTGCAGCTCTCACTGTACACAGAAAGTAGGCAGAACCCCAAGAATTTACCCTTCCCACAACTACATTTAATCCCAAAGTTCTCCAATATCTCAGTTGGTAACTCAAACTCTTGTCTTGTGGCGCACTGGTAGTGTCACTGCCTCTGAACCAAACGCTCTGGGTTCAAGTTACAGAAACACAATGCAAAATAGGAGCAGGGGTAGACCATTTGGTCCTACAAGCCTGCTCCCACATTCAATATTATTACGGCTGATCTTGGGCTTCAACTCCATCCCCCTACCCAATCTCCCTATATTCCTTGATTCACTGAGTGACCAAAAATATGTCCATCTGGCCCTGAAATGTTTTCAATGATGGAACATTTCATGAATGACTCAAAAAAAAACCCTTGGGCAGAGAATTCCAAATATTCACAACCACTTGACTGAAGTAATTTCTCCTCATCTCAGTGCGAAATGATTGAACCGTTGTCCTGAGTCTAAGTGACTTTGTAAGTCTCCAAAACGGCAGGCAGGAAGCGCACAATTACATCTAACCAGAATCAAGAGGTTCCATGCTTCCCAATCGTATGTATATAAATACAGAAGTTAATATGTCCTTCTGTGGCTCATTGTTAAAAGTCTTATAATAGGGTATTTCACATATGACCCTATCAGAAAATAGGATCAGAAATAGGTAATTAAGCCCCTTGAGCATGTTTTGTATCTGTGCTTGATCATGGCTCACTTGTAACTTAAATCCATTTACTCCCTTTGCTCCACATACCTTGACTACTCTGGGAAGGGGGGGGGGGGGGGGGGGCGCTGCTGGGGCATGGGGGCCTGTGGCCTGGCGGCAGGGGGAGGCCAGCGGTGAGGCTGCAGGGGGGTAGGCGGCGTGGAGGCAAGAGGGTCAGCAGCCGGGCAGCAGGAGGGCCAGCGACAGGCAGGTGGACTGGCAGCCGGGCGGTGGGAGCTGCTGGGTTGACTGCTGCTGGCGGCATGGGGGCTGGCAGCAGGGGGGGTTTGTGCCTGACGGCTGGCGGCTGGGCACCAGGAGGGCCGGTGGCACGGCGTCAGTGGCTGGTGGCAGAGGGCCAGTGGCTGGACAGCAGGGGCACCAGCAGTAGGGTGACTGGCGGCAGGGCGGCAGGTGGATGGGGGCAGCTGATGGTCGGGGCAGCTGGCGGGCAGCAGGAGAGCGGACTGTCTGGTGGGAAGAGGGGGTCTGGCTGCTGGGCAGCTGTGAGACTAGCTGCCAGGTGGCAGGGGACTGGCTGCCTGGTGGACTATCTGCCTGGTGGACGGATGGAGGACTGGCTGCCTGGTGGACGGATGGGGGGCTGGCTGCCAGGTGGCAGGGGACTGGCTGCCTGGTGGACGGATGGGGGACTATCTGCCTGGTGGACGGATGGGGGACTGACTGCCTGGTGGACGGATGGGGGACTGACTGCCTGGTGGACGGATGGGGGACTGGCTGCCTGGTGGACGGATGGGGGACTGGCTGCCTGGTGGACGGATGGGGGACTATCTGTCTGGTGGACGGATGGGGGACTGGCTGCCTGGTGGACGGATGGGGGGCTGGCTGCCAGGTGGCAGGGGACTGGCTGCCTGGTGGACGGATGGGGGACAATCTGCCTGGTGGACGGATGGGGGACTATCTGCCTGGTGGACGGATGGGGGACTATCTGCCTGGTGGACGGATGGGGGACTGGCTGCCTGGTGGACGGATGGGGGACTGACTGCCTGGTGGACGGATGGGAGACTGACTGCCTGGTGGATGGATGGGGACTGGCTGCCTGGTGGACGGATGGGGGACTGGCTGCCTGGTGGATGGATGGGGGACTGGCTGCCTGGTGGACGGATGGGGGACTGACTGCCTGGTGGACGGATGGGGGAACTGACTGCCTGGTGGATGGATGGGGACTAGCTGCCTGGTGGACAGATGGGGGACTGACTGCCTGGTGGATGGATGGGGGACTGGCTGCCTGGTGGACGGATGGGGGACTGACTGCCTGGTGGACGGATGGGGGACTGACTGCCTGGTGGATGGATGGGGGACTATCTGCCTGGTGGACGGATGGGGGACTATCTGCCTGGTGGACGGATGGGGGACTGGCTGCCTGGTGGACGGATGGGGGACTGACTGCCTGGTGGACGGATGGGGGACTGACTGCCTGGTGGATGGATGGGGGACTGACTGCCTGGTGGACGGATGGGGGACTGACTGCCTGGTGGACGGATGGGGACTAGCTGCCTGGTGGACGGATGGGGGACTGACTGCCTGGTGGACGGATGGGGGAACTGACTGCCTGGTGGATGGATGGGGACTAGCTGCCTGGTGGACGGATGGGGGACTGACTGCCTGGTGGATGGATGGGGGACTGGCTGCCTGGTGGACGGATGGGGGACTGACTGCCTGGTGGACGGATGGGGGACTGACTGCCTGGTGGATGGATGGGGGACTGACTGCCTGGTGGACGGATGGGGGACTGACTGCCAGGTGGACGGATGGGGGACTGACTGCCTGGTGGATGAATGGGGGACTGACTGCCTGGTGGACGGATGGGGGACTGACTGCCTGGTGGATGGATGGGGGACTGACTGCCTGGTGGACGGATGGGGGACTGACTGCCTGGTGGACGGATGGGGACTAGCTGCCTGGTGGACGGATGGGGGACTGACTGCCTGGTGGATGGATGGGGGACTGACTGCCTGGTGGATGGATGGGGACTAGCTGCCTGGTGGACGGATGGGGGACTGACTGCCTGGTGGATGGATGGGGGACTGGCTGCCTGGTGGACGGATGGGGGACTGACTGCCTGGTGGACGGATGGGGGACTGACTGCCTGGTGGACGGATGGGGGACTGACTGCCTGGTGGACGGATGGGGGACTGACTGCCTGGTGGACGGATGGGGGACTGACTGCCTGGTGGACGGATGGGGGACTGACTGCCTGGTGGATGGATGGGGGACTGACTGCCTGGTGGACGGATGGGAGACTGACTGCCTGGTGGATGGATGGGGGACTGACTGCCAGGTGGATGGATGGGGGACTGACTGCCTGGTGGATGGATGGGAGACTGACTGCCTGGTGGACGGATGGGGGACTGGCTGCCTGGTGGACGGATGGGGGTCTGACTGCCTGGTGGATGGATGGGGGACTGGCTGCCTGGTGGATGGATGGGGGACTGACTGCCTGGTGGACGGATGGAGGACTGACTGCCTGGCGGACGGATGGGGGACTGGCTGCCTGGTGGATGATTGGGGGACTGGCTGCCTGGTGGACGGATGGGGGACTGACTGCCTGGTGGATGGATGGGGGACTGACTGCCTGGTGGACGGATGGGGGACTGACTGCCTGGTGGACGGATGGGGGACTATCTGCCTGGTGGATGGATGGGTGACTGACTGCCTGGTGGATGGATGGGGGACTGGCTGCCTGGTGGATGGATGGGGGACTGACTGCCTGGTGGATGGATGGGGGACTGACTGCCTGGTGGATGGATGGGGGACTGACTGCCTGGCGGATGGATGGGGGACTGACTGCCTGGTGGACGGATGGGGGACTGGCTGCCTGGTGGATGGATGGGGGACTGACTGCCTGGTGGACGGATGGGGGACTATCTGCCTGGTGGACGGATGGGGGACTGGCTGCCTGGTGGACGGATGGGGGACTGGCTGCCTGGTGGACGGATGGGGGACTGACTGCCTGGTGGACGGATGGGGGATTGACTGCCTGGTGGATGGATGGGGGACTGACTGCCTGGTGGATGGATGGGGGACTGACTGCCTGGTGGATGGATGGGGGACTGACTGCCTGGTGGACGGATGGGGGACTGACTGCCTGGTGGATGGATGGGGGACTGACTGCCTGGTGGATGGATGGGGGACTGACTGCCTGGTGGACGGATGGGAGACTGACTGCCTGGTGGATGGATGGGGGACTGACTGCCTGGTGGATGGATGGGGGACTGACTGCCTGGTGGACGGATGGGGGACTATCTGCCTGGTGGAGGGATGGGGGACTGACTGCCTGGTGGATGGATGGGGGACTGACTGCCTGGTGGACGGATGGGAGACTGACTGCCTGGTGGATGGATGGGGGACTGACTGCCTGGTGGACGGATGGGGGACTGGCTGCCTGGTGGACGGATGGGGGACTGGCTGCCTGGTGGACGGATGGGGGACTATCTGCCTGGTGGACGGATGGGGGACTGGCTGCCTGGTGGACGGATGGGGGACTGACTGCCTGGTGGACGGATGGGAGACTGACTGCCTGGTGGATGGATGGGGACGAGCTGCCTGGTGGACGGATGGGAGACTGACTGCCTGGTGGATGGATGGGGACTGGCTGCCTGGTGGATGGATGGGGACTAGCTGCCTGGTGGACGGATGGGGGACTGGCTGCCTGGTGGACGGATGGGGGGCTGGCTGCCAGGTGGCAGGGGACTGGCTGCCTGGTGGACGGATGGGGGACAATCTGCCTGGTGGACGGATGGGGGACTATCTGCCTGGTGGACGGATGGGGGACTATCTGCCTGGTGGACGGATGGGGGACTGGCTGCCTGGTGGACGGATGGGGGACTGACTGCCTGGTGGATGGATGGGGGACTGACTGCCTGGTGGATGGATGGGGACTAGCTGCCTGGTGGACGGATGGGGGACTGACTGCCTGGTGGATGGATGGGGGACTGACTGCCTGGTGGATGGATGGGGACTAGCTGCCTGGTGGACGGATGGGGGACTGACTGCCTGGTGGATGGATGGGGGACTGGCTGCCTGGTGGACGGATGGGGGACTGACTGCCTGGTGGACGGATGGGGGACTGACTGCCTGGTGGACGGATGGGGGACTGACTGCGTGGTGGACGGATGGGGGACTGACTGCCTGGTGGACGGATGGGGGACTGACTGCCTGGTGGACGGATGGGGGACTGACTGCCTGGTGGACGGATGGGGGACTGACTGCCTGGTGGACGGATGGGGGACTGACTGCCTGGTGGATGGATGGGGGACTGACTGCCTGGTGGACGGATGGGGGACTGACTGCCTGGTGGATGGATGGGGGACTGACTGCCTGGTGGACGGATGGGAGACTGACTGCCTGGTGGATGGATGGGGGACTGACTGCCTGGTGGATGGATGGGGGACTGACTGCCTGGTGGATGGATGGGAGACTGACTGCCTGGTGGACGGATGGGGGACTGGCTGCCTGGTGGACGGATGGGGGTCTGACTGCCTGGTGGATGGATGGGGGACTGGCTGCCTGGTGGATGGATGGGGGACTGACTGCCTGGTGGACGGATGGAGGACTGACTGCCTGGCGGACGGATGGGGGACTGGCTGCCTGGTGGATGATTGGGGGACTGGCTGCCTGGTGGACGGATGGGGGACTGACTGCCTGGTGGATGGATGGGGGACTGACTGCCTGGTGGACGGATGGGGGACTGACTGCCTGGTGGACGGATGGGGGACTATCTGCCTGGTGGATGGATGGGTGACTGACTGCCTGGTGGATGGATGGGGGACTGGCTGCCTGGTGGATGGATGGGGGACTGACTGCCTGGTGGATGGATGGGGGACTGACTGCCTGGTGGATGGATGGGGGACTGACTGCCTGGCGGATGGATGGGGGACTGACTGCCTGGTGGACGGATGGGGGACTGGCTGCCTGGTGGATGGATGGGGGACTGACTGCCTGGTGGACGGATGGGGGACTATCTGCCTGGTGGACGGATGGGGGACTGGCTGCCTGGTGGATGGATGGGGGACTGGCTGCCTGGTGGACGGATGGGGGACTGACTGCCTGGTGGACGGATGGGGGATTGACTGCCTGGTGGATGGATGGGGGACTGACTGCCTGGTGGATGGATGGGGGACTGACTGCCTGGTGGATGGATGGGGGACTGACTGCCTGGTGGACGGATGGGGGACTGACTGCCTGGTGGATGGATGGGGGACTGACTGCCTGGTGGATGGATGGGGGACTGACTGCCTGGTGGACGGATGGGAGACTGACTGCCTGGTGGATGGATGGGGGACTGACTGCCTGGTGGATGGATGGGGGACTGACTGCCTGAAGGACGGATGGGGGACTATCTGCCTGGTGGAGGGATGGGGGACTGACTGCCTGGTGGATGGATGGGGGACTGACTGCCTGGTGGACGGATGGGAGACTGACTGCCTGGTGGATGGATGGGGGACTGACTGCCTGGTGGACGGATGGGGGACTGGCTGCCTGGTGGACGGATGGGGGACTGGCTGCCTGGTGGACGGATGGGGGACTATCTGCCTGGTGGACGGATGGGGGACTGGCTGCCTGGTGGACGGATGGGGGACTGACTGCCTGGTGGACGGATGGGAGACTGACTGCCTGGTGGATGGATGGGGACTGGCTGCCTGGTGGATGGATGGGGACTGGCTGCCTGGTGGATGGATGGGGACGAGCTGCCTGGTGGACGGATGGGAGACTGACTGCCTGGTGGATGGATGGGGACTGGCTGCCTGGTGGATGGATGGGGACTAGCTGCCTGGTGGACGGATGGGGGACTGGCTGCCTGGTGGACGGATGGGGGGCTGGCTGCCAGGTGGCAGGGGACTGGCTGCCTGGTGGACGGATGGGGGACAATCTGCCTGGTGGACGGATGGGGGACTATCTGCCTGGTGGACGGATGGGGGACTATCTGCCTGGTGGACGGATGGGGGACTGGCTGCCTGGTGGACGGATGGGGGACTGACTGCCTGGTGGACGGATGGGAGACTGACTGCCTGGTGGATGGATGGGGACTGGCTGCCTGGTGGACGGATGGGGGACTGGCTGCCTGGTGGATGGATGGGGGACTGGCTGCCTGGTGGACGGATGGGGGACTGACTGCCTGGTGGACGGATGGGGGAACTGACTGCCTGGTGGATGGATGGGGACTAGCTGCCTGGTGGACGGATGGGGGACTGACTGCCTGGTGGATGGATGGGGGACTGGCTGCCTGGTGGACGGATGGGGGACTGACTGCCTGGTGGATGGATGGGGGACTGACTGCCTGGTGGACGGATGGGGGACTGGCTGCCTGGTGGACGGATGGGGGACTGGCTGCCTGGTGGATGGATGGGGGACTGACTGCCTGGTGGACGGATGGGGGACTATCTGCCTGGTGGACGGATGGGGGACTGGCTGCCTGGTGGATGGATGGGGGACTGGCTGCCTGGTGGACGGATGGGGGACTGACTGCCTGGTGGACGGATGGGGGACTGGCTGCCTGGTGGACGGATGGGGGACTGGCTGCCTGGTGGACGGATGGGGGACTATCTGCCTGGTGGACGGATGGGGGACTGGCTGCCTGGTGGACGGATGGGGGACTGACTGCCTGGTGGACGGATGGGAGACTGACTGCCTGGTGGATGGATGGGGACGAGCTGCCTGGTGGACGGATGGGAGACTGACTGCCTGGTGGATGGATGGGGACTGGCTGCCTGGTGGATGGATGGGGACTAGCTGCCTGGTGGACGGATGGGGGACTGGCTGCCTGGTGGACGGATGGGGGGCTGGCTGCCAGGTGGCAGGGGACTGGCTGCCTGGTGGACGGATGGGGGACAATCTGCCTGGTGGACGGATGGGGGACTATCTGCCTGGTGGACGGATGGGGGACTATCTGCCTGGTGGACGGATGGGGGACTGGCTGCCTGGTGGACGGATGGGGGACTGACTGCCTGGTGGATGGATGGGGGACTGACTGCCTGGTGGATGGATGGGGACTAGCTGCCTGGTGGACGGATGGGGGACTGACTGCCTGGTGGATGGATGGGGGACTGACTGCCTGGTTGATGGATGGGGACTAGCTGCCTGGTGGACGGATGGGGGACTGACTGCCTGGTGGATGGATGGGGGACTGGCTGCCTGGTGGACGGATGGGGGACTGACTGCCTGGTGGACGGATGGGGGACTGACTGCCTGGTGGACGGATGGGGGACTGACTGCCTGGTGGACGGATGGGGGACTGACTGCCTGGTGGACGGATGGGGGACTGACTGCCTGGTGGACGGATGGGGGACTGACTGCCTGGTGGACGGATGGGGGACTGACTGCCTGGTGGACGGATGGGGGACTGACTGCCTGGTGGATGGATGGGGGACTGACTGCCTGGTGGACGGATGGGGGACTGACTGCCTGGTGGATGGATGGGGGACTGACTGCCTGGTGGACGGATGGGAGACTGACTGCCTGGTGGATGGATGGGGGACTGACTGCCTGGTGGATGGATGGGGGACTGACTGCCTGGTGGATGGATGGGAGACTGACTGCCTGGTGGACGGATGGGGGACTGGCTGCCTGGTGGACGGATGGGGGTCTGACTGCCTGGTGGATGGATGGGGGACTGGCTGCCTGGTGGATGGATGGGGGACTGACTGCCTGGTGGACGGATGGAGGACTGACTGCCTGGCGGACGGATGGGGGACTGGCTGCCTGGTGGATGATTGGGGGACTGGCTGCCTGGTGGACGGATGGGGGACTGACTGCCTGGTGGATGGATGGGGGACTGACTGCCTGGTGGACGGATGGGGGACTGACTGCCTGGTGGACGGATGGGGGACTATCTGCCTGGTGGATGGATGGGTGACTGACTGCCTGGTGGATGGATGGGGGACTGGCTGCCTGGTGGATGGATGGGGGACTGACTGCCTGGTGGATGGATGGGGGACTGACTGCCTGGTGGATGGATGGGGGACTGACTGCCTGGCGGATGGATGGGGGACTGACTGCCTGGTGGACGGATGGGGGACTGGCTGCCTGGTGGATGGATGGGGGACTGACTGCCTGGTGGACGGATGGGGGACTATCTGCCTGGTGGACGGATGGGGGACTGGCTGCCTGGTGGATGGATGGGGGACTGGCTGCCTGGTGGACGGATGGGGGACTGACTGCCTGGTGGACGGATGGGGGATTGACTGCCTGGTGGATGGATGGGGGACTGACTGCCTGGTGGATGGATGGGGGACTGACTGCCTGGTGGATGGATGGGGGACTGACTGCCTGGTGGACGGATGGGGGACTGACTGCCTGGTGGATGGATGGGGGACTGACTGCCTGGTGGATGGATGGGGGACTGACTGCCTGGTGGACGGATGGGAGACTGACTGCCTGGTGGATGGATGGGGGACTGACTGCCTGGTGGATGGATGGGGGACTGACTGCCTGGTGGACGGATGGGGGACTATCTGCCTGGTGGAGGGATGGGGGACTGACTGCCTGGTGGATGGATGGGGGACTGACTGCCTGGTGGACGGATGGGAGACTGACTGCCTGGTGGATGGATGGGGGACTGACTGCCTGGTGGACGGATGGGGGACTGGCTGCCTGGTGGACGGATGGGGGACTGGCTGCCTGGTGGACGGATGGGGGACTATCTGCCTGGTGGACGGATGGGGGACTGGCTGCCTGGTGGACGGATGGGGGACTGACTGCCTGGTGGACGGATGGGAGACTGACTGCCTGGTGGATGGATGGGGACTGGCTGCCTGGTGGATGGATGGGGACTGGCTGCCTGGTGGATGGATGGGGACGAGCTGCCTGGTGGACGGATGGGAGACTGACTGCCTGGTGGATGGATGGGGACTGGCTGCCTGGTGGATGGATGGGGACTAGCTGCCTGGTGGACGGATGGGGGACTGGCTGCCTGGTGGACGGATGGGGGGCTGGCTGCCAGGTGGCAGGGGACTGGCTGCCTGGTGGACGGATGGGGGACAATCTGCCTGGTGGACGGATGGGGGACTATCTGCCTGGTGGACGGATGGGGGACTATCTGCCTGGTGGACGGATGGGGGACTGGCTGCCTGGTGGACGGATGGGGGACTGACTGCCTGGTGGACGGATGGGAGACTGACTGCCTGGTGGATGGATGGGGACTGGCTGCCTGGTGGACGGATGGGGGACTGGCTGCCTGGTGGATGGATGGGGGACTGGCTGCCTGGTGGACGGATGGGGGACTGACTGCCTGGTGGACGGATGGGGGAACTGACTGCCTGGTGGATGGATGGGGACTAGCTGCCTGGTGGACGGATGGGGGACTGACTGCCTGGTGGATGGATGGGGGACTGGCTGCCTGGTGGACGGATGGGGGACTGACTGCCTGGTGGACGGATGGGGGACTGACTGCCTGGTGGATGGATGGGGGACTGACTGCCTGGTGGACGGATGGGGGACTGACTGCCTGGTGGACGGATGGGGGACTGACTGCCTGGTGGATGGATGGGGGACTGACTGCCTGGTGGACGGATGGGGGACTGACTGCCTGGTGGATGGATGGGGGACTGACTGCCTGGTGGACGGATGGGGGACTGACTGCCTGGTGGACGGATGAGGACTAGCTGCCTGGTGGACGGATGGGGGACTGACTGCCTGGTGGATGGATGGGGGACTGACTGCCTGGTGGATGGATGGGGACTAGCTGCCTGGTGGACGGATGGGGGACTGACTGCCTGGTGGATGGATGGGGGACTGGCTGCCTGGTGGACGGATGGGGGACTGACTGCCTGGTGGACGGATGGGGGACTGACTGCCTGGTGGACGGATGGGGGACTGACTGCCTGGTGGACGGATGGGGGACTGACTGCCTGGTGGACGGATGGGGGACTGACTGCCTGGTGGACGGATGGGGGACTGACTGCCTGGTGGACGGATGGGGGACTGACTGCCTGGTGGACGGATGGGGGACTGACTGCCTGGTGGACGGATGGGGGACTGACTGCCTGGTGGATGGATGGGGGACTGACTGCCTGGTGGACGGATGGGGGACTGACTGCCTGGTGGATGGATGGGGGACTGACTGCCTGGTGGACGGATGGGAGACTGACTGCCTGGTGGATGGATGGGGGACTGACTGCCTGGTGGATGGATGGGGGACTGACTGCCTGGTGGATGGATGGGAGACTGACTGCCTGGTGGACGGATGGGGGACTGGCTGCCTGGTGGACGGATGGGGGACTGACTGCCTGGTGGATGGATGGGGGACTGGCTGCCTGGTGGATGGATGGGGGACTGACTGCCTGGTGGACGGATGGAGGACTGACTGCCTGGCGGACGGATGGGGGACTGGCTGCCTGGTGGATGATTGGGGGACTGGCTGCCTGGTGGACGGATGGGGGACTATCTGCCTGGTGGACGGATGGGGGACTGGCTGCCTGGTGGACGGATGGGGGACTGACTGCCTGGTGGACGGATGGGAGACTGACTGCCTGGTGGATGGATGGGGACTGGCTGCCTGGTGGATGGATGGGGACTGGCTGCCTGGTGGATGGATGGGGACGAGCTGCCTGGTGGACGGATGGGAGACTGACTGCCTGGTGGATGGATGGGGACTGGCTGCCTGGTGGATGGATGGGGACTAGCTGCCTGGTGGACGGATGGGGGACTGGCTGCCTGGTGGACGGATGGGGGGCTGGCTGCCAGGTGGCAGGGGACTGGCTGCCTGGTGGACGGATGGGGGACAATCTGCCTGGTGGACGGATGGGGGACTATCTGCCTGGTGGACGGATGGGGGACTATCTGCCTGGTGGACAGATGGGGGACTGGCTGCCTGGTGGACGGATGGGGGACTGACTGCCTGGTGGACGGATGGGAGACTGACTGCCTGGTGGATGGATGGGGACTGGCTGCCTGGTGGACGGATGGGGGACTGGCTGCCTGGTGGATGGATGGGGGACTGGCTGCCTGGTGGACGGATGGGGGACTGACTGCCTGGTGGACGGATGGGGGAACTGACTGCCTGGTGGATGGATGGGGACTAGCTGCCTGGTGGACGGATGGGGGACTGACTGCCTGGTGGATGGATGGGGGACTGGCTGCCTGGTGGACGGATGGGGGACTGACTGCCTGGTGGACGGATGGGGGACTGACTGCCTGGTGGATGGATGGGGGACTGACTGCCTGGTGGACGGATGGGGGACTGACTGCCTGGTGGACGGATGGGGGACTGACTGCCTGGTGGATGGATGGGGGACTGACTGCCTGGTGGACGGATGGGGGACTGACTGCCTGGTGGATGGATGGGGGACTGACTGCCTGGTGGACGGATGGGGAACTGACTGCCTGGTGGACGGATGGGGACTAGCTGCCTGGTGGACGGATGGGGGACTGACTGCCTGGTGGATGGATGGGGGACTGACTGCCTGGTGGATGGATGGGGACTAGCTGCCTGGTGGACGGATGGGGGACTGACTGCCTGGTGGATGGATGGGGGACTGGCTGCCTGGTGGACGGATGGGGGACTGACTGCCTGGTGGACGGATGGGGGACTGACTGCCTGGTGGACGGATGGGGGACTGACTGCCTGGTGGACGGATGGGGGACTGACTGCCTGGTGGACGGATGGGGGACTGACTGCCTGGTGGACGGATGGGGGACTGACTGCCTGGTGGACGGATGGGGGACTGACTGCCTGGTGGACGGATGGGGGACTGACTGCCTGGTGGAAGGATGGGGGACTGACTGCCTGGTGGACGGATGGGGGACTGACTGCCTGGTGGATGGATGGGGGACTGACTGCCTGGTGGACGGATGGGAGACTGACTGCCTGGTGGATGGATGGGGGACTGACTGCCTGGTGGATGGATGGGGGACTGACTGCCTGGTGGATGGATGGGAGACTGACTGCCTGGTGGACGGATGGGGGACTGGCTGCCTGGTGGACGGATGGGGGACTGACTGCCTGGTGGATGGATGGGGGACTGGCTGCCTGGTGGATGGATGGGGGACTGACTGCCTGGTGGACGGATGGAGGACTGACTGCCTGGCGGACGGATGGGGGACTGGCTGCCTGGTGGATGATTGGGGGACTGGCTGCCTGGTGGACGGATGGGGGACTGACTGCCTGGTGGATGGATGGGGGACTGACTGCCTGGTGGACGGATGGGGGACTGACTGCCTGGTGGACGGATGGGGGACTATCTGCCTGGTGGATGGATGGGTGACTGACTGCCTGGTGGATGGATGGGGGACTGGCTGCCTGGTGGATGGATGGGGGACTGACTGCCTGGTGGATGGATGGGGGACTGACTGCCTGGTGGATGGATGGGGGACTGACTGCCTGGCGGATGGATGGGGGACTGACTGCCTGGTGGACGGATGGGGGACTGGCTGCCTGGTGGATGGATGGGGGACTGACTGCCTGGTGGACGGATGGGGGACTATCTGCCTGGTGGACGGATGGGGGACTGGCTGCCTGGTGGATGGATGGGGGACTGGCTGCCTGGTGGACGGATGGGGGACTGACTGCCTGGTGGACGGATGAGGGATTGACTGCCTGGTGGATGGATGGGGGACTGACTGCCTGGTGGATGGATGGGGGACTGACTGCCTGGTGGATGGATGGGGGACTGACTGCCTGGTGGACGGATGGGGGACTGACTGCCTGGTGGATGGATGGGGGACTGACTGCCTGGTGGATGGATGGGGGACTGACTGCCTGGTGGACGGATGGGAGACTGACTGCCTGGTGGATGGATGGGGGACTGACTGCCTGGTGGATGGATGGGGGACTGACTGCCTGGTGGACGGATGGGGGACTATCTGCCTGGTGGAGGGATGGGGGACTGACTGCCTGGTGGATGGATGGGGGACTGACTGCCTGGTGGACGGATGGGAGACTGACTGCCTGGTGGATGGATGGGGGACTGACTGCCTGGTGGATGGATGGGAGACTGACTGCCTGGTGGACAGATGGGAGACTGACTGCCTGGTGGACGGATGGGGGACTGATTGCCTGGTGGATGGATGGGGGACTGACTGCCTGGTGGACGGATGGGGGACTGACTGCCTGGTGGATGGATGGGAGACTGGCTGCCTGGTGGACGGATGGGAGACTGACTGCCTGGTGGATGGATGGAGACTAGCTGCCTGGTGGACGGATGGGAGACTGACTGCCTGGTGGATGGATGGGGACTAGCTGGCTGGTGGACGGATGGGGGACTGGCTGCCTGGTGGATGGATGGGGACTAGCTGCCTGGTGGATGGATGGGAGACTGACTGCCTGGTGGATGGATGGGAGACTGACTGCCTGGTGGACGGATGGGGGACTGGCTGCCTGGTGGACGGATGGGGGACTGACTGCCCGGTGGATGGATGGGGGACTGACTGCCTGGTGGATGGATGGGAGACTGACTGCCTGGTGGATGGATGGGGGACTGGCTGCCTGGTGGACGGATGGGGGACTGACTGCCTGGTGGATGGATGGGGGACTGGCTGCCTGGTGGATGGATGGGGGACTGACTGCCTGGTGGATGGATGGGGGACTGACTGCCTGGTGGATGGATGGGGGACTGGCTGCCTGGTGGATGGATGGGGGACTGGCTGCCTGGTGGACGGATGGGGGACTGGCTGCCTGGTGGACGGATGGGGGACTGACTGCCTGGTGGATGGATGGGGGACTGACTGCCTGGTGGATGGATGGGAGACTGACTGCCTGGTGGATGGATGGGGGACTGGCTGCCTGGTGGACGGATGGGGGACTGACTGCCTGGTGGATGGATGGGGGACTGACTGCCTGGTGGACGGATGGGGGACTGACTGCCTGGTGGATGGATGGGGACTGGCTGCCTGGTGGATGGATGGGGGACTGGCTGCCTGGTGGATGGATGGGGGACTGGCTGCCTGGTGGACAGATGGGAGACTGACTGCCTGGTGGACGGATGGGGGACTGACTGCCTGGTGGATGGATGGGGGACTGACTGCCTGGTGGATGGATGGGGGACTGACTGCCTGGTGGATGGATGGGGGACTGACTGCCTGGTGGATGGATGGGGGACTGGCTGCCTGGTGGATGGATGGGGGACTGACTGCCTGGTGGACAGATGGGGGACTGACTGCCTGGTGGATGGATGGGGGACTGGCTGCCTGGTGGATGGATGGGGGACTGACTGCCTGGTGGATGGATGGGGGACTGACTGCCTGGTGGATGGATGGGGGACTGACTGCCTGGTGGATGGATGGGGGACTGACTGCCTGGTGGATGGATGGGGGACTGACTGCCTGGTGGATGGATGGGGGACTGACTGCCTGGTGGATGGAAGGGGGACTGACTGCCTGGTGGATGGATGGGGGACTGACTGCCTGGTGGATGGATGGGGGACTGGCTGCCTGGTGGATGGATGGGGGACTGACTGCCTGGTGGACAGATGGGTGACTGACTGCCTGGTGGATGGATGGGGGACTGACTGCCTGGTGGACGGATGGGGGACTGGCTGCCTGGTGGATGGTTGGGGGACTGACTGCCTGGTGGATGGATGGGGGACTGACTGCCTGGTGGATGGATGGGGGACTGACTGCCTGGTGGATGGATGGGGGACTGGCTGCCTGGTGGATGGATGGGGGACTGACTGCCTGGTGGATGGATGGGGGACTGACTGCCTGGTGGATGGATGGGGGACTGACTGCCTGGTGGATGGATGGGGGACTGACTGCCTGGCGGATGGATGGGGGACTGACTGCCTGGTGGACGGATGGGGGACTGGCTGCCTGGTAAATGGATGGGGGACTGACTGCCTGGTGGACGGATGGGGGACTATCTGCCTGGTGGACGGATGGGGGACTGGCTGCCTGGTGGATGGATGGGGGACTGACTGCCTGGTGG
The DNA here is from genome assembly GCF_047496885.1 of Scyliorhinus torazame. Taxonomy (NCBI): domain Eukaryota; kingdom Metazoa; phylum Chordata; class Chondrichthyes; order Carcharhiniformes; family Scyliorhinidae; genus Scyliorhinus; species Scyliorhinus torazame. Next base: position 102,974,639 of record NC_092716.1, on the reverse strand, counting down.
ATGGATGGGGGACTGACTGCCTGGTGGACGGATGGGAGACTGACTGCCTGGTGGATGGATGGGGGACTGACTGCCTGGTGGATGGATGGGGGACTGACTGCCTGGTGGACGGATGGGGGACTATCTGCCTGGTGGAGGGATGGGGGACTGACTGCCTGGTGGATGGATGGGGGACTGACTGCCTGGTGGACGGATGGGAGACTGACTGCCTGGTGGATGGATGGGGGACTGACTGCCTGGTGGGCGGATGGGGGACTGGCTGCCTGGTGGACGGATGGGGGACTGGCTGCCTGGTGGACGGATGGGGGACTATCTGCCTGGTGGACGGATGGGGGACTGGCTCCCTGGTGGACGGATGGGGGACTGACTGCCTGGTGGACGGATGGGAGACTGACTGCCTGGTGGATGGATGGGGACGAGCTGCCTGGTGGACGGATGGGAGACTGACTGCCTGGTGGATGGATGGGGACTGGCTGCCTGGTGGATGGATGGGGACTAGCTGCCTGGTGGACGGATGGGGGACTGGCTGCCTGGTGGACGGATGGGGGGCTGGCTGCCAGGTGGCAGGGGACTGGCTGCCTGGTGGACGGATGGGGGACTGACTGCCTGGTGGATGGATGGGGGACTGACTGCCTGGTGGATGGATGGGGACTAGCTGCCTGGTGGACGGATGGGGGACTGACTGCCTGGTGGATGGATGGGGGACTGACTGCCTGGTGGATGGATGGGGACTAGCTGCCTGGTGGACGGATGGGGGACTGACTGCCTGGTGGACGGATGGGGGACTGACTGCCTGGTGGATGGATGGGGACTAGCTGCCTGGTGGACGGATGGGGGACTGACTGCCTGGTGGATGGATGGGGGACTGGCTGCCTGGTGGACGGATGGGGGACTGACTGCCTGGTGGACGGATGGGGGACTGACTGCCTGGTGGACGGATGGGGGACTGACTGCCTGGTGGACGGATGGGGGACTGACTGCCTGGTGGACGGATGGGGGACTGACTGCCTGGTGGACGGATGGGGGACTGACTGCCTGGTGGACGGATGGGGGACTGACTGCCTGGTGGACGGATGGGGGACTGACTGCCTGGTGGATGGATGGGGGACTGACTGCCTGGTGGATGGATGGGAGACTGACTGCCTGGTGGATGGATGGGGGACTGGCTGCCTGGTGGACGGATGGGGGACTGACTGCCTGGTGGATGGATGGGGGACTGACTGCCTGGTGGACGGATGGGGGACTGACTGCCTGGTGGATGGATGGGGACTGGCTGCCTGGTGGATGGATGGGGGACTGGCTGCCTGGTGGATGGATGGGGGACTGGCTGCCTGGTGGACAGATGGGAGACTGACTGCCTGGTGGACGGATGGGGGACTGACTGCCTGGTGGATGGATGGGGGACTGACTGCCTGGTGGATGGATGGGGGACTGACTGCCTGGTGGATGGATGGGGGACTGACTGCCTGGTGGATGGATGGGGGACTGGCTGCCTGGTGGATGGATGGGGGACTGACTGCCTGGTGGACAGATGGGGGACTGACTGCCTGGTGGATGGATGGGGGACTGGCTGCCTGGTGGATGGATGGGGGACTGACTGCCTGGTGGATGGATGGGGGACTGACTGCCTGGTGGATGGATGGGGGACTGACTGCCTGGTGGATGGATGGGGGACTGACTGCCTGGTGGATGGATGGGGGACTGACTGCCTGGTGGATGGATGGGGGACTGACTGCCTGGTGGATGGAAGGGGGACTGACTGCCTGGTGGATGGATGGGGGACTGACTGCCTGGTGGATGGATGGGGGACTGGCTGCCTGGTGGATGGATGGGGGACTGACTGCCTGGTGGACAGATGGGTGACTGACTGCCTGGTGGATGGATGGGGGACTGACTGCCTGGTGGACGGATGGGGGACTGGCTGCCTGGTGGATGGTTGGGGGACTGACTGCCTGGTGGATGGATGGGGGACTGACTGCCTGGTGGATGGATGGGGGACTGACTGCCTGGTGGATGGATGGGGGACTGGCTGCCTGGTGGATGGATGGGGGACTGACTGCCTGGTGGATGGATGGGGGACTGACTGCCTGGTGGATGGATGGGGGACTGACTGCCTGGTGGATGGATGGGGGACTGACTGCCTGGCGGATGGATGGGGGACTGACTGCCTGGTGGACGGATGGGGGACTGGCTGCCTGGTAAATGGATGGGGGACTGACTGCCTGGTGGACGGATGGGGGACTATCTGCCTGGTGGACGGATGGGGGACTGGCTGCCTGGTGGATGGATGGGGGACTGACTGCCTGGTGGATGGATGGGGGACTGACTGCCTGGTGGACGGATGGGAGACTGACTGCCTGGTGGATGGATGGGGGACTGACTGCCTGGTGGATGGATGGGGGACTGACTGCCTGGTGGACGGATGGGGGACTATCTGCCTGGTGGAGGGATGGGGGACTGACTGCCTGGTGGATGGATGGGGGACTGACTGCCTGGTGGACGGATGGGAGACTGACTGCCTGGTGGATGGATGGGGGACTGACTGCCTGGTGGGCGGATGGGGGACTGGCTGCCTGGTGGACGGATGGGGGACTGGCTGCCTGGTGGACGGATGGGGGACTATCTGCCTGGTGGACGGATGGGGGACTGGCTCCCTGGTGGACGGATGGGGGACTGACTGCCTGGTGGACGGATGGGAGACTGACTGCCTGGTGGATGGATGGGGACGAGCTGCCTGGTGGACGGATGGGAGACTGACTGCCTGGTGGATGGATGGGGACTGGCTGCCTGGTGGATGGATGGGGACTAGCTGCCTGGTGGACGGATGGGGGACTGGCTGCCTGGTGGACGGATGGGGGGCTGGCTGCCAGGTGGCAGGGGACTGGCTGCCTGGTGGACGGATGGGGGACTGACTGCCTGGTGGATGGATGGGGGACTGACTGCCTGGTGGATGGATGGGGACTAGCTGCCTGGTGGACGGATGGGGGACTGACTGCCTGGTGGATGGATGGGGGACTGACTGCCTGGTGGATGGATGGGGACTAGCTGCCTGGTGGACGGATGGGGGACTGACTGCCTGGTGGACGGATGGGGGACTGACTGCCTGGTGGATGGATGGGGACTAGCTGCCTGGTGGACGGATGGGGGACTGACTGCCTGGTGGATGGATGGGGGACTGGCTGCCTGGTGGACGGATGGGGGACTGACTGCCTGGTGGACGGATGGGGGACTGACTGCCTGGTGGACGGATGGGGGACTGACTGCCTGGTGGACGGATGGGGGACTGACTGCCTGGTGGACGGATGGGGGACTGACTGCCTGGTGGACGGATGGGGGACTGACTGCCTGGTGGACGGATGGGGGACTGACTGCCTGGTGGACGGATGGGGGACTGACTGCCTGGTGGATGGATGGGGGACTGACTGCCTGGTGGACGGATGGGGGACTGACTGCCTGGTGGATGGATGGGGGACTGACTGCCTGGTGGACGGATGGGAGACTGACTGCCTGGTGGATGGATGGGGGACTGACTGCCTGGTGGATGGATGGGGGACTGACTGCCTGGTGGACGGATGGGAGACTGACTGCCTGGTGGATGGATGGGAGACTGACTGCCTGGTGGATGGATGGGAGACTGACTGCCTGGTGGACGGATGGGGGACTGGCTGCCTGGTGGACGGATGGGGGTCTGACTGCCTGGTGGATGGATGGGGGACTGGCTGCCTGGTGGATGGATGGGGGACTGACTGCCTGGTGGACGGATGGAGGACTGACTGCCTGGCGGACGGATGGGGGACTGGCTGCCTGGTGGATGATTGGGGGACTGGCTGCCTGGTGGACGGATGGGGGACTGACTGCCTGGTGGATGGATGGGGGACTGACTGCCTGGTGGACGGATGGGGGACTGACTGCCTGGTGGACGGATGGGGGACTATCTGCCTGGTGGATGGATGGGTGACTGACTGCCTGGTGGATGGATGGGGGACTGGCTGCCTGGTGGATGGATGGGGGACTGACTGCCTGGTGGATGGATGGGGGACTGACTGCCTGGTGGATGGATGGGGGACTGACTGCCTGGCGGATGGATGGGGGACTGACTGCCTGGTGGACGGATGGGGGACTGGCTGCCTGGTGGATGGATGGGGGACTGACTGCCTGGTGGACGGATGGGGGACTATCTGCCTGGTGGACGGATGGGGGACTGGCTGCCTGGTGGATGGATGGGGGACTGGCTGCCTGGTGGACGGATGGGGGACTGACTGCCTGGTGGACGGATGGGGGATTGACTGCCTGGTGGATGGATGGGGGACTGACTGCCTGGTGGATGGATGGGGGACTGACTGCCTGGTGGATGGATGGGGGACTGACTGCCTGGTGGACGGATGGGGGACTGACTGCCTGGTGGATGGATGGGGGACTGACTGCCTGGTGGATGGATGGGGGACTGACTGCCTGGTGGACGGATGGGAGACTGACTGCCTGGTGGATGGATGGGAGACTGACTGCCTGGTGGATGGATGGGGGACTGACTGCCTGGTGGATGGATGGGGGACTGACTGCCTGGTGGACGGATGGGGGACTATCTGCCTGGTGGAGGGATGGGGGACTGACTGCCTGGTGGATGGATGGGGGACTGACTGCCTGGTGGACGGATGGGAGACTGACTGCCTGGTGGATGGATGGGGGACTGACTGCCTGGTGGACGGATGGGGGACTGGCTGCCTGGTGGACGGATGGGGGACTGGCTGCCTGGTGGACGGATGGGGGACTATCTGCCTGGTGGACGGATGGGGGACTGGCTGCCTGGTGGACGGATGGGGGACTGACTGCCTGGTGGACGGATGGGAGACTGACTGCCTGGTGGATGGATGGGGACTGGCTGCCTGGTGGATGGATGGGGACTGGCTGCCTGGTGGATGGATGGGGACGAGCTGCCTGGTGGACGGATGGGAGACTGACTGCCTGGTGGATGGATGGGGACTGGCTGCCTGGTGGATGGATGGGGACTAGCTGCCTGGTGGACGGATGGGGGACTGGCTGCCTGGTGGACGGATGGGGGGCTGGCTGCCAGGTGGCAGGGGACTGGCTGCCTGGTGGACGGATGGGGGACTGGCTGCCTGGTGGATGGATGGGGGACTGGCTGCCTGGTGGACGGATGGGGGACTGACTGCCTGGTGGACGGATGGGGGATTGACTGCCTGGTGGATGGATGGGGGACTGACTGCCTGGTGGATGGATGGGGGACTGACTGCCTGGTGGATGGATGGGGGACTGACTGCCTGGTGGACGGATGGGGGACTGACTGCCTGGTGGATGGATGGGGGACTGACTGCCTGGTGGATGGATGGGGGACTGACTGCCTGGTGGACGGATGGGAGACTGACTGCCTGGTGGATGGATGGGGGACTGACTGCCTGGTGGATGGATGGGGGACTGACTGCCTGGTGGACGGATGGGGGACTATCTGCCTGGTGGAGGGATGGGGGACTGACTGCCTGGTGGATGGATGGGGGACTGACTGCCTGGTGGACGGATGGGAGACTGACTGCCTGGTGGATGGATGGGGGACTGACTGCCTGGTGGACGGATGGGGGACTGGCTGCCTGGTGGACGGATGGGGGACTGGCTGCCTGGTGGACGGATGGGGGACTATCTGCCTGGTGGACGGATGGGGGACTGGCTGCCTGGTGGACGGATGGGGGACTGACTGCCTGGTGGACGGATGGGAGACTGACTGCCTGGTGGATGGATGGGGACTGGCTGCCTGGTGGATGGATGGGGACTGGCTGCCTGGTGGATGGATGGGGACGAGCTGCCTGGTGGACGGATGGGAGACTGACTGCCTGGTGGATGGATGGGGACTGGCTGCCTGGTGGATGGATGGGGACTAGCTGCCTGGTGGACGGATGGGGGACTGGCTGCCTGGTGGACGGATGGGGGGCTGGCTGCCAGGTGGCAGGGGACTGGCTGCCTGGTGGACGGATGGGGGACAATCTGCCTGGTGGACGGATGGGGGACTATCTGCCTGGTGGACGGATGGGGGACTATCTGCCTGGTGGACGGATGGGGGACTGGCTGCCTGGTGGACGGATGGGGGACTGACTGCCTGGTGGACGGATGGGAGACTGACTGCCTGGTGGATGGATGGGGACTGGCTGCCTGGTGGACGGATGGGGGACTGGCTGCCTGGTGGATGGATGGGGGACTGGCTGCCTGGTGGACGGATGGGGGACTGACTGCCTGGTGGACGGATGGGGGAACTGACTGCCTGGTGGATGGATGGGGACTAGCTGCCTGGTGGACGGATGGGGGACTGACTGCCTGGTGGATGGATGGGGGACTGGCTGCCTGGTGGACGGATGGGGGACTGACTGCCTGGTGGACGGATGGGGGACTGACTGCCTGGTGGATGGATGGGGGACTGACTGCCTGGTGGACGGATGGGGGACTGACTGCCTGGTGGACGGATGGGGGACTGACTGCCTGGTGGATGGATGGGGGACTGACTGCCTGGTGGACGGATGGGGGACTGACTGCCTGGTGGATGGATGGGGGACTGACTGCCTGGTGGACGGATGGGGGACTGACTGCCTGGTGGACGGATGAGGACTAGCTGCCTGGTGGACGGATGGGGGACTGACTGCCTGGTGGATGGATGGGGGACTGACTGCCTGGTGGATGGATGGGGACTAGCTGCCTGGTGGACGGATGGGGGACTGACTGCCTGGTGGATGGATGGGGGACTGGCTGCCTGGTGGACGGATGGGGGACTGACTGCCTGGTGGACGGATGGGGGACTGACTGCCTGGTGGACGGATGGGGGACTGACTGCCTGGTGGACGGATGGGGGACTGACTGCCTGGTGGACGGATGGGGGACTGACTGCCTGGTGGACGGATGGGGGACTGACTGCCTGGTGGACGGATGGGGGACTGACTGCCTGGTGGACGGATGGGGGACTGACTGCCTGGTGGACGGATGGGGGACTGACTGCCTGGTGGATGGATGGGGGACTGACTGCCTGGTGGACGGATGGGGGACTGACTGCCTGGTGGATGGATGGGGGACTGACTGCCTGGTGGACGGATGGGAGACTGACTGCCTGGTGGATGGATGGGGGACTGACTGCCTGGTGGATGGATGGGGGACTGACTGCCTGGTGGATGGATGGGAGACTGACTGCCTGGTGGACGGATGGGGGACTGGCTGCCTGGTGGACGGATGGGGGACTGACTGCCTGGTGGATGGATGGGGGACTGGCTGCCTGGTGGATGGATGGGGGACTGACTGCCTGGTGGACGGATGGAGGACTGACTGCCTGGCGGACGGATGGGGGACTGGCTGCCTGGTGGATGATTGGGGGACTGGCTGCCTGGTGGACGGATGGGGGACTATCTGCCTGGTGGACGGATGGGGGACTGGCTGCCTGGTGGACGGATGGGGGACTGACTGCCTGGTGGACGGATGGGAGACTGACTGCCTGGTGGATGGATGGGGACTGGCTGCCTGGTGGATGGATGGGGACTGGCTGCCTGGTGGATGGATGGGGACGAGCTGCCTGGTGGACGGATGGGAGACTGACTGCCTGGTGGATGGATGGGGACTGGCTGCCTGGTGGATGGATGGGGACTAGCTGCCTGGTGGACGGATGGGGGACTGGCTGCCTGGTGGACGGATGGGGGGCTGGCTGCCAGGTGGCAGGGGACTGGCTGCCTGGTGGACGGATGGGGGACAATCTGCCTGGTGGACGGATGGGGGACTATCTGCCTGGTGGACGGATGGGGGACTATCTGCCTGGTGGACAGATGGGGGACTGGCTGCCTGGTGGACGGATGGGGGACTGACTGCCTGGTGGACGGATGGGAGACTGACTGCCTGGTGGATGGATGGGGACTGGCTGCCTGGTGGACGGATGGGGGACTGGCTGCCTGGTGGATGGATGGGGGACTGGCTGCCTGGTGGACGGATGGGGGACTGACTGCCTGGTGGACGGATGGGGGAACTGACTGCCTGGTGGATGGATGGGGACTAGCTGCCTGGTGGACGGATGGGGGACTGACTGCCTGGTGGATGGATGGGGGACTGGCTGCCTGGTGGACGGATGGGGGACTGACTGCCTGGTGGACGGATGGGGGACTGACTGCCTGGTGGATGGATGGGGGACTGACTGCCTGGTGGACGGATGGGGGACTGACTGCCTGGTGGACGGATGGGGGACTGACTGCCTGGTGGATGGATGGGGGACTGACTGCCTGGTGGACGGATGGGGGACTGACTGCCTGGTGGATGGATGGGGGACTGACTGCCTGGTGGACGGATGGGGAACTGACTGCCTGGTGGACGGATGGGGACTAGCTGCCTGGTGGACGGATGGGGGACTGACTGCCTGGTGGATGGATGGGGGACTGACTGCCTGGTGGATGGATGGGGACTAGCTGCCTGGTGGACGGATGGGGGACTGACTGCCTGGTGGATGGATGGGGGACTGGCTGCCTGGTGGACGGATGGGGGACTGACTGCCTGGTGGACGGATGGGGGACTGACTGCCTGGTGGACGGATGGGGGACTGACTGCCTGGTGGACGGATGGGGGACTGACTGCCTGGTGGACGGATGGGGGACTGACTGCCTGGTGGACGGATGGGGGACTGACTGCCTGGTGGACGGATGGGGGACTGACTGCCTGGTGGACGGATGGGGGACTGACTGCCTGGTGGAAGGATGGGGGACTGACTGCCTGGTGGACGGATGGGGGACTGACTGCCTGGTGGATGGATGGGGGACTGACTGCCTGGTGGACGGATGGGAGACTGACTGCCTGGTGGATGGATGGGGGACTGACTGCCTGGTGGATGGATGGGGGACTGACTGCCTGGTGGATGGATGGGAGACTGACTGCCTGGTGGACGGATGGGGGACTGGCTGCCTGGTGGACGGATGGGGGACTGACTGCCTGGTGGATGGATGGGGGACTGACTGCCTGGTGGACGGATGGGGGACTGACTGCCTGGCGGACGGATGGGGGACTGGCTGCCTGGTGGATGATTGGGGGACTGGCTGCCTGGTGGACGGATGGGGGACTGACTGCCTGGTGGATGGATGGGGGACTGACTGCCTGGTGGACGGATGGGGGACTGACTGCCTGGTGGACGGATGGGCGACTATCTGCCTGGTGGATGGATGGGTGACTGACTGCCTGGTGGATGGATGGGGGACTGGCTGCCTGGTGGATGGATGGGGGACTGACTGCCTGGTGGATGGATGGGGGACTGACTGCCTGGTGGATGGATGGGGGACTGACTGCCTGGCGGATGGATGGGGGACTGACTGCCTGGTGGACGGATGGGGGACTGGCTGCCTGGTGGATGGATGGGGGACTGACTGCCTGGTGGACGGATGGGGGACTATCTGCCTGGTGGACGGATGGGGGACTGGCTGCCTGGTGGATGGATGGGGGACTGGCTGCCTGGTGGACGGATGGGGGACTGACTGCCTGGTGGACGGATGAGGGATTGACTGCCTGGTGGATGGATGGGGGACTGACTGCCTGGTGGATGGATGGGGGACTGACTGCCTGGTGGATGGATGGGGGACTGACTGCCTGGTGGACGGATGGGGGACTGACTGCCTGGTGGATGGATGGGGGACTGACTGCCTGGTGGATGGATGGGGGACTGACTGCCTGGTGGACGGATGGGAGACTGACTGCCTGGTGGATGGATGGGGGACTGACTGCCTGGTGGATGGATGGGGGACTGACTGCCTGGTGGACGGATGGGGGACTATCTGCCTGGTGGAGGGATGGGGGACTGACTGCCTGGTGGATGGATGGGGGACTGACTGCCTGGTGGACGGATGGGAGACTGACTGCCTGGTGGATGGATGGGGGACTGACTGCCTGGTGGATGGATGGGAGACTGACTGCCTGGTGGACAGATGGGAGACTGACTGCCTGGTGGACGGATGGGGGACTGATTGCCTGGTGGATGGATGGGGGACTGACTGCCTGGTGGACGGATGGGGGACTGACTGCCTGGTGGATGGATGGGAGACTGGCTGCCTGGTGGACGGATGGGAGACTGACTGCCTGGTGGATGGATGGAGACTAGCTGCCTGGTGGACGGATGGGAGACTGACTGCCTGGTGGATGGATGGGGACTAGCTGGCTGGTGGACGGATGGGGGACTGGCTGCCTGGTGGATGGATGGGGACTAGCTGCCTGGTGGATGGATGGGAGACTGACTGCCTGGTGGATGGATGGGAGACTGACTGCCTGGTGGACGGATGGGGGACTGGCTGCCTGGTGGACGGATGGGGGACTGACTGCCCGGTGGATGGATGGGGGACTGACTGCCTGGTGGATGGATGGGAGACTGACTGCCTGGTGGATGGATGGGGGACTGGCTGCCTGGTGGACGGATGGGGGACTGACTGCCTGGTGGATGGATGGGGGACTGGCTGCCTGGTGGATGGATGGGGGACTGACTGCCTGGTGGATGGATGGGGGACTGACTGCCTGGTGGATGGATGGGGACTGGCTGCCTGGTGGATGGATGGGGGACTGGCTGCCTGGTGGATGGATGGGGGACTGGCTGCCTGGTGGACGGATGGGGGACTGGCTGCCTGGTGGACGGATGGGGGACTGACTGCCTGGTGGATGGATGGGGGACTGACTGCCTGGTGGATGGATGGGAGACTGACTGCCTGGTGGATGGATGGGGGACTGGCTGCCTGGTGGACGGATGGGGGACTGACTGCCTGGTGGATGGATGGGGGACTGACTGCCTGGTGGACGGATGGGGGACTGACTGCCTGGTGGATGGATGGGGACTGGCTGCCTGGTGGATGGATGGGGGACTGGCTGCCTGGTGGATGGATGGGGGACTGGCTGCCTGGTGGACAGATGGGAGACTGACTGCCTGGTGGACGGATGGGGGACTGACTGCCTGGTGGATGGATGGGGGACTGACTGCCTGGTGGATGGATGGGGGACTGACTGCCTGGTGGATGGATGGGGGACTGACTGCCTGGTGGATGGATGGGGGACTGGCTGCCTGGTGGATGGATGGGGGACTGACTGCCTGGTGGACAGATGGGGGACTGACTGCCTGGTGGATGGATGGGGGACTGGCTGCCTGGTGGATGGATGGGGGACTGACTGCCTGGTGGATGGATGGGGGACTGACTGCCTGGTGGATGGATGGGGGACTGACTGCCTGGTGGATGGATGGGGGACTGACTGCCTGGTGGATGGATGGGGGACTGACTGCCTGGTGGATGGATGGGGGACTGACTGCCTGGTGGATGGAAGGGGGACTGACTGCCTGGTGGATGGATGGGGGACTGACTGCCTGGTGGATGGATGGGGGACTGGCTGCCTGGTGGATGGATGGGGGACTGACTGCCTGGTGGACAGATGGGTGACTGACTGCCTGGTGGATGGATGGGGGACTGACTGCCTGGTGGACGGATGGGGGACTGGCTGCCTGGTGGATGGTTGGGGGACTGACTGCCTGGTGGATGGATGGGGGACTGACTGCCTGGTGGATGGATGGGGGACTGACTGCCTGGTGGATGGATGGGGGACTGGCTGCCTGGTGGATGGATGGGGGACTGACTGCCTGGTGGATGGATGGGGGACTGACTGCCTGGTGGATGGATGGGGGACTGACTGCCTGGCGGATGGATGGGGGACTGACTGCCTGGTGGACGGATGGGGGACTGGCTGCCTGGTAAATGGATGGGGGACTGACTGCCTGGTGGACGGATGGGGGACTATCTGCCTGGTGGACGGATGGGGGACTGGCTGCCTGGTGGATGGATGGGGGACTGACTGCCTGGTGGATGGATGGGGGACTGACTGCCTGGTGGACGGATGGGAGACTGACTGCCTGGTGGATGGATGGGGGACTGACTGCCTGGTGGATGGATGGGGGACTGACTGCCTGGTGGACGGATGGGGGACTATCTGCCTGGTGGAGGGATGGGGGACTGACTGCCTGGTGGATGGATGGGGGACTGACTGCCTGGTGGACGGATGGGAGACTGACTGCCTGGTGGATGGATGGGGGACTGACTGCCTGGTGGGCGGATGGGGGACTGGCTGCCTGGTGGACGGATGGGGGACTGGCTGCCTGGTGGACGGATGGGGGACTATCTGCCTGGTGGACGGATGGGGGACTGGCTCCCTGGTGGACGGATGGGGGACTGACTGCCTGGTGGACGGATGGGAGACTGACTGCCTGGTGGATGGATGGGGACGAGCTGCCTGGTGGACGGATGGGAGACTGACTGCCTGGTGGATGGATGGGGACTGGCTGCCTGGTGGATGGATGGGGACTAGCTGCCTGGTGGACGGATGGGGGACTGGCTGCCTGGTGGACGGATGGGGGGCTGGCTGCCAGGTGGCAGGGGACTGGCTGCCTGGTGGACGGATGGGGGACTGACTGCCTGGTGGATGGATGGGGGACTGACTGCCTGGTGGATGGATGGGGACTAGCTGCCTGGTGGACGGATGGGGGACTGACTGCCTGGTGGATGGATGGGGGACTGACTGCCTGGTGGATGGATGGGGACTAGCTGCCTGGTGGACGGATGGGGGACTGACTGCCTGGTGGACGGATGGGGGACTGACTGCCTGGTGGATGGATGGGGACTAGCTGCCTGGTGGACGGATGGGGGACTGACTGCCTGGTGGATGGATGGGGGACTGGCTGCCTGGTGGACGGATGGGGGACTGACTGCCTGGTGGACGGATGGGGGACTGACTGCCTGGTGGACGGATGGGGGACTGACTGCCTGGTGGACGGATGGGGGACTGACTGCCTGGTGGACGGATGGGGGACTGACTGCCTGGTGGACGGATGGGGGACTGACTGCCTGGTGGACGGATGGGGGACTGACTGCCTGGTGGACGGATGGGGGACTGACTGCCTGGTGGATGGATGGGGGACTGACTGCCTGGTGGACGGATGGGGGACTGACTGCCTGGTGGATGGATGGGGGACTGACTGCCTGGTGGACGGATGGGAGACTGACTGCCTGGTGGATGGATGGGGGACTGACTGCCTGGTGGATGGATGGGGGACTGACTGCCTGGTGGACGGATGGGAGACTGACTGCCTGGTGGATGGATGGGAGACTGACTGCCTGGTGGATGGATGGGAGACTGACTGCCTGGTGGACGGATGGGGGACTGGCTGCCTGGTGGACGGATGGGGGTCTGACTGCCTGGTGGATGGATGGGGGACTGGCTGCCTGGTGGATGGATGGGGGACTGACTGCCTGGTGGACGGATGGAGGACTGACTGCCTGGCGGACGGATGGGGGACTGGCTGCCTGGTGGATGATTGGGGGACTGGCTGCCTGGTGGACGGATGGGGGACTGACTGCCTGGTGGATGGATGGGGGACTGACTGCCTGGTGGACGGATGGGGGACTGACTGCCTGGTGGACGGATGGGGGACTATCTGCCTGGTGGATGGATGGGTGACTGACTGCCTGGTGGATGGATGGGGGACTGGCTGCCTGGTGGATGGATGGGGGACTGACTGCCTGGTGGATGGATGGGGGACTGACTGCCTGGTGGATGGATGGGGGACTGACTGCCTGGCGGATGGATGGGGGACTGACTGCCTGGTGGACGGATGGGGGACTGGCTGCCTGGTGGATGGATGGGGGACTGACTGCCTGGTGGACGGATGGGGGACTATCTGCCTGGTGGACGGATGGGGGACTGGCTGCCTGGTGGATGGATGGGGGACTGGCTGCCTGGTGGACGGATGGGGGACTGACTGCCTGGTGGACGGATGGGGGATTGACTGCCTGGTGGATGGATGGGGGACTGACTGCCTGGTGGATGGATGGGGGACTGACTGCCTGGTGGATGGATGGGGGACTGACTGCCTGGTGGACGGATGGGGGACTGACTGCCTGGTGGATGGATGGGGGACTGACTGCCTGGTGGATGGATGGGGGACTGACTGCCTGGTGGACGGATGGGAGACTGACTGCCTGGTGGATGGATGGGGGACTGACTGCCTGGTGGATGGATGGGGGACTGACTGCCTGGTGGACGGATGGGGGACTATCTGCCTGGTGGAGGGATGGGGGACTGACTGCCTGGTGGATGGATGGGGGACTGACTGCCTGGTGGACGGATGGGAGACTGACTGCCTGGTGGATGGATGGGGGACTGACTGCCTGGTGGACGGATGGGGGACTGGCTGCCTGGTGGACGGATGGGGGACTGGCTGCCTGGTGGACGGATGGGGGACTATCTGCCTGGTGGACGGATGGGGGACTGGCTGCCTGGTGGACGGATGGGGGACTGACTGCCTGGTGGACGGATGGGAGACTGACTGCCTGGTGGATGGATGGGGACTGGCTGCCTGGTGGATGGATGGGGACTGGCTGCCTGGTGGATGGATGGGGACGAGCTGCCTGGTGGACGGATGGGAGACTGACTGCCTGGTGGATGGATGGGGACTGGCTGCCTGGTGGATGGATGGGGACTAGCTGCCTGGTGGACGGATGGGGGACTGGCTGCCTGGTGGACGGATGGGGGGCTGGCTGCCAGGTGGCAGGGGACTGGCTGCCTGGTGGACGGATGGGGGACAATCTGCCTGGTGGACGGATGGGGGACTATCTGCCTGGTGGACGGATGGGGGACTATCTGCCTGGTGGACGGATGGGGGACTGGCTGCCTGGTGGACGGATGGGGGACTGACTGCCTGGTGGACGGATGGGAGACTGACTGCCTGGTGGATGGATGGGGACTGGCTGCCTGGTGGACGGATGGGGGACTGGCTGCCTGGTGGATGGATGGGGGACTGGCTGCCTGGTGGACGGATGGGGGACTGACTGCCTGGTGGACGGATGGGGGAACTGACTGCCTGGTGGATGGATGGGGACTAGCTGCCTGGTGGACGGATGGGGGACTGACTGCCTGGTGGATGGATGGGGGACTGGCTGCCTGGTGGACGGATGGGGGACTGACTGCCTGGTGGACGGATGGGGGACTGACTGCCTGGTGGATGGATGGGGGACTGACTGCCTGGTGGACGGATGGGGGACTGACTGCCTGGTGGACGGATGGGGGACTGACTGCCTGGTGGATGGATGGGGGACTGACTGCCTGGTGGACGGATGGGGGACTGACTGCCTGGTGGATGGATGGGGGACTGACTGCCTGGTGGACGGATGGGGGACTGACTGCCTGGTGGACGGATGGGGACTAGCTGCCTGGTGGACGGATGGGGGACTGACTGCCTGGTGGATGGATGGGGGACTGACTGCCTGGTGGATGGATGGGGACTAGCTGCCTGGTGGACGGATGGGGGACTGACTGCCTGGTGGATGGATGGGGGACTGGCTGCCTGGTGGACGGATGGGGGACTGACTGCCTGGTGGACGGATGGGGGACTGACTGCCTGGTGGACGGATGGGGGACTGACTGCCTGGTGGACGGATGGGGGACTGACTGCCTGGTGGACGGATGGGGGACTGACTGCCTGGTGGACGGATGGGGGACTGACTGCCTGGTGGATGGATGGGGACTAGCTGCCTGGTGGATGGATGGGAGACTGACTGCCTGGTGGATGGATGGGAGACTGACTGCCTGGTGGACGGATGGGGGACTGGCTGCCTGGTGGACGGATGGGGGACTGACTGCCCGGTGGATGGATGGGGGACTGACTGCCTGGTGGATGGATGGGAGACTGACTGCCTGGTGGATGGATGGGGGACTGGCTGCCTGGTGGACGGATGGGAGACTGACTGCCTGGTGGATGGATGGGGGACTGGCTGCCTGGTGGATGGATGGGGGACTGACTGCCTGGTGGATGGATGGGGGACTGCCTGCCTGGTGGATGGATGGGGACTGGCTGCCTGGTGGATGGATGGGGGACTGGCTGCCTGGTGGATGGATGGGGGACTGGCTACCTGGTGGACGGATGGGGGACTGGCTGCCTGGTGGACGGATGGGGGACTGACTGCCTGGTGGATGGATGGGGGACTGACTGCCTGGTGGATGGATGGGAGACTGACTGCCTGGTGGATGGATGGGGGACTGGCTGCCTGGTGGACGGATGGGGGACTGACTGCCTGGTGGATGGATGGGGGACTGACTGCCTGGTGGACGGATGGGGGACTGACTGCCTGGTGGATGGATGGGGACTGGCTGCCTGGTGGATGGATGGGGGACTGGCTGCCTGGTGGATGGATGGGGGACTGGCTGCCTGGTGGACGGATGGGGGACTGGCTGCCTGGTGGAATGATGGGGGACTGACTGCCTGGTGGACGAATGGGGGACTGACTGCCTGGTGGACGGATGGGGGACTGACTGCCTGGTGGATGGATGGGGACTGGCTGCCTGGTGGACGGATGGGGGACTGACTGCCTGGTGGACGGATGGGGGACTGACTGCCTGGTGGATGTATGGGGGACTGACTGCCTGGTGGATGGATGGGGGACTGACTGCCTGGTGGACGGATGGGGGACTGGCTGCCTGGTGGACAGATGGGAGACTGACTGCCTGGTGGACGGATGGGGGACTGACTGCCTGGTGGATGGATGGGGGACTGACTGCCTGGTGGATGGATGGGGGACTGACTGCCTGGTGGATGGATGGGGGACTGACTGCCTGGTGGATGGATGGGGGACTGGCTGCCTGGTGGATGGATGGGGGACTGACTGCCTGGTGGACAGATGGGGGACTGACTGCCTGGTGGATGGATGGGGGACTGGCTGCCTGGTGGATGGATGGGGGACTGACTGCCTGGTGGATGGATGGGGGACTGACTGCCTGGTGGATGGATGGGGGACTGACTGCCTGGTGGATGGATGGGGGACTGACTGCCTGGTGGATGGATGGGGGACTGACTGCCTGGTGGATGGATGGGGGACTGACTGCCTGGTGGATGGATGGGGGACTGACTGCCTGGTGGATGGATGGGGGACTGACTGCCTGGTGGATGGATGGGGGACTGGCTGCCTGGTGGATGGATGGGGGACTGACTGCCTGGTGGACAGATGGGGGACTGACTGCCTGGTGGATGGATGGGGGACTGACTGCCTGGTGGACGGATGGGGGACTGGCTGCCTGGTGGATGGTTGGGGGACTGACTGCCTGGTGGATGGATGGGGGACTGACTGCCTGGTGGATGGATGGGGGACTGACTGCCTGGTGGATGGATGGGGGACTGGCTGCCTGGTGGATGGATGGGGGACTGACTGCCTGGTGGATGGATGGGGGACTGACTGCCTGGTGGATGGATGGGGGACTGACTGCCTGGTGGACGGATGGGAGACTGACTGCCTGGTGGATGGATGGGGGACTGACTGCCTGGTGGATGGATGGGGGACTGACTGCCTGGTGGACGGATGGGGGACTATCTGCCTGGTGGAGGGATGGGGGACTGACTGCCTGGTGGATGGATGGGGGACTGACTGCCTGGTGGACGGATGGGAGACTGACTGCCTGGTGGATGGATGGGGGACTGACTGCCTGGTGGACGGATGGGGGACTGGCTGCCTGGTGGACGGATGGGGGACTGGCTGCCTGGTGGACGGATGGGGGACTATCTGCCTGGTGGACGGATGGGGGACTGGCTCCCTGGTGGACGGATGGGGGACTGACTGCCTGGTGGACGGATGGGAGACTGACTGCCTGGTGGATGGATGGGGACGAGCTGCCTGGTGGACGGATGGGAGACTGACTGCCTGGTGGATGGATGGGGACTGGCTGCCTGGTGGATGGATGGGGACTAGCTGCCTGGTGGACGGATGGGGGACTGGCTGCCTGGTGGACGGATGGGGGGCTGGCTGCCAGGTGGCAGGGGACTGGCTGCCTGGTGGACGGATGGGGGACAATCTGCCTGGTGGACGGATGGGGGACTATCTGCCTGGTGGACGGATGGGGGACTATCTGCCTGGTGGACGGATGGGGGACTGGCTGCCTGGTGGACGGATGGGGGACTGACTGCCTGGTGGATGGATGGGGGACTGACTGCCTGGTGGATGGATGGGGACTAGCTGCCTGGTGGACGGATGGGGGACTGACTGCCTGGTGGATGGATGGGGGACTGACTGCCTGGTGGATGGATGGGGACTAGCTGCCTGGTGGACGGATGGGGGACTGACTGCCTGGTGGATGGATGGGGGACTGGCTGCCTGGTCGACGGATGGGGGACTGACTGCCTGGTGGACGGATGGGGGACTGACTGCCTGGTGGACGGATGGGGGACTGACTGCCTGGTGGACGGATGGGGGACTGACTGCCTGGTGGACGGATGGGGGACTGACTGCCTGGTGGACGGATGGGGGACTGACTGCCTGGTGGACGGATGGGGGACTGACTGCCTGGTGGACGGATGGGGGACTGACTGCCTGGTGGATGGATGGGGGACTGACTGCCTGGTGGACGGATGGGGGACTGACTGCCTGGTGGATGGATGGGGGACTGACTGCCTGGTGGACGGATGGGAGACTGACTGCCTGGTGGATGGATGGGGGACTGACTGCCTGGTGGATGGATGGGGGACTGACTGCCTGGTGGATGGATGGGAGACCGACTGCCTGGTGGACAGATGGGGGACTGGCTGCCTGGTGGACGGATGGGGGTCTGACTGCCTGGTGGATGGATGGGGGACTGGCTGCCTGGTGGATGGATGGGGGACTGACTGCCTGGTGGACGGATGGAGGACTGACTGCCTGGCGGACGGATGGGGGACTGGCTGCCTGGTGGATGATTGGGGGACTGGCTGCCTGGTGGACGGATGGGGGACTGACTGCCTGGTGGATGGATGGGGGACTGACTGCCTGGTGGACGGATGGGGGACTGACTGCCTGGTGGACGGATGGGGGACTATCTGCCTGGTGGATGGATGGGTGACTGACTGCCTGGTGGATGGATGGGGGACTGGCTGCCTGGTGGATGGATGGGGGACTGACTGCCTGGTGGATGGATGGGGGACTGACTGCCTGGTGGATGGATGGGGGACTGACTGCCTGGCGGATGGATGGGGGACTGACTGCCTGGTGGACCGATGGGGGACTGGCTGCCTGGTGGATGGATGGGGGACTGACTGCCTGGTGGACGGATGGGGGACTATCTGCCTGGTGGACGGATGGGGGACTGGCTGCCTGGTGGATGGATGGGGGACTGGCTGCCTGGTGGACGGATGGGGGACTGACTGCCTGGTGGACGGATGGGGGATTGACTGCCTGGTGGATGGATGGGGGACTGACTGCCTGGTGGATGGATGGGGGACTGACTGCCTGGTGGATGGATGGGGGACTGACTGCCTGGTGGACGGATGGGGGACTGACTGCCTGGTGGATGGATGGGGGACTGACTGCCTGGTGGATGGATGGGGGACTGACTGCCTGGTGGACGGATGGGAGACTGACTGCCTGGTGGATGGATGGGGGACTGACTGCCTGGTGGATGGATGGGGGACTGACTGCCTGGTGGACGGATGGGGGACTATCTGCCTGGTGGAGGGATGGGGGACTGACTGCCTGGTGGATGGATGGGGGACTGACTGCCTGGTGGACGGATGGGAGACTGACTGCCTGGTGGATGGATGGGGGACTGACTGCCTGGTGGACGGATGGGGGACTGGCTGCCTGGTGGACGGATGGGGGACTGGCTGCCTGGTGGACGGATGGGGGACTATCTGCCTGGTGGACGGATGGGGGACTGGCTGCCTGGTGGACGGATGGGGGACTGACTGCCTGGTGGACGGATGGGAGACTGACTGCCTGGGGGATGGATGGGGACTGGCTGCCTGGTGGATGGATGGGGACTGGCTGCCTGGTGGATGGATGGGGACGAGCTGCCTGGTGGACGGATGGGAGACTGACTGCCTGGTGGATGGATGGGGACTGGCTGCCTGGTGGATGGATGGGGACTAGCTGCCTGGTGGACGGATGGGGGACTGGCTGCCTGGTGGACGGATGGGGGGCTGGCTGCCAGGTGGCAGGGGACTGGCTGCCTGGTGGACGGATGGGGGACAATCTGCCTGGTGGACGGATGGGGGACTATCTGCCTGGTGGACGGATGGGGGACTATCTGCCTGGTGGACGGATGGGGGACTGGCTGCCTGGTGGACGGATGGGGGACTGACTGCCTGGTGGACGGATGGGAGACTGACTGCCTGGTGGATGGATGGGGACTGGCTGCCTGGTGGACGGATGGGGGACTGGCTGCCTGGTGGATGGATGGGGGACTGGCTGCCTGGTGGACGGATGGGGGACTGACTGCCTGGTGGACGGATGGGGGAACTGACTGCCTGGTGGATGGATGGGGACTAGCTGCCTGGTGGACGGATGGGGGACTGACTGCCTGGTGGATGGATGGGGGACTGGCTGCCTGGTGGACGGATGGGGGACTGACTGCCTGGTGGACGGATGGGGGACTGACTGCCTGGTGGATGGATGGGGGACTGACTGCCTGGTGGACGGATGGGGGACTGACTGCCTGGTGGACGGATGGGGGACTGACTGCCTGGTGGATGGATGGGGGACTGACTGCCTGGTGGACGGATGGGGGACTGACTGCCTGGTGGATGGATGGGGGACTGACTGCCTGGTGGACGGATGGGGGACTGACTGCCTGGTGGACGGATGGGGACTAGCTGCCTGGTGGACGGATGGGGGACTGACTGCCTGGTGGATGGATGGGGGACTGACTGCCTGGTGGATGGATGGGGACTAGCTGCCTGGTGGACGGATGGGGGACTGACTGCCTGGTGGATGGATGGGGGACTGGCTGCCTGGTGGACGGATGGGGGACTGACTGCCTGGTGGACGGATGGGGGACTGACTGCCTGGTGGACGGATGGGGGACTGACTGCCTGGTGGACGGATGGGGGACTGACTGCCTGGTGGACGGATGGGGGACTGACTGCCTGGTGGACGGATGGGGGACTGACTGCCTGGTGGACGGATGGGGGACTGACTGCCTGGTGGACGGATGGGGGACTGACTGCCTGGTGGATGGATGGGGGACTGACTGCCTGGTGGACGGATGGGGGACTGACTGCCTGGTGGATGGATGGGGGACTGACTGCCTGGTGGACGGATGGGAGACTGACTGCCTGGTGGATGGATGGGGGACTGACTGCCTGGTGGATGGATGGGGGACTGACTGCCTGGTGGATGGATGGGAGACTGACTGCCTGGTGGACGGATGGGGGACTGGCTGCCTGGTGGACGGATGGGGGACTGACTGCCTGGTGGATGGATGGGGGACTGGCTGCCTGGTGGATGGATGGGGGACTGACTGCCTGGTGGACGGATGGAGGACTGACTGCCTGGCGGACGGATGGGGGACTGGCTGCCTGGTGGATGATTGGGGGACTGGCTGCCTGGTGGACGGATGGGGGACTATCTGCCTGGTGGACGGATGGGGGACTGGCTGCCTGGTGGACGGATGGGGGACTGACTGCCTGGTGGACGGATGGGAGACTGACTGCCTGGTGGATGGATGGGGACTGGCTGCCTGGTGGATGGATGGGGACTGGCTGCCTGGTGGATGGATGGGGACGAGCTGCCTGGTGGACGGATGGGAGACTGACTGCCTGGTGGATGGATGGGGACTGGCTGCCTGGTGGATGGATGGGGACTAGCTGCCTGGTGGACGGATGGGGGACTGGCTGCCTGGTGGACGGATGGGGGGCTGGCTGCCAGGTGGCAGGGGACTGGCTGCCTGGTGGACGGATGGGGGACAATCTGCCTGGTGGACGGATGGGGGACTATCTGCCTGGTGGACGGATGGGGGACTATCTGCCTGGTGGACGGATGGGGGACTGGCTGCCTGGTGGACGGATGGGGGACTGACTGCCTGGTGGACGGATGGGAGACTGACTGCCTGGTGGATGGATGGGGACTGGCTGCCTGGTGGACGGATGGGGGACTAGCTGCCTGGTGGATGGATGGGGGACTGGCTGCCTGGTGGACGGATGGGGGACTGACTGCCTGGTGGACGGATGGGGGAACTGACTGCCTGGTGGATGGATGGGGACTAGCTGCCTGGTGGACGGATGGGGGACTGACTGCCTGGTGGATGGATGGGGGACTGGCTGCCTGGTGGACGGATGGGGGACTGACTGCCTGGTGGACGGATGGGGGACTGACTGCCTGGTGGATGGATGGGGGACTGACTGCCTGGTGGACGGATGGGGGACTGACTGCCTGGTGGACGGATGGGGGACTGACTGCCTGGTGGATGGATGGGGGACTGACTGCCTGGTGGACGGATGGGGGACTGACTGCCTGGTGGATGGATGGGGGACTGACTGCCTGGTGGACGGATGGGGGACTGACTGCCTGGTGGACGGATGGGGACTAGCTGCCTGGTGGACGGATGGGGGACTGACTGCCTGGTGGATGGATGGGGGACTGACTGCCTGGTGGATGGATGGGGACTAGCTGCCTGGTGGACGGATGGGGGACTGACTGCCTGGTGGATGGATGGGGGACTGGCTGCCTGGTGGACGGATGGGGGACTGACTGCCTGGTGGACGGATGGGGGACTGACTGCCTGGTGGACGGATGGGGGACTGACTGCCTGGTGGACGGATGGGGGACTGACTGCCTGGTGGACGGATGGGGGACTGACTGCCTGGTGGACGGATGGGGGACTGACTGCCTGGTGGACGGATGGGGGACTGACTGCCTGGTGGACGGATGGGGGACTGACTGCCTGGTGGATGGATGGGGGACTGACTGCCTGGTGGACGGATGGGGGACTGACTGCCTGGTGGATGGATGGGGGACTGACTGCCTGGTGGACGGATGGGAGACTGACTGCCTGGTGGATGGATGGGGGACTGACTGCCTGGTGGATGGATGGGGGACTGACTGCCTGGTGGATGGATGGGAGACTGACTGCCTGGTGGACGGATGGGGGACTGGCTGCCTGGTGGACGGATGGGGGACTGACTGCCTGGTGGATGGATGGGGGACTGGCTGCCTGGTGGATGGATGGGGGACTGACTGCCTGGTGGACGGATGGAGGACTGACTGCCTGGCGGACGGATGGGGGACTGGCTGCCTGGTGGATGATTGGGGGACTGGCTGCCTGGTGGACGGATGGGGGACTGACTGCCTGGTGGATGGATGGGGGACTGACTGCCTGGTGGACGGATGGGGGACTGACTGCCTGGTGGACGGATGGGGGACTATCTGCCTGGTGGACGGATGGGTGACTGACTGCCTGGTGGATGGATGGGGGACTGGCTGCCTGGTGGATGGATGGGGGACTGACTGCCTGGTGGATGGATGGGGGACTGACTGCCTGGTGGATGGATGGGGGACTGACTGCCTGGCGGATGGATGGGGGACTGACTGCCTGGTGGACGGATGGGGGACTGGCTGCCTGGTGGACGGATGGGGGACTGACTGCCTGGTGGACGGATGGGGGACCATCTGCCTGGTGGACGGATGGGGGACTGGCTGCCTGGTGGATGGATGGGGGACTGGCTGCCTGGTGGACGGATGGGGGACTGACTGCCTGGTGGACGGATGAGGGATTGACTGCCTGGTGGATGGATGGGGGACTGACTGCCTGGTGGATGGATGGGGGACTGACTGCCTGGTGGATGGATGGGGGACTGGCTGCCTGGTGGACGGATGGGGGACTGACTGCCTGGTGGACGGATGGGAGACTGACTGCCTGGTGGATGGATGGGGACTGGCTGCCTGGTGGATGGATGGGGACTGGCTGCCTGGTGGATGGATGGGGACGAGCTGCCTGGTGGACGGATGGGAGACTGACTGCCTGGTGGATGGATGGGGACTGGCTGCCTGGTGGATGGATGGGGACTAGCTGCCTGGTGGACGGATGGGGGACTGGCTGCCTGGTGGACGGATGGGGGGCTGGCTGCCAGGTGGCAGGGGACTGGCTGCCTGGTGGACGGATGGGGGACAATCTGCCTGGTGGACGGATGGGGGACTATCTGCCTGGTGGACGGATGGGGGACTATCTGCCTGGTGGACGGATGGGGGACTGGCTGCCTGGTGGACGGATGGGGGACTGACTGCCTGGTGGACGGATGGGAGACTGACTGCCTGGTGGATGGATGGGGACTGGCTGCCTGGTGGACGGATGGGGGACTGGCTGCCTGGTGGATGGATGGGGGACTGGCTGCCTGGTGGACGGATGGGGGACTGACTGCCTGGTGGACGGATGGGGGAACTGACTGCCTGGTGGATGGATGGGGACTAGCTGCCTGGTGGACGGATGGGGGACTGACTGCCTGGTGGACGGATGGGGGACTGGCTGCCTGGTGGACGGATGGGGGACTGACTGCCTGGTGGACGGATGGGGGACTGACTGCCTGGTGGATGGATGGGGGACTGACTGCCTGGTGGACGGATGGGGGACTGACTGCCTGGTGGACGGATGGGGGACTGACTGCCTGGTGGACGGATGGGGGACTGACTGCCTGGTGGACGGATGGGGGACTGACTGCCTGGTGGATGGATGGGGGACTGACTGCCTGGTGGACGGATGGGGGACTGACTGCCTGGTGGACGGATGGGGACTAGCTGCCTGGTGGACGGATGGGGGACTGACTGCCTGGTGGATGGATGGGGGACTGACTGCCTGGTGGATGGATGGGGACTAGCTGCCTGGTGGACGGATGGGGGACTGACTGCCTGGTGGATGGATGGGGGACTGGCTGCCTGGTGGACGGATGGGGGACTGACTGCCTGGTGGACGGATGGGGGACTGACTGCCTGGTGGACGGATGGGGGACTGACTGCCTGGTGGACGGATGGGGGACTGACTGCCTGGTGGACGGATGGGGGACTGACTGCCTGGTGGACGGATGGGGGACTGACTGCCTGGTGGACGGATGGGGGACTGACTGCCTGGTGGACGGATGGGGGACTGACTGCCTGGTGGATGGATGGGGGACTGACTGCCTGGTGGACGGATGGGGGACTGACTGCCTGGTGGATGGATGGGGGACTGACTGCCTGGTGGACGGATGGGAGACTGACTGCCTGGTGGATGGATGGGGGACTGACTGCCTGGTGGATGGATGGGGGACTGACTGCCTGGTGGATGGATGGGAGACTGACTGCCTGGTGGACGGATGGGGGACTGGCTGCCTGGTGGACGGATGGGGGACTGACTGCCTGGTGGATGGATGGGGGACTGGCTGCCTGGTGGATGGATGGGGGACTGACTGCCTGGTGGACGGATGGAGGACTGACTGCCTGGCGGACGGATGGGGGACTGGCTGCCTGGTGGATGATTGGGGGACTGGCTGCCTGGTGGACGGATGGGGGACTGACTGCCTGGTGGATGGATGGGGGACTGACTGCCTGGTGGACGGATGGGGGACTGACTGCCTGGTGGACGGATGGGGGACTATCTGCCTGGTGGATGGATGGGTGACTGACTGCCTGGTGGATGGATGGGGGACTGGCTGCCTGGTGGATGGATGGGGGACTGACTGCCTGGTGGATGGATGGGGGACTGACTGCCTGGTGGATGGATGGGGGACTGACTGCCTGGCGGATGGATGGGGGACTGACTGCCTGGTGGACGGATGGGGGACTGGCTGCCTGGTGGATGGATGGGGGACTGACTGCCTGGTGGACGGATGGGGGACTATCTGCCTGGTGGACGGATGGGGGACTGGCTGCCTGGTGGATGGATGGGGGACTGGCTGCCTGGTGGACGGATGGGGGACTGACTGCCTGGTGGACGGATGAGGGATTGACTGCCTGGTGGATGGATGGGGGACTGACTGCCTGGTGGATGGATGGGGGACTGACTGCCTGGTGGATGGATGGGGGACTGACTGCCTGGTGGACGGATGGGGGACTGACTGCCTGGTGGATGGATGGGGGACTGACTGCCTGGTGGATGGATGGGGGACTGACTGCCTGGTGGACGGATGGGAGACTGACTGCCTGGTGGATGGATGGGGGACTGACTGCCTGGTGGATGGATGGGGGACTGACTGCCTGGTGGACGGATGGGGGACTATCTGCCTGGTGGAGGGATGGGGGACTGACTGCCTGGTGGATGGATGGGGGACTGACTGCCTGGTGGACGGATGGGAGACTGACTGCCTGGTGGATGGATGGGGGACTGACTGCCTGGTGGATGGATGGGAGACTGACTGCCTGGTGGACAGATGGGAGACTGACTGCCTGGTGGACGGATGGGGGACTGATTGCCTGGTGGATGGATGGGGGACTGACTGCCTGGTGGACGGATGGGGGACTGACTGCCTGGTGGATGGATGGGAGACTGGCTGCCTGGTGGACGGATGGGAGACTGACTGCCTGGTGGATGGATGGAGACTAGCTGCCTGGTGGACGGATGGGAGACTGACTGCCTGGTGGATGGATGGGGACTAGCTGGCTGGTGGACGGATGGGGGACTGGCTGCCTGGTGGATGGATGGGGACTAGCTGCCTGGTGGATGGATGGGAGACTGACTGCCTGGTGGATGGATGGGAGACTGACTGCCTGGTGGACGGATGGGGGACTGGCTGCCTGGTGGACGGATGGGGGACTGACTGCCCGGTGGATGGATGGGGGACTGACTGCCTGGTGGATGGATGGGAGACTGACTGCCTGGTGGATGGATGGGGGACTGGCTGCCTGGTGGACGGATGGGGGACTGACTGCCTGGTGGACGGATGGGGGACTGACTGCCTGGTGGATGGATGGGGGACTGGCTGCCTGGTGGATGGATGGGGGACTGACTGCCTGGTGGATGGATGGGGGACTGACTGCCTGGTGGATGGATGGGGACTGGCTGCCTGGTGGATGGATGGGGGACTGGCTGCCTGGTGGATGGATGGGGGACTGGCTGCCTGGTGGACGGATGGGGGACTGGCTGCCTGGTGGACGGATGGGGGACTGACTGCCTGGTGGATGGATGGGGGACTGGCTGCCTGGTGGACGGATGGGGGACTGACTGCCTGGTGGACGGATGGGGGACTGACTGCCTGGTGGATGGATGCGGGACTGACTGCCTGGTGGACGGATGGGGGACTGACTGCCTGGTGGACGGATGGGGGACTGACTGCCTGGTGGATGGATGGGGGACTGACTGCCTGGTGGACGGATGGGGGACTGACTGCCTGGTGGATGGATGGGGGACTGACTGCCTGGTGGACGGATGGGGGACTGAGTGCCTGGTGGACGGATGGGGACTAGCTGCCTGGTGGACGGATGGGGGACTGACTGCCTGGTGGATGGATGGGGGACTGACTGCCTGGTGGATGGATGGGGACTAGCTGCCTGGTGGACGGATGGGGGACTGACTGCCTGGTGGATGGATGGGGGACTGGCTGCCTGGTGGACGGATGGGGGACTGACTGCCTGGTGGACGGATGGGGGACTGACTGCCTGGTGGACGGATGGGGGACTGACTGCCTGGTGGACGGATGGGGGACTGACTGCCTGGTGGACGGATGGGGGACTGACTGCCTGGTGGACGGATGGGGGACTGACTGCCTGGTGGACGGATGGGGGACTGACTGCCTGGTGGACGGATGGGGGACTGACTGCCTGGTGGATGGATGGGGGACTGACTGCCTGGTGGACGGATGGGGGACTGACTGCCTGGTGGATGGATGGGGGACTGACTGCCTGGTGGACGGATGGGAGACTGACTGCCTGGTGGATGGATGGGGGACTGACTGCCTGGTGGATGGATGGGGGACTGACTGCCTGGTGGATGGATGGGAGACTGACTGCCTGGTGGACGGATGGGGGACTGGCTGCCTGGTGGACGGATGGGGGACTGACTGCCTGGTGGATGGATGGGGGACTGGCTGCCTGGTGGATGGATGGGGGACTGACTGCCTGGTGGACGGATGGAGGACTGACTGCCTGGCGGACGGATGGGGGACTGGCTGCCTGGTGGATGATTGGGGGACTGGCTGCCTGGTGGACGGATGGGGGACTGACTGCCTGGTGGATGGATGGGGGACTGACTGCCTGGTGGACGGATGGGGGACTGACTGCCTGGTGGACGGATGGGGGACTATCTGCCTGGTGGATGGATGGGTGACTGACTGCCTGGTGGATGGATGGGGGACTGGCTGCCTGGTGGATGGATGGGGGACTGACTGCCTGGTGGATGGATGGGGGACTGACTGCCTGGTGGATGGATGGGGGACTGACTGCCTGGCGGATGGATGGGGGACTGACTGCCTGGTGGACGGATGGGGGACTGGCTGCCTGGTGGATGGATGGGGGACTGACTGCCTGGTGGACGGATGGGGGACTATCTGCCTGGTGGACGGATGGGGGACTGGCTGCCTGGTGGATGGATGGGGGACTGGCTGCCTGGTGGACGGATGGGGGACTGACTGCCTGGTGGACGGATGAGGGATTGACTGCCTGGTGGATGGATGGGGGACTGACTGCCTGGTGGATGGATGGGGGACTGACTGCCTGGTGGATGGATGGGGGACTGACTGCCTGGTGGACGGATGGGGGACTGACTGCCTGGTGGACAGATGGGGGACTGACTGCCTGGTGGATGGATGGGGGACTGACTGCCTGGTGGACGGATGGGGGACTGGCTGCCTGGTGGATGGTTGGGGGACTGACTGCCTGGTGGATGGATGGGGGACTGACTGCCTGGTGGATGGATGGGGGACTATCTGCCTGGTGGAGGGATGGGGGACTGACTGCCTGGTGGATGGATGGGGGACTGACTGCCTGGTGGACGGATGGGAGACTGACTGCCTGGTGGATGGATGGGGGACTGACTGCCTGGTGGATGGATGGGAGACTGACTGCCTGGTGGACAGATGGGAGACTGACTGCCTGGTGGACGGATGGGGGACTGATTGCCTGGTGGATGGATGGGGGACTGACTGCCTGGTGGACGGATGGGGGACTGACTGCCTGGTGGATGGATGGGAGACTGGCTGCCTGGTGGACGGATGGGAGACTGACTGCCTGGTGGATGGATGGAGACTAGCTGCCTGGTGGACGGATGGGAGACTGACTGCCTGGTGGATGGATGGGGACTAGCTGGCTGGTGGACGGATGGGGGACTGGCTGCCTGGTGGATGGATGGGGACTAGCTGCCTGGTGGATGGATGGGAGACTGACTGCCTGGTGGATGGATGGGAGACTGACTGCCTGGTGGACGGATGGGGGACTGGCTGCCTGGTGGACGGATGGGGGACTGACTGCCCGGTGGATGGATGGGGGACTGACTGCCTGGTGGATGGATGGGAGACTGACTGCCTGGTGGATGGATGGGGGACTGGCTGCCTGGTGGACGGATGGGGGACTGACTGCCTGGTGGATGGATGGGGGACTGGCTGCCTGGTGGATGGATGGGGGACTGACTGCCTGGTGGATGGATGGGGGACTGACTGCCTGGTGGATGGATGGGGACTGGCTGCCTGGTGGATGGATGGGGGACTGGCTGCCTGGTGGATGGATGGGGGACTGGCTGCCTGGTGGACGGATGGGGGACTGGCTGCCTGGTGGACGGATGGGGGACTGACTGCCTGGTGGATGGATGGGGGACTGACTGCCTGGTGGATGGATGGGAGACTGACTGCCTGGTGGATGGATGGGGGACTGGCTGCCTGGTGGACGGATGGGGGACTGACTGCCTGGTGGACGGATGGGGGACTGACTGCCTGGTGGACGGATGGGGGACTGACTGCCTGGTGGATGGATGGGGACTGGCTGCCTGGTGGATGGATGGGGGACTGGCTGCCTGGTGGATGGATGGGGGACTGGCTGCCTGGTGGACGGATGGGGGACTGGCTGCCTGGTGGAATGATGGGGGACTGACTGCCTGGTGGACGAATGGGGGACTGACTGCCTGGTGGACGGATGGGGGACTGACTGCCTGGTGGACGGATGGGGACTGGCTGCCTGGTGGACGGATGGGGGACTGACTGCCTGGTGGACGGATGGGGGACTGACTGCCTGGTGGATGTATGGGCGACTGACTGCCTGGTGGATGGATGGGGGACTGGCTGCCTGGTGGACGGATGGGGGACTGGCTGCCTGGTGGACAGATGGGAGACTGACTGCCTGGTGGACGGATGGGGGACTGACTGCCTGGTGGACGGATGGGGGACTGACTGCCTGGTGGATGGATGGGGGACTGACTGCCTGGTGGATGGATGGGGGACTGACTGCCTGGTGGATGGATGGGGGACTGACTGCCTGGTGGATGGATGGGGGACTGGCTGCCTGGTGGAAGGATGGGGGACTGACTGCCTGGTGGACAGATGGGGGACTGACTGCCTGGTGGATGGATGGGGGACTGACTGCCTGGTGGATGGATGGGGGACTGACTGCCTGGTGGATGGATGGGGGACTGACTGCCTGGTGGATGGATGGGGGACTGACTGCCTGGTGGATGGATGGGGGACTGACTGCCTGGTGGATGGATGGGGGACTGACTGCCTGGTGGATGGATGGGGGACTGACTGCCTGGTGGATGGATGGGGGACTGGCTGCCTGGTGGATGGATGGGGGACTGACTGCCTGGTGGACGGATGGGGGACTGGCTGCCTGGTGGATGGTTGGGGGACTGACTGCCTGGTGGATGGATGGGGGACTGACTGCCTGGTGGATGGATGGGGGACTGACTGCCTGGTGGATGGATGGGGGACTGGCTGCCTGGTGGATGGATGGGGGACTGACTGCCTGGTGGATGGATGGGGGACTGACTGCCTGGTGGATGGATGGGGGACTGACTGCCTGGCGGATGGATGGGGGACTGACTGCCTGGTGGACGGATGGGGGACTGGCTGCCTGGTAAATGGATGGGGGACTGACTGCCTGGTGGACGGATGGGGGACTATCTGCCTGGTGGACGGATGGGGGACTGGCTGCCTGGTGGATGGATGGGGGACTGGCTGCCTGGTGGATGGATGGGGGACTGACTGCCTGGTGGACGGATGGGGGACTGACTGCCTGGTGGATGGATGGGTGACTGACTGCCTGGTGGATGGATGGGGGACTGACTGCCTGGTGGATGGATGGGGGACTGACTGCCTGGTGGATGGATGGGGGACTGGCTGCCTGGTGGATGGATGGGGGACTGACTGCCTGGTGGACAGATGGGGGACTGACTGCCTGGTGGATGGATGGGGGACTGACTGCCTGGTGGACGGATGGGGGACTGGCTGCCTGGTGGATGGTTGGGGGACTGACTGCCTGGTGGATGGATGGGGGACTGACTGCCTGGTGGATGGATGGGGGACTGACTGCCTGGTGGATGGATGGGGGACTGGCTGCCTGGTGGATGGATGGGGGACTGACTGCCTGGTGGATGGATGGGGGACTGACTGCCTGGTGGATGGATGGGGGACTGCCTGCCTGGCGGATGGATGGGGGACTGACTGCCTGGTGGACGGATGGGGGACTGGCTGCCTGGTAAATGGATGGGGGACTGACTGCCTGGTGGACGGATGGGGGACTATCTGCCTGGTGGACGGATGGGGGACTGGCTGCCTGGTGGATGGATGGGGGACTGGCTGCCTGGTGGATGGATGGGGGACTGACTGCCTGGTGGACGGATGGGGGACTGACTGCCTGGTGGATGGATGGGGGACTGACTGCCTGGTGGATGGATGGGGGACTGACTGCCTGGTGGATGGATGGGGGACTGACTGCCTGGTGGACGGATGGGGGACTGACTGCCTGGTGGATGGATGGGGGACTGACTGCCTGGTGGACGGATGGGGGACTATCTGCCTGGTGGATGGATGGGGGACTGACTGCCTGGTGGATGGATGGGGGACTGACTGTCTGGTGGACGGATGGGAGACTGACTGCCTGGTGGATGGATGGGGGACTGACTGCCTGGTGGATGGATGGGGGACTGACTGCCTGGTGGACGGATGGGGGACTGACTGCCTGGTGGACGGATGGGGGACTAGCTGCCTGGTGGATGGATGGGGGACTGACTGCCTGGTGGATGGATGGGGACTAGCTGCCTGGTGGATGGATGGGAGACTGACTGCCTGGTGGACAGATGGGAGACTGACTGCCTGGTGGACGGATGGGGACTGACTGCCTGGTGGATGGATGGGGGACTGACTGCCTGGTGGACGGATGGGGGACTGACTGCCTGGTGGATGGATGGGAGACTGGCTGCCTGGTGGACGGATGGGAGACTGACTGCCTGGTTGACAGATGGGAGACTGACTGCCTGGTGGACGGATGGGGGACTGACTGCCTGGTGGATGGATGGGAGACTGACTGCCTGGCGGACAGATGGGAGACTGACTGCCTGGTGGATGGATGGGGGACTGACTGCCTGGTGGATGGATGGGGGACTGACTGCCTGGTGGACGGATGGGAGACTGACTGCCTGGTGGATGGATGGGGACTAGCTGCCTGGTGGACGGATGGGGGACTGGCTGCCTGGTGGATGGATGGGGACTAGCTGCCTGGTGGATGGATGGGAGACTGACTGCCTGGTGGATGGATGGGAGACTGACTGCCTGGTGGACGGATGGGGGACTTGCTGCCTGGTGGACGGATGGGGGACTGACTGCCTGGTGGACGGATGTGGGACTGACTGCCTGGTGGATGTATGGGGGACTGACTGCCTGGTGGATGGATGGGGGACTGACTGCCTGGTGGATGGATGGGGGACTGACTGCCTGGTGGATGGATGGGGGACTGACTGCCTGGTGGATGGATGGGGGACTGACTGCCTGGTGGATGGATGGGGGACTGACTGCCTGGTGGATGGATGGGGGACTGACTGCCTGGTGGATGGATGGGGGACTGGCTGCCTGGTGGATGGATGGGGGACTGACTGCCTGGTGGACGGATGGGGGACTGACTGCCTGGTGGATGGATGGGGGACTGACTGCCTGGTGGACAGATGGGGGACTGACTGCCTGGTGGATGGATGGGGACTAGCTGCCTGGTGGACGGATGGGAGACTGACTGCCTGGTGGATGGATGGGGACTAGCTGCCTGGTGGACGGATGGGAGACTGACTGCCTGGTGGATGGATGGGGGACTGACTGCCTGGTGGACAGATGGGGGACTGACTGCCTGGTGGATGGATGGGGGACTGGCTGCCTGGTGGACAGATGGGGGACTGATTGCCTGGTGGACGGTTGGGGGACTGGCTGCCTGGTGGATGGATGGGGACTAGCTGCCTGGTGGACGGATGGGAGACTGACTGCCTGGTGGATGGATGGGGGACTGGCTGCCTGGTGGACAGATGGGGGACTGACTGCCTGGTGGATGGATGGGGGACTGGCTGCCTGGTGGACAGATGGGGGACTGACTGCCTGGTGGATGGATGGGAGACTGGCTGCCTGGTGGACAGATGGGAGACTGACTGCCTGGTGGATGGATGGGGGACTGACTGCCTGGTGGATGGATGGGGGACTGGCTGCCTGGTGGACAGATGGGGGACTGACTGCCTGGTGGATGGATGGGGGACTGGCTGCCTGGTGGACAGATGGGGGACTGACTGCCTGGTGGATGGATGGGGGACTGGCTGCCTGGTGGATGGATGGGGACTAGCTGCCTGGTGGACGGATGGGAGACTGACTGCCTGGTGGATGGATGGGGACTAGCTGCCTGGTGGACGGATGGGAGACTGACTGCCTGGTGGATGGATGGGGACTAGCTGCCTGGTGGACGGATGGGAGACTGACTGCCTGGTGGACGGATGGGGGACTGACAGCCTGGTGGATGGATGGGGGACTGACTGCCTGGTGGATGGATGGGGGACTGACTGCCTGGTGGATGGATGGGAGACTGACTGCCTGGTGGATGGATGGGAGACTGACTGCCTGGTGGACGGATGGGGGACTGGCTGCCTGGTGGACGGATGGGGGACTGACTGCCTGGTGGATGGATGGGAGACTGACTGCCTGGTGGATGGATGGGGGACTGACTGCCTGGTGGATGGATGGGGGACTGGCTGCCTGGTGGATGGATGGGGGACTGACTGCCTGGTGGATGGATGGGGGACTGACTGCCTGGTGGATGGATGGGGGACTGGCTGCCTGGTGGATGGATGGGGGACTGGCTGCCTGGTGGATGGATGGGGGACTGACTGCCTGGTGGATGGATGGGGGACTGACTGCCTGGTGGATGGATGGGGGACTGACTGCCTGGTGGATGGATGGGGGACTGACTGCCTGGTGGATGGATGGGGGACTGACTGCCTGGTGGATGGATGGGGGACTGACTGCCTGGTGGATGGATGGGGGACTGGCTGCCTGGTGGACGGATGGGGGACTGACTGCCTGGTGGACGGATGGGGGACTGGCTGCCTGGTGGACGGATGGGAGACTGACTGCCTGGTGGACGGATGGGAGACTGACTGCCTGGTGGACGGATAGGAGACTGACTGCCTGGTGGATGGATGGGGAACTGACTGCCTGGTGGATGGATGGGGGACTGACTGCCTGGTGGATGGATGGGAGACTGACTGCCTGGTGGACGGATGGGGGACTGACTGCCTGGTGGATGGATGGGGGACTGACTGCCTGGTGGATGGATGGGGGACTGGCTGCCTGGTGGATGGATGGGGGACTGACTGCCTGGTGGATGGATGGGGGACTGACTGCCTGGTGGATGGATGGGGGACTGACTGCCTGGTGGATGGATGGGGGACTGACTGCCTGGTGGATGGATGGGGGACTGACTGCCTGGTGGATGGATGGGGGACTGGCTGCCTGGTGGATGGATGGGGGACTGACTGCCTGGTGGACGGATGGGGGACTGACTGCCTGGTGGATGGATGGGGGACTGACTGCCTGGTGGACAGATGGGGGACTGACTGCCTGGTGGATGGATGGGGACTAGCTGCCTGGTGGACGGATGGGAGACTGACTGCCTGGTGGATGGATGGGGACTAGCTGCCTGGTGGACGGATGGGAGACTGACTGCCTGGTGGATGGATGGGGGACTGACTGCCTGGTGGACAGATGGGGGACTGACTGCCTGGTGGACGGATGGGGGACTGGCTGCCTGGTGGACAGATGGGGGACTGACTGCCTGGTGGATGGATGGGGGACTGGCTGCCTGGTGGATGGATGGGGACTAGCTGCCTGGTGGACGGATGGGAGACTGACTGCCTGGTGGATGGATGGGGGACTGGCTGCCTGGTGGACAGATGGGGGACTGACTGCCTGGTGGATGGATGGGAGACTGGCTGCCTGGTGGACAGATGGGGGACTGACTGCCTGGTGGATGGATGGGGGACTGGCTGCCTGGTGGATGGATGGGGACTAGCTGCCTGGTGGACGGATGGGAGACTGACTGCCTGGTGGATGGATGGGGACTAGCTGCCTGGTGGACGGATGGGAGACTGACTGCCTGGTGGATGGATGGGGACTAGCTGCCTGGTGGACGGATGGGAGACTGACTGCCTGGTGGACGGATGGGGGACTGACAGCCTGGTGGATGGATGGGGGACTGACTGCCTGGTGGATGGATGGGGGACTGACTGCCTGGTGGATGGATGGGAGACTGACTGCCTGGTGGATGGATGGGAGACTGACTGCCTGGTGGACGGATGGGGGACTGGCTGCCTGGTGGACGGATGGGGGACTGACTGCCTGGTGGATGGATGGGAGACTGACTGCCTGGTGGATGGATGGGGGACTGACTGCCTGGTGGATGGATGGGGGACTGGCTGCCTGGTGGATGGATGGGGGACTGACTGCCTGGTGGATGGATGGGGGACTGACTGCCTGGTGGATGGATGGGGGACTGGCTGCCTGGTGGATGGATGGGGGACTGGCTGCCTGGTGGATGGATGGGGGACTGACTGCCTGGTGGATGGATGGGGGACTGACTGCCTGGTGGATGGATGGGGGACTGACTGCCTGGTGGATGGATGGGGGACTGACTGCCTGGTGGATGGATGGGGGACTGACTGCCTGGTGGATGGATGGGGGACTGACTGCCTGGTGGATGGATGGGGGACTGACTGCCTGGTGGATGGATGGGGGACTGGCTGCCTGGTGGACGGATGGGGGACTGACTGCCTGGTGGATGGATGGGGGACTGGCTGCCTGGTGGACGGATGGGAGACTGACTGCCTGGTGGATGGATGGGAGACTGACTGCCTGGTGGACGGATAGGAGACTGACTGCCTGGTGGATGGATGGGGAACTGACTGCCTGGTGGATGGATGGGGGACTGACTGCCTGGTGGATGGATGGGAGACTGACTGCCTGGTGGACGGATGGGGGACTGACTGCCTGGTGGATGGATGGGGGACTGACTGCCTGGTGGATGGATGGGGGACTGGCTGCCTGGTGGATGGATGGGGGACTGACTGCCTGGTGGATGGATGGGGGACTGACTGCCTGGTGGATGGATGGGGGACTGACTGCCTGGTGGATGGATGGGGGACTGACTGCCTGGTGGATGGATGGGGGACTGACTGCCTGGTGGACGGATGGGGGACTGGCTGCCTGGTGGATGGATGGGGGACTGACTGCCTGGTGGACGGATGGGGGACTGACTGCCTGGTGGATGGATGGGGGACTGACTGCCTGGTGGACAGATGGGGGACTGACTGCCTGGTGGATGGATGGGGACTAGCTGCCTGGTGGACGGATGGGAGACTGACTGCCTGGTGGATGGATGGGGACTAGCTGCCTGGTGGACGGATGGGAGACTGACTGCCTGGTGGATGGATGGGGGACTGACTGCCTGGTGGACAGATGGGGGACTGACTGCCTGGTGGACGGATGGGGGACTGGCTGCCTGGTGGACAGATGGGGGACTGACTGCCTGGTGGATGGATGGGGGACTGGCTGCCTGGTGGATGGATGGGGACTAGCTGCCTGGTTGACGGATGGGAGACTGACTGCCTGGTGGATGGATGGGGGACTGGCTGCCTGGTGGACAGATGGGGGACTGACTGCCTGGTGGATGGATGGGAGACTGGCTGCCTGGTGGACGGATGGGAGACTGACTGCCTGGTGGATGGATGGGGTACTGACTGCCTGGTGGATGGATGGGGGACTGGCTGCCTGGTGGACAGATGGGGGACTGACTGCCTGGTGGATGGATGGGGGACTGGCTGCCTGGTGGACAGATGGGGGACTGACTGCCTGGTGGATGGATGGGGGACTGGCTGACTGGTGGATGGATGGGGACTAGCTGCCTGGTGGACGGATGGGAGACTGACTGCCTGGTGGATGGATGGGGACTAGCTGCCTGGTGGACGGATGGGAGACTGACTGCCTGGTGGATGGATGGGGACTAGCTGCCTGGTGGACGGATGGGAGACTGACTGCCTGGTGGACGGATGGGGGACTGACAGCCTGGTGGATGGATGGGGGACTGACTGCCTGGTTGATGGATGGGGGACTGACTGCCTGGTGGATGGATGGGAGACTGACTGCCTGGTGGATGGATGGGAGACTGACTGCCTGGTGGACGGATGGGGGACTGGCTGCCTGGTGGACGGATGGGGGACTGACTGCCTGGTGGATGGATGGGAGACTGACTGCCTGGTGGATGGATGGGGGACTGACTGCCTGGTGGATGGATGGGGGACTGGCTGCCTGGTGGATGGATGGGGGACTGACTGCCTGGTGGATGGATGGGGGACTGACTGCCTGGTGGATGGATGGGGGACTGGCTGCCTGGTGGATGGATGGGGGACTGGCTGCCTGGTGGATGGATGGGGGACTGACTGCCTGGTGGATGGATGGGGGACTGACTGCCTGGTGGATGGATGGGGGACTGACTGCCTGGTGGATGGATGGGGGACTGACTGCCTGGTGGATGGATGGGGGACTGACTGCCTGGTGGATGGATGGGGGACTGACTGCCTGGTGGATGGATGGGGGACTGACTGCCTGGTGGATGGATGGGGGACTGGCTGCCTGGTGGACGGATGGGGGACTGACTGCCTGGTGGACGGATGGGAGACTGACTGCCTGGTGGATGGATGGGGGACTGACTGCCTGGTGGATGGATGGGGACTAGCTGCCTGGTGGATGGATGGGGACTAGCTGCCTGGTGGACGGATGGGAGACTGACTGCCTGGTGGATGGATGGGGGACTGACTGCCTGGTGGATGGATGGGGGACTGACTGCCTGGTGGATGGATGGGGGACTGACTGCCTGGTGGACGGATGGGGGACTGACTGCCTGGTGGATGGATGGGGGACTGGCTGCCTGGTGGACGGATGGGGGACTGACTGCCTGGTGGACGGATGGGAGACTGACTGCCTGGTGGATGGATGGGGGACTGACTGCCTGGTGGATGGATGGGGGACTGACTGCCTGGCGGACGGATGGGGGACTGACTGCCTGGTGGACGGATGGGGGACTGACTGCCTGGTGGACGGATGGGGGACTGACTGCCTGGTGGATGGATGGGGGACTGACTGCCTGGTGGATGGATGCGGGACTGGCTGCCTGGTGGATGGATGGGGGACTGGCTGCCTGGTGGATGGATGGGGGACTGGCTGCCTGGTGGACAGATGGGAGACTGACTGCCTGGTGGACGGATGGGGGACTGACTGCCTGGTGGATGGATGAGGGACTGACTGCCTGGTGGACGGATGGGGGACTGGCTGCCTGGCGGACGGATGGGGGACTGACTGCCTGGTGGATGGATGGGGGACTGACTGCCTGGTGGACGGATGGGGGACTGGCTGCCTGGTGGACAGATGGGAGACTGACTGCCTGGTGGACGGATGGGGGACTGACTGCCTGGTGGATGGATGAGGGACTGACTGCCTGGTGGACGGATGGGGGACTGGCTGCCTGGCGGACGGATGGGGGACCGGCTGCTTGGTGGACGGTTGGGGGATGTCGTGATATACACACAAGGATATGATGGTGCACAGACAGACAGTGAGTGACACAAAGGATGACCAATGAACATACAGAACACAGCAGCCAATCACCAGACAGGACCCGGCCACTATATAACCAGGGGGCACTAGTTTTCCCGCTCTCTCGGGATGCAGCCTCTGAGATAGTCAGAGCCAGTGAGCAACAACTAGAACATCCACCATGTGGTAGTAAGATAGTCTGGTCAGGTTAGCCTCAGGTCTCCAGTCAACTCAGCATAGTGTCAACCCACAGTTCATGCGTGTTTAATAGTTGAGAATTTAATAAAATGGAGTTGCATTTATTCAAGTGTTAGAAGCCTGTCTCTCTCTCTGCTACAGTAAACGCAGTCCTCGCAGACCCAGCTTACCCAACACATCATGGTACCAGTGAGTTATGTTTGAGTTTGACGGATCCACCTTGAGATAGTCTACCTTTGACCAGCGATCAGCCATCGGTAACATGGTCAGCGTCCGCCCTCCCTGCCACTCTGCATCGCCGGCAACCTCGGTGTGAACTGGAAGATTTTTAAGCAGACGTTTCAGCTGTATCTTGAAGCCATCGACCTCGAGGCCGCATTGGTTACCAGAAAGATTGCCCTCTTCCTCTCCACAGCCGGGGACCACGCTATCCACATTTTTAACTCCCTCACGTTTGCTGAAGGTGAGGACAAGACAATGTTCAAAACAGTCCCGCTGAAGTTCGACAGCCACTGTGACATCGAAGTCAAGGAGAGCTTTGAATGCCACGTGTTCCAGCAGAGTCTTCAGGGTAAGGATGAACCTTTTCAGTCCTTCTTAACCCATCTCCGTAACCTCGCGCAGTCCTGCAACTGCGGCTCCACTTCCGACTCTATGGTCCGCGACCAGATCGTTTTCGGGGTCCATTCCGATCTGCTTCGCCAGCAACTCCTCAAAGTTAAGCAGCTCACCTTCACCATTGCCATTGAAACTTGCGTCCTACATGAGCACGCTAATGACCGGTACTCCCATATCAAGGCGGCAGAGACGGCGCGGCAAGACCGCCACGATGCGGAGCAGGTGCAGGCCGTAAAACAGCTCCAGGGCCTGAGTCTGGATGAGGGCGGCATTTTTGCGCGATTTTCCCGGGCTCCTGCTCATGTGCACAACGACCGAGGGGACGGCGAGGCCGAGGATCGAACTGCGCGTGTGCGCATATCTTTCAACCGCACCGTGCATGCGCAGTGGCGCACGGAACGTCCTGACATCGGCGTCATGACGTGCAACAACTGTGGCTCCGCCCACTCAAAGTGGCAATGTCCCACGAAATCTCGACGCTGTCTCCAGTGTGGCAAGCTTGGCCACTACGCAGCCCTGTGCAGATCTGCTCAACTGCCCACCACACAGCGATCCCAGCCGCAGCGCAGGAACGTCCGGTCAGTGCGGCAACCCGTTGCAGACTCCGACATGGTTCCTGATCCCGACACCGAGGGACTCACATCCCCATTCCGGGTGGGCATCATCACCAAGCATACGATGCTTTCCAAAAAAAAGGCTAATCCACTCCCAGTGCTGAGCATTGATCCGGACGACGAGTGGTGTGCCACCCTTACGGTCAACGAATCTCGCATACGCTTCAGGCTGGACACCGGCGCTTCAGCGAACCTCATTTCGATGTCTGACCTGGATACCATCCACGCCAAGCCGAGCATTCTTCCATCGGCTTGGCAGCTCATCGACTACAATGGCAGTGCCACTGCTGCCAGTGGCTCATGCCAGCTTGTGGTTTCTCATCGTTCCTCAAGAGCCGCCCTGCGTTTTGAAATAGTAGCGTCCAACAAATCTTCCTTGCTCGGTGCTCAGGCCTGCAAAATCCTGAATCTTGTGCAGCGGGTTCACTCCATGTCACCCGCTGAGGGCATCAGCCTCGCCAGATGCCAACTTTCAAACCCAATTAGATAACATCGTAGCATGATACCACAGCGTCTTCAAGGGTATGGGCACACTCCCCTACACATACAAGGTATGTCTGAAACCGAATACCACACCCGTGGTTCATGCACTGCGTCGGGTGCCGGCACCCCTTAAGGACCGCCTCAAGCAGCAGCTGCAAGACCTCCAGGACCAGGGCGTCATTTCTAAGGTCACGGAACCCACGGACTGGGTTAGCTCCATGGTTTGTGTCAAAAAACCGTCAGGGGAACTTCGCATTTGCATCGACCCCAAAGATTTGAATCGTAACATCATGAGGGAACGCCACCACATCCCTAGGCGAGAAGAGCTCACTAGCGAAATGGCTGACGCCAAGTTATTTATGAAGCTAGGTGCCTCCAAGGGGTTTGGGCAGATACTGCTAGACGCATCCAGTCGAAAGCTCTGCACTTTTAACACCCCATTTGGTCGTTACTGTTACAACCGGATGCCCTTTGGCATCATCTCCGCCTCGGAGGTGTTCCACCGAATAATGGAACAAATGATGGAGGGCATCGAGGGGGTGCGAGTGTACGTCGATGACATCATTGTCTGGTCCACAACTCCTTAGGAACACATCGATCGCCTCAAGCGAGTGTTCCATAGGATCCACAAGCATAGCCTCTGACTCAACAGAGCCAAGTGCTCATTCGGTCAAGCAGAAATAAAGTTCCTCAGTGACCATATTTCGCAGTTCGGTGTGCAGCCAGACGCAGAAAGGTGTCGGCGATCAATGCTATGAAGACACCGGAGGACAAGAAGGCGGTCCTCCGCTTCCTAGGGATGGTCAACTTCCTTGGGAGGTTTATCCCCAACTTCGCATCTCACACCACAGCTCTCCGCAATCTTGTAAAAAAAAACACCGACTTCAAGTGGCTCCCCGCTCATGAGCGAGAGTGGCGTGAGCTCAGGGTGAAACTCTCCTGCCGTTTTTCGATCCTGCCAAGGAGACGAAGATCTCCACCGACGCGAGCCAGGCTGGCATTGGGGCAGTACTCCTCCAGCGCGATGAATCCGCATCCTGGGCCCCAGTCGCATATGCATCGAGAGCCATGGCCCCTACTGAGCAGCGATATGCTCAAATCGAGAAAGAGTGCCTGGGCCTCTCACGGGGATTAACAAATTCCATGATTACGTGTATGGACTCCCCAAGTTTACGATCGAAACGGACCACAGGCCACTGGTTCACATCGTACAGAAGGACCTCAATGATATGACGCCACGCCTACATTGTATCCTCCTCAAACTCCGACGCTATGATTTTGTCCTGGTCTACACCCCGGGGAAGGAGCTCATTGTGGCCGATGCACTCTCTCGCTCCATCACCACGCCGTGTGAGCAGTCTGACTTCGTCTGCCAGATCGACGCCCATGTTGAGTTCTGCGCATCCAACTTTCCGGCCTCTGACGAAAGGGTCGTGCAGATTCGTCAAGAGACGGCCAGGGATCCTTTACTCCAATGGGTCATGCGCCATCTCACAGATGGTTGGCAGAAGGGCCAGTGCCCGCAGTTCTACAATATAAAAGACGACCTGGCAGTGGTCGATGGCATACTAATGAAACTGGACAGGATAGTAATACCACAGAGTATGCGCGAGCTCGTCCTCGGCCAACTCCACGAGGGTCGCCTGGGGGTGGAAAAGTGTCGCCGGCGAGCCTGAGAGGTAGTATATTGGCCTAGCATCAATGACGACATCGCCAACACTGTCCTAAATTGCCCAACGTACCAACGGTTCCAGCCGGCTCAGCCGAAAGAGACTTTGCAGCCGCATGAACTGGTGTCGTCCCCATGGACCAAGGTTGGCATTGATCTCTTCCACGCAAAAGGAAGGGACTACGTCCTCCTCGTGGACTATTTTTCAAATTACCCTGAGGTGGTCAGACTGCATGACCTCACATCAGCAACAGTTATCATTGCGCGCAGACACCTTTGCACGTCATGGCATTCCACTTACGGTCATGACAGATAATGGCCCATGCTTCTTCAGTCAGGAGTGGACGGGTTTTGCCCGATGGTACAATTTCATGCACGTTACTTCAAGCCCCCACTATCCCCAGTCTAATGGGAAAGCAGAAAAAGGGGTACACATTGTAAAATGACTGTTGTGTAAAGCTGCTGATTCGGGTTCAGATTTTCACCTGGCACTGCTAGCCTACAGGGCGACTCCTTTGTCTGCTGGCCTGTCCCCAGCACAGCTGCGGACGACGGTGCCAGCTATCCACGTCCCGGACCTTGACAATTTTCCGGTCCTGCAAAGAAGGCAACTGTCTCGGGCCCAATGCAAGTCGGCCTATGATGCCCAGGCCACAGATCTCCCTGCTCTGGTCCCTGCTGATCGAGTTTGTGTTCAGCTACCTGATGGTAGCTGGTCTGCCACAGCTGTGGTGGTCAAGCGAGTGGCCCCCAGATCATTTCTCGTTCGCATGCATGAGGGCTCTTTTCTTCACCGTAATAGGCGGGCACTGCGGCTGCTTCCACGCTCGCCACCTGAACGTGATGTCCCGCTTCGCCTGCTGATTCCTCAGGATACACCCTTTCAAGAGGTCACCGATCTACCGTTTCTTTTGCCACCGTCTACGTTGGACGCAGCTCTACCCATTCCAGTGCAGGCGGGCCCTGACCCACCCTTGAGGCGGTCAACCAGAATTTGTCGCCCGCCACAGAGACTGAACTTATAGACTGAATGTTGCATTGCCTTGTGCTTCGTTTACACATCTGTACATATTGTTTCTTCCTAATTTGTTGTAGGCACTCTATCTGCACTAGACACCTTCCCAAGTAAATACGTTCACGTATTTTGTATATAAGTCAGCTCCTACTCATGTAAATACGCTCACATACTTTGTACATAATCATGCTCATACATGGTGATCTTATCTCCTCCAGTGGTCATCCATACATGTCGGCGCAGTTACTGACCCCTAGTTCGTTTGTGGTTAGAAGTCTGTCCAGTAGGGAATGGCCTAGTGGTTGGAACGTTGCTGTCTCCTTGCTGAGGAAGTTCATGTATTGCAACTCGTTCCCTTTTGGGAGCTATAGCTTGTATATTAGTTCCACTAGGGCCTCTGTTCTGCCTTATGTGTATAGGTCCCCTACTGTCAGCGTCTTGTCTCCAGCTTTTGAAGGAGGTGTCCAATGCCACCGGGTGAATAGATGTTTTTTGCAGATGGGGGTCAGGGCGGACATTACTACTAGTCCATAGTGTTATCGGAGTTGGTTCCATGCTCTGAGCCTGGCCACTACCACTGAGTTTTTCGAGTACTTGGCTGGGGTGAATTAGAGTATGGTTGTGGCCAGTGTGCAGAGGGATGTCCCCATTCCGGAACTTTCCTCCATTTTTACCCAGTCTGCTCCCAGGTCTTTTACCCAGCTCCGTACTCTCTCTGCGGTGGCTGCCCTGTGGTAGTGG
This sequence comes from Scyliorhinus torazame, assembly GCF_047496885.1. Lineage (NCBI taxonomy): Eukaryota > Metazoa > Chordata > Chondrichthyes > Carcharhiniformes > Scyliorhinidae > Scyliorhinus > Scyliorhinus torazame. Next base: position 102,930,480 of record NC_092716.1, on the reverse strand, counting down.
TGGAAGTTCGGGAGGTCTTGGGGGTGAAGATCATGAGGGATCTGAAGAGAAAGAGGAACTTGGGCAGTACACACGAGGAGCAGGTCATCTGCATAGAAGGAAACTGTGCTCTCTGTCTCCCCTCTGGATGCCTCTCCAACTCTTCGCCGATCTGAGAGCGATGGCTAGTGGCTAGATTGCAATGGCAAATAGCAGTGAGGATAAGGGACATCCGTGCTTCGTGCCTCGGTGTAACCCACAGTACCCAAGCTATGCCGTTCGTCCACAGGCTCACCATGGGAGTGCTGGACAGTAGTTTCACCCATGAGATGAATCCTGGCTCAAACACAAACTGTTCTAGAACCTCCATGAGGTACTTCCATTCGACTCTGTCGAAGGGAGATGATCATGCCTGGTGTCTCTTCCCGTCATAATCACATTCGGCAGGCGTCTGATATTCACTGTTATTTGCCTGTGCTTGACAAAGCCCATCTGATCTTCCACGACTACCTCCATCACGCAACTCTCCAGTAGCCTTGCATGACCATCACCAGGACTTTGACGTCACTGTTTAGGAGTGAGATGGATTTGTACGTGCTGCAGGTCTTTGTCTATTTTAGGGATCAGCAATTTCAAGGCCTCTGCGCACGGCGGCAGGGTCCCTTCTCGACAGCGAGGCATTAAACATCTCCTGCAGGTGCAGGACCAGTGCTGTGCAAATTTTTTATAGAAGTCCAGACCTGGTGCCTTCCCCGATTGCATGGAGTTGATGCTCTCCTTGACTTCCCTCAGCCCTAATGATGCTTCCAGGCCCCGTCTCCCTTCCTCCACCATAACCGGCATGTATCAGGGGCTGGTTTAGCACAGTGGGCTAAATAGCTGGCTTGTAAAGCAGACCAAGGCCAGCAGCGCGGGTTCAATTCCCGTACCAGCCTGCCCGAACAGGTGCAGGAATGTGGCTACTAGGGGCTTTTCACAGTAACTTCATTTGAAGCCTACTTGTGACAATAAGCGATTTTCATTTCATTTCATCAGTTTAAAGTCAAGCCATTTGGAATGAAGAATGAGCCAGCAACGTTCCAAAGATTAGCCAACAAGGTAATTTCTGGACTAAACAATTGTGCAGTGTATATTGATGATTTGGTGGTGTTCAGTCAAACATGAAAGAGCATTTGGAACATTTAAAGGAATTATTTGATTGACTACAGGAAGTTGGTTTGGTGGTAAACTTGGCTAAAAGTGAATTTGTGAAAGCTCAAGTCACATTCTTAGGCCATACAATTGGACATGGTCAGATGGCCCCATGGAATGTGAAAAAGAAAGCTAATGGGGAGTTCCAATACCATCAACAAGGAAAGAACTTCTGAGATTTCTGGGCATGAGTGCTTTCTACCGGAAATTCGTGCCAAATTTCAGCAGTGTGGTTGTTCCACTGACTGAACTTCTGAAAAAGCCAAGGAAATTTCAATGGGCACCGAAATGTCAGGAGGCATTTGATCATCTGAAAACTGTGTTAACCACTCCATCAGTGCTGATGACACCTAATTATGCCAAGTCATTTAAGGTGGCAATTAATGCGTGTGCTGTACTGTTGCAGGAAGACAATGAAAGAATCAAAAGGCATGTTGATTATTTTTCTCAGAAACAAAATATTCATCAAAAGAAATATTTGACCATCAAGAAGGAGACATGAACCTCAGTGTGGCTTCGGGACATGACGGAGTTCCTGTATTTGGAGACGGTTATGCTTACCTTCAAGGGAGCGATTGAGGGGTTCCACAAGAGATGGGGCCTGTTTATTCTTCACTTTAAAGAGTTGGTTACCGTCAGCTGCTAGAAGAGGGGGAGGGTTGGAGGGGTTAGGGATGGGGGGGCTATTCTTTGAGTTATTGAGGTGTTGGTTGGTAGAGTGTGGGGCGGGTTTCTGTTAGTCTTCTTATTTTGCAGTGTTTTGTTTTATTTGTAAAATGTTAACATATTAGAAACCGAATAAAATGATTTCAACAGAAAATGAGGTGACATGGGACTGGATTCTCTGTTTCTGAGGATAAGTGCCGGCGCGAATGGAGATTCCGCGGGACGTTCACATCAGGAAAATCGCCGTGAACCCCTCACCGATTCCAGTACCAGTGAGGGGCTAGCACCAGCGTCACGTCGACGTGGGTGGACCAGAACAGATTGTTGGTGATGTTTCCACCTCGGAATTTGAAGCTGTCCACCATCTCAATCTCGGCACCATTGATACAGACAGGGGCGTGGACGACACTTCACTTCCTGAAGTCGATGACCAGCTCCTTAGTTTTGCTGACATTGAGGGAGAGATTGTTGTCATTGCACCATTCTCTATCTCCCTCTTGTACTCTGGCACGCCATCGTTTGAGATCTGACCCACTATGGTCGTGTCATCAGCAAACTTGTAGATGAAGTTGGAGCTGACATTTTTAATTTTCCCCGAGAAAGTTGACGAACGGCTGCCACCTCCGGGAGAACCCTAACATTGACCCTTTTAAGGCAAACTTTATTTTCTCAAGACTGAGAAACCCAGCCATGTCAATAACCCAGGTCTCTACACTCGGGAGCTTCGAGCCCTTCCACATTAATAAGATCCGTCTCCGGGCTACCAGGGAGGCAAAGGCCAGGACATCGGCCTCTTTCGCCCCCTGAACTCCCGGATCTTCCGACACTCCAAAGATCGCTACCTCCAGACTGGGCACCACCCGTGTTTTTAGCACCGTGAACATTGCCTTAGCAAAACCCTCTGAGCTTCGGGCATGCCCAAAACATGTCGACATGATTTGCTGGGCTTCCCGCGCACCTCACACACCTATCCTCTATCCCGAAAAACTTGCTCATCCTAGCCACTGTCATGTGTGTCCGGTGGACTACCTTAAATTGTATCAGGCTAAGCCTGGCACATGATGAGGATGTATTAACCCTGCTTAGGGCATCCGCCCATAGACCCGCCTCTATCTCTCCTCCTAGCTCGTCCTCCCACTTGCCCTTAAGCTCCTCCACTGGAGTTTCCTCCGCCTCCGAAAGCTCCTGGTAAATATCTGATACCTTCCCCTCTCCCACCCAGGTACTGGAGACTACTCTATCCTGTATCCCTCGTGGCAGCAGCGGAAAGGCTGGCACCTGTTTTCTCAGGAAGTCGCGCACCTGCAAATACCTAAAACCATTCCATGCTGGCAATTCAAATTTACCCTCCAAGGCTTTCAAGCTGGGAAAGCTCCCATCTATAAATAGATCCACCATCCTTCTAATTCCTGCCCTCTGCCAACTCCGGAACCCGCCACCTAGCCTACCCGGTACAAACCTGTGGTTGTTATAAATCGGGGTCCAAATCGATGCTCCCTCCACTCTCTTATATCTCCTCCACTGCCCACAGGTCCTCAGAGCCGCCACTACCACCGGACTTGTGGAGTATCGGGCCGGCGGGAATGGCAGAGGTGCCGTTACCAATGCTCCCAGACTTGTGTCGTTCCATGACGCCGCCTCCATCCGCTCCCATGCCGACCCCTCCCCCACTACCCACTTCGTGATCATGGCTATATTAGCCACCCAGTAGTAATTGCAGAAGTTCAGCAGCGCCAACCCACCCTCCTCCTGACTGCGCTCCAGCAATACTTTCTTCACTCGCGGGGTTTTACTCGCCCACACAAAGCCCAAAATAATCTTATTCACCCATTTGAAAAAGGCCTTTGGGATGAAGATGGGGAGGCACTGAAAGACAAACAGAAATCTGGGGAGGACCGTCATTTTCACGGTCTGTACCCTCCCTGCCAGTGATAGCGGAAGCATGTCCCATCTCATAAAGTCCCCTTCCATTTATTCTACCAACCGGGGTTGGTTTAACTTGTGTAGTATCTCTTATTTCCGGGCCACCTGGATTCCCAGATATCAAAAGCTCTTCCCTACCATTCTAAGCAGTAGCTCTCCCAGTCTCTTTTCCTGTCCTCTTGCCTGGATCGCAAATATCTCGCTTTTCCCCATGTTATTTCACGATTTTCTTCACCGGATCTTCCCGCTTAAGTTTCTGCTTGTATGCCGGGAGGAGGAGCACTGTCTTGTGGTCTGATTTTCCAAAATGTGGTTGGTGGATGGAGCGGTAGGCACCCTTGATAGTTGTGTAGCAAGGGACAAGAATGGGACAGGACATTTGTTGGTGGAATTTTGGCAGAACATGTTTGAGGTTGGTCTGGTTGAAGTGCCTGGCCACAATGAACAAGGCCTTCAGATATTCCGTTTCCAGGTTGTTTATAGCGGTGTACAATTCATCAAGCGCCTTCTTCACTTCCGCCTGGGGTGGAATGTAGACTGCTGTGGTGATGGCAGAAGTGAACTCTCCAGGAAGGTAGTATGGGCGGCATTTCACAGTCAAGTATTCCAGGTCCGGGGAGCAGTAGTTCGTCAGGGTTTCCACGTCTGAGCACCAGGAGATATTCATGAGGAGGTAAACCCCTCCAACCTTTGTCTTGCCAGAGGACACCGTGTGGTCAATCTGGTGAATTGAGAAGCCCTCAGGTTGTATGGCACAGCTGGTGAGGCATGAGTGAGCCATGCCTCTGTGAGACAGATTGCACAACAGTCTCTCACTTCCCTCTGAGAGGTGAGTCTAGTGTTAAGCTCGTCCAGCTTGTTTACGATCACTTGGACGTTTGCTAGAAGCATGCTGGAGAAAGGGGTCTTGAAACCCCGTTTTGCGGGAAACCCCCTACAAACTTGTTTCGGGAGAGCCGCGTTTTGGGGGAACCCCCTATAAACATAATTTTGATCCAAACATAAAGTATTTCCATTCAATCATAACCCATAGAATTTCAATATTCCAAACCTTTTTCCATTCAATCACAACCTATAGAATTCCAATAGCACAAACCATTTCCCATTCAATCACAACCTATAGAATTCCAATAGCACAAACCCCTTCCCATTCAATCACAACCTATAGAATTCCAATAGCACAAACCCCTTTCCATTCAATCACAACCTATAGAATTTCAACAGCATGAACCCCTTCCCATTCAATCATAATCCATAGAATTCCAATAGCCCAATCCCTTTCCATTCCATTCTATTAAATACAATTTCAATTGGCCTAGCTTCTCATTCAATCCATCATGCAGAATGCTAACAAATGAAACCCCTTCACATTCAATACATTACATAGAATTCCATTAGACCAAACTATTTCCCATTCACCTGCCTCCATTGTGCATAATTCAGTGGGCAAAACCATTTTCTATTCATCCCCATTATATAGAATTCCAATACCAAACCGCTCTCCATTCACTCCTATTGTACATAATTCATTGTGTCACTTCATTGTGGTATAGAAATTATGTAGAGAAATTGGCTCCAAATATATTTTAATACCATGCAATAACTCTGAACCATGTGCTTTCACTAAGTGAATAGTGTAAACAGTTGTACTTACGGTTCATCCCAACATCATGGTAGGTCAGAATCGCCGGGCGGTTTCCTTTTGGTGCGCCACGGATCACCACATGCAACATCCCATAGGGGGTTTCAATGTCATGCTCCTGTTGAGGATCAATAAAAGTGGAAATCAGTGACTGGAAATGCCTCTTTTTGCCCACCACTCAAAAGTTGGTGATTGTACTGACCCACATTCTGTAATCTCTTGCAAAAGTAGTCAGCAATTAGTTAGTTGGTGGTATTTTTTTTTGTTCGTTCTTGGGATGCGGACATCGCTGTCTGGACCAGCATTTGTTGCCCATTCCTAATTGCCCTTGAACCGAGTGGCTTGCTGGACCATTTCAGTGGGGGGCAGTTAAGAGTCAACAGCATCGCTGTGCGAATCTGGAGTCACATGTAGGGCAGACTGGGTTAGGACGACAGATTTCCTTCCCTGAAGGACATTAGTGAACCTTTGGGTTTTTTCAACAATCGACAATGTTTTCAAGGTCATCATTGACTTCCAGATTTTTATTAAATTCAAATTTCCCCATCTGCATTAGATTGGATGTCTGGATTACTGTTCCAGCGACAATGCCACCACGACACCATTTCCCCCATAAATCTTGAGAATTGCTGAAAAAAGAGACATGCCGTCAAAGCTTTTTGTTCTGATAAGTCCAAGACAAAAGCCTTTCAGTAGCTGGAATTCTCTGGCTGTTCGCTGGCGGTGGGATTTGCTGGTCCTGCCAGGATCGCAGCCCCACCTGTGGGTTTCCCAGCGGCGTGGGATGGCTTCAATAGGAAATCCCATTGACAATGGCGGGAGTAGAGAACCCCGTCAACAGCAAATGACGCACCGCCTCCCAGCGGCGAGAAACACACGGCTGGGAAGCCGAAGAATGCTGCCCAGTGTGTCTCTTTTCTCAGCAATAATCAGCAATTGTTTACAGACTCCTTCTTATCCATACAGATTTTCTATCACATACCTCATTAAATCAGGAGTGACTGTGATAACCCTCACAAGGACCACGGGGAATCGCTGATGGATCTCCCAGTGAGCTTTGTAGAATCTGACTTCCTGTGGAGAGCAGGCGGAGGCCCGCCAAGCTTGGGCTCGTTAGCAGGACCTTTAAACGTAGCTCTCAGACCCAGACCTGCACTTCTCAATAGTCGTGGGCTGAGGCGTTTCTTGAGTGTGTTTTCAGTTTAAAATAAACCAATTTGGCTTTTCACTCCACGCCTCCTGGAATTATTACAGTGACTATACAGACTCGTCTCCTTCAAATACCCCTAATAAAATTAATGATTACACAAATCCGCCTCTTGCAATGCACCACCATATATCCAGCCCCATTAATCAGGGCAGCAGTGAGAAAGCGGCAGGGTCCCATCCGCCATCCTCTCACCTGATTAAATGAATCCACCACAACCATATTCTGCCCAATATATATTAATATGTATCACAGTGTGAATGGGCATGGGTATGGTGGGGCTGGTTTAGCACAAGGCTAAATAGCTGGCTTTGAAAACAGACCAAGGCAGGCCAGCAGCGCAGGTTCAATTCCTGTACCAGCCTCCCTGAACAGGTGCCTGAATGTGGCGACTAGGGGCTTTTCACAATAACTTCATTGAAGCCTACTTGTGACAATAAGCAATTTTCATTTCATTTTCATATAATCACTAACTCCTCCCTCCTAATTTTTAATGCACCAGTTATTGTAAAGTCTATCCTCTCAATACATCCATTATAATATTATTCATTGATGGTATAATACATCAGCTAATTACACACACACTCATTGAAAGTACACTCACCCCAACATAAATATATATAAATAACTTGTGATAGCCAAAGTCATTATTATAAATGCACACTGACAATGTAATAAATGCAGTCATATTATCAAACAAAATCATTTATACTGTATTAAATACATGCAAAATTATAAGATAAAGGAGGAATAAATATGCTCATACTGTCACAAGCAAGCAATCTGTCATAGATGCCCACTCACACTGTGATACATATTAATACATATTGGGCAGAATATGGTTGTGGTTGATTCATTTAATCAGGTGGCAGATGGGACCCTGCCGCTTTCTCACTGCTGCCCTGATTAATTCCTAGATACACCGGCAATGCCAAGATTCAGAGATCGGGGTGCCACATTTACAGGTGCCCCCTGGCATATCATTCCTACCACGGACAAGGGGAACACCTACCCATCCCCACACACAGAAGGGCAACCCTTCCCACCTCTAAAGGTTCAGGGCACTACTCCCTCTCTACAAAAACATCAGGGTGAACCGACCACCCTTCCCACTCACTGGCAGTACTAAGTTTCTTGCTTTTTATAGGATATATCAATGATTTTGACTTAAAAATAGGAGGTGTAATGGAGAAGGGGGTAGTGTCGCCGATTTGTGGGGTGATTCTGGGGGAGGATAAGGTAATGCTGGAGGGGATTAAGGCAAAATGGGAGGAAGCGTTGGAGGAGGGTATGGAGGACGGGTTGTGGTGTGAGGTGCTCTGGAGGGTGAATGCCTCACCTTTGTGCGTGAGGTTGGGGCTGAAACAGTTGAAGGTGGCATATGGGGTGCAAGTCACAAGGACGAGGATGAACTGACTCTTTGAGGGTGTGAAGGATGTTTGTGAACACTGGGGGGCGGGGGGGGGCACAAATCACGTTCATATGTTTTGGTCCTGTCCAAAGTTGGAGGGTTATTGGAGGGAGATCGTCAAGGTAATCTCGAAGGTGGTGCACGTGAGACTCGAACCAGGTCCCCTAGAAGCCATGTTCAGGGTGTCGGATCAGCCGGGGTTGGAAGCGGGTGCGGAGGCAGATGTGTTAGCCTTCGCCTCGCTGATCGCCCGAAGGCGGGCCCCTGTTGGGGCAGAGGTCAGCTTCTCCGCCCTGTGCCTCGGTGTGGTGGGAGGACCTGCTGGAGTTCTTCACGCTCAAGAAAGTGAAGTTCGAGTTGAGGGGGAGCATGGAAGGGTTCTACAACTCATGGGCCTTGTTCATCTTGCATTTTCAAGAATTGGATGGCATTGAACATGGGGAAAGGGGTGTTGGGTTTGAATGTATAGGTTATTGCTGATTATGTATGGGTTAATGGTGGATTCCTGATTCTTTTGTGTTTTGTATTTAAAATGTTGGGGGCTGTTTGGGGGTAGGTGGGATAGAGGGATTGTTGGTCAGGGGTTTGCCATTGTATTTTTTACTGTTGATTATTTGTTCGTGGGTGTAAATTTGATAGAAATGTGAAAAAGGAGAATAAAAACATTTTTTTAAAAAAGGAGGTGTGATTTAGAAGTGTGCAGATGATACAGAAATTGGTCACATAGTTGATAGTGAGAGAGAAAGCTGTGGAATACAGAAAGATGTCAACGGACTGGTCAGGTGAGCAGAAAGGTGGCAAATGGAGTTCAATCTGGAGAACTGTATGATAATGTATTTTGGGAAGGCAAACAATCCAAGGAATTATACTATAAATAGTAGGATACCAACAAGTGTAGAGGAACAAATGTATTCCCACACATCACTGAATGTCATAGGACAGGTAGATACATTTTCAAAAAGACACACATGTGGCGGGATTCTCTGGTTACCGATGCCGAAATCGCGTTCGGCAATCGGCCGGAGAATCCCCGTTTGCCCCACAATCGGGGGAGTCGGCGCTTTTGCAATGCTCCGCCCCCTCGAAAATGGCGTACAAGTACGTCACAGGCCATCAGGACGGCCTCAGAACGTCACCCGAGGCCCTCCCCCGATGATCCACACCAATTTCTCAAAAGAGTATTAGCTTCCCTTCTGCTGCTCTTTAGCTTTTCATTTCATTCTCGGCTCTGTACCGACGTCATATTTTGTCTGCACACCACATCACCTCTTCGTACACAGATAAAACCTCATTAGTTTGACAGCGGAGGGGTGAAGGCAAGGACTCATACCCTTGACATGATAATAGGGAATATAAGCCTTTCAGCTCAATGGTGTGAAACCTCAGTGTTTTTTAAACACCATCTTTGGTACATCCACACTCTCTTGATATTTTATTTCCAATTTTCTCTTGCCTCTCTTTTTTTAGTGATGGTACTGCCTGGGGGTGGGTGGCAGCAGTTCCACAGGGGTGGGTATACTTGAGTACTCATTTATGAAGCCAGATGGTGAGTTTTGGTCAATACCCTGGCATTACAGCCTGACCTATGCCTACAACAACATGAACTCACTTCCAGCAGAACTCATCAGCCATATTGCTGGCTAGTCTCAGCATAGAGCAGAGTTGGGGCTTTTCCTATATTACAACAGTAATTATACGTCAAAAGTGCTTCACTCATGGAGTGCTCAGAACACTCTTCACTCTCTTTGTTTAGATTTCATATTCATCATTCTCTTATCACCAACTTTCTTTCCTTATGTGGTCGGCACGGTGGCACAGTGGTTATCACTGCTGCCTACAGTGCTGAGGACCTGGGTTTGAATCCCGGCCCCTAGTCACTGTCCGTGTGAAGTTTGCACATTCTTCCCGTGTCTGCATGAGTTTCACCCCCACAACCCATGGATGTGCAGGGTAGGTGGATTGGCCACGCTAAATTGCCCCTTAATTGGAAAAAAAATAATTGGGTACTCAAAATTTAAAAAAATGCTTTCTTTCCTTATATCCTCTCACATATCGATCTATTCTTCCCAAGTTAGAATTGCAGGTCTCTGGGGCAGCAGGGTGGCACAGTGGATAGCACTGCTGCCTCACGGCGCCGAGGTCCCAGGTTCAATCCCGGCTCTGGGTCACTATTTGTGTAGAGTTTGCACATTCTCCCCTTGTCTGCGTGGGTTTCGCCCACACAAATCAAAGATGTGCAGGCTAGGTGGATTGGCCACGCTAAATTGCCCCTTATTTGGATTGGGTACTCTAAATTTATTTTAAAAAAGAATTGGAGATCTATCTAGCAGTTACCCTTTATATGTTGACATCTGATTATAAATATTATAAACAAATACGGACTTCCGCTAGCGAGATGTAGGTGGAAGTCGCAGGTGGCTCCCGCTGGTGTTGTCATTTTTTGGCCCTTTTCACCCAGTTTTGGGGAAGCTTTTATAAGAGTTGTCTTCAGTAAAGTTGTGGGAATTAGAGGATGTCGAAATCCCAACAAAAGAATACGGCACGAAGCGGAATAAATGCTAGTCCGCCTGTGGGTCTGAGTTTGGTGCGAGGAAAGATAGCGGGAGCAAGCCTGCCGGGCAGGGCTGTGCCCATTACAGTGGACACGCTGGCCGAGGTGCTGGTTGTGGAGTTTAAGCGGCAGTTTGCCAAGCATTTTGAGTGCACGGGAAAGAGATGGTGGGAACGCTCAAACAGCTGGTGGAGGACATGCTAGCCCCGAGTAAAATACCTGTCCTACCCATCCCCTTCTTAACCTGACCTGGTCCGCCACCTTCAGGTGTGTCTCTTGGACCATCGCCACGTCTGCCTTCAGTCCCTTCAAGTGCGTGCACACTCGAGCCCTCTTCACCGGCCCATTCAGGCCCCTCACGTTCCACGTTATCAGCCGGATTGGAGGGGCTTTCACCCCCCCCCCTGCCGACTAGCCATCTCCTTTTCTGGGCCAGTCCCGTGTCCGCGTCTCCCTCGCCCTCCAGTCTCCCAGCCGCGAGACCTCCGTCCCGACCACCTCTTCTGTGTCCCATTCCCTTTCGGCCAGTGCAGCAGCAACCCTTTCCCCCCCCCTTCCCTCCCCTTCCCCTCCCCCCGCTAGACCCCTGTCTAGCTTTTTTGCTCCCCCCATATCACTCCCGTAAGTCAGCTGACACCTGCTGACCCCGGCTTCCCCCGCCGTCCCTTTGACCCCCCCCCCCGTGTGGGAATCTCCCAATCAATCCTTCGTTCCCCTTCCCGCGCGCGGGAGAAAAACCCCGTGCTTTCCAAAGCTTGCCCCGCCCCCTCTGGCGCAGCTCCTGTCGCGGCCTAGTCTCTCTCCCCCAGCTCATATAACATTTCCTGCGCGTGATTGACCCCCTATATACAACAACCATCATACTTCAACCCTTAAACACCCCTCACTCTCACAAACCCTCAGTTAGAGTCCAACTTTTCGGCTTGTATAAAGGTCCATGCCTCTTCGGACGTTTTGAAGTAGTAATGTTGGTCTTTGTATGTGACCCACAGTCGCGGTGGCTGCAGCATTCCACATTTCACTCCTTTCCGATGCAACACCGCTTTGGCCCGGTTGAAACCCGCTCTCCGCTTGGCAACCTCCGTGCTCCAGTCCGGGTATATTCGGATCTCTGCATTGTCCCACTTGCTGCTCCGCTCCTTATTGGCCCATTTCAGGACCCTCTCTCTGTCCGTAAACCGGTGAAATCTCACCACCATCGCCCTTGGCGGCTCAGTTGCCTTGGGCTTCCTCGCCAGCACCCGGTGCGCCCCGTCCAGGCCTTGTAAAATATGTCATGGCGGCAGAATCTCCGGATCAAGGAACTGCCTGCGGGGCTGGAGGGCTAGAGGCCGACCGAGTACTTTTTGGGGATGTTCGGCAGGTTGTTGGGGAAGGACGTGAACACCTCCCTCTTTGAGCTGGATGGGGCTCATCGGTCGCTCCGGACGAAACCAAAGACAAATGATCCACCAAGGCCCGTGATAGTCTGTTTTCACAGCTATCAGGTGAAGGAAGAGGGTCTTGTGATGGGCCAAGCAGAATCGAGAGGCGAGCTGGGAAGGCAGTGGTATTCGTATGTACCAGGACGTTACGGCGGAACTGGCGAGATGGCCTTTAATAGGACTAAGGCAGCGGTGTACAAGAGTGATGTGCGGTTCGGGGTGGACTACCCACGAAGCTGAGAGTTACGTATAATGTTGGTCTTTGTAGTTGGTATGTGGGGGGGAGGGGCCTCTGGTGGGGGCCACCATGCCAGCAAACTTAAGTTGGCTAGTGAATGGGAGCGAGATGGGGTAATCCATTATTAAGGAAGTAGTGGCGGGACAATTAGAAAGTCATAACACAATCAAGCAGAGTCAACATGACTTTATTAAAGGGAAATTATGTTTGAGAGATTTATTACAGTTATTTGAGAATGTAAGAAGCACATTGGATAAAGGGGAACCACGAGATAGGCCTTGTTGCGGTCGAGCAAAATGAAGCCGGTGAATAGCGGGAGAGGCCAAAAACGAGAACCGCGATGCAACCAGCCTGCTCCCTTAGGCGAAATTGGGATCCCGCCGTAGCATGGTGAGAAACCAATTATCACCACTTAAGCACTATTTCCATAAATTAACCAATAGTCAATGGCCTTCCGTGATCCAGCGGCCTCCCAGCAGTGGTCAAACCGGCACCAATTAGTACTCTTTTTTAAAAATGTGAACCTGGCGGAAGGGCTGCTGCAGGGATCCGAGAAGGTGAGCAGCCATCTTCATTCACCGGCAAAGAGCCTGGGGGCACTGGCTTGTTGCCCTTGTGCTTGGAAGGGGGTGAAAGGGCAGCCGTGGGAGGGGGGATCCAGTCTTACTTGGGGTGGTCCACCATGGGGTTGGGGTTATTGGAGCTGGGATGGAACCGCGCGTGGCTCCGCCATGCCAAACCCTAGATCGTGTGTAACCGTTTCGGGGGCCAACCTTTGTAATGCCTGTCTGCCCCCACCGACCACCCTTAACCCCCACTGAACGCGGAGCCTTCTGGCTGTGCAGCTGAAGGAAATTGTTAATAGGGAATTGGCAATCGTAGTTAAGTGAGCACTTCACACATCTCATGTTCATTCCCGTGGGTGAGCCTGTATTGTAGCATGTGGGTGTTATTGCCTAGCATCCCAGTCAGGCCGTGATGCCTGGTCACTCTGCCTGAACACTGCGGGTTGCAACACCACACACACAGCAGCCAAGATCCGGACACACACACACAGGGCCTGGGCCCAAGCCCTGGGGACATGTCCGCAGCCGAACGATGGGTGAGTGCAACGGGGAGGGAACCAGCGCCCAGTCCAGGTAACGTGATGTGCAGGGGTACAGAATCTAGGGTCCGGTGGGCAGGGGCTCCCACTGTGGTCAAGTGTGTGTGGGTAGGGCTTGCTGGTTGTAGGGAGGAGGAAGACATCATTGGTTGTCAGTCTCAAACCCTCTCCCAATTCCTTCCAAATATTGAACGGTATGGACGATATCCTGGACCCCTCGGAACTTGCCGTAGTGGTGCTGCAGGCAGTCCGGGCAGCGATGATGGCTTGGCCGCGTCCTATTTGAAGAGGGCGAGGATGAGGGACTCCCTGGCCCGCAGGGCTTGCTACCTCCAGCCTCCAGCAGGTCAACCAGTTCTACCCTGGGATCGTCCTCCGGCCCCTGTTGGTCCGGTGTCTCTTTGTCATCCTCGTCCTCCTTGGAAGTGGCCACAGGTTCCTCATCCTCCAGTACATTGCCCCGCTGCTATGCCAGGTTGTGGAGGACACAGCAGATCATCACAGAGTGGGTGACTCCCCGAGGCGGTGTACTGCAGGGAACCACCAAAGCATTTGAGGCATCAAAACCACATTGTGAGTAGTCCGATGCATCACTCTATGATAGCCCGGGTGGCCACATGGGCCTCATTTTATCGGGTCTCCAGCCTCCATACTTGCGTAACTAACCAGATCCTAAGTGAGTAGCCCTTACCCTCAAGAGCCAAACCACCATCCTGGAGTGGTCCTCGAAGAGGCTGGGGAATTCTGACTGCCCCAGGATGTAGCTGTCATGCACACACCCTGGGAAGCATGCACACATGTGCATGATCTTAAGGTGGTGATCGCACAGGACCTGGATGTTCAGGGAGTGGAACCCCTTCCTGTTGATGAAGGGCACTCCCAGATGGCCTGGTGAGCACAAGACGACATGGGTGCAGTCTAACGGTCCCTGGACCTAGGACATTCTGGCGATGGCGGAGAATGCTGCTGCCTGGGCATCTTGTTGGGCTTAGTCCGTGTGAGTGTGTATAATTTTCTGCCTGGGTAAACAGGGCATCTGTGACCTGTCGTCACTGACTCTACCTGATGTGCAACTGCAACTGTGTGGTGCTCACCAGAATGTGCCCCTGAAGCCTGACCATTAACGTTGCCTACTGAAGTGCATGCCTCTGCATGAGTGGAGGGTGGGGGTGACAGCTGTGACGCACCTATGGTGGCACCCTCTGAAGTGTTCTCATGGGAGGCAGGGGGGATTCAGACCGGATGGGCCGCGTCATTGGCTAGAGATGCTGATGGAGAATGGACATGTATCAGCGGCCTCTGCCATTTCCTCCCAGGCAGCGCTGGCTGCACTGTGGCTTACCCTCCAGGATGCTCGAGGAACAGAACATCCCTCCTTGGCCTCAACAGTTTCTATGAGCTTCTCCAGGTCTGCATCCCCGACTCGTAGGGCTGGTCGTCTCAGCGCCATAATTGATAGTTGAGTGGGGTTGGCTGTTGTCATGTGAGAGTACCTTTAAGAAATGGAGCTGCTCATGTTACTGGAGTGATGTCAGAGTGTGGGTGGAGCTGAGCTCTACTTCTGCTTTTTAGTTTCAGTCTGAAAAAGCTTGGGTGTGTCTGTGTTTTTCAGTGAGCTGCATCTGAAGTTTAAACAAAGAGCTGTACTGTTGATCTCTGCCATCCAAAGACTATCTATGGATCATTTGGTGAACCCAGAATTGTAAAAGGTCTCAGTATTGAATGTAAACCTAATGTGCTCCTGTTTGAAGGTTTGTTAAGTCTTTTGGATGTTAAAAGGACAGCTTACAAGGTTACTTAGTGTTGTAGTCTTTGGGGTTGTATTTGAATTAATGGTTGCTTAGATGTTCACTGTTTGTTTTAAAAAGGTTAACTTGCGTTCATAGAAGAAACATTGTTTTGTTTTAAAGAAATACTTGTCCATTTTCTGCTGTACCACACCTGTAGAGTGGGCCGTGTGCTCCCCATACCACAACCTATTAAAAGTTGTGCGTCAGGTGAACTCCATGATACACTTTGGGGTTCTCTAAACGCTGGCCCATAACAATTGGGGGTTCGAGGGGGATAAAAGTCTCTCTATTGGATTGGCTTAGTGAACTTAAAGACAGTGAGGGGTGAGCATATTGTGCTTGCTTTTCAGGTGTGGTATTTTAGTTTAAGTGGGGAGTGTGTTGTGGACAATGGCTCTTTCAGAGGCTCAGGAGTTTTTGGGGGTGGAGACGGTCACACGCAATACCTTACGACCAGAGACTAAAAGCAGACTGTTAGATTTGGCAAAAACATTGCAGTTAACATTACCTGACAAAATGTGAAAAGATGAGGTAATTATGGCCGTGGCTAAGCATTTAAAGTTGCCCGAGATACAGTCTGACTCATTAGAAATTGCAAAGATCCAGTTGCAGATTAAGCAACTTGAACATGAAAAAGAATTAAAGCAGCTTGAATATGCAATGAGAGAAAAAGAAAGAGAAAGGGAGATACAGATCGGGGAAAAAGAAAAGGAGAGAGAAGAAAGAAACAAAGAAAGAGTAGCCTTAGCAGAACAAAAGAAAGAGATAGAGAGGAAAGAGAAAAAGAGAGAGAGTTTGAACTTCAGAAAATGGCTATGAAACATAACAGTCAGTTAAAATTGGCATACGTAAAGGGAAACCTACAGTTGGATGATAGTGATGAGGATAGTGAGAAAGAGCGTCAAAGGCGAAGGCTTGGTGGGGATCTATTTAAATATGTCCAAGCATTGCAAAGGTTTGACGAGACGGAGGTAGAAGCCTTTTTCATTTCATTTGAGAAGATAGCTAAACAAATGAAATGGCCAAAGGACATGTGAGTCTTACTGATTCAAACAAAGCTGGTAGGTAGGGCTAGTGAAGTGTTTGCATCACTACCGGAGGAGGTATCTGAGACGTATGAGGAGGTGAAAAGATCCATCTTAGGTGCATATGAACTAATGCCTGAAGCTTACAGACAAAGGTTGAGAAATTTACGGAAAGAATTTGGTCAAACATACATGGAGTTTGAAAGGATCAGAGTAATTTTGATAGGTGGATAAGGGCTTTGAAAATAGACAAAACGTATGAAGCTCTCAGAGAAATTATACTTTTGGAGGAGTTTAAGAATTCAATTCCTGATGTAGTGAGAACTCATGTGGAAGAGCAGAGGGTTAAAACTGCGAGATTAGCAGCAGAAATGGCAGATGATTATGAATGAGTTCATAAATCAAAGCTTGGTTTCCGACATCAATTTCAGCCTGTGAGGGATAGAAACTGGGCACATGAGAAATACTCAAGTGGGAAAGGTAAAGGTGATCTGATGGGAGATAATAAGGAGAGTGTACCTCAGATTAAAAAAGAAATCCAAGAGAGTGGAAGAGACATCGAAAGTTTCAAATGTTTTCACTGTAATAAACTAGGCCATATAAAGTCGCAGTGTTGGTGGTTGAAGAAAAGCACTGGGAAGGCTGATGTGGTAAAACAGGATAAGACAGTGGGGTTTGTTAAAGTGGTAAAGGAAAGCCCAAGTGAAGCGAAGGAGGTGCAAATGTTTGTACAGCCTGATCAAGAGGTGATTAATAAGAAGGTGCCAGATTTCTTTAAAGAATTTACTTGTGTGGGTAAAGTTTACTCATGTGTATCAGGAGGAGCAGATAAAGAAATCACAATTTTAAGAGATACGGGAGCTAGTCAATCTTTAATGGTAAGAGATGAGGAGTTATGTAGTTTGGGAAGAATGTTGCCAGAAAAGGTGGTAATATGTGGAATTCAGGGTGAGAGTAGTGTTCCATTATATAAGGTAAGGTTGGAAAGTCCAGTGAAGAGTAGTGAAGTGGTAGTAGGAGTAATAGAGAAACTATCTTGTCCAGGAATACAGTTTATCTTGGGTAATGATATCGCTGGATCGCAAGTGGGAGTGATGCCCACTGTGGTTGATAAGCCAGTGGAAAATCAGACAACTGAAGTGTTGAATATCCTGGGATTTTTCCGGATTGTGTAGTAACAAGGTCGCAAAGTCACAGGTTAAGACAAGAGGAGAAATCAAGGAGTGAAGATGAAGTTGAAGTGGAATTATCAGAAACGATTTTTGATCAGATGGTTGAAAAAGAACAAGAACAGATGGAGGATGATGCGGATATTTTTAGTTCAGGAAAATTGGCAGAGTTACAACAGAAAGATGTAGAAATAAAATGGATGTATCAGAAAGCATATACGGAAGAGGAATCTGAGTGTGTACCAGAGTGTTATTACTGTAAAAGTGATGTCTTGATGAGAAAATGGAGACCTTTACATATGCAGGCGGATGAAAAGTGGGCAGAAGTTAATCAAGTAGTATTGCCAGTAGGGTATAGAAAGGAGGTGTTGCGTGTTGCACACGAGGTAGCAGTGGGAGGTCATTTGGGGATAAGGAAAACTCAAGCTAAAATCCAGAAACATTTTTATTGGCCTGGACTACATAAAGATGTAGTTAAATTTTGTCAATTATGTCACACATGTCAAGTGATAGGGAAACCTCAAGCAGTGATAAAACCAGTGCCCTTAATACCCATTCCAGCATTTGAGGAACCTTTTACAAGGGTCCTAATTGATTGCGTAGGACCGCTTCCTAAAGCGAAAAGTGGGAATCGATATCTTTTGACTATAATGGATGTGTCTACTACGTTTCCAGAGGCCATTCCAGTACGTAATATTACAGCTAAAAAGATTATGGAGGAGTTACTCAAATTCTTTACTAGATATGGACTACCCACAGAAATACAATCGGATCAAGGATCAAATTTTACCTCAAGGTTATTCAAAGAAGTAATGGATAGCTCAGAAATAAAACAATTTAAATCAACTGCGTACCATCCAGAAATGCAGGGAGCGTTAGAAAGGTGGCATCAGACATTAAAGACAAGGTTGAGGGCTTATTGTCAAGATTATCCAGAGGATTGGGATAAAGGAATTCAATTCGTACTGGTTGCAATTAGGGATGTACCTAATGAGTCAGCCAAATTTAGTCCTTTTGAACTAATTTTTGGTCATGAGGTAAGAGGACCACTTAAATTGATTAAGGAAAGATTGGTGGGTGAGAAATTAGAAATTACATTATTGGATTACGTGTCAAATTTTAGGGAACGATTAAATACAGCAGGTGAATTGGCTAGACAACATTTAAAGTTGCACAACATGTGATGAAACAGGTAGCGGACAAGAAATCCAAAAGTTGTAGTTTTGCCAGTGGAGATGAAGTTTTAGTGTTGTTACCAGTGGTAGGTGAGCCTTTAAAAGCAAGGTTTTGTGGACCTTATCAGATTGAAAGGAAATTAAGTGAAGTGAATTATATGGTCAAAAACACCAGATAGAAGGAAGACTCACCGAAGGTGTCATGTGAATATGCTTAAAAGGTACTTTGAAAGGAAAGGCGCAAAAAAGGAGGTTTTAATGATTCTAACTCAAAGTGACGAACCAAATCCAGATGACTGTGAATTTGACATACCTCAAATTAAATTGGAAAACGAGGATGTTTTTAAGAATTGGGATAAATTGTTGAGTTACCTTCCAGAGGAATAACGAACTGACCTGAAAGAATTATTGATATCACATGGGCAAGTTTGTAGAGATAAATTGGGATGCACTAAAATGGCTATACATGATGTAGATGTGGGAAGTGCTGTTCCAATCAAACAACATCCATACAGACTTAACCCTTTAAAATTGGCACAGGTTAACAAAGAGATTAAAAATATGCTTAAAAATGGCATAATTGAAATGGGTTGCAGCCAATGGAGCTCACCCATAGTGATGGTGCCTAACCTAGACGGTACCCAACGGTTGTGTGTGGACTATAGAAAGGTTAATGCAGTTACAAGAACGGACTCTTATTCTATTCCACGGTTGGAGGATTGCATTGAGAAACTGGGACAGTCCGCTTTTATTTCCAAATTGGATTTACTTAAAGGTTACTGGCAGGTACCTTTATCCGAAAGGGCGAAGGAAATTTCAGCTTTAGTGACTCCAGATGGTATATACCAATTCAAAGTTATGGCATTTGGCATGAAAAACGCCCCAGCCACATTTCAACGGTTAACTAACACAGTCGTTTCAGGATTACCCAATTGTGCGGTATACATCAACGATCTGGTAATTTTCAGCCAAACATGGAAAGAACATGTAAAACATCTGATAGAGTTATTCGATCGACTTCAGGAGGCAGGTTTGGTGATAATCCTAGCCAAAAGTGAATTTGGAAAAGCCCAAGTCACTTTCCTTGGCCATACAACCGGACAGGGTCGAATGGTCCCACTGGATGTGAAAACAAAAGTTATTGGGGAGTTTCCGATACCCTCGACACGACGGGAAATAATGCGATTTCTTGGTATGAGTGGATTTTACCGGAAATTTGTCCCAAATTTTAGCAGTGTGGTCGCTCCACTGATGGGCTTGCTCAAGAAGCATAACAAGTGGAGTGTCAACAGGCATTTGACGGCCTGAAGGCTGTGTTAACCAATGCTCCTGTGTTGGAGAATTACAAGGGACTCTGTGATCAGATTGAACTAAAGTATCTGACTCTAAAGGGAAATGCTGAGGCGTAGATAAATGGACAGATCGTGGAGACCTTCGTGTTCAAAGAGACTGTCAATCGAGAAGGAGTTTCAGTTGGAGGAAGAAGAACGAGAAAAAAAAATGGACTATATTATTATACCTGTATGCGTGTGTTGTTTTTTTGAAACAAACAAGTATATTTACTGCGTGCATTTCTTAAAGGATAGTGCAACGGTGGAAAATGAAACCACCTTGAAGTTGATGGTTTTTTTTTCTTGGGGGGAGGTGTCATGTGAGAGTACCTTTAAGAAATGGGCGTTTAAGAAATGTACCTTGAAGAAATGGAGCTGCTCGAGTTACTGGAGTGATGTCAGAGTGTGGGTGGAGCTGAGCTCTACTTCTGCTTTTTAGTTTCAGTTTGAAAAAGCTAGGGTATGTCTGTGTTTTTCAGTGAGCTGCATCTGAAGTTTAAACAAATAGCTGTACTGTTGATCTCTGCCATCTAAAGACTATCTATGGATAATTTGGTGAACCCAGAGTTGTCAAAGGTCTCAGTATTGAATGTAAACCTAATGGGCTCCTGTTTGAAGGTTTGTTAAGTCTTTTGGATGTTAAAAGGACAGCTTACAGGGTTACTCAGTGTTGTAGTCTTTGGGGTTGTATTTGAATTAATAGTTGCTTAGATGTTCACTGTTTGTTTTAAAAAGGTTAACTTGCGTTCATAGAAGAAACATTGTTTTGTTTTAAAGAAATACTTGTCCATTTTCTGCTGTACCACACCTGTAGAGTGGGCCGTGTGCTCCCCATACCACAATCTATTAAAAGTTGTGGGTCAGATGAACGCCATGATATACTTTGGGGTTCTCTAAACCCTGACCTATAACAATGTGCAAGAGCAGTTTATGTGCTGCTCTACGTTGCTAGTGGGGTGCTGGCGAGCGCATCCCGTCCAATTGGCTGGTAAACTTTGATTTGTGGCTTGAAGCCCGTGGGGCCTCCTTAAGTGGACCAATTAATGTTGATTGCGGTGACGGTCTCGCCAGGCCGAGTGCTGGGAAGTTCGCGGCAGTTCCCGCTCACTACCGCACATAGAAACTTGTCCATTGAATAGAGGCTATAGTGAATTGGGATTTCCAAAAGGTGCCACATAAATTGTTAATCTACAAGATAAGAGCCCATGGTCATAGAATTTACAGTGCAGAAGGAGGCCATTCGGCCCAATGAGTCTGCACCAGCCCTTGGTAAGAGATCCACACTTAAGACTTCCACCCCATCCCTGTAACCCAGTAACCCCACCTAACCATTTTGGACACTAAGGGCAATTTAGCATGGCCAATCCACCTAACCTGCACATCTTTAGACTGTGGGAGGAAACCGGAGCACTGCGAGGAAACCCACGGGGACAATGTGCAGACTCCGCACAGACAGTGAGCCAAGCCGGAAATCGAACCTGCAAACCTGGAGCTGTGAAACAACACTGCTAACCATTGTGCTACAGTGGAGGTGATATGTGAGCATGATAGAGGATTGGCTAAGAAATAGAAAGTCAGGATAAATGGGTCATTTTTAGGTTGTCAAAATGTAGCTAGTGGGTGTCACCCTATCAGGGCTGGGCCTCAACTATTTAAAATCTATTTTAATATATTGAATGAAGGATTAGAGCGTATTGTAGCCAAATTTGCAGTTAATACACAGATTATTAGGAAAGCAAGTTATGAGGAGGATCTATTGATTCTGCAACAGGATATGGATAAAGTGATAACATTTGGCAGATGGAATATAATGTGGGAAAATAAGAGGCCATCCACTTTGCAGGAAGAACAGAAAAGCAGAATGTTATATAAATTGAGAGAGACTACAGAATTATGTGGTACAGAGGGATTTGGATGTCCTTGTGCATGAGTCATAAAAGTTAGCATGCAGATACAGCGAGTAATTAGGAAGGTAAATTGAACGTTGGCCTTTATTACAAGGGATCGGGTGGGGAGTGGGGATGTCTGTGCAGTATATAAATAGGAATAAGACTCCGTACACCTGTGCATAAGGTTGGTGAGACCACACCTAGGATACGGGGTATGGTTATTGTATCCTAATTTAAGGAGGGTTATACTTGCATTGGAAGCAGATCAGAGGAGGTTCACTAGGGTGATACCTGGGATGAAGAGGTTGTCTTACGAGGAAAGATTGGGCAGGTTGGACCTTAAGTTATTGGAGTTTGGAAGAATGAAAGGCGATCTTACTGAAATATATAATATTGTAAGTAGGTTTGACAGGGTAGATATTGCGAAGATGTTTCACTTCATGGGGGAACTTAGAATTAGAGAGCACAGTTTCAGAATAAGGGATGTTTCATTTAAGACAGAACTAAGGAGGCATTTCTTCTCTCAGAGGCATGTTAATCTTAGAATTGTCTATGTGAAAGAGCAGTAGAGGCTGGATCAATGAATATTGAGGCTAAGTTAGATAGAATTATGAATTACAAGTAGTCAAGGTTTGCGGGGCAGGCAAGAAAGTGGAGTTAAGCTCATGGTCTAGCCCTGACCTTATTGAATGGTGGAGAAGATTCAAGAAGGAGAATGGTTTACTCCTGCCCCTAATTCTTATGGTCTGTGAGGGCAGAACAGCTTTGGTTTGTCATCTCTTCTGAAAGAAGGCATCTCCAACTATACAGCGCTCCTGAAGTAATGGACTGGAGGGTCAAGTCAGCTAGATTTTGTGTTCAAATCTCTAGACCAGAGCCAGAACCCATGACTTACTGAGCCACAGCTCATATACACACATATACAGATACACACGGGCACACATATAGACAGGCACACATATATGCACACAAACATCCACACACATACACATGCAATGAGGAGGATGCAGAGATGCATCAACGGGATTTGGACAGGCTGAGTGTGAGGGCACATGCATGTCTGATGCAATATAATGTAGATAAATGTGAGGTTATCCACTTTGGTAGCAAAAATAGGAAGGCAGATTATTATTTGAAAGGGTGTAAATTGAGCGAGATGGATACTCAGCGAAACCTTGGTGTCCTTATGCATCAGTCTCTGAAAGTAAGCGCACAGGTACAGCAGGCAGAAAAGAAGGCAAATGGTATGTTGTCCTTCAAAGCAAGAGGATTTGAGTATAGGAATAAGGATGTTTTACTGCAATTATATAGGGCATTGGTGAGGCCACACCTTGCATATTGTGTGCAGTTTTGGTATCCTTATCTGAGGAAGGATGTTCTTGCTACGGAGGGAGTGTAGCAAAGGTTTACCAGGCTGATTCCTGGGATGACGGTATTGTCATATGAGGCAAGATTAAATCGGTTAGGATTATATTAATTGGAGTTTAGAAGAGTGAGAGGGGATCTCATAGAAACTTACAAAATTCTAACAGGATTAGACAGGGTAGAATCAGAAAGAATCTTCCAGATGACGGGGAGTCCAGAACTAGGGGTCATAGTTTGAGGATAAGGGGTAAACTGTTTAAGACTGAGGTGAGGAGAAATTTCTTCACCCAGAGAGTGATGAATCTGTGGAATTCTCTATCACAGAAAGTAGTTGAGGCCAAAACAATGTGTAAATTCAAGAAGGAATTAGACATAGCTCTTGGGGCTAAAGGGTTCATGGTGGGGCAGGCAGAATCCGAGTATTGAACTTGATGATCGGCCATGATCATAATGAATGGTGGAGCAGGCTCGAAAGGTCAAATAGCCTCCTCCTCCTTCTGTTTTCTATGTCACACATATAAACACAAGCATATACAAACGCAAATGTGTATCCATGTTTGAAAGCACCTGTGTACATACGTATACACACACTTACTAATATACCATAGCTATACACCGTATAATCCCAACAGTGCAAGAGGAGATCATTAAGATATCGAGTCTGCACCAACCCACCCTATCCCCACCTAACCTGCACATTGTTGGACTGTGAGCCAAATCCGGAGTACGCAAAGGGAAACCCACACACAGGGATAATGTGCAAACTCTACACAGACAGTCACCCAAGTCCGAAATCGAATCCTGGCGCTGTGAGGCAGCAGTGCTAACCAGTGTGCCACCGTGTCAGGATTTTCTACACGCCCCATGGCATGTTTCGTGGCGGAGGCGGTCTGCCATTGGCTGGCAGCAAGATCTTCTGGTCCCGATGCTGTCAACAGGGTTTCTTGGCGTATGCACCCCCCCACCACCAGGAAACCTGTGGCAGGTGTTTGTGCTCAGTGGGACCATAAGGTCCCACCAGTAGGAACAGCTGGAAAATTTCCAGGGACAAAGTCATATTCCTATGAATATACATGTACATATATACAAATTCACATATGGTTATTTTCACATGTACACCTTCACATAAACACACAATTGTTCACATCCAAAGATAGTGGCGGAGCCAGTGAGAGAAGAGTCATGACCCTTTAATCGTTTTGAGGTTAACCCATGTAACTTTGAAAGACCACCTCCATTTCATATGGGCAGCACGGTAGCACAGTGGTTAACACAGTTGCTTCACAGCTCCAGGGTCCGAGGTTCGATTCCGGCTTTGGTCACTGTCTGTGCGGAGTCTGCACGTTCTCCCTGTGTCTGCATGGGTTTCCTCCGGGTGCTCCGGTTTCCTCCCACATGCCAAAGATGTGCAGGTTAGGTGGATTGGCCATGATAAATTGCCCTTGGTGTCCAAAAAAGGTGAGGCGGGGTTACTGGATTACGGGCATGGGGTGGAGGTGTGGACTTGGGTGGGGTGCTCTTTCCAAGGGCTGGTGCAGATTCGATGGGCTGAATGGCTTCCTTTTGCACTGCAAATTCTATGATTCATGTCGTGGACCCTCTTCCAGCCACACATCGCCTCAAAGCTCACCATGAGAGTCTGTGACTTTCCTTGCTGAGCCTTCAGGCTGGGTAAGTTAATATTCTCCAGTTCCCAATTCACCCCTCATATTAAATCAGTCACAGTGGCACCAATGTTGCACCCCAAGGGGAGGCAGTGGCATAGTGGTATTGTCATTGGATTATTAATCTCAGGTTCATATCCCACGCCGCAGATGGTGAAATTTGAATTCAATAAATATCTGGAATTACAAGTCTAATGATGACCATGAAACCATTGTTGATTGTTGTAAAAAAAATTTGGTTCATTAATGTCCTTTAGGGAGAGCAATCTACCCTCCTTACCTGTTCTGACCTACATGTGACTCTGGACCCACAGCAATGTGGGTCCACTTAACTGCCCTCTGAAATGGCCTGACAAGCCACTCAATTCAAGGGCAATTAGGGATGGGCAACAAATGTTGGCCTTGCCAGTGACACCCACACCCACAAGAATAAAGATTCCAAAATGAGGTTCAGGAGGAAGAATTCCTCCCTGGTTGTATCGTTGGTCTTCCATGTGCCTTCTTAAAGGCAAAGGCAGAGCACTCCCTATCGTATGGAAAGTTAAAGGGTGATTTAATTAAGGTGATTAAGGTAAATAAAGGTAGATCAAGAATAACTATTTCTTCCGATGGTAGAGTCTAGCCCAGTAGGAAAAAACAGTTCGGACCAGTATTCTTATTTCCTCAATTTTATTGGTTGTCCATTTCTTGGTATACAAGACCAGTTAAGACCAGTGTTCCTATTTCCACAATTTTACTGCCTTTTCCTTCTGGGAGGGCACAGTGTTGAGCCTCTCTGCCTGTGAGTCAAAAGCTCCGGATTCGAGTCCCACTTCAGGACGTAATTGCCATAGAAGGCGCATTCATAATGCAGCTAAACAGACTGATCATCAACCTGCTTATCTTTCAAATACATCTATGGCAGGCAGTAAGAGTGGGAAAGACTTCTGGTCAGTTATGCTCGATGCACTTCAAGTTGTAGTCTCTGGTTTCAGGCAAGTGACCTCTTCCAGAAAAAAACGGAAAACAGATATAAGCTTGTGCTTTGTCTGTTTCATGCATCTCTAGACGGAGGAAGTCTTTTAAGTCTAAGTGAATCCAGGTACAACATTAAATTTAGAGCTAGTCCAAGCAGAGGTGATATCTTCGCACAAAGTATATTGACAATCTGGAACTCTGTCCCCCCAAAAAAGCTGTTGAGGCTGGGAGTGGGGAGGCAGTAGCATAGTGGTACTGTCGCTGAACTAGTGACCCAGAAATGCAAGGTAATTTTCTGGGGACCTTGGTCGAATCCCACCAGGGCAGATGGTGGAATTTGAATTCAATTTTTAAAAATCTGGAATGAAAAGCCCAATGACGACCTATTGTCAATTGTCGTAAAAACCCCAACTGGTTCACTAATGTCCTTTAGGGAAGGAAATCTGTCGTCCTTACCTGGTCTGGCCTATATGCGACTCCAGGCCCACAGCAATGTGGTTGACTCTTAAATGCCCTCAGGAATGGGCAATAAATGCTGGCACAGCCAGCGACGCCCACATCCCATAAAACAAGTTTTTAAAAAATCAATTGAAAGCTTCAAAGCCGAGATTTACACAATTTTTGTTAGGTGCGAGTATTAAGGCAGATGGAATGAAGATGGGTGAATAGAGTTGAGATACAGGTCAGCCATGATCTAATTGAGTGGCGGAATATGCAAAAGGTGCTGAATGACCTATGCTCCTTCATATGTTCCAGTGCCTCCTGCTGAAAGGCAACGAGAAAATTCCCAGAGACAGCAGAGATGCAGTGTAAATAGGTTTCAGTTATTTCTGAGGAGTTTTGGCTGTCTCTCAATCAATGAACCTACAGCAACAGACCTAAGATATTTCAGGATCATTAAATGTACTTATATACACTGACACACATATAGACACACGCACCTATTCATTGATGCACACACACAAAAAACAAAAATTTAAATACAAACTATGTACATTCTTACAAATACACACTAAAAGATTGTACTTGTCATATATTATATATCTTCCACACAAACATAAAATGCACATTTACACACCGCCACTTGTACTCACAATCACAAGGAACTCCCACAAAACAGTACACTCACGCATGTAAAATGATATAGTGTAGATTTATTTGTTCTTAAGGGCAGCACGGTAGCATTGTGGATAGCACAATTGCTTCACAGCTCCAAGGTCCCAGGTTCGATTCCGGCGTGGGTCACTGTCTGTGCGGAGTCTGTGTGCGTGGGTTTCCTCCGGGTGCTCCAGTTTCCTCCCACAGTCCAAAGATGTGCAGGTTAGGTGGATTGGCCATGATAAATTGCCCTTAGTGTCCAAAATTGCCCTTAGTGTTGGGTGGGGTTACTGGGTTATGGGGATAGGGTGGAGGTGTTGACCTTGGGTAGGGCGCTCTTTCCAAGAGCCGGTGCAGACTCGATGGGCCGAATGGCCTCCTTCTGCACTGTAAATTCTATGATAAATTCTATGATACACCCACAAGGATATATATGCGTACACATGTATACATACATGTCTAGAAATTTTTGCACACCAATGCACCCGCCCTGTGAATTTGCACAGCCATGGCTACATACATGGTCCTAAAATAATATATGTAAAATTTCACATAACATACATGCACAAACCTACATTTAACTGTATTCACATCTACACATATACTCGCATTCATGACCATGCACATACCCACAGATACATATATGTGCACTCACGTACATGTCTAAAATACCTCCATACTCATGCAGTCATACTTAAGTTTTGGCACATACAAATAAGTATGCATAATGCACCAAACCATATATAGACAGGGGGTCCCATACACAATGTACATTAATTTTCTAACATATATAAACACACAAATACACCTGCATCTTAATATAAAGTACACATATTCTGAAACCTTGACTATCACATGTCATAGCACTCACTCCCATAGGACACATTCCCCACAACACACACTCACTCATGCGCTGATCGGACAAAAGACAAAGTCATTTGTAGAATGTCCTTGTTCAGACGGCACAGTGACCGCTGCACTGCCACAATGTACAAACGTTGCAGTAAGCTTTCTCCTGACTTTGCACTTACTGATTGAGATGCCACACCCGTCCCCCATGCCAGCAAACGCCCATCACTGCAAAGTAAATTGGTTTGATTTTACGCACCCCCCAGCCAAAATGATGGGAGCAAACATACAACGTGGTGCCATGTGTTCTACACAGATGCCTTGAACCTCCTCCAAATTTTTGCTCTCTATTTCATATAAGGTGTCAATGCAGCAACTATGTTCTTTCAATACGGTGCCAAAGGCCATATCACCCCACTAACACCCCCCACCTCCCCAGACCACCATTGTCTTCTACCAGAGCACACAAGCTGATGCCACTAAGAAATACTGTGTGGCTGCTCAACCTGACCAGCGCTGAATACCAACAAAAAGAACACTTAACATTGAGCAGAGGGCAAATGGTGGAAGGTAGGGGGTGGGCTGTAGAGATTAGGTGCGAGGGGGGATAGACAGATACACATTGCTTCCCTGCCCTATGTTCACTTACCCCATCCCAGCACTCGGGCATCTTGAGATCAAATTAGAGGTACAGCTCCAGATCAGCAGGCACAGAAATTCCTGAATAATCAGTGTGTGAAAGGCACAAGCACGTCGGTCTCTAACCCAGCTCTGCAGCCTGTCACTCAGAAGATGTGCCTTTTATAGGAGCCTAGCATCCTGCGGTCGCAGGCAGTGTGCAAAGCTCACCCATTGGCTGCTACAGAAATGATTGTGCTTTGATTGGCTCTGAAGCTGCTCATCTCCTAGGTGTCTTTGCTCGTGTGCAAGAGTGTCTTTGTATGTGTAAGAGTGTCTTTGTGTGTGTAAGAGTGTCTTTGTGTGTGTTTCTTGCCTCTGTCACATCCGCTCAAGGATGCTGCTGCCTTGCAATCCCAATGATTTGCATTTTCACAGCTTCTGCAGCTGATTTAAATTTTTACGGCTTGTACTGAGAGGTATAATGTGACTGTAATATCTTCCCTTCATTGTTCATGATGTCTCAGTGTTGCAGTTCTCCTGACTCTGTTTGAATGTTTGCTTCGCACTGTCCAACAAAGAAAATACAAGTCACAACCATCCACCAATGTGATCCCCCCACCATCCCCCACACAATTTGCCATCTCTTGCTGCAACAATGCTAATCATTATGCATGAGCTGTGCTTTTCTGGAGAAAGATGGCACTGCATCAGCACCAGGTCAGACTGAAAAAAAAGAGAGACAGGGAGAGGGGAGTGCGAGAAAACGAGAGCGAGAGACAATGAAATTGGGACGATAGAAAGAGAGGTGGGGAGAGAGGAAGAAGAGAATAAAATGAATGTGGCAAGAGAGAGAGAGACAAGAGTGGAGGAAGAGAGGGGGAAGGGAAAGGGGGAACGAATGTAGACAGAGAGAAGGAGAGACAGAAGGTGAGATAGAGTAGTTTGAGAGAGAGAGAGCTCAACTGATTTATTAACAGGCACCTACAATTTGCAATAGCAATCACTATGATGAGATTTTAATTCAGGTAAAATAAATGGTTTAAGTACAATAAAGACAACACTGATGGGTTCAAATGACTTCCGGGGCTGGATTTCCCCTTGCACTCTAATTCCACCATGACTGTGGCCACATTATCTGGTCAGAGGTCATATGGAGTATATTTGGTGGGCTTAAGACCATAAGACATAGGAGCAGGAGCAGAATTAGGCCACTCTGTCCATCGAGTCTGCTCCGCCATTCAATCATGGCTGATTTTTTTCTCATCCCCATTCTCCTGCCTTCTCCCCATAACCCCTGATCCCCTTATTAATCAAGACCTATCTATCTCTGTTTTAAAGACACTCAGTGATTTGGCCTCCACAGCCTTCTGCGGCAAAGAGGTCCACAGATTCACCACCCTATAGCTGAAGAAATTCCTCCTCATCTCTGATTTAAAGGACCGTCCCTTTAGTCTGAGATGGTGTCCTCTGGTTCTAGTTCTTCCTACAAGTGGAAACATCCTCTCCACGTCCACTCTATCCAGGCCTCGCAGTATTTTGTAAGTTTCAATAAGATCCCCCCATATCCTTCTAAACTCCAATGAGTACAGACCCAGAGTCCTCAAACGTTCCTCATACGACAAGTTCTGCATTCCAGGGATCATTCTTGTGAACGTCCTCTGGACCATTTCCAAGGCCAGTACATCCTTCCTTAGATACGGGGCCCAAAACTGCTCACAATACTCCAAATGGGGTCTGACCAGAGCCTTATACAGCCTCAGAAGTACATCCCTGGTCTTGTATTCTAGCCCTCTTGATATAAATGCTCACACTGCATTTGCCTTCTTAACTGCCGACTGAACCTGCACATTAACCTTAAGAGAATCATGAACAAGGACTCCCAAGTCCCTTTGTGCTTCTGCTTTCCGAAGCATTTCCTCATTTAGAAAATAGTCTTTGCCTAAATTCCTTCTTCCAAAGTGCATAACCTCACACTTTTCCACATTGTATTTCATTTGCCACTTCATTGCCCACTCTCCTAGCTTGTCCAAGTCCTTCTGCAGCTCCCTTGCTTCCTCAATACTACCTGTCCCTCTAAAGGTCTTTGTATCATCTGCAAACTTAGCAACAGTGCCTTCAGTACCTTCTTCCAGATCATTAATGTGTATTGTAAAAAGTTGTGGTCCCAGCACAGACCCCTGAGGAACACCACTAGTCACTGGCTGCCATCCTGAAAAATACCCCTTTAGCCCCACTCTCTGCCTTCAGCCAGTCAGCCAATCCTCTATCCATGCCAGGATCTTACCCTGAACATCATGAGCTCTTAACTTATTTAACAGTCTCCTATGTGGCACCTTGTCAAAGGCCTTCTGGAAATCTAAATAAATCATGTCCACTGGTTCTCCTTTGTCTAACTTCCTTGTTACCTCTTCAAAGAACTCTTAACAGATTTGTCAGACACAACCTCCCTTTGACAAAGCCGTGCTATTCTTATTCCTATTTTATCATATACTTCCAAGTACTTTGTGATCTCATCTTTAATAATGGACTCTAAAATCTTACCAAGGCCAAAGTCAGGCTAACCGGCCTATAATTTCCCGTCTTCTGCCTCCCCCCCTTCTTAAACAGTGGTGTTACATTAGCAACCTTCCAGTCCTCTGGGACCCTTCCTGCCTCCAGTGATTTCTGAAAGATCATCACCAATGCCTCCACAATTTCCTCAGCTATCTCTTTTAGGACCCTGGGGTGTAGTCCATCCAGGTGACTTATCCACCTTCAGACCTTTCAGTTTCCCAAAAACCTTCTCCTTAGTAATGGTCACTGCACTCACCTCTGCCCCCTGGTTCTCCTGGAGCTCTGGCATCCCACTGGTGTCTTTCACCGTGAAGACTGATGCAAAGTAACTATTCAGTTTTCTTTGTTTCCTATTATTACTTCTCCAGCCACATTTTCTAGTGGTCCAATGTCTATTTTTGCCTATCTCTTACCTTTTTTATATTGAAAAAATCTCTTCCTTCCTTTATATTACTAGCTGGCTTGCACTCGTACTTCATCTTCTCCCCCCTTATTGCTTTTGTGGTTGTCCTCTGCTCGCTTTTAGAGGCTTCCCAATCCTCTGGTTTCCCACTAATCTTGCCACTTTGTATGTTTTTTCTTTAGCCTTTATGCAGTCCTTGACATCCCTCGTCAGCCATGGATGCCTTGTCCTCCCCTTAGCATGTTTCCTCCTCCTTGGGATGAATTTCTGTTGTGCCTCCCTAATAACCCCCCAAAACTCCTGCCATTGCTGTTCCACTGTCTTCCCTGCTAGGCTCCTTTTCCAATCAACTCTGGCCAGCTCCTCCCTCATGTCTTTGTAGTTACCCTTATTTAATTGCAATACCGTTACATCTGATTGCAGCTTCTCCCTCTCAAACTGCAGGGTAAATTCTATCATATTGTGGTCACTGCTCCCTAAGGGTTCCTTCACCTTAAGTTCCCTAATCAAGTCTGCCTCATTACACATCACCAAATCCAGAATTGCCTGTTCCCTAGTAGGCTCTCATAGATTATCATCGAATTTACAGTGCAGAAGGAGGCCATTCGGCCCATTGAGTCTGCACCAGCTCTTGGAAAGAGCACCCTACCCAAGGTCAACACCTCCACCCTATCCCCATAACCCAGTAACCCCACCAAACACTAAGGGCAATTTTGGACACTAAGGGCAATTTATCATGGCCAATCCATCTAACCTGCACATCTTTGGACTGTGGGAGGAAACCGGAGCACTCGGAGGAAACCCACGCACACAAGGGGAGGATGTGCAGACTCCACACAGACCGTGACCCAAGCCGGAATCGAACCTGGGACCCTGGAGCTGTGAAGCAATTGTGCTGTCACTAGCTGCTCCAAAAAACCATCTCTTAGACATTCCACAAATTCCATTTCTTGGGATCCACTACCAACCTGATTTTCCCAGTCCACCTGCATATTGAAGTCCCCCATGATTATTGTAATATTGCCTTTTTTACATGCCTTTTCTATCTCCTGATTTAATTTCTGCCCCACATCTGACTACTGCTAGGGGGCCTGTACATAACTCCCATCAGGGTCTTTTTACCTTTGCGATTCCTCAACTCTACCCACAGAGATTCTATGCCTTCTGATCCTATATTGCTCCTTGCTATCGATTTAACTTCATTCCTTACTAACAATGCAACCCCGCCCCCTTTGTCCATCTGCCTGTCCTTTCAATAGGACATATATCCTTGGATATTTAGATCCCAGCCCTGATCTTTTTGCAGCCACGTCTCTGTGACGCCCACAACATCGTACTGGCCAATTTCAATGTGAGCAACAAGCTCATTTATCTTGTTCCGCATACTGCGTGCATTTAGGTACAACACCCTCAATCCTGCATTGGCCACCTCTCTTTTCATACTCTCCTCAGTCACTGTACCCTGTACTGTGGCCCTTTTTGATTTTTGACTATGGCTTCTCTGCCTTACACTTTCCGCCTTATTGCTTTTTGTTTCTGGCCCCGTTTTCTGGCTTCTGAAGGATTCTGACCAGAAAGTGAAAGCTGGCCAGTAGCCCCGAGAGAAACTGTAGAAACAAGAGGGCATTTGGCCCAACACATCTGTGCTGGCTTCAACCACTGAGAATTATGGGTGACACTTACAGGGCGACAGGAAGGAGGTGAGTTCCCCAGTGCTCCTTCCACACACATTACCATGCAGTGGACAGGAAGGAGCAGCCAGCAGTGATGGTCCCAGCAGTGACAGGAGGGACGAATCCAAATCAGGGTGGTGAACAGGCACTAGCTTCCTTGCACAAATTCTTTAAAAAAAAATTTTTTAATATGTTTATTCAGATTTTTCCAACCAAGATTTTTGACAACCCCCCGCCCATAACAAAAAGAAAAAAGAACACAAACACAACAATCGAAAATAATACAAAACTTATACATTGGGTTTCCCCCGTATATAGTAACCCCCCCCATATGACTTTCAAAGGTACCCTTGGGGAAGCCCCACCCACCAAAATACCCCCCTCGAAAGAGACCCCCCTCCCTCTCCCCCCCCCCCCACCCTTGGGTTGCTGCTGCTGCTGACCTCCTCCTAACGCTCCGCGAGATAGTCTAGGAACGGTTGCCACCGCCTGAAGTACCCCTGCACAGACCCTCTCAAGGCAAACTTTATCCTCTCCAGCTTAATGAACCCTGCCATGTCATTTATCCAGGCTTCCACACTGGGGGGCTTCGCGTCCTTCCATAATAGCAAGATCCTCCGCCGGGCTACCAGGGACGCAAAGGCCAGGATACCGGCCTCTTTCGCCTCCTGCACTCCCAGCTCATCCGTTACCCCAAATAGTGCCAACCCCCAGCTCGGCTTGACTTGGACTTTCACCACCTTGGACATAGTCCTCGCGAAACCCCTCCAAAACCCATCCAGTGCCGGGCACGACCAGAACATGTGGACGTGGTTCGCCGGGCTTCCCGAGCGCCTCCCACATCTGTCCTCCATCCCAAAGAACCTACTCAACCTCGCCCCTGTCATATGCGCTTTGTGAGTAACCTTAAATTGTATTAGGCTGAGCCTGCCGCAAGAGGAAGAGGAATTAATCCTACTCAGGGCATCAGCCCACAGACCCTCATCTATCTCCTCCCCAAGCTCCTCCTCCCACTTGCCCTTTAATTCCTCTATCGAGGCCTCCTCCTCTTCTTTCATCTCCTGATAGATCGCCGAAACCTTGCCTTCTCCGACCCATACATCTGAAATCACCCTGTCCTGAATCCCATGTGCCGGGAGCAACGGGAATTCCCTCACCTGCCGCCTCACAAACGCCCTCACTTGCATATACCTGAACGCATTTCCCGGGGGTAACCCAAACTTCTCCTCCAGCGCCCCTAGGCTTGCAAACGTCCCATCTATAAACAGGTCCCCCATTCTTCTAATCCCTGCCCGATGCCAGCTCCGAAACCCCCCAACCATCCTTCCCGGGACGAACCGATGGTTCTCCCGAATCGGGGACCAAACCGAGGTTCCCACCTTGCCCCTATGCCGTCTCCACTGCCCCCAGATCTTCAACGTTGCCGCCACTGCCGGACTCGTGGTGTACCTTGTCGGCGAGAGCGGCAGCGGTGCCGTCACCAGCGCCCTCAGGCTCGTGCCCCTGCAGGACACCATCTCCAACCTCTTCCACGCCGCCCCCTCTCCCTCTATTACCCACTTTCGGATCATCGCCACGTTGGCTGCCCAATAATAGCCGCACAGATGCAGCAGCGCCAGCCCTCCCTGTCCCTGCTACGCTCCAGAAACACCCTCTTTACCCGCTGGGTCTTATCTGCCCACACGAAACCCATGATGCTCCTACCTACCCGTTTAAAAAATGCCTTGGTAATCACAATGGGAAGGCACTGGAACACAAAGAGAAACCTCGGGAGGACAATCATTTTAACCGACTGTGCCCTGCCTGCTAGCGAGAGTGGCAGCACATCCCATCTTTTGAAATCCTCCTCCATCTGCTCCACCAACCGCGTCAAATTGAGCTTGTGCAGGGCCCCCCAACTCCCAGCCACCTGGATCCCCAAGTACCGAAAGTTCCTTTCCGCCCTCTTCAATAGTAGGTCGTCTATCCCCCTTCCCCGGTCCCCTGGATACACCACAAAGAGCTCACTTTTCCCGACGTTGAGCTTATAGCCCGAGAAGTCCCCAAACTTCCTTAGGATCCGCATGACCTCCGCCATCCCCTCCACTGGATCTGCCACATACAGCAACAGGTCGTCCGCATACAGCGACACCCGGTGTTCCTCTCCCCCCTCGGACCAAACCCCTCCATTTCCTGGACTCCCTTAGTGCCATGGCCAAAGGCTCAATTGCCAATGCGAACAACAAGGGGGACAGGGGGCATCCCTGCCTCGTCCCTCGGTACAGCCGAAAGTACTCCGACCTCCGCCGATTCGTAGCCACACTCGCCACCGGGGCTCTATATAGCAGCCTGACCCAGTTGATGAACCCCTCCCCAAACCCAAACCTCCGCAACACTTCCCAAAGATACTCCCACTCCACCCGGTCGAAGGCCTTCTCCGCGTCCATAGCTGCCACTACCTCCGCTTCTCCCTCCACCGATGGCATCATAATCACATTGAGGAGCCTCCGCACATTAGTGTTTAACTGCCTGCCCTTTACAAATCCCGTCTGGTCCTCGTGGATCAGCCCCGGGACACAGTCCTCAATTCTCGTAGCCAGCACTTTTGCCAGCAACTTAGCATCCACATTGAGGAGCGAGATCAGCCTATGCGACCCACATTGCAGTGGGCCCTTGTCCCGCTTCAGGATCAGAGAGATCAGTGCCCCGGACATTGTCGGCGGCAGGGTCCCCCCCTCCCTTGCCTCATTGAAAGTCCTCACTAGCAACGGGCTTAGCAGGTCCACATATTTCCTATAAAATTCGACCGGGAACCCATCTGGCCCCGGGGCCTTCCCCGCCTGCATGTTCCCCAATCCTTTAACCAGCTCCTCCAACCCCATTGGCGCCCCTAAACCAGCCACCTCCTGCTCCTCCACCCTCGGGAACCTCAGTTGATCCAAAAATCGTCACATCCCCTCTTCCCCCGCTGGGGGCTCAGATCTGTACAGATCCCCATAGAAGTCCCTAAATACCTCATTTACTCTCACCGCACGCCGCACCGTATTCCCCCCGCTATCCTTAACTCCACCTATCTCCCTCGCTGCCTCCCTCTTACGAAGCTGTTGTGCGAGCATCCGTCTCGCCTTCTCCCCATACTCGTACGTCGCCCCCAGTGCTTTCCTCCACTGTGCCTCTGCCTTCCCTGTGGTCAACAGGTCAAACTCCGTCTGGAGGCTTCGCCGCTCCCTGAGTAGTCCCTCCTCGGGAGCCTCTGCGTATCTCCTGTCCACCCTTAAGATCTCCCCCACCAACCTCTCCCTCTCCCTGCCCTCTCTCTTTTCCCTTCCCTGTGGGCCCTGATGGAGATCAACTCTCCCCTGACCACCGCCTTCAACACCTCCCAGACTACCCCCACCTGCACCTCTCCATTGTCATTGGCCTCCAAATATCTCTCGATGCACCCCCGCACCCTCCCACACACCTCCTCATCCGCCAGTAATCCCACATCAAGACGCCACAGCGGGCGCTGGTCCCTCTCCTCTCCTAACTCCAGCTCCACCCAGTGCGGGGCGTGGTCCGAGATGGCTATGGCCGAATACTCCGTTCCCTCCACTTTCGGGATTAGCGCCCTACTCAAACCAAAAAAATCTATCCGGGAGTAGGCTCTATGTACATGGGAAATGAACGAGAATTCCCTGGCCAGGGGCCTGGCAAACCTCCATGGATCCACTCCCCCCATCTGGTCCATAAACCCCCTAAGCACCTTGGCCGCAGCCGGCCTCTTCCCCGTCTTGGACCTAGAGCGATCCAATGCTGGATCCAGCACCATGTTGAAATCCCCCCCCCATTATCAAGCTTCCTACCTCCAGGTCCGGAATCCGACCCAGCATGCGCTCCATAAATCCCGCATCATCCCAGTTTGGGGCGTATATGTTTACCAGTACCACCCACACCCCCTGCAACCTACCGCTCACCATCACGTATCGACCTCCATTATCCACTATAATATTCTTTGCCTCAAACGACACCCGCTTCCCCACCAGTATTGCAACCCCTGTTCTTCGCATCCAACCCGAATGGAATACCTGTCCGACCCATCCCTTTCTCAGCCTGACCTGATCTGCCACCTTCAAATGTGTCTCCTGAAGCATGACCACGTCTGCCTTCAGTCCCTTCAAGTGCGCGAACACTCGGGCCCTCTTAACCGGCCCATTCAGGCCCCTCACATTCCAAGTTATCAGCCGGATTGGGGGGCTGCTCACCCCCCCCCCCACCCACCCCCCGCCGACTAGCCATCTCCTTTTCTAGGCCAGTCACGTACCCGCGCCACCCGCACCCTCCAGTCCCCCAGACCACCTCTCTTATTTCCAGTTCCCCTTTGGCCAATGCAGCAGCAACCCTATACCCCCCCTCTCCCCCCCCCCACCCTCCCCCCGCTAGATCCATATCTAGCTCTTTTGCTCCCCCCATAACACTCCCATAAGTCAGCTGACTCCTGCTGACCCCGGCCTCTCCCGCCTTCACATCGCCCCCCCCCCAGTGTGGGAATCCCCCCTCCCCCTCCTCCCTGGCAGTCAGTGTGCGCTCCTCTCCAGTACCGCCCCCCCCCCCCTCCGACCCCCACCTCCGTCCTTCCCTAGCGCGGGAAAAAGCCCGCGCTTTCCTGAGCCGGCCCCGACCCCTTGGGCGCAGCTCCTTTTGCGGCCTTACCTCAATTCCCCATCCCCGGGCCTCCCCTCCCTCCAACACCGATGCCCACACTCTCCCACAGTCTCCTCATCAAATCCCTTCACCCATCCCCATCCAACACCCAACCAAGGGAACATTCTCTGCATGTAGTTAAAACCATATATACAGCAAACATCCCCCCCACAACAACAAAACCTCAATTTGAGTCCAACTTTTCAGTCTGTATAAAATTCCAAGCCTCCTCAGGTGTTTCAAAATAGTGGTGCCGATCCTGGAATGTGACCCACAATCGCGCTGGCTGCAGCATACTGAACTTCACTCCCTTCCGATGGAGCACTGCTTTAGCCCGATTAAAGCCAGCACTCTTCTTGGCCACCTCTGCACTCCAGTCCTGGTAGATTCGGATCTCCGTGTTCTCCCACCTGTTGCTCCGCTCTTTCTTGGCCCATCTCAAGACATACTCTCTGTCCATAAAGCGGTGAAACCGCACCACTACAGCCCTTGGTGGCTCGTTGGCCTTGGGTCTCCTTGCTAGGACCCGGTGCGCCCCATCTAGCTCCAGGGGCCTCGGGAAGGCGCCCGCACCCATCAGCGAATTGAGCATCATGCTCACATATGCCCTGGCATCGGGCCCCTCCACTCCTTCAGGGAGACCCAGAATCCGAAGGTTTTTCCTCCTCGACCTATTCTCCAGGTCCTCAAATCTTTCCACCCACTTCTTGTGCAGCGCCTCGTGCGCCTCCACCTTCACCGCCAGGCCCAAGATCTTGTCCTCGTTCTCTGAGGATTTTTGCCGCACCTCTCGGATCGTCGCCCCTTGGGCCTTCTGGGTCTCCACTAGCTTCTCAATCGCCGCCTTCATTGGCGCCAGCATTTCGGTTTTCAGCTCCTCAAAGCAGCGTTTAAGAAACCCCTGCTTCTCTTGCGACCACTGCGCCCATGCTGCTTGGTCTCCACCCGCCGCCATCTTGCTTTTTGTCCCTCTCACTTTTCGCTGCCCCAAGATCCCTTTTTTCACTGCTCCACTCCTGGTCCAATCCATATACTGTCGGGGGGACCTTGCTGTCACCTTCCCACACTGGAAGCCGTCGAACAAGTGCCGTTGGGGCCCCTCTAGAGAGCCCAAAAGTCCATTCCCGGCGGGAGCTGCCGAACGTGCGACCTATCCAGGCATGGCCGCAACCGGAAGTCCCTTGTCCAAATTCTTTCTGTAGCCTACCACTAACCCGGTAAACAAATTGAACTGTGCCTTGTGTGATGAATGATATCTGTATAAACATGTACCTTTCATGCGTAGGCCCCTTTAAGACCGGGTTTGGAACCCTGGGGGACTCCGCCTCCGGCTCCGCCCCAGGAAGCTGTATATAAGGTTACGTTCAGTAGGCAGTGTGCAGTGAGCACATTTCTCGGCAGCTGTCTGGTTCTCTGGTAATTAAAGCCTTTAAATTATCAATCTTCTCTCCTGAGTCGTAATTGAGGGTATCCCAATTTAATTACCAGACTACATCAAGATGGACAGCGGTCTAAAGCCGGAGAAGCTCAATTTGGACGCTCGGTCACCGGAGGCCACTGAAATTTTTAAATACTGGCTCCGGTGCTTTGAGGCCTATCTGAATTCCTCAGAGACTGAAGTTGACGGACCTCGCAAGCTGAGATTACTACATGCCCGGGTGGGCCACCGACTATCCTCCGTGATCGAGAAAGCTACGACGTACGAAACGGCGGTCGAAATCCTACAGAAGCGCTTCGTAAAGTCGATAAACGAGGTACACGCGAGACATTTGCTCTCGACCTGCCGCCAGCGCTCCGTGGAGACGCTCGATGAATACTTGGAGAGACTCACCGCGCTCGCCAGGAACTGCGAACATAAAGAGGTGACGGCAGAAGTCCACATGAACTTACATATTCGTGATGCTTTCGTATCCGGTATCCGATCCACGTACATCCGGCAGCGGCTCCTAGAAGACAGAGCGAAGGACCTCCAAGGCACAGTAACGCCTTCCCTGGAAGCGGCCCACCATAATCTCCGCGCGTACTCCGCGGACCTTGCGAACCCCTCTCGATCCCCTCCAGACTCGGCCATGATACAGGCCTGCGCCGTGCGGCAACGCGCTCACACCGGGGGCCCCCCATGCTATTTCTGTGGACAAGGCCAGCACTCACACAGCGTCGCCCGGCCCGCTCCGCTATCTGCAACGAATGCGGAAAGAAGAGGCACTTCGCGAAGGTCTGGCTGGGCCCAAAGGCCAGAAACAAAAGTCTCATCGGGCCCAGAAATCGAACTCCCAGGACCACAGGCCCCGCAACACAGCCGCGCGGCAGCCGGACACGCCTACTTCCGTTATCGGCCTCGTACGAGTCATGGGGCGGCCATCTTGGCTGCGGCCATCTTCAAAACCCAAAACGTGCGACCGACGGCGGTGGCCATTTTGCGAGCCCGATTCAACCGAGGACTCTGCCCGCAACTAGGAGAGATCATGCTTGATCAATCTCGGCCGAAGCACCTGCGAAACTCAATGATGCAGGTTCAAATCAACGGCCGTGACACCCCCAGCCTTTTTGACTCCGGGAGCACGGAGAGTTTTATCCATCCAGACACGGTAAGACGCTGCTCCCTGCGCACCTATCCTGCCTCCCAAACTATTGCCCTCGCACCTGGGTCTCTTTCGGTCCAAATCACGGGGTAATGTGTCACGAACCTCGCTATTCAAGGCGCCAAATACGCCCGTTTTAAACTTTATGTCCTCCCTCACCTCTGCGCCCCCATGCTGCTCGGTCTGGACTTTCAGTGCAGCCACCGAAGCCTGACACTGAAGTTCGGCGGACCCCTGCCCCCGCTCACGGTATGTAGCCTGGCGATACTCAAAGTTGCACCACCCCCCCCTCTTCGCGAACCTTTCTCCCGACTGTAAGCCCGTCGCCACCAGGCGGCGGCGGTACAGTGTCCAAGACATGACTTTCATCAAGTCAGGGGCTCAGCGGCTACTAAAAGGGTTCATAGAGGCTAGCATCAGCCCTTGGAGGGCACAAGTACTGGTAGTCCGCTCCGGAGAAAAACAACGTATGGTGGTGGACTATAGTCAGACCATAAACCGCTTTACGCAACTCGATGCGTACCCACTTCCACGCATAGCAGAAATGGTGAACCAAATCGCCCAGTATCGAGTATTCTCCACGGTCGACCTAAAATCTGCCTATCATCAACTCCCTATCCGCCCAGAGGACCGCCCCTATAAGGCCTTCGAAGCAGCCGGTCGGCTCTTCCACTTCCTCAGGGACCCTTTCGCTGTCACAAACGGAGTCTCTGTTTTCCAAAGGGCGATGGATCAAATGGTGGACCAGTACGGCTTACGGGCTACATACCCGTACTTGGACGTCACCATCTGTGGCCATGACTAGCAGGACCATGATGAAAACCTGAGGAAGTTCCTCCAGACTGCCCGGACCCTCAATCTGACATACAATAAAGAGAAATGCGTGTTCCACACAACCCGACTAGCCATCCTCGGCTACGTCGTGGAAAATGGGGTCTTGGCCCAGATCCCGACCGCATGCGCCCCTTAAGGAACTTCCCCTCCCCTGTAGCCTCAAGGCACTCAAACGGTGCCTCGGGCTCTTTTCCTATTATGCCCAGTGGGTCCCCAGATATGCGGACAAAGCCCGTCCACTCATTAAGACCACGGTTTTTCCCCTGACGGCTGAGGCTCAGTTGGCCTTCAGTCGTATCAGGGCAATTTCATCAAGGCCGCCATGCACGCGGTGGACGAAACCGTTCCCTTCCAGGTAGAAAGCGACGCATCAGACGTCGCCCTGGCTGCTACCCTCAGCCAGGCGGGCAGACCAGTAGCGTTCTTCTCCCTAACCCTCACCGCCTCGGAAATTCGACACTCTGCAGTCGAGAAGGAGGAACAAGCCATAGAGGAGGCCGTGTGGCATTGGAGGCACTACCTAGCCGGTAGGAGGTTCGCCCTCGTCACAGACCAACGGTCGGTCGCCTTTATGTTCGATAACGCACAAAGGGGCAAAATAAAGAATGATAAAATTCTGAGATGGAGGATCGAACTCTCCACCTACACGTACAATATTACATATCGTCCGGGGAAGCTCAACAAGTCCCCAGATGCCCTGTCCTGCGGCACGTGCGCCAACGACAATGACCTCTGCCACCCGGGGGTCACCCGGCTTGCCCACTTCATCAAGTCCCGCAACCTACCTTACTCCGCCGAGGAGGTCAAGGCCATGACCAAGGCTTGCCAGATCTGTGCGGAGTGCAAACCACACTTCTATCGACCAGACAAGGCTCGCCTGGTAAAGGCCTCTGGGCCCTTTGAGCAACTAAGAGTGGACTTCAAAGGGCCCCTCCTGTCCACCAACCGCAACAGTTATTTCCTCACTGTCATCGATTAATTCTCCAGCTTCCCCTTTGCTGTCCCCTGCCCCGATATAACCTCGGCCTCTGTAATCAAGGCACTGCACAGCATCTTCATGATGTTTGGTTTCCCCGCTTATATCCAAAGCGACCGGGGTACATCGTTCATGAGTGATGAGCTGCATCGATATCTGCTCAACAAGGGCATTGCCTCGAGCAGAACGACCAGCTATAACCCACGGGGAAACGGGCAGGTGGAGAGGGAGAACGCGACAGTTTGGAAGGCTGTCCTTCTAGCCCTACGGTCAAGAAGTCTCCCAATCACCCGCTGGCAGGAGGTCCTACCCGATGCCCTACACTCCATTAGGTCGCTCCTCTGTATGGCCACGAATGAGACCCCTCACAACTGTTTGTTTGTCTTCCCCAGGAAGTCCACCTCTGGGGTCTCGCTTCCACATTGGCTGACGATTCCGGGACCAGTTCTACTCCGGAGGCACGTGAGGAGCCATAAGACAGATCCACTGTTCGAGAGGGTCCAACTACTACACGCAAACCCTCAATACGCCTACGTCGAGCACCCCGACGGCAGGCAGGACACCGTTTCCCTGCGAGACCTGGCACCCGCTGGCTCGCCCACCGATGCCCCCCCTTCTACCGACGCTCCCCTCCCCGCACCGGCTGTCGACTCCAACAGCGCCCCCCCCATAGT
This sequence comes from Scyliorhinus torazame, assembly GCF_047496885.1. NCBI lineage: Eukaryota > Metazoa > Chordata > Chondrichthyes > Carcharhiniformes > Scyliorhinidae > Scyliorhinus > Scyliorhinus torazame. The sequence continues at coordinate 102,887,853 of NC_092716.1, read as the reverse complement.
GCAGCGCCCCACTCCCACCAGCCGGCGCTGGCACTAATCACCCTAGTCACCCCGGATACCCCCCCTGCTCCAACCTGGGCAAAGGCTCAGACAACCGTGCTCCCGGATATACCGGGGACCACCGAGGACGACCGTATCCACCACACCACCACCGGAGCTGAGAAGGTCGACACGGGTAATCAGACCACCCAAAAGACTGAACTTGTAATTCCACTTCACCCCCGACGGACTATGCATTTTTTAAAAAACAGGGGCTGAATGATATCTGTACACACATGTACCTGTAATGCGTAGGCCCCTTTAAGACCGGGTTTGGAACCCTAGGGAACTCCGCCTCCAGCTCCGCCCCCAGGAAACTTTATATAAGGTTACATTCAGTAGGCAGCGTGCAGTGAGCACACTTCTCGGCAGCTGTCTGGTTCTCTGGTAATTAAAGCCTTTAAATTATCAATCTTCTCTCCTGAGTCGTAATTGAGGGTATCTCAACTTGCTTATGAGCTACAACAGGAATAAGAGAGAAAGAAATATGTGCATCTAGATAGAGCCTTTCGCAGCCTCAGGACCTCGCAAAACATCTTGCAAGTTAGTGAATTATTTTTTGAAGTGCAGTCACTAATGTAATGTAGGAAACATGATAGCCAATTTGTGAAAAGCAAGGTTCCTCAAACAACAATGTAATTATGATGAGATCATCTGTTTTAGTGATGTAGTTGAAGGATAAATATTCACCAGGGTACTGGGGAGAACTCTGCTATTCTTCAAAATTATGCTACAAAATCTTTTACATGTACCTTCAGGCATAACATTCAGCTTGGGCTCATAAGTGGCAAATAATGTTTGGGCCACGCAAGTACCAGGCAATGACCGTATTCAACAAGAGAGAATCTAAGCATCTCCATTTGACATTCAATGACGTGACCATTGCTGAATCTCCACCTGAGGGTTACCATTGACCAGAAACTGTACTAGGCTGGCCATATAAATACTGTGGCTACAACAGCTCCTCCTTAGAAACTCAAACTCACCCAAAAACCGTTCCATATCCCCTTCCTCTCCACCCAGCCCTGTATGGCTTCTCAAGAGTACCCCCTGAACACCTTGTTTATCCTCCCTAGCTCTGACACTACCTCCACCTTCTCAGCCCGCATCCTTAGAATTTCCCTAGACGCAGCCTGCCTCCGCCTTCTCTCCATGTTCATATTGCACCCCCTTTGCCCCCCGTAGCTGCCCCACTGCCTTTCCCGTGATCAACCTATCAAACGGCTACTGCAACCTCTTTCTCTCTGCCAACAGCTTTTTAGTAGGATCCCCCGAGGTGGGCACAGTAAGAAGTCTTACAACGCCAGTTAAAGTCCAACAGGTTTGTTTCAAATCACCAGCTTTCGGAGCACAGCTCCTTCATTAGGCGAGAACGCACCTGATGAAGAAGCAGCGCTCCGAAAGCTAGTGATTCGAAACAAACCTGTTGGACTTTAACCTGGTGTTGTAAGACTTCTTACTCTGCTTACCACAGTTGGGATTTTAGTTTGGTGTTTTTGTGGGACTGGTGGTGGGTGGGATTGGTGCGGGAGAGGGTGGGATGGAGAGGCCAGGGTGGGAAGGAGGTTGTATATTGGTCGAAGGAGCAGAGGACGTTATGGGAGGGGAATGGTGGTTGCTTTGGATGGGGGCCACTATGCTAGCAGGTATGCTAGTGAACGGGAGTAAAGTGGGGGTAGGTGTGTGGAGGGAGAGGGGGAGGGGTGGTTGGGTGGAGGTGTTTTTTTTGTTTATAATGGGGGTGGTTAGGAGGGTAGGGGGTGTGGGGTTGGGTAGTGGGGGAGGGGGAGGGGAGGGTTGCTGACGTGGGTGGAGTTGGTGTGGTGCCGTTGGTTAAGTGGGATGGCGGTGACCATTTTGAGGAGGCCCTGGGGGTGAGCGAGACGCGGGCCTGGACGAGCCCATTAAAGGGGGATATGGCTGATCGGGGAGAGGGGGGGTGCTTGGTGCCCCCGACCCGGTTGATTTCTTGGAATGCTCAGGGATTAAATGGGCTGATATTTGTTTTAATTTGTTGGAGTACCCAATTATTTTTTTTCCCAATTAAGGGGCAACTTAGCATGGCCAATCCACCTACTCTGCACACCTTCGGGTTGTGGGGGTGAGACTCGCACAGACACGGGAAGAATGTTAAATGGGCTGATTAAGAGGTTGCGCATATTTGCGCATTTGAGGAGTTGGAAAGCGGACGTTGCATTTCGACAAGAGACTCATTTGACGATAGTGGATCAGGCAAGGCTGAGGAAGGGCTGTGTGGGGCAGTTTTTCACATGGGATTGGACATGAAGACAAGGGGGGGGGGGCGCGTGGGTAAGAGGGTGGCCTGTATGGTGGGGAATATAGTGGTGGACCCTGGGGGCAGGTTTGTGATGGCAAGCGGGAGGCTGGAGGAACGCCGGTAGAGCTGGTGAACATATATGTCCCAAATTGTGATTTGTGGACATAATCTTTGGGGAGGGTGGTACCTTGGCACTGCTGCTTCCACCCAGGCACCCTGGCATTGCCAGCCTGAGTCTGGGGTTGCTTCGGGGCCGATCTCTTACTACACTGAGGTGAGTGGAGCTCCTCAGTGTACAAAACAGGCCTTGCACGGCCTCGGCCGCGCATTCTCCATTCAGGCCCCTTATCAAATGCAAGTCGCATTTTATAGCCTTGTGTTTCTCTGCGCTACGAGCGCCGGGAAACACACGGCTAAACGCGCTCACTATGGGACTTTGTTCCCATGTAGTAAATTGCGCCCAATGTCAAAGATTCTGGCCTGGATTCTGTAAAAACGCAGCTAAGTGTTTTAAAAAAATATATATTTATTAAAGATTTTTCAGCGCAATTTTTCTCCCTTACAAACAATAACCACCCCCCCCTCGTAACAAAAAAAAAACGAGAAATCGCGCAGAGCAAGATATATACATGGCAAAATGATATATTTACACAGCTTTGTACACTGGCCCTCACCCGTACGTGCCAGTTTCCCCAACCCTTCATGTTATCTCTTGCTCATCCACCCTCCCAGGCAGTCCCCCCTTTCCCTCCCCCCCCCTCCCCAGGACGTCCCCTCCACCCCTCCCCCCGCCCCAAGGTTGCTGCTGCTGCTGACCGACCATCCTCTAACGCTCCGCGAAATAGTCTAGGAACGGTTGCCACCACCTGTAGAACCCCTGCGCAGATCCTCTCAAGGCGAACTTAATCCTCTCCAACTTTATGAACCCAGCCATATCATTTATCCAGGCCTCCAGGCTGGCGGGCTTCGCCTCCTTCCACATTAGCAAGATCCTTCGCCGGGCTACTAGGGACGCAAAGGCCAGAATGCCGGCCTCTTTCGCCTCCTGCACTCCCGGTTCGTCCACTACTCCAAATATTGCTAGCCCCCAGCTTGGCTTGACCCGGACTTTCACCACCTGAGATATTGCTCCCGCCAATCCTCTCCAGAACCCCTCCAGTGCCGGGCATGACCAAAACATATGGACATGGTTCGCCGGGCTCCCTGAGCACCTTCCACATCTGTCCTCCACCCCAAAGAACCTACTCAACCTCGCCCCCGTCAAGTGCGCTCTGTGGACCACCTTAAATTGTATCAGGCTGAGCATGGCACACGAGGAGGAGGAATTAACCCTACCTAGGTCATCAGCCCACAGACCTTCCTCGATCTCCTCCCCCAGCTCCTCCTCCCATTTACCCTTCAATTCTTCTACCAGCGCTTCCCCCTCTTCTTTCAACTCCTGGTGTATTTCCGACACCTTGCCCTCCCCGACCCATACACCCGAGATCACCCTATCTTGAACTTCTTGTGTCGGGAGCAACGGGAATTCCCTCACCTGTCGCCTCACAAAAGCCCTCACCTGCATATATCTAAAGGCATTTCCCGGGGGTAACTCGAACTTCTCCTCCAGTGCCCCTAGGCTCGCAAACGTCCCGTCGATGAACAGGTCCCCCATTCTTCCAATCCCCACCCGATGTCAGCTCTGGAACCCCCCGTCCATCTTCCCCGGGACAAACCGGTGGTTACCCCTGATCGGGGACCACACCGATGCTCCCATTGCACCCCGGTGCCGTCTCCACTGGCCCCAGATCCTTAGCGTTGCGGCCACCACCGGGCTCGTGGTATACTTTGTCGGCGAGAGCGGCAGCGGTGCCGTCACCAACGCCCCCAGGCTCGTTCCTTTACAGGACGCCATCTCCATCCTCTTCCATGCCGCCCCCTCTCCCTCCATAACCCACTTGCGGATCATCGCCACATTTGCTGCCCAGTAGTAGCTCCCCAGGTTTGGCAGCGCCAACCCTCCTCGGTCCCTACTACGTTCCAGGAACCCTCTCCTTACTCTCGGGGTCTTCTTCGCCCACACAGACCCCATAATACTCCTGCTTACTCTCTTAAAAAAGGCCTTAGTGATCACGATGGGAAGGCACTGAAACACAAACAGAAACCTCGGAAGGACCACCATTTTGACCGACTGCACTCTACCCGCCAGTGAGAGCGGTAACATGTCCCATCTTTTGAAATCCTCCTCCATTTGCTCCACCAACCTCGTCAGATTCAGTTTATGTAGGGTCCCCCAACTCCTGGCTATCTGGATCCCCAGATACCGAAAGCTCCCCTCCGCCCTCCTCAGCGGTAGGTCCCCTATCCCTCTTTCTTGGTCCCCTGCCTGTAATACAAAGAGCTCACTCTTCCCTACATTGAGCTTATAGCCCGAAAACTCCCCAAACTCCCTTAGAGTCTGCATGACCTCCACCATCCCCTCCATTGGATCTGCCACGTACAACAACAGGTCATCCGCATATAGCGACACCCGATGCTCTTCTCCCCCTCGGACCACCCCCCTCCATTTATTAGACTCCCTCAATGACGTGGCCAATGGTTCGATCGCCAATGCGAACAACAGGGGGGACAGGGGGCACCCCTGCCTCGTCCCTCGGTACAGTCGAAAGTACTCCGACCTCCGCCGGTTCGTCACTACACTCGCCATTGGGGCTCTGTAAAGGCGCTTAACCCAATTGATAAACCCTACCCCGAACCCAAACCTGCGCAGCACCTCCCAGAAGTACTCCCACTCTACTCGGTCAAAGGCCTTCTCCGCGTCCATAGCTGCCACTATCTCCGCCTCTCCCTCCTCCGATGGCATCATTATCACGTTTAAGAGCCGCCGCACATTGGTGTTTAGTTGCCTGCCCTTTACAAATCCCGTCTGGTCCTCGTGGATTACCCCCAGGACACAGTCCTCGATCCTCGTGGCCAGCACTTTTGCCAGCAACTTTGCATCCACATTGAGGAGCGAGATCAGCCTGTACGATCCACATTGCAGTGGGTCCTTGTCCCGCTTTAGGATCAAAGAAATTGTCGCTTCCGGCATTGTCGGGGGCAGGGTCCTCTCCTCTCTTGCCTCATTAAAGGTCCTCACCAGTAGCGGGGCCAACAGGTCTGCGTACTTCCTGTAGAACTCCACCGGGAATCCGTCCGGACCCGGGGCCTTCCCCGCCTGCATGCTCCCCAAACCCTTGCTCAGCTCCTCCAACCCAATTGGTGCCCCCAAACCAGCCACCTCTTGCTCCTCCACCCTCGGGAATCTCAGCTGATCTAGGAATCGTCTCATCCCCTCTTCCCCCGCTGGGGTCTGGGATCTGTACAGCTCTTCATAAAAGGCCTTGAATACCTCGTTTATTTTCGTTGCACTCCGAACCGTGGTAAAATGCGGCTAAGTGTTGACGCTGGCATAAACACCGGAGTGTTTCACGCTGGCGTCAATGGGCATCTTGGTCAGCGATTCTGTAGCCACAGGGGGCCAGCACGGCGACGGAGTGCTCCGTGCTGCTCCAGCTGCCGTACGCGGCCCTGCACTGCTCAGCGTGGGTCCGCGCACGTGCGTGGAGGCCGGCCGCGGGTCCTCGCATGCGGGCGTGGCCACCTGCGTGCTGGCACCGCGCAACATGGCGGAGCCACACAGCGGGCCACCGCGGAAGAAGGCAGGCCCCCCCAGATCACGCACGCCTGCCGATTGGTGGCTCCCGATCGCGGGCCTGCCCATCGTGGAGGCCTTCCATGGAGACTGATTCCCCGCCCCCCCCCATCAGGACGGCCTCCGCAGCCGCGATGCCGAGCTCCCACCAGGTGGAACCATACGTGAACCACGCTGGCAGGAACTCAGCCGGTCGACCACGGAGAATCGCTGCAGGGGCCTCTATCAACGGCCCCCGACTGGCGCTGCCTCGATCGCCCCCGTGCCGAGCGCCATTTACACGCGGAGCCTCAGAGAAAACCTTCTGGGTGTGAAGGTGGTTCCAAGCCTGTTGATGGCAATATTTGGAGTGTCGGAGGATCCAGACTGCAGGTGGGGTTTGAAGCCAACGTGTTGGCCTTTGCCTCTCTAATAGCGCGGGTGGAGGCAGACCACCTCGGGGGAGGGGGAGGCCCGAGTCGGGGGTGAGGGGACTGGGCCTGTAAAAGGAGCTGCGTCAGAGGTGGCTGGGCCGGGTAGGTGGAAAGCGCGGGATTTTTCCCGTGCTGAAGACTGGAGGGGGCGGGGCCGGGGCAGGGAAGCGAGGGTTGTTTCCCGCGCTTGGGATGGAAGGGGAGGGGGAGAGCCTGCAGATGGGGAACGGAAGAGGAGGGTGTGCCACACAATGGGAGGAGTCGAAGGAGAGGCGGGAGTGGCCGGGGTCAGTAGGAGTCAGCTGACTTGTGGAAGTGCAATGGGGGGAGTAAAGCAGCTAGGAGGGGTCCTAGCCGGGGGATAGGGAGATCGAGTTGCTGCTGCTATGGTCAAGGGGGAGCTGGAGCGACTGGGGGGGGGGGTCGAGACGGGGGTCTGCTGCCGTGGGGAACGGGCCGGGAGTGGGGTGCGGGCGCTTGGTTGGCCGAGGAGGGGTTATGGCTAGTCGGCGGGGGAGGGGGGTGGGTAGCCCCCTGATCCGGCTGATAACCTGGAATGTAAGGGGACTGAACGGGCCGGTCAAGCGGGCCCATGTCTTCGCGCACCTGAAGGGGCTCAAGGCGGATGTGGTTATGCTCCAGGAGACCCACCTGAAGGTGGCAGACCAGGTAAGATTGAGGAAAGGGTGGGTAGGTCAGGTGTTTCATTCGGGGTTGGATGCCATAAATCGAGGGGTGGCGACCTTGGTGGGAAAGAAGTTGTCGTTCGAGGCGTCGAGCATTGTGGCAGACAATGACAGTAGGTACGTAATGGTAAGTGGTAAGCTGCAGGGAGAGAGGGTGGTAATGGTCAATGTGTACGCCCCGAACTGGGACGATGCGGGTTTTATGCGGCGCATGTTGGGTCTGATCGTGGACTTGGAGGTGGGGGGCCTGATAATGGGGGGAGACTTTAACACGGTGTTGGATCCGGCACTGGATCGCTCCAGGTCTAGGACGGGTAGGAAGCCGGCGGCGGCTAAAGTGCTGAGGGGGTTTATGGACCAGATGGGAGGGGTGGACCCTTGGAGATTTGCAAGGCCGGGAACTAGGGAATTTTCATTCTTCTCACATGTCCATAAGGCTTATTCCCGGATCGACTTTTTTATTTTGAGCAGGGCGCGGATAGCGAGAGTAGAGGATACCGAGTACTTGGCGATAGCCATTTCGGATCACGCCCCACATTGGGTGGACTTAGAGTTGGGGGAGGAGAGGGACCAGCGCCTGTTGTGGCGTTTGGAGGTGGGGCTGTTGGCGGACGAGGAGGTGAGTGAGCGGGTCCGAGGAAGCATAGAGATGGACCTGGAGGCCAACAATAACGGGGAGGTCCGAGTGGGGATGGTATGGAAGGCGCTGAAGGTGGTGGTTAGGGGAGAGCTGATCTCCATTAGGGCCCACAAGGAGAGGAGGGAGCAGAGGGAGAGGGTGAGGCTGGTGGGGGAGATGGTGAGGGTAGACAGGAGGTATGCAGAGGTGCCCGAGGAAGGACTGTTGAGGAAGAGGCACAGCCTCCAGGCCGAATTCGACCTGGTGACCACCAGGAAGGCGGAGGTGCAGTGGAGGAAGGCCCAGGGGGAGATTAAAGAGTGTGGGGAAAAGGCAAGCCGGATGCTAGCGCATCAGCTTCGGAAGCGGGACGCAGCTAGGGAGATCGGGGGAGTTAAGGACAGGGGAGGGAGTGTGGTGCGGAGTGGGGTTGGCATCAATGGGGTCTTCAGGGACTTTTATGAGGAATTTTATCGGTCATAGCCCCCACTGGAGGAGGGAGGGATGGGCCGCTTTCTTGACCAATTGAGGTTTCCGAAGGTGGAGGTGGGACTGGTGGCAGGATTGGGGGCCCTGATTGGGCTGGAGGAGCTGACCAAAGAGATAGGGAGCATGCAGGCGGGGAAGGCACCGGGGCTGGGCGGCTTCCCGGTTGAATTGTATAAAAAATATATGGACCTGTTGGGCCCGTTGCTAGTTAGGACCTTCAATGAGGCAAGGGAGGGGGGGGCTTTGCCCCCGACGATGTCCCGGGCACCGATCTCCTTGATCCTGAAGCGGGACAAGGATCCCCTGCAGTGTGGGTCTTACAGGCCGATTTTGTTGCTAAACGTCGATGCCAAGGTGCTGGCGAAGGTCTTAGCCACGAGGATTAAGGATTGTGTGCTGCAGGTCATCCACGAAGATCAGATGGGGTTCGTGAAGGGGAGGCAGTTGAACGCGAATGTGCAGAGGCTACTGAACGTTATCATGATGCCGGCGAGGGAGGGGGAGGCGGAGATAGTGGTGGCGATGGACGCTGAGAAAGCCTTCGATAGGGTACAGTGGGGGTACCTGTGGGAGGTGCTGAAGAGGTTTGGGTTTGGGGAGGGGATTGTCACGTGGGTTAGGCTGTTGTATGAGGTCCCGATGGCAAGTGTGGCCACGAACAGGAGGAGGTCTGAGTACTTTCGGTTGCACCGAGGGACGAGGCAGGGGTATCCCCTGTCCCTCCTGCTTTTTGCACTGGTGATTGAACCCCTGGCTATGGCACTGAGGGAGTCGAGGAACTGGAGGGGGTTGGTGTGGGGTGGGGAGGAGCATAGGGTGTCGCTCTATGCGGACGACTTGCTGCTATATGTGACGGACCCGGTGGGGGGAATGCCGGAGGTAGTGAGGATCCTCAGGGAATTCGGGGATTTCTCGGGGTACAAGCTCAACATGGGGAAGAGCGAGCTGTTCGTAGTTCAGCTAGGGGACCAGGAGAGGGGGATTAACGAGCTCCCACTAAAAAGGGCGGAGAGGAGTTTCAGATATTTGGGGGTCCAGGTGGCCAGGAGCTGGGGGGCCCTGCATAGGCTTAACTTTGCAAGGCTGGTGGAGCAAGTGGAGGAGGAGTTCAAGAGGTGGGACGCGTTGCCGCTGTCCTTGCAGGGTAGGGTGCAGTCAGTCAAAATGACGGTGCTCCCAAGGTTTTTGTTCCTGTTCCAGTGCCTCCCCGTGTTTATCCCGAAGGCCTTTTTTAGGCAGGTCAACAGGAATATAATGGGGTTTGTGTGGGCGCGAGGGACTCCGAGGGTGAGAAGGGGGTTCCTGGAGCGGAGTAGAGATAGGGGGGCTGGCGCTGCCCAACCTCTGTGGGTACTACTGGGCTGCCAATGCGGCGATGGTGCGCAAGTGGGTGATGGAGGGGGAGGGGGCGGCATGGAACAGGCTGGAGACAGCATCTTGTGTGGGTACGAGTCTGGGGGCGCTGGCAATGGCGCCGCAGCCGTTCCGTCCAAGGAGGTATACCACGAGCCTGGTACTGGCGGCTGCCCTCAAAATCTGGGGGCAGTGGAGGCGGCACAGGGGGGAAGTTGGGGCCTCGGTGTGGACCACAATACGGGGGAACCACCGGTTCGTCCCAGGGAGAACAGATGGAGGGTTTTCGGGGTGGCACAGGGCAGGGATACGAAGGTTGGGGGACCTGTTAGTGGACGGGAAGTTCGCGAGCCTGGGTGAGCTGGAGGAGAAGTATGGGCTCCCCCCGGGGAACGCCTTCAGGTACTTACAGGTAAGGGCGTTTGTCAGGCGGCAGGTGGTGGAATTCCCGTGGCTGCTGCCACGCACAGTACAGGACAGGGTGCTCTCAGGGGGGTGGGCGGGAGTGGGGAAGATCTCGGAAACGTACCAGGTGATGCAGGAGGAGGAGGAGGCCTCGGTGATGGAGGTGAAAGGTAAGTGGGAGGAGGAGTTGCGAGAGGAGATCGAGGAAGGGACGTGGGCAGATTCCCTAGGGAGGGTGAACTCTTCCTCATCGTGCGCGAGGCTCAGCCTCATACAGTTTAAGCTGCTGCACAGGGCACACATGACCGGGACAATGATGAGCCGGTTCTTTGGGGGTGAGGACACATGTGTTAGGTGCTCAGGGAGCCCAGCAAATCACACCCATATGTTCTGGGAATGCCCAGCGCTGGAGGAATTTTGGAGGGGCGTAGCGAGGACGGTATCGAGGGTGGTAGGTTCCAGGGTCAAGCCGGGCTGGGGGCTCGCAATATTTGGGGTGGCAGAGGAGCCGGGAGTGCAGGAGGCGGAAGAGGCCACTATTCTGGCCTTTGCATCCCTGGTAGCCCGGTGGAGGATTCTTCTTCAGTGGAAGGATGCGAGGCCTCCAAGCATGGAATCCTGGATCAATGATATGGCAGGGTTCATTAAATTGGAGAGGGTGAAATTCGCCTTGAGAGGGTCGGTACAAGGGTTCTTTAGGCAGTGGCAACCGTTCTTAGACGTCCTGGCAGAACGGTAGACATTGGTCAATGGCAGCAGCAACTCGGGGGAGGGGGGGGAGGTTTACTTTATTTTTGTTTTTGTTATTTATACTGGGGAGTCTGCGTGGGTGTATATATTTGTTGTGCTAAGTCGGGGTGTTAATGTTAATTTATTATTTATGTACAGGGGGACGGTTGCTTTTTTGGACTGTGTTTTGTACTTAACCCTGTTGGGTTCCTTTTTCATTTTGTTATTGATATTTTATGAAAACCTTAATAAAAATGATTTTTTTAAAAAAGTCCTCGTAGCCTTCTGTAAGATCCAGCAAGTCTTTGTTAACTATTTGTAACGATACACAAATTATACATTAAAAAGGTACATACTTGGAGCTCTCTCCATCTTAGGTCTGAACACGTCTCTGGCCAAAACCACACTGACCCTAGGTCCAGATCATGGGCCTTTTTACATCACAGTGTGGGCAGTGCTGTACTGAGTCCCACATTAACCTTGTATTTATCTGCCTCGTCTGCCATAGGTCCAACAGGCAGCTAATCCAGAACACGAGTTTTACACCCAGTGGGAGGTGGAAAATCTGCCCCTCATCTTCTCTCTTACATTTCTTCATTTAAAATTACAAACAAAGGAACAATCAAGGTCCTGGGATCAGCCTACTGCTACAGTGATAGACTGAACCTCATTACTTCTGCACGGATGAGCACGGATGATGGATTGCTGCTGGGAACCAACAACCAAGAAGAAAGTCCTCCAGATTAACAGCGGTTTTACTGAGCCTGAAGTGTTTCTGTCATTGGGGTTGGGGAGGGTTAACGGTGATGGAATGCAGGGAGAAGGATGTTTTCCTTTGGAAATGCACTGGTTAAGCCCTTGTGCAAAATTTCTTTGCACATTGTTCTAACACTTGCAATTATCTGTTTATTTCAAGCCAGTTGATGATGGTGTCCAAATAGTGGCAAATGAAATTTTATGCAGTGTGCTACCGCAGTAAATTAAATTGCATAGCGACAATGATTGGTTTCCATAGGCTCTACTTTCCTCAGCTCTCATGTCACAAGAGGCAATGATTAGTTTCCATCGGCTCTATTCAGCTCTCATATTGCTCCAGCCACTGCTTTGTAATCACTGGATTATTAACTGACCCTGAGAGAAATCAGCACGCCTCTTAACCTTAAGAGAGATGGGAAGGACTAAAATATGGAGTGTTCCTTGTTACTTTTTTTCCTATTCATTCATGGGATGTGGGTGTCACAGGCTGGGCCAGCATTTATTGTCCATCCCTAACTTCTCTTGAACTGAATTGTTTCCTATGCCATTTCAGAGGTTGAGAGAACAGTTAAGAGTGAACTACATTGATTGGACCTGGAGTTATATATATATGGCAGATTTCCTTCCCTATAGGGGCGACACAGTGGCTCAGTGGTTAGCACTGCTGCCTCACAGCGTCAGGGACCCGGATTCAATTCCGGCCTTGGGTCACTGTCTGTGTGGAGTTTGTGCGTTCTCCCAGTGTCTGCATGGGTTACCTCCGGGTGCTCCGGTTTCCTCCCACAGTCCAAAGATGTGCAGGTTCGGTGGATTGGCCATGATAAATTGCCCCTTAGTGTTCAGGGATGTGCAGGTTAGGTTATGGGGTTATGGGGATAAAGCAGGGTGGACATGGGTAGAGTGTACATTCGAAGGGTCGGTGCTTGATGGACCGAATGGCTTCCTTCTGCACTGTACGGATTCTACGATAGGACATTAGATTTTTTTACGGCAATTAACAATGGTTTCATGCTCATCATTAGACTTTTAGGGCATGATTCAGTCAAAACATTTCTAGCTGTGGTAGTGAGCAGTAACTGCCGTGAATTTCCCAGCGCTCAGCCCGACGGGACCGTCACCGTAATACAATGTTAATTAGTGCACTTAAGGTGGCCCCAAGGGCTGCAGCCTCAAGCGAAGGCACGCCAGCCAATTCACCAGGACCGCATTTGCCAGCCCCCCGCTAACAAGATAGAGCAGCACTTAAAAATGGCACTTGCACAGCCAACCCCACTCAGTTCGCAGCCATGGCACCGAGACGACCAGCCCCAAGATTTGGAGACACAGACCTTGGGAGGCTCCTGGAGGTGGACAAAGCCCTGTTCCTCGAAAATCCCAGCGGGTGAGCCACAGGGCAGCCAGTGCTACTGGGATAAATTGGCAGCGGCCATCGGCTCAGGCAGCGCGACCAGGAGGACTGGCATCCAGTGCCATTAGAAGGTCAAGATCCTTCACCGCCCGCATGGGTGAGTTGGCGGCAGCCCCCCGCCCCCCCCCCCCCCCCAGCCCCGGTCCTGCACCTGGCAATGCCACTGCGATCACCGGGCCCCACCCAGATGAACTGTCCCACAGTCCAACGATGTGCAGGTTAGGTGGATTGGCTATGCTAAATTGCCCTTAGTGTCCAAAAAGATTAGGAGGGGTTATTGGGTTATGGGGATAGGTGGAAGTGAGGGCTTAAGTGGGTCCGTGCAGGCTTGATGGGCCGAATGGCCTCCTTCTGCACTGTATGTTCTATGAGATGTTAAAGCCATGCTGAATGACCCATCCCTCCCACTGACCACATGTCCATTCTCCCACAGAATCTCCAGCCAGTGGCACGGCCCATCCAGGGATGTTGCCCCTCATACCCCCCATGAGACCACCTTGGAGGAAAGCTCCCACGATGCCACAATCGATGCGCCATCCCCACCGTCAACCAGAGACATGCACCTCAGTGGGCAATGTTAGTGGACAGCCTTCTGGGGCACAATCTAGTGAGCATCACACAATTGCTGATGCACATCAGGTGTAGGCAGGAACACCCAGGCAAGACAGCAGTTGGAGGTCTGCTGGATCCCAGGACCCAGCTGGGTCCCACTCAGATGCTGAGCCTCTGGAACATGTTTACCCAGAGCTGATGCAGAAGATAGGGTGCGGCCATGACATTCAGTGGGAGATGTCAGTGAAACACCAGCAGGTCCAGAGCCAATTAGAGGAGTCCCAGAGGCTATGGGCGCAGGAAATGGCACCAGCAATGGATGACACCGAAGTCAACACTGCTAGGGTGCCTACCGCAGTGGAGAGCCTGGTGCATGACGTCAGCAGCATGAGTGGAGGTGTCCAAGGCGTTGCGCAGTCGTTGACTGTCATGGCTGAGTGCCTCGGTAGACTGTCCGACTTGATGGGAGACGTGACTCAGCACCAGGCTGACCTTGATGAGGCACTGAGGAACATGTCTCGGTCTCAGATGGGAATGGCACTGTGGAGCTTGTCCCAGACGCAGGTGGGCAAAGCATGTCCCGGTCACTTAGGACCATTGCCAAGTGCGTTGACGCCATGATGCAGACATTGGGGAGTCGCCAGGGCTGGCAGAGCCAGATGATGCAGCGGCGGCCGGGGCCCAGTCCAGCTACCCCTCCGTCCCACGCCTGTGCATATGCCGTTGTCAAGTGTGCCGGGTCTCTCCATCCCCAGAACTCCCAGAGGGCGCCCGCCAGGGGCATCGACGCGGTAAGCAGTGGGCAACCTCCTGGGGACATACCTAGATGCAGCGCTAGAGCAAGGAAGGCTAAGCACATTGAGAGGATCACTGAGAGAGCATGGAGGGGAAGAAAGAGTGGGGCGGCACTATCGGCAAAGTGCGGCAGTGTTGGACAGTTGGGAAACATAAAAACCCTTCACCACAACCAGTATGACGCCTTTGTCACTTTATTCCACTCTGCGGTCCGACCTCCAAACCTTTGCCCCATCTCCCCAGGAATGGGGGGTCCCCCCCCGGTGGTCTCTCCCCCCCCTCCCCTCCCCAACCCCTGGCACACCACGTGCAAGTGAAGGGTGTGAGCGAGCACTCAGCAGACAGGCAGGGGTCAGACTATGGCATAGATCGAGGAGCACCAGCGCTCAGCTCTCTGTGGGTTATCATCACCCCCCTGTCCTTGACAATGACCTGCTGAGAATGCCAACACAGTCCCATCACCCCGGAGACCCTGGGAGGTTGGGAAATGGGTGGCGGGGGTGGGGGGGTGGATGGGGGGTGGTTAAGTGTTGAGGGACCGGGAGAGTATGAGGGCCTCCCTGGCCCCCCCTGGCTTGCTGGACCCTCGCAGCTGCCGCCTGTCCGGCAGCCTCTGCTGGTCCTCCAGTTCCTCCCTAGGATCGTCCTCCAGCACCTGCTGGTCCAGCGCCTCCTCATCATCCTTGTCCTCCTCCTCGGTTGCCACATGTTCCTCATCCTCCACCTCCAGCATATCGCCCCACTGCTGTACCAGGATGTGGAGGATACAGCAGACCACCATAAAGCGGGCGGCCCTCCGGGGAGAGTACTGCAGGGCACAACCAGAGCGGTCAAGGCATCAGAACTGCATCTTGAGAAGTCCGATGCACCACTCATGGGCCTCGTTGTATCGGGTCTCTGCATCGTTCACCAGCCTCTGTACTGGTGTCATTAGTCAGGTCCTCAGCGGATAACCCATATCCCCCAAGAGCCAGCCGGCCATCATGGGTGGAAAAGGCCGGAGATGTCTGAATGCCCCAGGATGTAGCTGTCTTGCACACCCCCTGGTGCATGATCCTCATCAGGTGGTCGCACATGAGCTGGATATTCAGGGATTGGAAGTGCTCCTGTTGACGTAGGGCACTCCTAGATGGCCCGGTGTGCGCAAGGCAGCATGGGTGCAGTTAATCAGCCCCTGGACCTGGGGCATCCCGGTGATGGCGGAGAATACTGCTGCCCGGGCATCTTGATGGGCTGGGTCCGTGTTAAAGTTGATATAATTTTCTGCCTGAACAAACAGGGCATCCGTGACCTGTCAGATGCACCTGATGCTGCATAGGTCCCCGCTTGAGCCCTGGAATGATCCTAAGGTGTAAACGTTTCGGGCTACGGTGACCGTGACAGCCACAGAGAGCGGGTGTACTCCTCCTCCACATAGTGCCAAATCCGCGAGGACGTGACACAAGTGCCCCCCTCCCGTTTCCTTGTTGAGACTGAGCCTCCTGCGGCACGTGCCATTCGCCATCTGCTCGAATGACCAGCGACACCTGTACACCTTGGGCGTCACGGGCCTCCCCCTCTGGGTCTCACCCTGGCCTGATAAGCAGCTGGGTCCTCGGGGTGGAGTCCGGCACATAGGCCGCTGCCTCGAGCCTCTGTCGTGCTGCTGCCGCTATCTCCGGTGCCTGGCCACCCGGCCTGCCAGCAGCACCACCAGGGCAAGTTCCACGGGATCCAAAATACTGTCCATCCAATTCAATATCTGTAAGGAATTGGCAGACGGTATTAGAATGATATATGGCGGTGGCTCCCACCCCGGGACCCTCCATTCCCCTATTGAATCCCAGCCTCCCCCAACGCAGAACACCATGTCCATGCACACCCTGATGCAGTGGTTCCCCGCTCACTGGACCACAGAACCTATACCTGCGACACCTGCTCATAACGTGACCTGAACCGGATGCTGGTCCCCTCCCCATTGTACTCACCCACCCTCCGGCCGGGTACATGTCCCCGGTGTTGGCGCCCATCCCCTGGGTGTTCAGATGTCGGCTGCAACAGAGAGGTTCAGCAAATGTAACGATCATTATCTGATGTTCAGCAAATGTAACGATCATTATCTGATGTTCTCAGCAGATCATTATCTGATGTTCCAAAAACATGTATCTGGATCATTATCTGATGTTCAGCAAATGTAACGATCATTATCTGATGTTCTCAGCTTGCACACCCCCTGGTGCATGATCCTCATCAGGTGGTCGCACATGAGCTGGATATTCAGGGATTGGAAGTGCTCCTGTTGACGTAGGGCACTCCTAGATGGCCCGGTGTGCGCAAGGCAGCATGGGTGCAGTTAATCAGCCCCTGGACCTGGGGCATCCCGGTGATGGCGGAGAATACTGCTGCCCGGGCATCTTGATGGGCTGGGTCCGTGTTAAAGTTGATATAATTTTCTGCCTGAACAAACAGGGCATCCGTGACCTGTCAGAATAATACTGCGCAAGCAGATCATTATCTGATGTTCCAGATACATCCAAAAACACACGGAGTGTGGGCAGAATTGGTTTTGGCTGTAATGCACGCTCACAATTAAATGGATTGATAACATGCTCCATCTTGTTTGATGTACGAGTTGAGACAGGGAAGAAAAAAAGGACGAAGGGAAATTGGAACAAACCGTTTTAAAAAGATCAAATAATGAACAATAAACCGACATGCCTGATGTTAACAACAGCTTAATCTTTCGTTTATCAACAGAGGTTTGCTTAGCGCTGACTCATCCTGCCCGAGTACATCTGGCACTGTATAAATGTTATTGTTTCACTACTGTGATTAATGGTTGCGCTCCTGGTTATCCATCCAATTGGAAACTCTTTTATTAATTCAGCTAGTTGGCTGACAGAATAACTATAGTAATTAAACAAAGTCAACACAGATCACGGCCTCCCCTCCACTGCCACACATACACCAGCTCTGTGCCTCTGCTTGTAAATGCTTGCATATGTGGGGAGCACATGATCAACACATGTGTTGTTTAGGGTCGACTGTCTCCCTGTGTGTGCATGTGCATATATGTCATTATGTCCATGTGAATGTCACTGTATTAGGAGTAAATCTTTAACTTATCAGTTGTAAAACCAGGTTTACAAATGAGCCACCACCAAAATCTATGGAAGGAAGTGATCCGCACAAATGTTTTCAACTCAGTGAGGAGTTATTGTACCCTTTTGTATCTGGACATGCTTGTACATCATGAAGTGTGTCTGTGTGTGGTCATCAGTATGTGTTTGTCAGTATATGCTCATAGCATCATATATAGAATGTAGAATATATGGAAGAGAAACAGGCTATTCGGCTAATGATCCAATCTGCTGTTTATAGTCCACATGAATCTCCACCCATTTGACCTACCTCATCTTAGCCTTTCTGCATCTCTTCTGTTCCTTCTTCCTTTATTTATTTTGTGTAATTTGAAAGTATCTAAGCTAATTGCTTCAGTCACTTCCTGTGATGGTATGTTCCATATTCTAACAATTCTGAGGAAAGAATTTTCTCCTTGTAAGCCCTATCGTTGGAGATGGGGGGAGGCAATGTTCTTGCCTCTGTAAATAATATCTCAAAAACTAATGGACGGATTTGAATGAAACTTGGGACACAAATAGGCAAAGTCCCACAGAAGAACTGATTAGCTTTTGGTGAAGGTGCAGATCTGGAATTTTTTTTTTTAAAAAGGGACAATTAACATTGGGAGATAGGGTGAAAGAATAATGTTGACTGCTTTGGGATGTTGTGTAATGTTTCAGCTGATGTGGTGGAATTTGTCACAGAGTCAAAATGTACAAAGAGATTTTAGAGCAGGATGTTGAATATGGATTAGGTCTGAAGCCTGTGAGATGATCTGGAAATATTTTTTTTTCAGCTTTGTAGTTAAAGGCAGAAAATGATGGTGGTATGCATTCTACTGAGTGCCCTCTTCGCTGATTTCCCTATTGGATTAGAAACAATCTTATATTTATGCCCCCTAGTTTTGGTTCTTCCACAAGTGAAACCACCTTTTCTACATCTACCTTGTCCAACCCATTCATAATTTTAAAGACCTCTGTCGGACCACCCCAAGTCTTCTCCTTTCTAAAGAAAATTTACCGACACCTATTCAATTTTACCGATAGCTGTAATTTCTCAATTTTGGTACGATCCTTATTAATCTTTTATTATCCTTTCTCCATAGCTTCATACCTGGAGTAAGTGCAGGGTGATTCCTGCTGCCGATACGGGGCCCTGCACTTCTGGTCGGGGTCCGCGCATGCGCACGGCGGCAGCCGTGTCGGCCGCCCCCCGCGACACAGCCGACCCACACCGCAGAGCGACAGCAAGAAGATAGGCCACCACCCCCCCCAGATCGCACATGCCCACGGATCGGTGGCCCCGATCAATCACCTGGCCGTCCTGGACGGCCCCCCCCCCCCCCCCGGTGAATGGTCCCTGCCAAGTGGAACCATGAGAGAACCACGGCGACGGGAACTCCGCCAACTGCTCTGGGAGAATCACCGCAGGGGCCTTTTTCAATGGTCCCCGACCGGCGGCGGGTCGACCGCGCGCGCCTGATTGGTGCTGATTCTCCGGGGACCGGAGAATCGCGGGAGCGGCGTCGGACCCTATCACGGGTCTGATGCCCATTCTCTGCCCCCGCACCGAGTGCGATTTTGCCGTGGAGACTCGGAGAATCCCGCCTTAGAACTGTGAAGAGTGCTCTAAGTGCACCCTGACTTGGGTCCTACACAAGTTAAACATAACTTCACTACTTTGAATTCTAAACCCCTGGAAATAAATCCCAATGTTGTGATAGTATTTATAATTATTTTGCTGACTTCCGGTGGCGGCCATGATGTGAGTGGTCGCACATTTGGTGGCTCCCGCCCGTGGTGGAATTTCCGGGTCTTTTCCCCAACTAATGGCTGGATGTTTTGATTTAAAAAGGTACAGGAGGGGTGTCCCAGGAGTGGATGGATTTGTGGGCCAGAAGTGGTCTAAAAAGAAAGGAACAGTTGGAGATAACTGGAGTTGTGCCTGCGACACAAGGGAAGATGGCGGAGGGTCAGGGACCCACCCTACCCTCTTAATGGTCGATGGAGCAGCTGGTGGGCTTCCTTCAGGAGAAGTTCACTCAGCAGAGGAAGAAGAATTTGGAGGACCTGGCTAGGGTGAGGACCTGATAAAGGCGGGGATCCACCACCTGGAGATGAGGCTGGAGGCCCAGAGCCAGGCGATCCAGAAGGAGGAGGAGGCGATGGGGGAGCATGAGGAGCAGCTTGCCTCGATGGCAGCGGAGATGAGGGTGATGCAGGATAATCAGAGGTGGCTACAGAATGTGGAGGACCTGGAGAATCGGTCTCGCAGGCAAAATCTGAGGATTATGGGACTGCCGGAGGGCAGCGAGGGAGCGGTCGCCGGTGCATATGTGGCTCGGATGTTCGAGAAGCTGCTGGGTGAGGGATCATTTGAACGACCCTTGGAAATGGACCGGGCGCACAGGGCGCTGATGAGGAAGTCGCAGGGGAACGAGCCGCCGAGGGCAATGGTGGTGCGCCTGCACCGGTTCCTGGACAAGGAGCGGATCCTGAGGTGGGCCAGCCAGACGAGGCGGTGTACCTGGGAGGGCAACGAGCTGCGTGTGTACCAGGACCAAGAGGAGAGCACGCTTCAACAAAATGAAGGCAGCTCTCTTTAAGAAGGGGGTGAAATTTGGCATGCTGTATCTGTGGGTGACCCATAAAGGCCAGGAGCTGTTCTTTGGGATGCCAGAGGAGGCAATGGAATTTGTCAGGGACAATGAACTGGCAGGAGAAGGGGGACATTGAACTTTGGAGAAGATGTTCGCTTTCTGGTCCTTTGGGTTTGCTTTTGTATTGTGTTTGGGAGTTTTGCTCTGTGTTTGTTCTTGGATGGGGAGGGTGGGTTGCTCTTTTCTTTGTGTTGGGTGGGTGTTGTTAAGTTTGCACCGGGATGGACTTCCGGTTGCAGCGATGCCCTGCTAAGCCGCACGTTACGGCGGCTCCAGCTCAAACGGACCTTCGGGCTCTTTTAAGAGCCCCAACGGGGAATTTTTTCAGGACGAAACCCGGTGTGGGGTGAGTTAACAGGGAGTCCCCCCCAACACAAGAGAAAAATATCGGTGGCGGTGGTTACATCACGAAGACTCCTCGAGGATAGGGACAGGAGGAAAAAAGAAGCAAGGTGGTGGCGGAGAAAGCCCAGGCGACATGGGGGCCCGATCAAGACGAATTTTTAAGACGGTGTGTGGAGCTACTTAAGAAGGAGGTGCTGACCCCAATGCTACAGGCAATTGAGGGGCTTAAGGAGGCACAAAAGACCCAGGAGACGGAGCTCCGCATGGTGGAGCAGAAGGTGACGGATAATGAAGACGAGATCCTGGGCCTGGCGGTCAAAACACAGACGCACGAGGCGCTCCACAAAAAGTGCATTGAAAGGATTGAGGCCCTAGAAAATAGAGCACGAAGGAAGAACCTTCGGATCCTGGGTCTCCCCGAGGGAGTGGAAGGAGCGGACTGCGGGGCTTACGTGAGCACGATGCTAAGCTCGCTGATGGGAGCTGAGGCCCCATCGGGCCCCTTGGAAGTGGAAGGGGCTCATCGGGTCCCTGCGAGGAGACCAAAGGCGGGAGAACCACCTAGGGCGACAATTGTGCGATTTCATCGCTTCAATGATAGAGAAGTGGTTCTGAGATGGGCCAAAAAGGTACGGAGTAGTAGATGGGAGAATGCGGTGGTACGGGTGTACCAGGATTGGAGTGCGGAGGTGGCGAGAAGGAGGGCGAGTTTTAACCGAGCCAAGGAGGTGCTACACAAGAAGGTGAAGTTCAGGATGCTGCAGCCGGCGCGACTATGGGTCACGTACCAGGAGAGACATCACTACTTCGAAACGGCGGAAGAAGCATGGACCTTTATTAAAGACGAGAAACTGGATCGGAACTGAGGGACTGATCTTAGAGGGGAAATGACACTGCCGATGTATAGAGGGATGTAAATTGGGAAGGGGGGGGGGACACTAAGAAATGTGGGTGCCGGTGGGGGGAAAAGAAGAGACATAGGCGGGGGATGAGGAATGGGAGTGGGGTGGTAGAGGGAGCTGCGCCACAAGGGGCGGGACAACTACAGAGAATATGGGGCCTACTGTCCTTGTTCCCGCGCCAGAAAGGTGATGGCGGGAAGATAGGCGCAAGGTAGATGGGAGTTCCCCACACGGGGGGGTCAAGGAGTGAGTGGGAGAAGCCGGGGTCAGTTGAAGTCAGCTGACGTTCGGAAGTAATATGGGGGAAGCAATCACGCTAGATGGGGATCTAGCGGGGGGGGGGGGGGATAACTGGGTTGCTGCTGCAGAAGTCAAAGAGGAACTGGTTAAAGAAAAGGTGGTCGGGGCTGGAATGCGCCGCCTGGGGAACGGGTGGGAGCGCGGAATCGGGACGTGGGACTGGCCTAGAGAGGGTGATGGCTAGTCGACACGGGAAGGGGGCAGGTAGCCCCCCAGTGCGGCTGATCACGTGGAACGTGAGAGGCCTAAATGGACCGATTAAAAGGGCCCGAGTGTTCGCACACTTGAAAGGACTGAGGGCAGACGTGGCTATGCTTCAGGAGACGCACCTGAAGGTGGCGGACCAAGTTAGGTTAAGGAAAGGATCGGTGGGACCGGTGTTCCATTCAGGGCTGGATGGCAGCTGTTTATCGACTTCTTTGGAAAGGACTAAGCTGTCAGCAGGGGGTGGGGGTTTAAAAGGGGAGGCATGGGGAGCTGGTCAGGTGGGGGTAAGTTGGTGGGGATTTGTTGTTGGGGGGTTGCTTATGTAAGCCATGTTGGCTGGGTTTTGTTTTTCTTGGTGTGGGGTTGTTTATTCTGTTAAAATTTATAATACAAATGCTTCAATAAAATATTTTTCCAAAAAAAAAATTGTTCTGCTGACCTGCAGTGTTGATTTTAATGATTTGTTGACCCGATTGTCTGGATCGCTCTGCTCTTCTACCCATTGAGCTTTTTTACTCTCTGAGGTATAGGTGCTGCCTTTCTTTCTACCTAAGTGCGTCAATGTTATAGTTCATTTGGTACTTTCGCTATCCAGCCTGCACGTTTTTAAATGTCTTCTTGTTGCATTTTTCCTCAGTGCTAGTTATACCCACCAATTTGGCAACATCTGCAAATTTTGAATAGAATTATTTGTTCCAAAGTCCAAATCATAATGTAAATAACGGATAAGTGTTTTCTTCTCTCCATGACAACTTGAGTTGCAAGGTCAGCTATGATGGGGCAACATTGGAACCCTTCAATATATGCAGTGAGGTTAAAACAAGGTTTTGATACTGACACTCTCTAGCAGATGCTTCTCTTTACTATTGTCGTATGCCTTCAGTTCATCTACCAAGGGTGACTTCTTACATACCAGAACCAACAGAAAACCTTTCCGCCTTGTCCACCTGGGATCCAAGACAAAAGTATGTCAAGTCCTCGTCAGAGAATTGTTCTATGCTGCTGATGCTGCACTAACATTCCATGCTGAGGAATATCTTCACCTGCAAACAGACTCTCTCACGTCGGTAAAGATTCTGGTTTCACCATCAACATCACAAAAATAAACGTCATGGTTCAGGATGTTGCCATTCCGCCATCAATCAGCATTGATAATGCTGAAGGTTGCAAGTGAGCTCTCTGCAAGTGAAATATGAAGGTGGTGGACATCGACACAAACAACTAGCCAGCAGCTGCCATTGGCTTGAACCTCTGGCAACTGCTTGTTGGGGGTGGGGGCACACACCCCCCCCTCACCC
Source organism: Scyliorhinus torazame (assembly GCF_047496885.1). Lineage (NCBI taxonomy): Eukaryota > Metazoa > Chordata > Chondrichthyes > Carcharhiniformes > Scyliorhinidae > Scyliorhinus > Scyliorhinus torazame. The sequence goes on along the minus strand of NC_092716.1, from coordinate 102,864,845 downwards.
CCACACCACCCAACCCACACCACCCCCACGCACATGCTCATCCCCACCATAACCCGGCCCATGGTTTAATAATCATGCATCTTGTCATGTCTTGCGGGATCTGCTGGAGATGGGACGGATCCATCTGGCATACCACGTTCCAGCCAGTGCCACAGCCGGAGCACCCCCGTGAGTAGAGCATCGATGAGAGCAGCTCGGGCACCAGCTCTCCACCCGAGTCACAGGAGACCCCGGAGCTCGAGTCGGAGGATGACAGTGATTTTCACATCTGTCTCCAACACCGTCCACCATCCCACAGACACTCACCTAGTTTGGGCATGTTAGTAAAGAGGCTCCTGGGACACTATCTGGTGCGCACCACACAGTTGATCAGGTACAGCAGGTGGAGGTAGGAACTCGGAGGGCAGGCCGACCCCAGGAACTAGCTGCCGTCCAGACGGGGTTTGGGCTTCTGGAACGGACAATCCCATTAATCATGGAGATGCAGTCGCAGAGCCAGGGACTACATGAGGGGTTGTCGGCTGGCCAGTCGGCGCCCCCCCCACCCCCCCTTTGGTGAACCTGGAGCAATCAGAGCGTTCCGTGTGCCTTAGCCCTGACGCAAGCGTTGTGCGGCCTCCCATGCCTGCCTCGGCCCCATGTCATGTCCTGCCCATCCTCGCCCTCCCCCGCTTCCCTGCGCGATGTTGTGAAGGAAGCACCAGGCCGCCATTATGCGTGTGACCCTCTCAGCATCATACTGGAGGGCCCTTTCTGAGCGGTCGAGGCATCTGAACCGCATCTTCAGGAGGTTGAAGCACTGCTCGATCACACCCCTGGTTGCTGTATGGCCATCGTTGCAGTGGGTCTCCGTATCAATCTGTGGCCTCCGGATAGGTGTCATCAGCCACAACCGCAGTGGATAACCCCGTCACCCAGGAGCCAATCCCCCAGCCAGACATGTCAGGAATCGTCGAGTGACCAGGATGAAAGTGTCATGCACACTGCCTGGATATCGGGCACAGACATGTATGATGCTCCCCTGATGGACACAGATCAACTGCACGTTCATCGAGTGGAACCCCTTTAGGTTTGTGTAGAGTGGCCTATTATCCGCAAGTGCTCGTAGGGGAACATGCATCCCGTCGATCACCTCCTGGACCCGGCACATATCGACGATGGTGGCGAACCCCACTGCCCGGGCAGCCTGTTGGGCTCAGTCCATATTGAAGTGGATGTATTGATCCGCCTGGGTGTATATAGGGCATCCGTGATGGCGCAGATGCACCTGTGCACTGAGGTCTGTGAGATCCTAGACAGATCCCCACTAGGCGCCTGAAAGAAGCCCATCACGTAAAGGTTCAGGGCGACAGTCACCTTGAGGGCCACCAGGAGCGGGTGCCCTTCCAACATACACCCGCAGTGCCAGGTGTGCCATCATCTGCCAGACATGTCGCATTGTCTCTCTGCTCAGCTGGCGTCTTCGACGGCATGCCCAATCCGGCAGGTCCTCGAAGACAGGTCGTGTCGGTACACACAAGGCCTCATGCGCCTCCTTGGCACCTTTTCCTCCATCCCAGGTGGCTGCCACCTGTTGCTCTGCGGCATGCTCTGCTGCTGCATGCTCTGCTGCTGCAGCTTCCTCCTGCTCCTCGAGCAGCACCAGCTCGTACAGCCGCAGGGCATCCCCCAGGACTGCAGCGATAAATCGGAAAGCCACCTTTCTGGTTGAATTCCAATATCCATTGTCTGCAGGGGGTGAAAGGCCGAGATGTTAGCATGGTGCATACCCCTGTGCCCAACCAGGTCCACTGGGCTACACGGTGTCCCCGGGTGGCACTGCGGGCTCTGCCCCCACATGCCCCCCCCACCTGCACCCCTGACCCCGTCGGTGGCCGGCACCATGAGGGCCATTGGCACTGGCGCCTGTCCCTGATGCCAGGGCTACAGTCAGCTGGCACTGCCCTTCCTAGCGGAATGCTCTGCGGCCCCCACCTCGTGCTACAGAAACAGATGAACAGCAACCTGAGATAGTTCAACTAATAGAAGCTCAAGCGGAACTTCTAGCTAAAGCTCTTCCAGTCTCTGATGAAAAACTCAAGCTCATCAGAGCAGAGACTGAAAAAGATGTAATGTTACGAGTAATCAGCTTTATGAAAATGGTTGGCCGAAAAGACACTGTTCAAATTTCAGAAATATTCAACCTGATCTCACTGTTGTAGATGGATTTCGCTGGCATGTCTCACATTCTAGTACAAAATTGACGATGTCAGTGCTTATTCCAGGCCAATATACTACTTTGTCTCAATTGTCTTGTTATACCGTAGGGGCTACTGTGAGCATTGCCCTGGGTGGACCACCGGCAGGTGACGGCCGGGTGGGTGGCATGTGGCGGCACCCGTACAGCCAGTGTCACTCTGCAGAACCAGGGGCCAAGGTGGGTGGTCAGTGGGTGGCTGCAAGATGGCTGCCTTGCAGGCCATGGTGATGGCGGACTGTGCCTGGAAACCGCCCCAGTTCCTTGGGAGGTCACCCGGGCCAATCGGCCTGTTCCCCTGTCAACCACCCTCCCCCGGCCCTGACAGATTCCCCTCCTCCCAACACCAGCCAGTGTCCGGCCCGTCAGCCCATAGTCATGCCTCGCTGTGTCCTACCTCCTCTCTCTCCCTCATCAGCCATGACGGCGGTTTCATGATTTTTTTTAAGTGAACCTTGGCATCGGCAATCCGGCCCATCGGAGGAGGAGAATTGCAGAGGCCTGGAGAATCATAGAATCATAGAATTTACAGTGCAGAAGGAGGCCATTCGGCCCATCGAGTCTGCACCGGCTCTTGGAAAGAGCACCCTACCCAAGGTCAACACCGCCACCCTATCCCCATAACCCAGTAACCCCACCCAACACTAAGGGCAATTTTGGACACTAAGGGCAATTTATCATGGCCAATCCACCTAACCTGCACATCTTTGGACTGTGGGAGGAAACCGGAGCACCCGGGGGAAACCCACGCACACACGGGGAGGATGTGCAGACTCCGCACAGACAGTGACCCAAGCTGGAATCGAACCTGGGACCCTGGAGCTGTGAAGCAATTGTGCTATCCACAAGGCTACCGTGCTGCCCCGGGTAACCGGGTCGGACTATATAAGGAGCCGAGGGCGAGTGTCCGCACAAATAACATCAGCTCCCGATACTTTTCTCTCCACCGTGGGACTACGGAAGGAATGTCCTATATCCCCCCTGCTGTTTGCACTCGCGATTGAGCCGTTGGCCATCGCATTAAGAAGTTTGGGGGTATGGAAAGGGATAGTGCGGGGGGGATAGAGCATATGGTGTCCTTATATGCCAATGACTTGTTGTTATACGTGTCGGAGCCGAGTGTGTCAATAAGGGGATTATTGGAGCTGCTGTGGGTGTTTGGGTCTTTCTCGGGGTACAAATTAAATCTAGACAAGAGCGAGTATTTTTTGTGGTGTCTCGGCCGGGGGTGGGGTCAAGGGTGGGGGTGCTGCCATTCCGTAGGGCAGGGACTGGAGGTTCAGGTTGCTCGGGAGTGGGGGGGGCACTCTGCAGGTACAATATTTCTAGTTTGGTGGGGAGAGTGAAAGCTGATCTGGCAAGGTGCGATGGTTTCCCTCTGTCACTGGCGGGTCGGGTACAGGCGGTTAAAATGAACGTGTTGCCGCGATTTCTGTTTATTTTCCAGTGCCTGCCGATTTTCTTGCCAAAGGCATTTTTTAGAGAGATTGAAGGAATGATTACCTCGTTCATATGGGGAGGTAATGTGGCCAGAGTTAGAAAAGTGCTGCTACAGAGAGGAAGGCAGGCAGGGGGTTTGGGTCTTCCGAACCTGATGTATTATTACTGGGCGGCGAATGTGGAGATCGTGCGGAGCTGGGTTAGAGGGGTTGATTCCCAGTGGGTGAGAATGGAGTAGAGTTTGTGCAGGGGGTCGGGATTGAAGGCGCTAGCAACTGCGCCGCTCCCGATAGCCCCGGGGAAATACTCAGGGAGTCCGGTAACAATAGCTTCATTGAGAATTTGGAGGCAGTTTCGCCAACACTTCGGGTTGGGGGCAGGGTCAAGGGAAATGCCGATTCAGGGGAACCGCAGATTTGAGCCAGGGAAGTGGGACAGCAATTTTCGGAAATGGGAGGAAAAGGGGATTAAGACACTAGTAGATTTGTTTCTTGGGGGTCGGTTTGCAGGATTGAAGGAACTGGGAGCGAAGTATGGGCTGGAGCAGGGGGAAATGTTCAGATACATGCAGGTTTGAGATTTTGCCTGGAAGGAGATACAGAGCTTCCCAGTGGAGCTGGCCTCCACATTGTTGGAGGAGATGCCGACGACAGGGGGACTGGAGAAGGGGGTAGTGTCGGTGGTTTACGGGGCTATTTTGGAAAAGGAGAAGGCACCACTGGAAGGGATCAAAGCAAAGTGGGAGGAAGAGTTGGGAAAGGGTATGGAGGAGGGGTTCTGGTGTGAGGTGCTCCGGAGAGTGAACGCCTCCACCTCGTGCGTGAGGTTGGGGCTGATACAATTTAAGGTGGTATATAGAGCACACCTCACGAGGGCGAGAATGAGCAGATTCTTTGAAGGAGTAGAAGATGTGTGTGATTGTTGCGGGGGAGGGCCCCCGCTAATTGCGTTCATATGTTTTGGTCCTGTCCAAAGCTGGAGGATTACTGGAAGGATGTTTTTACGGTAATCTCTAAAGTGGTGCCCATGAAACTGGACCCGGGCCCTCGGGAGGCCATATTCGGGGCGCCGGACCAGCCAGGGTTGGAAACGGATGCGGAAACAGGTGCGGAGGCAGATGTTGATCGCCCGAAGGCAGATCCTGCTGGGATGGAGAGCATCCTCTCCACCCTGTGCCCTGGCGTGGCGGGGGCCCTGTTGGAATTCTTGACTCTTGAGAAGGTTAAGTTTGAACTGAGGGGAAGGATGGAGGGATTCTACAATTTATGGGCGTTATTCATTATGCTCTTTCAAGAATTGGATAACATTGAACATTGGTGGCGGGGGGGTGGAACACCGCTAATCATGTGCAAACTGTGTTTACTGTACATGCGTTCTGGTATGCATTGGCGCCGCGGTCGAGGTATGGAATTTTTCTCCAATCTGATTAATCCCACGACAGGTTAGTGCCGAGAGTGTATCAGATTTTTCAGATTTCGGAATATAATATGATAATGCGCATGTGCGGCGCATTGGGACATGTGCATAAGCGGCATGGTGGGACTTGTGCATGTGCAGCGTGTTGGGGCTTGAGGGGGTCGGGCATTGCTTCTGGGCCTCAGAGATTGGGAAGCCAGTTAAAAATGGCGTCTTGATCTCTTGCTACACAGAGGGCTACGGCGAGCTCATCTCTTCAGTCTACAAAATGGGCTATATTCGCCCTCGGAGTACCCCGTTGAGCCCTTGTATCAAACGCGAGTTGCGCTTTACAGCCTTGTGTTTCTCTGCGCTGCGAGCGCCAGGAAACATGCGGCTAAACACACTCGCTATGGGGCTTTGTTCCCATTTAGTTAAATTGCGCCCTCTAAAGTGTGAAAAGCTCCCCACGGCCAAAGAAATGACTAAGTGTCGTTTGATAGCGGTGGTTAACTCGCTGGCAGGGCCGGCGGGAAACACTCTGAAAAACCCGCCACAAATGAACTTAGAATTTTTTCCATTGAATTCCACCCCAAGAAACAGTATTTAGGTTGCAGTGTCCTGGCCAACATTTCTCACTGAATCAACTCCACAGAAAAAAATCAGATTAACTGGACATGAATCTGGGGCGAAATTTTCCGACCTCCCGCCGGGTCGGAGAATCGCTGGGGGTTGGCGTGAATCCCGCCCCGCCGGTTGCCGCAGTCTCCGGCACCGGATATTCGGCGGGGGCGGGAATCACGCCGCGCCGGTTGGCGGGCCCCCCCCGCTCGATTCTCCGGCCCGGATGGGCCGAAGTCCCGCCGCTAAAATGCCTGTCCCGCCGGCGTAAATTAAACCACCTACCTTACCGGCGGGACAAGGCGGCGTGGGCGGGCTCCGGGGTCCTGGGGGGAGGCGCGGGGCGATCTGGCCCCGGGGGTGCCCCCACGGTGGCCTGGCCCGCGATCGGGGCCCACCGATCCGCGGGCGGGCCTGTGCCGTGGGGGCACTCTTTCCCTTCCGCCTCCGCCACGGTCTCCACCATGGCGGAGGCAGAAGAGACACCCTCCACTGCGCATGCGCGGGAATGCCGTCAGCGGCCGCTGATGTTCCCGCGCATGCGCCGCCCAGAGATGTCATTTCCGCGCCAGCTGGCGGGGCACCAAGGGCCTTTTCCGCCAGCTGGCGGGGCGGATATTCGTCCGGCACCGACCTAGCCCCTCAATGTTGGGGCTCGGCCGCCAAAGATGCGGAGCGATGCCCGTCTGATTTGCGCCGTTTTGGACGCCAGTCGGCGGACATCGCACCGTTTCTGGAGAATTTCGCCCCTGATTACTGTTTGGATGGTATTTGCTTAATTTATCTATGTAATAACAGTTACAGACCTTTTAAACTACAGAATTGGCATAAGTATTTTGGATGTCAGAGGATGCTGAGTAAAAGGTGCTGTAGAAATGGATGTTCTTTCTATCTGTACAGGGGACCCCTATGGCAGAAGGTCAGTCAAGCTTCAAGCACAAAAATTATTGTATTTTGACTTTAAATAGACAGGAGCTTGTGATTTAAAAAGTGGCTTCACGTTGTTGTATTTTTAAAGAGCTCTTTGTCTAAATGTCCAGGCAGCCAAAGACATAATACAGTTCAGAGATTTTCCAGAAATTGCCCATAATTCTGAGAGATAGACTGTGGATATTACAGCAGTTATGCAAGTCAGCTGTTGTATACTCACTTTGTTCAAAGCGGGAAAGAAAAATCACTGAATTATTGATCCTGTGAAGGATCACTGGTATTTGTTTTTCAAGCTCCCGCTACATACTCTCAGACACTGAAGATGCTTTCTCTGCCAGGCATGGTTTTTTTAGCAAAATTATCCGACTGGCCAGAAGATCACATTTTATCTTTTTACTTTAAATATTGAAAATTATGCCCTATTTCTAATCGTATGACTGTACACTTGAGATGTTTAAACTAAATCAAACAACGGTATTGAAGAAAAATACAAGAAGAAAATTGCCCTGATCTCAGCTGGAACATGGTACATCATTACAACGAGTCTTAGTACCTTGAATGAAGATCGAAACATTTAGCCAAAGTCTCTGCTCTTGGGTTCTATCCAGTGACTACCAGTGGAAACTGTGTACATGAGATTACCAGATAGCTGCACTGTTCAACATCTCAGTTGTGGCCCGTCAATGTCTAAATACCCTACCAGCATGCAAGAACAGCTATTAGTGAAGTACCTCAGGGATATTAGCACTTGTTAAACTATGCCCTCGTGTGCATCAGCCCACAGGAGAGGAAAATAATTCAATGTAGCCAAATGAGAAAGCGAGAAATCTCAGCATAGAACTCAACCCAGATCATGAATCAATATTTTCATGAAACTCACAGTTCAATAATTTGTTGTGGTATCTCAGCCCATCTGCTGCTGAAATACATAGCCAGGTATTTATTTACCTCCATACTTAACTATTCCAAAACTCACCTGCTCAACCTCCCATCCAAAACTCTACTGTCCATTTCCAAACTCACACCCAACACCTCTGGCTCACTATTATATATTGGTTCCTGATTCTAGAAACTCTCTCTTGAAAAATTTCCATCCTTGCATTTAAATCATGGTCCTTGCTCCTCCTTATCCTTGTAACACCCTCCCACCACTGCAACTCAGCGAGATATCTAGTTCTATGTTCTATATGAGGTCATGCATTTTGGAAGGTCTAATGCAGGTAGGGAATATACAGTGAATGGTAGAACCCACAAGAGTATTGACAGTCAGAGAGATCTAGGTGTACAGGTCCACAGGTCACTGAAAGGGGCAACACAGGTGGGGAAGGTAGTCAAGAAGGCATACGGCATGCTTGCCTTCATTGGCTGGGACATTGAGTATAAGAATTGGCAAGTCATGTTGCAGCTGTATAGAACCTTAGTTAGGCCACACTTGGAGTATAGTGTTCAATTCTGGTCGCCACACTACCAGAAGGATGTGGAAGCTTTAGAGAGGGTGCAGAAGAGATTTACCAGGATGTTGGCTGGTATGGAGGGCATTAACTATGAGGAGCGGTTGAATAAACTCGGTTTGTTCTCACTGGAACGATGGAGGCTGAGGGGCGACTTGATAGAGGTCTACAAAATTATGAGGGGCATAGACAAAGTGGATAGTCAGAGGCTTTTTCCCAGGGTAGAGGGGTCAATTGCTAGGGGGCATAGGTTTAAGGTGCGAAGGGCAAGGTTTAGAGGAGATGTGCAACGCAAGTTTTTTCCACAGAGGATAGTGGGTGCCTGGAACTCGCTGCCAGAGGAGGTGGTGGAAGCAGGGACGATAGTGACATTTAAGGGGCATCTTGACAAATACATGAATAGGATGGGAATAGAGGGATACGGACCCAGGAAGTGTAGAAGATTTTAGTTTAGACGGGCAGCATGGTCGGCACAGGCTTGGAGGGCCGAAGGGCCTGTTCCTGTGCTGTACTTTTCTTTGTTCTTGTTCTTTGTACTCCTCTGTGAGGGGACTGAGACCTCACACTGTACATTATAGACATCCTCATGGCTATTTCTAAAATGTTTTAAACTGGACAAAGACCTTTTAAAATGATTGAATCTATATCTGTCTGTGACCCTGGACCAAAATAAGCTACCTGGCAGCACTGAAGAAACTTGCACCTCATTATCTCTAAAGAGACACTGACCCATGTGGGCTGCATAGACCAAGTTCAAAGAGAGTTACACAAAGGCATTACCCAGGTTGGGCAACTGGAAGCTATTTCTCTGCTAGGACAAAGGGCCCCACAATCTTCCTTTCATTTCTTAATGATTGAGACACTTAACCATCACGGGGACCCATAGGAGAGATATATACCCTTTATATTAGACACTGTGAAAAGGTGGCAATCATGTGACATGGACCTTAGTTGGTGGAATAATTATATTGCCGTGCTGTACTGAAAATTCAGTCTGCCATATTACCATCCAACATATTAGCAGCACCACAGAAAAGGAGCTCTGCCCAGACTGAATACCTGGCCCCATCTACTGCTTCCGCTGGAACTTCTGTACCAATGTCTCTAAGATGATTTGTCTGTGTGCATATCATATCGCGCGAAGTCAACTCCACTGGAAAAATGAATTATCCAGCAATGGTTTTGCAGCCTGCCAATCTCCATGAAGGAATACCTCATTGGACTTTGGTGCTGGATCCTCGAGAAACAACTTTATTTTCTTTGCAGTCTCTGCACTGTAAATCTTTTTCTCCATCCCTCTTTTACTGTGTGAACACAAATGAGGAAATGTTGCAACTCTTGTCGACTCACAGTTTGAGTATGTGCAAAGTTCATCCTATCTCAAGTTTGCTGTAAGATTATTCATAGACAATTGAATCACACCAACACCGAGGGGTTGGGAAATATGCCACTGCTTACAAATGAGGATGAAAATCAAAAACAGCTTCCTGTTTACAGGCGGATGGTGAGAGGAGAAATTAATGCTATTTAAATTAGTCCCCCTCCGGTCTGAAACATTCTCCAACACTGGTCAATTTCCCATGTCCCTCATCCCACCATTGACTTTTGTAATTTAGCTGCCAAGGCCCCAAGTTTTAGAACCTCCTCCTTAAGCCTCACTGCTTCCTTTTGTCTGGCCTCTCAAGACCATCTTGAAACCTATCACATTGACCTAGCTTTTGCATACCTGCCTAAATGTCTACTTCGTTGGCTCAAAGTTAATTTGTCTGATTACGCTGCTGTGTAGCACCTTGGAGATTTTATTTAGTTAAAGGCATTAAACAAATCCAAATTGTTGTTACAAGCATTCAATACAGCACCCTTTAGATTTCAGCAATCAAAGAAGCAGCCAGTGCTGAATTGCATTTCCCCAGGTATACACACTCATACTAGCAGTTTTGACGTTATCTTGGTCTGCACGTTCAGCCTTGGGGAATGGTGATAAGATTGTACACCTCTGGAAGTTTTGTGAATTTTTATCCTCTGCTTGAGATACTTCCCCTTAATTGTCCTGTCCTTTAATATTTGGCAGACATGCTATTACCTTCTCCTATTAATGGGACAATCTCTCAACCAATCTGAGTGGGTCTTTTTATGAAAATGAGGTTAGACCAGAAAATTAAGTGTTATTAGCGGCTGCGATTCATTTGGATTTTAAAGCAGCACAAATCAAAGAATAACCACTCATGCCTGCAAAGAAAAATCAGCTCATAGAATTTTACATCACAAAGGTAGTCGGCTATTCAGCCCAATGGATTCTGTGTTGGCTCTTGAGTGATCCACTTAGCTCATTCCCCAAACCCTTTTGAAGATGTGCCTTGTTCATAACCTCTGCACTTCGCATTTAAAACGATTATGGATTTGGCTTCCATTGCTATGTCAGGCAGGGTGTTTCATGCCTAAGCAGCCTTTATCAGCTCCTTGCCGAGTAGTATCTTGCAAGTCTGTCTCTCACACAGATTCTCTGGTCATTATCATTATTGCTTGTGGGAGCTTGCTTTGTGCAAATTACCAGCTATTTCCTTCTACATTACAACACTTCAAAGTAATTCATTGGCTGATAGTGCCTTGCACTACTGAGGTGGTGAAAGGCGTTATATAATTACTATTCATTTCTTTCTTTCACAGAACCTGCTGGTTGTATTCTAAACATATTTGGGTTTTTTTGTTTGAAGCCAATGAATCATCCAAAACCAAAAAGAAAATCTGATTAGCACCTGGAAGCTGTGACCAACTTACACTGACACCCGAGGCAGGTGTTAATTGAGGCAGTGACATTTGAACAAAATTGAAATTTAAAATCTGTGTTTGCTTTCTTAACAGGAACTGAACTCTTATTCAGTAGGAAATAAGCATTAGTGTTACTAAGAGAGCAATGGACTGAATGTTCACAGTTCTCATGTGATGGCTATTAAATTTTGGTTCATAATTTGAGTTGAAAGTGGACCGTTATTAACTTATCATGTAAATTGTGTGGCCAACACCTTGACTAAATATAGCAAATACTCTGTTGGTTAACAATCTGACAGGCGTTTAAATGCTATGCTGTAAGCAGCAAAAATGTTCATAAGCCTCAAGAACAGAGATCTGTAACGTTGACATGGCTGGACTTGTGGTGGTGGTATCATGCTTATGCTATCACTTTCATGGTCCAAGAGCTTGTTACTGTCGGACTGTAAGGAGATTGAAAAGAGAGCAAAGTTCACCTGGCTCATCCCACCATTCATCCAGCTATATTCACATTATTCTATAAGGAGAGAGGAGTCTGGATTTTCCCTCCAGGGACAGAAATTGGGACTGTTTTCTGATCCCAAACCCATCCCTGGAGAAAGCAGTCACTCAGTGGACTTTTCACAGGATGTCCCTTTAATTGACGTGGGAGGCAGGGTCTCCATCCAATTAAGGACAGTGGAATGTTGAAATTGGGATCCAATGGGCAGCATGGTAGCATTGTGGATAGCACAATTGCTTCACAGCTCCAGGGTCCCAGGTTCAATTCCGGCTTGGGTCACTGTCTGTGCGGAGTCTGCACATCCTCCCCGTGTGTGCGTGGGTTTCCTCCGGGTGCTCCGGTTTCCTCCCACAGTCCAAAGATGTGCAGGTTAGGTGGATTGGCCATGATAAATTGCCCTTCATGATCAAAAATTGCCCTTAGTGTTGGGTGGGGTTACTGGGTTATGGGGATAGAATGGAGGTGTTGACCTTGGGTAGGGTGATCTTTCCAAGAGCCGGTGCAGACGCGATGGGACAAATGGCCTCCTTCTGCACTGTAAATTCTATGATAATTCTATGAAATAGAGTTTTTCCAGCTGACGAGGAGCAGCTGGCTGGAATAGAGGATATCTATAAGGGAGAGGGCACTTCAAAATGAAGATGTCCTCCATAACTTTTTTACCGTACAGCCTCCCCGAACAGGCACCAGAATGTGGCGACTAGGGGCTTTTCATAGGAGCATCATTGAAGCCTACTTGTGACAATAAGCAAATATTATTATATTATTATTAAAAAATGGTTCTTGCAGTCAGGCAGCCACTGCGGCAGTGGCAGGGTACAGTGGGGAGCTGGGAGGGGGAACCCCTTTGCCTATGGCTGCTCTCACACCCAGACAGGCTGGGAGGACCATCAGGCCTGCCTGGGGCTCTAGCATCCCTGCCCATCTCCATCTAACCTGGCACCTACCAATGTGCGAAATTCCAGTCAGCTTCCTTCAATTGGACTTGAGGCTCTTAACCAGCCTAATTATATACCTGTCATGAGGGAGAATGGTGCCAGTAACCGACATGCTGATTGGTAATGCTAATATTCAGACCCACTTGCCTCCAATCCCAGCCTTGGTGGTGGCCAAACATCTAGCCCAAGGCCTTCAGTTTTGTCATGGTGGAGGAAGGGTATCATAGAATTTACAGTGCAGAAGGAGGCCATTCAGCCCATCGAGTCTGCACCGGCTCTTGGAAAGAGCACCCTACCCAAGGTCAACACCGCCACCCTATCCCCATAACCCAGTAACCCCACCCAACACTAAGGGCAATTTTGGACACTAAGGGCAATTTATCATGGCCAATCCACCTAACCCGCACATCTTTGGACTGTGGGAGGAAACCGGAGCACCCGGAGGAAACCCACACACACACGGGGAGGATGTGCAGACTCCGCACAGACAGTGACCCAAGCCAGAATTGAACCTGGGACCCAGGAGCTGTGAAGCAATTGTGCTATCCACAAGGCTACCGTGCTGCCCCTAATGTTAGCTGGTTAAAAATAATGATCCAAATAATGGGACAGGGTAAAATTACTTTTTAATGAGTATAAGAATGGGAAAATCAGACAAGAGGGAGAGAAACAGGAAATGTGCACTGTTTCTGCATTGTGCAGTCAGGGTGAAATCAGATAAAATAGATGGAAAATCATTTAAACTCCCCAGTCAAAGGCAGGTTAAATCTTCCTTACTCCAGGATTATTCTGGAGGATCACGGAATGGTTACAGCACAGAAGGAGGTCATTCAGCCTATTAAGTCCATGCTGGCTCTTTGTAACAGCTCATCCTGCCTCCTGCCCTTTGCAGTACATAACCACTTGTTGCATAACAAGGATTGTCATGTTGCCTTTCTTTTGCCAGTTGCCTTAAATCTGTGTCCTCTGATTATAGGCCCTTCTACAAAGGGGAACAGTTTCTTCCTAGATACTCTGTTTAAAAGTTTTGATTTTGAACACTTCTGTCAAATCTTCTCTCAAAATTCTCTGCTCTCGAGAACCCCACCCCAGCTTCTACAAGCAATCTACATAACAAAGTTCATCATCCCTGTATTCTTGTGAATCCTTTTTCTTGAGGGTCTTCCAAGAGTGTGGTGCCTAGAGTTGGGCACAATATTCCAGCTGAGGCCGAACTTCCATCATAACTTCCTTATTTTGTTTTACTCTTTACCCTTAGCTAGAGAGGGAAGATCACAACCAATTCAGGATCTTAAATGCCTTATTAAACATTTTCTCAACTTGCCCTTCCACTTTCATTCATTGATGCTTATGCAGGCAGGTCACTGTTCTCCTGTGTCCTCTTTGAAAATGTATGCTTTAGTTCATATTGCCTCTCCTCTTTATTCCTACTTAAATGTATCGCTTCACACTTTTCTGCATTAAATTTAATCTGCCACATATCTGTCCATTCAACCACCTGTTTCCTCTTGAAGTCTTTCACCAATGTCACTGCGCTTGCAAGTTTTGTTTTCTGAAAATTTTGAAATTGTGCCCTGTACATCCAAGTCCAAATCAATAGTATATATTTCAAAAAGCAGGTCCCAGTGCCAACTCCTGTGAACCCCACTAAATACATTCTTCCAATCCAAAAACACAATCCTTCACCACTACTTTCTATCACTTTTATTTGATGGGCAGCAACTTCACACTTTATCAAAACTCTATTGGAATATCAAAAGCCTATTGGAAGTCAATATACATCACATTGTCATCATCAACCCTCTCTGTTACTTCAAAAGCCTCAAGCAAGTTAGTTAAACATGACTTGCCTTTAACAAATCTTTACTAGCTTTCCTCATTTAATCCACACCTGTCCAAGTGACTCAATTTTGTTCCGAATTATTGGCCAACAGGTTGTCCAACTTTGATCAGACAGAAAACTACTCATTTACCTGGATATATTGAAAAGGCTCCGACTTCTGATGGAGGATCCCGCAGAACCACCTCAGGGCACTAGCTGGCGCCTTCTGATAAGTGTTTAAAACTCCCCATGCTTCTCAGTGTGTGAGCATGAGGGTGTGTGGTAATGTGGGGGAGTGAGTTAGGGAGTGGGTGGGCAGGCAAGGGAGTGAGGGAATAAGTGGGTGGGTGAGGGATTGGGCGGTTGAGGCAGTGTATGAGTGGCTGAGTGTGAGGTTGGGGGAAACGGGACAGGGAGTCGGGTGGTGAGGGATATTCAGGTCTGATCACAAGAGGGAAATTGGAGCGGGACAGCTATTGGGCATTTGTGCTAGTCAGGTTGGGTTAGCTACACAGGTAAGTATGTTGGAACCGGCCAAAATTTCTGACTCTAACTCAGAGTTGAAGACTTTTCCAGAGGTTGCCAGGGAACAGGGGAATTGCCCATTAGTAGTTCAAATGTTGCAGGCAATTGGATTGGATTTGTTTATTGTCACGTGTACCGAGGTACAGTGAAAAGTATTTTTCTGTGAGCAGCTCAACAGATCATTAAATACAGGGGAAGAAAAGGGAATATAAGAAAATACATAATAGGGCAACACAACATATACAATGTAACTACATAAGCACTGGCATCGGATGAAGCATACAGGGTGTAGTGTTAATAGCGTGGGTTTCCTCCGGGTGTTCCGGTTTCCTCCCACAGTCCAAAGATATGCAGGTTAGATGGATTGGCCATGATAAATTGCCCTTAGTGTCCAAAATTGCCCTTAGTGTTGGGTGGGGTTACTGGGTTATGGGAATAGGGTGGAGGTGTTGATCTTGGGTAGGGTGCACTTTCCAAGAGCCGGTGCAAACTCAATGGGCCAAATGGCCTCCTTCTGCACTGTAAATTCTATGAAACATCAGGGGCGTCATTCTCCGACCCCCCGCCGGGTCGGAGAATGGCCGTTGGCCGCCGTGAATCCCGCCCCCGCCCCCGCCGAAGGCTCCGAAGGGAGAAAAGTCGGCGGGGCGTTAATGGCGCCGCTGCCGCGGAGAATGTCACGGGCCTGCGCAAGGCAGCCGATTTTCGGCCTGCCGATATTCTCCCTTCCGGATGGGCCGAAGTCCCGTCGACGTGATGACCGTTCACGTCGACGTCAATCAAACCTCCTTTTCATCGGCGTGACCCGGTGCTCCAGGCTCACGCCGACCAGCGAGGAGGTGAGTGACGGCCTGGGGGGTTGGCTCTGGGCAGGAAATGGCGTGGCCGCAGACTGATTGCCTGAGAAGAGGTGTGTCTCGGCTTGTGTGTGTGTGCGGCGGGGGGGGGGGGGGGGTGGTTAGAGTAGGCTGGGCTCCGGGGGAGTGCCGGGAGGGGGTCCGTGCCGGGGTGGAGGTTGTGGAGGGGGTCCGTGCCGGGGTGGAGGTTGGGGGTTGTGGAGGGGGTCCGTGCCGGGGTGGAGGTTGGGGGGGGGGGGTCCGTGCTGGGGTGGAGGTTGGGGGTTGGGGAGGGGGTCCGTGCCGGGGTGGAGGTTGGGGGTTGTGGAGGGGGTCCGTGCCGGGGTGGAGGTTGGGGGTTGTGGAGGGGGTCCGTGCCGGGGTGGAGGTTGGGGGTTGTGGAGGGGGTCCGTGCCGGGGTGGAGGTTGGGGGGGGGGGGTCCGTGCTGGGGTGGAGGTTGGGGGTTGTGGAGGGGGTCCGTGCCGGGGTGGAGGTTGTGGAGGGGGTCCGTGCCGGGGTGGAGGTTGGGGGTTGTGGAGGGGGTCCGTGCCGGGGTGGAGGTTGGGGGTTGTGGAGGGGGTCCGTGCCGGGGTGGAGGTTGGGGGGGGGGGGTCCGTGCTGGGGTGGAGGTTGGGGGTTGTGGAGGGGGTCCGTGCCGGGGTGGAGGTTGTGGAGGGGGTCCGTGCCGGGGTGGAGGTTGGGGGTTGTGGAGGGGGTCCGTGCCGGGGTGGAGGTTGGGGGGGGGGGTCCGTGCCGGGGTGGAGGTTGGGGGTTGTGGAGGGGGTCCGTGCCGGGGTGGAGGTTGGGGGGGGGGGGTCCGTGCTGGGGTGGAGGTTGGGGGTTGGGGAGGGGGTCCGTGCCGGGGTGGAGGTTGTGGAGGGGGTCCGTGCCGGGGTGGAGGTTGGGGGTTGTGGAGGGGGTCCGTGCCGGGGTGGAGGTTGGGGGGGGGTCCGTGCTGGGGTGGAGGTTGGGGCGGGGGGGGGTCCGTGCCGGGGTGGGTGATGGGAGGGCAAATGAGTTGGTCCACCTGGCCAGGTGCCAGCCTCCAACAGTTGGACCCATGCGGTCCATGCCACCTGGCTGGGGGGAGGAGGGGATATGGGCAATGATGACATGTCGTCGTTCCCCTCCCCCCCACCAGGTCGTCATGTTTTCAGATCATCCAGCGATGTTGGCCGCCGTGGTGGCAGCCGCTCATGTCTATGTTGCCCTGGATGAGGAGGAGGAGGAGGAGGAGGAGGAGGAGGAGCGTGCCAGAGAGGCGGCGCAGGCTGCCGCAGAGGGGCAGGCGGCAGCCGCCCAGGCTGGAGGGACACCTGACCGACAGGACGAGGAGGGGGAGGAGGACGTCGCGGCCCCACGGCAACGGAGGCACCCGAGGGCGCCCCGTGTGTACCGGCCCCGGCAGTCATACCAGGACCTCACGGACCGGGAATGCAGGAGGAGACTCCGGATGAGCCGGGAAACCGTGGCACACATCTGCCACCTGCTGGCACACCTGTCACCGCGTGGCACTGGCGGGGGACACCCTCTCCCCGTGTCCGTCAAGGTTACGGTGGCCCTGAACTTTTATGCAACGGGGTCATTCCAGGCACCGAGTGGGGACCTGTCCGGCATATCGCAGACATCGGTGCATCGGTGCATCCGGGCAGTGACAGATGCCCTTTATGCCATGGCGCACCGCTACATCCGCTTCCCCGTGGACCGGGCCAGCCAAGATGCCCGGGCCGTGGGCTTCTCTGCCATTGCCGGGTTCCCCATGGTCCAGGGCGCGATCGATGGGATGCACGTCGCCGTGCGGCCACCTGCAGATAACAGGGCCGTGTTCACTAATAGGAAGGGGACCTATTCGATGAACGTACAGGTG
Source organism: Scyliorhinus torazame (assembly GCF_047496885.1). Lineage (NCBI taxonomy): Eukaryota > Metazoa > Chordata > Chondrichthyes > Carcharhiniformes > Scyliorhinidae > Scyliorhinus > Scyliorhinus torazame. The sequence goes on along the minus strand of NC_092716.1, from coordinate 102,847,512 downwards.
GTCTGCGACCACCGCATGATGATCCTGCACGTCTGCGCCCGTTACCCAGGCAGTGTACACGACTCATTCGTGTTGTCGCGGTCATCCATCCCCGGCATGTACGAGGGACGCCATCCCCGGCTGAGGGGCTGGTTGCTGGGCGACAGGGGCTACCCATTGCGATCGTGGCTGATGACGCCTATACGGAGGCCACGCAATGAGGCGGAGAACCGCTACAATGATGCCCATGTAGCGACAAGGGGAGTGATCGAGAGGTGCTTTGGCGTGCTGAAGATGCGTTTCAGGTGCCTGGACCTCTCTGGGGGCGCCCTCCAGTATCGGTCAGATAGGGTCGGCCGCATCATTGTGGTGTGCTGCGTCCTGCACAACATAGCCCAGCAGAGGGGCGATGTGCCGCAGGCAGAGGAGGGCGGAGTGGAGGAGCAGCAGGAAGAGGCCCAGTCCTCCCCAGATGAGGGGGATGGGGGCAATGGTCAGGGCAGACGGGGTAGACACAGACGGGTGGCTGTCCACCGTTACCGGCTGGCCCAGCGGGCACGGGACAGACTGATAGACGCCCGCTTCACTGACTAGATGGGCGTGGGAATCGGGTAGTATGGCCACAGACCGCACACCATGACAACAGCCGACCACCCACACCCCCCACCCATCCATCCACCCAGCACCATCACCCCCCTCCCCAACCCCACACACCCCACCCGCATGCACACCACCCCCCCACTCCCAATTGCCGATCCACCGGCGGCACAACGGGCCGGGCTCACCCAGTTGCGGGTGGACGCGTGTCTATCGCAGGCCATGGAGAATGATGACAGCCCGCCTCCGATGAGCTCCTGGCTCTACATCGTTGGACTATGTCTGACCCATGGCCACAGTACCACCATCCACCCGGACCATCCCTGCATGCGGCTGTGATACTGCAGCGCACGGTCCCGTCCTCTGCCCGGGGGATGTTGATGGCGGCCCAGGGGGAAGGGGGCAGACTCACCTGGGGCTGAGGTAAGACCACCCCTCACACACACACTTGCGCTCAACGTACATGACACCCCCGCACACTTTGGACAGAGCATAAAGGCAGCTTCGGTAGGTGTAACATTGACTTTAATAACCAAAGGAGTTCATGCACGTGCCCTAGCGCCTAAAACTCATCTGTGCCCTGCACCCGTGCCAACTTACTCAGTGTCTAATTGTTTGGCCTTACGGGCCCTTTGACTACGTCTACGTGGTTCCCCAGACGGTACAGCAGAACTGGAGGTGGACTCCTGTGATTCCTGCCCTCTGACACTGGATCCCTTTGGCGGCCGTTTCCTGGGGCGTCCTGGCCTAGATGGGCCAGGCTGCGGCCCGGGCGACTGGGATGGCGAGCTGCCAGCCTGTCCTGCCCGTTGCCCACCCGATGCACCTGGGACGGAAGGGGGGGAGTCCGAGGTGTCGCGGTGTACCGGGACCTCCCCTACAGAGGGAGCCGGGATGGACCACACCACCTCCTCCTCCCTCGGGGTGCCCGATGGCCCCCAGGCCTCTACATGGGTGGGGGATGCGAACGGACTGGCCATCCGACGCGCCCCCGACATCTGGCGCTGCCAGTCCTGGAGGCCCGTGCTGGTATCGACAGGGGTCTGCAGGTTTGCAGCCATGGAGCCCAGGGGGTTGTCGAACCCTGTCTGCGACAGTGCGACGCCAGCTCGCACATGGCCACTGGCGCCGATGCCCTCAGCGATGGCCTGCTGAGACTGGGCCATGGCCTGCAGAGACTGGGCCATGGCCTGCAGAGACTGGGCTATGGCCTGCTGAGACTGGGCCATGGCCTGCTGAGACTGGGCTATGGCGTTGAGCGCCTCTGCCATCTGGCGCTGGCACTGGCTCATGGCCTCCTGTGAGAGGGCAGCCATTTCCTGGGCCACAGACGCCGCCTGCACGGAAGGCCCCAGGCCTCGCAAACCGTTCCCCATGTCTGACACCGTCGCACCCATTGCCTCCACCGCGGACGCCACCCGTGCGGTGTCAGCCTGGGTGGCACGCATGACCGGGACCACTCCCAGCTCCTGGACGCGGGTGGACTCCTCCACCTGCGACCGCAGCCGCCGCAAGCCACCCGTCACCCTATTCGCTCGTCTCCGTGTCGGTGGTTGCATCGGATCTATGTGTGGGTGTGGTAACTGCAGGAACCCGGGATCCATCTGGGCGGCAGATGTTCGCTTGGCCTGGGCTGCCCTCCGACCGCCCGGTCCCTCTGCTGCTCCTACCTCCACCTGCTGTACCGGGACGGCTGTGTTGTGCGCACCAGTGAGTGTACCAGACGCCTCATCACTAAAGTGCCCAACCGTGGTGAGTGTTTCTGCGATGGTGGAGGGTGTTGGTGACAGCAGTGGCGTTGTGTCGTGCTCTTCGTCCCACTCTGAGTCCATGGCACTTTGGGGTGGGGGTTCGTCTCCACCCATCCACTCTGAGTCACTGTCCGGTATTTCGTCTTCCCGGGTAGGGGTGTCCTGGGTAGTGCTGTCCCGGGTAGTGCTGTCCCGGGTAGGGGTGTCCTGGGTAGTGGTGTCCCGGGTAGGGGTGTCCTGGATAGTGGTGTCCTGGGTAGTGGTGTCCTGGCTCGGATGTGACGGGGGCCTGTGGCTGCCCCCCTCATCGCTGGGTGGTCGCTCCCGCACGTGACGGGGGTGTCGTCTCCCTGTTGCTCCAGGTCTCTCCGTCTCCCGTGGTCTCCGAGGGGCATCCTGCGGGCGTCGCATGCTGGAGGGTTCGGGTCTCTCCGTCTCCCGTGGTCTCCGAGGGGCATCCTGCGGGCGTCGCATGCTGGAGGGTTCGGGTCTCTCCGTCTCCCGTGGTCTCCGAGGGGCATCCTGCGGGCGTCGCATGCTGGAGGGTTCGGGTCTCTCCGTCTCCCGTGGTCTCCGAGGGGCATCCTGCGGGCGGTCTGCATCTGCGGGGATGGGTGCCTGGACGTTTGGTCCTGCGATACACAATGAAGCATGCATGGTTAGACATCAGGCAGTGATCAGGTGATACGGGAGAGGGGGATATAGGGGAGGGGGGATATGGGGACGGGCTGTTGGTGGCTCACTTGCTCGTGGGGCCCCGACCTCTGCATCAGCAACCTCCCGGTCGTCAGGTCCGCCAGCCAGTTCCAGGGCCCTTTCCTCGTGTACGGTCAGTGGCCTCTCATCAGCGGGCCCTCCTCCAGTCCTCACATGCTCCCTATTGTTGTGTGCGCGCTTCTCCTGGGGGGGGGGGGGGGGGGGGTGGTGGCAGGGGTAAAAGGCAACAGTGTTAGGCAGGTATATGAATGCACGCCATCGGTTGCGCGTGCATTGCAGAGGTTAAGGTTAGGGCTGGATTCACTTGGGGATATGGGGGATATGGGGGAGGGGGGATATGGGGGAGGGGGGATATGGGGGATATGGGGGAGGGGGGATATGGGGGATATGGGGGAGGGGGGATATGGGGGATATGGGGGAGGGGGGATATGGGGGAGGGGGGGATATGGGGGAGGGGGGATATGGGGGATATGGGGGAGGGGGGATATGGGGGAGGGTGGATATGTGGGAGGGGGGGATATGGGGGAGGGGGGATATGGGGGAGGGGGGATATGGGGATATGGGGGAGGGGGGAATATGGGGGATATGGGGGAGGGGGGGATATGGGGGAGGGGGGAATATGGGGGATATGGGGGAGGGGGGATATGGGGGATATGGGGGAGGGGGGGATTTGGGGGAGAGGGGATATGGGGGATATGGGGGACGCTCACCCTGCCTGCTCTGACGAGGTCGTTCACCTTCTTGTGGCACTGGGTGCCTGTCCGTGGTGTCAGGGCCACAGCGGTGACGGCCTCTGCCACCTCCCTCCACAGACGCCGGCTGTGGCGTGGGGCAACTCTGCGGCCGTGCCCGGGATACAGGGCGTCCCTCCTCTGCTCCACCGCATCCAGGAGCGCCTCCACATCGCGTGACTCGAACCTCGGGGCTGAGCGACGGCCAGCCATCAAGTCGGGTGTTGCGGTCGGCTGTTCCGGTCGGGTGGGGGGGGAGCTGCGCGGCCTTATGAGCCGTCACGCCGTGCAGCGCGTATGACGCTGCACGGCGTGAACCACTGCGCAAGCGCGGATCCCGTTACGTCGCTGCTAGCCCATTTCGGGCCGCAGACTATCGGCCCATTTTTATGACGTGACGCAAGTGGGATTTGCGCCGTTTTTTGCGCCGATCGGCGGAGTTTCCGCCGATAACGGAGAATTTCGCCCCCAGTCTCCAATGATCCAGAGACCTGAAGATCTGGGCATTTATTTCCACAAGTTGCCACACCACTAAGGTTAAAATGACTAGCCTGTAAATGCTGTAGATCTTTCAACATTTTTCTGAACAAAGGTGTAATATTTGCAATTCTCCAGTCCTCTAGCACCAACCCTGCCCGTATCCAAAGAGGATTGGAAGATTACGATAATTTCCAGTCTTACTTCCCTCACCAACCTTGTATGCATCCCATCCGGATCTGATGACATATAAGGCACGATTCTCCGGAAGAATTTCCAAGAGTTGCAGCGAGCAGGAATTGCCACGAGTTTCCCGGCGCTCGGCCCGGCGAGGCCAGCAACACTATTCAACGTTAATTGGTCCACTTAACGAGGCCTCACGGGCTTCCCACCCCGAATGACGGCTCGCCAGCTGATTCGCCAGGACCTTGCTGGCCAGCCCCCCCGCTAACAACGTCGAGCAGCACTTAGGCTGCACTTGCTCAGCTAACCCCAACCTCGCAACAATGGCACCACAGAGACTGGCCCCAAGATTCAGGGATGCTGACCTGGGGAGGCTCCTAGACACAGAGGAGGCCAGGATGGATGCCCTGTTCCCCCGAAGGTCCCAGAGGGTGAGCCACAAGGCAGCCAGTGATGCCTGGGACGAGATAGCCTGCCGGCTTTCTCCACCTCTGATGTGCATTCAAAGAACTAGGAGGGCCAGGCACGTTGAGCATCGCTGAGGGCACTGGAGTAGGGGGGACGGGTTTGATAGGGGGTAGGGTTGGGGTCCGGGGGAGTTGGGAGGGCGGTATTCTCGGAAACAAGGCATTGTACAGCACAATAAAACAACTTCTTGCACAACACTTATGATGCCCCGGTCACTTTCATCCGCATATTGGCTGACCCAAGGACCCTTTGCCTGTCTCTCCAGGCAACGCCCCCTCCCTCCCCGTGGCACCCACCCACCCTCTGCCCATGGTTGTGTCCCGGGAGCTGTGTTCCACCCCTGGTCTTTCGGATGTTGGCTGCTGCGTGTGTGGTGTTGACTCCCCACAGTGTCCAGGCATCAAGGTGCGATCAGAATGCTAGGCAAGGACTCTCCCATGCTACATGGCCTGCCTACCCACGGGATCCTGCTTGGCATGCGTCAATTTCTCACTTAACCACTTGCCATGTCACCCCAGTGCTCGGCAGAAGATGGGGGACCCTCCAGAGGGGTGGGCCACCATGGGAGGATGAGGGGGGGGGGTAACTAGAGGGCACCACCATAGCAACCCTTGGATTGCCAATTCCCGATTAGTGATAGCCTTCAACAGAGCAGCAAGAGGCCTCAGCAGTCGGTGGGGGTTATGGTTGATTGGTGGGGCAGACGGGAAGGGATAGGGGTTGCCCCCGGAATGGGGTTGTGATCCAAGGGTTGGCATGGTGGTGCCCCCTAGTTGCCCTCCCCAACAGCTCCCCCCCAACCCTCCCATGGCAGCCCACCCCTGCAGAGGGTCCCCCATCCCCTGCTGAGCACTAGGGTGGCAAGGCAAGTGCCCCCGTTCTCTTTACCTATGAGCAACGATTGCTACTCCCCTCCTCGGCTCCCCACAGAAGCCCTTCCATCAATTTTTATAAAGGAGTACCAATCGGCGCCAGCGTGAGCACTTGCTGGGAAGGCCGGTAAATGACGGGAGGCAGTTGGATATGGGGTGGCTCTAATTAATTGTATGGAAATGGGGCTTAAGTGGTGATAATTGGTTTCTAGCCACGCCACGTGGGATTCTGAATTTGCCTATGGAAACAGGCCGGTTGCATCGCAAACTGTTTGGTGCCTGGCATGGTTCCCATTTTTGGCCTCTCCCACTTTCACCGGCTTTGTTATGCTTGAACGTGAGTGTAACGATGCTGGAAGATTGCACTCATCTACTTTAAATACATCCAGTCTTTCTGATACCTCCCCTTTATCCATGTTCGGACCATCTAATATTTCAACTACATCCTCTTTCCCTGTGATTTTGGTGGCATTTCCTTCTTTAATAAAGATAATTGCAAAGTACTCATTTAACATCTCATCCATGCCTTCTGTATCCAAGTGCAAATTTCCTTTTCGATCTCTTATCAACCCCATCCCTCCTTTTACTCCCTGTCTACTATTTACATACACAAAACAGACATTTGGTTTACATTTGATGTTAGCTACCAGTCTATTCTCGAATTCTCTCTTTGCCTCTCATTTCACTTTTCACTTCCTCTCAACGTTCTATATTAAGCCTGATTCTCACTTGCATCATCAACCTGAGATCTATCATATTCTTTTTCTGCTTCATCTTGCTCGCTATCTCTTTCGACTTCCAGGGAGTTTTGACTTTGGATGTCCTACCTTTTCCCTCATTAGAATGTACCTCAACTGTACTCAAATCTTCCTCTTAAAAGATGGTCCAATTACAGTTTTGCCTGCCAATCTTTTGATTCCAATTCACCCGAGCTAGATTCGTTGGTCATCGGCAATTAAATATTTTTACTCTAGCTTGCTGTTTGTCCTTTTCCATAGCTAGTCCAAACCTAATGACCACTGTGGGGAAAATTATTTTTCTTCCGCCAAGGACCAACTTGTATTGCACTTCTGTCCCTCCATCCGCACTACCAAGTGCTAGGAGCTTATGGATTTCTTTTTCAATGATTAAGACTAATTGTGCAGCTACATTATGTGCTATTGTCTCCTCATCCACCCCCACCCTAATCCCACCCCAAGTTCCCAACTTCTTCCCCCCAACATCACCAGGCTCATTTCCTCCATGGCAACCATCTCTGACCTATTGATCTAATTTGCACTCAACTCTTAGTCACTCAACTGTCTTTCACAAGGATCCCAAGAATCTCTCATCCTTCTTCCCATCCTTTGAAGTACAACAACTCTTGGAAGCACAGCACTATGGCATGCTGTGCTGCAATGAAGGTTTCACCTTCAATTTCCTCCTGGTCTGTTTTGTTCTTGGACCAAAAGTTAGCAAGCAGAGGCAGACATTTGCTGTGATGAGAGAATCATGAGGCCTGGTTACCCCAACGTGTATCTGCAAATTGCCCAGATACACGGTCACTTTGGCAACTAGTTTTCTTATCATAGCAGTGGTGTGAAGCATTGCCTGTTTCCATTCTTCACCCAAGGTGTAGTGTTGGCAAGAGCAAGCATAATCATTGGGAGAAAGTAAGTTTGAATGTAGGCTTAAAATGGATGTTTTAAATTAGGGCAGCAGGACAAGCATAAAGAGTTCCTAAGATAGCTCACACGGCATCAGACACCGATTCTGTCCGCAGAAATTACCCTGGTCTCAGCAGAACTCAAGACTATAGTCGTACAATGACAAAACAAATTGATGTACAGTACCTGCCAGTTTGAGTCCATGGGGGGCAGGAACTCATCGCAATTATCCTACAAAAAGAGAAAAATAAAGCACTTCAAATGGAGCAATAATGGAAGATCTTCATTAGCTGCGCTGCATTATTTTAAATGCTAATCAGCCTAATAACTAGTTCGGGGATTGGGAGGGGCTCAATCAACCATAAACCACAGTCAGGGATCTGCCCATCACATTTTATTTCAAGTTTCTTAATCATTAGTATGGCAACCATTTTAGTAGAGCTAAGCGGTATTTATGTACTTTTAAAAAATCTTTTAAGGGTTGAAATTTTCCCATCGTCTATATATTTTCTTGTTTTAAAAAAAGTACCCAATTATTATTTTTTTCCAATTAAGGGGAAATTTAGTGTGGCCAATCCACCTACCTTGCACATCTTTGGGTTGTACGTTTGATCGGGTGGAGTGGGAATATCTGTGGGAGGTGCTGGGGCGTTTTGGGTTCAGGCAGGGGCTTGTGGACTGGGTCCAGTTGCTATACAAGGCACCGGTTGCAAGTATGTGGATGAACCAAGTGAGTCCGGGATATTTTGGGTTGCATCGGGGGACAAGGCAGGGGTGCCCGCTCTCCCCTTGCTCTTTGCTTTAGTGATAGAGCCGTTGGCAATGGCGCTTAGGGCATCGGGAGACTGGAGAGAGATTGTGCGGTAGGTGCCGAATATAGAGTCTCGCTGTATGCAGACATGAGGAGAATGTGCAAACTCCACACGGACAATGACCCAGGGCCGGGATTCGAACCCGGGTCCTCAGCACCACAGTCTCAGTGCTAACCACTGCGCCACATGCCGCCCTTATATATTTTCTTCTGCTTTCCTTGTTAAGGCACAATATCAATTCAAATTGCTATGAATTTAAATATATATTAATATGAATGGATCACCAGTGATAAAGTCGTCAAAGTCCCAGATGACCATATGTTGCTTTTCCTTTTGAGGGGGAGAGCTGTCTGCTGATGATTTAACCTGAGGATCACCACAGCTCAGGCGAGGTACAAGGTTGAGAAGATAGGGCCTTCATGAATAACCTCAACCCATACGGGAATTGAACCTGTGCTGTTGGCCTCACTCTGCATTACAAACCTGCTGTCCAGCCAACTGAGCTAAATGGCACCATTGCCTGTGATATTGCTCAGTGAGTTATGATAGGACATGAAGTAAGTGGATAGTAGGAAAACCTTTTTTTTGATTGGTTCAAATTATCTCACCACTAATTAGAATAAGTGGTTCGTGGTGGAGTTTTCTAAAATGTTCGTGTAGAACCTGGGGCCACAGCTGGTGAGGGCGTATAATGATAGGGAGGGGGGGGGGAAACTTCCCCTTACATTGTTGCAGGCGTCCATCTCCCTGATATTGAAAAAAAGACAAGGATACGGAGCTGTGTTGCGTCGTACCACCTGATATCATTATCGAACAAAGGCGCCAAGTTGTTGCCGAAAGTGTTGGTTTCGCGAATCGAGGACTGCGTCCCGTGGGTGATAGGCGAGGATCAAACGGGTTTCATGAAAGGGTGACATTTGTCGGCGAATGTGACAAAGCTACTCAATGTAATTATGTTGCCTTTGGAGCGTCAGGAAGTGGAGGTGGTGGTGGCAATGGACGCGAAGAAGGCGTTTGATCGGGTGGAGTGGGAATATCTGTGGGAGGTGCTGGGGCGGTTTGGCTTCGGGCAGGGGCTTGTGGACTGGGTCCAGTTGCTATACAAGGCACCGGTTGTAAGCATGTGAATGAACCACGTATGTGGACGAACCCTTGCTCTTTGCTTTAGCGATAGAGCCGTTGGTAATGGCGCTTAGGGCATCGGGGGACTGGAGAGGGATTGTGCCGTGGGTGCCGAATATAGGGTCTCGCTGTATGCAGATGATCTGCTGCTATACATTTCAGACCCATTGGGCAGTATTGGGGGCATTATGGTGATTTTGGAGGAATTTGGCCAGTTCTACGTGTACAAGCTGAATATGGGAAGTAATCTCCCGATTGAGACTAGAGGGCGGGAGAGCTGCCGTTCAAGGTAGTGGGGGCGAGGTTTAGATACTTGGTTGGTGGAGCAGATGAAGGGGGACTTTAAGAGGTGGGATTGTGCTGCAATTGTCGCTGGCGGGACGGGTGCAGACAGTAAACAAAAAAAATTTCTTCTATATACTTAGAGTACCCAATTCATTTTTTCAATTAAGAGGCAATTTAGCGTGGCCAATCTATCCACCCTGCACATTTTTGGGTTGTGGGGGCAAAACCCACGCAGACAAGGGGAGAATGTGAAAACTCCACACAGACAGTGACCCAGAGCGGGGATCAAACCTGGGACCTTGGTGCCGTGAGACAGCAGTGCTAACCACTGCACCACTGTGCTGCCCTGCAGACAGTTAAAATGGCGTTGCTGCCAATCTTTCTGTTTGTGTTTCAGAACCTCCCAATCTTCGTTCCGAAGGTTTTCTTCAAAAAGGTCAATGCACTGATCTCTGTGTTTGTGTGGGCAGGGAAGACCGCGTGGGTCAGGAAGGCTTTTCTGCAGCGGGGCTGCCATTACTGAACATGATGAACTATTACTGGACTCCAAACATTGCCATGGTCAGGAAATGGGTCGTGGGGGAAGGGTTGTCATGGGGTCGGATGGAGGCGGCTTCGTGTAGCGGAATGAGCTGAAGGGCTTTGTTGTCAGTGCTTCTGCCATTCTCGCCGGCCAGGTACTCCGTGAGCCCAGTGGTGGTGTCAACATTAAGGGTGTGGAGCCAGTGGACAGCATTTGGGACTGGAGGGTGCCTCGGTGTGGGCACCAAACTGCGACAACCATAGGTTTGCACTGGCAGGGGCTGGATGCGAGGTTTTGGGGGTGGTGGCAGGCAGGGGTTGAGCGATTTGGCAATTTGTTTATAGAGGGCAGATTCATGAAGCTGGAGGACCTGCAGGAAGAGTACGGGTTGCCCAGGGAGAACGGTTTCAGGTACCTGTCGGTCAGCCTCACCTCAGTTGAATGTAGTCCATATGACGATAACACAGATGAGTGGGTTTTTTGAGGGGGTAGGATAGGTGTGGGAGGTGCGCAGGGAGGCCTGCAAATCACGTCCACATGTTTTGGGCATGTCCGAAGCTGAAAGGATCTTGGCAGGGGTTTGCGGACGTAATGTCCGAAGTATTGGGGGTGAAGGTGGCCCCGACTCCAGAGGTAGCGATATTCGGGGTGTCGGAGAGACATGGGAGTCCAGGTGGAGACACAGGCCAATGTTTTGGCCTCTTCCTCTCTGATAGCCTGGTGATGGGATCTTGCTCGAGTGGAGGGACTCGGAGCCGCCGAAAGCAGGGGCATGGGTGAGCGACCTGGTGGAATTCCTGAGGCTGGAGACATTCAAGTTCATCCTGAGGGGGTAGGTCAATGGGTTCACTTGGAGTCGGAAGCCGTTTATTGATTTAAGGAGGATTGAGGGGTCAGCAAAAGGGGTGGGGGAGAGGGTAAAGGGGTTAAAATGGGGAAGGAAGGATGTAGAAAGGGGGCGATATTGGGGGAGCAAATGGGGGGGGGGGGAGTGGATGTTGGTTATTTATAATCTGTATGATTTTTCTTCTGCTTTTTGTTTATATGCAAATGTCGTGAATAAAATATTTTTTAAAAAGATTAAGTGGTTTGTGAAGGTTAAAGGCCAATTTAATAGGCATAATGTTTTGGCCCTGCCCTTGGTGGGCATCATGGTGGACGTGAATAGAAAACATCATGAGGTTGGAAAAATCTGTTTACCGCAGTTGAAAAAGCAGTCTGGGATCGTCCGTTCCAGCCCCAATGGTGTGACCCATTTCCCACATGCCGCATCAAGAATGTAATTTCAATACATTTGCATCTCATAATAAAGATTGCTCACTGGAATTATCCCCCACTCTGAATCAAGAGAGCATTATATAAGCAATGTGTACCTTGTGACCTGCACTTTGTCATGCCTTCGAGGTTCATTCGCCTACCTTAATGTGCAGAAGGGCAAAGCCTCAACCATGGAAGCGGGGGAAACTGACCTGAGAAATGGGAAAGGGCCAAAGGGCAAGGGTTCCACTGGTGGCAAAATTGGGGAAGGTTGCACGCAGACATGTGGCTGGGGGGAGGGAGGCAGTGGGGAAGCACCCTCAGCACCAGGATGGTTACAGAATAACATAAACAACTTTGGTCAGAATGGAAGGATCGTCGAGTGAAAAAGCGCCTCAATACAAAGAACAAAGAACAAAGAAATGTACAGCACAGGAACAGGCCCTTCGGCCCTCCAAGCCCGTGCCGACCATGCTGCCCGACGAGCTTGCAAAGGTTGTCCTTGTTCCGGTACAAGCAAGGGGGAGGGTTTTGTGAGGGCCAGGAAGAATCCAGCACGAGTTTCAAGGATACAAAGAAATAACATTTATTTACAATAACATATAATATACACAACAGCAGCAGGCAGGTTATAACAGAGGGTATGTCAGCCCAGTCTCTGTCATGCCCAGGATGTTGTATGCAGGGTTGGTCCAGGGGTTTCTGGCATCATGCTGGGCCGCAAATGGGATATTTCGTCAGAGGAGACATCTGCAGCCTTTAGGTGGAAGTAAAATATACTGTATGGGCATTAGAGGGTGTGGTAAGTGGGTGGGTGATATATATCAGACTCTGAAAGTGTCCTGATGATGTGAGGGGTGAGGTCCACACAGGGCATAGGCCATGTTCATGTTCAGAGGGTAACAAATGGTTATCCAGCTCAATCACAATGGGATTAAGGAATACAGGGGGAGGGTTGAAAGGTTCTTGGAGGGAGGGAAACCTGAACATTAAGCTCCTCCAGGACAATGGGAGGGATTTCCACACTCACAGAGGGGGGACCAAACTGGTCTGGTCGTGCGCCCACAGCACCACCATCTTTCAACCTGCAGTGATGGTGCAGTATAGAAACAAAATCAGGAGGTACTCTGCTCGTGAGGGCTCTAAGGACCAATTGGAGAGCAGAATTATGCACTTGTGTTCATTAAAAGGGGCACTGACTTCATTAACACTACACCCTGTATGCTTCATCCGATGCTAGTGCTTATGTAGTTACATTCCCGTACCAGCCTCCCTGAACAGGCGCCGGAATGTGGCGACTAGGGGCTTTTCACAGTAACTTCATTTGAAGCCTACTTGTGACAATAAGCGATTTTCATTTCATTTTCACATTGTATATGTTGTGTTGCCCAATTATGTATTTTCTTTTATTCCCTTTTCTTCTCATGTACTTAATGATCTGTTGAGCTGCTCGCAGAAAAATACTTTTCACTGTACCTCGGTACACGTGACAATAAACAAATCCAATCCATCCAATCCAATCCATCCAACTGTGCATTCCCAAATGAAGAAAGATGTGCAACGGAGACATGTTAGGAACCTTTCAATGACAATGCAAGGAATCAGCCAAGTGAAACTATGATTTGCTTTCATGCAAGACTAATCCCACAGTGCGTTGGTAATTGATGTCCATGAATTAACCCTTGTTCACAGCATGAAGATCCCAGAGGAATAATGCACTCCAGAGCAAACTGGCAACTGAACAAATTTTAGATGTATGTTACAGAAGAGCTTCACAAAAGAGAAGCCTCAGAAACCCCTCAAATAATCTCAGCTCCCGGCTAAGCATTTTCATTCATGTGTATTCCAAAGGGTGTGATCTTAAAGTGCTGAATGACAATCAAAGCACCTGGGCTGAAAGCAGCACAGGGGCTGTTTAGCACAGGGCTAAATCGCTGGCTTTGAAAGCAGACCAAGGCAAACCAGCAGCACGGTTCAATTCCTGTAACAGCCTCCCCGAACAGGCGCCGGAATGTGGCGACTAGGGTTTTTTCCACAGTAACTTCATTTGAAGCCTACTCGTGACAATAAGCGATTTTCATTCATTTCATCCAAGTGCTTGACCAAAGCAATCTCATAGCAGTCAGCCATGTAAAGGATTGGGGAAGCGGGGGGAAGTGGCGTGGAGAGGGAGTGCTGGAGGGAGGTGCACCTTGAAACAAAACCTGCGCTGGCCTAGATTTCTGGGGCGATTAGGTTCAGACACTGGAACAAAACCCTTGAACCCACAGTCACTTATGAGTCATTGACAGAAATAAGACCGTTGCAGGCTGATGCTTAGTCATGTCAGTTTCTCATTGATGCTGCAGAGAGGAGACCATCAGGAAGATGGAGCCTGGATTTATTGTTGCCTGCATAATCAAATATAGGCAGGAGAGAAGAATGAGGAGAAGAGTCCCCTCCGGACATAGGAGGATGAGGCTCACAAATGTTGTTCGTAGGCGCTTGGCAAGACTCAGGGTGTATGCAACTCGCATGCTTTATCTGCAGATGAGTGAAAGACAGTGTCGCCAATGCATCCATATGTCCAGGGATCTGGTGACTCACATTTGTCACATTGTCCAGGAATTGGCAGCATGCGCACGGTTATGGGCCAGGGTTTAGAAAACTCCAAAGTATATCATGGAGTTCACCTGACCTACAACTGTTTATTGATTTTGGTTACAATGAGCACAAGGGCCTGCCTTTGAGGTGTTATTCAGCAGAGGCCGTAAGCACTTTTAATCAAAAACAAGCTTTATTCTACGAATTTAGTTAACATTTTTATAAACACACACAGTAAGCATTTTTATCAACTACCGACATAAATACCCCACACAGCTACAGTAATCTATAGTAAACTTTGACAAAGAGTCATCGGATTCGAAACGTTTGTTCCTTTCTCTCCCTACAGATGCTGCCAGACCTGCTGAGATTTTCCAGCATTTTCCCTTTTGTTACAGTAATCTATGTATCACCCTTAATAAATTCTCCCCTTTAACTGTTCCAATTTAATAACAAGATCTCATAAACCAGTACCCCCTTTTCAAAGGTGTGGCCCAACACACAGCACTCAAGACCTGGTATGGATGCTGTTGTTTCCTTTCCAAAACAGCAGGCTTGAATTCCTTCCAGAAAGCAATTTAAAAAAAAAAGTTGTCAAGTAATCTGAAACCAGCTTTTAAAATGAAGATGGAGAGACAGGCCAAGATACTTCTCTTTCTGAATACAGCAGCCAAATGTGAAAACAAAGGCAAAAAAACTCAGAGCCAACAAAATAGCCCCAAACCAAAGTAAAACCAACTCTCAGAGCCACAGCTCAGCTCCACCCACACAACGACATCACTGAAGCCATGTGATAAGACAAAACATTGCTTAAAGGGGCACTTCCATGACAGGTACTGGGTGGGCATCCACTGCCACTGGCCATGAAAGTAACCACTAGGTAGCCAGAAGTGAACTTGCCTCCAACTTGAAATGGTGGTGGAGTTGCCTCCAGATATTTTTTTAAATATATTTATTTATTGAAGGCATTTTCACAAATATACACAAAATATCAGAAGAACACATCAACTCAATAAACAACCACAACCCTCCTGGTCCCCTGAAAACCAACACCCCACCATATCCCACCTACCCACATGCCCCTCCAGACCCACCCTCAGATGTCTGCCGCCATTGATCCCTTCCCAACTGCGCCACACCAATGACACCCTTTTCAGCAACCCTTCCCCCTCCCCTCCCCATCCTCAAACAAAAAAAACAACCCCCCCCCCACACCTTCCTCCAGGCAAGCACCACTTCACCCCGTTAACTAGCCCGCCCAGCTAGCATGGTGGTCCCCCGCCCTAGGCCTCCCTCTTCCCTCCAGCTCCCCCCCACCAATCTTCCCAACTGCCAACACACAAAGAGTAACAAAAGACACACTCACCATCACTGCTCCCCCATCAAGACCAGCCCCGAAAGTCACATACCCACATGCACTTTACAAAGCACACAAATCTCCTCCAAGGTTCAATGTCCGCACACTCCTCCTAGCCCATTGTCGCCTATAAAATCCATCACCTCCTCTGACATGTTGAAATAGAGCGCCTGTTTCTGGAATATCACACACAGACAGGCCAGAATCAAAACTCCAAACTTCACCCCCTTCTTAAAGAGGACAGCTTTTATCCGGTTGAAGCGATGCAGCCGCACCATCGCTCTTGGCGGCTCCCCTACCTGCAGCCTCCTCCTGAGCGCCCTGAGCGTTCGGTCCACCTCGAGATGCCAGTCAAAGGCCCCCTCCCCCATCAACTTCTCCAGCAAGGCAGCACGGTGGTGCAGTGGTTAGCACTGCAGTCTCACGGCGCTGAGGTCCCAGGTTCGATCCCGGCTCTGGGTCACTGTCCATGTGGAGTTTGCACATTCTCCCGTGTTTGCATGGGTTTCGCCCCCCCACAACCCAAAAAGATGTGCAGGGTAAGTGGATTGGCCACGCTAAATTGCCCCTTAATTGGAAAAATATATTGGGTACTCTAAATTTTTTTTTTTTAAACGTCTCCAGCATCCTCACCTTCAGGCATCCCAACAATCCTCACGTTTTTCCTCCTGGAGCAGTTTTCCAGGTCGTCCACCTTCTCCCTCAGCCTCTCTGGCTTTCCCACATTACCCTCAACTCCGCCGCCAAGGAGGACATCTGCTCCTCATGCTCCCCGACTGCCTCCTCCACTTTCTGAATCGCCCAGCCCTGGGACTCCAACCTCTGCTCGACTTGCTCAATCCCAGTTCTCAACGGCTCCACCACCTTGGCTAGGTCTTCCAGAGCCTCTTTCCTCTGCTGCTGAAACTTGTTATTCAAGAACTTCACCAGCTGCTCTGTTGACCCCTGTCTGCGTTCTTCTGCCGCAGTTGATAAGACAAGAGCCAGCTCTCTTTCTCCTCATATTCGTAGACTGACGCTTTTGCCCGCCTCAATTGCCACACCACCTTGTCCGTGGATATCAAGTCACATTGTGTTTGCAGTTTTTTCCTGCATACCAAAAGTTCTGGGGTCAGGTCACTTGCATACCTGCGATCCACACTTAAGATCTCATCCACCAACTTGGACTTATTGGGGAAGTTTGGGGCCTCTTTCGGGTATAAACTAAATGTCGGGAAAGGTGAAATCTTCCCCGTGAATGCTCTGGAGAGGAATGCGAATTTGGGGGTCTTGGCTTTTACGGTGGCTAGGGTTAGATTTTGGTATTTAGAGATTCAGGTGGTGCTGGACTGGGCCATTATGTTTAAGTGGGACTTGATAGAGGAGGTTAGGGAGGGATTTCAAAAGATTTGACACCTTGCATTTGACACTGGCGGGGAGATTGCAGATAGTAAAGATGAATGTGTAACCATGGTTCTTGTTTATTTTTCAATCCCTCCCAATTTTCCTTCCCAAGGCCTTTTTTCAAAGGGTGGACAAACTGATTTCAGAGTTTGTTTGGGCAGGCAATTCACCGAGGATTAGTAGTGCCCTATTGCAAAGAAGGAGGCAGGAGGGATAGCTGGCACTTCCTAACCGAATGTACTATTATTGGGCGGCGAATGCCGATGGATGGGGTGGGGGGAGGGGTGTGTGGCTGGAGGAGGAATCTTGTAGGGGGACGAGTTTGAGACTCTGGTGACAACCCCAGTGCTCTTTTCCCCGAGGAAGTATCTGAGCAGTCCAGTGGTGGAATCTTCAGTTACATTGTGAAATCAGTGGAGGAGGCACTTTAAATTAGGGCATTTGTCAGTATTACCCACATTATGTGGAAACCATAGGTTCACACCAGGGGGATGGATGGGATGTATGGGAGATGGCAAGAGGAAGGGATAGAGTGGGTTAGGGACCTATTTTTAGAGGGGGAGTTTGCGGGGTTGGAGGAAGTTTGAGTTGCTGAGGGGGAGTGATTTTAGATATTGGCAGGTGAGGGATTTTGCATGGAAGGAACTGCCCTTGTTTCCTTGGCTGCCGGACTATACTTTGTTGGAGAGGTTATTGGTCCTGGATGAGTGGGGCGGAAGGGAGGATTGGGGATATTTATGGATGTTGGGTGAGAAGGGTTCAGCCCTAGTGGAAGGGATCAAGCGGTAGTGGGAGGAAGAGTTGGGGATTGAGACGGGATGGGGAATTTGAAGCGAGATAATGCACCAAATCAAATCTACCTCCTCCTGCGCGAGGATGAGCCTTATACAGTTTAAGGTTGTGCATAGGGTCCATATGACTCAGACCTGGATGAGTTGCTTCTTCCCGGGAGTAGCAGATGTGTGCGAGAGGTGTGGGAGGGGGCCAGCAAACCATGTTCACAGGTTTTGAGAGTCGCCTTTAGGGGGTCGGAGGAGTGGTTTTATGTGCGTTGGAGGCCATCTCTGCCCGTATTTGAGGAATTGTTTGTCGATACAGGTATAGACATTGTGCACTTGCGAAAAAAATGAGAACTCCATCTTACCCGGAGACATGAACCTTCTCGGTCCACCGCCCCACCTGCTCCATAAATGTCCCTAGTTCGCTAGCTATGCTTGCCATTTTCTCTGTTTTGGGGTTTGACCTGTACACAGTTAAAGTCCCCCCATGATTAGTCGGTGCATATGTATGTCAGGGATTTCCACCTGGCCCAGCAAAGGATTTTTCTTTACAAATTCCGTGTGGTCCCAGTTGGGCGCGTACACGTTCACCAGGACCACTAGTGCTCCATCCAGGATACCGCTGACCATGATGTACCATCTCCCTGGATCCATAAGCATCTTTGTCGTGTTAAATGCCATCATCTTACTGAGCAGTATGGCTACCCCCTAGCTCTCATCCCATAACAGGAATGCTAGGTCTGTCCAACCCATCCCTTTCTTACCTGCAGTCGGTCCTTCTCCCTCAGCTGCATCTTTTGGAGAAAGACCATGTCAGCTTTCATACTTTTAAGGTGGGTGAAGGCTCTGGATCTTTTCACTGGGCAACCACCAGAAGCAGGAGAAGACTGGAGGGGAACTGACGACCTGCGGCCCCTCACCATGGCAGAGCAGAAGGCCCTGGATGTGGTCGGTGGACCTGAGGAAAGGGCTATCGCTGGGGTGGAGGTCGGCATCGGGCAAGGAAATGACCCTGCTGAGTTGCAGTTCCCTGTGACAAATGTGTTACCCCCACCCCACCATCCACCCCCACACCACCCTCACACCCAACACCACTCCCACATGCATGATCCACCACCACCCCTACGCCCCCCCTCACAAACCCCCCTCCAACACACCACTGCCCTCCCCCAACACCACCCCAGCCCACACCACTGCCAGCACCCCCCCCCCCCCCCCCCTGCCCCCGGCTTCCAGTCTAATCATAAGTCTTGTCTTGCAGGACCTGCTGGTGATGCGGTCCTGGTGTCCCCCACCCACTGACCACAACCACAGCCAGAATCCCAGGTGCTGACCAACAACGAGGATGACACCGACATGGACGGAGCCATCAACCAGAAACCCAGAATTGGATTAGTTTGGATTGGATTTGTTTATTGTCACTTGTACCGAGGTACAGTGAAAAGTATTTTTCTGCGAGCAGCTCAACAGATCATTAAGTACGTGGGAAGAAAAGAAAATACATAATAGGGCAACACAAGGTATACAATGTAACTACATAAGCACCGAAATCGGATGAAGCTTACAGGGTGTAGTGTTCTTTTTTGTTTCTAAAAAAAAATTTAGAGTACCTCATTCATTTTTTCCAATTAAGGGGCAATTTAGCGTGGCCAATCCCCCTACCTTGCACATTTCTTTTTGGGTTGTGGGGGTGAAATCCACGCAAACATGGGGGAGAACGTGCAAACTCCACACGGACAGTGACCCAGAGCCGGATCGAACCTGGGACCTCGGCGCCGTGAGGCCGCAGTGCTAACCCACTCCACCACCGTGCTGCCCCAGGGTGTAGTGTTAATGAGGTCAGTCCATAAGAGGGTCATTTAGGAGTCTGGTAACAGCGGGGAAGAAGCTGTTTTTGAGTCTGTTTGTGCGTGTCTCAGACTTTTGTATCTCCTGCCCCATGTCTTAGAAATGGAGAATTCCACCGTTAGTGCCTCACATCTCAGAATCATGCCAAACCAGTGCATGTACAATTAATTATCTAGTTAATTATGCAATTGACTTGATATAGTTAAACAGAAGGAAGATATTGTGTGCATGGCAAGAAAGTAATGTTGACATTAGTGTCCTGCGATATTGATGGACAGGCTGTGTCAATGGGGAAGGATGCGGTTTCAGACAACAGGCTGCACGCCTTTTATTCTCAACAGTTTTCCTTTCCAAAAGCCAGCCTGATTGACGAACCTGGCTTACTGTTGGTTGGGGAGCATTCTGAAGGAGCGAGAAGAGCAGGTAAAGAACTTACTGCTACGTTAGTGGAATTGTGTGGGAAGTGGCTTCTGGAGATTTGGAGGGAATCCAATGCCCTATCCCCTATAGCTGAGGGCTGGGGTGGATGTGAGGGGGCTCCAATGGCACGGGCGGAGCTCCAGTGGCAAAGAAGAACAAAACTTGGTGGGGTGTGAAGAAGCCCTCCTGCTTCTCTTGGCCCAGAAACAATGCTCTGAAGGCTCCAATTCTTACTCCGTTAGATCAGGAATTGGGCAAATGGGAGGTGGGTTGGGTTTGAGATTTAAAAATTTGTGTCTCACCTGACCTCAACCCAAGTGTTTTTGAGGTTAAAACTATCCCCCAGTTCATTGCTTCATTGTAGTGTTAAGAAGCCGTTACTAGGTACCTCTACAAAAGTCCTTCCTCAATTTTGCTTATCCATGGTCTGACCAGTTTAGCCTTGGGTTCTAGACGCCGGCCTTGATTTTGTGTACAGGGGTATGATTCATTGCAATGATGATGTGCCTAAAGAGATTCACAGACAGAATTAAGCATGAAGTTTCTCTGATATTTATTATTTGACAACGGACAAGGATAATAAAGAATAAAACTGTCAAACCATTTATTGAGCAAAGGCGATTACTATAATCCTGGTTTTCTCTATGGATATAGTCAGATCTACGGCTAGAAGATGCATGAAACCGAGGCGTCAGTGAGGAAACTGACATAAAAATACATTGGGCTTTTAAAGCCTTTATTTGCAGTGGCGCAGTGACAATGGAACATTTTTAAATCATTCAAATCTATTTAATGCCTTGTGTATAAAGTACATCAAAATTTAAATGCATCAGTGACACAGAAAAATACACCAAAAATGAAATGCGTCAGCGACACAGAGAAAAAATCTGGCGTGCTTTTCTCATTAGAAGTACAGAATCATACTGCACAGAAAGAAGCCATTCGATTTTGCCTGTTTTGGCTCTTTGAATGAGCTATCCAATTAGTCCCACTCCACTGCCCTTTCCTCATAGCTCTGCAATTTTAATTCCTCCTCACATACATAACCAATTCTGTCTTAAAAGTCACTATTGAATCTGGTTTCACTAATCCTTCTGGCAGTGAATTCAGATCACAACAACTGACTGCATTACAAAAAATATCTTTTTCATGCCACTGGTACTTTTGCCAATATCCTTGTGTCCTTTGGTGGGGCTTCCAGTGATGGGGATGTGCTGAGCAGTCGCACATCAGGTGGCTCTCCTCCGAAGGACAAGAAAATAGGCACTTTTAGCCGTAATTAGCCCACAAAATCCGGGCTAAAACATCCCCTCACCCACAACTTTACAAGGATCAACATAAATGCCTGGAAGCAGCAGCTCCAGAGGCCACAGAGGCCCACAAACGGTGGTAAAGGACAGGAGTGGCAAGCGAGCGGGTCAGCGGACCCACGAAGTGGGAGGTCCCAGGCCACTCCCGAGAGAAGCTACCCATAAGATTTCCCAGGGCGACACGGCGGCGCAGTGGTTAGCACTGCTGCCTCACGGTGCTGAGGACGTGGGTTTGACCCAGCCCCGGGTCCTGTCCGTGCGGAGTTTGCACATTCTCCACATGCTTACATAGAACATAGAACATACAGTGCAGAAGGAGGCCACCCAGCCCATCGAGTACGTACCGACCCACCCAAGCCCCCACTTCCCCCCCTTTCGCCGTAACCCAATAACCCCTCGCAATCTTTTTGGTCACTGAGGGCAATTTATCATGGCCAATCCACCTACCCTGCACTCTTCAGACTGTGGGAGGAAACCGGAGCACCCGGAGGAAACCCACGCAGACACGGGGAGAATGTGCAGACTCCGCAGACAGTGACCCAGCGGGGAATCAAATCTGGGACCCTGGCGCTGTGAAGCCATAGTGCTATCCACTTGTGCTACCATGCTATCTGCTTTACCCCCCACACACAAAAAAGATGTGCAGATAGGTGGGTTGGCTATGCTAAATTGCCCCTTAATTGGGGGAAAAAAAAAGAATTGGACACTTAAAATTTTGTTTTTAAAACAAGAACTCTTAAGACATCAATTAGACAGAGGGACTGTGAGGCTCTTGAGCAGTTTGACATAGGGAGTGATGAGATACTGGAGGTTTTGGTGGGCTTAAAAGTGGACAAATTCCCAGGTCGGAATGAGTTGTATCCCAGGTAGCTGTGGGAGAAGAGGGAGGAAATTATATAGGTTCTGACGCAAATTTTTAATTCCTCTTTGGCCACAGCGGAGGTACCAGAGGACTGGAGGACAGCTCATATGGTTCCACTTTTCAAGAAGGATGGTAGAGACAATAAAGGGAATTATAGACCAGTGGGTCTCACATCAGTGGCAGGGAAACTATTGGAGAAAACTCTAAAGGACAGAATTAATCTCCACTTGGAGAGGTAAAGTTTGATCAGGAACAGGCAGCATGGTTTTGTCAGACAAAGGTCATGCCGAACAAATTTGATTGAATTATTTGAGGAGTTGACTAGATGCATAGATGAGGGTAGTGTAGTTGATATAGTTTATATGGGTTTCAGCAAAGCCTTTGACAAGGTTCCACATGGGAGACTGATAAAAGGTAAAAGCACATGGGATCCAGGGTAATGTGACATTCAATCCAAAATTGACTTAGTGATGCGGTGGTAGAAGGTAGTTTGTATGTCTGTAGGCCAATGTCCAGTCGCGCACCACAGGGATCAATGCTGGGTTTCTCGGATAAGTAAGTTTGCAGATGACATGAAAATTGGCTGGGTGGTTGATCGTGAAGGAGGTCTTAGGTTATATCTTAGGATATAGACTGATTGGTCAGATCGGCATATCAGTGGCAGATGGAATTTAAGCCTGAAACGTGTGAGGTGCTGCACGTGGGAGTAACATGATGGCAGGACACTATGAAGCTCAAAGGAACAGAGGGATCTTCAAGTGCTTGTCCACAGATCCCTGAAGGCGACTGGACGGTGAATAGGGTATTTAAGAAGGCATACAGGACATTTGCCTTTATCAGTCGTGACAGAGATTATAAAAGCAGGGAGGTGATGTTGGAGCTGTACAGGACTTTGGTTCAGCCACAGCTGGAGTACTGTCTTCAGTTCTGGTCACCGCACTATAGGAAGGACGTGGTTGCATTAGAGAGAGCGCAGTGGAGATTCACCAGGATATTGCCTGGGATGGAGCCTTTTAGCTATGAAGAGAGGCTGGATAAATTCAGATTGTTTACTTTGGAGCAGAGAAGGCTGCGAGGAGACCAGATTGAGGTGTATAAGAATACGAGGGTGGATATAAATCTGCTTTTTCCCTTAGTTAAAGGGTCGCTAACAAGGGGAAATAATTTTAAGGTAGGCGGTTTAGAGGGGATTTGTGGAAAACCCTGTCTGGGCCGGGCATGAGCTGGGAGCTTTCATTAACAGGAAGGGGTACCAGCTGATGAATGTGCATTTTGTCTGTAACCACAGAACAGCTTCAGCAGGTATGTGCCCATTATCCAGGGACTGCACATGATTCATGCACCTTGTAGCACTCCCAGGTACCAAGGTTGTTCATAGCTCTGCAAGATTTGAAGGATCACTCCTGGGTTGATGACCCCTCTCTCTCACCCAAGAACTAGGGCACAAGAGAGATACAACAGGAATCATGCTTGGGGGTGGAAATGATGACCAGGATGCTTAAGATGCGCTTCCAATGCTTCGACGAAGATGATATGAACATTCAGAGAGGGATGCATTGATCCACTGAACCTTCAGCTAGGCGCTCAAGCTTTGGAGGCTGACTCAATCCAATAGGGATGGGCAATAAATGCTGGCCAACCGGCAATACCCACATCCCATAAACAAATGACAAAACAAATGGTGGTGAGTAACTTCCCCAAATACCATTTAGCTGGCTGAGTTACTGTGGGACATCTCATCCTCCAATGCATGGAGGTCCAAGTGGTCAAACATCCCAGCCTTGGTATCGCACACTTCAATTCCAGTTGTTACACATCACCTTACAATCTTACCCAATCCAGGGGACAAACATCCAACTAGACTTCTCCACACAGTTCCGTGCCATCTCTGCACTTGCCCTTGCGAGCACAGATCATTGAAACTCTTGCAGCACACAGGTGCGGTGCATCACTTCTTTTTTTAAAGTCCAAGAACAGTTGCCACTGCCTGAAAAACCCTTGCACCGATCCCCTTAAGGCAAATTTCACCCTCTCCAATTTAATAAACCCTGCCATATCATTGATCCAGGATTCCACGCTTGGGGGCCTCGCATCCTTCCACTGAAGAAGAATCCTTTGCCGGGCTACCAGGGACGCAAAGGCCAGAATACCGGCCTCTTTCGCCTCCTGCACTCCCGGCTCCTCTGCAACCCCAAATATTGCGAGCCCCCAGCCCGGTTTGACCCTGGATCCTACCACCCTCGACACCGTCCTCGCTACGCCCTTCCAAAATCCCTCCAGCGCTGTGCATGCCCAGAACATATGGGTGTGGTTTGCTGGGCTCCCTGAGCACCTAACACACCTGTCCTCACCCCCAAAAAACCGGCTCATCCTTGTCTCGGTCATGTGTGCCCTGTGCAGCACCTTAAACTGTATGAGGCTGAGCCTCACGCACAAAGAGGAAGAGTTCACCCTCCCTTGGGCATCTGCCCACGTCCCCTCCTCGATCACCTCCCCCAACTCCTCCTCCTACTTACCTTTCAGCTCCTCCACCGAGGCCTCCTCCTCCTCCTGCATCACCTGGTATGTGGCCGAGATCTTCCCCTCTCCAACCCACACCCCCGAGAGCACCCTGTCCTGTACCGTGCGTGGCGGCAGCAGCAGGAATTCCACCACTTGCCGCCTGGCAAACGCCCTTACCTGTAGATACCTAAAGGTATTTCCCGGGGGGAGCCCGTACTTCTCCTCCAGCTCACCCAGGCTCGCGAACATCCCATCCACAAACAGGTCCCCCAACCTTCTTGTCCCTGCCCTGTGCCACACCAAAACCCCTCCATCTATTCTCCCTGGGACAAACCGGTGGTCCCCCGTATCGGGGTCCACACCGAGGCCCCCACTTCCCCCCTGTGCCGCCAACATTGCCCCCAAATTTTGAGGGTAACCGCCACCACCGGGCTCGTGGTATACCTCATTGGAGGGAGCGGCAGCAGCGCCGTTGCCAGCGCCTCCAGACCCGTACCCTCACAAGACGCCGTCTCCAGCCTCTTCCATGCCACCCCCTCTCCCTCCATCACCCACTTGCACACCATTGCCGCCTTGGCGGCCCAGTAGTACCCGCAGAGGTTGGGCGGCGCTAGCCCCCCTCCCCCCCCCCCCACCCTCCCCCATCCTGCTCCAGGAACGCCCTTCTCACCCTCGGAGTCCCTCGTGCCCACACAAACCCCGTTATGCTCCTGTTGACCCGCCTAAAGAAGGCCTTCGGGATATGAATGGGGAGGCACTGGAACAGGAACAAAAACCTTAGGAGCACCGACATCTTGACTGACTGCACACTACCCGCCAGGGACAGCGGTAACGCGTCCCACCTCTTAAACTCCTCCTCCATTTGCTCCACCAGCCTCGTGAAATTAAGTCTATGCAGGGCCCCCCAGCTCCTGGCCACCTGGACCCCCAAATACCTGAAGCTCCTCTCCGCCCTTTTTAGTGGGAGCTCGCCAATCCCTCTCTCCTGGGTGAACCACGAACAACTCGCTCTTCCCCATGTTGAGCTTGTACCCTGAGAAATCCCCGAACTCCCTGAGGATCCTCATTACATCCGGCATTCCCCCCACAAGGTCCGCCACATATAGCAGCAAGTCATCCACATAGAGCGACACCCTATGCTCCTCCCCACCCTGCACCAGCCCCCTCCAGTTCCTCGACTCCCTCAGTGCCATAGCCAGTGCGAAGAGCAGGGGGGACAGGGGACACACCTGCCTCGTCCCTCAATGCAACCAAAAGTACTCAGACCTCCTCTTGTTCGTGGCCACACTCGCCATCGGGACCTCGTACAACAGCCTAACGCACCTGGCGAATCTCTCCCCAAACCCGAACCTCTTCAGCACCTCCCACAAGTACCCACACTTTACCCTATCGAAGGCCTTCTCAGCGTCCATCGCCGCCACTATCTCCGCCTCCCCCTCCCTCGCCGGCATCATAATAACGTTCAGGAGCCTCCGCACCTTTGCGTCCAACTCCCTCCCCTTCACGAACCCTGTCTGGTCATCATGGATGACCTGCGGCACCCAATCCTCAATTCTCGTGGCTAAGACCTTCGCCAGCACCTTGGCATCTACATTTAACAACAAAATCGGTCTTTAAGACCCACATTGCAGGGGATCCTTGTCCCGCTTCAGGTTCAAAGAGATCAGTGCCCGGGACATCGTCAGGGGCAAAGCCCTCCCCTCCCGTGCCTCATTGAAGGTCCTAACCAGCAACGAGCCCAACAGGTCCACATATCTCTTGTAAAATTCGACCGGGAAACCATCCGGCCCCAGTGCCTTCCCCACCTGCATGCTCCCTATTCCTTTGGCCTGCTCCTCCAGCCCAATTGGGGCCCCTAATCCCACCACCAGTCCCTCCTCCACCTTCAGGAACCTCAGTTGGTCCAGAAAGCAGCCCATCCTTCCCTCCTCCAGTGGGGGCTCGGACCGATACAGTTCCTCATAAAAGTCCCTGAAGACCCCATTGATGCCAACCCCACTCCGCACCACACTCCCTCCCCTATCCTTAACTCCCCTGATCTCCCTAGCTGCGTCCCGCTTCCGAAGCTGATGCGCCAGCATCCGGTGCATCACTTCTTACCACTGATCTGGGCAGCCACCTCACGCCTAGCCTTCTTTGTCAGGTGGGACAGCCTTCTCCGCTGTCCTTGGGCATCGGTATATCCAGCCAGATTGCTATTTCTTGAACAAGGACACCCAGGCAGTCATCTGAGAGGTGTTGTAAGACTTCGTACTGTGCTCACCCCAGTCCAACGCCGGCATCTCCACATCATGGCTTCCCAAATGGAGGCATCACAATGTCTTTGTTGTGCTTCTTTTGATCACCATGAATATGCATCCCAGACTCAATCTCTATAGAATATTCACTTTGGTAAGCAGGTGTCAGGCTTTCTGACCACATGTCAGGTTCAACTGAATTGTGACTGTCTCACTATGATGTGGATGCTTGACATGCCAGTTTGGCTGGGAACCTCAGCGTCTGTATTTTTTCCTGCCAACTGATCTTCTGAAACTTTCGAAGGCAGTTCAAGTGAAATTGGTTGAACTTCTTCGTAGGGCACTGGTACGCAGTCCAAGTCTCATATATGCAGAGCAGAGTTGGCAGGCCTAATTTTCTATAGGCTTACCCTTCTTTAGCTCCAGACTGCTACATTACAGAAACCACAAGATCACCAATCCAAATCCAGACAGTTCAGTTCAAACTTGGGCTGGTCCCAATATTAATCTTTCACCTCCACTGTGTGACTTTTACATCTCTTTATATTGCTGGGAGCTTGGACATTCATATTTAATTAATAAGCACGATTAATAGCAGTAATTAACTGGCACTCTGAGACAGGCAACCTGCTTTTAATTTGGTGCATTCTCCCATGTGGATTCCCTGCAGCAGAATGCAAATCAGCCAAGAATGTGCTCAGTAAAAGTCAGTGAAATTATTTCTCCCTTTGTCACCCACTGACTGTGCTGGTAAGGTAGGTCCTACTAAACTGGTAGTATTGTTGCCTGACATTTTACTCTTCCTTCTTTCTCTCCCCCCCCCTTATCTTCTGCCTCCTTTTCTACCTCACCCTCAATCATCGTCTGAGTGTGGGGTACTTACCTGGGACTCCTGTCATAACGTTGGCATTAAACCATGCGTCAGTGACTAGATAGCAGTCATGGAAAAATGACAGAAGCAATAAAAGACTGTCCATTGTTCAATTGCGGCCTTGGGTGACTGCGTGGAGTTTGCATGTTCTCCCCGTGCCTACACTGGTTTCCTCCGGGTGCTCCGGTTTTTCCCACAGTCCAAAGATGTGCAGGTTAGGTGGACTGGTCATGCTAAATGGCCCCTCAGTAACCAAAAGGTTAGGTGGAGTTACAGGGATAGGGCAGGGCAGTGGAGCCAAAATATGGTTCGGAATGCTGTACCTGGTGAAACTGTGGGTCACGTTTAAGGCCAGAGGGGGGTCGGTGGCATAGTGGTATTGTCATTGGTCTAGTAATTCAGAGACCCAGGATAATGATCTGGGGACCAGGCAGGTGGTGGAATTTAAACTCAATAAAATATCTGGAATTAAAAGTCTAATGATCATGAAATCATTGTCAATTGTGGTAAAAACCCAAGTGGTTCACTAATGTCCTTTAGGGAAGGAAATCTGCCATCCTTACCTGGTCTGGCCTATATGTGACTGCAGACCCACAGCAATGTGTTGACTCTTAAATGCCCTTTGAAATGGCCGAGCAAGCCACTCAGTTGTATTCAACCGCTACAGAAACACAAAAAATAAATGAAACCGGATGGACCACCCCGCATCGAACCAGGCACCGGAAATGACAATGGCAAACCTAGCCCTGTCGACCCTGCAAAGTCTCCTTACTAACATCTGGGGGCTTGTGCCAAAGTTGGGAGAGCTGTCTCACAGTTAAGCAACAGCCTGATATAGCCAAACACACAGAATCATACCTTTCAGACAATATCCCAGACAACGCAACTACCATTCCTGGGTTTGCCCTGTCTCAACAGCAGGACAGACTAAGCAGAGGTGGCAGCACAGAGGTTACAGTCAGGAGGGAGTTACCCTGGGAGTCCTCAACATCTGAGGGTGGCAAGAGCGCAGAATATGCTCTGGATGGGGGATTGCAATGTTCATCACCAAGAGTGGCTCGGTAGTACCACCACAAACCGAACTGGCCGGGCCCTAAAAGACATAGCTGCTAGACTGGGACTGCAGCAGGTGGTGAGAGAACCAACAAGAGGAAAAAACATACTTGACCTCATCCTCACCAATATTGGTAGAAGTGACCACTGCCTAGTCTTTGTGGAGACAAAGTCCCGTCTCCACAATGAGGATACCCTCCATCGTGTTTTGTGGCACTACCACCGTGCTACCCTCCATCGTGTTGTGTGGCACTACCACCGTGCTAAATGGGATAGATTCGAACAGGTCTAGGAACTCAAGACTGGGCATCCATGAGGTGCTGTGGGCCATCAGCAGCAGCAGAATTGTATTCAACCACAATCTGCAACCTCATGGCCCGGCATATCCCCCACTCTACCATTATCACTAAGCCAGGGGATCACTGGTTCAATGGAGATTGCAGGAGAACATGCCAGGAGCAACATCAGGCATACCGAAAAATGAGGTGTCAACCTGGTAAAGCTACAACACAGGACTACTTGTGTGCCAAACAGCATAAGCAGCAAGTGATAGACAGAGCTATGCGATTCCGCAACAAACGCTTCAGATCTAAGCTCTGCAGTCCTGCCACATCCAGCCGTGAATGGTGGTGGACTATTAAATAACTCACTGGAGGAGGAGGCTCCACAAACATCCTCAATGATGGAGGAGCCCAGCACACATGTGCCAAAGACAAGGCTGAAGCGTTTACAACAAACTTCAGCCAGAAGTGCCAAGTGGATGATCCATCTCGGTCTCCTCCAGAAGTCCCCAGCATCACAGATGTCAGTCTTCAGCCAATACGATTCACTCCAGGTGATATCAAGAAACAGCTGAAGGCACTGGATACTGGGTCCTGATAATATTCCGGTAATAGTACTGAAGACTTGTGCTCCAGAACTTGCCGCCCCCCTAGCCAAGGTGTTCCAGTACAGCGACAAAAATGGCATCTACCCGGCAAACGGAGAATTGCCCAGGCGTGTCCTGTACACAAGAAACAGGCCAAATCCAACCCAGCCAATTATCGCCCTATCAGTCTACTCTCCATCATCAGCAAAGTGATGGAAGGAGTCATCAACAGTGCTATCAAGCGTCACTTAATTGGCAATAATCTGCTCATGGACGCTCAGTTTGGGTTCCACCAGGGTCACTCAGCTCCTGAACTCACAGGGAGGGTGTCGGCATTGGCGAAGAAACTGAAGGGGTTCATGGAGGTTTGGGAGGCTGAGGGTGAAGGAATTTTCGTACTTCTCCCTTCTGCACAGTGTACTCGTGGGTCGATTATTTTGTGGTGGACAAGACGCTGCTGACAGGGGTGGTTGACTTGGGGTACTCAGCAATTGTGGTCTCTGTCCACGCGCTGCACTGTGCGGACTTGCAAGTGGACGGGGAGGGGAGGGGGGGGGGGGCGGTGAGCGGATGAGGACCACCATCCGCGGGCAACTGGTATTGAATAATACGGATGAGGTCTCGGCCGCCACGCTATGGGAGGCGCTTAAAGCAGGGGTCAGGAGGAAGTTTATATTGATCTGGGCGCATAGGGAAAAGGTAGAACGAGCAGAGATGGCAAGGCAGGTGGATAAGATTCTGCGGGTGGATGAGACGTACTCTGAGGCCCCGGAGGGAGGGTTGTTGAAGGAGCGGCAGAAGCTCCAGATGGAGTTTGGGTCGGTGTCCACGGGGAAGGCAGTGGAGCAGTTGCGAGTGGCCAGAGGGGCAGTGTACGAGTATGGGGAGAAGGCGGGCAGGATGCTGGCTCATCAACATGGGAAGCAGGAACAAGGGAGATTGGAAGGGTGAAGCACGGGAGGGGAAGTGTGATACTGGATCTGATGGGGGTGAATGGGGTTTTTGAGGAAATTTAGAGCTCTACAAATTGGAGTCCCCAACCGGGGGTGGAAGGAATGTGCCGATTCCTAGATGGGTTGGAGTTCCCCAAGGTGGAGGAGGACCTGGTGGAGGGGCTTGGGGCTCCCATTGGACTGGTGGAGGTTCATTATCATAGAATTTACAGAGCAGAAGGAGGCCATTCAGCCCATCGAGTCTGCACCGGTTCTTGGAAAGAGCACCCTACCCAAGGTCAACACCGCCACCCTATCCCCATAACCCAGTAACCCCACGGGCAATTTTGGACACTAAGGGCAATTTATCATGGCCAATCCACCTAACCCGCACATCTTTGGACTGTGGGAGGAAACCGGAGCACCCGGAGGAAACCCACGCACACACGGGGAGGATGTGCAGACTCCGCACAGACAGTGACTCAAGCCAGAATCAAACCTGGGACCCTGGAGCTGTGAAGCAATTGTGCTATCCACAAGGCTACCGTGCTGCCCCAAACACGGAGACGGAGGGTATAAGGGTGATGCAGGCAGGGAAGGCCCTGGGCCCAGATGGGTTTCCTGTAGAATTTTATAAGACGTTTTCTGAGGATCTGGGGGCCCTGCTGGTAAGGGCATATAACGAGGCGAGGGATAAGGGCAAACTCCCCCCTACATTATCCCTAATATCAAAGAAGAATAAAGACCCGGAGCGGTGTGGGTCCTATCGCCCGATACCATTGCTAAATGTGGACGCCAAATTACTGGCAAAAATCTTGACCTCGTGGATTGAGGAATGTGTGACGGGGGTGATAGGGGAAGACCAGACAAGGTTTGTAAAGGGGAGGCATCTGTCGGCGAACATCAGGAGATTACTGAATGTGATAATGATGCCCCAGGAGGGACAGGATGTGGAGGTGGCAGTCGCAATGGATGCTGAGAATGCGTTCGATTAGGTGGAGTGGGAGTATTTGTGGGAGGTGTTGGGACAGTTTGAGTTTGGGCAGGGGTTTGCGGACTGGGTATGTTTGTTGTACAAGGCGCCAGTAGCGAGCGTATGAACAAATCAGTTGAGTTTGGGGTACTTCGGGCTACATCATGGGGCAAGGCAGGGGTGCCCACTCTCCCTGTTGCTTTTTGGCAATAGAGCCACTGGCAATGGCGCTTAGAATGCCAAGCAGTTGGAGAGCGATAGCGTGGGGGACTGGGGTGTGGGGGACTGGGGGGGGGTGGGGGGGGGGTGGTGGAGCACAGGGTCTCGCTATATGCGGACGACCTGTTGCTTTATATCTCGGACCCACTGAGGCATCAGGGAATTATGAAGATTCTAGAGGAGTTTGGCCGGTTTTCCGGATATAAGTTAAACATGGGGAAGAGTGAGGTCTTCCCAATCGAGGCCAGGGGGCAGGAGAGGAGATTGGGCGAGCTGCCATTTGGGGTGGTAGGGGTGAGCTTTAGATCTTTGGGTATCAAGGTGGCGTGGGGGTGGGAGGAACTGCATAAATTGAATCTGCTGCGGTTGGTGGAACAGATGAAGGGGGATTTCAAGAGGTGGCATGCTCTCCCGATATCACTGGCGGAGTGCAGGCAGTGAAAATGACGGTACTCCCGAGGCTCTTATTTGTTTTTTAGAACCTCCCAATCTTCATCCCACAATCATTTTTCAGGAAAGTTAATGCTTTGATCTCAGGGGTTGTGTGGGCGGGTAACACCCCACGGGTTAAAAAGATGCTGTTGGAACGGGGTCGCAGGGGGACGGGTTCGGTTTGCCAAATATAATGAACTATTAATGGGCAGCGAATATAGCCATGGTTAGGAAGTGGAGGAGGGGTAGGCATGGGAGCGAATGGAGGGGGCCTCTTGCAGGGGCACGAGTTTAGGGGCATTGTTTTTTTTTGAAAAATATTTTATTGAGGCATTTATATATTTACACATCAAACACAATCACAAAACAAAACAAGCCAACAGGACTGTATATAACCAAATCAATTAAATATCTAACGCCCCACCATCCCACCCCCCCAATCACCAGCTCCCCTACCATCAGATTTTATCCCCTCCGCCACTGCTGACATCTTAACTGTTCTCAAAGATGTCGATGATCGTCTGCCATCTCCGGGCAAACCCCTCCACAGACCCTCTCAAGGTGAACTTTATCTTTTCCAGTCTGAAAAGCTCAGCCAGGTCACTCACGCACACCCCTGGTTTCGGGGGCCCTGAGTCCCTCCATTCTAATTGTGATGAACGGTTACTGCCTTGTCATCATGTAAGGTGATGTCCCCTTTAAGACGGGGCTTGGAACCCTGGGGATTCCGCCTCTGGCTCCGCCCATCTGTGAGCCATATATAAGGGGCTGCCTTGTGGGCTGTGCAGCAGTTGGCACATGTCTCAGCTCTAGCATAGTTCTTAGTCTATTAAAGCCTTCTTTATCGTTTACACTCGAATCGGCATTATTGAGGGTACCTCAATTTAATAGACTAAACCAGATCAGGATGGACGCAGGCCTAAAACCAGAGAAGCTCAATCTGGAAGCTCGGACACCGGAGGCAAAGGAAATTTTTTAATATTGGCTGCGGTGCTTCGAGGCCTACCTGGACTCGGCAGAGATTCCCATCCTGGGGCCACGCAAGCTGAGCCTACTCCACGCCCGGGTGAGTCACAGAATCTCCGCCACGCTCAAAAAGGCGACGACTTATGAAGAGGCGGTCGAGTTACTCCGCAAGCGGTTTGTCAAACCCATCAACGAGGTACACGCCAGGCATCTACTCTCTACCTCCCGGCTGCGCTCGGGGCAATCGCTAGACGAATTCGGCGAGAAACTCACCGCGCTTGCCAGGGACTGCAACCATCAGGATGTGACAGGGGAAGTCCATATGAACCTGCACATCAGAGACGCTTTCGTGACCGGCATCCGCTCAACCTACATCCAGCAGCGGCTGCTCGAAAACGGGCCAAAAGACCTCCAGGACATGCTAACGCTCGCCTCCTCGCTGGAGGTGGCCCGACATAACTTGGGTACGTACCCCGTGGACTCTGCGAGCCCCCCTTGGACTTCCTCAGACTCAGCCGTATTACAGGCCTGCGCCACGCGGTGACCCGCTCACCATGGGGACACACCGTGCTACTTCTGCGGACAGGGCCAGCACCCATGCCCACGCTGCCCAGCCCGCTCCGCGATCTGCAGCGACTGCGGGAAGAAGGGGCATTTTGCGAGGGTCTGCCTGGCCAGACCCAGGGGCCAGAAAAACAAAGAACAGTCGGCCCGAAAATCAGGCTCTCAGGCCCATAGGCCTCGCAATGCGGCTGCGCACCGACCCGACACGCCCCCATCTGATGCGTCATCAGCCTCGTGCGAATCATGGGGGCGGCCATCTTGTCAGCGGCCATCTTCTCGACCCGACACGTGCGACCGACGGCGGCGGCCATTTTACAAGTCCGACTCGGCTGAGGACTCGGACTACCCGCGAGTGGGTGCGCTCGCCCTCGACCAAACTCGGCCCAAACACCTGCAGAACTCTATGATGCAGGTCCAGGTCAACGGGCGCAACACTGCATGCCTCTTCGACTCCGGGTGCACGGGCAGCTTTATCCATCCTGAAACAGTAAGGCGCTGCTCCCTACGCACCCATCCCGCATCCCAAACCATAGCCCTCGCATCTGGGTCCCACTCGGTACAAATCAAGGGGTATTGTATTGCGGATCTCTCGATCCAGGACGCCAAATACACCCGTTTCAAATTTTATATCCTCCCTCACCTCTGTGCCCCCCTGCTGCTCGGACTGGATTTCCAGTGCAGCCACCGAAGCTTGACACTGAGGTTCGACGGACCGTTGCCCCCCCTCACAGTATGCTGCCTTGTGACACTGAAAGTCGCACCCCCCTCGCTATTCGCGAACCTCACTCCCGACTGTAAGCCAGTCGCCACCAGGAGCCGGCGCTACAGTGCCCAAGATATGACTTTTATCAAGTCAGAGGTCCAGCGTTTACTGGGAGAGGGGGTCATCGAGGTTAGCAACAGCCCTTGGGGGGTGCAAGTGGTGGTAGTCCGGTCCGGGGAGAAGAAACGGATGGTCATGGATTCTAGCCAGACCATAAACCGATTCACGCAGCTTGATGCGTACCCCCTTCCTCGCATCGCGGAAATGGTAAATCAGATCGCCCAATACAGTACCCATCCATGCCCGTCAGGACTTTGCATTAAAATAAATGCAGTTTAATCTAGACTTTAATCTAGGGGGAGGGAGTGGGGGAAGTGGGCGGGGGGGACTGCTTTCTTATTTTATACTGTTGGGTTGTTTTGTTTCTGTTTCTTTTTTGTACGGCGAAAATGATGAAAACATGGCGAATAAAAATATATTTTTAAAAAATGAACATTTTGCCACAGTTTTTTGTCTCTGTTCCAGCGTCTGCCACTTTTTTCCCCAAATCTTTTTTTGGGAAGGTTGAGAAGTTGATTACATCATTTATATGGACGGGCAAGGATAGCTTGGCGGGGGACTTGGCATTGCCGAATCTGATATTTTATTACTGGACTGCTAATGCGGATAGGGTGTTGGGTTGCTGGAGGGATCCAGGAGCCATGTGGGTGCAGGTGGATTTGGGGTCATATAGGGGTCTGGTCTTGGGGCCTCAGCGACGTCCTAACTCTCTTTCTCACCGACAAAGTATTCTTCAAATGCAGTAGTTGTTTCCACTTTATCATAGAATTTATCGTGCAGAAAGAGGCCATTCGGCCCATCGAGTCTGCACCGGCTCTTGGAAAGAGTACCCTACCCAAGGTCCACACCTCCACCTTATCCCCAGAACCCAACCCAACACTTAAGGGCAATTTTGGACACTAAGGGCAATTTAGCATGGCCAATCCACCTAACCTGCACATCTTTGGACTGTGGGAGGAAACCGGAGCACCCGGCGGAAACCCACGCACACACGGGGAGGATGTGCAGACTCCGCACAGACAGTGACCCAAGCCGGAATCGAACCTGGGGCCCTGGAGCTGTGAAGCAATTGTGCTATCCACAATGCTACCGTGCTGCCCATATTGAAAATATGGAGCCAAGTTCGTCAACATTTTAAGTTGGGGTAGATGGTGAAGCTGGCTCCCATTTGTGCCAAGCACCTGTTCGAGCCTGTGAGATTGGATACCAAGTTTGGGGGGTGGGGTGGGAAGGGAAGGGGCTGGAGAGAGTGGGCGATTTGTTCCTGGAGAAATGATTTGCCAGTCTAGAGGAATTGACGAAAAGTTTGGGCTTCCAGGTTCAGATTTGTTCTGATACCTTCAAGCTTGCAACTTTGTGAAACAGATTTTGCCAACATTCCAATGGCACCACCAACCTCTCTATTGGAGACAGCTCTTTTTCTCGCAGAGTCAGAGGAAAGGTATTTAAGGATGGACTATGTCAGGGGATTCGGTGTCAGTGAAGAGTGTTAAGATGAGGTGTGAGGGGGCGTTTGGGCCCATACTAGATGACAAGGTGTGGAGCGAGGTCCTTTGCAGGGTAAACTTCACGTCCTCGTGCACAAGGCTTGGTTTGATCCAACTTAAAAGTAGTTTTTAGGGTGCACCTGACCAAGTCCAGGATGAGTCACTTCTTTGCAGCAGTGGAGGACAGCTGCAAACGCTGCTCAAGAGGACCGGCTAACCATGCACACATGTTTTGATCCTGTCCCAAGCTCATTGGTTTCCGGGTCTTCTTCTTTAGCACCATGTCGGTGATTCTGAAGAGTGAGCCCTGTCCAGTAGTGGCCATATTAGGGGTGTCAGACTAGCCGGGGCTGCAGATGGGCACGGGGGCGGATATCCTGACCTATGCCTCGCTGATTGCCCGAAGGTGAGTACTGCTTGGGTGAAGATCGGCATCTCACCCTGTGCCTTGGTGTCACTGGGAGACCTGATGGAGTTCCTATACCTCGATAATGTCTAGTATAATTTATAATCTTTATGTCACAAGTAGGCTTACATTAACACTGCAATGAAGTTACTGTGAGAAACCCCTAGTCGCCACATTCCGGCACCTGTTCGGATACACAGAGGGAGAATTCAGAATGTCCAAATGACCTAACAGCATGTCTTCTGGACTTGTGGGAGGAAACCGGAGCACTTGGAGGAAACCAACGCAGACACGAGGAGAACGTGCAGACTCCGCCCAGACAGTGACCTAAGTTGGGAATCGAACCTGGGACCGTGGCGCTGTGAAGCAACATTGCTACCCACTGTGCTACCACACCACGAGGGGAGCAATTGAGGGATTCTGCTGAAGATGGCAGTCGTTTATTGTAACCAGAGGTGAAATTGACCAGAGTAAAAAGCGTGGGCTAATGCACTGTGTGTCCATGTGTTTTCAGCTTGGGGAAATGATGGGCGCGATCCTCCGCTCACGCCGTGGCGGCAAAGCAGCTCGTAGCGTGGCCGTTGAAAGCTGGGAGACCCCGTTCCCGGGATCTAGCCGGCTCGTAACGCCTCATGAGGTTCAACGCAATCTCGCGAGACGTTGCAAAGTGAATCCCACAATGGGAAGGATCACTTTTTGGGAAATTTGGGCGGTGAGAGATGTTGGGGATTCTTTTTGGGGCCTCGGAGCGCTCGCTATACCGGGGAGTTCTGGCGAGCAAAGCTCTCCATTGTAAAAAACGGGGCTAAGTGCAGCCTCGGCCGTGCGTTCCCCGTTCAGGTCCCTGATTCAAAGTGAATAGCCATGTGTGTCTCGGCACGTTGAATGGCTAAACGTGCTCACTCGGGACTTTGTTCCCTTTTGGGAAGATCGCACTAAGGTATTCAGACATTTTGAGAAAGCTTTTGAGTTGAATTCTGATCTGGCTACCCTTTAGACCACAAATAATGTATTTTGCTCTCACAGTAGGACAGTTAAAAAAAGATTAATAGTACGTCTGAGGACAAGGTAGAAGCTGAAACAAACCAGTTTAAACAGCTTTTTGAAGACATCCAGCAGAGTCTGCAGGGGTTCTAACAGGAGTCAAATCTGTTCTGGAAAGCAAGTAATACTCTGGGCCATTGTTATGTAGGATGGATTGAGCGTGTGTGCTTTTTTTCTTTATTATTGTTTAATTGGGAATAGACTTAGTAGATAATATAAAGATAGCAATTAAGGGTATTGTATAGATAATATAAAGATAGCAATTAAGGGTATTGTATACGCTATATTGAGTAGTATTGTTTAAGGAGTAATTGTAAGCTATTTTCGGGTGTGATCGGACATTGAAAATAGCGCGAGAGGAGAGAAAGCCGGGACATTGAAAACAGCGAGAGTGGAGAGAGAGCGGGAGATCTAAAAAGCGCGGGAGGAGAGAAAGCCGGGACATTGAAAACAGCGCGGGAGGAGAGAAAGCCGGGACATTGAAAACAGCGAGAGTGGAGAGAGAGTGGGAGATTTAAAAAGCGCGGGAGGAGAGAAAGCCGGGACATTGAAAACAGCGCGGGAGGAGAGAAAGCCGGGACATTGAAAACAGCGCGAGAGGACAGGGAGCCGGGAGATTTTAAAAGCGCAGGAGATTTAAAAAGCGCGGGAGGAAAGAGAGCCGGGACATTGAAAACAGCGCGAGAGGAGAGGGAGCCGGGAGATTTAAAAAGCGCGGGAGGAAAGAGAGCCGGGACATTGAAAACAGCGCGAGAGGAGAGGGAGCCGGGAGATTTAAAAAGCGCGGGAGATTTAAAAAGCGCAGGAGCTGCGAGTCAGAGCGGAGATTTTAAAAGATTGTGGCCTAGTAAGTAAGTGATTTTTACTCATTTTTACTTTTATACCTTTTTCAAATTGTGTGTGTCCGGGGGAAACTGAAGTGACATCACAGAAAAGCTGTGACCTGAGTGGCTGGTTAGGAATCTACACTAAATTTAAAAAATTAAGCATTGGTAACTAATTAAACATAATTACTTAATTATAATTTAGAGGGGTATCTAAGCCAGAGATCGGAGAGTACTATATTTAACTTTCGCATTTATATTAGAAATCTAGTGCTAGGAAACAGATAGTTAACAGTAACTTTAAAAAAATAAAAAAATTTTAATTTAAAATTTTAAAAAACTTTTAATTTTAATTAATTGTCGCAATGTCAGTTAGAGGGGTGCAGTGCTCGGACTGTGAGATGTGGCAGGTCCGGGAGGCTTCCAGCGTCCCGGATGGCTTCATCTGCAGAAAGTGCACCCAACTGGAGATCCTCACAGACCGCATGGTTCGGTTGGAGCAGCAATTGGATGCACTTAGGAGCATTCAGGTGGCGGAAAGCGTCATAGATCGCAGTTATATAAATGTGGTCACACCCAAGGTGCAGGCAAGAAATGGGTGACCACCAGAAAGGGCAGGCAGTCAGTGCAGGAATCCCCTGTGGTTGTCCCCCTCTCGAACAGGTATACCCCTTTGGATACTGTCGGGGGGATAGCCTATCAGGGGAAAACAACGGCAGCAGCCAGGGCAGTGGCACCACGACTGGCTCTGATGTTCAGAAGGGAGGGTCAAAGCGCAGAAGAGCAATAGTAATAGGGGACTCTATAGTCAGGGGCACAGATAGGCGCTTCTGTGGACGTGAAAGAGACCCCAGGATGGTATGTTGCCTCCCTGGTGCCAGGGTCCAGGATGTCTCCGAACGGGTAAAGGGCATCCTGAAGGGGGAGGGCAAACAGGCAGAGGTCGTTGTACATATTGGTACGAACGACATAGGCAGGAAGGGGCATGAGGTCCTGCAGCAGGAGTTCAGGGAGCTAGGCAGAAAGTTAAAATACATGACCTCCAGGGTTGTAATCTCGGGATTACTCCCTGCACCATGTGCCAGTGAGGCTAGAAATAGGAAGATAGAGCAGCTAAACACGTGGTTAAACAGCTGGTGTAGGAGGGAGGGTTTGCGTTATCTTGACCACTGGGAGCTCTTCCGGGGCAGGTATGACCTATATAAGAAGGACGGGTTGCACCTAAACTGGAGAGACATAAATATCCTGGCCGCGAGGTTTGCTAGTGTCACACGGGAGGGTTTAAACTAGTATGGCGGGGGATGGGCACGGGAGCAATAGGTCAGAAGGTGAGAGCATTGAGGGAGAACTAGGGAATAGGGACAGTGGGGCTCTGAGGGAGAGCAGACAGGGAGAAGTTGCTGAACACAGCGGGTCTGGTGGCCTGAAGTGCATATGTTTTAATGCAAGAAGTATTACGGGTAAGGCAGATGACCTTAGAGCTTGGATTAGTACTTGGAACTATGATGTTGTTGCCATTACAGAGACCTGGTTGAGGGAAGGGCAGGATTGGCAGCTAAACTTTCCAGGATTTAGATGTTTCAGGCGTGATAGAGGGGGATGTAAAAGGGGAGGCGGAGTTGCGCTACTGGTTAGGGAGAATATCACAGCTGTACTGCGGGAGGACACCTCAGAGGGCAGTGAGGCTATATGGGTAGAGATCAGGAATAAGAAGGGTGCAGTCACAATGTTGGGGGTTTACTACAGGCCTCCCAACAGCCAGCGGGAGATAGAGGAGCAGATAGGTAGACAGATTTTGGAAAAGAATAAAAACAACAGGGTTGTGGTGATGGGAGACTTCAACTTCCCCAATATTGACTGGGACTCACTTAGTGCCAGGGGCTTAGACGAGGCGGAGTTTGTAAGGAGCATCCAGGAGGGCTTCTTAAAACAATATGTAGACAGTCCAACTAGGGAAGGGGCGGTACTGGACCTGGTATTGGGGAATGAGCCCGGCCAGGTGGTAGATGTTTCAGTCGGGGAGCATTTCGGGAACAGTGACCACAATTCAGTACGTTTTAAAGTGCTGGTGGACAAGGATAAGAGTGGTCCTAGGATGAATGTGCTAAATTGGGGGAAGGCTAATTATAACAATATTAGGCGGGAACTGAAGAACATAGATTGGGGGCGGATGTTTGAGGGTAAATTAACATCTGACATGTGGGAGGCTTTCTAGTGTCAGTTGAAAGGAATTCAGGACCGGCATGTTCCTGTGAGGAAGAAGGATAAATACGGCAATTTTCGGGAACCTTGGATAACGAGAGATATTGTAGGCCTCGTCAAAAAGAAAAAGAAGGCATTTGTCAGGGCTAAAAGGCTGGGAACAGACGAAGCCTGTGTGGAATATAAGGGGCAGCATGGTAGCCTTGTGGATAGCACAATTGCTTCACAGCTCCAGGGTCCCAGGTTCGATTCCGGCTTGGGTCACTGTCTGTGCGGAGTCTGCACATCCTCCCCGTGTGTGCGTGGGTTTCCTCCGGGTGCTCCGGTTTCCTCCCACAGTCCAAAGATGTGCAGGTTAGGTGGATTGGCCATGATAAATTGCCCTTAGTGTCCAAAATTGCCCTTAGTGTTGGGTGGGGTTACTGGGTTATGGGGATAGGGTGGCGGTGTTGACCTTGGGTCGGGTGCTCTTTCCAAGAGTCGGTGCAGACTCGATGGGCCGAATGGCCTCCTTCTGCACTGTAAATTCTATGATAATCTATGATAATCTATGAAAGTAGGAAGGAACTTAAGCACGGAGTCAGGAGGGCTAGAAGGGGTCACGAAAAGTCATTGGCAAATAGGGTTAAGGAAAATCCCAAGGCTTTTTACACGTACATAAAAAGCAAGAGGGTAGCCAGGGAAAGGGTTGGCCCACTGAAGGATTGGCAAGGGAATCTATGTGTGGAGCCAGAGAAAATGGGCGAGGTACTAAATGAATACTTTGCATCAGTATTCACCAAAGAGAAGAAATTGGTAGATGTTGAGTCTGGAGAAGGGTGTGTAGATAGCCTGGGTCACATTGAGATCCAAAAAGACGAGGTGTTGGGTGTCTTAAAAAATATTAAGGTAGATAAGTCCCCAGGGCCTGATGGGATCTACCCCAGAATACTGAAGGAGGCTGGAGAGGAAATTGCTGAGGCCTTGACAGAAATCTTTGGATCCTCACTGTCTTCAGGTGATGTCCCGGAGGACTGGAGAATAGCCAATGTTGTTCCTCTGTTTAAGAAGGGTAGCAAGGATAATCCAGGGAACTACAGGTCGGTGAGCCTTACTTCAGTGGTAGGGAAATTACTGGAGAGAATTCTTCGAGACAGGATCTACTCCCATTTGGAAGCAAATGGACGTATTAGTGAAAGGCAGCATGGTTTTGTGAAGGGGAGGTCGTGTCTCACTAACTTGATAGAGTTTTTCGAGGAGGTCACTAAGATGATTGATGCAGGTAGGGCAGTGGATGTTGTCCATATGGACTTTAGTAAGGCCTTTGACAAGGTCCCTCATGGTAGACTAGTACAAAAGGTGAAGTCACACGGGATCAGGGGTGAGCTGGCAAGGTGGATACAGAACTGGCTAGGTCATAGAAGGCAGAGAGTAGCAATGGAAGGATGCTTTTCTAATTGGAGGGCTGTGACCAGTGGTGTTCCACAGGGATCAGTGCTGGGACCTTTGCTGTTTGTAGTATATATAAATGATTTGGAGGAAAATGTAACTGGTCTGATTAGTAAGTTTGCAGACGACACAAAGGTTGGTGGAATTGCGGATAGCGATGAGGACTGTCAGAGGATACAGCAGGATTTAGATTGTTTGGAGACTTGGGCGGAGAGATGGCAGATGGAGTTTAATCCGGACAAATGTGAGGTAATGCATTTTGGAAAGTCTAATGCAGGTAGGGAATATACAGTGAATGGTAGAACCCTCAAGAGTATTGAAAGTCAAAGAGATGTAGGAGTACAGGTCCACAGGTCACTGAAAGGGGCAACACAGGTGGAGAAGGTAGTCAAGAAGGCATATGGCATGCTTGCCTTCATTGGCCGGGGCATTGAGTATAAGAATTGGCAAGTCATGTTGCAGCTGTATAGAACCTTAGTTAGGCCACACTTGGAGTATAGTGTTCAATTCTGGTCGCCACACTACCAGAAGGATGTGGAGGCTTTAGAGAGGGTGCAGAAGAGATTTACCAGAATGTTGCCTGGTATGGAGGGCATTAGCTATGAGGAGCGGTTGAATAAACTCGGTTTGTTCTCACTGGAACGAAGGAGGTTGAGGGGCGACCTGATAGAGGTCTACAAAATTATGAGGGGCATAGAC
This sequence comes from Scyliorhinus torazame, assembly GCF_047496885.1. NCBI lineage: Eukaryota > Metazoa > Chordata > Chondrichthyes > Carcharhiniformes > Scyliorhinidae > Scyliorhinus > Scyliorhinus torazame. The sequence continues at coordinate 102,805,020 of NC_092716.1, read as the reverse complement.
AGAGTGGATAGTCAGAGGCTTTTCCCCAGGGTAGAGGGGTCAATTACTAGGGGGCATAGGTTTAAGGTGAGAGGGGCAAGGTTTAGAGTAGATGTATGAGGCAAGTTTTTTACGCAGAGGGTAGTGGGTGCCTGGAACTCGCTACCGGAGGAGGTGTTGGAAGCAGGGACGATAGTGACATTTAAGGGGCATCTTGACAAATACATGAATAGGATGTGAATAGAGGGATACGGACCCAGGAAGTGCAGAAGATTGTAGTTTAGTCGGGCAGCATGGTTGGCATGGGCTTGGTGGGCCGAAGGGCCTGTTCCTGTGCTGTACATTTCTTTGTTCTTTGTTCTTTGATATTAAAGAGCTAAATATTGTGGTAATAATAAAGTTTGGTTTTAAAATACCAAATCCCTATTTCTTTCTGCATTTACTCCTGTAGCGGAGTATCCTTTCCGCAGTCTTACAAAATAAACTAAAGTATTGCGGTTTTGTTCCAGTACCTAGCTACTGTAGGAGTCTGGTCTGGGATCACATTAATAACAATCAACCAACGAAGGTGTTTAAGGGTACAAAGTCAAAAAAATACAAACAAATCCCCAAATACACAAACTAAAACCTAAACACTGTAACTAAACCCCCTAACAGATGACAATGTCGAGGATAAAAGGTTGCCATCTAAGTTAGAACTTCCCCACCTACCCCCGATAGTATATTACATTTTTTCTAAGTGCAGGAATGTCATTAAATCGCCCAGCCAGGCAGAAACACTGGGCGGGATGGGAGACCTCCAGCTAAGCAATATTCGCCTCCGGGTCACCAGTGAGGCAATGGCGACAACGTGATACGCTGGTGAGTCTGAGACCCCCAATATTTTTTTAAAATATAAATTTAGAGTAGGCAATTATTTTTCTTTTCCAATTAAGAGGTAATGTTGCGTGGCCAATCCACCTAACCAGCACATCTTTGGGTCGTAGGAGTGAAACCCACGCAGACATGGGGATAATGTGCAAACTCTCCACGGACAGTGACCCAGGGCCGAGATTCGAACCCGGGTCCTCAGTGCCGTAGTCCCAGTGCAAACCACTGCGCCACATGCCGCCCCTATGAAACCCCCAATATTGCTACCAATGGATGTAGCTCTAGAACCACCCAAAGAATTTCCAACATAGTGTTGAAGAATGAAACCCAGAAGCTGGCAAGTTTGGGCAAGGCATACATGTGTGTGGTTAGCCGGGAGAGAACGTCGATCACATCTATCTTCCACGTTTGGGAAAAACTCAATAATACTTGTCTTGGTCAAGTGTGTCCATTATAATACCTTGAATTGAATCAAACTCAACCGGGCAAAAGAGGATGTGGAGTTGACTCTGTGGAGGATCTCCCTCCAACCTCATCAGTAAGCACAGGACCCAGCTCCCTCTCCTATCTCGCCCTCGTCCCATCCAAAGCAGAGGATCCGATGAGAGAATATAGCCATGTAGATTCTAGAATTCTTACCTGCCCAAATGAAAGCAGAAATTGATTTGTTAACCTTAATAAAAAGGATGTGGGGATACATGAAACAAAAATAATAATCTGGAAAGTACATTCATTTTAATTGTTTGGATCCTACCCACAGGATCAGTGACAGAGTGAAGTTTTTCCATCTCTGTAAATCTGCTCTGACACTATTAATCAGGGTTGAATAGTTTAATTGATGAAGTGAGGCTCAATTATGGGCTACCCAGACCATCAAATAAGAGAAACTGGTATTGGAAAGGCGGAAAGGTAATGAGCTGATCTGAGTTTTTTTAACCGGGTGTGGGGCGGGGGGTCACCAGAAAACAGTCAACTCTTGCCGAGAGAAGGAGATAAATGTATTAAGTGTCTTCATCATGCTGCCTATGGGGGGAGTTGGGTCTGTAACGTACAGAAGTAGGTAATCCACATAAAGTAATACCTAATGCTCCACTCCATCACAATAAATATCCCTCCATTGACCAGAGGCCCTCAATGCTACAGAGAGAGGCTCTTTCAAGGCAAACAAAAGTGGGGGCAAAGGATAGCTCTGTTCTAGTGGTCCTACCCAAGGGGAAGTAATCTGAGTTTCGAGTGTTCGTGTGAACGCTGGCAGTAGGGGAATTATACAACAAATTTATGGCCAAATCCAAACCTCCCGAGAAACTCGAATGGATATTCCCATTCCACCCTGTCAAATGCTTTTTCAGTATTCAAAGATGTTATAGCCTCAGGCTTGGGTACTGGGGTGGGCGTGGGTGTGGGTGGGAAGAAGAGCAATGTTTAAAAGGAAATGTATAAACCAGCAGCTTAACGTCAGTGTGAAAAAGCGAGATGGGTCGATATGAACCGCAATCGGCTGGGTCCCTGTCCCTCTTAAGGAGCAAGGAAATAGAGGCTTGAGTGAGGGTCGGAGGAAATGAAATCCAGGACAGTGAGTCATTGAACATATCCAATATTAATGGTACAAGATGTTCCAGGAATGTTTTGTAAACTCAGGCCTTGCCAGGTTGCAGCAGCCAAATACATCCCGTCCGGGCGTAAGGGGGAACCCAACTAACAGCTCTTTCCCACCTCAACAGTTGGGATGTGCAGACCATCCAAAATGTCAGCCATGATCGATTTATCCGCAGTGGCCTCTGACTTTGACCTGGAAAGGGGCAGAAACAAGATTGCTGCCTTTATTGGGATTTCTAGGGATCTCAGGTGAGGCTGCTTGCCATTTGAGCTGATGAGCCAGAAGACGACTGGCCTTCACCCTGCGCTCATAACATGTACCCCTGGAGCGTTGTAACTGGTGCACAGTCTTGCCACTGGACACCAGCTTGAACTGGGTCTGTAATTATTTCCTGTTTGTCAGTAGCTCCGGAGTAGGATCAAGCAAGTATTGGTGGTCACCTCTAGGATGGAGTCCACCAACCTCGGCTGCCCCAACTTCACGCTGATTTAGCCCCTAATGACGGCCTCCCAAAGCATGGAGGGAGAGATTGAGTCTGACTTGTTTAGTTTAATATGACCTTCTATGGAGGTAGACAAACGTTCACAAAATTTATTGTCTGCCAGCAGGGTAGTGTCTAGTCTCCAGGGTGGGCGCTGGGCAGGGCCGGACTCAGGTCAACAAAATGTGGGGCATGGTCACTATAGAAGGAGAAATGAACTCTCTTATTAATTAAAACTGCCATACCCCTGGCCCTGCCATTAAAACTGGAGTGAAAAACCTGCCCGACCCAAGCCTTATATGACCTGGTTTGATCCTTGACATGCAAGATGGTTTTCCTGCAAGGAAACAACATCAAGTTTAGGTTCTTAAGATAGGCAGATGCCTCAAACGTTGCGCTGGGCCATTCAGACCCCGAACATTCCAGGTAAATAAATGAATTGGAGGTCTCCGACCACTTCTTAAACTGGAGTCAGCCATTCCCAAAGAGAGATACCAAACAAGGGTCACTGAAAGGTAAACTAAAGAAATACATGAAAGATTGCTACTGAGCCAAGTCAGATAACTCGACAAAGGGGAACCCACAGATAGTCAGCAAACTAACACTAAAATTCCCCTCGAACATTAGACAGTTACCCGCAGATCCGACCAAAGAACACACCCGCCAACTCAACAGACTGACCAAGACCTTGGATCCAGACGTTCAGAGCACCCTACGTGCTCTCATCCCATGTACTCCACGCGTTGGAGATCTCTACTGCCACCCTAAAATACACAAGGCCAACACATCAGGTCATCCTATCGTATCAGGCAATGGGACCCTGTGTGAAAACCTCTCTGGCTATATCAAGGGCATCTTTAAACCCATCGTACAAGGAAACCCTTCTGTCGTGATACGACGGACCTCTTACAGAAACTCAGCACCCATGGACTAGTTGAACCAGGATCATTCCTCATCACGATGGACGTCTTGGCACTCTACACCAGCATCCCCCATGACAACGGCATTGGCGCAACAGCCTCAGTACTCAACACCAACAACTGCCAAACTCCAGATGCAATTCTACAACTCATCCGCTTCATCCTGGATCATAACGACTTCACCTTCGACAACAAGTTCTTCATCCAGACACATGGAACAGCCATGGGGACAAAATTCGCACCGCAATACGCCAACATCTTCATGCACAAATTCAAACAAGGCCTCCTCACCGCACAGGATCTTCAACCGACGTTATATACCAGATACATCGATGACATTTTTTTTCCTTTGGACCCACGGCAAAGAATCACTAAAACGACGACACAATGACATCAATAAGTTCCGTTCCATCCCACCATCAGACTCACCATGGACTACTCTCCAGAATCGGCTGCATTCATGGACACACTCATCTCCATCAAGGACGGTCACCTCGGCACTTTGCTTTACTGCAAGCCCACGGATAACTTCACGATGCTCCACTTCTCCAGCTTCCACCCTAAACAAATTAAAGAAGTCATCCCCTTTGGACAAGCCCTCCGTATACACAGGATCTGCTCTGACAAGGAGAAAAATAACGGACATCTACCGAAGCTGAAAGACTCCCTCGTAAGAACAGGATATGACGCTCGACTCATCGATTGACAATTCCAATGCGCCACAGCAAAAAACCGCACCGACCTCCTCAGAAGACAAACACGGGACACAACCGTCATCCAGTACTTCCCCGGAGCGGAGAAACTACGACATCTTCTTTGCAGCCTTCAACACCTCATCGATGAAGACAAACATTTTGCCAAGCCCATCCCTACACCCCCACTACTTGCCTTCAAACAACCGTGCAACCTCAAACACACCATTGTTTGCAGCAAACTACCCAGCCTTCAGGAGAACAGCGACCACGACACCACACAACCCTGCCATGGTAACCTCTGCAAGACGTGCCAGATCATTGGCATGGGTACCACCATTTCACGCGCGAACACCACCCACCAGGAATGCGGTACATACTCGTGCGACTCGGCCAACGTTGTCTACCTCAACGCTGTAGGAAAGGATGTCCCAAGGCATGGTACATTAGCGAGACCATGCAAACGCTGCAACAACGGACGAATGGACATCGTGCGATAATCGCCAGGCAGGAATGTTCCCTTCCAGTCAGGGAACACTTTAGCAGTCAGTCAAGGGCATTCAGCCTCTGATCTTCGGGTAGGGGTTCTCCAAGGCGGCCTTCAGAAAGCACGGCAACGCAGAATCGCCAAGCAGAAACTGATAGTCAAATTCTGCACGTCTGAGTATGGCCTCAACTGGGAGCTTGGATTCATGTCTCATTACATTCACCCCCCGCCATCTGGCCTGGGCTTACGAAATCCTACCAACTGCATGGCTTGAGACAATTCACACCTCTTTAACCTGTGATTATCCCTCTCTTCAGTCGCACCATCTGGACCTGTAAAAACGTAATTACCTGCAAAGACTCGCATTCAAAGTATCACCTTGCATCATTGAACTTATCTATAAATTTGTTTATGGAACCCACCTCTTCATTCACCTGATGAAGGAGCAGCGCTCCGAAACTAGTGATTCGAAACAAACCTGTTGGACTTTAACCTTGTGCTGTAAGACTTCTTACTGTGCCCACCCCAGTCCAACGCCGGCATCTCCACATCATCATTTTAAAGGCCTGGATAATATTCACCTCAGACTTTCCGTTTCTATCAGAACGTTCTCCCTGCTTTCCGAGCAAATACTTATCTTTCAACCAATCTCATTAAAAAATATCTCATGGCATGATTGTGGGAGTTTGCTGCACACAAATTAGTTACTGTATTTCCTACATTACAGCAGTGGACACACTTCAAAGGCTCTCATTGCCTGTAAAACAGTTTGGGATGTCCTGAGGTCCTGAAAAGCATTATATAAATCAAGTCTTTCTTTACTGAAGTTATGCTCAATACATCAGAGCCCTAGGGCTGAATTTTTCCTGACAGGGCAGGAAACAGAGGTTGGGATTGTTTCCAGGTCCTGAACCCACCCCCAAGGGAGGGAACACTTACACATTGCGATTTTCCGGGTTTCCTCCCCCAAGTCCCAAAGGATGTGCTGTTAGGTAATTTGGACATTCAGAATTCTCCCTCAGTGTACCTGAACAGGCGCAGGAGTATGGCGAGGAGGGGGTTTTCACAGTAACTTCATTGCAGTGTTAATGTAAGCCTACTTGTGACAATAATAAAGATTATTAATAAAGATTATTATTTCAGGGAACGCATACTTAATTGATACGTATACAGGTTTGCCATCCAATCAAGGCCAGCAAGTGGACTCTTGAAGATTGAGGGCCAATCAGTGGCCTTCCAATTTGAAAGAGACATCAGCCTGTAATGAAGAAAGTGTGTGCTTCAAGGTGGAGATGCCCCCTCTCCATTTAAAAAAAAATTGAAGTATTTTTGAAGCCATAAGTGGGCATCGCGGGTTTTCAAGCTTGCTTGGAACTCTGGCAACACCCCCCAGTCATTCTGCCAGAAGTCACGCCTCAAGGTAGTTAAATTGCCCCCGCTGCCAAATTCCAGTCAGTCTCCTTAATAGGTCACAATTGGATCTTAATGAGCTGTGTTGGCTACCTGCTGCATGCAGGCAGTTAGGCATGTTGTCCCATAATCCCTGAGACAGGGTGGAACTGGGGAACTAGCACTTGGCCTGCCACCTCCAATCTATGTATTCAAATAAAATTTCAAATCAATGGATATTATGTTATCCAGTTCATGAACTCAAAAGAAAATCCTTCGTCTCACCACAAGAAATATGGTAAACAAAATATATGAAGTAAACCCAAAACATTATTTAGAGGTACCCTTCACAAATGTATTTATGCAAGCATTAAGAAGGTACAAACACAGAAAATTCTTTGGAAACTTCCTTGCAGAATTTGAAATAATGTATTTCTCAGCAGGAGGAGCTCTATATCCTCAATGAATGCAAAATATTGTCATTATGGAATTACGTCAAGTGAATGTTTACGCAATCACATCCGACTGGCATGTTTCTGGGCAAGAGACAACCAAACTGAGAAAAATCTGTAACGTTTATGTGCAGATGTCCCTCTTGGTCTAAAAATGATTTTCTGTCAGCCAATTCTTAACAGTCCATCTGGTTTGATTTACAGAGTGTATCCAATATTTACAAATCAACCCTAGGCAACAAATGAACTATGGTCAGACATTTAACTGCAATGGTCTGATAGAACCATTCTGATAGGGCAGCACGGTAGCATTGTGGATAGCACAATTGCTTCACAGCTCCAGGGTCCCAGGTTCGATTCCGGCTTGGGTCACTGTCTGTGCGGAGTCTGCACATCCTCCCCGTGTGTGCGTGGGTTTCCTCCGGGTGCTCCGGTTTCCTCCCACAGTCCAAAGATGTGCAGGTTAGGTGGATTGGCCATGATAAATTGCCCTTAGTGTTCAAAATTGCCCTTGGTGCTGGGTGGGGTTACTGGGTTATGGGGATAGGGTGGAAGTGTGGGCTTGGGTAGGGTGCTCTTTCCAAGAGCCGGTGTAGACTCGATGGGCTGAATGGCCTCCTTCTGCACTGTAAATGCTATGATTCTATGATTCTATGAGAACCAGCCCTAATAAACTACTATGAGCCTGTCAACATAATTAATGAACTGCAAAGGCTCTATGTGAATTTGATTGGTTCATTTTGAAGAACTGGTTAGTCACTTAGAAAAACATGGAGTGATTGACTGTCAGTATTGTTGGTTTGTCATTCCTTATTTACAATTTTATTCACTCATTTTCTTGAATACCTAATTGGTAGCTCAACAGATAAGCAGTTATTTTTCCTTTGCTCCAACAATGAAAAGTGGCTTTCGTCTAGGAACTTTGGTTTAGGCCTTTAAACCCCAAACCGGCATCAAAAGAGCCAAAATTTCCCCAAACCACGCCTCCCTCCCTTGTCCTTCTGCTTCCCCCTCCCCCACCCACCCCAATCAACTGCAGTGTCAGTCAGGAAAACAGCAAAAGCGAGGCGGGGGATATCTGAGCCTTGGAGCAAGGAAGCCCACCTGGCGACACGGAACTATCCCAGAGAATTTCCAGTGCAGACTCAGGTTTTGATGGAAAAAATGAAGTTCATCACCACCGAGCTCCAGAAGCACAGGGAGGCAATGAAGGAGGACCTCTTGGTTACCATTGGGTTGACAGTAGAGACTGTGATGTCCCCCATAAAGGAGACAATTGGCAAAGTGGAGCGGAGGTTGGAGGCCCAGGAGGAAATGGGGAGGAATCAGACGAGGTTAAAAACGGGAACCCGATCATTGAGAGGGAGATGCTCCACAAGTGAGCAGGCTGGTGTACAAAGATACAGAGACGGGGGAGGCCGACAGGAGGTGGGGTGGGGTGGGATGGGGGGGCGTTGGGGGAAGAGCAGCAGTTATGGGGAAACAAAGAGTGATAGGGAAGGGAATGGAGGGAACAGGGAAGGTGGAGAAGACAAGGGATGGGGGGGGGGGGGGGGGGGACAAGGACAAAGCAGGGAGTAGGCAGGGGAGGGAATAGAATGCTGGTTACAACAGGTCGCATGTGGAGATGGTGGAGAATAGGAAGAAGACAGCAGCCATCTTAAATTGCCCGAGAGCAAGCAAGGGCAGGCCGAGGCAAATAGGGTGAGGCCCACAAGGTGAGTACGACTGACGCCCCCACGGATGAGTGGATTCTTCCCGGTAGTGGGAGGACAAGTGCGAGCGATGTCAGGGGGGCCCGGCCAACCACACCCACATGTTCTGGTCCTACCCCAGACTCAATGGGTTCTGGACAGCCTTCTTCGAGGCCATGTCCAGGGTGATGGCAGTTAAGATGAAGCCATGCCAATTTGTGGCGATCTTCACGCTGTAGAGCATCCAGAACTCTTCACAGGGAGAGGGATGGATGATGCCCTTGTCTTCGTCTCTGATTGCTCGGCGGAGACGTCTGCTAGGGGGAAGTCAGCAGTGCCACATTAAGCCTTGGACTGGCTCTCCGACTTGGCTGAATTTTTGAAGCCAGAAAAAATAAAATACATAATCAGGGGATCCGAAGAGAGATTCTACTACAAGTGGAAAAGATTTACCAGTCTCTTCGAAGACCTGTTTGTAAAAAGCGACTGGGGGAGAGAGGAAACACGCACAAGGAGAAAAGGGGAAATAAGCCCTACACTTGGAGGGGTACAAGATTTGTCCCATGCATGAAGAACCAGGGAAACAAATCATCTTCCTCGTCCTCTGCATTCGGTAATCGGAGTTTTGATATGACTCTCTCTGTCACTGTAAATAATGTTCTCTTTTCCTCAGCAATTATGATACGCACTAATGTAAATAATGAAATTATATTACTGGGACTATTATCATAGATGCGGTGGTAACTTGTGACACTTGTGTTGTTGTTTTTATATTGTTGTGCAAAGTTTTGATATCAAGTGCCAAAATTACAATAAAATTATTTTTTTAAAACAATGTGTAATGCCCTGAAAAACAACACCCCTGAGCTATATATTCATGCAGTGACGCTACTGATGCTCTCTGGACAAAATACTTTTAATTGTATTGGTGCTAGAAGATTTATCATGGTGTTGCTCCAAGGTAATCAATAGCGAAGCCATGGAGGGCAACAGCCAGGATTGAAATACACCCGGAGCATTTTGGTGCAAAATGTTGCATAGGGCAGGAAGCAGAGCACTTGAATTGTGAGGGAGCTGGAGGAAGATACTAGGTGCTAATTGCATAATTTAGGCTGAATTTGATGCCAACACTGTGCAAATGCAGTATGCTTTATGTCATTGCAAAATAGCCCCCCCCCCCCCCCCCCCCCCCCCGGATCGCGCGCGCCCAATTGGTGGGCCCCAATCGGAACCCTGGCCATCGTGGAGGCCCCCGTCCCCCACCAGGGTAGCAGTCCGCAGCCGCCACTCCGAGTGCCCGCAGGATGGAACCACAGCGGCAGGAACTCGGCCAGCTGTCGGCTAAAAATCGCTGCAGGGGCCTCTTTCAATGGCTCCCGACCGGCGCCACGTCGACCATGCACATGCGACTGATGCCGATTCTACGGTCCACGGATTCTGCGCCCCCCGCGCCGAGCGCGATTTCGGCACGGAGGCTCGGAGAATCCCGCCCCATATACTGGAAAACTGGATTGGCAACAGAGCAATAAGATCAAGTTCTTCCAGGTCAGAATCAGCCCTGCGATTCAGGGAGTGATAAGCAAATAAAATGTGCCCTTGATTTAGGGGATTAAGTGAACAATTCCCAGTTGCTGCTTCTCCGAGGGGCTGATTGATAACAATGTGGCTTACAGTTGTTAAATCAATCAAATCAATATGCTCTTCAAGTAATATGATCTTTTTTTTTTTTAAATTTATTCTCCTCCTTTTTCATGTTTTCTCCCACATTTACACCCATCAACAATACCAATAATCAACAAGATATGTCAATCCCCATATTAACAACAATCCCATCCGCCCACCAGCCCCCAAACCTCAGCCCACATGTTTACATAAACAAATGACAAAAAGGAATCAGGGATTACCCATAGTCACCCTTAATCTACAAAGTAATATGATCTTAAAGAGTCAAATAATCACACTTAATCCAAACTGGCATTATTACAGTGTTCAATTTCTATCTTAAGCTTGGCAGGCTGAGCACAGCGGAGTGACCTAATTGGTTTTCTGTGCGTGCGCGGGTCAGTTAGCATGCACAGACAGGTATCAGTGGCCATCTTGCATTGGCAGGAGTCGCAGTCTATAATTTAAGGATAAGTATATACAGGTGGGGGATACTCACTGGATAATTATTTGCACAGATATAAATGAGACACTTATGCCCCTTTAAGGGGCTGATCATTTATTTATTTAGTTTATTCGTTCATTTGTTTAACTGTTGTACTCAAAAGAGCATAAAGAAACACTTTGGGGTGGAGTGCATCATCAGCCCCCAAAATGTAAGGTTCCTTGAAAGTTTTGATTTTTGTGACAGTGCCCCTGAAAGGGGGTCAGTTAGTTAATTAGTTCATTTGTTCCATTGTTGTTCTCATGTATAAAGGAAATAATTTTGTTTTTTGTTACTGTCCTTTTAAATGGCGGTTTATTCATTCATTCGGTTAATTTTTGACTTTCGGTGACGGGGATGTGCTGCATAGTCCCACATCAGGTGGCTCTCCTCCAGGAAAGTGAGCGAGCGAGTCGGTGGACCCACGAGGCGAGTCATCCCCGGCCACTGCTGAGAGAGGGAGACCGGGTAGGCTCCACCCCACCCGACGTGGAGATGGTCGGAAGACATTCCTCACTAAGGACATGACAGCAATGAAAGGAGAGATTAAGGTGGAGATCCAATTGGTGGTCAGGATGGCGGTGGCATATGCGGGGATAGTTATCTCCCACTGTTTGGAGATTCGGTTTAGAACGGGACGAGAGCAGAGGCCGGGGCGGAGGCTCGATTCGGGGTTATTGGTGGATGGAGATTTTTGTGACATTCTGGGCGTGCCCCATACTTGTAGGGCTCTGGATAGCCTTCTTTGAGGCAATGTCCAACATTGTGGGGATGAGGGTGGAGCCATGCACAAGAGTGGCAGTCTTTGGGGGATTGGACCAGCCAGAACCTCATATGGGGAAGAGGGCTGACTTTGCTTCCCTAATCGCCCGCCAGAGAATCCTGCTCGGCTGGCAGCACCACCCACAGCTGCAGACTGGCTGGCAGACCTATCGGAATTTCTCCATCTGGAGAAGATTATGTACACCATCCGAGGGTCTGAAGATGCCTTCCACAAAGAGTGGGGACCATTCACCAACCAGGTCCAAGACCTGTTCGAAGTCAACAATTGATAGAGGTGGGGGGGGAGGCACACCAGGACCACAGAAATCAAACAGGAACGAGAGGGGGTTGGGGGAAACACCAAGGGGAGACCAGAGAAAGACCAGGACCAGAGGGCCCAACACAAGGCCACATGAAAAAGAACCAACAAAAGACAAGCACAGAACAGGAGGGGAAGAGCAGAAAAGAAGGGAAGGGAGACCAAGCGACTGGGAGAGGGAGGGAGAAGGAGGGCACCACCCACGGTGAAATAAAGGGCCTAGGATAACACCCGGAAACAGCAGAAGGGAAGGGCGGGAGTGGTGGGAGGAGAGGCCGAAAAGGAACAACATGTAAACTGTAACCGTCTCATCTATCTTTATGTACAGTGTAAAAATGTAAACTTTAATAAAAATATATATATTTTAAATTATTTTAAGTTTGCTCAAAAGATAAGAGGGTCATTTATCAACACTGGTGGTGGGTGTTTAGTTACGATCTATACATTTGTAATGCCTACCTTGTGAATAAATATAAAACTTAGATAAAGATTAACTTCTGGTCCCTGTTTCCCTCTTTCACCATCTGGCAAGAAGTTTAACACTAGGCCGGAGCTGAAGCAGAGATGGATACTGTAAACTGAGGGAACATTTAAAAACCGGATGTGGAGATGCCGGCGTTGGACTGGGGTGAGCACAGTACGAAGTCTTACAACACCAGGTTAAAGTCCAACAGGTTTGTTTCGATGTCACTAGCTTTCAGAGGGCTGCTCCTTCCTCAGGTGAATGAAGAGGTCTGTTCCAGAAACACATATATAGACAAATTCAAAAATGCCAAACAATGCTTGGAATGCGAGCATTAGCAGGTGATTAAATCTTTACAGATCCAGAGATGGGGTAACCCCAGGTTAAAGAGGTGTGAATTGTACCAAGCCAGGACAGTTGGTGGGGATTTCGCAGGCCCGATGGTGGGGGATGAATGTAATGCGACATGAATCCCAGGTCCCGGTTGAGGCCGCACTCATGTGTGCGGAACTTGGCTATAAGTTTCTGCTCGGCGATTCTGCGTTGTCGCGCGTCCTGAAGGCCGCCTTGGAGAACGCTTACCCGGAGATCAGAGGCTGAATGTCCTTGACTGCTGAAGTGTTCCCCGACTGGAAGGCAGTCCTTAAAAACCGGAGGCAGACAAGAGATATTTGTAAAACTGAGAAGTGGATGAGAATGAAGCAAATGTTGAGTAGGAGGCAAGACTGTAGAATGTCTTGGAGTAAAGTTTGAGAATTAAAATGGTTGGTGGGATGCATATTTGGATGGCAGATAAATCTGTTCTTCATAACAAAAGAAACAATTAACGTGCTAAATCCTTGGGTATAGATGACTATGATGCCCCAGACCTTGTGGTCTGCATCAGTAAGGTTACCTCCAATGCTTCTCTGATCTAATCTGCCCATTTAACACTTTACACTGGAGCTGGAGGCTTTGCACCTTCCGATGCTCAATCCCGCTCACTGCAGGACAATGTTGATTCTTTTTTGCTTTGCCTGGACTCATTCCAGAAGGTGAGTTAGGAGAAGGGGTGCAGGCTGTCATGATCACTGTCTGCAGGGAAGGGCACAATCTGGGTGGTGGACAGAGAAGAACATTGCTCGGAGAGAGGTGAAATTTGCTGGGAGAGGTGGGAGTGAACTTTTCCAGGAGGCAGGTGAACACTGCTATAGGTTCTGGAGTGCTTTGACATGACAGTTGATTTACTTAAACGTTCCATTGGTCCATTGGTTTTATAACTACTATGAAAATGTAAATCCATGTAAAAATCAGGGTATGTACAGCACAAATAGCCCAAGTCTCTGTGGTTCTGGCATCTGATCCCACTATCATTGGAATCATGGAGCAGTCCTGGCAGGGTAAAGCTGGCAACAGGAACTTCCGGGGTAAGTACCACAGATGTGCGTACAAGAATTTCTCACGGTCCCAACACAAAGACATCAGCCTCTCCATAAACTGGAAGATTTGGGTCATATTTTTCTGTCAAAGTTACCTCCGATAGATCATCAAAATCAATTCCAGTTTGTCTACTCATTAGTAGCCTTAAGAATGCTGTTCCTCTGCTTCTGCATCGAGACCTTTTCCATCATCAGACACGATTGGGCTTTACCCCTCTAATGTGGGGGTCCAGGCCCAACCATCTTCATCAATTACTTTCCTTCCATCATTAGGTCAGAAGCGGAGATATTCACCGTGCAATGTTCAGCATCATTTGCGACTCCTCAGATATTGAAGCAGACTCCTCAGATACTGAAGCAGTCCATGTCCAAATGCAGCAAGACCTGAACAGCCGGGTTTGAGCTGATAAGTGGCAAGTAACATCGCGCCACACAAGTGCCAGGCAATGACCATCTCCAACATGAGAGAATCTAACCATCATCCCATTCAATGTTAGTACCATCGCTGAATCCCACACTATCAATATATTGGGGGTTTACCATTGACCAGGAGCTGAACTGGACCAGCCTATAAATACTGTGGTCAGGTGCTGCGAATCCTTCAGTGAGTAACTCGTCTCCTGACTCCCCAAAGCCTGCCCACCATCTACAAGGCACAAATTAGGAGTGTGATGGAATACTCTCCACTTGCCTGGATAAGTGTAGCTCCAATAACACTCAAGAAACTGGACACAGTCCAAGGCAAAGCAGCCCGCTTGATTGGCACCCCTTCCACAAACATTCACTCCCTCCACCACCGATGAATAGTGGATGAACTGCAGGAACTCACCAAGACTCCTTACGCAGCACCTTCCAAATCCACGACCGCTACCACCTAGAAGATCAAGGGTAGCAGGTACATGGGAACAACATGACCTTCAAATTCCCCTTCAAGTCACTCACCGTCATCACTTTAAAATACATCACCATTCCTTCACTGTCGCTGGATCAAAATACTGGAACATCCTCCCTAACAACACAATGGGTGTACTTGCTGCAGTAGGATTGCAATAATTCAAGAAGGTGACTCACCACCATCTTCTCAAAGGCAATTAGAGATGGGCAATAAATGCTGGCCTCGCCAGAAATAACCACATCCCATAAATTAACTTTTAAAACTTAAGACTCGTACAGAAGTAGACCTGTTGGGAAATATAAGTATGGACACCAAGATAGCAAAATAGAAACATAGAAAATAGGAGAAGGAATAAGCATGTAGTTTCTGGTTGGCTACTATCAGGAAAGTCTCATCTTTCACATCAGCTAAACAATCCTCCTCTACAGAGAGATTCCCCTGGAAAAGGTACTGTGCTATCTTTCCAGTGGATTTAGATAAAAACAAAATTGTTGCTCTCCCCTCCACTGTCCAATGTTCAGTAATAGGCTGTGTGAAGGCTGCCAGCTGTTCTCAAACAAGACAATCTAAGTAAAGCAGAAAAAGAATGTTTTGGCAAATATAGTTTAGCAAGGATTGTCTCTTAAGATTCTGCCTGAAAGTTTATCAGTTGACATTAGTTGCAAGTAAACCATTTTGTTACATTATCTTGTCACTCCATCATTTGCTTAAGATCGTTTCATTTTCTTAAACCAACACAGAAACTGTGGCACAGGGAACGCCCTGGCAAGGATCAGCATTGCGGATTCCTAGTCCATATTGCACACTCACCAACTCAGATTATACTGCATTCTTGGCACAGTGACACAAGAATTTCAGGGCCAAGACCTGGATAGACAGACAGACAGAGCAGCAGTATTGTTGCTCTGGATTAATTTTACAATGAGTATATCGCAAATGTTATCTGACAGCGAGGGCCATCACACATCGACTGAACATAACACCCTGGCCTTTGATTTTGGCATCACAACTGCTGAGGGAAAAAATCCTTCCAAATGACAAGGAACCTTTATGATTAGAAAGAACATGATATTTATATTATAAAAAGGAATGTGTGGGAGAGTTCAATAAAGACCTAGAAACAAAGGACAACAAACAGCTTGAGCTTCACTGCTGAATGTTTGCCGTTTCATCTCAGCCCAGTGAGATTATTTTCTCAGATTCAGTGACACATATCCATCATTGTTTGTAATAATGTTAATGTTCCTGTTAAAGACAGGACCATTTTTAACCTTACCATGCAGTGAAAATTAAAATGTAGCCCACCGTTCTCATTCTCAGGCCAGGGAGTTGAATAGCTCAGAAAATCTCATCTAAAACATTTCTGCTTTAGGTCTTGTTCTAAAAGTGTTCTACAGTTCATTTTCCTTCATTGGGGAGGCAACTCGACCCAAGGCATCTGTCATGTTGCATCAGTGCGATAGCTGTAGCTATAGACGCGACACTGGAAATTATAGAACAAAAGGCAGCTATTTGATCCATTTAGCCTGAGCTGGCACTAGCACTCAGTGTAAATATTCAAACTAATGTCACTCCCTTTACAACCTTGACTTAGACATGAGTTGAATGTAAGAAAAGAGGAGAGAACAGCCATCCTTGACGGGTGGCATGGTAGCACAGTGGTTAGCACTGTTGCTTCACAGCTCCAGGGTCCCAGGTTCAATTCCCGGCTTGGATATTGTCTGTGCGGAGTCTGCACATTCTCCTCGTGTCTGTGTGGGTTTCCTCTGGGTGCTCCGGTTTCCTCCCACAGGTTAGGTGGATTGGCCATGCTAAATTGCCCTTAGTGTCCAAAAAGGTGAGATGGGGTTACTGGGTTACGGGGATAGGGTGGAGGTGTGGGCTTAAGTAGGGTGCTCTTTACAAGAGTTTGCAGACTGAATGGGCTGAATGGCCTCCTTCTGCACTATAAATTCTATGATTCTACATCAAGGCAGCAATTCACTGAATTTAACAGCAAGATACCCTAGCAGAATGGAAATTAAGGGTCTGGATTTTGGCAACAGAGTGGGGTAGCTCAAGTCAGGAAATTTCCAGACTCACTGGATCTGCCTTAGCAAAACACACCCTGAAATGTATTTTGTTTGCTGTAAGCGAAAATAGGTGTGGGACAGAGTTAGGTCTGCTGAACCTGGGAGCAGAGCATAGATAGCCATTCGAGAAGAGGTATGCCAAGGGGTTGGTTAGAAAGCCTAGCTCGGTTCTCTGGAACTTCACTACAGTTGTTTTAGATTTTAAGCCCTCACCTTCCCACCCACCCCTTCACTCCACCCCCCCCCCCCACACCCTGCCCACCTCCTTGGCCCCCATACCCTCCATGTCAACTTAATGCCAACTCATGCAACCACCTACCCTCATTGGCCTTTATATACTCTATGTCAACTTATGCCTTCACCCATCCGCCATAGCTCCTCATGGGATCCATGCTCACTTCACAGTCACTCACCCAGTGTATACCATGGGAAGACCTCAGCCTGACCACATGCAGATGAAAAAAATAAACTAACAATCTAATACAGCTCTCATTCAATAGTGAAAAAAAGTTCCACTCATAAAGCCCATTCACAGCTTTTAAATCTTATGTGGTTAATCTCTTATAAAACAAAAATGTCTATTCAAACCCCCACAAAGACAACTAATCCTTTAATATCAAACTGCAAACTCAGAACCCCTGCTAAGATAATTGTAGTTTTTGAAACTCAGCCAAGCATTCGTGATACATAATGATTGTCTTTGGGAAATATGTGAAAGACCTCGATTGAAACTACATGACCAGATGCTACTTTTATTTCTAACTTATGCCTGTCAATGAATGCAGTTCAACAGAGGTTTTTCTTTGAACCCTCAGTGACAGCTGTAGCTGTTTTTTAATTAAGTTTAAAGAGCATGGGATTTAAAAAACTTCAGATCATGACAGTTGTACTGACTATTCTTCAAGAGCATTTACATCTGATCCATCAATTCATGACTCCCACACTATGGATTAAGGACCCTGCAATCGGTAAAACGGGATCTGTTTGAATTCAACACAGATTTCAAATGGCCCTGCTGTGTTTAGGTTATTCTCCTGTGTGGCAGTCAGGTCCAGCTTCCTTTTCACTACCAGCAAATATTTGAACTTTTGGAACTGGGGGCTGGACTTCGGCATTCAGGTCTCACCCATCATTTTTAAAGGTTCACAGAGTAAATAAGACTCCACGAAAATCCAGCCCAAAGAGGTTTATAAGAAAAACCTTCAAAAAGCTGGAGTCATAACTGATGCAAAGGAATATGGTTTTGAGAGCCCCAGAGTTTATTACAGTAGCTCCTCATGGAAGTGTCTTCGGCCTAACTATTTTCATTGCTTTGTTAATGAGCCCACCCCCACCACAAGGTCAAGTGTGGACTATTCTCTGGTGATGCTAAACATTTCGGCTTCAATCACAACTCCACTGGTGGGTGATTGGAGAGTTTTCAGCTTCAGTCACAACTGCACTGAAAATAGAGCAGCCCATGCTGGCCTTCAACAAGGCCTACCTAATGTGCAGACATACACTGACAGGTGACAGCGACCATATGTGCCACAGAATAGCAAGACCAGAATTTAATACCAATCCTTAGTTACCACCCTGTGAATGTGCTTGGTCACTTTACAGAACAATTAAGAATCAACTACACTGGTGAGGGATTGGAGCCACACATAGGCCAGACCGGAAGGACAACACTTTTCTTCCCAAGAAGACATTAGTGAGCCAGATGGGTTTTGCGACAGTCCAACAGTTTTAATCACTCTTTGTTGTTAAACTGTTACCAGCCCTTCATTTCCAGATCTTTCTAAAAAAAAATTCAACAGTGATGATAGGATATGAACTCATTAACTCACTTTCTTCAATTGTTAGTCAAGGATTCTAGATTACTGGTCCAGTAACAGAAATACTGCCCTGTCGCATTACAGGATTATGAAAGGGCCCATCACAGCTGAGCACATTAGGGCCCATACCAGACATTCATACATACACATATCAGGAACACTGACAGCAATGAGGAGAAGCAGACTGACAGCAATGAGGAGAAGCAGTACATGCTTCCCCCCCCCCCCGACTATGTCCTTAATTCACAGGCCTCAAGCCAATATCGGCATCCCTATCGCACCTCTTTGGAGCAGTGAAATCAGTACAGACCTTCAATTTCCCTACTTGTGCACATGTTGGGGGGTTGGGGGGTGGGGGGATGGTGGCAGAGAGACAGTTGACACCCAGTTCACCAGTACAGAGCAGCTGCATTAATAGAAACTAGGGCAAGATTAAAGCAAGCATTCTTGAAACCACCAGAGGGACTGATGTGGAATTGCATTAATTAGGATGCATAGAGATTATAATTAAGAAGTAGGCAAGCACATCAGATACTGAAAGGGCATGAAAGTACCGGTGACTTTCAATAAGGTGACCCATCGAAGGGTCTTTGAGACATTTATTTTTAATCAAATCTTAAGTGACTCACCATTGACATCTGCTCCCGCAGCAGAGGCTTCTCCTCTGTCATTCGCAACTCCTGCAGTCCAGCCATTTCCAATCTGTGCCAGTCAAATCCTGTAACACCCACAACACAGAGCAATGTTACCAGACAACAACTGGGACTCTTACTGATCATTTCAGCAAAGCATCTTTCTTTTTTGAAATATAACACTGAATTTAGATCTCTGGAGACTGACCCTTTAATATGTGATGCTTGCCCATGCTTCCCACCTATGTGTGCGCTGCAGAACCCTGCTGTTTCCTCAAGGAGAAAGGGGAATGCTACTGAATGTTTCCTCCACGGTTCCAACTCCAGAGTGGTTGCCCCAGTTAACCGGTAGGTGGAATCTGCAGTGTTAGTGACAGGGCAGCTTGAATGATACACTGTCCATTTCTTAAAGGGAAAATCATCCTGATATGCAATGACTCCATTTAAAGGGGAGGTCAACTGAATCTCAGTCTGCTCCATTTAAAGGGGAAATCCACTGATATGCCATCTATTCAATTTAAAAGGAAACTCAAGTAACATGCAGCACTAGTTTCCAAAACTGGGGTGTGCAAGGTTCACCACCCCCCCCACCCCCCCCCGCCCCCCTCAGAGTATTGCTGAACTCCATCGACAGTCAAGATTTCTGTGTTTGCATTGTTACTCCAACATCAGCATGATGTTTCTGTTACAATACGAACGTACATTAGTGGACAGGGATTTTAGGTTAAAGTGCATCCAAGAGGACAACATATTTGCAGTTCCTACAGTATGAAAAACATTGATTTTTAATCTGTGTCATTTAAAAAGGGAAAGTATACAGACATAAAAATTGTTCCATTTAGAGTCCCTAAAATTTGCTGCATTTAAAGGAAGCATGATATCGAAATAAGCTATTCTTTAAACTGGAACCAAAATTACTTTCAGTCGCCTCTATTTAAATGGAAAAAGTGTTTTTTTCTCTTCCAATTGAGGGGCAATTTTGCGTGGCCAATCCACCTACCCTACATATCTTTGGGTCGTAGGGGTTGTGGTGATGTGCATCACTGTAAATACACAAGGGGTTAATGTAAATACATGTAGGCTAGCTAGACACTAGAGGGAGCACCAAAGACATCTCACACACACACACTCAACCAATAGATCAGTTAGATAGGACACGGCCAATGGACATTCACAATCCACACAGAGGTAACACGACCACAGGAGGGCATTACACCAACCCATATATAAAGGACACTACACACATGATCTGCCTCTTTCCAGTGGAGACAGTCAGTGAGTACAGACACAGGGTTGATTCAATATCACTCCCACCACGTGGATTGCAGCAACTGGTTAGTCAGTCTGGGTAGCTATAGTAGGATTAGCAGTAGTGTCGAACCCGAGTAATAGAAGTGTAAATAGTTTAATAAACGTGTTGAAGTTATCTCCACGTCTGAACCTTCCTTTGTCAAGTGCACCACAAGGAAGCCGCTTATGCTACACCTAGAGCATAACAAATCAGGGGTGAGACCCACACGGACACTGAGAGAATGCGCAAACTCCACACGAACAGTGACCCTGGGTCGGAATCAAACCCAGATCTTCAGCGCCATGAGGCAGCAGTGCTAACCACTATGCAACAGTGTTGCCCAGAAAAACGGAGTTAACATTTGAGTCCAATATGACTTCTCAGAAAACTCTTCCAGTTCCGAAGAAACGTTAGCTCTGTTTCTCTCTCCACAGATGCTGCCAGGCATGCTAGGTTTTCCCAGCATTTTCGAAATTAAGAGAGGGTCTTTCATGAATTCAGGAAATTCCAAACTTTTCACAGTTAAAGAAGTATTTTTGAAAGGTAGGCCCTGCTGTTACATTGTAGTCGAATTGTGCATAGTGTAATGAATGCAAGCATTTCAAATATGTTGGGGGCGATTCAATGAAAATGTTTCAAACTGTGGCATCGAGCGGGAACTGCCACAAGCTTCCCAGTGCTCAGCCCGGTGAGGCCAGCACCGCAATCCAGCAATTGGTCCACTTAAGGAGGTCCCATGGGTTTCATGCCACAAATAATGGCTCGCCAGCCAATACGCCAGGACCGTGCTCGCCAGCACCTCCCCCCCCTTCGCTAACAAGATAGAGCAGCACTTAAACTGCTCTTGCACAGCCAACCCCACTCAGCTCTCAGCCAAGACGACTGGCCCCACGATTTGGGGGATGCAGACCTGGGGAGGTTCCTAGAGGCAGTCAAGACCAGAAGGGATGTCCTGTTCCTCCTAGGTCCCAGAGGGTCAGCCAGAGAGCAGTCAGTGCTGCCTGGAGGATGTGGCAAAAGACCATAAGACATAGGAGCAGAATTATACCACTCAGCCCATCGAGTCTGTTCCGCCATTCAATTATGGATGATTATTTCTCATCACCATTCTCCTGCCTTCCCCCAATAACCCCATATCCCCTTATTAATCAAGAACCTATCTATCTCTGTCTTAAAGACACTCAGTGATTTGGCCTCCACAGCCTTCTGTGGCAAAGAGTTCCACAGATTCACCACCCTCTGGCTGAACAAATTCCTCCTCATCTGTTTTAAAGAATCGTCCCTTTAATCTGAGGTTGTGTCCTCTGGTTCTAGTTATTCCTACAAGGGGAAACATCCTCGCCATGTTCACTCTATCCAGGCCTCACCCAGACTCTTTTTTTAAATTTAGAGTACCCAATTCATTTTTTCCAATTAAGGGGCAATTTAGCGAGGCCAATCCACCTAGCCTGCACATCTTTGGGTTGTGGGGGCGAAACCCACGCAAGCACGGGGAGAATGTGCAAACTCCACATGGCCATGCATCCCACGGCGTCGCAGTATCCTGTAAGTTCCACTAAGATCCCCCCTCATCCTTCTAAACTCAGCGGCCGTCAGCTCAGGCAGCGTGACAGGAGGACTGGCACCTAGTGCCACAAGGTCAACGACTTACACTTGTCCGCATGGGTGAGTTGGCACCGGACCACTTCACCCCCGTCTCACAGGAATGCACATGGCACCGCCCCTGACTAGTACCGTGCCCTGGTCCACCCATACCACCCCCTCCCCAAAACCTCCCCCCCATACGAACCATTCTCCCCACCCCAGGCTCGCTCCCCACAGCCCCGCAGTGCACCATGTGTGCGGCTAACAATGCCCTCGCTGTGTCCCCACAGGAGAAGTTGTCCCACAACCATTGGGAGATGGTCCAGACAGGTGGCAGGGTGCCGGACAACAGAATCCTCCCACTGTCAAGGAACGGGCCCTGGAGGTTATGGGGATGGCTGAGGAGAGAGCGGTCACCAACGTGGAGTACAGCGCAAGGCACAGAGGTGAAGATCCACTGGGCCCCACCCAGATGGACAGTCAAATGTGAGTTGTTAATGTCATGCAGACTGATCCATCCCTCCCACTAACCACATGTCCATTCTCCTGCGGGACCTCCAGCCGATGGCACCCACCTAGTTCCCATGGGAACACCTTGGAGGTGAACTCAAAAATGCCACCATCAATGCGTCACAGCGATTATCCCCACCTTCCACCAATGCAGAGACATGCATGTCAATGGGCAACAGTAGTGGCAAGGCTTCTGTGGCACAATCTGGTGAGCACCACAGGTGGAGGTAGGAATGTCCTGGCAAGACAGCAGTCGGAGATCTGCTGGATATCAGGACCCAGCTGGGTCCCACTAAGATGCTGAGTCTCTGGACCATGATCCAGGAGTTGGCATGGGGATCTGAACGCGGTTGCCCCCCGCCAGCTCCGGAACACCCCCCCCCCGGTTGTTCCCACCCCTCACTCCTTGAGCACAGGGGCAGCAAACACAGTGCCCCCGGGCTCTTTGCCTGTGAGCGTAGATGGCTACTCACCTCCTCGGGTCCCCGCAGCAGCTCTTCTGCCAGGTTCACATTTTTAGGAGTACGAAACAGCTCCCATGTGACCACTTCCTGGAGAGGCGACTGGATCACAGGAAGCCATTGGGTATGGCATGGCTCCTATTAATTGTATGGAAATTGGGCTTAAGTGATGATTATTAATTTGTCACCATGCTACGGTGGGATCCCAATTCGCCAACAGGAGCAGGCCGGTTGCATTGCGAACGATTTGGCACCTGCCGCAGTTTTAGTTTTAGGCTATTTACTTGCCTCGTCACGCTCTCGCTCGAGTGCAATGATGTCACTGATTACACCCATGGTGTATATGTATTTGGTGCAGTGAGGGTTAAAAGCCTGGGTTAGTATGTGAGTACTGCAGTCATGTTTTTAAAAAGTCTGGTTTGAAAGACAACTAGGCTTTTTGGAGCCAGAGGTGCAATTAAAGCATCGTAAAAGGTTGGGCCAATGGACCTCTATTTATATTAAGAGTGTTCCCTATTGAGTAGATAAATAGTTAGGCACGATTCAACGGCTTGTCGCGCCCGACTTGGTGGACGGATGAGGTCAATGAATCTCACAAGAGACTTTATAAAATTTATAAAATATTTTTTTAAAAAGTACTGGTGGACAAACATGGACCAAACATAATGGCACCTGTGGGGATTCCCAGGCCTTTGGAGACCTCTGGATGGTCAGGGAGAGGGCATGGTGGCTCTTTGGCTCTCCCTCAAAATGGAGGGGCTCTCAGCAACCCCGTAGCAAGGTGTCCTCACTTAGGGGGTGTGTGGTAATACTAATATTTTTTTATTAATGTCAAAAGTAGGCTTACATTAGTTCTGCAAAGAAGTTACTGTGGAAATCAATGCCTGTGTGTTTTTTTGGGTGGAGGCTGGCATTGCCCCTGAGTGGGAGGTGTGGGGGACCCTCAGTCTCATTTAGAGATCAGGGCAGCATTTCAGAATATTGCCCCGATCTCAGAGGAGCCGGTCTCACCGGTGAGTTCAACTCCCCAGTGTTGAAAACATTTCGAAGTGTGGGCTTGACCGGGAGAAACTCCCCAATGCCCCCCAAAAAATGACACCCAAAAAGTCGTCGAGTAACACCCCAAACTCCAGAATTTGTTTGGTTGAATCGTGCCCATCATGTTCAGTTTAGTGAGATGACCTAACTGCACATCTTTGGCCTGTGGGAGGAAACCGGAGTACTTGGAAGAAAATCAACGCAAACACAGGGAGATTGTGCAAATTCCACACAGTCACCCAAGGCCGGAATTGTACCTGGGTCCCTGTGTGAGGCAGCAGTGCTTACCACTATGTCATCGTGCCAGGTGTCAGGTCTCTTTCTTTCAATCAGTCTCAAAAGGTCTCTCTCAAAGTGGAGTATCCAAGATATCTCTTTACAGCAAGTATTCTGGAGTTTGCAAACTGCATTTAAAAGTGGATTGGGACCCAAAATGGTCCTGTTGTTTGAGCAGAAGTTAGATAGCAGTTGAGGGTTATTGTGTCACGGTATTGATTAGCATTGTTTAAGGGGTCATTGTAAGCTATTTTCTTCTGTGATGTTAAAACTAAACTCTAGGGGACTTCCGGGTGCGGCGATGACCAGCTGAGTCGCACGTTTCGGCAGCTCCCTGTGAAACGGACTTTTGGGCTCTTGATAGGAGCCCCAACGGCAATTTTGACGGCTAAAAACACTGTGCGGTAAACCAGAAGGGAATCCCCCCTGGATACGGATGGAAAAAGGAGGAGAGAGTGGCCAGATTGCAGTGGATCCTTTAGAACAGCGGCAAGGAAGGCAAGCAAAAACCAAGATGGCGTCGGAAGGTGGCAGTTTAACATGGGGCCCTGAACAACAAGAGTTCTTGAAATGCTGTGTGGAAGAGATCAAAAAGGAAATGAAGAAGAGCTGTTGGCCCCGATACTACAGGCGATCGAAGGGCTAAAGGAGGAACAAAAGACCCAGGAGCGGGAGCTTCGGGTCGTGAAGGCAAAGGCAGCCGAGAATGAGGACGATATACAGGGCCTGGTGGTGAAGATGGAGACGCAGGAGGCACATCAGAAACGATGTGTGGAAAGGTTGGAGGCACTGGAAAACAACGCAAGGAGGAACAACCTGAGGATTCTTGGTCTTCCTGAAGGTGTGGAGGGAGCGGACGTCGGGGCATATGTGAGCACGATGCTGCACTCGTTAATGGGAGCGGAGGCCCCGGCGGGTCCGTTGGAGGTGGAGGGAGCATACCGAGTGATGGCGCGAGGACTGAGAGCAGGAGAAATTCCCAGAGCCATAGTGGTGAGATTCCTCCGTTTTAAGGATAGAGAAATGGTCCTTAGATGGGCGAAGAAAACTCGGAGCACTAAATGGGAGAACGCGGTGATCCGCGTTTATCAAGACTGGAGTGCGGAGGTGGCGAGAAGGAGGGCGAGCTTTAATCGGGCCAAGGCGGTGCTTCATAAAAAGAAGATAAAATTTGGAATGCTGCAACCGGCAAGACTGTGGGTCACATATCGAGGGAGGCACCACTACTTTGAGACGGCGGATGAAGCGTGGACTTTTATTGTGGAAGAAAAACTGGAATGAGCGGGTTATTAAAAAGAACGTTTGAACAAAGTGGTGGGGCGAATGTGGGGGGCAAAGAGGGGTTTTATGTACTAATCCTGCGATGTGGTAACTTTTCTCTCTCCCACAGGTGGTGATGGGGGGAGGAGGGGAGGTGGAGGAGATGGGGCGTTGGCCATTGGGGGCGGGGCCAAGGGAGAAGCGCGGGCTTGGTTCCCGCACTATGATAATCATGGCGGGAATAGAGAAGCAGGAAGGAGGGGGCGTCGCACGGTGCGAGCCGAGGTCACGGGGGGAAGCCGAGGTCAGCCAGAGTTTGCTGACTTCTGGGAGCAACATGGGGGGAGTAATTACGCTAGCGGGGGATCTAGCGGGGGGGGTGGGAGGGGGGAATTACTGGGTTGCTGCTGCTGGGGAGAGGGGGGAGCTGGTATGGGAGAGGATGGGCGGGGGGGCACCGCCTGGGGGAGATACAGCTGCGTGGGAACCGGGTGAGGAGCTGGAAAAAGGTGATGGCTAATCGACAAGGGGGGGTTGGAAGCCCCCCAACTCGGCTGATCACGTGGAACGTGAGAGGGCTGAACGGGCCGATAAAGAGGGCATGGGTACTCGCACACCTTAAGAAACTTAAGGCAGATGTGGTTATGTTACAGGAAACGCACCTGAAACTGATAGACCAGGTTAGGCTACGCAAAGGATGGGTGGGGCAGGTGTTCCATTCGGGGCTAGATGCGAAAAACAGGGGGGTGGCTATATTAGTGGGGAAGCGGGTAATGTTCGAGGCAAAGACTATAGTGGCGGATAACGGGGGCAGATACGTGATGGTGAGTGGCAAACTACAGGGGGAGACGGTGGTTTTGGTAAACGTATATGCCCCGAACTGGGATGATGCCAATTTTATGAGGCGGATGCTAGGACGCATTCCGGACCTAGAGATGGGAAAGCTGATAATGGGGGGAGATTTTAATACGGTGTTGGAACCAGGGCTGGATAGGTCGAAGTCCAGGACTGGAAGGAGGCCGGCAGCAGCCAAGGTACTTAAAGATTTTATGGAGCAGATGGGAGGTGTAGACCCGTGGAGATTTAGCAGACCTAGGAGTAAGGAGTTCTCGTTTTTCTCCTATGTCCATAAAGTCTACTCGCGAATAGACTTTTTTGTGCTGGGTAGGGCATTGATCCCGAAGGTGAGGGGAACGGAGTATACGGCTATAGCCATTTCGGATCACGCTCCACACTGGGTGGACTTGGAGATAGGGGAGGAAACAGGAGGGCGCCCACCCTGGAGAATGGACATGGGACTAATGGCAGATGAGGGGGTGTGTCTAAGGGTGAGGGGGTGCATTGAAAAGTACTTGGAACTCAATGATAATGGGGAGGTCCAGGTGGGAGTGGTCTGGGAGGCGTTGAAGGCGGTGGTTAGAGGGGAGCTGATAGCAATAAGGGCACATAAAGGGAAGCAGGAGAGTAAGGAACGGGAGCGGTTGCTGCAAGAACTTTTGAGGGTGGACAGACAATATGCGGAAGCACCGGAGGAGGGACTGTACAGGGAAAGGCAAAGGCTACATGTAGAATTTGACTTGCTGACTACAGGCACTGCAGAGGCACAATGGAGGAAGGCACAGGGTGTACAGTACGAATATGGGGAGAAGGCGAGCAGGTTGCTGGCACACCAATTGAGGAAAAGGGGAGCAGCGAGGGAAATAGGGGGAGTGAGGGATGAGGAAGGAGAGATGGAGCGGGGAGCGGAGAGAGTGAATGGAGTGTTCAAGACATTTTATAAAAAATTATATGAAGCTCAACCCCCGGATGGGAGGGAGAGAATGATGGGCTTCTTGGATCGGCTGGAATTTCCCAAGGTGGAAGAGCAGGAAAGGGTGGGACTGGGAGCACAGATCGAGGTAGAAGAAGTGGTGAAAGGAATTAGGAGCATGCAGGCGGGAAAGGCCCCGGGACCGGATGGATTCCCAGGCGAATTCTATAGAAAATATGTGGACTTGCTCGCCCCGGTACTGACGAGGACCTTTAATGAGGCAAAGGAAAGGGGACAACTGCCCCCGACTAAGTCTGAAGCAACGATATCGCTTCTCTTAAAGAAGGAAAAGGACCCACTACAATGCGGGTCCTATAGACCTATTTCCCTCCTAAATGTAGATGCCAAGGTCCTGGCCAAGGTAATGGCAATGAGAATAGAGGAATGTGTCCCGGGGGTAGTCCACGAGGACCAAACTGGGTTTGTGAAGGGGAGACAGCTGAACACGAATATACGGAGGTTGTTAGGGGTAATGATGATGGCCCCACCAGAGGGAGAAACGGAGATAGTAGTGGCGATGGATGCCGAGAAAGCATTTGATAGAGTGGAGTGGGATTATTTGTGGGAGGTGTTGAGGAGATTTGGTTTTGGAGAGGGGTATGTTAGATGGATGCAGCTGTTGTATAGGGCCCCAGTGGCGAGCGTGGTCACGAATGGACGGGGATCTGCATATTTTCGGCTCCATAGAGGGACAAGGCAGGGATGCCCTCTGTCCCCATTATTGTTTGCACTGGCGATTGAGCCCCTGGCGATAGCGTTGAGGGGTTCCAAGAAGTGGAGGGGAGTACTTAGGGGAGGAGAAGAGCACCGGGTATCTTTGTATGCGGACGATTTGCTACTATACGTGGCGGACCCGGCGGAGGGGATTCCAGAAATAATGCGGATACTTGGGGAGTTTGGGGATTTTTCAGGGTATAAATTGAACATGGGGAAAAGTGAGTTGTTTGTGGTGCATCCAGGGGAGCAGAGTAGAGAAATAGAGGACCTACCGTTGAGGAAGGTAACAAGGGACTTTCGTTACCTGGGGATCCAGATAGCAAAGAATTGGGGCACATTGCATAGGTTAAATTTAACGCGGTTGGTGGAACAGATGGAGGAGGATTTCAAGAGATGGGATATGGTATCCCTGTCAATGGCAGGGAGGGTGCAGGCGGTTAAGATGGTGGTCCTCCCGAGATTCCTCTTTGTGTTTCAGTGCCTCCCGGTGGTGATCACGAAGGCTTTTTTAAAAAGGATTGAAAAGAGCATCATGGGTTTTGTGTGGGCCGGGAAGACCCCGAGAGTGAGGAAGGGATTCTTACAGCGTAGCAGGGATAGGGGGGGCTGGCACTACCGAGCCTAAGTATTATTGGGCCGCTAATATTTCAATGGTGAGTAAGTGGATGGGAGAGGAGGAGGGAGCGGCGTGGAAGAGATTAGAGAGGGCGTCCTGTAGGGGGACTAGCCTACAGGCTATGGTGACAGCCCCATTGCCGTTCTCACCGAGGAACTACACCACAAGCCCGGTGGTGGTGGCTACACTGAAGATTTGGGGACAGTGGAGACGGCATAGGGGAAAGACTGGAGCCTTGGGGGGGTCCCCGATAAGAAACAACCATAGGTTTGCCCCGGGGGGAATGGATGGGGGATATGGAATGTGGCAAAGAGCAGGAATAACGCAACTGAAAGATCTGTTTGTGGATGGGAAGTTCGCGAGTCTGGGAGCGCTGACCGAGAAATATGGGTTGCCCCAAGGGAATGCATTCAGGTATATGCAACTGAGGGCTTTTGCGAGGCAACAGGTGAGGGAATTCCCGCAGCTCCCGACACAAGAGGTGCAGGACAGAGTGATCTCAAAGACATGGGTGGGGGATGGTAAGGTGTCAGATATATATAGGGAAATGAGGGACGAAGGGGAGACCATGGTAGATGAACTAAAAGGGAAATGGGAAGAAGAGCTGGGGGAGGAGATCGAGGAGGGGCTGTGGGCAGATGCCCTAAGCAGGGTAAACTCGTCGTCCTCTTGTGCCAGGCTAAGCCTGATTCAGTTTAAGGTATTACACAGGGCACATATGACTGGAGCACGGCTCAGTAAATTTTTTGGGGTGGAGGATAGGTGTGCGAGGTGCTCGAGAAGCCCAGCGAATCATACCCATATGTTTTGGTCATGCCCGGCACTACAGGGGTTTTGGATGGGGGTGACAAAGGTGCTTTCAAAAGTAGGAGGAGTCCGGGTCGAACCAAGCTGAGGGTTGGCTATATTTGGGGTTGCACAAGAGCCGTGAGTGCAGGAGGCGAGAGAGGCCGATGTTTTGGCCTTTGCGTCCCTAATAGCCCGGCGCAGGATATTGCTAATGTGGAAAGAAGCCAAGCCCCCGGGGGTGGAGACCTGGATAAATGACATGGCGGGGTTTATAAAGCTAGAGCGGATTAAGTTCGTCCTAAGGGGGTCGGCTCAAGGGTTCACCAGGCGGTGGCAACCGTTCGTCGAATACCTCGCAGAAAGATAGACGGAATGGGAAAAAGAAGGCAGCAGCAGCAGCCCAGGATGGGGGGGGGGGGGGGGGGGGGAGGAGGAACCAGAAGGACTCTCAGGGTTGTTAATATATACTGTATAGTATGTATAGGTCGTTGCTACAGATAATTATATATTGGACTGTTAAATTATATTTTTGGAGAGTGTTACTTGTGACAAGGCAGTTGCCAATTAGGGCTAGTTTTCATTTTTGTTATTTATTATTTATTCATTTTTTTGTTTATAAAATAGGTCATTGTTATTTGTGTTGTTATAATATTGTGTAAAGGATGCACAATGTACTGTGTTGGTTGACCAAAAATTTTCAATAAAATATTTAATTTAAAAAAACTAAACTCTAGGTTAGTACCTAGGCAGCACGGTAGCCTTGTGGATAGCACAATTTCTTCACAGCTCCAGGGTCCCAGGTTCGATTCCGGCTTGGGTCACTGTCTGTGCGGAGTCTGCACATCCTCCCCGTGTGTGCGTGGGTTTCCTCCGGGTGCTCTGGTTTCCTCCCACAGTCCAAAGATGTGCAGGTTAGGTGGATTGGCCATGATAAATTGCCCTTAGTGTCCAAAATTGCCCTTAGTGTTGGGTGGGGTTACTGGGCTATGGGGATAGGGTGGAGGTGTTGACCTTGGGTCGGGTGCTCTTTCCAAGAGCCGGTGCAGACTCGATGGGCCGAATGGCCTCCTTCTGCATTGTAAATTCCATGAGTAATATAAAGTTTGTCTTGATATACCATGGGTGCGATTCTCCACTCCCACGCCGGTTGGGAGAATCGCCTGGGCCGCCAAAATTTCCCGCGACACCGGTCCGACGCCCTCCCGCGATTCTCCCAAGCGGCGGGAACGGCCCGGTCGAGTTTCGCGGGCCGCAGGCCGGAGAATTGCCCGAGACACCCAAAACGGCGATTCTCCGGCACCCCTGCTATTCTCAGGCCCAGATGGGCCGAAGTCCCGACGGCGTGACCCCAGTTCACGCCGTTGCCGTTCACACCTGGGGCGAAATTCTCCCCCAACGGCACGATGTCCGCCGACTGGCGCCCAAAACGGCGCCAATCAGACGGGCATCGCGCCGCCCCAAAGGTGCGGAATGCTCCGCATCTTTGGGGGCCGAGCCCAACATTGAGGGGCTAGGCCGACGCCGGAGGGATTTCCGCCCCGCCAGCTGGCGGAAATGGCGTTTGTTGCCCCGCCAGCTGGCGCGGAAATGACATCTCCGGTCGGCGCATGCGCGGGAGCGTCAGCGGCCGCTGACAGTTTCCCACGCATGCGCAGTGGGGAGAGTCACTTCCGCCTCCGCCATGGTGGAGGCCGTTGCGGAGGCGGAAGGGAAAGAGTGCCCCCACGGCACAGGCCCGCCCGCGGATTGGTGGGCCCCGATCGCGGGCCGGGCCACCGTGGGGGCACCCCCCGGGGCCAGATCGCCCCCAGGACCCCGGAGCCCGCCCACGCCGCCTTGTGCCGCCGGTAAGTACCTACTTTAATATACGCCGGCGGGACAGGCAATTTCTTGGCGGGACTTCGGCCCATCCGGACCGGAGAATTGAGCGGGGGGGCCCGCCAACCGGCGCGGCCCGATTCCCGCCCCCGCCGAATATCCAGTACCGGAGACAGCGGCGGGGGCGGGGGTGGGATTCACGGCGGCCAACGGCCATTCTCCGACCCGCCGGGGGGTCGGAGAATGACGCCCCTGCTTTTTAAAGTCGTCAGCCAGTCGTGCTGCCTGACGCTGAGCAGGGAGGAGGTGAGCGTACTGTTCCGCAGGGCCTGGAGACCGGGTCGGCTTACCCGAGAAGGCTGCGGACAAAGGGGGGGGTGCGGGAGAGTGTGCAGGTGGGGTGGGAGGGGGGAGTGTGCAGGTGGGGGGGGGGGGGGGGGGGGGGGGAGAGGGTGCTGGTGGGAGGGGGGGTGTGGGAGAGTGTGCAGGTGGGAGGGGGGGATGAGGGAGCGGCGGACAGGTGGGAGGGGGGGGATGAGGGAGCGGCGTGCAGGTGGGAGGGGGGGGATGAGGGAGCGGCGTGCAGGTGGGAGGGGGGTGATGAGGGAGCGGCGTGCAGGTGGGAGGGGGGTGGACGAGGGAGCGGCGTGCAGGTGGGAGGGGGGTGAGGGAGATTGTGAATGTTATCGTCCATCCGCGGATGCCACAGGTCAGCCGCCCTGATATGGTAGGATGGTGACGATGAGTACCGGAGGGCAGGACGTGTGGCTGATGGACACAGGAGAGTGGCACACTGGTGAGCAGTACGGTGTGAACTGACCGTTGGGCGCAGACAGTGACCAGGTGTTAGGCTGGCTGCGTATCTGCAGCGCGACCAGGCCACCGGGGCACACAGGGATCCCATGCAGCCCGGCTGACGAGGTGTGGAAGAACCTCCGTGTAACATGTCGTTTCTCTGCCCCCCACCGCCCTCCTGCAGGTCACCATGTATGCCAACCAGACAGCGATGTTCACTGCCATGGTTGGAGCAGCAGCTCTGGAGTTTGCCATCCGGCAGCGTAGAGTCGGACGGCCCACAGTGGCTGCAGATGCAGCGGTTGCTGGTGCAGCAGAGGGGATGGCCACGGAGTGGCCCGTCGTCACCGCGCAGGCCGCAAGCGCTCAGGCCCGGAATGTACAGGGGGATGCCGAGGGGAACATTGACCGCCAGACAGCGAGGAATGCAGAGGAAGTGCTTGGGGGGGAGCAGGAGGAGGAGGAGCAGGTGGAGCAGGAGGGTCCACTGATGGTGGTGCCAGGGCGCCACAGGCGTCCAAGAAGGCCGAGGGTGTACCGTGACAGAATGTCGTTCGAGGCCCTAACGGACATCACATGCAGAAGGAGACTACGGTTCAGCAGGGGAGACGGTCGCACATATATGTCAGTTCGTGGCGCAGTTGCACCACGTGGAATGGGAGGAGGACACGCGATACCTATCCGGGATATCACAGGAATCGGTGCACAGGTGCATCAGGGCCGTCACAACGCCTTGTACGCCATCGCGGACAGGTACATTCAATTCCCCGAGGACCGAGCACAGCAGGAAGCACGGGCACGTGGATTCGCCAAGGTGGCCGGGATACCGATGGTCCAGGGTGTCATCGATGGTGTGCACGTCCCCATGCGCCCGCCTGCAGACAGCAGGGACATGTTCATGAACAGTCCCTGGGACGCGGATAGACTCCTCCAGCTGCGTGTGCAGGTCCTGGAAGATGGCCCTCATCCCGTTACTCAGTCCCTGGGTGTCCACACGCATCAGTTGTCCGGGTGGGTCAATTACATCCAGGAACCCGGGAACGTCTGGGTGGCAGCTGGTTGCTTGGCCTGGGCTGCCCTCCGACCGTCCAGCCCCTCGGCTGCTCCAAACTCCACCTGCTGTACCGGCTCGGCTGTGGGGTGCGCACCAGACAGTGACCCGGGAGCCTCATCACTTATATGCCCAACCGAGGTGAGTGTCTCTGCGATGGTGAACGGTGTGGGAGACAGCAGTGCCGCAAGCTCGAGGTCATCATCCGTCAAGAAGTCTGGTGTGTACTGGTCCCCCTCATGGCCCGGCGCAAGCTCCATGCGGGCCATGTCGTCTTGAGTTTGATCCAGCGGGTGTGTGGCCGTGATGTGGGCTTCGGCATTACTGTCCACCCTGTGCCCCTGACTAATGTCTGTCCCGGTGGTCTCAGCGTCCCGGTCCTGTGTCCCAGACTGAGAGGTCTGCCCTCCTGTCCGAACAACTGCCAACCTCTGGCGTGCGTCCCTGGGTGCTGTTGCGGTGGGCGGCGTTGCGCTGCTTCCTGGGCGAGACGTCCCTGAAGGTTCGGCGGATGGCCCTGGGAACATAAAAGATTCGGGGTTCGTTAGTCACGGTGGCCCGGGTGTCTGGTGGTGGTGGGTGCACAGTGTGAAGGGGGATGGGATCGGGGGTGCAGTGGCCAGAGTGTGAGGGGGGATGGGATCGCGGGTGCAGTGGCCAGAGTGTGAGGGGGGCGATGACGGGTTGGGGGTGGAGAGGACATGCAGGGTTCTCTCACTTGCTACTGCGCCTCCGACCTGGCATGGCGCGACCTCCCGGGTGGCGGATCCCCCAGCGAGGTCCAGGGCCCTCTGCTCGTGAACAGTTAGGGGGTGCAGGACCGGAGAACCCCCTCCGGTTCTCATGCGCTCCCGCTGGTTGTCTTGTCCTGGGGCGGGGGGGTGGATAAAGCATCACCATTAGGCGGGTATCATCAGGGCATGCAGATATAGACAACATTGTTGCTGGTTCAGCACGCCATGGCTTCGCTCCAGGGGGGTCCCGGGGCTCATGTGGGTCGAGTAGATAGTTGGGCACCGTGACCCCCCCCCCCCAAACCCCCCTGATCCCCCCAACATCGCCCCTGATGCCCCAGTCCCCCCAACACTCCCAACACCCCACCCCCCGGCACGGGGGGGGGGGGGGGGGGGGGGGGAGCCTGGGGGCACCCTCATGGCACTTACCCTGGCAGCCCGGGTGAGGTCGTGCAGCTTCTTGCGGCACTGCTCCCCGTCCGGGGGGTCTGCCCCACAGCACTGACTGCGGTGCCCACCTCCCGCCAGCCACGCCTCACCGCGCTGGATGGCTGGCGATGCCCACGTCTTGGGCAGAGGGTGTCCCTTCTCCACTCCACCTCATCCACCAGGGTGTCCGGGTCCGTGTCCCGGAACCTTGGTGGGGCTCTTCGGGGCTCAGCCATCTCCTCTGTTCTCCTCCGGGTCCTCTGTGCGTGGATCGCGCAATTTATGACGCAGCGCTGCGTCATTCGGGAACGGAACGCCCCCCCGAGGTTCTCACGGACCCGATCCTAGCCCATTTTCGGGCCCTGAATCGGTCGGGATCGGGGCTGTTTCGCGCCGTCGTGAACCTCGACGGCGTTCACGACGGCAAGGCCACTTCGGCGTGGGAGTGGAGAATTGCGCCCCATATCCCTATTTTTGCGTGAAATTACACCTGGAGCGAACTATCCTTTCCTCACAGTCTTACAAAATTAAAATAAAATATTGGGGTTTCTGTTCAGTATCCTAGCCACTGTTGGGGCCTGATCCGGGATCGTAGTATGTATTTTATTCCAAACATATTCAACGGTACAAAAACACAAATCAGTAATATTATCAACACCCCCCACAGTTCACAGTTTTGTGCAAATTTTCCCCCTTTTCATCCACTCCCCCCTCCCTGGCTTCCCCCCACCTCCGCGACAAACAATTCCTCAAACATTGTCATGAATAGTCCCCACCGTGTCTCAAAGGACTCTGCTAATCCCCTCAACTCGAACCTGATCCTTCAGCATTGAGTCCGGCCTCTACCCCCACAATCTCCGAATACTGCCTCCCAGTATCACTCCAACTTCTCAGAGCCCCAGAACATGTGCGCATGATTCGCTGGCCCTCATCCACACTTCTCACACTCCCCTGCCACCCCCTGGAAGAACTCATCCATCTTCACCCAAGTCATATGCACCCTGTCCACCACGTTAAATTGAATCAAGCTCATCCTCGAGCATGAGGAGATCGAATTTACCCTACGCATCTACCCCTCCAGCCCCTCCTCCCATTTATTCTTGTTCTTCACCATCTGTGCTCCCCCTTGCTCCTCCAGCCAACCATATACATCACCATTCCTGCCCTCACCCTCCACATCCGCTCCAGCAGGGAATCCGCCGGCAGCTTGGGAAACCCTCTTCATTCTTTCCGCGCAAAGTCCCTCACTTGCATAGTCTGGAATTAACTTCCCTTCGGCAGCTCCACTCTCTCCTGCAGCTCTTCCCGACCTGCAAACTTTTCTTCCAAGTACAAATCCCTTGCCCTCGCCAGTCCCGCCACCCTCCACTTCCTACACATGCTATCCGTCTCCCCCCGGCTTGAACCTGTGGTTTCCACACAACGGCGTCAGCACCGATATGCCTCCACCTGAAAGTGTCTCCTCAACTGGTTCCACAGCCCAAGCGTGAGTGCCACCGGGCTCATGGTGTACCTCCCTGGCACCAGCGGAAGTGACTCCTTCACCATGGTCCTCAGGCTGGACCCTCTACTGGACTCTTCCTCCATCCTAACCCACTCTAACCCCTCTTCCTCCCATTGTCTCACCTTCTCCATGTTCGCTGCCCAGTAATAATGCAGCAGGTTTGGCAGCGCCAACCCCCCCCCTCCCTCCCCCACCCCTTTCTGCCACTGCCTCTTTACCCTTGATACCTTCCCCACCCATATAAACTCTGAGTTTGCGGCATCCAATTTCCAGAGAAAAGCCTTGGGGATAATGATCGGGAGGGTTTGGACATTCATCTCACCCACCTGGACCCTCCCCACCAGTGTCAGGTGCAACATATACCACCTCCTAAAATCCCCCTTAACCTCCCCCCACCAACGTTGTCAGGTTCCACTTGTGCATCGTCGACCACTCCCCCATCACCTGGACCCCCACATACATGAGAACTAGGAACAGGAGTAGGCCACCTGGCCCCTCGAGCCTGCTCCGCCATTCAATGAGATCATGGCTGATCTTTGTGGACTCAGCTCCACTCTCCAGCCCGTACACCATATCCCCGAATCCCTTTATTCTTTAGAAAGGTATCTATCTTTTTCTTAAAAACGTTTAAAGAAGGAGCCTCAACTGCTTCACTGGGCAAGGAATTCCAGAGATTCACAACCCTTTGGGTGAAGAAGGTCCTCCTAAACTCAGTCCTAAATCTACTTCCCCTTATTTTGAGGCTATGCACCCTAGTTCTGCTTTCCCCGACCAGTGGAAACAACCTGCCCGCATCTATCCTATCTATTCCCTTCATAATTTTATATGTTTCAATAAGATCCGCCCGCATCCTTCTAAACTCCAATGAGTACAGTCCCAGTCTACTCAACCTCTCGTCATAATCTAATCCCCTCAACTCTGGGATCAACCTAGTGAATCTCCTCTGCACTCCCTCCAGTGCCAATATGTCCTTTCTCAGGTAAGGAGACCAAAACTGAACACAATACTCCAGATGTGGCCTCACCAACACCCTATACAATTGCAGCATAACCTCCCTTGTCCCTGGCTACCTGAATGGCAACACCCCCAGATTGGCTCCTCGACCTGTTGCATTCATCGGAAACACCTCACTCTTTCAGACATTCAACTTAAATCCCAGGAAAGCCCCGAACCTCTCTAGTATGCCCATAATTCTCCCCATACTCTCCAGTGGGTCTGACACGAACAGCAGCAGGTTGTCTGCATACAGCAACACCCGGTGTTCCCTACTCCCCTTCACAATGCTCTGCCACTCCACTGACCCCCTAAGAACCATTGCCAAGGACTCTATTGCCAGTGTGAACAACAGCAGCGACAGGGCCACAGATAACAGACGCACCCACACCACAAACTTCAGGCCAAACCCGAACCTTCTCAGTATCTCAAACATGTACCTCCACTCCACCTCCTGTCCCTGTGCGTCTTGAATGAGATAACCTCTCCCCCGAACCAACGCCTTCAACGCTTCACAAAACGTGGCCGATAGCTCTACACTCTGACTCAACTCCACATAATGTCTGATCACCTAT
Source organism: Scyliorhinus torazame (assembly GCF_047496885.1). NCBI lineage: Eukaryota > Metazoa > Chordata > Chondrichthyes > Carcharhiniformes > Scyliorhinidae > Scyliorhinus > Scyliorhinus torazame. The sequence goes on along the minus strand of NC_092716.1, from coordinate 102,767,684 downwards.
CTAACCTTCTCACAGGACCCCTTATCCGCCAAAAGCCCCGAATCCAGCCTCCATGTCGGCCTCTGCTCCGACCTCGAACTAAGTCTAATCTCTAACCAATGAGGTGCGATCACGATTCCCGCCACCACCAGCACCGCCCGACTCACTACAAAAAAATTCTAGAGTATACCTTGTACATGTGGGAGAAGGAGGGGTACTCCCTCCCCCCGGGTCACTAAACCTCCACAGATCCACCATTCCCATTGTTCCATAAACCTTCCCAACTCCTTCGCCATCCTCAACCTTTCTATTGACTTAGGGCTCAACCTATCCACCCTCGGTTCCAGCACACATTTGAAATCACCCCCCATAATCAACTGATGCGCTTCTAGGTCTGGAATCTTTCCCAGCAACCCCTTCACAAACCCACGTCGTCCCAATTTGCTGCATATACATTCAGGCGTCTCCTCCAGCACCCCGCTCACTATCACATACCTCCCAGCCAGGTTCCGCACTTCCTTGGCCCCTATAAACTCCGTCATTTGCTCAGCAAGATACCCCTACGACTTTGAATCAAACAACTTTGAATCAAACCGAGTGGAATACCTGACCCACCTATCCCTTTCTCAACCTGACCTGACCCTTCACCCAGAGGTGTGGCTCCTGCAGAAAGACCACCACTGCCTTCAATCTCCTAAAGTGCCCGAAATCCCGAGACCTCGTCACCGGCCCGTTCAGTCCCCGTACGTTCCATGTTTATAAAGGACGCCTCCACTCCCCTCTACCATCAGCCATCATCCACTTACGATTCTACCTCTAAAGAATTTCGCCCTGAACAAGGCTCAGTCTCCAACTCTGCCACGTCGCTTTTCTCCCCCCCCTGCCAACCTGGACATCCCCCATGGCCACCTCCCCTATCTCACTTCCATTCACCAGCATTACCTGCCAGCGTGGAAGCTCCTGTCCGAAAGCCTATCCCTCCACCTCCATCCCCTTTCCCTCCTAGGTCTGTGCAAACAGCTCCTTGTGGACCCCACTTTCTCCCACACAAACAAAGAAACACCCAAAAGCACAGATCACCCACTCCAAAGAGAACACCACAGACGACGGTGGAGAGGGGTGGGCAGTTGCCCCCTTACAAACAACAACGACAAAATCACCCAAACCAAAAAAGCCCCACTCTCCGGCCCCACACAATACCCACATCATCCAACCTCTGCTGTTCCAGCTCCTCTGTCTCCCATCGACATTTATTTCTCCCCCAATTTATGGTCTCTTGTGAAGTCATTGGCCTCTTCTAGCGTTTCAAAATAATACTCCCAACCATTAAATGTTACCCATAGTATCGCCGGGCAGAGTACCCCAAACCGAATCTGCCTTCGATATAGCACCGCTTTGGCCTTGTTAAATCCAGCACGCCAACTCTGCACCGATATCTTGGTAAATTAGGACCCGGTTGCTCTCCCATTCACAGTTCCACTTCGCCCTGGCCCACCGCAGGATCTTTTCATTCTTCACAAACTTGTGGAGCCTCACAATCACTGCCCCCGGCGGCTCCCTTGCTCTCAGTTTTTGCCTTCAAGATCTGTACGTTCTGTCCACCTCTGGGGTCTTGTCCAGCACCCCTTCACCACCATCTCCGCCAGCATCCATGAAAAGTATCTCGTGGCACTTCTACCTTCCATACTCTCTGGCAGGCCAATGATATGCAAATTCTGCCTTCTGGACCTGTTCCCCTGCTCCTCTACCTTTGTTCTTAGTGACTTGTAAAGGTCCCCCAGGAGCCCCACCTCCACTGCCACCACCCGATCACTGAGGTCGGACATCTTCTCCATCTTCCGGATCTGCGACCCCTGTGCCTCAAGACATTTCACCACTCGTTCCATCGATCCTTCCAGGAGTGGTACTGTTCCCTCAATGGCCTTTGACTGGTTCCTGTGCATCTCCTTTCATTGCTGGTGGAACTCCTCTTAATATAACATCATCAACTGCTCCATCTGGGGCTTTCCAACTTGGGACGACCCTTCCCCCTCCGCCATCTTCACAATTGCTACTGTGCCACAGGTCTCTTCTAGTTCCTTGGCCAGGTCCTTAACCTTTTTTGCTGGGTCTGGTAACCACAGACATGCCACACACGGGGGGACTTCCCCTCCACACCTTCAGCTACACTTTCCTATTGAAGCTACCCCACTTCTGGGTAAAAAGAATTCAAACCAATGCCTCCGAGCCGAAGTTGGCCTGTGACCACTCATTCCATTGCCGACAGAAGTCGTTGACTGAGTGTTAAATTTTGGTCAGGTCATCGGGAGAATGGGATCTTTTACATTCACCTGAGGAGCCAGCCATGATCTTGGTTCAAACTCCCATCCACGAGATGGCACCTCTAACAGTGCATAACTTCCTCAGTACTGCACTAATGTATCACCTGAAAAAATGTTTCCAAGTGTTGCTGATTTTGAATCAGCAACCTCCTGATTCAGGTGACAGTGCATCTACCTGTTGAATTGTCCAAAGTTGTTCTGTAACGGAGCTTGATCAACTAACTCTGCACAGGCCAAGTGTGGTAGTAGAGGTATTATGGTACCTGGTATGCTGGAGCACCATTGCTGGAAACTGTATGCTTTCTATTGGTTACGATGTATGGCAGCTCCGCCCTGCTAGGCGGGGTATAAGAGCCCGTGCCGCCCCAGCAGCCTTCATTCTGTACCTGAGCTGCTGGGGGAAACATCTAGCTTATTAAAGCCTTCAGTTGGACTACAACCTCGCTTTACTGGTCATTGACCGTGCATCAATTTAATAAGCTAGATTTTAAAAAAAGGATGGAGTTCCGAATCAAGCCGGAGTGTCTGCAACTCAGCCCCCACGCAGCGAACTCAGCGGCAATCTTCAAGCACTGACTGGCGTGCTTTAAAGGGTATCTCGGGACGGCCGAAAACACATCCACGGGAGAACAGAAAATGCAAGTCCTGCACGCAAGGGTGAGCCCGGAGATTTACACCCTCCTCTGTGCTGAAAGGCAGCCTGGCAACCCCGGGGGGCCCCGCTGCTACTTTTGCGGGCAGGCCAAGCACCCCCGCCAGCGCTGCCCGGCCCACGCATCCACCTGCAAGGGATGCGGTAAAAAGGGCCATTTCGTGGGGGTATGCCAGGCCCGTACGGTTGCCGCGGTCTCCGGCGGCGAATGCGGACCACCAACACAAACCTCTCCACGATCCCCGTGCGGCCAGCGGTCGCCGCCATCTTCCTACTCCAGGGCCACGTGCGGCACCCGGGCGCCGCCATCTTGACCCGCGGACGCCACGTTAGAGGGATGGGCGCTGCCATTTTCTGCACCCCCAGCCATGTGCGACCAATGGGAGCCGCCATCTTGGATGAACCCCCAGGACCCCAGCTCGGCTGACCACACACTGCCCGAAGAGAACACTCAACTGCTGCGATTAGCCTCGGTGACTCTGGATCAGTCCCGACCTCGAACACTCTCAACTGCTACGACTGTATTTATTAACGGGTACGAGACGTCCTGCATAATCGACTCTGGGAGCACGGAGAGCTTCATACACCCCGACACGGTAAGGTGATTTTCTCTCCTCGTCCACCCCGTTATTCAAAAAATCTCCCTGGCCTCCGGTTCCCACTCAGTGGAGATAAAGGGGTTTTGTGTAGCAAACCTCACAGTCCAGGGAAGGGAGTTCAAAAATTTCCGTCTCTACGTCCTTCCCCACCTCTGCGCGGCCACACTCCTAGGTTTAGACTTTCAGTGTAACCTCCAAAGTCTAACCTTCAAATTCTGCGGCCCTATACCCCCCTCACTGTCTGTGGCCTCGCAACCCTTAAGGTCGACCCGCCTTCCCTGTTTGCGAACCTCACCCCGGATTGCAAACCCGTCGCCACCAGGAGCAGACGCTACAGTGCCCAGGACCGGATCTTTATTAGGTCAGAGGTCCAAAGGCTACTGAGGGAAGGAGTCATTGAAGCCAGCAACAGTCCCTGGAGAGCTCAAGTAGTGGTGGTAAAGACCGGGGAGAAGCATAGGATGGTCATCGACTACAGTCAGACCATCAACAGGCTTACACAGCTGGACGCGTACCCTCTCCCCCGCATATCCAACCTGGTAAACAGGATCGTGCATTACAAGGTCTTCTCCACGGTGGATCTTAAGTCCGCCTACCACCAGCTCCCCATCAGCACTAGTGACCGCAAATACACTGCCTTCGAGGCAGATGGGCGGCTCTACCACTTCTTAAGGGTTTCCTTCGGTGTCACCAACGGGGTCTCGGTCTTCCAGCATGCGATGGACCGAATGGTTGACCGGTACGGTTTACGGGCAACATTCCCATATCTCGATAATGTCACCATCTGCGGCCACGACCAGCAGGACCACGACACCAACCTCCGAAAATTCCTCCAGACCGCAAAAATCCTTAACCTTACATACAAGGATAAATGCGTGTTTAGCACCGACCGCCTAGCCATCCTCGGCTATGTAGTGCGAAATGGAGTTATAGGCCCTGACCCTGAACGCATGCGCCCCCTTATGGAGTTCCCCCTCCCTAACTGCTCCAAGGCCCTGAAGCGCTGCCTAGGGTTTTTCAGTTACTACGCTCAGTGGGTCCCCAACTATGCGGACAAGGTCCGTCCCCTGATCCAATCCACAGCTTTTCCCCTGTCGACAGAGGCCCGCCAGACCTTCAGCCGCATCAAAGCAGACATTGCAAAGGCCACGATGCGCGCCATCGACGAGTCCCTCCCCTTCCAGGGCGAGAGCGACAAGTCTGACATAGCTCTAGCGGCCACCCTCAACCAAGCGGGCAGACCCATGGCCTTCTTCTCACGTACCCTCCATGCTTCCGAAATCCGCCACTCCTCAGTCGAAAAGGAGGCCCAGGCCATAGTAGAAGCTGTGCGACATTGGAGGCGTTAACTGGCCAGCAGGAGATTCACTCTCCTCAGTCACCAACGGTCGGTCACCAATGTTCGATAATGCACAGCGGGGCAAGATAAAAAATGATAAAGTCTTGCGGTGGAGGATCGAACTCTCCACCTACAACTACGAGATCTTGTATCGTCCCGGGAAGCTAAACGAGCCTCCTGACGTCCTGTCCCGCGGCACATGTGCCACCACACAAGTGGACCGCCTCCGAGCCCTCCACGAGGACCTCTGCCACCCGGGGGTCACTCACTTTTTCCATTTTATCAAGACCCGCAACCTGCCCTACTCCATCGACACTGACTACAATTCACAAATTCTAAATTGGCTGTAAACTGGCTTGGAATAGCCAGAGGTTGTGAAAGGCATGATATAAACACATATCCTTTGTTCAATGCGTGCACGGCTGTGTCCCCCCCTGGCAATGACAAGTTTTTAAGTACAAGGTCAATTTTCACTATCAGCAAACCAGAAAATATTTAACCACGCAGATCTTTTAGAGGCAAGTAATACTTTCAAAAAATAAATTCAATCTAAACAAATACTGAATTTGTTACAATTCGAGTTTATCACATGAATATATGCTGGAATTAGCCATACCTGAGACATTATCATTCAGAGAATCATAACAATTAAGACCAGGATAATATTATTATTTCCAGAGCCTTTCTTTTCAGTGAATTGAGATGATTTAGTTAGCGCAGGTTGTGACTGGTGCAAGTGATTCACACTGAGAAGCCAAGACAGTAGAATTTATTGTATCACCAAGATTATATAGGATCAAATTAAGGACCATTTTTGCACCTGAGCAATTCCGGCAATGTGCTAAAAGCAAATTACTGCGGATGCTGGAATCTGAAATGAAATAGAAAATGCTTTGACAAAGAGTCATCGGACTCGAAACGTTAGCTCTTTTGTCTCCCTACAGATGCTGCCAGACTTGCTGAGATTTTCCAGCATTTTCTCTTTCGTTCCGGCAATGTGCTGTTGATGACCCGACTGATGTGTGAACCAACGCTATAGCAACTTTCACCAACATGCAAGTGGCCATAGAAAATGATCTTGCCTGCCCAATTGTACGTCTTAACTTTAGCTCCACCCCTGGCCTACTTAGAACACAAGATTAGATAAGGCTTTCATTTATGCCTTTCAGCATTTAGAATCCAAAATCTCTGACATGGAGCTGAGCACACACCGACACAACACCTAGGGTTTCCAGTGTGCCAGACCACATAGCATAGGATGTGGATTTAACAGCTCATGATTCCAGACAAGGCAACAGAACACTTAAGAGCAATGCAGCGCTAAATACGATGAGAGATTTCAACTGCAGAGATGCTGTAGCTAGATATAAAGCCAAGGGCTGGAAAGTGAGCAAAGTAGGAGGGTGCTTGGACTGTCCATTGCCTGGCATGGCCAGCTGGAATGAGGGTGTTCTTACAGAAAGGGACTCAGAAGTAGACTACTCACAGTCTATTATGCAGAACAAAATGGAAGTGATCCATTCTGTGGGCCAGCATTCTCTTGCTCTGTAGGAAGATACCCATGGTCAAAGAGCAGACTTAAAGGGAATGCTGCCTTCAGAGGTGCTGGGTGGGATTCTCTGTCGGCTGACACCGGAATCGGGAAACACGATTGGCAGAGAATCGGTTCTGATGCCAAAATCGTGGCGCCGGCAGTTTCACGCCAAATCGCAATTATCCAGTGCCTCGGTGGGCAGTGGGATGGGGTTGGGGCAGTAGGATGGGGATGGGACACCAGAGCAGTGGCTGCTGGCTAAACTGTAGCCCTGAGCCAAGCCCACCTCCAATGCCCGCCCAATCCCCCTCCCACCCGTGTCCCCTCGGCAGCCAGTCCTGCCCACCCCACACCTCACACCCTTCTGTCACAGCACCAAGGCAGGTTGTAACATTGTGCACAGGCGTCTAATGTGAAAACATATATACAGATTTGTGCATTCACGCCGATACTAAACTGTGCCCTGTACCCGTGCCAACTTAACTGATGTCTAATTTTCTGGCTTTACGGGCCCTAATGCTATGTCTAGGTCGATCCCCAGAAGGTCCATCAGGAGTGGAGGAGACCTGCTGTGATTCCCGCCCTGCGCCCTGGGTCGCCTTTGATGGGCACCTTCTGGGGCGACCGGACCAGAGTGGGCCAGCTGGCATGGTGCCGCCCTTTTCTGCCGTTTCCCACCAGATGCGCCAGGGACGGGATGGGTGAGAGAAAGAGAGTGTCCCGGCACCTCTCCTGCGAGTCACAGACACGGGCCCCATCGCCTCCTTCTCCCTCAGCATGCCTGATGGCCCTCGGGCTACTTTATGGGGGTGCCATCGGAGCTAACCTGAGGCTCCCCCGCCATCTGCCGCTGCCAGTCCTGGAGGCCCACTCTCAGCTCAGCCAGAGTCTGCATGCTCTCGGCTATGGAGCACAGGGAGTGGATCACTTCCACCTCTGCGACTGTATCTCCACATCGATGGGACTGTCCGTTCCAAAAGCCCGAAACCTGCCTGGATGGCAGCTAGTCCCTGGGGTTGACCCGACCCCCCGACCTCCCGCCCCTTGGTAGATCCTACCTCCAACTGCTGTACCGGAGCATATAGTGGTGCACATCAGATAGTGTCTCAGGACACTCTTCACAAAGTGCCCAACCTAGGTGAGTGTTTCTGGGATGGTGGAGGGTGTTGAAGACAGCTCTGATGGGAAATCTGTGTCACCATTGGACCCGAACTACGGGGTGTCCTGGGACTCGGGTTGATGGCTCCCGTATGTGTCGTTGTTCTTGTTGATGCTCGGCACCCAGGGCTCTGGTTCTGGCTGTGGCTGGGGACACCAGAAGACCCGCTGCTCTGCTGCGGTGAGGGTCCACATGTCCGCCGATCTCCCTCCAATCTTTTCCCACTCCCAGCGAAGGGGGGGGGGGAGTTTTAGACAGTCCATGCATGCAGCCCAGGGAATGTGTAGATGGTGGCTTCAGTGGCCAGGGCACCCGGCCATGGCGGCCAATATGGGTACCGGCATGTGGTGCAGGATGGGGGATTCGGACGCCCTCTGGGTGGACCACTGGAAAACGTTGCTGGAGAAGTAATAATAGGAATCAAAGAAATGGCAGATGAACTGAATAGTTACTTTGCATCTGTCTTCACAGTGGAAGACACCAGTGGGATGCCAGAGCTCCAGGAGAATCAGGGGGCAGAGGTGAGTGCAGTAGCCATCATTTAGGAGAATGTTCTGGGGAAACTGAAAGGTCTGAAGGTGGATAAGTCACTTGGACCGGATGGACTACACCCCAGGGTTCTAAAAGATAGCTGAGCAGATTGTGGAGTGATGATCTTTCAGGAATCACTGGAGGCAAGAAGGGTCCCAGAGGACTGGAAAGTGGCTAATGTAACAATGCTGTTTAAGAAGGGAGGGAGGCAGAAGATGGGAAATTATAGGCCGGTTAGCCTAACTCCGGTCATTGTAAGATTTTAGAGTCTGTTATTAAAGATGAGATCGCGGAGTACTTGGAAGTGCATGATAAAATAGGACTGAGTCAGCACGGCTTTGTCAAAGGGAGGTCATGTCTGACAAATCTGTTAGAGTTCTCTGAGGAGGTAACAAGGAAGTTAGACAAAGGAGAACCAGTGGACGCGATTTATTTAGATTTCCAGAAGGCCTTTGACAAGTTGAAAATAGGAGATTGTTAAATAAGTTAAGAGCTCATGGCATTAAGGGCAAGATCCTGGCATAGAATTTACAGTGCAGAAGGAGGCTATTCGGCCCATCGAGTCTGCACCGGCTCTTGGAAAGAGCACCCTACCCAAGGTCAACACCTCCACCCTATCCCCATAACCCAGTAACCCCACCCAACACTAAGAGCAATTTTGGACACTAAGGGCAATTTATCATGGCCAATCCACCTAACCTGCACATCTTTGGACTGTGGAAAGAAACCGGAGCACCCGGAGGAAACCCACGCACACACGGGGAGAATGTGCAGACTCCGCACAGACAGTGACCCAAGCCGGAATTGAACCTGGGACCCTGGAGCTGTGAAGCAATTGTGCTATCCACAATGCTACCGTGCTGCTGGATGGAGGTTGACTGGCAGAAGGCAGAGAGTGGGGATAAAGGGGTCTTTTTTAGGATGGCAGCCGGTGACTAGTGGTGTGCCTCAGGGGTCTGTGTTGGGACCACAACTTTTCACAATATACATTAATGTTCTGGAAGAAGGAACTGAAGGCACTGTTGCTACGTTTGCATGTGATACAAAGATCTGTAGAGGGACAGGTAGTATTGAGGAAGCAAGGGGGCTGCAGGAGGATTTGGACAGGCCAGTAGAGTGGGCAATGAAGTGGCAGATGAAATACAATGTGGAAAAGTATGCATTTTGGAAGGAGGAATTTAGGCATAGACTATTTTCTAAATGGGGAAATGCTTAGGAAATCAGAAGCACAAAGGGACTTGGGAGTCCTTGTTCATGATTCTCTTAAGGTTAACGTGCAGGTTCAGTCGGCAGTTAGAAAGGCCTCTGCAATGTTAGCATTCATGTTAAGAGGGCTAGAATACAAGACCAGGGATATACTTCTGAGGCTGTATAATGCTCTGGCCAGACCCCATTTGGAGTATTGTGAGCAGTTGTCGGCCGCGCATCTAAGGAAAGATGTGCTGGCCTTGGAAAGGGCCCAGAGGAGGTTCCCTGGATAATCCCTGGAATGAACTGCTTGTCTTATGAGGAACGGTTGAGGATTCAGGGTCTGTACTCATTGGAGTTTAGAAGGATGAGGGGGGATCTTATTGAAACTTACAGGATACTACGAGGCCTGGATAGAGCGGACGTGGAGAGGATGTTTACACTTGTAGGAAAAACTAGAAGCAGAGGACACAATCTCAGACTAAAGGGATTAAAACAGAGATGAGGAGGAATTTCTTTAGCCACAGGGTGGTGTATCTGTGGAACACTTTGCCATCGAATGCTGTGGAGGCCAAATCACTGAGTGTCTTTAAGACAGAGATAGATAGGTTCTTGCTTAATAAGGGGATCAGGGGTTATGGGGAGAAGGCAGGAGAATGAGGTTTGCGAAAAATATCAGCCGTGATTGAATGGCGGAACAGACTCGATGGGCCGAGTTGCCTAATTCTGCTTCTGTGTCTTATGGTCTTATGGCGGGTTACGGGTGTGTGGGATGGGGATTGGTGCCAGGTGCACAGTGCTGCCTACTCACCCTGGCTGCCCTGAGGAGGTTGTGTGTTTTTTGTCTAGCACTGCTGGCTGGTTGGGACAGTGTTGCTCTGGCACTGTCCGCCTCTGCTACCTGCGCCCAGGCAGGGCAAACGGCAACGGCTGGCAGCCTCCTTCCCAGGCCAGGGTACAGGGTCGCCCGCCTTTCTTCCACGGCATCCAGCAGCGTCTCAAGCTTGACTTCCGTGAATCTCAGGGTAGCTCGCCTTGCTGCCATCTTGTTGGCTGGGATGGTGTGTGTGGGGAGTGAAATGTGTATATGCGGCTGAAGATTGTCAGCCTCCTGAGCGTCAATCGCGAATCCGGCGAATCCAGCACCGTTTTTCACTGGAATCGATTGCGTTCCATGTGACACCGGTGCTAGCCTCTCAATGGTCGTTGAATCAGTCCAGGTGCAGCACCAGTTTTGCTGTTGTAGAAGTCTAGGAATTCTGCCCCAACATCAACACTGAGCCTGAGACTATCTTCCAGATAATAATAATAATTGCTTATTGTCACAAGTAGACTTCAATGAAGTTACTGTGAAAAGCCCCTAGTCACCACATTCCGGCACCTGTTCAGGGAGGCTGATACGGGAATTGAACCCGCGCTGCTGGCATTGTTCTGCATTACAAGCCAGCTGTTTATTCCACTGTGCTAAACCAGCCCCTATAGATAGATGTTGAACGGAGACCATCTTCTGCCTCAGATGGGCGGCGGCACTATTAAGAACAAACTCAGCAGCGTTCTCTCCAATGTTTTGGTCAATTTACATTCTAATATCGACATCTAAAACCGATTTACCAAAGCATAGCACTACAAACGCTGGTAATCTTAAATAAAAACACAAATGCTGGAAATACTTAGATCTGACGGCATCTGTGAAAGAGAAGCAGACTTAACGTTTCACATCCATCACTGCTTCTTAAAAACCTGAGCCTCTACAGTGAGACTTCCCTCAGTATAAGAATGGAATGTTTTGCACTGGTTTGACTTCAAGTAGCCTTCTCCATCAGGACTTACACTTTGATGAAAGGTCACTGAAATGTTAACTCTGTTTCTCTCTTCAAGATGTTGGCAGAATCATAGAATAGAATCTCTGCAGTGCAGAGGGAGGCCAATCAGCCCATCTAGTCTGCACCAACCCTCCGAAAGAACACTCTACCTAGCCCCATTGCCCTGCCCTGTCCCCATAAACCCACCTAATCCCTGCACACTAAGGGGCAATTTTAGCATGGCCAATCCACCTAACCTGCACATCTTTGGACCGTGGGAGGAAACCGGAGCACCCGGAGGAAACCCCGCAGACACGGGAAGAAAATGTAAACTCTACACAGACAGTTACCTAAGGCCGGAATTGAACCCGGGTGCCTGGCACTGTGAGGCAGCAGTACCAATCACTGCCACCGTGCCCGAATGGCAGAGTATTTCCAGCATTTTCTGCTTTTAATCGAAGGCAGATTATCTGATGATTATCACGTTGCTGTTTATGGAACCTTGTTGTGCAGAAATTTGGCTCCCACATTCCTACATTACATTAGTGACAACACTTTAAAATGCACTTCATTGGTTGTAAACCGCTTTGGAACATACTGGTATAAATGCAACTTCTTTCTTTTTCTTGTATACCTTTGGATCTACACACTTAAGATTTCACTTGCCACGAGAACAAAAGGTTCACTGATTTTCATTTCAACCTGCCCTCTCCCCAGCAGTAATATTTTAACCAGGACATATGGTACTCCAGGCTACAGTTGCCCCACAGAGTTTCTGGCCTTGGGCTACAACTGGCGGCACTGATTGCATGCTACAAGGAGGAAAAAAAAGCCAAATCGAAAGTCACTTCCGCAGCTCACTCACATCTCCCAGTGACCGGTTTCAGAACAATGGCAGTAGTGACACGATGCAATGGATCAGTGAGGCGTGCCAACGTCGGTGGTTGAATATCTCATTGACCAGCAACTCCAACTCTGTAGTCAGTATAATGTTCAGATGGAACCAAGCTAAATTATTGAGACCTATGACATGATTAAGAGTGAACCCATTCAAATGGCAGCCAAGAAAAGTGCAATAACTGATCCGATGTAACGCTGTTAATACACTTGAAGAAACAATTCTGCCAAATCTAATCATAATCTTTATTATTGTAACAAGTAGGCTTACATTAACACTGCAATAAAGTTACTGTGAAAATCCCCTAGTCGCCACATTCTGGTGCCTGCTTGGGTACACAGAGGGAGAATTCAGAATGTCCAATTCACCTAACAGCACGTCTTTTGGATCTTGTGGGAGGAAACTGGAGCACACGGAGGAAACCCACGCAGACACAGCAAGAATGTGCAGACTCAGCACAGACAGTGACCCAAGCGGGAATCGAACCTGCAACGCTGATGCTATGAAGCAACAGTGCTAACTACTGTACTACTGGGCCGCCATACTCTTGCCATAATGATATTGAATATGCACAGTTGGACGAACCACCCAGATTGTTGAAGACTTCTTGGATGATATTACCTCCCTGCACCCTCCAGTCTCTAGGTCTAGGACTTTTGAGTTATGGAAATGAAGGGGATGTTCAGAGGTAGCATATATCAGTGATGAGCAACCTGGGCAAGGAGTGGGCCGCATGAGTGGCCCTCCATCTCAGTGGGCTAGGACTACAAGGTTGAAATTGGGCATAGGCACGAACCATGACCCCATGAAAAAGATTAAATAGATACCAAATATTTCATAATGAGTTACAGAAAATGCTTAATCATTCATATATGAATAGAACTGTAATCAACTTCAAATGGGAACAAAATAATTATTTATGCTTACCTTACATATATTACAATTTATAGCAGCTACAACTAAAGGTTATACATTTCTTAATTACACATATGTGCTACAGGTATTTATTATATTTATCTTTATCAATAAACCCTACTGCTCCCAATAAGCTTTACGAATGCTGTCATGAAAACTTTATTATGAAGAAAACCTTAGTTATTTTGAGGGCCGGGAAGAATCCAGCACGTGTTTGCAGAGTCAAGCAGAAAGTAACTTTGGTTAGAAAGAATATGTACACAGGGCCAGTAGTTCACTACTGATTTTCTCTAGCCATTACCACACTGGCCAGCTCTACTTATACAACTGCACTGCTAATGATTGCCCCACACCCCTCTCATTGGGAGAGCCCATATTCCTCAAGTAACATGAGGTAACCAATTGTCCCCAGCCAGGAGGATCCGGGAAGGCTATAACATCCCTTCTCCGAAAGGCCGAAGCATCCGCCAAAGAACCCGGCGAAGGAGGGTTCTGAACTCGGACATCAGGCTAGGCGTCATGCGCAGGAGTCGCCGGACTGGGCGGTAAGGTGAACAGCGTTTCTGAGAACGCCGTAATATGCTGCAAGTCCGTGGTCTATCAAACGGAGGGCACCCCCTTGGAGGCATGCCCGACGTGGGGGTCGACAAGGGGCCGATTGACAAAGGCAACCGACTCAAAGCATCGGCATTCACAATTTGCGTCCCTGGCTTATGCTCCAAAGAATACCTGTAGGCAGCGATCAGCAAAGCCCAGCGCTGGATCTGCACGGAAGCAATGGGCAGAATTGGCTTATCTTCTCTAAAAGGCCCAAGCAGAGGCTTATGATCGGTCACAATAGTGAAGTGGCAGCTATAAACATATTGATGGAAGCATTTCACTGAAAAGACCACTGCCAGGCCCTCCTTTTCAATCTGCGCGTACTTCCTTTCCGCTGCAGTCAATGTTCGGGAGGCAAAAGCTATCGTCCGTTCCCCTCTGTTCTCTATCTTGTGGGATAGGACGGCCCTGATAGCATATGGGGAGGCATCACACATAACGAGCAAAGGCTTTTCAGGACCATAGTGGGTTAGTAACCCGGACGACGACAACTGCTGCTTTACTTGCTGAAAAGCAGTTTCTTACGGCCGACCCCAAACCCAGATTTGATTCTTCTTCAACAGAAGGTGGAAATCGGGCCAGCGTGGTTGCCAGATTGGGGAGAAACTTCCCATAGTAATTTACGAGGCCGAGAAAAGGCCCGAAGCGTCTGTCGGGGTGGGGGCCTGTTGGATTGCATGCACCTTCCCCACGATGGGGTGCAAACCTTCGTTGTCCACCCGATAGACAATGTAGGTCATTTCCTTTGCCTGAAAGATACACTTCATGCGACATAAAAGGACTCCAACCTCTGAGAAATGTTTAAGCACAGCCTCCAAACTTTCACCACCTGGCTTTCGTTTTCAATTATGTTATTCGTCCGGAAGTAGCAATACATGCTTTGTGCGTACTGGTTCCAACTCTCCAGCACAGCATAGAAGACATCCAAATGTCTGTAAAGAGGCATGGTGCAACAGAAAAAAACTTCTAACCCGTATCCAACAAAAAGTTCAAGGAGGTGGCTTCAGCAGCGTAGACAGCTATCCAATTTTAACCCTCGTCGCAGGTTTAGTGAGAGCCAGAAAGAATCCAGCATGAGTTTGCAGAATCAAGCAGAAAGTTTACAAGAGTATGTACACAGGGTCAGTAATTCACTACTGGTTCCCTCTCTAGCCGGTACCACACTGGTCAGTTGTACTGCTAATGATTGCCCCAACCCTCTCTTCTTGGGGGAGTTACTAGCATGGAGTAACCAATTGTCCCCAGCCAATAGGTTCCGGGCAGGTTATAACAAGTCACCAATAAATTATAAAAGTATTTAAAAATAAAACACTCACCAACTGTACCCTGTTCAATTGCAGAGAGTCACTCATCAACTAATTGCTCCGCTCTCGGTCTTGCACTTTTTCTGCACCCTTGTATTTCCCAGCACTGCTCTTGGGGTTAGTCTCTGTCTATCCTGCACCCTTTAATCTCCCTGGTTCTGCTCTTTCTCGCGTTTCTTCATCCTCCAAGCCCCACTTTCATAATCGCTCTTTCTCACATTCTTTTATCTCTACGACTCCACTCAACCCTACTCACACTTGCTCAACAAAATGTCTTGCAGCCGCAGTCAGAACCCCAATGGGCTGCAGGTTGCCCACCACTGTTCTTGTTTTTATAATGACTCTCTGCAATTGAACAGGGTATAAGCATGGCCAGGTGAATATGTCAATTCGACAATTATCCCAGAACACTTCTGCACAACTCTCAATGGCTACACAGCAAGTCCCTGCTAGTTAAACAAAATCTCTACAGAGATATACAATAAATAAATCTTATCCTGCTGAATAATTAGTAATGCCATAAAGTTTAAGTTTCTGTGCTGAATAAAGAACTTCATACAGTTACACAATGACCTTTACACATCTGAGTAAACAGCGGCAAAATGCTAGTGCATAACCTATAAGACTATAAGACATAGGGGCAGAATTAGGCCATTTGGCCCATCGGGTCTGCTTTGCCATTCAATCATGGCTGATATGTTTCTCATCCCCATTCTCCTGCCTGCTCCCCATAACCCCTGATCCCCTTATTAATCAATAACCTATCTATCTCTGTCTTAAAGACACTCAGTGAATTGGCCTCCACAGCCTTCTGCGGCAAAGAGTTCCACAGATTCACCACCCTCTGGCTGAAGAAATTCCTCCTCATCTCAGTTTTAAGGATCATCCCTTCAGTCGGAGGCTGTGCCCTCAGGTTCTATTTTTTCCTACTAGTGGAAACATCCTCTCCATGTCCACTATCTCAGTCTCTCAGTATCCTGTAATTTCAATAAGATCCCTCCTCATCCTTCTAAACACCAACGAGTCCTCAACCGCTCCTCATATGACAAGCACTTCATTCCAGGGATCATTCTTGTGAACCACCTCTGGACCGTTTGCAAGACCAGCTCATACGGGGCCCAAAACCGCTCACATCAAAGCCTTAAACAGCCTCAGAAGTACATCCCTACTCCTATATTCGAGCCCTCTCAACATGAATACTTACATTGCATTTGCCTTCCTAACTGCCGACTGAACCTGCACATTAACCCCAAGAGAATCTTGAATTAGGACTCCTAAGTCCCATTGTGCTTCTGATTTCCAATAGGCTATGCCTCCATTCGTC
Organism: Scyliorhinus torazame; assembly: GCF_047496885.1. NCBI lineage: Eukaryota > Metazoa > Chordata > Chondrichthyes > Carcharhiniformes > Scyliorhinidae > Scyliorhinus > Scyliorhinus torazame. The sequence goes on along the minus strand of NC_092716.1, from coordinate 102,751,539 downwards.
TGACCAAAGTGCATACCTCACACTTTTCCACATTGTATTCCACCTGCCACTTCTTTGCCCTAGTGTATTCCATCTGCCACTTCTTTGCCCACTCTCCTAACTTATCCAAGTCCTCCTGCAGCCCCCTGCTTCCTCAATACTACCTGTCCCTGTGCACAGATTTGTATTAGCTTCAAATTTAGCAACCCATCTTTTGTTTAATAAATTGTCTATGAGTGTAACATTACTCTGCTCAATAATTCGGTGAACAATCTTCATATGACTGAACAAACTACTCGACAATTAATTGCTAACTCTTAGCTTGAATAAACAGGAACCATGTAAAGTTATATAGTACGTATCCCTTAACCTGCAAAATAAAACAGAAACATCATAGTCCAATGAGGAATTCTTGTTCTCTTGAACAAATAACTAATTCACAGAATTACACAATCAGTAATCTTACCCTGCAGTAACAAACAGCATGATTTCATACAACAGTTCTCTGGCCTTTTAGTGCGAGCAGGGCTGTGAGGAAAGTGAGGGCGGTGGAAATAATTGGATAGCCCTTTCAGAGCTGACACAGGTATGATGGGTCATATGGTCTCCTGTGTTGTATTTTTTGATGATCCTATGAAATTCATTACACGAGAGGTGGAATCATTGATTTACTTCCCTTTGCATTTATAATTAACCTCTGGATGCTTCTCTGGGTTGTGATCAAATGAAGTGGTTGTTTCTTCAGGCAGCTGCTAGAAACACATCTACAGTCTCATGGTTTGAATTTTCGATGACGCCTTTCAAGACACTAGGTGTAATTCGCACAATCTAATAGTGCCGACCAACTCCTTTAGTCAAAGATTTTCTTTGTGAAAACATCTGCTAGAAATTCAGGGTAATATAATTTATTGTCCCATTTCTTTCTAATGGGTGATAAACTGAACAGGCTGGAGCTCTTCAGAAAAGAGAAGGCTGAGAGGTGACCTAATAAAAGGTCTTTAAAATGTTGAAGGAGCTTGAGTGATAGAGAAGAATCCAAAAGAAGTCCATAAATATAAGATAGGCATTAATAAATCCAATAATGAATTCTGGAAACTTATTAACCTGGTGAGTATTTAGAACATAGAACACATTACCATGGAGTAGTTGAGATGAATAACAATGGTCCAGATTTTCCGTTTCAGACATTAAGTGCTGATGCTGGGACTGAATCGCTAGTGTTCTACAGCCATGGAAGCGGCGCCAGACCTGGAGGAATTCAGGATCCGTTATGGGCTAGCACCGGCACTAGTGCCATGTGGAACTAGCGCAATTCCAATGAAAAATGGTGTCCAATTTGCCAGGGGCTGGAATGGCACTTGAGAGGCTGACAAGCTGCAGCTCCATACTAGCATCCCCCCCCCCAACACACACACACACATACTCATTCCAGCTAACAAGATGGCAACCCGAAGAACAGGGCCCGGGTTCACAGATGTGGAACTTGAGACTCCGCTGGACGACTGTGGAGGAAAGGCGGGGTACCCTGTACTCCGGGGTGGGAGGGAGGCTGCCACCCGCCACCGCAAACTGGGCCTGGGTGCAGGTGGCAGAGGCTGGAGCACAGTGGGCACCACCACCAGGACCGTCCAGCAGTGCCGGAAAATGTTGCGCAACATCAGGGCGACCAGGATGAGTAGCTAGCGCCATGACCCTGGTTCCAATGCCCATCCCACACACTCATAACCCCCCCCCCCCAAACCCAGCGGGAGACTGGACTGAACCACACATGCCGGCAGTCTGCTTGTGCCTCACTCTGCACTATATGCCAGAACCTACACCTCCCGCCATGGCCATGTGCCCTGTTCACAAGGTCCACCAGCTGCTCACCCCATGTGCTGCCCGCGTCCGACTGTCTAGGACTGTGCATTTACTGTCTCCTCCCACCCCCAGGAGAAGGTGGCACAAATGCAGAGAGAGAGAGAAGATTGGAGGGGGTGCCGGACCTGCAGCCCCCTCACCGTTGCGGAGCTGCGGGCACTGGATCTGGTTGCTGGGCATGGGGAGAGTGCAGTCGCCGCAGCAGATGTCGGCAGTGGGGAACCAAGTGAGCCTCCACTGAGTTGCAGTGTCCCTAAGGTACACATGGTACAACCCACACACCACCCCGCCTTCCGACCCCCGATCCAACCATGTGTCATGTCTTGTGTCTTGGAGGATCACCTGCCGATGAGGTGCTCCCTTCTGGTGTCCCTCACCCACGGCCACAACCCCAGAAGATGTTGAGTGTTGAGGCAACACCGGACAGTGACGTGAGCCCCTAAACGCCAGTCCAGGGACGACACCAACTTTCTTTTTTTTAGAATATATTTTATTCAAATTTTTTGGCCAAACGTAACAGTACAAAGTTTTTCCTTTTTAACAACAGTAAAGCAATATAAATAACAGTGGCCAGTTTTTAACAAATAAATAAATAATATATAAACAAAAACTAAATGGCAACTGCCTTATCAAAAATAATTTCTCTCCAAAAATACAATCCAACAATCCAATATACATTACCTAGTACAAGTATCTATACATATACAGAGACATCCCTGAGAACCCGCCCGAGTCCTCCCCCTCCCCCCCCCCCCCGGTTGCTGCTGTTGCCTTCCCATTCCCTCTATCGTTCTGTGAGGTAGTCAATGAATGGTTGCCACCGCCTGGTGAACCGTTGAGCTGAACCCCTCAATGCGAACTTTATCCGTTCCAGTTTTATAAACCCTGCCATGTCGTTTATCCAGGTCTCCACGCCCGGGGGTTTGGCTTCCTTCCACATAAGCAATATCCTTCGCCGGGCTACTAGGGACGCAAAGGCCAAAACATCAGCCTCTTTCGCCTCCTGCACTCCCGGCTCTTCTGCAACCCCGAATATAGCCAACCCTCAGCTTGGCTCGACCCGGACCCCCACCACCTTCGAAAGCACCTTCGCCACCCCCACCCAGAACCCCTGTAGTGCCGTGCATTACCAAAACATGTGGGTGTGGTTCGCTGGGCTTCTCGAGCATCTCCCACACCTATCCTCTACCCCAAAAAATTTACTGAGCCGTGCTCCAGTCATATGCGCCCTGTGTAGAACCTTGAATTGTATCAGGCTTAGCCTGGCACACGAGGACGACGAGTTTACCCTACGTAGGGCATCAGCCCACAGCCCCTCCTCAATCTCTTCCCCCAGCTCTTTTTCCCATTTCCCTTTCAGCTCATCTACCATGATCTCCCCCTCGTCCCTCATTTCCCTGTATATGTCCGACACCCTACCATCCCCCACCCATGTCTCTGAGATCACTCTATCCTGCATCTCCTGCGTAGGGAGCTGCGGGAATTCCCTCACCTGTTCCCTCGCAAAAGCCCTTAGTTGCATATACCGAAATGCATTCCCTTGGGGCAACCCATATTTTTCCGTCAGCGCTCCCAGACTCGCAAACGTCCCATCTACGAACAGATCCCTCAGTTGCACTACCCCAGCTCTTTGCCATGCTCCAAATCCCCCATCCATTCTCCCCGGGACAAACCTATGGTTATTTCTTATCGGGGACCGCACCGAGGCTCCCGTCCTTCCCCTATGCCGTCTCCACTGCCCCCAAATTTTTAATGTTGCCACCACCACTGGGCTTGTGGTGTATTTGACACCAACTTTCTGTAACAGCTGTCACCAACACCCTCCACCATTCCAGAGACAACACCCTCCACCATCCCAGAGACGCTCACCTCGATTGGGCAAGTTAGTGCAGAGGCTCCTGGGGCACTATACCACACATATGCAGCGGTACATCAGGTGGAGGTAGGAACACCCGATGGGGCAGACAGTCGAAGGGTGGGCCGACCCCAGGCACTAGCTACCTTCCAGGTGGGTCTCGGGCTTCTGGAAACGGTGGTGCCATCGATGCGCGAGATGCAGACACAGAGCCAGAGACTAGATGGAGGGTTGTTGCAGTGGGAGGACCATGTGTGTCTCCCAGGCCATCACTGTTTGGGTGGTGTCCACGATGGAGGCCTTGGGGGAGCGGAAATATCAGCCATGGGTCAGGGTGTCCAAGGCCTGGACATTGCGTGGGCGGTGGCTGAGGCACAGGACAAGACGGCCCTATCAGAGGCAGCTATGGACCAGGGCTACCTGGACATTGCAGCGGCGCTCCAGAGCTTGGCCCATTCACAACAGGTCATGGTTGCGGCCGTCAACAGCATTGACTGGCTCCAAAGAGGGATGTGGCACAGTCCCTATGCTCCATCTGCAGCCAATGAGACCCTGGTTGAGACAAGAGCGGGCCTCCTGGACTGGCAACGCGAGGTGGTGGGGGAGAATCGGGAGCTCACTCTGGCTTCACCCCCATCACAGGGAGCAGCCCAGGGGCCATCAGGCACCCCGAGGGAGGAGGCGATGTCCCCCTCTTGTCCCATCGATGAGCAGCAGGCAGAAAAGGGTGGCACCACGCCGCCTGTGACACCCCAGAGACTGATGGGCCCATCCAGGCCTGGTCACTCCAAGGGACAACTGCCAAGGGGACCAGGTAACAGGATGGGAATTTCAGTAGGCAGCCTCCACCTCTGATGCACTGCCTGGGTATCCACCTAGACATTGCGTTAGGGTCCATAAGACCAGAAACTTAGACATCAGTTAGGTTGGCATGGGTGCAGCACACAGGATAGCGTTAGGGGCTAGGGCACAAACCTGTACATATATGTTCACCTGTTCACAATAAACATCTGTTCACAATCGTTCTAACCTGCCTCAGTGCTCTGTCAGAAGGGTGTATGAGGGATGGCTGGGCTGGGCTGGCTGCAGAGGGGACACTGGGGGAGAGGGGCGCAGATGTGCAGCCTTTAAAGTGGGTACAAGCCAGGGTCCCCAGGTCCGCCTCCGCTTACTGCCCTAATACCCAGCTCCACCCCCATCGCTCTCCAGCCCCCCCCCCCCCCCCCCGCCCCCTCCTTCCTGCACCCACACCCCGTCCCCACCTCCGGCACCCCATGGGTTTAGTGGACCGTGTGATGAAATGCCGAGTTCGCATGCAGGGATCGCCCAGGTGGATGGTGCAAATAGCTACCGTGGGCAGGAGTCAGACGTTAAACGATGCGGAACACTAGAGCTCATCGTGGAGTGGGTCATCATCATCTTCCATCCCATGGATCAGACCTGCTGTTACTGCCAACCCAGTGCCAGCACTCATTAGTGAGGCAGGTAGGTATCACGGGAGGTTGCAGGTGTGGGGAAGTGGGATTGGTGCGGGATGGAATGTTCGTGTCGCCTTTGGCTAGGCCCCATGGTTGGCGAACCTGGAGTCGATTAGGATGGCATGGGCGTCGTTGTTGCGGGTCCCCGCATCGGTCTGAGGCCCGGATAGGTGTCATCAGCCATGACCACAACGGATGACCTCTGCCTCCGAGGAGCTAACCTCTCACCAGGGTTGCGCCCCGAAGGTGTTGGGAACCGCCGCCTGTGCCAGAATGAAAGTGTCGTGCACATTGACTGGGTAAACGTGAATCTCGCGGTCACATACCAACTGCACATTCATGGAGTGGAACCCCTTTTGGTTTGTGAAGACCACCTGCACGTGTGTCGGTGCTCGTAGGGGGAGGGGGCAGGGGGGAACATGTATCCCGATCACCGCTTGAACCTGGGGCAGTGAATCCCACCGCCCAGGTATCCTTGTGGACTTGGTGCACATTGCATTTGATATATTGTGCCGACCGGGCATACAGGGCCTCTGTGACGGCACGGATGCACCGACGTCTGCGAGATCCCAGACAGGTCCCCACTTGGTGCCTGGAAGGACCCTCCGGTGAAAAGGTTCAGGGCGACCATCACCTTGACAGCCACTGGAAGCAGATATCTTCCTCCATACCCCTGCCGTTCCAGGTGCTCCATGATCCGGCAGATATGTCGTATGATCCCTTGCTCAGCAGGGGTCTTCGACGGCATGCCCGGCCCGGTCGGTCCTGTAATGTCAGCGGCATTGCCAGTACACGAGTCCTAATGCCTCTTTCCCACCTCCTCCTCCTCGGCCTGTTGGGCGGCCAGCTCTCTATCTTCACCGACTGCCTCCTGTTCCTCTGGGATGATGGCAACCATTCCTGGTTGGTTTCAGAAATTCATTGTTTGCAGGGGATGAAAGGCAGGCATGTGCCCAACCAGGTCAAATTGTGGCCCCGGTCTGCGCAGAAGCCCCTGCATGTCCCCCGCTCCCCTCCTCTCCCTCCTCCATTCCCACACTCACCCTCAGTCATTCCCCCTGGCACACTGCCTTCTGCACCACACCCCTGGCCCTGTCGGTGCTCGGCACCATGGGGACCTCTCGCCCCAGCATCCATCCCTGCCGGCAGGGGTACCGGTGGCTAGCACTACTCTGCAGTATGCTCTGCGGCCCCCCATCCAGTAGGGGCTACCGTAAGCGTTGCTTTTGGGTGGGCCACGTGATGCCCCGCAGATGGATACCACCCGGTTGTGGGTGACGTGCTGTTAGGTGAATTGGACATTTTGAATTCTCCCTCTGTGTACCTGAACAGGTGCCGGAATGGGCGACTGGGGGATTTTCACAGCAACTTCATTGCATTATTAATGTAAACCTACTTGTGACACAAATAAAGATTATTAGAAATGTACTTCCTCTAGTGGAGCCCCTCTATTCTCAGTGTTCTAACCAAGTTAAATTATTTATTTGTAAAGTCAGAGTACCAAATTCTTTTTTTCCAATTAAGGGGCAATTTAGCATAGCCAATTCACCTACCCTGCACATTTTTTTGGGTTGCGGGGGTGAGACCCACGCAGACACGGGAAGAATGTGCAGTGACCGGGCTCCGGGATTGAATCTGGGTCCTCAGCACCGTGAGGCAGCAGTGCTAACCACTGTGCCACCCTGCCGACAATAACTTAAATTTTGAACATAGACTTTTGCGTCTAAACCCCAAGGCAAAACTGTTATTATTTTAAGCCTTAGCAAACTCAGATTCTGCCGTTAGTATCTTTTTTCCTTTCATCTTGCTTCCATTCTCTGTGCTCTTGCCATGATATAAATTAACATGACCTGAAATACAGCAGCGTTATTTGCTTTTCTGATCTCTCTCCTTTCTAACATGTCTTCTGTCTCTTCTTTCCGTAACAATCATTTGCTACTCATGCTGCATGATCCTCACTGCCTCATTCACTGTCACTTTGGAGCTGAGGCCATCACTTGCTCTTTCCTTTCTGGCTGCATTTCTCACTTCACATTTGTCATCAATCAGTCTTCAAAGGAATCCTTCTCCATACTCACTTCCATCTCTGTTTTGGACCTGTGGAGAGCATCGCTCTCCAAGCAAAGACTTCTCAGCCTGTACTTCGACATCGAGCACTCATTGGAGAAGAATCTTTAGCCAAAATATTCTGACATTGCTCTATTCTCTCCTCTTCATGTTCATGTTGCTTTTTAAAAAATGATCCAGAAGGATGATCCCGAGGTTGCTTCAGTATCAAGATATAAAAAGGAACTTAAAAAAATCATGCGTACTTTTCAATAAAAGGGAAATTATAGCAGATAATCATAACAACGTCGCCCATCTATTAGGCCACTCATTTATGAATTCCAACTTTACCTGCCTGAAAATTTGCAAACAGAATAGAGGGTTAAATGGTCTCATGTTTGCCCACATGATGCATTTCAGCTCTCCTACTTTTAGTCCTGACTAGCTGATTCAATGACAGCCCATGTGTATCTTAATGTCAACTATTATATGTGTGCACACACACACCAGCTCAAAAGGAACAGTATGGCATTGCGAGGAGTGTGTCTGCATTTCTATCATCACTTCTACATGCATAATTTACCTTCATCTGCTGGAGTAACAATCAAAATGAGAATTCAGTTATCAGCTCCTAATGATGTGTGCTGTAAATGGAAGGTAACCCAGCACAAGAGAGTTACTATCTAACAGCAGGGCAAATTGTATTCAAATTAACACCAATTGTTGTAAAGTAATTCCAGTAACAATTTAAAATAACAATGAATATGGAATTATAAGGTCCTGATAATAACATGTTTCAAAAACAATTGTTAACATTGTCACCCTTACCCCTTTCTCCCACCCACTCCTTAAGGTGATTGACTCCTTGCTGGGATGGAGTTACACGAGGGCTAGTTGTCTCCTGTTCTTTGTGCAAGTGGGAAATTTTCATTAAAATGATTCCTTTTGGCAAACCAAAGAGCACCTTCACCAAATTGATGATCCTCCCAACAGCAATTGATATTTGTCTTGGTGTGCGTGCCTAGGAACAGCCCATAGAGCAGAGTCCTGTGTCACAGAGCTGCTCGGGATGAACCTCGGCAAATACCACTGCATGTCTCTCCAGATCCTGTTTGCAAAGGCGCATCCCACAAGGAGGCGTTTGGCCGTTTCTTCCCCCCACTCCCTGCAGCTGCTTCAAGGGCAGCATGCAGTGGCGCAGAGATTTTGGATATGCATGAAAGATATGACGGGGGTGTCCTCCTCACCAGCCAACCTCAGTCTTGTATGAAAGTTCTAGGTGAGGCATTCTGCCAAATGACTGATGATGGGAACCATCCAACAGGATCCACAATCTCCTTTTCCCCCAGGGCCTCAAGGTTGTTACGTGCAGACCACTGATTGATCACTTTGTCATCAAAGGTGTTTCCCTGAACAAATCTTTCCATGGGACCTACTACTTGGGAGCATTCTGTGGCAACATGGCCAGAACCATCCTCTGCAATACAGGGACAGGTAGAACTTCAGTATGCAGTGAGACTTGGTATTTGCATACCAAGGATCTGCACAGCTTGATGCAGCTGCACACAAAAGGTTGTCATCAGGAGGTTGGTGGTTGGGTGCATTTTTTCCTCCCTTATCCAGAGATTTGAGCATGTTGTCCCTTAGGACATGATCCATCTTGGATCTCCAGGTGAACACGAAGATGGCTCGGCTGACTGCTGCGATGCAGCACTGGAGTATGGGCCAGACCTGCACCACATACTGCAACCCCCAAGAATACCGCACACCTGCTGACCGGGTTTTTGCCCGCAATGGAAAGGGAGCATCAACTCGGCGAAAGATACTCTTTTGTCTGCCCGAAAATTGTTGATCTTCCAGTGCAAAGAATTGTCCTTGATCATTTGCTGCAGACTGGCATATTCCAAGGTCAGGACCACATGCTAAAGGATGCATTTAAGCTTGGGGAATTATCACCAAGGTGCAAAGAGGAAAGGCCACTGAGTAAGGCCCTTTGGCTAATGTTCACCGAGGGGCTGGTAAATGTGTAAAACCCCTTGGATTGCATGCTTAACCTTAACTATATGTAACTATGAAGCACCGCAGAATACAATATTAACGATGTATATAGTTGGAAAAGAGTTGTACTCCCTGTAATGAAAATATTGAAACGGATGAAATGATTGAAATGTTATAGTTACTAAATTGAAGTTTTATAGGTACTAAATAGTGCATCTAGACCTCTAGATAAAGTGTGAAAATCATTGCACTTTACAATTATTAATTCTATCTTCCAGTGATTTTATGAATAAAGTATACTTTTGCAAAAAAAAACTATTCCTTTTGGCTACGATCAAGCACGAAATCAGATGTGATGTCTATTCTTGTCAGCTTGGATCTAGTGCCTCTCTTGTAGGGACCATGAATTGGAGTCAATTTAAATTGTTTTTTGGACCAAGCAAGGAGATGGATTCGGGGCTTGCCCCGTTCACTCTGTACAATGACTGTAACTCTGAGAAAGGAATAACATTTATAAACTTTTTTTTAAGGTTCGTTGATTTCATTCCAAGCAGCTCTGTATCAGAGCGCAGAGTCCTCACGCACTGCTCCCAAGAGATGCACTCCATTATAAACATCAACTGCTGCTGGAGGGCCATCGACCCAGTGATAGATGCTCCCTGGTCCACTTGAAACTTGCTGTTCTTTGGGTGGAAAGAGCTGGCAAACGAGTGTGTCTGAGAGGGTGCACCGAGGCTGAATGGGTAAAGGCCGCTGCCCAAGATCCTCTTACAATAGTAACCCCGAGGGACTGGAACCAGGGCGAAACACTAGACTTTATGCACCAGAGAATATTCGGCGAGTAGCACTTTATTGAAAGAAACTGATCGGTATTGCACTTCGTAACGTCAAATGCAATGCCCTTTTTACACATTTCAAAAATATACTTTATTCTTAAAAATATTTCCTGTTGTCGATCAACCGCCACAAGATGCCCCCAGCTTGTACAGGGGAAAATCCCAGCCAGTCCCACCCAGGCTCTTCTGACGTGACGCATTCCTCAGACTGAAGTTCTATTGCACTCACACTTGAGGAAATACCATTGAAAGATCTTCTAAACACACACAAAGTAACGCATATATCCGCTAACTCGAACTTCTTAAATTCTATTAATTCTTAGAAAATTGATCCAAAACGATGAGCAAAAGTAGACTTTAGAACCTCGAGATCACCAAGATACCGAAACACTTCAAACCTGAAGCAAACAAGTTATTGAATACTGAAATCTGCCGGCTCTTGAACTCAACCCACTGTCGATTTAAACAAGGAGACCGCAGGAATGAGCAGCTCCTGTTGACTGAACGATGCCGGAATCGGTGCACGGACCCCAACGCTGCTGCGAATAAATACCTTAATTCCGCAGGAATTTCCACCCACTTCGACCCGGCTCCAGGACACCTGCGTGGGGACGGAGACTGTGTCCGAGGCCGCTATCGGAGTCGCTCAGTGGAAAGGTTGTCGGTGGCTGGTTACTCACCCGCCGGAGTGGCAGTCCTGCCTCACTGACCCTGGACACACAGGGACAAGCAAGGAGACAGCCACCCCTCCAACATCACTGCCACATTCCGGTGATGCTCAGACCCAATCTCCAATAAACAGCCAGCATCCCCACTTACAGCACAGCATTCACTGCCACTCAGACACACCGTGACTGGCAGTCAATCTGGAATGGGCGGCATCAGATTTGAAATGAGCTAATATGTTGCCTGTACTCAGAAATAAATAACAAAGTAGACAGGGGCAAAAATCAGAGCCATCAGTCTCACTTCAATATAAAGTAATAACAACATTGATTTATCTGGCGTGAGCCTTGGGCTATCTATGCTGCAGTGACCCAGTTAATGGGTTTGTTCTCTGATCGGTAAAATGTGATCGTGCCAGATTTTAATTCATGAAGTGGATTGGCTTCAGGTGTTAATCTTGTCCTATAGATTAATCAGGTGTTACAATCTTGTCCTATAGATTATTCAGGTGTTAATCTTGTCCTATAGATTATTCAGGTGTTAAAATCGTGTCCTATAGACTATTCAGACGTTACAATCTTGTCCTATAGATTATTCAGGTGTTACAATCTTGTCCTATTTTTATTCAGATGTTAATCTTGTCCTATAGATTATTCAGGTGTAAAAATCTTGTCCTATAGATTATTCAGATGTTAAAATCTTGTCCTATAGATTATTCAGGTGTTAAAACCTTGTCCTATAAGTTATTCAGGTGTTAAAACCTTGTCCTATAATTATTCAGGTGTTCAAATCTTGTCCTATAGATTATTCAGGTTTTAAAATCTTGTCCTATAGATGATTCCCCACGGTCTCTACGGAGGCATCACTTTTCCACCATATACAATAATGAGCTGAATGAAAGATTACGGTTCTATATTCATCTGTTAGCCAGGTGACATTAAGTTAAAATGTCCAGTTGACAGCTGGAAGAATTTTATGGATTTAATATAAGTTTTGAAAAATATTGGAGAAAATAATGGGGCTTGACATAGTCAAATCGCTGGGACACCACAGACTTGAGGCAGTATTTTGAAAGGGCCGTGAGGCTCAGACCCAGGGCAGCAGGGTTTAAACATTGTAGCCCCACAGGTTATCTAGCGGTTCCAGTACCTCGGGGACAGTTTCGTAGTTTCAAAGGGGCCAGTGAGTGCAGGGCAGGAGGGAGTGGGAAACACTTAAATCTCAAGGATCGATCCAGTTCAGAATGCAATTTGAATGCTAATTTATTTGGCAAACCCGCCGATTTCGCTGTGGGGTCATAAGATGCAGTCTCCCCATTAACTTACAACTTAACCTTTCTAGATTTCCTTGCACCAGTTCCAATGGTGCTTCGTTATCTACACTCTAGGGCCCCTTCATTGATTTGCCATGGACGATGACATTCTTCCAGCGAGCTCACTGCTCTTTTCTGCAAGACAGCCTCCAGCGTGCTTGCTGCCTGCCTCTCTCTATCACTTGTGCCAATCAGACAACTCCCGCCTCCTGGAGGCACTTGACATATTTCATTAGGCATTAAGTTTGCCTGTTGGCGACCAGGGAAGGGGGATAGACGAGCTTCCATTGAAGAGGGCGGAAAGGAGTTTTCGGTACCTGGGGATCCAGGTGGCCAGGAGCTGGGAGGCCCTACACAAGCTCAAATTGACGAGACTAGTGGAGCAGATGGAGGAGTTTAAAAGGTGGGATATGCTGCCACTCTCCCTGGCGGGTAGGGTGCAGTCGGTGAAAATGACGGTGCTCCCGAGGTTCCTTTTTGTATTCCAGTGCCTCCCCATCCTGATCCCTGAGGCCTTTTTTAAGCGGGTCAGCAGGAACATCATGAGATTCGTGTGGGCGAAAAAGATCCCGAGGGTGAGAAGGGTGTTTCTGGAACGGAGTAGGGACAGAGGAGGGTTAGCGTTTCCTAATCTGTGTGGGTACTACTGGGCTACCAATGTGTCGATGATGCGCAAGTGGGTAATGGAGGGGGACGGGGCAGCGTGGAAGAGGCTGGAGATGGCGTCCTGTGTGGGCACGAGTCTGAGAGCGCTGGTGACAGCACCGCTGCCACTCCCGCCGACTAGGTACACCACGAGTCCGGTGGTGGCGGCAACTTTGAAAATTTTGGGGCAATGGAGACGCCACAGGGGTGAGGTAGAGGCTTCAGTTTGGTCCCCGATCTGAGAGAACCATCGGTTCGAGAATGGATGGAGGGTTCCTGAGCTGGCACAGGGCAGGAATTAGAAGGATGGGGGACATGTTTTTAGATGGGACGTTTGCGAGGCTTGGGGCGCTGGAGGAAAAATTCGGGCTTCCCCCCGGAAATGCCTTCAGGTACATGCAGGTAAGGGTGTTTGTAAGACGGTGGGTGAGGGAGTTCCCGCTGCTTCCAGCACGCAGGATCCAGGATAGGGTGCTCTCGGGGGTGTGGGTCGGAGAAGGCAAGGTCTCGGCGACCTACCAGGAGATGCAGGAGGAGGAGGAGACCTCAGTGGAGGAGCTAAAGGGTAAATGGAAGGAGGAGCTTGGGGAGGAGATAGACGAGGGTACATGGGCGGACGCCCTGGGTAGGGTTAATTCTTCCTCCTCTTGCGCCAGGCTTAGCCTGATACAATTTAAGGTTCTTCACAGAGCGCATTTGACGGGGGCGAGGCTGAGCAGGTTCTTTGGGGTGGAAGACAGGTGTGTGAGGTGCTCGGGGAGCCCAGCAAATCACGCCCATATGTTCTGGGCGTGCCCGGCGCTGGATGGGTTCTGGAGAGGTGTTGCGAGGACGGTGTCTAAGGTGGTGAACACCTGGGTTAAGCCGAGCTGGGGGTTAGAACTATTTGGGGTGTCGGACAAGCCAGGAGTGCAGGAGGCGAAAGAGGCCGATATTCTGGCCTTTGCTTCCCTGGCAGCCCCGCGGAGGATTCTGCTACATTGGAAAGATGCGAAGCCCCCAAGCGTGAAAGGCAGGATCAGCGACATGGCAGGATTCATTAAATTGGAGAGGGTAAAATTTGCCTTGAGAGGGTCTGTGCAAGGGTTCTTCAGGCGGTGGCAACTGAAGACTTTCTAGCGGAACGTTAGGAGGTGGTCAGCAGCTGCAACCGGGGGGGGGGGGGGGGGGGGGGAGGGTGTACTTTGTACTTACTACTGTGTTTATGCAGTTGTAAGATGTTTATTTATGCGTTCTTTGTTCTTCTTTTTTCTGTAAGGGGGGGGGGGGTGTTGTTCAAAATATGTAAAAATTTGAATAAAAATATATTTTTTAAAAAGAGTTTGTCTGTTGGCCAGTTAGACAATTTTAATTTAAAAATCATGTCACAAGAAGCTCCGACACGGGGACAGGACCCAAAATTCCTCCCGTGTCATGATCCCCACCCTGCATTAAAAATCCAAACCCTGATTCTAATGTCATGTGAGAGTACCTTTAAGAAATGGTTGTTTATAAATGGGTGTGTATATAAATATCTGTCATGTGAGAGTACCTTTAAGAAATGGATGTTTATTACTGCAGTGATGTCAGAGAGTGGGTGGAGCTGGGCTGTCTGTCAGCTTTTTACTTTTGTTTAGGCTGTTTGCTGCAGGGTGTGTTTTAATTTTGTTTTCAGTGTTGGAGCTGAAGCCAGACAGAGCAGGGGTACTGTTGATCTCTCTGCCATGAAAAGACTATCTCTTGATCATTTGGTGAATTCAGAATTATAAATGTTCTCAGTAGTGAATGTAAACCTAATGTGCTTCTGTTAAAAGGTGTTTTAAGTCTTATGGATGTTAAAAGGAAAGCTTAAAGGATTACTTAGTGTTGTATTCTTTGGGGGTTGTATTTGAATTAATGGTTGCTAAGATGTTCACTGTATGTTTTTAAAAAGGTTAACTTGAGTTCATAGAATAAACATTGTTTTGCTTTAAAAAATACTTTTCCATTTCTGCTGTACCACACCTGTAGAGTGGGCTGTGCTCCCCATACCACAATCTAATAAACGTTGTGGGTCAGGTGAACTCCATGATACACTCTGGGGTTCTCTAAACCCTGGCCCATATCACTACACTAGGAAATATTAAAAAACAGGAGAAGGAATTGCATTGGTCCAAAATATTTAAAGCTTACTTTATTCAGAAATTGTGCCTTTGGATTGGAAATGTGCAAATGACACTATAATTTAAGAGTGGGAGAAAGAAACGAGGTAACGAGCGACCTGTATATGAACAATCATTGTGGGGTAATTATTGGAATCTACCATTTGAGACAGAGTTTGAGGACTGAAGGGGGGGGGGGGCGGTGGCGGAGGGTCAGCGATGATACCTCTTAAAACTGAATAGTTAGCATGCCACTAGGGTAGTTTTACATAAGTTACTTTATTAAGGATTGAGATGAATTATAGGACTGAGTAATCATTATTAACCATTATACATGTATTTGTAGGACATAGCAGTAATAAGTAATCAAATGGGATTTAGGATAGTGTCATGTGAGAGTACCTTTAAGACATGGATGTTTAAGCAATGTACCTTTAAGAAAACAGTGATGTCAGAGAGTGGGTGGGAGTGATGCCTCTGGTGGTTGATAAGCCAGTGGAAAATCAGTCAACTGAAGGGTTGAAGGACGAATATCCTGGGATTTTTCCGGATTGTGTAGTAACAAGGTCGCAAAGTCACAGGTTAAGACAAGAGGAGAAATCAAAGAGTGAAGATGAAGTTGAAGCGATTTTTGATCAGATGGTTGAAAAAGAACAAGAACAGGTGGAGGATGAGGTGGATATTTTTAGTTCAGGAAAATTGGCGGAGTTACAACAGACAGATGTAGAAATAAAACGGATATATCAGAAAGCATATGCGGAAGAGTGTTATTACCGTAAAAATGATGTCTTGATGAGAAAATGGAGACCTGTACATATGCAGGCGGATGAAAAGTGGGCAGAAGTTCATCAAGTAGTATTGCCGTTAGGGTATAGAAAGGAGGTGCTGCAAGTTGCACATGAGGTACCAGTGGGAGGTCATTTGGGAATAAGGAAAACTCAAGCTAAAATCTAGAAACATTTTTATTGGCCTGGACTACATAAAGATGTAGTTAAATTTTGTCAATCATGTCACACATGTCAAGTGATAGGGAAACCTCAAGCAGTGATAAAACCAGCCCCCTTAATACCCATTCCAGCATTTGAGGAACCTTTTACAAGGGTCCTAATCGATTGTGTAGGACCGCTTCCTAAAACAAAAAGTGGGAATCAATATATTTTGACTGTAATGGATGTGTCTACTAGGTTTCCAGAGGCCATTCCAGTACATAATATTACAGCTAAAAGGATGTGGAGGAGTTACTTAAATTCTTTACTAGATATGGACTACCCACAGAAATTCAATCGGATCAAGGAACGAAATTTACTTCAAAGTTATTCAAAGAAGTTATGGATAGCTTAGGAATAAAACAATTTAAATCAACTGCGTACCATCCAGAATCGCAGGGAGTGTTAGAAAGGTGGCATCAGACATTAAAGACAATGTTGAGGGCGTATTGTCAAGATTATCCAGAGGATTGGGATAAAGGAATCCCATTCGTATTATTTGCAATTAGGGATGCACCTAATGAATCTACCAAATTTAGTCCTTATGAACTAATTTTTGGTCATGAGGTAAGAGGACCACTTAAATTGATTAAGGAAAAATTGGTTGGTGAGAAATCGGAAATTACACTATTGGATTACGTGTCAAATTTTAGGGAACGATTAAATAGAGCAGGTGAATTGGCTAGACAACATTTGAAAGTTGCACAAAATGTGATGAAACGGGTAGCGGACAAGAAATCCAAAGTTCGTAGTTTTGCCAGTGGGGATAAAGTTTTAGGGTTGTTACCAGTGGTAGGGGAGCCTTTAATAGCTAGGTTTTGTGGACCATATCAGATTGAAAGGAAATTAAGTGAGGTGAATTATGTGGTAAAAACACCAGATAGAAGGAAGACTCACCGAGTGTCATGTGAAAATGCTTAAAAGGTATTTTGAAAGGGAAGGAGAGAAAAAGGAGGTTTTAATGATTCTAACTCAAAGTGACGAACCAAATCCAGATGACTGTGAATTTGACATACCTCAAATTAAATTGGAAAATGAGGATGTTCTTAAAAATTGGGATGAATTGTTAAGTTACCTTCCAGAGGAAAAACGAACTGACCTGAAAGAGTTATTGATATCACATGGGCAAGTTTGTGGAGATAAATTGGGAAGTACTAAAATGGCTATACATGATGTAGATGTGGGAAATGCTGTTCCTATCAAACAACATCCATATAGACTTAATCCTTTAAAATTGGCACAGGTTAACAGAGAGATTGAGAGTATGTTGAAGAATGGCATAATTACATAGAACATAGAACATACAGTGCAGAAGGAGGCCATTCAGCCCATCGAGTCTGCACCGACCCACTTAAACCCTCACTTCCACCCTGTCCCCGTAACCCAATAACCCCTCCTAACCTTTTTTTGGACACTCAGGGCAATTTATCATGGCCTATCCACCTAACCCGCACGTCTTTGGACTGTGGGAGGAAATCGGAGCACCCGGAGGAAACCCACGCAGACACGGGGAGGATGTGCAGACTCCGCACAGACAGTGACCCAAGCCGGAATCGAACCTGGGACCCTGGAGCTGTGAAGCAATTGTGCTATCCACTGTGCTACCGTGCTGCCCTGGAGTGGGTTGCAGCCAATGGAGCTCACCCATAGTGATGGTACCTAAACAAGACGGTACCCAACGGTTGTGTGTGGACTATCGAAATGTGAATGCAGTTACAAGAACGGACTCTTATCCTATCCCACGTTTGAAAGATTGCATTGAGAAAGGGGGACAATCTGCTTTTATTTTCAACTTCCAGACATGGAAAGAACATTTAAAACATCGTATGGAGTTCTTCGATCGACTTCAGAAGGCGGGTTTGGTGATGAACCTAGCCGAAAGTGAACTTGGAGAAGCCCGAATCACTCTCCTTGCGGAGATTCCGTTATCCCCAAGACAATGGGAAATAATGCGATTTCTTAGCATGAGTGGATTTGATCAAACATTTGTGCAAACGTTTTGTGGCATGATTACTCCACTGATGGAATTGCTGAAGAAATGTAAAAAATTTCAATGGACAGCAGACTTTCAACAGGCATTTGACTGCCTGAAAGCTGTGATCACCAATGTTCCTGTATTGGAGAATTGCAAGGGACTCTGTGGTCAGATTGAACTAAATTATCTGATTCTGAAGAGAAATGCCAAAGAGTAGAGGAATGGATGGATAGTGCTGAGACTTTGTTCAAAGAGACTGTCAATCGAGAAAGATTTTGGTTGGAGGAAGAAGAACAAAGAAAAATGGACTATATTATTATACCTGTTTGCATGTGTTGTTTTCTTTAAATGAAAATGTATATTTACTGTGTGCATTTCTTAGTGGATGGTGCAAAAGTGAAAAATGAAACCATCTTGAAGTTGATGGATTTTTTTTCTTGGGGGAGGTGTCATGTGGGAGTACCTTTAAGACATGGATGTTTCAGCAATGTACCTTTAAGAAAACAGCGATGTCAGAGAGTGGGTGGAGCTGAGGTCAGGTCAGCCATTTTGCAGTTGGGGTTTTGCAGTTTGAAAAATACCTGGCTAGTTTTCCTGAAAGCAGCTAAAAAGTGCCTGGCTGGTTTTGCTGAGAGCAGTTTAAAAGTAGAAGGCCAGTTTGAGACAGCAGCTTGAGAAGTTCTGGTTTGCTGTGATCTGCTGGAAGGGAGAAAGCCAGGTTTGAGAAAGCAGTTTGGGTGTGCCTGTGTGTTTCCAGAGAGTTTGCAGGAAGAAAGCAAGGTGCTGGAGCTGAAGTCACCCAAGCTAATATATCTCTGCCATTCTACAGAAAATATATATATCCTTTAACCTGATGTGATACTGTTTAAAGGTGTTAAGTCTCTTGGAAGTTTGAAGGAACATTTTAAGGAGTTATTTACTGTTGCAATGTTTTCTGAGTTATCTTTGAAGCAAGGGGTGTTAAGAGATCCAATGTTTATTTAAGATGTTAAGTTGAGTTCATGGAATAAACAGTGTTTTGTGTTTAAAAACCCACGTGTCCATAATTGAAATACCACACCTCGGGAACAAGCCGTGTGCTAGGAAAAGCAACAAATACATTAAAGGGAGAGGTTGATTGAACTCCATGATACATTTTGGGGTTCTGAAAATGCCTCGCCCATAACAATAGCTAACCTGTCTGGAAGGACATCACTTCTGATATCTTGGTCTTTGTGAGACAATGAATGCACAGCAAATTACTAGTAAGCATGGCTGTCAGGATGAGGATCAATCAAGGGCAGCATGGTAGCACAAGTGGATAGCACTGTGGTTTCACAGCGCCAGGGTCCCAGGTTCTATTCCCTGCTGGGTCACTGTCTGTGCGGAGTCTGCACGTTCTCCCCGTGTGTGCGTGGGTTTCCTCCGGGTGCTCTGGTTTTCTCCCAGTCCAAAGACAGGCAGGTTAGGTGGATTGGCCATGATAGATTTCCCTTAGTGACCAAAAAGGTAAGGAGGGGTTATTGAGTTACAGGGATAGGGTGGAAGTGAGGGCTTAAGTGGGTCGATGCAGACTCTATGGGCTGAATGGCCTCCTTCTGCACTGTATGTTCCTTCTGCACTGTATGTTCTATGTGCTGTTTGCAACTCTATTGGGTGAAGTTTGAACATTGCTTGCAATTCTATTGGATAAGTTTAAACGTAGCAGCTTCAGGGATTGGATCCCGTCCAACTGGGGTGGGCTACTGATTTTTGAATATTGTATAAGTACTATGTTCTGGCCTTTGTTCGGCAGAACAGATCTTGACAGATATGCAGGTCTGTTCTCCGTGTACACGCAACAAGCTTGATTAAATAGCCATCTTGTCCAGGTTATCGATGTGTTTTTTCCTCTCTTTACTGAGTTGAGCCACAGGGAATAACCCCACATGGAAGCTGACTCAGTACACAGGTCTTGAAACCGCTCCTACAACGACAATAGTAAATATTTGGGTTTTTGAGCCTGGAATAAAAAATGTCTTGTAGTGACATAAAGGAAAACAATCAGAGTCCACATAACAACATATCACCACTCTCTTCTCGTGCAGTATAAATTGTTGTTCCCTTTAGAACTGGTATTCTTGCAAATTTGTCCGATGAGTGTAAGACTTCAAGCTTTGACAGCATGTTTCTTTTTTCAGCAACCTAGAAGATTGTTAAGGGTATATTAAATGAAACTGGGAGTAGAACTGGGGACGCAGGTTCAAACTAGTAAATAATATCAGGAAATTCTCTTTCATAGAAAGGGTGATCAATATATGTGGCAGAAACCTTCAGATGTAGTTAGGATGGCAAAAAAATGTTGAATTATTCAAGAAGCAATTGGATGTTGCAGAAGGAAATATTAAGATCTCTCTGGATGGGTGAATTAGAGTGGGCTGTTTGTCGTCTTCATCTATAATTATCTTTTGATCTTCTGATTATTCACCAGTTTGTAATAAATACCAAGTGAAGCCCCACATATAATAATAATCACTTATTGTCACAAGTAGGCTTCAATAAAGTTACTGTGAAAGGCCCCTGGTTGCCACATTCCGGCGCCTGTTCGGGGAGGCTGGAACGGGAATTGAACTCGCGCTGCTGGTCTTGTTCTGCATTACAAGCCAGCTGTCTTATGATATAATATTCACTCATAAAGATACTCAGACAAACCAGGTATTCTTATTATCTACTTAGTGGGGCATTTTACTTCTTGGCCCTGAATGTCTGCAGGGCTACCACTGATTTCCCATTGCAACTGAAGCGGAAGGATAAATGGAGATTGGCATTAATGGTCTCAGAGTTGCATGTACTGGACATGAAATTAAACCTCAGCATCACCCAAAATTATCAGTAAGTATGAATCTAATAGATAACAAGAGCATAGACATGAGGGGTTCGTATCCCAACTGTAGATCCTGGATCACAGAATAAACAGGTGCAGGTCAGAAGTCCAGCATAACTTTATAAGAATGAGAATTTTAATTAAGTTAAAGCTATGGGTGCAGTCTTCCGGCCTCATTACACTCGCGCTCAAGTGTAACAAGGCTAGTGAATCAAGTGTGACAAGGCCAGTGAATAGCGGGAGAGGCCAAAAACAGGAACCGCGCCAAGCACCAAACAGTTTGCGATGCAACCGGCCTGCTGTCGTAGGCGAATTCAGAATCTTGCCATAGCGTGGCGAGAAACTAATTATCACCACTTAAGCCCCATTTCCATACAATTAACGAGAGCCACCCGTCATCCAACGGCGTCCTGTCATTCTTCGCCCTCCCCAGCAAGTGATCACGCTGGCGCCGATTAGTACTCCTTTACAAAAATGTGAACCTGACGGAAGGACTTCTGTTGGGAGCCGAGAAGGGGAGTAGCCATCTTTGCTCACAGGCAAAGAGGCCGGGTACACTGGCCTTGCCACCTCCATGCTCGGCAGGGGAATGGAGGACCCTCCACAAATGTGGGCCGCCATGGGAGGGTGGGGGGGCAATCGCTCGTAGAACCACCGTGCCAACCATTGGATCCCAACCCCATTCCAGGGGCAACCCCTGACCCTGCCCATCTGCCCCACCGATCACTCATAACCCCCACAGGCTGCTGAGGCCTCTTGCTGAGTGGCTGAAAGCAATCGCTAATAGGTAATTGGCAATCCAAGGGTTGGCATGGTGGTGCCCTCCAGTTGCCCCCTTCCCCCAGCTCCCCCTTCCCCACCCTCCCACGGCGGCCCACCCCTGTGGAGGGTCCCACATACTCTGCAGAGCACTGGGGTGGCAAGGCAAGTGGTTAAGTGAGCATGACACATGCCAAGCGGGTTTCCGTGGGTAGGCGGGCCATGTAGCATGTGGGGTCATTGCCTAGCATTCTGATCGCACCTTGATGCCGGACATTGTGTGGGAGTCAACACCACACACGCAGCAGCCAACAACCGAACACTCAGGAGATGGAACACAGCTCCCAGAACACGACCATGGACGTAAGGTGGGTGGGTGCCACGGGGAGGGGCGATTGCCTGGAGAGTCGGGAAAAGAGTCCAGGGGTCAGCCTGCATTGTGGAAGAAAGTGACAGAGGCATCATGATGATTGTGCAAAAAATTGTTTAATGTGCTTTACAATACCTAATTTAAGAGTGCCGCCCCACCAACACCTCCGGCCCCCATACCCACCCCCTAGCTAACCCTTCCGCCTACCCCAGTCGCCCTCAGTGATGTTCAATGTGCCTGGGCCTCCTACATCTACATCTTGGTGTTTCCCCAGGATGCACATCTGAGATGGAGGCAGCCAGCTGCTTATCTCGTCCTCTGTCCTTCGATGCCCCTGGCGGGTGTTGTCTGGGGGCTCTGGGGCCTGAAGGTCCTGGCTCACTTGTCGATGGCACACGCACAGCCATGCTGCCCTGTCCTGTATGCTGATGTGGCCTCATCAGAGGGGTGGAACTCAGGAGTGCTGGTGGCCACGATCGCCGCCCCTTGGGACGGATCTGGGTTGACACTCAGCACCCATCCTCCCAGTCAGTGCCCATAGGGTCCTGGGGTTCACCTTAGGATGTTTGGGCCCTGCCTGCAATGCATCAACTGGCTTTGCCAGCCTGGTGGTTCCCCATAGTGGCACCCAGATTGGCTTTGGTAGGCAAGGAGCAGGCCGAGGAAACAAGATGGCGGCGCAAGCAGATTGGAGGGTCGCTAAACAAAGGGAAACCCCAGAGCGCAGGGGCCTGACCTCATGGTGAGAACGGTGACCGTGGCCATTTTGGATGGCCCCCTAACAAAGAGAAACCCTGGAGTGCAGGGGTGTGTCCACCAGGTTCCTGCGGTTGATCTCTGAGAAACGGGGGAAACAGAAACCCCACATCAGGATAGTCACCTGGAATGTAAGGGGACTTAACCGCCCAATAAAAAGATCCAGAGTCGTCACCCACTTCAGAAGCCTGAAAGCCAACATAATCGTCCTGCAGGAGACACACCTGAGGGAGAAGGATCGACTTCTGGTAAGAAACGGCTGGGTGGGACAGACATACTATTCTTGCTACGGGATGAGGGCTAGGAGAGTAGCCATACTGATCAACAAAAGGACGAGGTTCATGGAGACAAGGACGGTTACGGACCAAGGGGGACGGTACATCATGGTCAGCGGTGTCCTAGATGGGACATTGGTAGTACTAGTAAATGTGTACGCACCCAACTGGGATGACACAGACTTCATAAAGAAGGCCATGGCGGAAACCCCGACATTGCCACACACTGACTGATTATGGGGGGCGACTTTTACTGCGTACAGGACCCGCTGACCGATCGATCAAACCCTAGAATGGGGAAAAAGGCAGGCATGGCTCGGGAACTGGGAACATTCATGGAGCAGATGGGGGCAGTGGACCCATGGCAGTTCCTGCACCCTGGTGAGAGGGAATTCTCGTTCTTCTCATCAGTCCACAAAGTATACACCCGGACCGACTTCTTCGCAGTGGGGAAATCGGTGCTTCCAGCAGCAGTAAGACTGGAATACTCCACGATAGTCATCTCCGACCATGCTCCACACTGTGAGGTTGGAGACGGGCCGTGCCCAGCGCCCCACATGGAGGCTGGACACAATCCTCTTGGCCGACAAGGCCTTCTGCCAGGAAACATCACAGGCCACAGGCGAGTACGTTACTTATAACCAGAACGGGGAAGTCTCATCTGCCACAATCTGGGAGACATTGAAGGCTATGATCAGGGGAGAAATTATAACCAGTCAGGTGGATGTACTTTTAAGAAATAGGTGTTTATCAAATAGCTGCAGTGATGTCAGTATGTGGATGGAGCCGAGGTGGGTGGCCAGCAAGATGGCCACCGCAATGGCGGTTGGAGCCTGGGCACCCCTCCTGTCCTGTTGGAGGCTCCCCGGCTGCTCGACCTGTTCCCCCCATCACCCGGCCCTGGCAGGGCTCACCCCCGCAGGAAACACGGCCGGTGTCCGATCCGGAAGCCCGCAGTCACCCCATGCCACCTCCTACCTCCTCTCTCAGCCAGTACGCCAGGTTCACGATTTTTAAACCACATTAGAAATACGGCGTCAAGAATTCGCTCCATCTGAGGCACTGAATCGCTGAGGCCCCAGAGAATCAGTCGTCAGGACCGATAATGAGATGCATACAGTACTTACGGGCCGCGCGGCAGGCGCCACGACTTCATCATTTTTGGCGGTCCAGAGAAAGCCGAATTGGCATGAAACTGGCTTCAGGCCTGATTTCGGTGTCAGAGCCAATTCTCCGGCCGATCGCGTTTCACAATTTCGGGGTCACCTCATAGAACATAGAACATAGAACAATACAGCGCAGTACAGGCCCTTCGGCCCACGATGTTGCACCAAAACAAAAGCCATCTAACCTACACTATGCCATTATCATCCATATGTTTATCCAATAAACTTTTAAATGCCCTCAATGTTGGCGAGTTCACTACTGTAGCAGGTAGGGCATTCCACGGCCTCACTACTCTTTGCGTAAAGAACCTACCTCTGACCTCTGTCCTATATCTATTACCCCTCAGTTTAAAGTTATGTCCCCTCGTGCCAGCCATATCCATCCGCGGGAGAAGGCTCTCACTGTCCACCCTATCCAACCCCCTGATCATTTTGTATGCCTCTATTAAGTCTCCTCTTAACCTTCTTCTCTCCAACGAAAACAACCTCAAGTCCATCAGCCTTTCCTCATAAGATTTTCCCTCCATACCAGGCAACATCCTGGTAAATCTCCTCTGCACCCGCTCCAAAGCCTCCACGTCCTTCCTATAATGCGGTGACCAGAACTGTACGCAATACTCCAAATGCGGCCGTACCAGAGTTCTGTACAGCTGCAACATGACCTCCCGACTCCGGAACTCAATCCCTCTACCAATAAAGGCCAACACTCCATAGGCCTTCTTCACAACCCTATCAACCTGGGTGGCAACTTTCAGGGATCTATGTACATGGACACCTAGATCCCTCTGCTCATCCACACTTCCAAGAACTTTACCATTAGCCAAATATTCCGCATTCCTGTTATTCCTTCCAAAGTGAATCACCTCACACTTCTCTACATTAAACTCCATTTGCCACCTCTCAACCCAGCTCTGCAGCTTATCTATATCCCTCTGTAACCTGCTACATCCTTCCACACTGTCGACAACACCACCGACTTTAGTATCGTCTGCAAATTTACTCACCCACCCTTCTGCGCCTTCCTCTAGGTCATTGATAAAAATGACAAACAGCAACGGCCCCAGAACAGATCCTTGTGGTACTCCACTTGTGACTGTACTCCATTCTGAACATTTCCCATCAACCACCACCCTCTGTCTTCTTTCAGCTAGCCAATTTCTGATCCACATCTCTAAATCACCCTCAATCCCTAGCCTCCGTCTTTTCTGCAATAGCCTACCGTGGGGAACCTTATCAAACGCTTTGCTGAAATCCATATACACCACATCAACTGCTCTACCCTCGTCTACCTGTTCAGTCACCTTCTCAAAGAACTCAATAAGGTTTGTGAGGCATGACCTACCCTTCACAAAGCCATGCTGACTATCCCTGATCATATTATTCCTATCTAGATGATTATAAATCTTGTCTCTCATAATCCCCTCCAAGACTTTACCCACTACAGACGTGAGGCTCACCGGTCTATAGTTGCCGGGGTTGTCTCTGCTCCCCTTTTTGAACAAAGGGACCACATTTGCTGTCCTCCAGTCCTCTGGCACTATTCCTGTAGCCAATGATGACATAAAAATCAAAGCCAAAGGTCCAGCAATCTCTTCCCTGGCCTCCCAGAGAATCCTAGGATAAATCCCATCAGGTCCCGGGGACTATCTATTTTAAGCCTGTCCAGAATTGCCAACATCTCTTCCCTACGTACCTCAATGCCATCTATTCTATTAGCCTGGGGCTCAGCATTCTCCTCCACAACATTATCTTTTTCCTGAGTGAATACTGACAAAAAATATTCATTTAGTATCTCGCCTATCTCTTCAGACTCCACACACAATTTCCCATCCCTGTCCTTGACTGGTCCTACTCTTTCCCTAGTCATTCGCTTATTCCTGACATACCTATAGAAAGCTTTTGGGTTTTCCTTGATCCTTCCTGCCAAATACTTCTCATGTCCCCTCCTTGCTCATCTTAGCTCTCTCTTTAGATCCTTCCTCGCTACCTTGTAACTATCCATCGCCCCAACTGAAACTTCACACCTCATCTTCACATAGGCCTCCTTCTTCCTCTTAACAAGAGATTCCACTTCCTTGGTAAACCACGGTTCCCTCGCTGGACGCCTTCCTCCCTGCCTGACCGGTACATACTTATCAAGAACACGCAGTAGCTGATCCTTGAACAAGCCCCACTTATCCAGTGTGCCCAACACTTGCAGCCTACTTCTCCACCTTATCCCCCCCAAGTCACGTCTAATGGCATCATAATTGCCCTTCCCCCAGCTATAACTCTTGCCCTGCATTATTAACGTAATCATTAACGTAAACGTCACCGAATTGTGGTCACTGTCCCCAAAGTGCTCTCCTACCTCCAAATCCAACACCTGGCCTGGTTCATTACTCAAAACCAAATCCAACGTGGCCTCGCCTCTTGTTGGCCTGTCAACATATTGTTTCACAAAACCCTCCTGCACACACTGTACAAAAAACGACCCATCTATTGTACTCAAACTATATCTTTTCCAGTCAATATTTGGAACTTGCCTCTGGTCGTGGTGTTGCAATTGGTGTCAGGCATAGGCCGGGCCAAGAGAGTGCCAGTGCGCCGTGGCCGAAAGAGACTGAACACATGGCAGTGTCTCTTTTTATCCTTCGGGGGTTTCGCGCTCTTTTGGGTGGTCGTTAGCTTTGAACCCAATAATTCAGCAGGCTTCGATTACTGCCTTAGATTTTACCCAATAAAGGGGCGGGTGCCTTGATGGCTGGGCGTGTCCGGAGCGGTCATTGACCTTGGCTGTTTGGGCTTCCTGGGTGAAGGCACTGGCACCGATGAGTCTGGATCTGTATCTGATACCTGAGTACAAGTCTTTTGTCCTGGGGAAATGGGCCATTAGAATGCAAATCGGCTGGGGGTTTCGATAGTGTCTGGTTATTTAGTGGCAAATATACAGTTAAGCTCTGAGTTCGTCTGGATCCTGCATTGGCTATATTTCCCGTGATTCTTTGCAAGTGGCCATGGTTCCCTTTGTAAGTGGCCATCCCAGATGGCTACAGCCCATCCTTTTGATCCCAAACGCGAAGCGTGGTGGCTCACACTATGGTCCTTCATCTGTCTTCAGTGTGCCGGTTACCCTTGGTCATGGAGAGTTTCTACACTACTCTGTCCTATGATTTTGGAGCATTTACCCAAGTTTTTAATACATCACACATTCATAAATTCTAAGGGCCCACTATAAACATTTAATCATACATTTAACTTCTTTACACAAGGGGAACCTCTAACTGTCATTACCTAAACTACACTCATGCTGCCGGCAAATAACAAAAAGGAACTTATATTACAATACAAAAATTTTAAACAACAGCAGCATCACATTTCTACTTAACTCATTACATTTACAGAAAACGCAAACATTATTCATCAGAAAAAGGAGTTCAAAATGTTTGTGGGGTTTGTTGAATTCCAAGAAAAGGGGCTCGGAGTGTATATATCTGGGAGCGGGAGGCTCTCCTTCGCCATTTGCGGAGTCTAAGTGTCTGAACGACACTGCAGAGTATTGCTATTACCAAAAGGGCTTCTACTGTATAGGAAAGGGAATACCACTTTACAATGTTTTCGCACCATGTGGGGGCATCAGTGTGTATCTCTATGTGTGGTGTGGTGTCCGGGCTAGGGGTATCATGTTGTATGGTTATGTTCGGGGCCAGTGTGGTGAAGGGGGTAAATGCGTACAACGCGCACAACTGTAGGGATCCAACGATGATCATAACGGATGTCATCAGTTCTGTCTTCATCGTCTTGTTTTTTTGTTCTTCGTTCTTCGTATATTCCTGGGGGTGCAAGCATAATATATGTTATTACCCTTGGTTTATATCTCGTTTTGTTTGTCTTTCTCTTTTGAACTTCAATTACCCATTAGAATCGTCACCATTTGTGACTCCCTCATTTCTTTTTGAAATAACCATTTTGGAGATAAGACATCTGGAAAAAAAAAATTCTGTTAAAGTGCACGGAATCTGTGGTCGATGCGTATAGCAGCAAATTTTGTTACAACCAAGTGTGTTGAACATGTAAATAGAAGTTGGGGTAGCGACCAAAGAGTCGCTGAAAGTAAAGAGTTGAGTGCAGAGACTGTGACAAAAAGCATTCTTTAAACCACACGAAAGAGCAGATAAGGGGAAACAAAGACCTGCCAAGGACAGTAAGGAATTTTAAGAGGTTTTCCCAAATTATTCACAATGACGGGAACATGGGGTGCATGTGAGCCACGGCAGAGCAAGAATGGGTGGACTTCCTCGGGTAGGGCGGTGATCAGTGCCGTTGCTCCACTACCCGAGTTTTGCTGACCGAATACATAGGGGGTCCTCAGGCAGGGCGGGGATTAGTGCCATTACTCCACTGCCTGGGTGACCTTACACGAGCGGAAAGAATTTGCAACATATGGACTCCGACAATGTGCAGAAAAGTAATCATGACTGCATCAAGAAATGTAGCGAATGGGCGACATTAATTAAAACATGTGAGACCAGAAGAATAGACTGTATCAAGAAATTCCATGTCGAAGTGACATTAACTAAAACCATGTAAGATCAGAAAGAAAGAAAGAAAGAAAGAAAGAAAGAAAGCAGGCAGGCTCCATCAGGAAATAGGACACCGTAAATCTCAGCCGGTTCCTTTTTCCCATCACCTGGACACCTCAGGGTTCAGTATCAAAAAGCGTCACGAAAGGGTTACCGTAACGGGAGTCAGACTCTGAGACATCACCATCTCCCGGTTGCCAAACTCGTGTCTGGCATTTTCGTGCCGTGGCCGCGTGGGCCGTTGTGGGATCCGAATCATTGTTCCGTATTAA
Source organism: Scyliorhinus torazame (assembly GCF_047496885.1). Classification (NCBI taxonomy): domain Eukaryota; kingdom Metazoa; phylum Chordata; class Chondrichthyes; order Carcharhiniformes; family Scyliorhinidae; genus Scyliorhinus; species Scyliorhinus torazame. The sequence goes on along the minus strand of NC_092716.1, from coordinate 102,722,781 downwards.
TCAACAAGAGTTATCGCGGTGCCAATGGGGAAATCTTTGGTCATGAGGGGCAGTAGCTGCAAAGGGCAAATTTGTCTCGTCGGGCAGTGGTGGTGGCTCTGGCTGTGGCAATGAAAGGGGATATAGGGGGCCAAACATGTCTTGGTCGTGGTTCCAGGGGCTGGAGCAACTGGAGCCTGGGCGGTTGTGCCATTGGTCGTTGATTTCAAATAAGTCTGGAGTGCTGTCACTAGCGTCTGAATCAAGTTCAAGGTGGAAAGTCATTCCTCTGGGCGGGGACAAGGTCGGGTCTGTGGACGTGCTGTCCTGGTTGGGGGAGGGTCGGACTAGGTTGTCAGTGGGTGGGGCGTACTCGTCTGCCATTGCCAGGGAGACGTGGTGTGAGTGGCTGCATTGGGTTCCATAAACTTTAAGCTGAATGATATGGAACCAACCTGATTTTCTATTAGGGTACGTTATTTTGTATACAGAGGGGCTCACTTTATCCGAAATGGAGTAGGGTCCTGCAAATTTAGGGGAGAGGAACGAACATGGTTTGATTAGGGAAACCGTCACTTGCTGACCGACTGTATTCTCTACAGGGTGGACTGATTTATCAAAGCAGGCCATACTCTGCTTTTTCCTAGCGCCTAGTCGGACAGCTGCAGTGAGCTGGGCTGCTTTAATATTTTCCGTGACCTGTTGGACTGCTTTATCGTGGGTGAGGGCGGTGACTGTGGGGCTGGCCAAATCAGGTCCTAATCAATATTCAGTTCCTTTCATGTGTCGTCCGGTCATGAGGGTGTGGGGGGGGTGAATCCTGTGGAACTTGATACTGTGTTCCTAATAAACATAAGGGTGAATGGGAGAACCGTGCTCCATGTGGTGTTGTGCTGTTGCACCATTTTCCCAATAGTAGCTTTCAGGGTCCGATTCATATGTTCCACAATGCCGCTGGATTGTGGGTGATAAGCAATATGGAACTTCTGTTTTATGCTGAAAATTGTCAGGACATTCTGCATAACTCTGCCTATAAAATGAGAACGTTGGTCCGATTCAATACTGCGGGGGAGTCCCCAGCGTGTAAATATCTGCTGCGTTAAAATCTTGACTGTTGCCTTAATAGTGTTTGTCCTGGAGGGAAATGTTTCCACCCATTTTGTGAAGGTGTCGGTCACTACCAACACATATTTAAAACTATTTCTGCAGGGAGGGAGGGGACCAATATAATCAAGCTGTAAATTTGTCCATGGGCCATTTACAGGTCGGGTGTGTCTTAATTGTCCTTTCCTGGAGTACCTTTCTGGATTATTCTGTGCACAGATTAAACAATTGTCAACATAATGCATGGCGTCTGCTTTTAAATCGGTCCACCAGCTCAAAGGTCTTAAGTGGGCAATGGTGGTTTCTATCCCCTGATGTCTGTGCCCATCGTGAAATTGGCCAATTATCTGGTTCCTGTCCTGGATGGGGACCACATAAATTCCATTCTTTAAAATTATTCCGTCCTGTACCATCAGTGTGTCCTTGAATTTGTCGTAGGGGGCTGGGAAGTTACCGTCTAAAACTTGCTTAAGAGTGTCGTCTGCCTTTTGTGCCTGGGCTAAATCTTCGATATTTGTCTGTGAGACTTGGACTGCGTGTATTGGCTCACTCTCGGGGGGGTTGCCAAAAGTGACCGTGTCGTGATCCTGCCTTTGTTAGGGCATCTGCCTTTATGTTACCGGGTGGGGACGAACGATGATGGCTTCTGACTTTTATTATGCCATATGTGCGGTCTTTAGATGTTTCAAGAATGTGCTTCAATAATGGGGCTGATGGTAGGGTTTTACCATCAGTGGATATGATTCCCACAGGGGCAGGAATTCCGTCAAACTGTTACAGACATATAAACTGTCCGGATATATATCTGCAGGGGTCGGGAAAGAACCTGGGTGCTGCACTACATATGCAATTGCAGCTAATTCGGCTGCCTGCGATCCTAAGTGACCTGGCAATTTTAGCGATATCTCCTCTAATGCACGTCCTTGCGCGTCTTCCACATAAATACCGCATCCTGTTATTCTTTTTCCATTATCAATGGTGGAGGAACCAACCACATAAATTTTTAAAGAGTTATCCATGGTCGGGGGATTCTGTTCTTTACTACCTACACGTGGGTGTAGCGATTTTGGAATAAAGGGTCCTGAGTGGTGTTTGGCTGCAATGATCTGGCACTCATGTGGGGTTCCTTCATACTGTAAATTGTCCGCTAAAAATGTGTGGGTCTTTGTCTGTTTAACTGTGATGTCCCTTCCTTGTAGGTGCAGGGTCCAGCGAGCTGCTCTGATCTGGCTAACTGAACCGTCCTTTAACCTACCATCTAACAGTAGCTGCGTTGGGGTGTGCTCGGTTAAAATCGTTACGGGGTTGAGGCCTGTGATATATGCAAAATATTGAACTGCCCAAAAGACTGTGAGCAAGTGCCATTCGCAGGCTGAAAATCCTTGCTCCACGGGATCCAAAACTCGTGAGGCATTGACTACGGGTCCTAAACGGTCATGTCTTTCCTGTAGTAGTACTGCGGAGAAGGTTCGGTCGGTGGTCGCTACTTCTATGGCATATGGAGAGTGTGGTTCTGGTACCTGCAAAGTGGGGGCTGTGCCTAGGGCGCGTTTTAATGCATCAATGGTGTCCGTGTGCTGTGGAAGCCATTCCCATGGGGCGTTCTTTTTAAGGAGCTTGGAAAGTGGGGCTGCCTTTGTGGCAAAACCATCTATATGGTTCTTACAGTAACCAACTAATCCTAAAAATGACCGGAGTGCAGTGACATTGTGGGGCAAGGGCAATTTAACTATCGATTCAATCCGTTTCTGTTCTATCTCTCTTTTTCCATGTGTGATAATGGTGCCTAAGTAATCTTTTAGGATCTGGGCTTTTTTCGGGTTAACTTTACATCCAATGGAGTGTAGGAAACCTAGTAATTCGGAAAGAAGCTTAACATGCTCTTCCTTTGTGTCAGTTTGTAGGAGCAAGTCGTTCACATACTGAATGATGCATTCAGGTCGGGAAAATTTGGATAGTCCGTTTGCCAATTGTTGGTGAAAAATGGAGGGGGATTTGTGGAACCTTGCGGAATGCATGTCCATGTATATTGCTATCCTTGGAACGTGAAGGCGAATTTGTATTGGCATGGATATATTCTAAAGGAATGGATCAAAAGCCATTGCTAATGTCCAGCACAGTAAAGTACTTAGCATGTATTTCCTGCTTTAGCATTGTTTCGGGACTCGTGGCAACGGTGGGGGCTGCTAATGGGGTTACTTTATTGATTTCCCTGTAATCTATGGTTCGTCTCCATGAACCGTCTGGTTTTCTTACGGGCCAAATTGGGGCATTGTTTGTTGAGGCTACGGGCCGAATTACACATTGGTCTAGCAAATTTTGAATTACTTTTGCAATTTCTCCCTCGGCTTGCTGTGGGAAACCGTATTGCTGGAATGGTGACTGTTCCTGGAATTTTTCCACAATCGGGCTTGTGCTGGACGAAGGATGCTTTATGTTTTCTTAGGAACTCTCTAATCATCTTATACGTGGTAATCACTTGTGGGTCAAGCCAATAATCTCCCACTGAGCATATTCTGTGTTCGTAGTCTCCTACCGTGAGCGTGGCGGGGGCTCTTTGCTGTTCTGGCCATTTTCCAAACACACTTCTTCACAGGGTCAAAGGAAATGTTGTGAGCTCATGAAGTCGGTTCCTAAAATGTGCTCTGCTGTTTGGGGCAAATCCACTAAAACAACGGGGTGCCTGGTATTAATGTTTCCGAATTGAATATCTACGGGGGCCGTAATGTATACCTCCTGTACATGTCCTGTAAATCCACTGAGAGTGATGGTGTGTGTGGTGGGCCATTTGTCGCGCTGAAACATTGTGGAGGAGTTTAAAGTGGTGCGGGACCCTCCTGTGTCCCAAAGGAAATGAAATGAAATGAAATGAAAACCGCTTATTGTCACAAGTAGGCTTCAATGAGGTTACTGTGAAAAGCCCCTAGTTGCCACATTCCAGCGCCTGTTCGGGGAGGCTGTTACGGGAATTGAACCGTGCTGCTGGCCTACCTTGGTCTGCTTTCAAAGCCAGCGATTTAGCCCTGTGCTAAACAGCCGAACTCTACTGGATGTCCCCGGACTGTGCTTTTGACTACTGGTCTGCCTGATTTGTCCCAGAGTGTGTCGCAGACCCAAGTTGGGGAGTCCGGACACCGTCAATCTGTGCTATTGGTTGCTGCATTCTCTGATCGGGCACTAACGCTACGTATGGGCCTAACATTGTTCCTAGGTGGGGCGTTCGATTGCTGCTTCTGTTGCTGGTTCAGGGGGGCGTTGCATTCGTGGGCATAATGTCCCTGCTGTCCACAATTATAGCATCCTCGTGGTGCCTGTGCTCTGGGGTGCTGTTCTTCATTTCTACCCTCATTTACCCATGCGGGGTGCTGATGTGTCCTTACTGGGTTCATATTGGCTTCTGCCTTCTCCTGATCTGCCTTTCTATGTAGGGATTGTTCCCAAGCTCTGGAGAGTCTCTTTAAAACCCACACTTCATTATGTGTGGCGTCTGCGGGGTCATAATTCACACAGGCTTCTTGACCTGCTTCTGTGGCGTGGGAGACTAAAGTGCAGGCCCATTTGGTTGTATTGTCGTTATCTAAGTGTGCGCGGACTATATCCCCAAAGACCGCTTTAAAGTGTATCCAAAGGCATCCTGCGATGCAGTCGGATGCTCGCCCTTCTTTTGTCTACAACAGTTTAGACCTTCTACGGGGTCTCCTCTGTTGTAACCAATCGCGCCTAAAATAGCTGCCTTCATCTCCTGGAGGCTTCCTCCTCCTACGTTTTGTGGGTCTGGTAATGCTGAGCTAACGGATGGGTCAAGGCTCATTACTAAAAGCTTTACTTCCTCCGGTTCATCCAGACTGTACATAACTGTCTGTCGTCTTACTCGCTCAAAGAAATGATGAGGGTCTGCTGTGTGTTGGAATGGTTCTATTTTGTCTCACGCATCTCTAATTGTGTGATGGTTAGTGTGGTGGTGTACACAAAATCAGGTTCATCATCAATCGGTGACTTGCGCTGTGTGGTGACTGGATTCATGGGGTTGTGTGCAGTGGGTGGTGCGGGTGCTTTCCTTTTCTGGGCCTGGGGGGCTCTATTCTGATTCTCAGTGTCTTCTACATATCTATGGGCAGTTTCATTGAGTTCCTGCCAATCGGGGCCATTTTCCTGATCTAAATTCGGTCCAAAGGTGTCTCTGAATCCGTTGTGCATTGAGAGCAGTGACTGCAACTTCTCTATTTGCCGTCTACATTTGGCATGATCTACTGAATTCTGCCTTTGTTCCGTTGTGGAACTATGGAGTGCTCGTAAAGCTGCCTTCAAATCTGTGCATTGTTTCTTTAACTGTTCTACCTGTTGTTCCGTCTCTTCTCTTACCAAAACTGCGTGTTGTGTATCTTGGTAGGCCTTATCGTATAGTGTCTGAAAGCTGCTTAGGTGAACTATACAAGATTGGTGTGCCCGTTTGACATCAGCCATCTCCTTGTTTTTAGATGCTAGCTGCTCTCGGAGTTGCTCATTAACTTTCTTACATTCACTAAAATTTCCCTTACTCTTCTCCTTTCTCTACAAACGGTCTGCGGAGCGTCCTCACAACCTCCTCTTTGCCTCGCAATTGTGCCAGACAGGACACGATTGCCATTGGCTTACGAACTTTTCCTACATTCTTTTTATGTATCTTGGTTACGTTATCCCACCAGGTTTGTCCTATACTATCTGGACCTGACTCTTCATTCGAACAAAACCCTGCCCAAAGGGGCCATCCTTTCCCCTTCAAGTACTTTCTCAATTCCTATTCCCTTATGGGGCACTGCTCTGCTCTACTGGTCGCTGGGGCCTTGGGTTCCTGTGGGTTCATTAGGCGTTCCATTGCCTTTGCTGCCATTGCTACTAGTATCTCTTTTCCGACCATAATCTGTTTCTCTACCGTAAATTTGGGACAGGGGGAATAAGGCGGCGATTCGAACAGCGGGTATGGCCTAAGCTATTTTCTGGTTCAGAATGCTCCTGATAGTTTTACGCAACAAAATCTAACGAGTTTACCTTATATCCCTGTTAGTACGCATGCAAGTTAATACACTTCCGAATCTTGGAGATTTGATCGAAACGGGCCTTACACTTGTGGTTTCTTTCACTTTTCCCAATTGGGTTTCTAATTCAACGTTTTGTGGGTTCTCTCGGAGTGACAAAATCATTTCTAGGTCGAGTCCCGTCAGAGTCGCCAATAATGTTGCCATTTTGCACCAGAGACAACAATAATGTTGTTCCTTTTAACTGGATACTAATATGACAGTTATTAATGATGATATTGCTTTTCAGAGTCGCCAGGTATCAAATGATACCACCACAACGTTTAGCCGGATATCGATCAACAACCAGTTAGATAGTTCAAGTTCAATGATAGTTTTGTTTATTTACACACAAGAATTACTTCGACATGCAACATAAAACACTACAAGCTAAATTACACCTAACACTACAACAACCTGTACTTAACTTCAGGCACCCAGCTTTATGCAGAGGAACAAGGCCTTTATTCGGATCTTGCGTGGTTGGGTCTGGAGAAGTGACTTCGTTTCTGCTGGGCTCATCCGTCTGGTAGTGATCGTTGGTCTTGAACTTGCTTCTGGTCGTGGTGCTGCAATTAGTATCAGGCGTAGCCCGGGCCAAGAGAGTGCCGGTAAAAGAGACTGAACACACGGCAGTGTCTCTTTTTTTAATCCTTCGGGGGTTTTGCGTTCTTTTGGGCGGTCCTTAACTTTGGACGCAATAATTCGGCAGGCTTCGATTACTCCCTTAGATTTTAGCCAATAAAGGGGCGGGTGCCTTGATGGCTGGGTGTGTCCGGAGCGGTCATTGACCTTGGCTGTTTGGGCTTCCTGGGTGAAGGGAATGGCGCCGATCAGTCTGGATCTGTACCTGATACCTGAGCACAAGTCTTTTGTTCTGGGGAAATAGGCCATTAGAATGCAAATCGGCTGGGGGTTTCGATAGTGTCTAGTTATCTAGTGGCAAATATACACTTAAGCTTTGAGTTCGTCTGGATCCTGCATTGGCCATATTTCCCGTGATTCTTTGCAAGTGGCCATGTTTCCCTTTGTAAGTGGCCATCCCAGATGGCTACACATCCGAGCATCAGGAGGAGTTGATGAGGAGGCAAACCCCTCCACCCTTTGCTTTGCCTGATGACGTTGTGCAGTCCGTCCAGTGTATTGAGAAGCCTTTGGGTTGTATCGCACAGTCTGGTGAGGCAGGGGTGAGCCAAGTCTCTGTGAAACAGAGCACACAACAGTCTCACACTTCCCTCTGAGAGGTAAATCTAGCGTTAAGTTTATCCAGCTTGTGTATATGATTCTCTTGTTTGGGTATAAGATTAATTTTATGAAGTCTAAGGCTATGCTGGTGGGAGGGCGGAGAGGGAGGCCAGCTCCCTTTGCTAATTTCCCTTTTCGACGATGCTGTCCATTGGGGTTTACTTATCTGGGTGTTGCAATTACCCCTTTCTTCAGGCAACTATATTTCCTTCAGTTGATTGCATCTACTTGGTGGGACCTGACTTGCTGGTCCTCCCTGCCAGTATTGTGGCTGGGTAGGATTGCACTGATTGGGATGAGTGCTGTCCTGGATTGCTGTGTCCCTTGCAGGTGTTGCCAATCTTGTGGTCTGCTGGAATTTTAAAGGAGATCGATGGAATGATCGGCTCGTTTGTAAGGAGTAAAAAGAGGCCTCATTTGAAGTTCATCAAGTTGCAGCTCCTGGTTTCTGAGGGAGGGTTTGGGGGTCCCGAATATTGGATTGTGCTGATTGGCCTCTCATATTAGGTTTATAAGGGATTGAGTTCAAAGGACCCTAACTCCATTTGGCTCAATATTGAAGTAGACCGATCATTATATCCTTTACAGGTCTTGTTGTTCTACGGAGAATTGAGGTTGGGTTCTGCGAGCTGTGAAACTGCTATAATTATTAATACTCTTAAAGTGTGGAGGATGATCCGTCAATTAAAAGGGAGACCTGAACTGACTTCCACTCTGTCCCATTCAGGGCGACTCAAGACTTTCCGCAAGGTGTTATGGATCGTGGATTCAATGGATTTAATACTTGGAGAGATAGAGGCATTTGTAAGCTGGGGATATGTTCGGTGCTATTTCCTTGTCGTCCTATGAGCAGCTATGCCAACAGTTTGACATTCTGAGACACTCCTTTTTTAAGTATTTTCAACGTAAGTGACTTTATCCTGAACAAGACAACCATGCGTCTTGACTCTTCTATTTCCCCAGTGGAAGAAATGTTGATTTATGTGGAGCCTAAACAGTTAATTAGCAGGTTTTAGGATCGCGTGTGTTCTTGATCCTGTATTTATACATGGGAAACGTGCAAATTTGGGAAAGAAACTTGGCAACTAGTATTGATAAGGAGACAAGGGGTAGTATATGGGAATATGCCAATAAAACTTTGCTGTGCAAAAGAATGAAGGAGACTCAATTAAAGATACTGCACCACTTGCATATCACATCGAGTTTGATACCCCCGTTGTGCCTAAAGTGCCTTGTAGCCAAGGGTGACTATATACACTGAGCATAGACATGTGTCAAGATTTAATCCTATTGGTCTGGTGTAGTTAAGGAGATTTAGAGGATACTTTGCAGGGCCTTAGAATATGATTCTTTGTTCCGAATTCTGGGAGAATTATTGACATTAGTGAAAAAAGACTGTAACATCCTAATTTTTACAGCTTGGAATAATATCATCTGTTCCTGGATCAGTGATAAATATCCTTTGATTCAAAACTGGCACAAATTATTCATGGAATAGGTGACTTCCGGTGGCGCTCGTGAGCGGAGCAGTTACTTGAAGAGGAGGCTCCCACCTACGGATTTTTTTCCGGTACTTTCGATATTATTTTTGACCTTTTCCGGTCTTTGGGGCTCGAGGGACGGGCACCACACTGGTTCAAACCTGGTAATAAACCCCGCGGGAGTGCAGGGCAACTAGAGCGGGGGCATTGAGCTGGAGTGCGGAGCAATCGGAGCGGCAAGGGCCAAGTCTGAAATACGAGGCAGTCGAGGTGGCAGGCCCCAGTCCGGAACGCGAGGCAGCCAAAATGGCGGGACTGAGTGCAGAGCATGAAGCGGCTGATGCGGCAGGACTGAGGGCAGAATGCTAAGCGGCTGGAGCAATGGGACTGAAGTCAGTGCTTGAACCAACCAAAGTGGCGGGGCTGGGCCTAGGGCACGAGGTAGCCAAAACTGCAGGGCTGGGTCCAGAGCACGAGGTAGCTGAAACTGCGGAGCCGGGTCCGGAGGACAAGGTAGCCGAAACTGCGGAGGTGGGTCCAGAATTGAAGGCAGTCAGTGCGGCGGGGCTGGGTACAGAGTATGAGGCAGTCGGAGTGGCGGGGCTGGCTCCAGAGCACGAGGCAGCCGAAGTAGCGGTGTTAAGCCCCGAACACGAGGCAGCCGAAGGCGGCATGTAGAGGGGTTGGGACACGTTGGGTGGTTCCTGCTTGAGGCATATATATTTTTTTCCTTTTGGGAATTTTTAATGCCCGGTCCTGGGGGTAATTCATGAATGATTAAGAAGCTGTAAAGAAGGTGAAGATGTCCAAAAACCAAAAGAGAACAACAGCGAGGAAGGGAGAGAGTGAGGGCTCGCTGTCGAGCGTGAGGACCAGCCCGGGGCTGACAAGATGGCGGAGACCAGGCCGCTGGGTGGGGCCGCACTGCTTACAGCAGAGAAGATGACTGAAGTGGTGCCTGTAGAGTTCAAAAAGCAGTTCACGAAACATATGGAGGTGATGAGAGAGATGGCGGTGGCAGTGAAGGCATTGGTAGAGGAGGCAATTGCCCCAGTGAAGGTAGCTGTTGCAAAGGCGTCGGCCGAGGTGAGGGAGCAGAGTGAGAAGATGAAGGGAGTGCATGAGACCATGTCGCGGCACAGCAATCAGCTCACCTCGATGGGAGATGAGCTGCAGAGGGTGGTTGAGGCCAATCAGGGGCTGCGAGCAAAGCTGGAGAATATGGAGACAAAATTTGAGGTTTATGGGCCTGTCCGAGGGGGTGAAGGGCCCGAGGCCAACAGAGTACTTTGCCAAGATGTTGGCGGAACTGATGGGGGAGGGAGAAGAATCCTCTCGGTATGAATTGGACCGAGCTCATCATTCGCTGAGGCGCCAAGGGCAGTGATTATCTGTGTTCACAGATATCACATGAAGGAGAAGGTATTGAACTGGGCAAAGAAGAAGCAGGAGGTACAGTGGGCTGCTTCATATTTATCAGGACTTGACGGTGTCATAATATCCACTCATGTATATAATGAGATGCAGACAGGCAGTGATTGACACACAGGATAACCAATGAACACACACAACACGGATCAACCAATCACCAGACAGGACACTACCACTATAAAACACACAGGCATTAAGACTCTCCCTCTTCTCACAGGATACAGCTACAGAGATAGTTAGAGTGCACAAGGCCGTGAGCACCGTCTCCCCGTGACACAGAGCCAGTCTGGTCAAGCCAGTCAGAGGTTATTAGTTTAGATTAATAGAGTGTCAACCCACAGCAGATTATGTACAGCAACAAGCAGGTTCAATAAAACAGTGTTGGACCATCTCCTGTGTCGGAAGTCTGTTTCTAGTCTCACTACATCCAGTTGCAGTCAATGTTAAACCAACTCAGATAACACATCAGACGGTGGAACTGGCTAAGTGGCGAGCGGCTTTCGACCGAGTGAAGGCGGCATTGTACGACAGTGGAGTGCGGTTTGGAGTGGTGTATCCAGCAAAGCTAAGGATGACCTACAATTCCAGAGACTTTTATTTTGAGACGGTGGAGGTGGCGGAGGCATTTATAAAGGCAGAAGGCTTGGGGCGGAAGTAAAGAGTGGGAGAATGTATATATTTAGCTTTGAATAATGTTCTTCCTTCATGCTGTTATAGAGGTTAAAGCTTTTTGTTGCTGTTTTTTGTAGCGACGATTTTTTGTGAAGTGTATGTTTGATTGTTTATGCCGGGACTGAGCAGGAGGGAAGGAAAGGCCTGAGCAGGGGCCCCCGCATTACCTAACTTAAGTTGGCTAGTGAGCGGAGGTGTTGTGGGGGGAGGGGCTGTGGACATTGGAGCCTGGTGGGCAGGTTTCACTGGGCTTAGGAGGTGAGAAATGGGGGCGGAAGGGGAGGATTCTGGAAGGGTGGGATGGGGTTCAATGTCAACAATAGATAGGGACGGGTCAGGCTCAGTGGGTAGGGCCCTAAATTCTGATGATGGTGGACAAGCAAGGGGGGGGGGGGTGGGAGAACCCCTGTTAGGATAGTTACGTGGAACGTGAGGGGGTTGGGAGGCTGAGTGAAGAGGTGGAGGGTGCTTGCACACTTGAAAAGTTTGAAAGCGGATGTGGCGATGCTGCAGGAGACTCACTTGAGGGTGAAGGATCAGGTAAGGCTTAGAAAGAGCTGGGTTAGCCTGGTGTTTCACTCGGGTTTTGATAGTAGGGCGCGGGGGTTGCAGAATAAAAGAGTGAGGTTCCAAATGGAGAAAGTTGTGGCAGATCAGGGAGGTAAATACGTAATAGTGAAAGGGGCATTGGAGGGGAAGTTGGTGGCTTTGATAAGCGTGTATGGTCCAAATAATGCAGGGTTTGTAAAGAAGGTGTGTGGGGCCATCCCTGACTTGCATTCACATGAATTGATAGTGGGTGGAGACTGGAACTTGGTGCAGGAGCCAAAATTGGACAGGTCACGACCGCGATCGCTTACCCAGTCGGAGGGGAGCAAAGGCTTTGGCTGGGCTAATGGTGGAAAGGGGAGGAGGGGACCCTTGGAGGTTTTTGCACCCGGGGGAGTGGGAGTATTCTTTTTTCTCTTTGGTTCATAAGGTCTATTCGCGGATAGATTTTTTTATGGTGGGGAAGCCGCTGTTGGCTGGGTTCAAGGGGTCGGTCTACATGGCGGGGTTGGGGGCCATTGACAGAGGCCCTCACGGCGATTCTGAGGACAACTGGCCAAGTTCCCGACGGCATGGTTCTAACCACGTTTTGCCTGTCGGGAACGGTCGGTGGCACTAAGGACTGTTGTTTTGAAATGATCCTGTCCTTCTCTGTTCTGTTTGCAGAAATAATTGTTCTGTACTGCACCAGTTGTGTTTTGAACAATTATTGGGCTATCTGTAAAACTGATAAAACTCTTAACAAAAATATATATAAACAAAAATAAGAAAGGTTATATATGATAACACATTTTCCCCAGATATTTAATAATGCAATGGCACACTCACTTGGCTCACCCACACCATTACACACAGAGCAATTGGCACAGGTGGGGAATAAAACAATGGCAATTTTTGGCCCAGTCTCTTTTGTGGCAATTTACAGTACCCAATTCTTTTATTTCAGTTAAGAGGCAATTTAGCATGACCAATCCACCTACCTTGCACATCTTTAGTTTGTGAGGGTGAGACCCATGCAGACTGAAATTTTGCCGGTGTAAAAGCCACATGGTGACTCCCATTGGATTCTCTGCCCGCAATGGCTTTAGCGCCCGCTGAAAATGGAAGTGTAGAATCCTGGCCTTTGTGTATTATCAGGATAGCAGATTGTCATGTCCTGTAGACTGGCCAAAGTCAATGATGAACGACAGAATATTTAGTTTAAATAATTTATCTTGAAACAACTGCGTGACGAGATAACTAGGATAAATAAAATAATAAACTACTAACACTAATTAATTATTATAGAACTTCTGCAAAATCCTCCAGCGCGGCCTACTCCCAACTCCCCAGCCACAGGGTCACATAGTGAGTTTACACTGCCACCTGGTGGTAAGAGATCATGCACAGCATTATGTACAGAATTGCTTTATGCATGTCATCACGCAGCTCATAGAAATAAATACAGTGGAAGTTTCAATCTAGTTACGAGGGCGTCACAGTAGCACAGTGGATAGCACTGTTGCTCCTGTTTCCTCCCACAGGCCATAAAGATGTGCAGGTTAGGTGGAATGGCAGTACTAAATTGCCATTAGTGTCCAAAAAGGTTAGATGGGATTACTGGGTTACAGGGATAGGGTGGAGGTGTGGGCTTAGGTAGGGGTGATCTTTCCAAGGGCCGGTGCAGACTCGATAGGCCGAATGGCCTCCTTCTGCACTGTAAATTCTATGATGATGCTCTGATGCTATGACATGGGGAGAATGTGCAAACTCCACATGGACGTTGACCTGGGGCCAGAATCAAACCCGGGTCCTCAGCGCCGTGAGGCAGCAGTGCTTTTCTTTTTTAAATTTAGAGTACCCAATTATTTTTATTTTTTTTTCAAATTAGGGGGCAATTTAGCACGGCCAATCCACCTAACCAGCACATCTTTGGGTTGTGTGGGTGAAACCCACGCAGACACGGGGAAAATGTGCAAACTCAACAGTGACCCAGGGCTCGAACCCGTGTCCTCAGCGCCGCAGTCCCAGTGCTAACTAGTGCGCCACCCAAGCCTGTAGTTTTTTACATTGATAAGACTTCGGTTGAAGGTCTTGGAAGGTCTTGGATTCTCAGTCAGCTGCAAGGTTTCTTGTGCTTGAATTTCCAGGAGGTTGGTCCTCAGGTGAACTCAACTTGAAACAGGTTGGGGAAAGTCCATCACTTTGATAAGAATCTCCCACTTTCAAACTATTGCTGTTTATTACCATGGCTGTTTGGATGTCTCACCAGGTGACTCGTTAGAAGTCCAAAGTCCTTTTCCAAAGAAGGTAGGTGGTTAGGCCACCCAGTTTGATGGTTTTTACACCTTGAGAGTATCTGAATGACCTATTCAGTTAAAAATATTTTTTTGGATTAGTTTCAGGAAAAGACATTGGGCAGGATTTTCCGCCTCCCCCACCGCATGTTTTTCATTGGGAGAGGCGGCCCGCCAGTGGGATCTACCGGTCCCGGCGTTCTCAAGGGGATTTCCATGCACCTGTGTGGGACCGGAATTTCCTGCTGGTGTGAGCAGCCGGTAAATCCCGCCCATTGAGTCGACATCAGTTGGAAAGTTCCTTTTGTTCCCTCTTGAGAGGAGTGTTTCACTCCACAAGAGATGCCAAGCGATCCTCATGAAGATATCTTTTTGTAGCCCTTTGCGTGTTTCAATATTAGAAAGTATTGACTGAAAGTTCACTAAGGTGCTTCACAGACAAAGAAAATCAAAATACTTTTTGACAAAGCCAAACAAAAAAAGGATATTAGGATATAGTTTGAAGGAGGGTCTGAAAGGTGAGGAAAGTAGAAAGGTGGAGAGGGTTAGGGTGACAATTTCAGCTGAAGGCAGTTGAAGGCATGGCTGCTAATAGCACAGTGATAAAAATTAAGTATGTGCAATAAATTAGAATTGAATGAGCGAAGAGGTCTTTTAGGGGTCTGAGGCGGGGAGAGATTATAGAGATAAGAGATAGAGAGGGACGAAGCCACAAAGGGATTTGAAATCAAGCACACCATATTTGGAGCCAATGTAGATCAGCAAGCACAGAGGTTGATAATAAATAGGATTTAATGCAATTAGGCAAATGGGAACAATTTTTAAACCTTTTATCTTACTCCAGAGCCCTTTGGTGATATTGTAGTGAATCACCTGGGAAAGGGCTGGTTTCTCCCCCTTACGATGCAGGGAATGCGAACTGCAATTGAGCAGAGAATCGGGTGTCATGCCCAAATTGAGGTTTGCGCCTGATGCTGATTCTGGCGCATGCTTCTGTCCCTCCATGGTGGTGATAACAAGGATTGTGCCCCACGCCAGCAGGGAATGCAAAAGCAGTATTTGCAAGCATTTACATGTGGTTAACAGGTTGGACACTCTGCTCATCTCAGGCGGAGGTCATGTGGGTGCAAATTAGTGCAAGTATTTACAAATGGGGCCTGGGCATCAAGGCTGTTGATGGGGAGCGATAAGGTAAGCAAAGTTTTAAAAAGTCTTCAAAATTGTCGCGTTCGCTGAGGGATGACCACCTGTGCTGGGGTGGGGTGCGGGAAGTGACCTGGTGACAGGTCCGTGATTCGGAGTGCTTCCTCAAATCGGGGTGGCTTGGTTAGGGCGCCATTGCTGCAGTCAGTGTTTTGAATGAAATGAAATGAAAATGAAATGAAAATCGCTTATTGTCACGAGTAGGCTTCAATTATGTTACTGTGAAAAGCACCTAGTCGCCACATTCCGGCGCCTGTTCGGGGAGGCTGGTACGGGAATCGAACCGTGCTGCTGGCCTGCCTTGGTCTGCTTTAAAAGCCAGCGATTTAGCCCAGTGAGCTAAACCGTGCCCCTTTGGTGCAAGTTACAGGACCTAGCTGTTCACACTGCTGACTGTGTCCTGTAAATGTTTAGAGAAACTCTGGTCATTTGGAGCCCACCCAATCGCCCCTCTGGAAACCCTCACGGAGGCTGGAGGAACAGGGCCTGCTCAAGGAGGTCCCTGCACAAGAGCAGGGGTTAACCGGTGAGGCTCGAGTGCCGGCCATCAAACAGGCCGAGGAAGAGGTATGAAGGAGGTGCCTCATGGAGGGCACGTGGATACCATCGACGCCTGTTCTTCGAGGAGCTGCTGGACCTCGTGTGCTTTCGAAGACTTCAGCTAACCAGTGAGACCATGCACCAGCAGGTGGCACACCCGACACCATGGGGGTTTGGAGGAGGGCATCCACTCCCAGTGACAGTCGCCCTGAACATTTATGCATCTGCATCTTTCCAGGGGCTGAGCAGGGACCTGTCTAAAATCTTGCAGACATCTGCACACAGAAGTTTATTCGGGTGATGGGTTAGCTCTTGAGCAACAAAGGTTACCCACTGAGGTCTTGGCTAACTGCGCCTGTCTAGAGGCCCTAGGCCAACATGGAGGCCCATTATAATGACACCCATGCAGCAACCAGGAGCGTCACTGAGCAGTGCATCAACCTCCTCAAGATGCGATGCCGATGTCTGGACCACTCCGGTGGGGTGCTCCAAAATAGTCCCGGGGGGGGGGGGGGTGTGTCTCTAACATCGTGCTGGCCTGCTGCATCCTGCACAACATCACGCAGCAGATGGAGAACATGCTGGAGGAGGAGAACATGCTGGAGGAGGAGGAAGAGCATCAGGCCTCATCTGATGAGGAGGATTCTCCACTCCTTCACACTGGCGGGGTTGTCCATTTCTGCTGCAGTGAATGGAGATTTGGCTGAGTGCCAAATCTCCCAAATGGAGAAACCCACCCAAAATCTCTCTCTCCCACCCCAGCTGAGATCAGTTGCACCAGCTACCAATGATTAAATTGGTTTGACCCTTGAATTGTAGTGCAAATGGGGAATGTCATCAATGGAGAGGTGGAAGTTCTGCTCCACTGCCGCACTACCTTCATCCTACCCCATTCCCTTACTCAACTGAAGGCATCCCTAGGGATTCCAGAATCTCCATTATTTAACTTTTAGGAATCACAGCCACCATAAGTGCATATTTGTATCAGTTTTGTTTCTTAAGTGGTTTGTCTACACATGCACTTGTATTTTAAATGTATAAATAAATATCAGTGCTTCATACAGATATATCAAAGATGATTTTTCTTCTTCATAATAACCAATTAGTGAATTTATTTTTATTTGAAAATGCATTTTCATGGTTAAATATTGGCCACTCCTTCACTGTCGCTGCGTCAAAATCCTGGAACTCCCTCCCTAATATAACTGTGCGTGTACCAACACACCATAGACTGCAACGGTTCAAGAAGGCCTCTCACCACCACCTTCTCGAGGGCAATTAGGGATCGGCAACAAATGGTGGCCTAGCCAGCGAAGCCCAATCCCTATTTTTCCAATTTTAAGTGCCAATTACAGTTGAATGTGAGGACATTCTTAGCCGGTGGGCGTTGAGCTTACACTAGATAAAATTCTGTGCTATAGCAATCACCATCTAAAAATAGAGAGAAAAATTCCATCCTACATCTTCTACCGGCCGAGTACTTTACAGTTTCAATAAGCAAAGAACGACTATATATCTTCTCTCTTCAACAAAGTTCCCAAAATGAAAAAGGCTAGTAAACTATAAATTCTGCTTTAGGAATTCATTAAAAAATTTTTATTGAGAAATCAGGGCGAAGGGATGAATCCCACAGCTCAGGACATCATTATGGTTCAATGGAATAAAAGAGAAGACACAAATCCAAAAGTAACAACGAGATGACACTAACGTTTGAGCTGAAAGGACTGAAGGATGCAGGAGGAAGAATAGACTGAAAGTGCTCAAGAGTTCATGGTTTTCTAGCCTTAGGATGGAATGAATGTGATGAACTCAATGCAGCGAGGATGGAAAGAGGAGAAGAGCATATTGGTTGAGGTCTGAGAATCTTAGAAACAAGAGAAAATCCTAAAACATTGTGGGGTGAGAAGGGAAAGAAAGGAAACAGGCTGAGTGGAAACCAAAGAACAGACAGGGATCGAAAGGAAGATTTTGAAAAGAAGGAGGGAGGTGGCATGATGGAGATTTTTTAAAAAATTCATTTTAGGGGATTTGGGCTTCGCTGGCTAGGCCAGCATTTGTTGCCCAACCCTAACTGCCCTCAAGAAGGTGGTGGTGAGAGGCCTTCTTGAACCACTGCAGGCGATTTGTGTAGGTACATCCACAGTACATCCTATTAGGAGGGGAGGTCCAGGATTTTAACCAAGCAACAATGAAGGAATGGCTAAATATTTCCAAGTCAGGATGGTGAGTGACTTGAAAGGGAATTTCCAGGTGGTGGTGTTCCCAGGTATATGCTGCCCTTGTCCTTCTAGACGGTAATGGTTGTGGGTTTGGAAGGTGCGAAGGAGCTTTGGTGAGTTCCTGCAGTGCATCTAGTAGGTGGTGCACACTATAGCTACTGTGCATGAGTGGTGGAGGGAGTAAATGTTTGTGGAAGAGGCGCCAATCAAGCAGGCTTTGTCCTGGATGGTGTCGAGCTTCTTGAGTTTTGTTGGAGCTGCACTCATCTAGGCAAGTGGAGACTATTCCATCACAATTCTGACTTGTGCCTTGGAGGTGATGGACAGGCTTTGGGGAGTCAGGAGGTGAGTTACTCGTCGAAAGATTCCAAGCCTCTGACCTGCTCTTGTAGCCACAGTATTTATATAGCTGGTCCAGTTCAGTTTCTGGTCAATGGTAACCCCCAGGATATTGATAGTAGGAGATTCAGTGGTGGTAATGCCATGGAATGTCAAGGGACAATGATTTGATTCTTTCTTAATGGAGATGGTTATTGATTAGTACTTGAGTGGCATGAATGTTACTTGCCACATGTCAGCCCAACCCTGGATATTGTCCAGGTCTTACTGCATTTGGACGTGGATTTGCTTTAGTGTCTGAGGAGTCGCGAATGGTGCTGAACATTGTTCACTGATGATTGCACATCTGGCCTTATTTTGGAAGGAAGGTCATTGATGAAGCAGCTGAAGATGCTTGGGCCTAGCACATTACCCTGAAGAACTCCTGCAGTGATGTCCCGGGGCAAAGTTCTCTAGAGGTTAGAAATAGATGGTAGAAGTAGAGGGTCGAGACAGAGCTCCATATGGTAGAGTTAGTAAATATGTAGTGGCTGGTGGAAAAAAATGAAGCAGGGAGTAAGAAAGAGGCCAGAGGGCTGGAAGATGCACTCCAAGGGCAGCATGGTAGCATAGTGATTAGCACAGTTGCTTCACAGCTCCAAGGTCCCAGCACATGGGCAGCATGGTAGCACAAGTGGATAGCACTGTGGCTTCACAGCGCCAGAATCCCAGGTTCGATTCCCCGCTGGGTCACGGTCTGTGCGGAGTCTGCACATTTTCCCCGTGTCTGCGTGGGCATCCTCCGGGTGCTCCGGTTTCCTCCCACAGTCCAGACGTGCAGGTTAGGTGGATTGGCCATGATAAATTGCCCTTAGTGACCAAAAAGGTTAGGAGGGGTTATTGGGTACGGGGATAGGGTGGAAGTGAGGGCTTAAGTGGGTCGGTGCAGACTCGATGGGCCGAATGGCCTCCTTCTCACTGTATATGTTCTGTATGTTCCATGTTCGATTCCCGGCTTGGGTCACTGTCGGTGTGGAGTCTGCACGTTCTCCCCGTGTGTGCGTGGGTTTCCTCCGGGTGCTCCGGTTTCCTCACACAGTCCAAAGGTGTGCAGGTTTGGTGGTGTGGCCATTCTAAATTGCCCTTAGTGTCCAAAAATGTTAGACTGGGTTACGGGGATAAGGGGGATAGGGTGGAGCCATGGGGCGTTAGTGGGGTGCTCTTTCCAAGGGCCGGTGCAGACTCGATGCACTGTAAATTCTATGATTCTATGAAGATAAAGGGCTGGTAAATTATCACATAGGCCCACGGCTGTGGATCAAAGTTGACTTTCTGTGGTATGGAAATCAGTGGAGCTTGGATGATGGGAATGGGAGTTGTGGTGTAAGTGATGACATTCATCTGAACATTGTGGTTCATGAGTGGTAGAAGTGAGAAGGGCGGCAAGGTAAGTACTGGAAAAATCTGCAGATGAAGGTTTTGGTGCTGGGAGAGCTACTGGGCAAAGGCAAGTAATGATATAACCTTATAGAACTGGATTGGGCAATTTAGCCTATCATGCATATATTGGCTGTTTGAAAGAGCTGTCCAATTTAATCCAACACGCCATCATTTTCCCTATAACCCTGAAAATCAGTGTTCTTCAAATATATTTTCCGATTGCCTTTTAAAAGTTCCTATGGAATTTGAGTTAATCACAGTTTCACACATTACTTTCCAAATCATTTCAATTCTGTGTAAAGCCTCATTTCTCTCTAGTTATTTTGCCAATTATTTTAAGTCCTGTTTACTGACCCACTTGACAGGGGTAATAATTTTTTTCCCCCACGTATCTATCAAAACTCCTCTGAATTTTGAATACCAGTTTAAGGTCTCCCCTTACTCTTCTCTGCTCTAAGGAGAACAACCTTGTGGCGATATGTCTGTGAATAGTATTGTATGCGATCTCCAACCAGCTGGTGGCGTCAGACCTTGGTCACATGAGGTGGCAGACTCATCAGTTGGTAATAAGGCGTACATCAGGACAATCGCACATTGGGTGGTTCCAGAGCAACTAAGTCTACAGCATTCAGTATGTTACCTTTCCACGTGTTCATCAATAAATCATCATTCTAAGTAAGTCACCAGCAGATCTATGAGAATCATTGCAGTGGCAAGACAACAGAACAACAAATCTCAGCTTCTGTAATCTTATCACCAGTATCATCCTGGTTAACCTCCTCTGCACAATGTCAAAGCCTTGATGTCATTCCTAAAGGTTGATGCCCAGAATTGTACACAATACTCCAGATGAGGCCTAACTAGATGTTAGCATGACATCCTTGTTTTCGTATTTAAGGCAGGGAGAAGTGGGATTTGTTCAGAACGTTTTCTTTAAAACCAATTTGTGTAAGAAAAAGGGTTTCCCAATATAGCTTCTACTGTAAATCGCTTATCATTCTGGTCCTATGCCGCAATGAAAAGTAGTGTAAACATTTGGGCAATTTCAGGGCATCTAGATCAAGTCTACAACAGCAGGGTCAATTCCAGATGGATCCATGGAGGGGTCCAGGCAATACATTGCTTTCATGGAAGTCTTAAGATCACACTCAAATACCGTGCACATGTGCATGTCAGGACTTTCTCTGGGCCTGGACGTGCAACATTTGTCACTACTTTTATTGGAAGATTTAGGCCAATGTCCTTAAGGCAATCAGGGTTGAGTAATCTCATCTTCAATTTCTTACCCATCATTTATCCATAAAGTACCATTACTTATATAGTGGTGGTAATTGCTTGGAGTGGGACCACATGAAAGGTTTGTTATGAAAATGAAGGCAGCTGGTACTAAAGTGAATGTAGCCATGTGGTCAGAGATTGCCAGGGATCAGAAATCAAAAGTTTCTGGGATGTAGATAGCAGTGTGGCTTAGGAATCTGTTCTAAAACCTCTTTTATGTAAAATATCTGGACTTAGAAGAGGTGTTAAGATACAAAATTAGCAGGTATAGCAAGTCTGTTAAGAACAGTCTGGGGCGGCACGGTGGTGCAGTGGTTAGCACTGCTGCCTCACAGCATTGAGGACCCGGGTTCGATCCCGGCCCTGGGTCACTGTCCATGTGGAGTTTGCACATTCTTCCCGTGTCTGCGTGGGTCTCACCCCCACAACACAAATATGTGCAGGGTAGGCGAATTGGCCACACTAAATTGTCCCTTAATTGGAAAAAAAGAATGTGGCACTCTAAAAAAAATGTTTAAATGGAAGAGTCGGTGTCCTTATTTACATCAAAACATATCTCCTCATTGAAGAGATCTTTTATTGTTTTCTAAAACACATTCAATTCTATGCTCCATCTTGATTCTCTTAAGGTAAGTCTCAGCAGTATTTTATTCACATATAAACTTTCATTTCTTCTTCCTCAGGTTCTTTCCATCCTTAGCATTCTATACTTTTCCTTGCACCATTGATTTCAGCCTTATAGACATTACTGCCTTGTTAGTCACTGATTCAACTCCTGCCTTTCTGCTGTTTTTTGGTCTGAAACAGCCAAGAGTCCACACAGGTTTCCAGGTGTCCTTGCAACCTGACCAAATATGGTGCACTTTCAATGTTTCAGGATAGTGATAAGGAGTAAGAAACCTGATTGACTATTTCCCACCTCAAGCCAGGGGCACTGATTCCAACTGCAGCAGTCTGAATGCCAATTTGGTTGGCATCAACTAACTCAAGACACTCCTGGTCTGTACGACTCAGCTTACTCTTTGGATAAACTCAAAGGAGGAAAACCTCGAGATTTATTTTTAAAAATAAATTTAGAGTACCCAATTCATTTTTTCCAATTAAGTGTTAATTTAGCGTGGCCAATCCACTTAACCTGCACATCTTTGGGTTGTGGGGGTGAAACCTACGCAAACACGGGGAGAATGTGCAAACTCCACACGTAGAGTGACCCAGAGCTGGGATCGAACCTGGGACCTCAGCGCCGTGAGACAGCATTGCTAATCACTGCACCACCGTGCTGTCCTCCAGATGTATTTTTAACAAGCAAACAGCAAGAGTTCAGAGTTTCCTGTGTGGAGGGAGTGGAGGAACCCACCGGTTGAGGGCATATCAAAAATATGGAAGAATCGGAAATTGTAGCTCGTCAACATGTCCAGTATTTTCTTCTTCCTGAGGCCTTACAGTGCCAGCTGCGGTTTAGTTAGTAGCATTCTTGCCTGTGCAGTCAAAAGGTTGAATGTTAAAGTCCTACTCATAACACAAAATCTCGGCTGATACTCCAGTGCAGTACTGAGGGAGTGCTGCACCATGGGCAGTGCTATTGTTCTAGATGAGATGTTAAGCCACGGCCCTGTTTACCCTCTCAGATTGATAGAAAGATCCTGTGGAATTACTTTGAAGCATAGCAAGGAAGTCCTGGTCCATTTTTATCTTTCAACCAACTTTGCTGAAAAATAGATTATTTGATCATTATCACATTATTGTCTGTAAGAGCTTGGTGTACATGAAGTGGCTGCCACTTTTACATTACAGCAATGACTTTACTTAAAAAAATAATTCATTACATAGGGCATATAACCACGGAGTCATTTGGGAGTGCATCATTTATTTCTGTGAGCTTAACGACATAATTCAAGTAAATTATTTTTTACCAGCAATGCTCAGGTTAGAAACTGTTGGAAAAACAAGATAAACTAGTGTGTATTTGTACCATGAAATGATTTTCCATCTAAATAGCAGTCAAAACTTTCAATGAATTTTGTTACCCAAAGATATTGGGATGCCATGAGGTTATGAAAGGTGCTATATAAATGCAAGTTCTATTTTTAATTATTTTCTCTGGAAAATCTCACTTTCATCATTGTTATGCGGAGACAAACTTGGCTCATAAACAGAAGTCTGAGTACAAATGCCAATCAAAATGGACAAGCTTGAGTGAGAGGCCAATTGTTTTGGCACAAGTTTGAGTATGAATGCTATCTGACATTGGCAAACATATGACACAGCATGTGTTCCTAAGAATGTGAATTATGTCAAGTAGGCTTTTGTGTTTGAATGTCTGGACAATGCGAAGTAACTAATGACCAGGGTACCAGAAATATAACGTTTATGAAGTCAATCTAAAGACTATCAGACTGAGTAAGTGCTCCCCCGATTATGTTTCCTGCCAGTCAAAGCTAGCAAACAAGCACCACAACAACAGGAGCCTGAGTTTGAATGCAGTTGAGATAGCAAACACAGCTCTCTTGACTGTGAAACCCTTTTTGGACTGGGTTAGAAACCGGAGGTAATATGGAAATGGCAAAAGTCTCTGCTATTATGAACGTTATTACCCAAACAGGTTGGTTTAACTGAGTACGTCTGGTTTAACTGAGTACGTCTGAACTCTGATTTGCTCTCAATAGGAAATGCATTTCTCTAAACTGGTTTGCAATCAAGCCTAAACCATTGCAGTGTAGAATTAGGATTAAAAGCATTGGTAATACTTTTCACAATTTTCTCTGCATTCTGACAACAATCACATTATAATGACACCCCTGAGGCATTTTCACCTCCGACAGCTGCAGTTAGTGCTATTAGTGTCAGAATATGAATGCGCAAAATGCTGACCTAGAAAAAGCTAAATAACAGCGCTGGAAAATACCAGCTGTGAGATTGTTGTCATAATCCCTTTCTCTGTGTATCCTAAATTTTTATTTATTTTTAAACATTTAAAAAAATATAAATTTAGAGTACCCAATTCTTTTTGATCCACCTAAGGGGCAATTTAGTGTGGCCAATCCACCTACCCTGCACATCTTTTAGGTTATGGGGGTGAGACCCACGCAGACACGGGGAGAATGTGCAAACTCCACATGGACGTTGAACCGGGCCGGGATCGAACCCGTGTTCTCGGCGCCATGAGGCAGCAGTGCTAACCACTGTGCATCATAAATTTTATCTTTCTCCAGTTTTTTTCCCCTCTCATATTGCTTTTCTCTACCTCCCCCTAACGGGCATGACTCCTACTGAAGCACAGTTCCATAGGCATTGGCAATGTCCCCATATCTCATGTGTTCCTTTACATCCCAATTTTGTATGTACTAGAAGGGTATTTGACTATAAGTGGCACCACAGTCCAGTATGATCCTCCCGTCATGTCTACACAGTTGCATTTCCAGCAATCTAGCTGGCGACACTTAATAGTGATCTGGAGCTCGGAATTTTAACCCACTTTCTCCATCAAAAGCAAGCTCTACCACCCTACTCTCCAGCCCCTCTGACTACACTTAAGGGCCGATTTGGTCGGGAATTGGGGTGGGATCTAGAATTAAATGGCCAGCACGCTGTGTGGCCAAGAGTATAGTCTCTATTTGTAATAAGTCCACAGAGGCAGAAGTCCCTACACCAGAACTCCTTTTATTAACAAATCCAGCAGCAGTATGACCAGGTGCATTCAGCTTGCTATCTACACTGGGAGTGCAGAGGATCTGACACTCCCTGTTATATACAGAGAAGAGGTTCCCTGATTGGGCCACTAATCAGGGAACTCGTATTCCAATTGACCAATCTCAAAGACCTGGCCTAAGTCATTACACCCCTCCCCCCCAAAGTTCGAGGAGCCCCCCTGGTCCCCATGACTCACGGGTCTCTTTCTTTATTTCTGCGCCGGGTCCGGATCCTCCACTTCGGCCTCCGACTTAGGGGGAGTATAATGGCTAGGCGCCTGTCTTTTCCGATCAGAGCGCCTGAGGGGTGGTTCGCCCTCTTCCTTTAGTGGCAGGGGAGCAGCCGCTGCTTCATCCATGGTATCCATATCAGAGTCCGATGTCCTCAACAGTGGTTACAGAGGGGCGTAAATAGGCTCTCGGGTGGACTCTCCACGGTCCTCGGTATGCTGGTCTGAGTCAGCTTCGGGGGACAAAACAAATCCAAGGCCCTCACTGGTCCAGGTGCTTTTTACGATGTGTTCTCCTCCATTTATCTGATACGACAAAGGACCTGTCCTGGCCTTTACCATTCCTGCTACCCATGTGGGGCCATTTGCATAATTTCTAACCCATACCTTTTCACCCACGTTGAACTGTTTTTCTCGGCAAGTGTTGTTGTGGTCCCTGCATTAGGACTCTGGTGTTTTTCTACTATTCCGCCGAAATTTGGGAATAGTAGGCTCAGCTTGGTTCGGAGATGTCTGCACATGAGTAGCTCCGCCGGTGCTATTCCCATTGTGGCGTGTGGGGTTGTCCTATAGTTGAATAGCCAGCGTGATAGTTTAGTGTCTACTGATGCTGCTGACTGCTTTATCAACCCGACTTTAATATTAAAAAAAAAAATCTTTATTGTCACAAGTAGGCTCACATTAACACTACAATGAAGTCACTGTGACAAGTCCTTAGTCGCCACATTCCGACACCTGATCGGGAACACGGAGGGAGAATTCAGATTGTCTAATTTACCTAACAGCAGGTCTGTCAGGACTTGTGGGAGGAACCCGGAGCGCCCGGAGGAAATCCACGCAGACACGGGGAGAACATACAGACTCCGCACAGACAGTGACCCAAGCCAGGAATCGAACCTGCGACCCTGGAGCTGTGAAGCACCAGTGCTAACCGTGCCGCCCTTAGGGTCTGGACGGCTCTTTCTGCCAACCTATTTGATGCTGGCTGGTATGGTCCCATCCTGTGTGCCGAATGGCTTTTGACTTCATTTTGTGAACTCCTGGCTGGTGAAAACTGATCCATTGTCTGAAACTAACACCGCCAGGATACCATGTGTTGCATACGAGGTGCAAAGTTTTTTGATGGTTGCTGTTGTATTTGCCGAGATCATTTTGTGGGCATCCACATTTGGAATGGG
This sequence comes from Scyliorhinus torazame, assembly GCF_047496885.1. Classification (NCBI taxonomy): domain Eukaryota; kingdom Metazoa; phylum Chordata; class Chondrichthyes; order Carcharhiniformes; family Scyliorhinidae; genus Scyliorhinus; species Scyliorhinus torazame. The sequence continues at coordinate 102,696,895 of NC_092716.1, read as the reverse complement.
CATCTACTATCACAAAAAACTTTGAACCTATAAACGGGCCTACAAAAGCGACATGAAGTTGGAACCATGGTCTACCCAGCCATTCCTATGGGTGCAGCAGGGCTGCTGGTGGCACCTTCTGCTCTTGTTGGCATTCTTGGCACCGACCTACCAATGCCGCTATGTCTGTGTCCAGGCCCGGCCACCAGACATAGCTCCTGGCCAGCATTTGAATTTTTGAGACTCCAGGCTGCCCATGATACAGTTCGGCCAGTATGGAGGAACGGCCCTGACTTGGAACTATTACTCGTGCTCCCCATAGCAGTATCCCGTCTTCCACAGTGATCTGCTCTCTTCTGCTCCTTTGGGGTGGAATTCCGCTAGGACTGGCCTTTCCATCTCCTCTGTTAGCACCATGTGTTTTATTTTTGTTAAAACTGGGTCCCTTTGTGTCCACAAATGAATCTTTTGTATGGCCACCGGAAGGGTGTCCAGGAAACGTGGTGTCATCACCGTTTCTTCTATTCTGAGTACTAATGGTGGGGTGCCGGTAATGGAAGCCTGCTTAGTGCGTCGGTGTTTGCTACCTGGGTTCCCAGCCGGTGCTCCAGTTGATATTGGTACGCTGCCAATAATAGGGCCCAGCGTCGGATCCGGGCCGAAGCTATTGGTATCGTCTTCTTTCAGCAAGCCCAGCAATGGCTTGTGGTCTGTGATTAGCGGGAATTTCCGCCCATATAAGTACTAGTGAAATTTCTTCACCATGAAGATTACAGCCTTCTTTTTCAATTTGGGCGTACGTTTGCTCTGATGTTGCCAAAGTCCTGGAGGCAAACAGGCTGTTCCTGTCCGTTTTGCCCTGTGTGTGCCAGAACTGCACCAATGCCATATGGAGACGCGTCGCAAGTGAGCACCAACTCTTTCCTGGGGTTGTAGTGTGCCAAGATGTTTTCTGAGGAGAGCTGTTGTTTGATCTTCTTGAAAGCCCTGTCTTGGCGGTGGACCATTCCCAAGCTTGCCCCTTTTTTAGTTATTGGTGTAGGGGGTCCAAAATGGAAGCCCTGTTCAGTATGAACTTTCCATAGTGCGTCACGAGTCCTAAAAAAGATCTTAACTCCTGGATTGTGGTGGATGCCGGGACATCTTTTATCGCCCTCACCTGATCCTCCTTGTCAACCTTGTACCCCAGATAAGTTACTTGAGGTGATAGAAAAACACATTTCTCCCTCTTTAGACGCACGCCTGCTGCTGAAAACCTCCTAAGGACTTCCTCCAGGTTTTGCAGGTGTTCTGCTTTTGTTTATCCTGTAATGAGGACGTCCAGGTAAATGGTGACCTGTGGTAACCCTTGTAATATATTCTCCATTGTCTGCTGGAATATCGAACAGGCTGACGATACCCCGAAGAGTAAGCTTGTGTACTGAAAAAGGCCCTTCAGCATGTTGATCGTTGAGAATTTTTGTGACTCTTTGTCCAGCTTCAGCTGTAGATATGCGTGGCTCATGTCGTTTTGAGAATAAGAGTCCTCCTGCCAGCTTTGCATATAAATCCTCAATCTGGGGAATTGGGTATTTGTCCAGTTGTGAGTAGCGATTAATCGTTTGTTTGAAGTCTCCACAAAGGCAGATCGAGCCATCCGGCTTAAGAATAGGCACCACCGGTGCCGCCCATTCTGCAATCTGGACCGGATGAAAGTACTTAATCCACTCTACATATTGGGCCCAGTCTTCCACTGTAGGGTCAAAAGAATTCAACTTCCCAAATAAAGGCATTTTGCCCGTCAGTGGCTTACCCTCAATATGTGGTGGCTGATAATAAGCAGGTTCCTTCGGGTTGTTCCTTTTTCCTTGTCGCCACTGTAATATGTCCACGGAGGCAGAAGTCCTTTCACCAGAATCCCTTTTATTAACAAAACCAACAGCAGTACAACCAGGTGCATTCACTTGCTGTCTACACTGGGAGTGTAGAGGATCTGACACTCCCTGTTATATACAAAGAAGAAGTTCCCTGATTGACCCAGTAATCAGGGAACTCGTATTCCAATTGGCCAATTTCAAAGGCCTGGTCGAAGTCATTATACTATTCACATTTTCCTGAGGACAGGGTAGGGAGTAGGCCTCAAACAGTTCCACTCATATTAAGGGCTCAGTTGATAACTGTTGATATGAGACCAGCTGCATGGAAGTGACAACTATTAAATGGAGGCAGGAAGGGCTTTATAGGCAAGCAAAATTATTTTGCCACTAAGAATTTAACAGGGAATATGGTAATGTAGTGGTAATGTCACTGAATTAATATCCAGAGATTCAGGTTAATACCCTGGGGACGCAGGTTCAAATAGCACCACAGCAGCTGGTGGAATTTAAGTTAATTTAATTAATAAAAATCTGGAATTGAAGGTTAGTCTCCAGTGATGGACCACTAAACTATCATTGAATGTCATAAAAATTCACCTGGTTCACTTACTTTAGGGAAGGAAATTGCAATCCTTATCTGTCTGGTCCAGATGAGACTCCAGATCCACAGCTCATAACTGCTGTCTAAAATGGCCTAGCAGGCCAAACCACTACAGAGAAGCCAAAAGCAGCAAAATCAGAAGGACATCAGGCATCAACACAACAACATCACACTGGAGGGTGTTGTGACAAAATTTGGACAGCTGTCCTACAGAGCAGAGAAGTAACAGCCAGACATAGTCATACTCACAGAATCACACTTCAGAACCATGTTCCAGGTACCATCACTGTTCCATTAACAGGCTATAGCCAGAAGAGGTGGCAGAATTATTGCTTACAGTCAGGAGGCAGTTGACCCGGGACTTCTCAATATTGACTCTGGACCCCACAAAGTCTTCTTCACATTGAAACCCACTTGAAGGAAGTACTAAGGATAGCAGGGGCGCATAATGTACTCTAGGTAGGTTTTGTGAGGGCCACGAAGAATCCAGCATGAGTTTGTAGAGTCAAAAAGAAAATAACTTTATTTACAATAATATATACACAGCAGCAGTTCACCACTGCTTCCTACTCTAGCTGGTACCACACTGGACAGCTCTATTTATACTGGTGTAACTGCTAATGATTTCCCCGCCCCCCTCATTGGGGAAGCTCACGCTCCACCTGAGTAGCTCATACTCTGAGGTGTTGGAGGGGAATCTGTCTCTGAGCTCCAGCTGCTTCTGGCTGTAACCCTGCTCCCTGACCTGGTGTGTTATTCTGTATGCTGGCTGCCTTTTCTGGGCTTTGAAGCCTGGACTATGGCAAGAGTGAACGGTGCTACAACCAGTTGGATGGAGGAGAAATTGTTTGCAGGGGAAAGAGAGGATGGAGTTGCCTGCCTGCAGTTGCCACGTCTGGGACTCATACTTGTTGCTGGCTGTCTTTCTGCTTGCCGGCTGGGAGTGGAACTTGGGGCGGATTTTGGTTGGCTTGCTGTCGGGCTGAAAGTGGAGAACAGACTCGTTTTTGCAGTTTGGGACTAGATAGTGTCTGGTGACCGGATGCCGGAACTGTGAGAGCAGTAGGGAGGTAGCATAATTGACTATGTATACAGTTTGTACTGGTGTTGGTTTTGTATTATTGTTCGGGGATTGCATGGTATTATTGTATTTTTGTTGTGTATTGTTATTGTGGACCTAGCTGCTGGGTGCTCGCTAGTTGTGGCCCTCCTGCGTCTGTGCACTGGGGTTGAGGGGTCCTTCCCAGCGTTGGTGAGGGGGAGGGGTGTTCTCTCTCCCTCTCCTCCACCGCGTACTGCCTGTTATTTTCCAGTGGATTGAGCTGCTTGCAGGCGCCTCTTCGCCGCCGTGCGGCTATTGCTGGAGCCAGGGGAGGGTGGGAGAGGGGAGCATGCGCTGGCTTGAGGGCTGTCGGCTTTGCCTTGTACTTAATTGTTTTGGGTTTCTTGGGGTTGCTCTGTATTTTGTCTTGTTTTCTTTTGTAAAGGGAGTTCTCTCTCTCTCTCCTCCGCCTTGTCCCGTATCGGTGTGTCCTTTTCCGGTGGTCTGTGCTGCTCGTTTGGGCACCTTTCCACCGATGTGGGGCTACCGTTGGGGAGGGGGGGAGGCTGAGGTGGGCGTATTCTGGCTTTGCAGCTGGTGGTTTATTTACAGGAACTGTTTTGGGTTGAACTGTGCTTCCTTTTGGGAGAGGTGGGTGTGTTTTGTCTCTCTCACACACTGTGCCCTGTACCAGTATGTCCTTTCCCAGTGGTCTGTACGTCTCGTTGGGCACCTTTCCGCTAATGTGGGGCTACCGTTGGGGCTGTGGGGGGGGGGTGTTTGTGTGCTGGCTGGAGAGCTGGTGATGTTGGTTTTTTTAGTGTCTTGTAAATGCTTTTTACATATTACTGATTTTCGTGACTGTTTTTGACTGTTGATTCTTTTGTATTCTTGAGTTGTCAATAAACTTCAAATATCTTATGGGATAGCCAATAGACCCCAGCCAATAGGATTCAGGCAGGTTATAACAGTGGGGGACTCCAATGTTCATCACCAAGAGTGGCTCAGTATCACTACTACTGACCAAGCAGGGTAAGTCCTAAAGGATGTAACTACCAGACTGAGCCTGTGAAACGTGGTGAGGGAACCAACAAGAGGGAAAAATGTATTAGGTCATGTCCTCACCAATTTACCTGTCGCAGATGCACCTGTCTATGACAATATTGGTAGAAGTATGTCCATGACAGTATTAGTAGGAGTGACCACCACACAAGTCCTTGTGAAGACAAAGCCCCATCTTCAGAATGATGGGATTCAGAACAATGGGACCCCCGTCCCGACCACCTCTTCTGTGTCCCATTCCCTTTCGGCCAGTGCAGCAGCAACCCTGCCCCCCCCCCCCTCCCCCCCTCCCCTCCCCCCGCTAGACCCCTGTCTAGCTTTCTTGCTCGCCCCATGTCACTCCCGTAAGTCAGCTGACGCCTGCTGACCCCGGCTTCCCCCGGCGTCCCATTGACCTCCCCGCGTGGGAGTCTCCCAATCCATATGCATTCCTTCGTTCCCCTTCCCGCATTTCCAAAGCCCGCTCCGCCCCCTCTGGCGCAGCTCCTGTCGCAGCCTTGTCTCTCTCTCCCAGCCCATGTAACATTTCCTGCGCGTGATTGACTCCCTATATACAACAACCATCACACATCAAACCCCAAAACATCCCCCCCACCCTCACAAAACCTCAGTTAGAGTCCAATTTTTCGGCTTGTACAAAGGTCCATGCCTCTTCAGGCGTTTCGAAGTAATAGTGTTGGCCCTTGTATGTGACCCACAGTCGCACTGGCTGCAGCATTCCGAATTTCACTTCTTTCCGGTACAACGCCGCTTTGGCCCGGTTGAAACCCGCTCTCTGCTTTGCAACCTCCGTGCTCCAGTCCGGGTATATTCGGATCTCTGCATTGTCCCACTTACTGCTCCGCTCCTTCTTGGCCCATCTCAGGACCCACTCTCTGTCCGTGAACCGGTGGAACCTCACCACCATCGCCCTTGGCGGCTCATTAGCCTGGGGCTTCTTCGCCAGCACCCGATGTGCCCCGTCCAACTCCAGCGTTCTCGAAGGGGCCTTCATGCCCATCATCACCTCGAGCATCATGCTCGAATATGGCCCGGCATCAGCCCCCTCCACTCCCTCAGGGAGACCCAGGATTCGCAGATTCTTTCTCCTCGACCTGTTCTCCAGGTCTTCGAGTCTTCCCGCCCACCTCTTGTGTAGCGCCTCGTTCTGCTCCACTCTCACCGCCAGGCCCACGAGCTCGTCCTCGTTCTGAATGACTCTTTCCTGTACCTCCTGGATCTTAGCTTAGTGGGCCTTCTGGGTGATCCCGAGTCCTTCAATTGCCGAAAGCATAGGCGCCAACATCTCCTTGCGCATCTCCTCGCGCTGCTCCTCGAAGCAGCGCTTGATGAACTCCTGCAGCTCTCCTTTGTCCCTGGCCGCCACCATTTTGTTTTCTTTCCCTCGCTCCTCCCGTTGCTCCAGTGCCGCTCCTTTAGCCGTTACACTTCTGGTCCGTTTCATAGAAGTTGGAGGGGGACCTCTCTCTTCCCTTCCCCACGGGCTGCGTCAAAAAAAAAAAAAAAGTTCCGTTGGGGCTCCTCTAACGAGCCCGAAAGTCCGTGGTAGCGGGAGCTGCCGAATCGTGCGGCTTAGCTCCGCATAGCCGCAACCGGAAGTCGAGAGGGCATCCTTTTGGCAGTGTTCGCTTCACCAGTCTCCCCCAAAAAGTCTATGGAAACTCCTGAAAAAGGTCTGAGAGTCCGTTCCAGACGGGAGCTGCCGAATGCTCGACCTACTCCTCCATGGCCGCCACCGGAAGCCTCGTCCCTGCTTCTTCAATGGCCTTGGTAGATCTTTTCACAGTTGTTCCCTCTGCTGCTAGAATTCACCTTTGATAGAGTCAAGTCAGATTGCAGCTTTAAGCTTGCCCTTCCCCCGCCTGCATGCTGGAAGAGGCCTTTGTCTATTCCTGCAGCTCAAGCCAAATCTTTTACTGTTTCTGCCGGGTCTGGTAGCCAAAAGACATAACATTCCTGGGGGACACTGTCAGGTGAATGCTGCAGTCTTCTTCCCACACTGGGAAATGTCAAACAAATGCCGTGGGGGCCCTGTAAAAGAGCCCAAAAGTCCGTTCCAAGCGGGAGCTACCGAATATGCGACCTAGCTCTGCATAGCCGCACCCGGAAGTCGAAAGATGACTTGTTAAGTGCGTATGAAGCATGGTCGGATTTTGATAAGTTCCTGAAAATGGAGGATATCTCCATGGAAGACTATATAATGGAATTTGGCAGACTATATAAAAGACTGCAGAAACACAACCTGGAATTTCCACAGTCTGTGTTGGCCTTTAAATTACTTGACTGTGCCAGAGTGAGCAACATGGATAGGCTCCTGGTTTTGACAGGAGTTCAGTTTACTGATAAGGATACCTTATTCGAACAGATGACAAAAGCTTTACAAAAGTTTCTGGGGAAGCATTCGATTCCGATGGCTCTGATGACCCAAATAGGTCAGCCTGCAATAAGGCAGAATATGGAAGATACACTACTAACAGGATGGCGAAATCGTATGGCTATGAACAGGGCTCAAGACTATAGAAGGAGACCGAGACAAGGAAATTATGAAGACAGAAACCCAGTTAGAACTGACAATAGGAAGATGAACCCCAGAAATGCACGGGGCATGGTAAATCGATGTTTTCGATGTGACTCTCAATACCATTATGCTTTCAACTGTCCAACTCGTTATGATAGAGTGTTTGAAGCGACACATGACACGAAAGAGTCAGAAGAGGAAAAAGATAGTGACCAGAAAGTAGGCATTGTCCTATTGACAAGCAGTTTTACGCCGGTAATGAGGGTGTTGGTTGCAGAATTTATTACAGGATGCAGGGGTAAGGGATGACGACTATACTAAACTGATAGAACAGGTTAGTGACCGCTGTGAAGTTTGTAGGAAGTACAGCAGGACACCAGCACGACCGATAGTAACCCTACTTTTGGGCAGGGATTTTAACGACATTGTGGCCATGGACGTTAAGATAGGGGATAAAGTAAATAATATATTTATTTTGCATTTTATAGATTTAGCAACCTTATTTAGTCAATCAACGATTGTACGAAGTAAAGAAAAGAGAGTAATTCTGGATCAAATCGTGGAAAAATGGATAGGGACAGGAATGGGTCCACCGGCAAAACTCCTTTTTTTTTTAGATTTTAGTTCCACTTTAATATTCTCATGCCAGAATAGAGATTTCAAATTAAATGCCTCTTTCATTTAGCAGATAGTTCTTACATTTCTTTTTAAAAAAAAATATTTTATTGAAAATTTTTGGTCAACCATCACAGTACATTGTGTATCCTTTACACAATAATATAACAGTATAAATAACAATGACCTGTTTTATGACGGCAAAATTCCTTACGGACAATGGGGGAGAATTTGCTAATGATGAGGTTAGGGATATGTGTGAAAACATGAATATCAGAGTTATGAATACGGCTGCAGAAAGCCCATTTAGTAATGGTGTCTGTGAAAGAAATCATGCTGTCATCGATGACATGCTTCGGAAAATTTTGGCAGATCGACCAAATTGCAGGTTAAATTCAGCTTTAGCATGGGAAGTACATGCAAAGAATTCATTGCAGATAGTTGGGGGCTATAGTCCTTATCAATTAGTGTTTGGTAGAAATCCTAAAATTCCGTCCATTTTGGATGGCCAGCCTCCAGCTTGGGAGGGGACTACAATTAGCTCTGGTTTTGCTGAACATTTAAATGCATTACATTGCAGTAGAAAAGCTTTTTTTTTTGGAAGCAGAAGTCTCTGAGAGAATTCGCAGAGCTTTAAGACATAACGTTGCCGTTTTTCAGCAAGGAGGCATGGTATACTATAAGAGAGACAATATTAATGAATTGAAAGGCCCAGGGAAAATCATAGGCATAAATGGCAAAACAATTATTTTGCAACATGGTAATCAAACTGTTAGGGTACATTAATCAAGGATAATGGGTACAGATTACAAATTTTCAAACTTAGACAGAGCAGACAGACATGACGAGGAACCAGACTCATCTGGTACGCATGTGTTACAGAAATATGAGGGCCAATTAACTGATATAGACAGGGTTTCTGTGGAGGAACACAACACTTCTGATGAATTAGAACAGGCCATTTTACCGAAAGGGCAACTGCCAAAAGTTGCTACAAAAGTGACATACTTGCCTGAAGGGTCGAGTCAATGGAAGGATGCAACTGTTATTAGTAGAGTAGGGAATGCCACTGGAAAGTATAAACATTGGTTGAACGTACAGCATTCAGGGGAAGGAGTCAAGACAATGGATTGGGAAAACAAAGTTCAAAAATGGAGGGCACAGAAACGCAGTGCCAGTTCAGATAGTACATCGGATAGTGAACAGGTCCGCAGGAAAAGGTCGAGAACTATTGAAAGGACATCCCACAGCAGAAGGGAAAGATCAAGCAGTAGCAGTACAGAACGAGATACCAGGCGGGAGAGAGGACGTAGTTTATCAAGATCTCAGAACATGAGTAAGACTACGAATACTAATAGGAGTAGAAGCCCACATGCACGTGAGATTTTGGTGGCTTCAAATAAATTAGATGAAAAAGTTATCAAAGAAGCTGAACAGCAAGAATTGCATAGTTGGAGTGAATTTGGGGTATTCACGGAAGTACCGGATAGGGGACAAAGAGCTCTATCCACAGATGGATTTGCACGGAAAAGGTTCTTCCGGATGGAACTTATAAGGCAAAGGCCAGGCTTGTGGCAAGGGGATTTGAAGAAAACTTAGAAGATCAGGATTTAAGGGTAGATTCACCTACAGCAGGGAAGGTTATTTTAAAGATCTTCTTGGCTCTATTAGCCACAAAGGCATGGGAATGCAAATCTATAGATATAAAAGCTGCCTTTTTGCAGGGGCATCAGATCCAGAGAGACATTTTTCTCTGTCCTCCTAAAGAAGCAGCTAACACAGAAGGGGTACTCTGGAAGTTGAACAAATGTGTATATGGATTAAATGATGCATCTAGAGTCAGGTATTTTTCGGTAAGGTCAGTTTTGATAAAGTTAGGCTGTTGCCAGTTGAAAGCAGATCCTGCAATGTTTTACTGGCACTATAAAGGAAATCTTTCTGGCATTTTTATGATGCATGTCGATGATTTTTTGTGGGGTGGGACTAGAGATTTTGAAGCTATTGTAATCTCTGGTTTGAGGAAAGAATTCAGGGTTGGAAGTCAGGCTTCCGGTGCATTTAAATATATTGGACTGGAAATTGGACAGACTAAAATTATAAAACCTCCTGCACTTGAAACCCCATCACATAAATTTGCATAGGACGCATCACTATAAACTATGAGTTTCAAGTGCCTAAGGTCACCTAAAACCGGGAACTTCAAAACACACTCCTGCATTTTTCGTTTGGCCAACGCTTTATTTGCTCTTATTATGTCTTCCACTTTGGGATCATTCATTTTTGTTCTCAACTCTAAGACATCAAAACTCACGTCCGGTCTAGTCTGTCTACCTAACCAGTTCAGTTGCCCAATTAAACTTCGCAGTTGCTCTTTTTCTATCTTTTGAAACCATTGCGTCTTTTTGTGAAACTCGGCCACGACTAATTGCTATTGGGCTGATGCTTTCCAAATAGGATTGCTGACGTAAAGACACCCAGTACAGCCAATCAAGACACAGGACAGAACACAACCAATCGCCAGGCAGAATACTAGAAGGTGGTCTCCCATTATAAAACACAGGAGGCATCAACACTCTGCCTCTTTCCACTGGTGACAACTGGAGTGACAGTCAGGGTGTATATATCAGTTAGCACCTTCTACACGTGGCTCAGAGCTAGTCTGGTCTAGTTAGTTATAGTAAGCACGCTTGGATTAGTAGAGTGTCAAACCTATAGCGAACTGTGTGCACTGCTTAACAAGTTCATTGAACCAACACCAACGTTTAGAGTCTACTTTCAAGTACAACTGCATCCAGTTGCAGTCCGTGTTACCCCTGGGTGATTAACACAACAGTAATGGCGGCTTTGAGGGTGTGGGGACAGTGGCGGAAGCATACAGGAGTTGGGGGAGCATCAGTATGAGCACCAATCTGTGGCAATCACCGGTTTGAACTGCGGGGGATTGAATCAGGGGTTTCGGAGGTGCTGGCGAGCTAGGATTGAGCGGTTAGGGGACTGGTAATTGACGGCAGCTTTTTGTGCTTGGAGGACTTGGAGGAGGAATTTCAGCTGCCAGGCAGGAATGGGTTCCGCTACCTGCAGGTGAAAGACTTTGCCTGGAGGCAGGTTTCGACCATTCCACACCTATCGTCCCAGGGGATAAAGGGCAAGGTAGTGTCGAAAACGGAAGTGGGAGAAGGGAAGGTCTCAGAAATTTATAAAGAGCTCATGGAATGGGAGGGAACCCCAATAGGGGAGGTAAAGCGAAGGTGGGAGTAAGTGTTGGGAAAGGAGTTAGAGGCAGGACTGTGGGAGGATGCCTTGAGTAGGGTTAACTCATCCTCGTCGTGTGCCAGGCTTAGCCTGATACAATTCAAGGTGGTCCACAGAGCGCATATGACTGTGGCCCATATGAGCAGGTTTTTTGAAGGGATGGAGGATAGGTGTGTGGGAGGGCCTGCAAACCATGTCCACATGTTTTGGGCATGTCTGAAGCTTAAGGGATTCTGGCAAGGATTTGCCAATGTCATGTCAACGGTCTTAAAGGTACGGATGGTTCCGAGTCCAGAGGTGACGATATTTGGTGTGTCGGAAGACCCGGGAGTCCAGGGAGCGGGAGAGGCTGATGCATTGGCCTTTGCCTCCCTGGTGGCCCGGAGACAAATCTTATTGGCGTGGAGGGACTCGGAACCCCCCAAATCGGGGGTTTGGCTCAGTGGCATGGCCGGGTTTCTCAGGCTTGAGAAGATCAAGTTCGCCCTGAGAGGATCGATGCTGGGGTTTGCCTGGAGGTGGCAGCTGTTTATTGACTTTTGGGGGAAAATTAAGCTGTCAGCAGATACAAAGCGCAGGGAGGTGGGGGGGGGGGGGGGGGGGGGGGGTTGGTTGAGGCAGGAAATAGTTAGTGGGAAAGGGGGACTGGCTAATTGTGTATGTAAGCCATGATGGCTAGGTCTGGTTGTTGGTTGGGTGGGTGTTATTTACTTTGTTGTTTTTCCTCTTGAAAATTGTTGTTAAAAATTATAAATGCTTTAATAAAATATTTTCCAAAAAAAAAGAGATGAAGTTGGGGAAGGCCCCAGGGCCAGATGGTTACCTGGCGGAATTTTATAAAGAGTTTGTGGCGGAATTGGCAGCATACTTACTGGGGGCATATAGTGAGGCACTGCAGGAGGCGGAGCTGCTGGAGACAATGACGCAGGCGACGATTAGGCTTATACCAAAGAAAGGGAAGGACACATTAGAATGTGGGTCATACAGGCCCTTATTGCTGTTAAATACGTAAAAGTGCTGGCTAAATTTGTGGCGGGGAGGATGGAAGGATGCATCCTGGGGGTAGTTGCAGAGGATCAAATGGGCTTTGTAAAGGGCAGGAAACTCTTGAACAACAGAAGGCAATTACTGAATGTGATCCTGGTCCCGTCGAGAGGATGGGTACCAGAGGTGGTGATGTCTATGGACGTGGAGATGGCATTTGACCGGGTGGAGTGGTGATACCTGTTTGAGGTCCTGGGAAGGTTTGGGTTTGGGTCAAAGTTTGTGGCATGGATACGTCTGTTGTACGTGGCCCCAGTGGCGAGCATATGGGCCAACGATGAGCTCAAGGAGTTTTGGGTTGCACAGGGGAACGAGGTAGGGGTACTCGCTGTCACCGCTACTATTTGTGCTGGCGATAGAGCCCTTGGTGATGGCCCTTAGGGGATCAGCAGAGTGGCAGGGGATTAGGAGGTGGAGCAGGGAGCAATGGGTATCGCTGTATGCTGATAATCTGCTATTATATGTGTCAGACCTGCTGGAGAGTATGGGGAGGATTATGAGCCTATTGGAGAGTTTGGGGGCTTTCTCAGGTTATAAGTTGAATGTGGGGAAAAGTGAGGTATTCCCGGTGAATGAGTCAGGTCGGAGAACCAATTTAGCGGGGGCTACCATTTAGGGTAATCAGGGATAGGTTTGGATATTTGGGGAACCAAGTGATGGGAGAGTGGGCGTCTCCACATAAGTGGAATTTAATAAAGTTGGTGGCGGTAAGGGAAGACTTTAGGAGGTGGATACACTGCATCTGACGCTGGCAGGGAGGGTTCAAGTGGTGAAAACAAATGTCCTGCCAAGGTTCCTATTTATATTCCAGACGCTCCTGATTTTCATTCCTACGGCCTTTTTCGGAAATTGGTGCAGTCATTTCGGAGTTTGTGTGAGGGGGGAAGGTGGAAAAGGTGAAGAGGGCCCTGCTGTAGAGGAAGAAACAGAAAGAGAGGTTGGCACTGCCAAACTTGCTGCATTATTACTGGGCAGCGAATGTAGAGAAAGTGAGGCGGTGGTGTGAAGGAGAAGGGGTAGAATGGGTAGGATGCAGGAAGAGTCCTGTAGGGGGTCCAGCCTGAGGGCCATGGTGATGGCGGCACTACCATCTATGGAGAGCCCGGTTGCACAGCACGATTAGGGTGTGGAACCAGCTGAGGAGGCATTTTAGGATAGAGGGGATGTCGGTGTTAACGTCGTTATGTGAGAACCAGGGGTTTAAACCTGGGGAGATGGATGATATGTATAGAAAGTGGAGCGAGGTGGGGCTGGTGAAGGCGAGGCATTTGTATCTGGAAGAGAGGAGCTGAGGGAGAGGGTGGAGCTCTTGAGGGTAAGTGAATTTGAGTATTTACAAGTAAGGGACTTACAGTGGAAGGTGTGGAAAGCGTTTCCCAGGCTACAGAAATATGCCCTTTTGGAACTGTTACTGCTTCCGGACGTGGAAGGAGAGGGTAGGATTGGGGACATATATGGGTGGCTGGGAGAGCAGGGGGTGAGGATCAAGGAGAAATGGGAGGAGTTGTTGGTGGGGAGGAGATAGGTTGGGGGAGTGTGGAGGGAGGCACCGCATAGGGTGAATTTGACCTCCTCGTGTGCGAAGATGAGATTGATACTATTCAAAGTGGTACACAGGGTGATCATGACTCGGGCGAGGATAAGTGGGTTCTTCCAGGGAGTGGCAGATCAGTGCGAGATGTGTGGACTGGGACCAGCAAACCATGCGTATATGTTCTGGAGCTGTGAGAAGTTAGAGAGATACTGGGTGAGAGTGTTCAGAATGCTACAAAGATTGTGGGGGTGGAGGTCAGGCCGAAGCCTACGGTGGCGATTTTCGGGATATCAGAGAAGCCGGAGGGGAGGAAGGATGACGTCATGGTCTTTGCCTCTCTCATTGCCCTGCAGAGAATTTTACTGGAATGGCGGTCAGCAACACCACAGGGGTGTTGAAATGGCTAGGGGATCTATACAACTTCCTCCAGCTGGAGAAAATTAAGTTTGAACTGAGGGATTCAGCAGAAGGCTTTGAGGCACGGTGGGGACTGTTCATGGCCACATTTGAGGAGCTGTTCATTGCCGGGCCGGGGGGGCGGGGGTGAACAAGGGGAAAAATTTGTAACAGTTTGAATAAATTTGGAATAAAATACATTTTTAAAAAAAAAGTGGTGATGTTTGCTGACGACTGCACAGTGTTCAGTGCCATGCGCAACATCTCAGATACTGAAACAGTCCATGTCCATATGCAGCAAGACCTGAAAGACACTCAAGCTTGGGCTGGTAACATTTGTATCACCAGATGCCAATCAATGGCCACCTCTAACAAGAGAGAATCTAACCACCTCCCCTTGACATTCAATGGCATTACCATCCGTGACTCCCCCATGATCAACATCCTGGGGATTACCAATGACCACAAATTGAACTGGACCAAGCATATAAACACTGTGGCTACAAGAGCAGGTCAGAGACATAGTATTCTGAGACAAATAACCCATCTCCTGACTCCCCAAAGCCTGTCCACCATCTAAAGGCACATTGAGTATGATGTGATTCTCTTCACTTGTCTGGATGAGTATGGCTCAACAAAACTTAACAAGCTTGACACTAATCAGGACAAAGCAGTCCATTTGATTAGCACCCCATCTACCACAGTAAACATTCACAACCTCCACCATTGAAGAGTGGCAGCACAGTGCACTGTACACTGCAGCAACTCACTACGGCTTCTTCAGCAGCACCTGCCACATCCATGACCTGTACCACCTAGAAGCAGCAGGGCAGCAAATACTTGGGAACAGTAGCACCTACAAGTTCCCCTCCAAATTACACACCATCTTGAAGTGGAAATATATTGCTGTTCTTTCACTATCACTGGGCTAAAATTCAGAGCATCCCTCCAAACAATACTGTGGGCATACCTTTTGTACCAGTCTGTCATGAGGGACTTTGTCAAAGGCCTTACTGAAGAAAATATCGACAACATCCACTGCCCTATCGGGGCTGGTGGAGTAGCATGCCGGCGGGAATGGCAGAGGCGCCGTTACCAACGCCCCCAAACTAGTACCCTTACAAGATGCCGTCTCTACTCGCTCCTACACCAACACCACGCCCTCCTCACCCCGCCCTCCCCCCGGCTGCGCTCCAGCATCCTCTTTTTAACTCGCAGGGTCTTACCCGCCCGAGATCACCTTGTTGACCCGTTTAAAAAAGGACCGAGGAATAAAGATAGGGAGACACTGAAACACAAACAGGAATCTTGGGAGAACCGTCATTTTCACTATCTGTACCCTCCCAGCCAGTGCCAACGGGAGCACATCCACCTCTGAAAATCCTCCTTCATTTGGTCTACTAGTCGGGCCAGATTAAGCTTGTGCAGCCGTTCCCATTCCCACGCCACCTGGATGCCTAGGTATCGAAAGCTTTCCCCTACCACTCTAAACGGCAGCTCCCCCAATCGCCTCTCCTGCCCCCTTGCCTGGATAACTCTGGGTCCTTATCCTGCTTCAGGATCAATGAGATAGAGGCCTGTGACATCGTCGGGGGAAGCCCCCTCTCTCCCTTGCCTCATTAAATGTCCTCATCAACAGTGACCCCAGCATCCCAGAGACCATTTTGTAAGACTCCACGGGGTATACATCCGGTCCCGGAGCTTTACCCGACTGCATGGCCTTCAGCCCATCTGCTATCTCTTCTAACCCAATCGGGGCCCCCAGCCCTTCTACCAAGTCTTCATCAACCTTCGGGAACTTCAGCCCCCCTAAGAATTGTTTCATCCCCTCTGGCCCAGCTGGGGGTTCCGACTCATACAGCCTGCTGTAGAATTCCTCGAACGCCTTATTGACTACAGCTGAATCTCCGACCAGGTTCCCATCTCTGTCCCTTACTTTCCCAATCTCCCTAGCCGCCTCCCGTTTTCTAAGCTGCTACGCAAGCATTCTACTGGCCTTCTCCCCATATTCATAGACCACACCTCTCGCCTTCCTCAGCTGCTCTACTGTTATAACCTGCCTACTGACGATTGGCTGGGGACTAATGATTATCCCACAATCCTATGGGAGTATGAACTTCCCCAATGAGGGGGGCGGAGAAACTCCTACTATAAATAAGCTGGCCAGTCCAGGAACCAAGAGGAAGGAGAAGGTAGCAAGGGAAGTTACTGCTACTGCTATGTATATATTGGTATATTAAATAAACTTTATTATTTTGTATCCTTAAAACTCGTGCTGGATTCTTCGGGGCCCTTACAAAACTGGCGACGAAGGTAAAAGTGAATAGCTGTCTACACTGCTGAAGCCACCTCCCTGGATTTTTGTTGGATACAGGTTGGAAGTTGTTTTCTATTATACCATGCCTCTGTACGGACGTTTGGATGTTTTTGATGCTGCGCTGGAAAGCTGGAACCAGTACATGCAACGGATGCATTACTATTTCCGGGCAAACAATATCACTGAAAACGAGCGCCAGGTGGTCATATTGCTCACCGCCTGCGGACCGCATACGTTTGGGGTGATTAGGAGCCTTACGTACCCAGCTGCGCCGGACACCAAAACGTTTGCCGAACTTGTGAATATAGTGGGGCAACACTTTAACCCAACCCCGTCCACGATAGTCCAGCGTTACCGGTTTAATACCGCTGAGAGGACCCCTGGAGAATCCCTTGCCGATTTTTTTTATCCAGGCTACGAGGGATTGCGGAATACTGTGACTATGGTGAGACCTTGTCAGAAATGTTACGCGACCGTTTGGTTTGCGGTATTAACAATGCGGCCACCCAGAGAAAGTTGTTAGCGGAGCCAACATTGACTTTTCAACAGGCAATACAAATAGTCTTGTCCCGAGAGAGCGCAGAGCGAGGAGTACAGGAGCTACAGGGAATGGAAGTGCATGCCTTGGGGCGAAACCCTTTCCGCCCAAAAACGTCCCCCCGCACTCCTGCGGTACCTTGGGCGAGGCAACGACCAGACCGACGCCAGTGGCCATCGGACATTCCTCCCCGAAGGGAGCCTTCTCCAGAGCCAATGGATGAGGAGCCATGTCCGTGTCAGACTTGTAGGCGCCGACCCCGTCGCGGACGGCGGTCCTGGGGACGCCAGAGGCGCCGTCGTTCCGACCGAAACTGGGACCAGCCCAGGGGCCGTAACTGGGACCAGCCCAGGGGCCGTACCTTCCATGTGGATGAACCTGCGGCGACCACTCCTGAGGACGTGGAGACGGAGGACGACTGCCTGCAGCTGCATTGTGTGGCAGCTCCCCGTGTGGCCCCCATTAAGGTGACAGTACGGGTCAATGGCCACCCGCTGGAGATGGAGTTGGATACTGGCGCAGCGGTCTCCGTGATCGCCCAGAGGACATTCGACCGCATCAAGCAGGGTATACAGACCCTTACACTAACTGACTCACAGGCCAGGTTGGCCACCTACATGGGGGAACCACTGGACATTGCAGGAACTACAATGACCCCTGTTGTCTATGGACGCCAGGAGGGGCGTTTCCCACTTATCGTAGTGCGTGGCCATGGGCCCAGCCTGTTGGGTCGGGACTGGTTGCGCCATTTGCGGTTGCAATGGCAGCACATCCTCCAAACAGTTTCTGGAGGGTTGACTGAGGTGCTAGGACGATACCCAGAGGTATTCCAGCCTGGTCTGGGGAAAATAAAAGGGGCCGTAGCCCGTATCCAAGTTGAACCAGGAGCCACACCGCGCTATTTCCGGGCGCGCCCAGTGCCTTACGCTTTGCTCGAGAAGGTAGAAGGGGAGCTCACTCGTTTGGAGAGTTTGGGTATTATCAGGCCTGTCCGTTTTGCTGACTGGGCAGCACCAATTGTGCCAGTAATGAAGCCAGATGCCACAGTTCGCTTGTGTGGCGACTATAAACTTACAGTGAATACAGTTTCCCGACTCGACCGATACCCAATGCCTCGCATAGAGGATCTCTACGCGAAACTTGCAGGCGGACTCTCATTCACAAAATTAGATATGAGTCACGCCTACCTGCAGTTGGAGCTGGACCCTGCCTCCCGACCAGATGTAACAATTAACACACACCGGGGCCTGTATGAATATACACGGTTGCCCTTTGGAGTATCCTCTGCCTGCACAATTTTTCAATGTGTTATGGAGGGCATTTTGAGAGGTTTACCACGTGTGGCTGTCTACCTAGATGACGTGTTGATTACAGGGACGTCGGAGCAAGAGCATTTGGAAAATCTGGAGGCTGTCCTTAAACGCCTTTCGGAGGCTGGAGTCCGTTTACGTCACACAGTGCGTATTTCAGGCAAAAGAAGTAGTCTACCTAGGTTATCGGGTGGACCGCGAGGGTCTGCACCCCGTCGCAGAGAAGGTGCGTGCAATTCAACATGCCCCCACCCCGACTGACACTTCGCATCTTCGTTCTTTTCTTGGTCTCGTAAACTATTACGGGAAGTTCCTCCCCAATCTGGCAACTACGCTGGCCCCCTTACACCTGCTGCTAAAGAAAAATCACACCTGGGTTTGGGGTCAGCCGCAAGAAACCGCTTTCCGGCGGGTAAAGCAACAATTGTCGTCGTCTGGGTTACTAACCCACTATGATCCGGGAAAGCCTTTGCTCGTCACATGTGATGCATCCCCGTATGGTATTGGGGCTGTCCTGTCCCACAAGATGGAGAACGGGGCCGAGCGACCGATAGCTTTCGCCTCCCGCACATTGACTGCAGTGGAGAAGAAGTACGCGCAGATCGAGAAGGAGGGCCTGGCAGTGGTTTTCGCGGTGAAACGCTTCCACCAGTATGTGTACGGCCGCCATTTCACTATCGTGACTGATCATAAGCCCCTGCTGGGACTCTTCAGAGAGGATAAGCCGATACCGCCCATTGCTTCTGCACGGATCCAGCGCTGGGCTTTGTTGCTTGCTGCATATGAGTATTCTCTGGAGCACAAACCAGGTACGCAGATAGCAAATGCCGACGCACTGAGCCGATTGCCTTTATCGACCGGCCCCATGTCGACCCCCACGACCGGTGAGGTGGTCGCAACCCTAAATTTTATGGACACCTTGCCTGTCACGGCATCACAGATCCGTGAGTGGACCCAGACGGAGCCAGTCCTGTCAAAGGTTCGGCACAGTCCTGTATGGTGGGCAGCATAGACAGCTCCCAGGCGAGTTACGGGCATTTTCCTCCAAGCTGTCAGAGTTCAGCGTGGAAGACGGCATCCTCTTGTGGGGGACGCGTGTGGTTGTCCCGGAAAAAGGCCAGGAGCTGATATTATCAGACTTGCACAATGGGCATCCGGGCGTGACCAAGATGAAAATGTTGGCCCGGAGTTATGTCTGGTGGCCAGGCCTCGACACCGACATTGAGAAGGTGGCCCAAAACTGCTCCATTTGCCAGGAGCATTAGAAGCTTCCGCCGGCCGCGCCCCTACATCACTGGGAATGGCCAGGGCAGCCTTGGGCACGCTTACATGCAGATTTCGCAGGCCCTTTTCAGGGATCCATGTTCCTTCTACTAATTGACGCCCAGTCCAAATGGCTGGAGGTGCATAAGATGCAGGGGACAACGTCCTGCGCAACAATTGAAAAAATGCGTTTATCATTTAGCACGCATGGCCTCCCCGAGGTGCTGGTCACGGATAATGGCACTCCATTCACGAGTGAGGAGTTTGCTAGGTTTACAAAGATGAACGGCATCCGCCATAACCGCACTGCTCCTTACCACCCGGCTTCAAATGGGTTGGCAGAGCGTGCAGTGCAAACATTCAAAAGAGGCCTAAAGAAGCAGTCTTCCGGATCAATGGACACGAGACTGGCTCGGTTTTTGTTTACGTACAGGACCACCCCCCATACAGTGACTGGGGTAGCTCCCGCAGAACTCCTAATGGGCCGGAGACTTCGCACCCGCCTTAGTATGGTCTTCCCGGACATTGGCGCAAAAGTACGCCGCACACAAGAACGGCAGGGACCGGGATTATCTCAGCATCGTCCAATTCGGCAGTTTGCGCCCGGTGACCCAGTATTCGTGCGGAATTTTGCTGGTGGTGCCCAATGGGTTCCTGGGGTAATCTTTCGCCAAACGGGCCCTATATCGTACCAAGTGCAAGCCCAGGGTCGTCTCCAGCGAAAACATGTAGACCACGTCCGGTCCAGAAGATCATCCCCGCAAAAGATTCCCCGCCCCCGAACCTCAGTTCAACAGCGGCAAAGACCAGAAACAAGGGAAGGTAGTCCTCCAAATCTTCCACTGGTGCCTCACTCAAAGCCTGCGCAGGTCATGACGGGACCGAATGGGGACAGAGACGCTGACATGACGGAGGCAGCAGACTCTGACTCCGAGATGGAGACACAGGATGAATCAGAGGGGGAATCCTCGGGTCCACAGGCCGTGGATGTACAACCGCGCCGTTCATCACGGAAGCGCCGGTCTCCGTCTCGTTATACGCCGCCTGATCCAGCGCCGCGTGCAAATGGCGTCCGGCCTGCGGCTAAACGAGTTTGACGCCTCCCTTCGCCAGGGCCTACGGTGGATTCCTTGGACTTTGGGGGGGGAGGGATGTTATAACCTGCCTACTGACGATTGGCTGGGGACTAATGATTATCCCACAATCCTATGGGAGTATGAGCTTCCCCAATGAGGGGGGTGGAGAAACTCCTACTATAAATAAGCTGGCCAGTCCAGGAACCAAGAGGAAGGAGAAGGTAGCAAGGGAAGTTACTGCTACTGCTATGTATATATTGGTATAGTAAATAAACTTTATTATTTTGTATCCTTAAAACTCATGCTGGATTCTTCGGGGCCCTTACAAAATCTACCGTCTTCCCTGTAGGTAACAAGCCGAACTCCACCTGTAGCCTCCGTTGTTCCCTTAGAAGCCCTGCCTCTGGGGTCTCCGCATACCTCCTGTCGACCTGTAGTATCTACTTTATCTGTCAGTCCATCTCTGTTCTGTTTGCCTTCTCCCTGTGGGGACATATCGAGATCAGCTCCCCTCTAACCACTGCCTTCAGCGCCTCCCAGACCACCACAACCGAAACGTCCCCCGTGTCGTTGACTTCCAGATAGTTCTGGATACATTTCGTCAGCCGCACACACCCCTCCTCATCAGCTAAAAGTCCCATGTCCAGCCACCAGTGCGGGCGCTGGCTACCCTCCTTGCTCACCTGTAGGTCAACCCAGTGCGGGGCATGATCCGAGATCCCGATCACTGAATACTCAGTGTCCCCTACCCCCGCCAGTAAAGCCCTGTTCAGGATAACAAAGTCCATCCGGGAGTACACTTTATGCACATGCGAGTAGAAGGAAAACGCCTTCATTCTCGGCCGCCCAAATCTCCATGGGTCCACCCCCCCTGTTGCTAACTTTGCCTTAGTTCAATTGCTCTGTTTTATTACCTTTGCTCTTGAGTCGCCAGGTATCTTTATACCGCCATGTGGTTCAAGTCCGAGTAATGATCAATAATCCAATACACCGCTTAGTAAGATTTAAATCAAAGCACATTTATTATACACAGTAATCACTACTCATGCATAAATTCTACGTCTAAGCTACTTCTACAGCTAACAGGCCAATACTTAACTTGGAACTGGTCCACCAGGTCAGGGAAACGAATGGCCTTTCGTTCGGGTTCTGAACCTGCGGGATTCGAAGTTGGTACAGATTGGTACTTACAATTATGAGCAGCTGTTGAAGAGTGAAGAAAGCTGCAAGCGGTTGAAGAGAGGTGGAAGAGAGCTGAAGAGGGCTGGAAGAGAGAGCGCCTTGAACTTGGGGCCCAATTCTTATAGTCCCCAGGGGCTTCCCGCCTTTCGGGGTGGACCCTGTACCTGGTTCCAAGTGATTGGACTTTGTCCCAATCACTTGGTTCAATTTTCTCCAATGCTGGAGCGGTTACCTGATCGGTGGGCGGTCTTGAGGTGGTCGTTCACCTCCTTTTGTGTAGGCTTCTGCTGGCACCAAAGAGTCTGGTTTTGCTTTATGTGTCTAAATGTTGCTCATTGTTCCCGGGGATTGCTCATTAGTATGCAGATGGCTGGTGTTTTGTTACGCTGATAGTTGCTGGTATCGATCTTGTCTGGCCTTTCCAGAGGTAAATACACAGTCAACCTGCAGCTGCTCATTTTTGTCCTGTTGGCTGACTTTCCCATCAGCCTTTGCCGTTCGCCATTTTAAATTGGGAGTTAGCCATTTTAAATGGCTACATTCCCTCCTTGTGATCCTAACGCGAAGCGTGAAGGATCACATAACCCTGTTGCTTTCCATTTCCTGACCTGGGGGGGGAACACTTCCTTCATGGCCTCTGCACTGACCATAGCTATGCAAAAAATTTTAACTAACAATTCTAAGGGCGCTATGTCAAACAGGGACATGCATTACAAAACCTCTAACTATTCTTCATACACTACACTCACTTAAACATTTCATTATCCTAACTTCCTCATCCATACAAACAAAATCATAGCAGTTTATACATCAGTCTTCCTGGCTTGGCAGTCAAGTTCAGGATCGTACAATTTGCTCATGAACAGTTCTTTTACATTTCTTTATTTACAATAAACGCAAGGGAATGTTCTTTATTATAGATCGCGGGGGTCGGGGATCTGGTTGTATCTGAAAATAGGGGATCTGATCCTATATACCGGGGTTCGAGCGCGGTAGGCTCTCCTTCTCCATTTCCGTAGACGCATAGTCTGCACTATGCAGCAGAGTATTGCTAATACCAGTAATGTTTCTATTACATAGGACAGAGTACCAGGTTATAAACCTGGCACACCAAGATGGTGTGGTGTCGCTGGTGACTGGGCTCTGGGTACTGTGGGGAAGTGAAACATTAACGGCTGGGGGGGGCTTGAAGTCATGGGGTTCGCGTTCACACGCGCAACCAAATGTCCATAAATATGATGCTGATCCATGTGAAGGAAGTCCTCATGGCTCTTCTCGTTCCTTTTCTTTCTTCTCTTCTCCGGTCCTGGAGCTTCTGGAGTTCTGTGGAAACAAGCATAGTGTCTGTAACTATCTTTGTTTAATATCTCGTACGATAGTTTGTCTGTCCTTTAGTGCCAATTACTCCCTTTATAATTGGTCACTATGTGTGACTCCCTCATTTTTTTTTTTCAAAAACCAAATTTTAGGACAAGACACACTTCCAAATAATGAACCAGTGCGAGCCCTCTCGCAGACTGCGCGATTTACCATCCAAATGTTTCAGGATGTAAATAGCATGTGGTTGGCAACCTAAGGGTTACCTGAAACAAAACAAAGCTTTTTGAACTGAAAGTGCCAAAATCAGGTGCGTATGGGCCGCGATGGGTAAGAGTTGGATGGAGTCCCCGGGTAGGACGGCTACCAATGCCGTGTCTCTCATACCCGAGCGTAGTTGACCAGAGGGGGGGTTCCCAGGCACCGCGGGTCCCAAGCGTTTCTCCACTGCCTGAGCAACCGACAAGAATGGGCAAGAAATGTAGTCATCGTGGTGGGACTGCTGTAGTGGTTCTACCTTCGAACCAGAAGGGCAGTTACGAACGGGCGTCTGGTTCCTTAACCAGTCTCTGCAGACAAGCTAGTTCCGCTGAACTAGTGTCTGGCAATAGTGAGTCTCTGTAGGCAGGTCCTCAGAGGTTTCTGCTGAAAAGGCGTGCGGACAAGTTCTCAGAGGTTTCGGCCGAATAGGCGTGGGGCAGTGAAAAATTTTTTTCCCCTGTCGGACATACAACATTTAACAAACTTACAAACAACATAAAATATTCTGCAGGTTCCATCAGAAAGGACACCACTTCTCCCAAGTGGTTCCTTTTAAAACATCATCTGGACACCTCAGTTCTCGGTTGCGAACAGGGTCGCAAAGGGGTTCTCGGTTTGGAAGTCAGACCCAAGGTCGTCATCTTCTCCCGGGTGCCAAACTCTTGAGTGTATCAGGGCTGAAAGGACTGCATGGTGTGAGGTGGGTCACTCTCGTCGTTGCGGACGAGTCGGAACGAGTTATCTCGGTGCCAATAGTTGGTGTCTAGTTGTGTGGGGACGGAATCGGGGTCGTCATGGAAGTTCGGTGGTCGGTGGTGGGGTTTATTTAGGAAAGTGATCATGAAGGGATCACTTGGATCGTAGTCGGAATTGCTGGGTTTGAGTCCTGTTGCAGGGGGATAGTAGGGAGGCGTGCTGTGGCTATCGTCCGAGTCACAGTCGCTGTCTCTGCTGCTGCAGTCGGTGGGCGTTCCGGGGCGGAGTGTGTATTTAGGGGGTGGAGTCGAAGTCGAGTCCGTGGCTGGGCTGGACGTTTTGGGAGATGGTAGGGTTACGTTGGCTGTGGGCGGGGCGTGGTGTGCTGCGTCGAGCATGACGTGGTGTGCGTGGTTAGACTGTGTTCCATATGCCTTCAGCTGGTTTATAAGGAACCACGCAGTCTTACCATTGGGGTACTTTATTTTATACACGGAAGGGCTTACTTTGTCCGCAATGGAATACGGACCCGGGTATTTTGGTGACAGGAATGAGCTGGGGTTATATACAGAGAGCATAACTTGCTGTCCTATACTGTACTCAGTTGCATGCACTGTCTTGTCAAAACAAGCCTTGCTCTGTTTCTTTCTGGTGCCCAATTTTACTGCGGCTGCTAGCTGAGCCATTTTAACATTTTCGACTAATTGTCCTACTGCTTTCTCGTGTGTGAGGGCCGTCACTTCGGGGCTGGTCAAGTCTAAACCTAATAAATATTCTGTGCCTTTCATGGGGCGTCCGGTCATGAGGGTGTGTGGGGTGTAACCTGTGGAAGTAAAAATTGTATTATGCAAAAACATCAGCGCAAAAGGAGAGGACTGAGTCCCAAGTGGTGTTGTTCTGCTGGACCATTTTTCTGAGGGTGGATTTTAGGGTTCGATTCATGCGCTCCACGATATCACTCACTGTGGGTGGTATGCTATGTGGAATTTTTGGGTGATGCCAAATATCGTGAGGACGTTCTGCATGACACGTCCCGTAAAATGGGAGCCTTGGTCTGATTCAATGCTGCGGGGGAGTCCCCCATCTTGTAAAGATGTGGTGGGTCAAAATATTGGCTGTGGTTTTTGCAGTGTTTGTGCGGGCTGGGAATGCTTCCACCCATTTTGTATGCTGCGGAAGCCATTCCCAGGGGCCTCCTTTCTTTAGGAGTTCTGGGAGGGGTGCTGCCTTGCTGGCGAAACCGTCAATGTGGTTTCGGCAGTAGCCAACCAGTCCTAAAAACGACCGGAGGGCTGAAACGTTCTGGGGAAAGGGCAATTTAGCAATCGAGTCAATCCTTTTATGCGCGATCTCGCGTTTACCATGTGTGATAATTGTTCCCAAATATATCACTTTTTCTTCCAAAATCTGGGCCTTTTTGGGGTTGACTTTACAACCGATTGAGTGTAAGAGTTCTAGGAGTTCGGACAGAGGGTCAATGTGCTCTTCCTTGGTGTCTGTCTGCAGTAGTAGGTCGTCTACATACTGTAACAGACATTCGGGGCGAGAGAATTTGGCTAAACCATTTGCCAGCTGTCGGTGGAAAATGGAGGGGGAGTTGTGGAAGCCTTGTGGCAGGCATGTCCACGTGTACTGCTGTGCTTTAAAGGTGAAGGCAAATTTGTACTGGCATGCCTTTGCCAATGGAATGGACCAGAATCCATTATTGACATCCAAAACTGTAAAGAATTGGGAATTGAGTCCCTGCTTGAGCATGGTCTCGGGACTTGTTGCTACTGTGGGGGCTGCTGCGGGGATGATTTTGTTGAGTTCCCGGTAATCGATGGTCAGTCGCCATGATCCATCGGGCTTTCTCACTGGCCAAATCGGGGCATTATTAGTGGAGGCTACTGATCTAATTACGCCCTGCTCTAATAAGCTTTCTATTACCTTGGAGATTTCTCCCTCTGCCTCTTGGGGAAATCCATACTGTTTTTGGGGTCTAGGGTCAGGTCCTGTTATTTGTACGGAGCCAGTCATCCGTCCACAACCGTGCTTGTGGGTCGCGAATGCTGCCCTGTTCTTTTGCAGAACTGCCCTAACCTGCTTGTCCGTACTAAGCGTGGTCAGGTTGAACCAAAATTCGCCTACTGCGCTAATTTTATTCGCGTACTCTCCAAAGTTGAGCGTGGCGGGGGCTCTTGCGGATTTTGCCATCTTCCAGACACACTGGTTGACTGGATCAAATGAAAGATTGTGGGCATTCAAGAAATCGATTCCCAGAATGTGTTCTGCTGTGTGGGGCAGGTCAACTAAAACCACGGGGTGCTTGGTGGTGATGTTACCGATTCGAATGGGTACAGGGGCTGTGATGTGTCCCTGCTGTGAGTGGCCTGTAAAGTCGCTGAGGGTGATAGTGGCTGTAGTGGGCCACGTGTCTTTTTGGAACATGGGGGAGGAATATATTGTGGTGCAGGACCCTCCTGTGTCCCAGAGAAATTCGACGGGCTGTCCCCGAATTTTTGCTGCAACCACCGGTCGTCCGGATCTATCCCAAAGGGTGTCGCAGACCCAACTGGGGGAGCCCGTACACCGTCAGTCCATTCCGGTCAAGTCCGTCTGATCTAAACGGGCGCTAACGCTATGGGCTCTGTCTTTTTCTTACTCAGAGTGCCCGTCTGCTGGGCTCTCTGTGGCTTTCTAGGGGCATTGCACTCTCTTGCGAAGTGTCCCAACTGTCCGCAGTTGTAACACACCTGTGACTTGGGTGGGGGGCTGTTCTTTCCCTCATTCACCCATGCGGGGTTGTGGTCTGTTTTTACTGCCTGCATATCTGTGCCGGTCTGCTTTTCCTCTGGATTCTTAACTGCGGGTTTACTTTGAACAGGTTGCTCCCAAGTGCGGGACAATCTTTTCACTACCCACTTCTCGTTATGGGCCTCCTCTGAGGGATCATAACTCGCGCAGGCTTTCTGTCCTGTTTCTGTGGCATGGGAGATAAGGGTGCGGGTCCATTTGGCCATGTTGTCTGGGGACAAATGGGCACGGTCTAAGTCTCCAAAGACTGCTGCAAAGTGGATTCACAGGCGTCCAGCAAACGCTGTGGGGTGCTCGAATTTCTTTTGCCTACACTTGTTGAGGCCATCTACAGGGTCACCCCGGTTATACACGATTGCATCCAGGATCGCGGCATGCATTTCTGCAAAGGTGCCTCCTCCTACATTCTGTGGGTCAGGAAGGGCTGCTGCTACTGAAGGATCTAAACTTAAAACCGTGAGCTTTAAATGCTCTCGCTCATCCAGGCAGTACGTGGTCGCCTGATGCTTAACTGTGGCAAAGAAATGGTGGGGGTCTGAGGTGGGGAGGAACGGTGTGATCTTATCACACGCGTCCAGTAATTGGGTCACTGTTAAGGGGGTGGAGTATAGAAATTCCGCATCGTCCGATGTGGCTGTGCGGTGGGTGGTTACTGGGTTCATTGGAGCGTGAACTATCTGCTGTGTGGGGGGATGGGGCGCTTTTCTCTTTTGTGGCTTTCCCTGCGCACATGTTCCCTGAACATATCTCTGCGCTGTTTCGTTCAATTCTTCCCAATCGGGGCCGTCTTCCTGATCTAATTTGTCTCCAAAGGTTTCCTGGAAACCTTTTTGAACAGAAAGCAGTGATTGCAGCTCTGCAATCTGCTTCCAGCACTTTGCGTGATCTAGTGTGCTTTGTCTTTGTTCTGTGGTGGCAGCATGGAGTACTCTTAATGCTGCCTTAAGGTCACTACACTGTTTCTGTAATGCCTCTACCTGCTTTTCCATTTCCTCACGTACCAGGACTGCACATTGCGTGTCCTGATAGGCCTTTTCATATTGAGACTGGAAGCTGCTCAAGTGCGCCAGACAAGACTGGTGTGCCCTTTTGGCATCCTCCACCTCTACATCTTTTGCTGCCAACTTTCTTCTCAATTCCAAATTCTCCTTTTCTACCTCACTTACATCGACCTTACTCATTCGATATATGCCCTCAACTTCTTTCCGGAGCGTCCTAACAACCTCCTCTGTTCCTCGCAATTGTGCCAAGCAGGACACGGTTGCCATCGGCTTGCGAGCTTTCCCTAAGCTCTTCTTGTGGATCTCGCTCAGGGTCTCCCACCAAGTATGTCTTATACGCCCGGGACCTGATTCCTCGTTGTCACAGAAATCATTCCAAAGGGGCCATCCTTTCCCTTTGAGATATTTCCTGATCTCTTCCTCCCAAATGGGACATTGTCCCACTCTACTGCTGCTGGTTGCTGCGACCGCAAATTCCTCTGGGTTCATTAGGCGCTGCATTGCCTGCATTGCCATCTTTCCTATCCGAATGCTGCTCTTCAAATTTTGGGACAGGGGTTTTAATCCGAATGCTGCTCTTCAAATTTGGGACAGGGGTATTAAGGCGGTGCTGTAAATACGGGTACGGCTTTCGCTACTTTCCGATATACAAACTTCCGACAGTTTTGTCGCAACAAACATTCTATCAGTTTTACCTTATCGCCCTGTTAGTTACACATGCATACACACACTTCCGAATTATGAGTATTGATCAGAACCGCTTGAACGCTTGTGGTTTTCTGTTTCCAATTGGATCTCTAATGTAAATTCTGGGTTCTCCCGGAGTGGTTTTCCACTTCTAGATCGGGTCCAGTCAGGATGTCGCCAAATAATGTTGCTAACTTTGCCTTAGTTCAATTGCTCTGTTTTATTACCTTTGCTCTTGAGTCGCCAGGTATCTTTATGATACCGCCACGTGGTTCAAGTCCGAGTAATGATCAATAATCCAATACACCGCTTAGTAAGATTTAAATCAAAGCACATTTATTATACACAGTAATCACTACTCATGCATAAATTCTACGTCTAAGCTACTTCTTACAACTAACAGGCCTATACTTGACTTGGAACTGGCCCACCAGGTCAGGGAAACGAATGGCCTTTCGTTCGGGTTCTGAGCCTGCGGGATTCGAAGTTGGTACAGATTGATATCTCGTAGCGAGCGTTGAAGTAAGACTTACAATTTTGAGCGGCTGTTGAAGAGTGAAGAAAGCTGCAAGCGGTTGAAGAGAGGTGGAAGAGAGCTGAAGAGGGCTGGAAGAGAGAGCGCCTTGAACTTGGGGCTCAATTCTTATAGTCCCCAGGGGCTTCCCGCCTTTCGGGGTGGACCCTGTACCTGGTTCCAAGTGATTGGACTTTGTCCCAATCACTTGGTTCGATTTTCTCCAATGCTGGAGCGGTTACCTGATCAATGGGCGGTCTTGAGGTGGTCATCCACCTCCTTTTGTGTAGGCTTCTGCTGGCACCGAAGAGTCTGGTTTTGCTTTATGTGTCTAAATGTTGCTCATTGTTCCCGGGGATTGCTCATTAGTATGCAGATGGCTGGTGTTTTGTTATGCTGATGGTTGCTGGTATCGATCTTGTCTGGCCTTTCCAGAGGTAAATACACAGTCTGCTCCATTTGCTCCTTTGCCATTGCTGGCACCCTGCCTGTCCTTGAGCTAGATCGGTCTAGCCCTGGGTTAATGACTGTGTTGAAGTCCCCCCCCCATAACCAGCTTATGCGAATCCAGGTCCGGAAACCTCCCCAACATCCTCCTTATGAACTCCACATCATTCCAATTCGGTGCATACACATTCACGAGTACCACCAGCAGCCCCTCCAGCTTTCCACTGACCTTTATGTACCGGCCCCCCACGTCCGCAACTATTCTTCCCGCTCCGAATGACACTCGCTTATTAATCAGGATCGCGAATCTTAGAGTCCAGTCCCGAGTGGAAAACCGTCCGACCCATCCCTTCCTTAGTCTGACCTGGTCAGTTACTCCTGCAACATTGCCACGTCAAGTGCACGAACACCTGTGCCCTCTTAACCGGTCCATTTAGCCCTCTTACTATCCATGTGATCAGCCTGGTTGGGGGGGCTTCTCGCCCCCCCCCCCATCCCCCTCCCCCCTGCCCCCGGCCGATCAGCTATCACCTTTCTTGGGCCAGTCTCCAGCCCGCGCCCCACGCATCCACAGGCCCGCCCCCCGGCAGCCTCCATCCCCGACCTCCCTATTGTCCCACAGCAAAAGTCCCTCCCCCGTCAGTAGAACATTCCCCCCCCCAGTAACAGCACTATATACACAGCCCCTCCCCCAACAAGCATACCATCTGCTCACCCCCACTGCGCTTCTGTGAGCTAGCCCGCCCAGCTACCTTGGTGGCCCCCGCCCATGGCACCAGACATTTTCCCACCTATTGTTCCCTCCATCCCCCATCAGTGCAAATGCAAATTTTAACTCAAACAACTCGTCTGTAGACCCCAACTCAATACAAAAGGCATTAGAAGTAACATCCAAAGACAAAAACTTTTCTTTTTTTAAAAAAAAATAACGGAAGAGAAGAGAAAAAAAACACGGCAGCACTGCAGCAAAGTTCAGTCCAAACACCTCAGTCCGCTACCAGCCCATTCCTTCTCGCGAAGTCCATCGCTTCCTCGACTCGAAGGACTCAAAATAGAAATGTTGCTCTTCCTTCGTGCATAACCCAAAGACGGGCCGGGTACAGTAGTCCAAACTTATCCTTCTTCTTAAAAAGGGTCGATTTTATCTGGTTGAACCCTGCTCTTCTCCTGGCCACGTCCGCGCTCAGATCCTGATATATATGCAGGACGCTGTTCTCCCATTTACAGCTCTGTGTCTGCCTCGCCCACCGTAGAATGCACTCCTTGTCCAAATACCTGTGGAATCTCACCACCATTGCTCTTGGGGGGTCACCTACAAGCTTCTCAAACATAGCCGTTATGTATGCCCCTGCGTCTGTTCCTTTGGATCCCTCCGGGAGACCCACGATTCTCAGGTTCTGCCGGCGGGACTTGTTCTCTTGATCCTCCACCTTCTCCTGGAGCCTTTTCTGTTGGTCTCTCAACATTCCCACCTCAAACTCCACTGCAGCTTGGTGCTCCTCCTGCTCAGTCAGTGCCTTCTGGATCGCCCGATCTTGAGCATCCAGTCTGAGTTCCAGTCGCGCAATCGACTCCTTAATCGGGTCCAAGCAGTCCTGTTTCTGCTTAGCGAAGCCTCCTGTATAAACTGCATCAACTGCTCCATCGACCGCTGGGTCGTCAAGCCATAACTCTGGTCCTCCGCCATGCTTTCTCCCGTTGCAGCCTCAGCCCAAGCCTTCTCCGTTCGCCTATTTCTTCCTTTGCGAGCACTCCTGATCCGCTTCTCCATGCACTGATGTAGGATTCCTCATCACAGTTGTATCCAACATCAATTTTCCACTTCAGATCCAACAAA
This sequence comes from Scyliorhinus torazame, assembly GCF_047496885.1. Taxonomy (NCBI): domain Eukaryota; kingdom Metazoa; phylum Chordata; class Chondrichthyes; order Carcharhiniformes; family Scyliorhinidae; genus Scyliorhinus; species Scyliorhinus torazame. Next base: position 102,665,754 of record NC_092716.1, on the reverse strand, counting down.
AAATCGGGGAGACACATGCATGAGCTAATAGTAGCAGGGGGGTTGCAATATGGTGCAAGAGCCGAGGATGGACAGGTCGCAGCCACGCTCACTTGCTCAGTTGGGGAGGCGGGGGGCGAAGGCACTGACTGGGCTCATGAGTAAGATGGGGGACTGGACCCGTGGAGGTTGTTGCACTCGAGGGATGCGCGGGGTATTTGTTTTTTTCCCAGTGCACAAAGTGTATTCAAGGATAGACTATTTTGTAGTAGGGAAGGTGTTACTGGCTGGAGTCAAGACTTGCAATACTCTGCGATAGCGATCTCGGATCATACGCCGCATTGGGTGGATGTGATCTTGGAGAGGGGGGAGTGGCCCAGAGGCTTGCGTGGGGAATGGATGTGGGGTTGTTGGGGGACCGAAGTTTCTGCGATAAGATTGGGAAGGTGATTGAGGAGTGTGTGGGAATTAATTCTACAGGAGAAATGTCACAAGCTAACCCCCAATTCACAGATACCTTAAGTATCCAATCTTAGGGCAGCACGGTGGCACAGTGGGTTAGCCCTGCTGCCTCACGGCGCCGAGGTCCCAGGTTCGATTCCGGCTCTGGGTCACTGTCTGTGTGGAATTGCACATTCTCCCCGTGTTTGCGTGGGTTTCGCCCCCACAACCCAAAGATGTGCAGGCTAGGTGGATTGGCCATGCTAAATTGCCCCTTCATTGGAAAAAATGAATTGGGTACTCTAAATTTAAAAAAAAAGTATCCAATCTTTATCCAAACAAATTCCTGAGATCTTTAGTGCCATTCCTAGTTTGATATATATCATGCTCTATTTTAAAGGACTTAATAAGGCACATTAATTGCTTTTGTTGGGATCATTTTTCAAGTACCTACCAAGTCTGACTTGATAGTTTTGTATTTGGTTCAAACAAATTAACTTGATTACATTTGGATTATTTATGTGTTTGCTTGTCCCCTCAACCCTTTATTTCCTGCGGGAAAACAAATTCAATGAACTGAAAATTTCAAGGTGCGATGTCCATGGACTTTTATTATCAAATAAGCAATGGGAGGAAAATGGGGTTGAGGTACTGATCAGCCATGATCTAATTGATTAGTGATACAAGCTAGGAAGTCTGAATGGCTGACCCCTATTTCTATGTCTGTATTGAAGACAAGGTGATTGCAGTTCAAATGTGCACTCATCAATGGTTTATACAAGAATAGAATAACTTGTTTTGTTCTATAATCAACTGATTCAGTTAAAATAACATTCAGATTTCTGCCCTTACCAGTTCTGTTTTTAACTTTATTTTAACTCATTTGTATTTGTTTCACTGCCTCCTGCTGAAGCATCATAGAAGAAAACTGGCCAATGTTTTTGGTGGATGAATGGAAACAGCCTATGCCATCTAAATCTGCTATCCTGATGCCAGTCAGTGAGATTATGTTGGTGTGACTCTGAGATAGAACCACTTGCATTTGGGAACTTACGAACAAGAGTGAACCATTTAGACACTTGAGCCTGTTCGGCTATTCAGTCAGAATATTCAATGAGAGTATTCAATGAAAAGTCAGACCTCAAAGGTAGTCATCTCAGAGTAGAAATAGCAGGATATATCAGATGAATATGTGTCTGATGACATGGTGTGAGGGGGAGGGTTTCAGATACCTGGGGCATTGGGACTGGTTCTGGGGGAGGAGAAATCTGTACAAACTGGACAGGTTACACCTGGGCAGGACCGGGTCTGATGTCTTTGGAGAGGTACTTGCTTGGGGGTTTGGGAAGGGTTTAAATTAATATGGTAAGGGGATGGGAACTTACATAAGGATTCAGAGCAGGGGGAATCAAGAACAAAAGAAAAACACAGCAAGGAGAATAGGAAAAGTGATAGGTAGAGAAAGTAAGGGCCAGTATCAGATAACAACACTCAATCTCTCCTCATAAGCCAATCCTCTCAACTCCAGAATCAACCTAATGAATCTCCTCTGCAGCCCTTCCAGTGCCAGGACATCCTTTCTCAATTAAGGAGACCAAAACTGTACACAGTATTCCAGGTGTGGCCTCACCTGCACCCTATACAGCTGCAACATAACCTCCCTATTTTTAAACTCCATTCCTCTAGCAATGAAGGACAAAATTCAATTTGCCTTCTTAATTACCTGCTGCACCTGCAAATCAACTTTTTAGGATTCATGCACAAGGACACCCAGGACCCTCTGCACAGCAGCATGCTGCAATTTTTTACCATTTAAATAATAGTCCATTTTGCTATTATTCCTACAAAAATGGATGACCTCACATTTACCAACATTGTACTCCATCTGCCAGACCCTTGCCCACTCCCTTAAACTACCTATATCCCTCTGCAGACTTTCAGTGTCTTCTGCACACTTTGCTCTCCCACTCATCTTCAGTATCATCTGTGAACTTTGACACATTACACTTGGTCCCCAACTCCAAATCATCGCTGTAAATTGGAAACAATTGCAGTCCCAACACTGATCCCTGAGGCAAATCACTAGCTGCTGATCGCCAACCGGAAAAACACCCATTTATCCTCACTCTTTGCTTTCTGTTAGTTAACCAATCCTCTGTCCATGCTAATGCATAACACCATACACCTTTATCTTATGCAGCAGCCTTTTGTGCGGAAACCTGTCGAATGCCTTCTGGAAATCCAGATACACCACATCCACCGGTTCCCCATTGTCCACTGCACTCGTAACATCCTCAAAGAATTCCAGTATATTAATCAAACATGAACCCATGCTGTGTCTGCCCAATGGGACAATTTCTATCCAGATGTCCTGCAATTTCTTCCTTGATAATAGATTCAAGCATTTTCCACACTACAGAAGTTAAGCTAACCGGTCTATAGTTACTCGCCTTTTGTCCAACTCCTTTTTTAAACAGTGGCGTCACATTTGCTCATTTCCAATCTGCCGGAACCACCCCAGAGTCCAGCGAAGTTTGGTAAATTACCACGAGTGCATTTGTTATTTCCCCCGCCATCTTTTTTACTACCCTGGGATGCGTTCCATCAGGGCCATGAGACTTGTCAACCTTAGCTCCATTAGCTAACACCACCTCCTTAGTGATAATGATCGTTTCTAGGTCCTCACCTGCCATAGCCTCCTTGCCATCAATTATTGCATGTTATTTGTGTCTTCCACTGTGAAGATCGACACAAAATACCTGTTCAATGCCTCGGCCGTTTCCTCACTATCCACTATTAAATCCCCCTTCTCATCCTCTAAATGACGAATGTTTACCTTTGCCAGTCTTTTTCGTTTTATATATTTGTGGAAACTTTTACTATCTGTTTTTATATTCTTTTTAAAAATAAATTTAGAGTACCAAATTCTTTTTTTTTTCCCAATTAAGGGGCAATTTAACATGGCCAATCCATCTACGCTACACATCTTTGGGTTGGGGGTGAGACCTACGCAGACACGGGGAGAATGTGCAAACTCCACACAGACAGTGACCCGGGGCCAGGATCGAAACTAAGTCCTCGGTGCCGTGAGGCAGCAGTGTTAACCACTGAACCACCATGCCGCCCTTGTTTTTATATTCTGAGCTAGTTTACTCTCATAATCTATCTTACTTTTCTTTATAGCTTTTTCATGGATTTCTGTTGACCTTTAAAGATTTACCAATCCTCTTGTTTCCCACTCATCTTTGCCACTTTGTATGCATTTTCTTTCAATTTGATACCCTCCTTTATTTCCTCGGATATCCATGGCTCCTCTTTCATCCCATTGTAGTCTCCTTTGTTTAAGCACAAGACACTGGTGTTGGATTTTACCTTCTCACGCTCCATCTGTATTTTAATTTCAACCATACTGTGATCGCTCCTTCCAAGAGGATTTGTAACTATGAGATCATTAATTATTCCTGTCCCATTACACAGAACCAGATCTCGTATAGCTTGCACCTTTGTAGGTTCCATTACATACTGTTCAAGGAAACTATCGTGGATACATTGTATGATCTCTTCCTCAAGGCTGGCTTGACTGACCTGGTTTGACCAATCGACATGTAGATTAAAAAACCCATGATAATTGCCATACTGTTTTTACATGCATCAGTTATTTCTTTGTTTATTGGCTGCCCCCTCTCCACACCTTGATGTTATTATTTGGTGGTCTATAAACTACGCCTATCAGTGACATTTTATCCTTACTATTTCTAATTTCCACCCAAATAAATTCAACCTTTTTCTCCATAAACCCCATATCATCTCTCACCCCCGCCCTGATGTCATTCTTAAATATCAGAGCTACACCTTCCTGTCTGTCCTTCCGAATAGTCTGATACCCCTGGATATTTAACTCCCAGGCGTGACCACCCTGCAACCATGGGCGGGATTCTCTCAGCCCGTGGAGGGTCGGAGAATCGGCAGGCGTGATTCGAGCGATGCGCCCCGACGTCGGTCCACTGCCATTGGCACCGGCGTGGCCGGCGATGTGATTCTCCGCCCGGTATGGGCCGAGTGGCCGCCAAGAAAGCCCGAGTCCCGCCGGCACCGTTCACATGTAGTCTTACCTGGCGGGTCCACGGCATCCATCCTGTCGGGGGCGGCCTGGTAGAGGGGGTGGGGGGGGTCCGACCCAGGGGGGGCTTCCACCGTGGCCTGGCCCGGGATCGGGGCCTACCGATCGGCGGGCTGCTCGCTCCTGGTGGGGGCCTCTTTTACTCAGCGTCGGCCCCTGTAGCCCTACGCCATGTTGCATCGGGGCCGGCACGGAGAAGGAAGCTACCGCACATGTGGGAGCTCGCGCCAGTCGCAGTGCGCATGCGCACATTCGCACCTGTCACAGCGTGCATGTGCAGACCAGCGGTGCACATTTGACGGCGGTATCGGCAGCTGGAGCGCCGTGAGTTGCTCCAGTGCCGTTCCGGCCCCCTGTAGGGCAGAGGATCGTTACACTTAGTGGTCCGATGACGCCGTCGTTAAACACTCTGGTTTTTACGACGGCGTCAACACTCTGCCGCCAGAAGGGAGAATCCCGCCCCATGTCTCTGTAATGGCCACTAAATCATAGTCATTTACTGTGATTTGTGCCATCATCTCATTTACCTTGTTTCGAATGCTACAAGCATTCAGGTAATGTACCCGTACGCTAGTTTTCATACCTTCTTTTTGAATCCTAACACTTCCATTAATAGCACCTCCTGAATTCTTCCCTTTAACTTTTTTCATGAATTTCCGTGTAGTTGAACCCACCTCCCCACATGCTTACCCGCTGCTTTGCTTGCCATTAGCCATTATACTTTCCGTAGTTTTATCTTCCCTTACCCCCCACTTGCTAGTTTAAAGTCCTTGTGACCAGCCTTTTTATCCTTTCCGCTAGAACACTGGACCCAGATCAGTGTTCTAGTGGGAAGGATAAATAGGGTGGTCACAAGGATTTAAAACTAGCATACTCATAGTTGCAGTTGATCATAGGCTGCTGTCCCCTTGGGTGGGAAAGTGGGTTGGGGTGGCAGGCATTCAAGGAACGAATGGGTGAAATCCAAAAGTTGTTTATTCCTTTTTGACACACACGGAGAAAGGGAACCGTGACCAAACCATGGCTTACAAGGGAAATTAGAGACAGTATTAGATTCAAAGAAGAGGCACAGAAGTCAGCAAGAAAAAGAAATAGACCTGAGAATTGGAAACAGTTTAAAATTCAGCTAAGGCAGACCAAGGGATTGATTAAAAAGTGGAAAATACAATATGAAAAACTGACTGAAAGTTTCTACAGGTATGTAAAGAGAAAGAAATTGGTAAAAACGAATGTAGAAATAGAAGTCAGAAATGAGTGAATTCATGGGGCGGCACGTGGCTCAGTGTTTAGCACTGGAACTGCGGCACTGAGGACCCGGGTTCGAATCCCGATCCTGGGTCACTGTCTGTGTGGAGTTTGCACATTCTCCCGTGTCTGCGTGGGTTTCATCCCCACAACCCAAAGATGTGCAGGTTAGGTGGATTGGCCACGCTAAATTGCCCCTTAATTGGTAAAAATAATAATTGGGTACTCTAAATCTATTAAAAAATTAAAAAAGAAACGAGGGAATTCATAAAAAGGAACAAAGAAATGCTGGGGAACTAAATTCATGCTTTGCTTATGTCTTCACAAAGGAAGACATAAATAATGTACAGGAGGTTCTGAGAAACACAAGTTTTAGTGAAGAACTGAAGGAAATTAGTATTAGTAGAGAAATGGTTTGGGGGAAATTAATGGGATTGAAGGCCGATAAATCTCAAGGGCCTGACAATCTTCATCCCAGTGTACTTAAGGAAGTAGCCCAAGAAATAGTAGATCCATTGGTGGCCATTTTCCAAAATTCTTTGGTTTCTGGAATGGTTCCTACAGATTGGAGGGTAGCTAATGTAACTCAATTATTCAACAAGGGAGGTAGAGAAAAAACAGGGAATTATAAACCAGTGAGCCTAATGTCAGTAATAGGGAAGTTGCTAGAGTCCATTATGAAGGATTTTATAGCACACCATTTTGAAAGCAGTGGCATAATCAGACAAAGTCAGCATGGATTTATGAAAGGAAAATCAAGCTTGACAAATCTATTGGAATTCTTTGAAGATGTAACAAGTGGAGTTGACCAGGGAGACTCGGTGAATGTGGTTTAGGTAGACTTTTAGAAGGCTTTCGACAAGGTCTCACATAGCAGATTACGATGTAAAGTTAAAGAGCATGGGATAGTGGGTAGTGTCTTGAGATGGATAGAAAGTCGTTTAGCAGACAGGAAGCAAAAAGTTGGAATAAATGTTTTTTTTTCCGGTTGGCAGGCAGTAACTAGTGGGGTACCGCAGGGATCTGTGCCAGGACCCCAACTGTTCACATTATTTGGACGAGGGAACTAATTATATTGGGCGGGATTCTCTGATCCTGAGGCTAAGTGTTGACACCGTCGTAAACACCGTCGCGTTTTACGACGGCATCAACAGGCCCCAGGAGCAGCGATCCTGCGCCCTACAGGGGGCCAGCACGGCACTGGAGCGACTCATGCAGTTCCAGCTGCCGATACTGCCGTAAAACAGGCGCCGCGGGTCTGCACATGCACGCTGCGGCCGGCACGAATTTGCACATGTGCGCTGCAACCGGCACGAACTCGCGCATGCTCGCTAGTTTCCTTCTCCGCGCCGGCCCCGACGCAACATGGCGTAGACCTACAGGGGCCTGTCGCGGAGTAAAAGAGGCCCCCACCAGGAGAAGCCAGCCTGCCGATCGGTAGGCCCCGATCGCGTGCCAGGCCATGGTGAAGGCCCCCCACTCCCCCAAACCAGGCCGCCCCCCGCAGGATGGACGCCGAGGTCCCGTCGGGTAGGACCACATGTGAACGGCGCCGGCGGGACTCGGCCTATCTTGGCGGCCACTCGGCCCGTCCTGCGCAGAAAATGGCCGGGAAGGGGGACAGGACGCGCAGAGCAGCCCCGATCGACGCCGCGCCGGTGCCAATTCTCCTATCACCGGAGAATCAGCGCCGTGTGAATCGCGCCCCTCTCCGGCGATTCTCCGACCAGGCCCGGGGTCAGAGAATCCTGCCCATTATCTCCAAATTTTGAGATGACACAAAGTTGGGTGGGAGGGTGAACTGTGAGGAAGATGCATAGATGCTTCAGTGGGATTTGGACAGAGTGAATGGGCATATGCATGGCAGATGCAGTATAATGTAGATAAATGTGACGTTATCCACTTTGGCAGCAAAAATAGGAAGGCAGATTATTATTTAAAGGGTGTAAATTGAGAGAGGTGGATATCCAGTAAGACCTTGGTCTCCTTGGGCATCAGTCGCTGAAAGTAAGCGTGCAGGTACAGCAGGCAGCAAAGAAGGCAAATGGTATGTTCACCTTCATTGGATTATATTTATTGGAGTTTAGAAGGTTGAGGGTGATATCAGAGAAACCTTTAAAATTCTAACAGGATTAGACGGGGTAGATTCAGAAAGAATGTTCCTGATGGTGGGGGAGTCAGAATTAGGGGTCATAGTTTGAAGATAAGGGGTAAACCCTTTAGGACTGAGATGAGGAGAGATTTCTTCACCCAGAGAGTGGTGAATCTGTGGAATTCACTTCCACAAAAAGTAGTTGAGGCAAAACATTGTGTAATTTGAAGAAAAAAATTAGATGTAGCTCTTGGGGCTAAAGAGATCAAGGGATATGACGAGAAGGCGGGATCAGGGTATTGAACTTGGATTAGCAGCCATGATCATAATGAATGCCGGAGCAGGCTTGAAGGGCTGAATGTTCTCCTCCCGCTTTTATTTTCTATGTATGTTTCTATGTATGTTCCGATGACCTGTAGCCTAGTTCCATATTCCTGCCGTTACCCCATATCCCCAAATACCTTTGGTTAATAAAACATCTCAATGGCAGCACGGTGGCGCAGTGGGTTATCACTGCTGCCTCGTGGCGCCGAGGTCCCAGGTTCGATCCCGGCTCTGGGTCACTGTCCGTGTGGAGTTTGCACATTCTCCCTGTGTCTGTGTGGGTTTCGCCCCCACAACCCATAGATGTGCAGGGTAGGTGGATTGGCCATGCTAAATTTCCCTTAATTGGAAAAAATGAATTGGATACACTAAATTTATATTTAAAAAATAAATTTTTAAAAAAACAAAACATCACAATTGCACATTCTCCCCGTGTCTGCGTGGGCTTCACCCCCAAAACCCAAGGCCGGTTAGGTGGATTGGCCACACTAAATTGCCCCTTAATTGGAAAAAAAGAAATAAGGTACTCTAAATCTAAAGAAAAATCAAAACATCAGGGGCGTCATTCTTCGACCCCCCGCCGGGTTGGAGAATCGCCGGGGGCTGCCGTGAATCCTGCCCCCGCCGGTTGCCGAAGTCTCCGGCACCGGATATTCGGCGGGGGCGGGAATCGGGCCGCGCCGGTTGGCGGGCCCCCCCGCTCGATTCTCCGGCCCGGATGGGCCGAAGTCCCGCCGATAAATTGTCTGTCCCGCCGGCGTGGATTAAACCACCTTTTGAACGGCGGGGCAAGGCGGCGTGGGTGGGCTCCGGGGTCCTGGGGGGGGCGCAGGGCGATCACGGTGCCCCCACGGTGGCCTGGCCCGCGATCGGGGCCCACCGATCCGGGGGCGGGCCTGTGCCGTGGGGGCACTCTTTCCCTTCCGCCTCCGCCACGGTCTCCACCATGGCGGAGGCGGAAGAGACTCCCTCCACTGCGCATGCGTGGGAAACTGTCAGCGGCCGCTGACGCTCCCGCGCATGCGCCGCCCGGGGATGTCATTTCCGCGCCAGCTGGCGGGGCAACAAAGGCCATTTCTGCCAGCTGGCGGGGCGGAAATTCCTCCGGCGTCGGCCTAGCCCCTCAATGTTGGGGCTCGGCCCCCAAAGATGCGGAGCATTCCGCACCTTTGGGGCGGCGCGATGCCCGTCTGATTGGCGCCGTTTTGGGCACCTGTCGGCGGACATCGCGCCGTTTCGGGAGAATTTTGCCCCAGATTTTAAATTAACCGTTGATCTTGCATCAATTTTAATTTACAGAGGTGTTGCAAACCTCAACCACCTTTTGTGTTTCGGAGTGTATCCTAATTTCATTAAATCCTCACTTATCTATTTAAAGTCCACCAGAGACAATCCTAGTTTGTGCAATCTCTCTTCGTAATTTAGCCCTTGGAGTCCAGATATTATTCCTTGCGGGACACCAATTAGAGTAACCTTCCCATTATTGGAGGGAGTGCAGCACTCCCTTCAAGATCAATATATCCATCTTCAGGTATTGAGCTCAGAACTGCCGACAGCACTTCAAGTGCTTTCCATAGCTGAAGCTGACTTCTACCCGCTTGTATTCTCGTACTTCATGAATTAAAACCAGCATTATATTAGCCTTTTTGATTATCTTCTGTACCTGAACAGACATGTTAATGATCTGTGTACCCTGATCCGCAAATTTCTTTGGTGCTTCACTATTTCTAGATTTTCTTCATTTAGGAAGTACCTTTCTATCCTTTTTAGGCTCAAAGTGGATGATCTACCTCCATTTGTTATAGTTTTGCTCAATTTATCAACATTCCTTGGTAATTTTATGGTTCCACCTACCCTGCTTACAATGTTGCTTATTTTTTAAATTATTTTTTAAATTTTAGAGTACCCAATTATTTTTCTCCAATTAAGGGACAATTTAGTGTGCCCAATCCACCTAACCTGCACATCTTTTGGGTTGGGGGGTGAACCCCACGCAGACATGGGAAGAATGTGCAAACAACACAGACAGTGAACCAGAGCCGGGATCGAACCCGAGTCCTCAGCGCCGTAGACAGCAGAGCTAACCACTGTGCCACCCTCCAATGCTGCTTATTTTTGCGTCATCGGAAATATAGCATTCGATCCCATCATCTAAGTCATTAATAAACACAGTAAACAATTGAGAGCCCCAACACAGATCATTGCAGGACACTATTAGTCACATCCTGCCAATTAGAGCACCTTCCCGTTATTCCTATTTTGTGTCTCCAGCTCTTAACCAATTTCCTAACCAGGTCAATAATGTGCCTTTAATTATGTGGGACTTTATCAAATGCTTTCTGGAAGTCTATATAATTGAGAGCCTTAGGCATTGCACTGTCCATTTCTTTAGAAAGAAAAAGATTTGCAATTATATAGTGCTTTTCATGACAACAGAGTGTTTCAAAGCACTTTACAACTAATGAAGTAATTTTCAAGTGTTGTCACTGTTGCAATGTAGGAAGTTGAGTTAATTCTTAAAAAAAAATCAACCAGGTTAGCCAGGTATGACCTACCTTTTACCAGTGGATGCTGGCTAACTCCTATCAGTTGAAAACGTTTAAAGTGTTCAGTGTCCTCATCTTTAATTAATTATATTCTATTAATTTACTGACAATAGATATTAGGCCAACAGGTCCATGATTTCCTTTTTTCCCCTCTCACTGTTTCGACATAGTGTAGTGACACATGCAATTTCCCAATCAAAAGTAAAGTTCCACATTGAATCAAGGGAACTTTGGAAGATTATTCTTAGGACAGCTGCAATGTTCTCAACGCTTGTAAAATCTGGTGATGAAATCATCCGGTCCTGGGTATTTGTCACTCTTTTAATACCATTATTTTTGTACTTAGTTGGTCAGGAAAAATCACTGTCATTCATAAAATAACACTATGGGATCTACTGCATCCATCTGCAGGCTTATCTGCGTTTCCAACTCTGGATGGCGGTTTTTATGGAGGTTTCATCACATTATCTCCTGCTTCAAAACCCCCCACCACCCCCAGCCATTGGTTCATGCTGAAAAGCACCACTGCTGTACCATGCTAATTGTAAAGAGAACAGGGGCGGGATTCTCCGACCCCCCCCGCCAGGTCGGAGAATCGGTGGGGGGGCGGCGTGAATCCCGCCCCCGCCGGCTGCAGAATTTTCCGGCGCCGGCAGGGGGGTGGCGGAGAATGCTGCCCCCGCTGGCTGCCGCAATTTCCCGGCGCCGGAGATTTGGTGGGGGCGGGAATCGCGGCGCGCCGGTCGGCGGCTGCTAGCAGCGGCCCTCCCGGTGATTCTCCGGCCCGGGATGGGCCGAGTGGCCGCCCGTTTTCAGCAGGTCCCGCCGGAGTATGTTACATCAGATATTTGCCTACGGGACCTGGCTGCGCGGGCGGCATCCGGGGTCCTTGGGGGATCTGGCCTTGGGAGGTGCCCCCACGGTGGCCTGGCCCGCGATCGGGGTCCACCGATCCGCGGAGGGCCTGTGCCGTGGGGGCACTCTATTCTTCCGCACCGGCGGCTGTACTGGTCCGCCATGGCCGGTGCGGAGACGAAGCCCTCTGCGCATGCGCTGGGATGACGCCAGCTTGCGCTGGCCGGCGGAGGCACTTCGCCGCCGGTTGGTGTGACGCCAAACCCCTTCCCCGCCGGTCAGCGCGGCGCAAACCACTCCGGGACTGGCCTAGCCCCTGAAGGTGCGGAGGATTCCACACCTTTGAGGCGGCCCGACGGCGGAGTGGTTCACGCCACTTCTCGGCGCTGGGACCCACGCCCCGATGGTTAGGGGAGAATCCCACCCCAGATCTTATTAGGGGCTGGTTTAGCATAGTGGCTAAATAGCTGGCTTGCAATGCAGAACAATGCCAGCAGTGCAGGTTCAATTCCCGTACCAGCCTCCCAAACAGGCGCCGGAATGTGGCGACGAGGGGTTTTTCACAGTAACTTCATTGAAGCCTACTCATGACAATAAGCTTTTATTATTATTACTTAATTGTATTAATCTTAACTTTTCGTGAAACAGCCTTCTTTTCCGATTTTTCTTTTTTTAAACTCAATAATTAAGCTATGTAGAAATTTTTTAAAGTGTTTTGTTTAATTATTTAATGCCGTCTGATTTTCTACTGAGTTGGTTCCACGAAACGTCTGGAGATTACTATTAAATTCCTGGAGACACCTTGAGGGTTTTTAAAAATTCAATTACAGGATGTGGGTGTTGCTAGCTAGGCCAGCATTTATTGCCCATTCTTTGTTTTCTTAAAATTCATTTTTATGGAATGTGGGCTTTGCTGGCTAGGCTAGCATTTGTTGTCCATTCCTAATTGCCTTTGAGGAAGTGGTGGTGAGCTGCCTTCTTGAACTGCTGCAGTCCATGTGGTGTAGGTATGCCCACTGTGCTATTAGGGAGGGAATTCAAAGTTTTTGACCCAGTGACAGTGAAGCAATGGCAATATATTTCCAAGTCAGGATGGTGAGTGACTTGGAGGGGAATTTCTAGGAAGTGGTGTTTCCAGGTATCTGCTCCTCTTGTCCTTCTAGATGGTAGTGGTTGTGGGTTTGGAAGGTCCTGTCTAAGGAGTCTTGATGAGTTCGTGCAATGCATCTTGTAGATGGTACACACTGTTGGAACTGTGTGTCAGTGGTAGAGGGAGTGAATGTTTGTGGAAGGGGTGCTAATCAAGCGGGCTGCCAATCAAGCGGACTGCTTTGTTCTGGATGGTGTCGAGCTTCGAGAGTTGCTGGAGCTGCACTCATCCAAGCAAGTCGAGAATATTGCATCACACTCCTGACTTGTACCTTGTAAGTGGTGGACAGGCTTTGGGGTGTCAGGTGATGAGTTACACCCCGCAGGATTCCGAGCGTCTGACCTGCTCATGTAGCCACAGTATTTATATAGCTAGTCCAGTTCAGTTTCTCGTCAATGTTGACAGTGGGACATTCAGTGATGGTAATGCCATTGAATGTCAATAATAATAATCTTTATTAGCGTTACAATTAAGCTGACATACATTACCACTGCAATGAAGTTACTGTGAAAATACCCTAGTCGTCACACTCCGGCTCCTGTTCGGATACACTGAGGGAGAATTCAGAATGTCCAATTCACCTAACAAGCACGTCTTTCGGGACTTGTGGGAGGAAACTGGAGCACTTGGAGGAAACCCACGCAGACACGAGGGAACGTGCAGACTTCACACAGACAGTGAGCCAAGCCGGGAATTGAACCCGGGTCCCTGTGATAAGGGGTTAGAGTCTCTCTTATTGGAGATGGTCATTGTCTGGCACTTGTGTGATGTGAATTTACTTGCCACTTGTCAGCCCAGGACTGGATATTGTGTAGGTCTTGCTGCATTTGCACGTGGACTGCTTCAGTGAAGAGTTGCAAATGGAGCTGAACATTGTGCAATTATCAGCAAACATTCCCACATCTGGGGCGTCATTCTCCGACCCCCCAGAGGGTCGGAGAATGGCCGTTGGCCGTCGTGAATCCCGCCCCCGCCAAAGTCTCCGAAGGGAGAAAAGTCGGTGGGGCGTTAATGGTGCCGCTGCCGCGGAGAATGTCACGGGTCTGCGCAAGGCAGCCGATTTTCGGCCTGCCGATATTCTCCCTTCCGGGTGGGCCGAAGTCCCGTCGACGTGATGACCGTTCACGTCGACGTGAATCAAACCTCCTTTTCATTGGCGTGACCCGGTGCTCCAGGCTCACGCCGACCAGCGTGGAGGTGAGTGATGGCCTGGGGGGTTGGCTCTGGGCAGGAAATGGCGTGGCCGCAGTCTGATTGCGTGAGGAGAGGTGTGTCTCGGGTTGTGTGTGTGTGTGTGCGGCGGGGGAGGGGGTGGTTAGAGTAGGCTGGGCTCCGGGGGAGTGCCGGGAGGGGGTCCGTGCCGGGGTGGAGGTTGGGGGGGGGTCCGTGCTGGGGTGGAGGTTGGGGGGGGGGGTCCGTGCTGGGGTGGAGGTTGGGGGGGGGTCCGTGCCGGGGTGGAGGTTGGGGGGGGTCCGTGCTGGGGTGGAGGTTGGGGGGGGGGTCCGTGCTAGGGTGGAGGTTGGGGGGGGTCCGTGCCGGGGTGGAGGTTGAGGGGGGGGGTCCGTGCTGGGGTGGAGGTTGGGGGGGGGGGGGTCCGTGCTGGGGTGGAGGTTGGGGGGGGGGGTCCGTGCTGGGGTGGAGGTTGGGGGGGGGGTCCGTGCCGAGGAGGGGGATGGGAGGGCCAGTGAGTTGGTCCACCTGGCCAGGTGCCAGCCTCCAACAGTTGGACCCATGCGGTCCATGCCATCTGGCTGGGGGGAGGAGGGGATATGGGCAATGATGACATGTCGTCGTTCCCCTCCCCCCCACCAGGCCGTCATGTTTTCAGATCATCCAGCGATGTTGGCCGCCGTGGTGGCAGCCGCTCATGTCTATGTTGCCCTGGATGAGGAGGAGGAGGAGGAGGAGGAGCGTGCCAGAGAGGCGGCGCAGGCTGCCGCAGAGGGGCAGGCGGCAGCCGCCCAGGCTGGAGGGACACCTGACCGACAGGACGAGGAGGGGGAGGAGGACGTCGCGGCCCCACGGCAGCGGAGGCACCCGAGGGCGCCCCGTGTGTACCGGCCCCAGCAGTCATACCAGGACCTCACGGACCGGGAATGCAGGAGGAGACTCCGGATGAGCCGGGAAACCGTGGCACACATCTGCCACCTGCTGGCACACCTGTCACCGCGTGGCACTGGCGGGGGACACCCTCTCCCCGTGTCCGTCAAGATTACGGTGGCCCTGAACTTTTATGCAACGGGGTCATTCCAGGCACCGAGTGGGGACCTGTCCAGCATATCGCAGACATCGGTGCATCCGGGCAGTGACAGATGCCCTATATGCTATGGCGCACCGCTACATCCGCTTCCCCGTGGACCGGGCCAGCCAAGATGCCCGGGCCGTGGGCTTCTCTGCCGTTGCCGGGTTCACCATGGTCCAGGGCGCGATCGATGGGATGCACGTCGCCGTGCGGCCACCTGCAGATAACAGGGCCGTGTTCACTAATAGGAAGGGGACCTATTCGATGAACGTACAGGTGGTCTGCGACCACCGCATGATGATCCTGCACGTCTGCGCCTGTCACCCAGGCAGTGTACACGACTCATTCGTGTTGTCGCGGTCATCCATCCCCGGCATGTACGAGGGACGCCATCCCCGGCTGAGGGGCTGGTTGCTGGGCGACAGGGGCTACCCATTGCGATCGTGGCTGATGACGCCTATACGGAGGCCACGCAATGAGGCGGAGAACCGCTACAATGATGCCCATGTAGCGACAAGGGGAGTGATCGAGAGGTGCTTTGGCGTGCTGAAGATGCGTTTCAGGTGCCTGGACCTCTCTGGGGGCGCCCTCCAGTATCGGGCAGATAGGGTCGGCCGCATCATTGTGGTGTGCTGCGTCCTGCACAACATAGCCCAGCAGAGGGGCGATGTGCCGCAGGCAGAGGAGGGTGGAGTGGAGGAGCAGCAGGAAGAGGCGCAGTCCTCCCCAGATGAGGGGGATGGGGGCAATGGTCAGGGCAGACGGGGTAGACACAGGCGGGTGGCTGTCCACCGTTACCGGCTGGCCCAGCGGGCACGGGACAGACTGATAGACGCCCGCTTCACTGACTAGATGGGCGTGGGAATCGGGTAGTATGGCCACAGACCGCACACCATGGCAACAGCCGACCACCCACACCACCCACCCATCCACCCACCCAGCACCCTCACCCCCCTCCCCAACCCCACCCACCCCACCCGCATGCACACCACCACCACCCCCCCCATTGCCGATCCACCTGCGGCACAACGGGCCGGGCTCACACAGTTGCGGGTGGACGCGTGTCTATCGCAGGCCATGGAGGATGATGACAACCCGCCCTGCGATGAGCTCCTGGCTCTACATCGTTGGACTATGTCTGACCCATGGCCACAGTACCACCATCCACCCGGACCATCCCTGCATGCGGCTGTGACACTGCAGCGCACGGTCCCGTCCTCTGCCCGGGGGATGTTGATGGCGGCCCAGGGGGAAGGGGGCAGACTCACCTGGGGCTGAGGTAAGACCACCCCTCACACACACACTTGCGCTCAACGTACATGACACCCCCGCACACTTTGGACAGAGCACAAAGGCAGCTTCGGTAGGTGTAACATTGACTTTAATAACCAAAGGAGTTCATGCACGTGCCCTAGCCCCTAAAACTCATCTGTGCCCTGCACCCGTGCCAACTTATTCAGTGTCTAATTGTTTGGCCTTCCGGGCCCTTTGACTACGTCTACGTGGTTCCCCAGACGGTACAGCAGAACTGGAGGTGGACTCCTGTGATTCCTGCCCTCTGACACTGGATCCCTTTGGCGGCCGTTTCCTGGGGCGTCCTGGCCTAGATGGGCCAGGCTGCGGCCCGGGCGACTGGGATGGCGAGCTGCCAGCCTGTCCTGCCCGTTGCCCACCCGATGCACCTGGGACGGAAGGGGGGGGGGGGGGGGGGGGGAGTCCGAGGTGTCGCGGTGTACCGGGACCTCCCCTACAGAGGGAGCCGGGACGGACCACACCACCTCCTCCTCCCTCGGGGTGCCCGATGGCCCCCAGGCCTCTACATGGGTGGGGGATGCGAACGGACTGGCCATCCGACGCCCCCCCCCCCCCCCGACATCTGGCGCTGCCAGTCCTGGAGGCCCGTGCTGGTATCGACAGGGGTCTGCAGGTTTGCAGCCATGGAGCCCAGGGTGTTGGCAAACCCTGTCTGTGACAGTGCGACGCCGGCTCGCACATGGCCACTGGCGCCGATGCCCTCAGCGATGGCCTGCAGAGACTGGGCCATGGCCTGCAGAGACTGGGCCATGGCCTGCAGAGACTGGGCCATGGCCTGCAGAGACTGGGCCATGGCCTGCAGAGACTGGGCCATGGCCTGCTGAGACTGGGCCATGGCCTGCAGAGACTGGGCCATGGCCTGCAGAGACTGGGCTATGGCGTTGAGCGCCTCTGCCATCTGGCGCTGGCACTGGCTCATGGCCTCCTGTGAGAGGGCAGCCATTTCCTGGGCCACAGACGCCGCCTGCACGGAAGGCCCCAGGCCTCGCAAACCGTTCCCCATGTCTGACACCGTCGCACCCATTGCCTCCACCGCGGACGCCACCCGTGCGGTGTCAGCCTGGGTGGCACGCATGACCGGGACCACTCCCAGCTCCTGGACGCGGGTGGACTCCTCCACCTGCGACCGCAGCCGCCGCAAGCCGCCCGTCACCCTCTTCGCTCGTCTCCGGGTCGGTGGTTGCATCGGATCTATGTGTGGGTGTGGTAACTGCAGGAACCCGGGATCCATCTGGGCGGCAGATGTTCGCTTGGCCTGGGCTGCCCTCCGACCGCCCGGTCCCTCTGCTGCTCCTACCTCCACCTGCTGTACCGGGACGGCTGTGTTGTGCGCACCAGTGAGTGTACCAGACGCCTCATCACTAAAGTGCCCAACCGTGGTGAGTGTTTCTGCAAAGGTGGAGGGTGTTGGTGACAGCAGTGGTGTTGTGTCGTGCTCTTCGTCCCACTCTGAGTCCATGGCACTTTGGGGTGGGGGTTCGTCTCCACCCATCCACTCTGAGTCACTGTCCGGTATTTCGTCTTCCTGGGTAGTGCTGTCCCGGGTAGTGCTGTCCCGGGTAGTGCTGTCCCGGGTAGGGGTGTCCCGGGTAGGGGTGTCCTGGGTAGTGGTGTCCTGGGTAGTGGTGTCCTGGGTAGTGGTGTCCTGGGTAGTGGTGTCCTGGCTCGGATGTGACGGGGGCCTGTGGCTGCCCCCCTCATCGCTGGGTGGTCGCTCCCGCACGTGACGGGGGTGTCGTTTCCCTGTTGCTCCAGGTCTCTCTGTCTCCCGTGGTGTGCGAGGGGCATCCTGCGGGCGTCGCATGCTGGAGGGTGCGGGTCTCTCTGTCTCCTGTGGTCTCCGAGGGGCATCCTGCGGGCGTCGCATGCTGGAGGGTGCGGGTCTCTCCGTCTCCCGTGGTCTCCTAGGGGCATCCTGCGGGCGTCGCATGCTGGAGGGTCCGGGTCTCTCCGTCTCCTGTGGTCTCCGAGGGGCATCCTGCGGGCGGTCTGCATCTGCGGGGATGGGTGCCTGGACGTTTGGTCCTGCGATACACAATGAAGCATGCATGGTTAGACATCAGGCAGTGATGAGGTGATACGGGTGAGGGGGGATATGGGGACGGGCTGTCGGTGGCTCACTCGCTAGTACGCCCCCGACCTCTGCATCAGCAACCTCCCGGTCCTCAGGTCCGCCAGCCAGTTCCAGGGCCCTTTCCTCGTGTACGGTCAGTGGCCTCTCATCAGCGGGTCCTCCTCCAGTCCTCACATGCTCCCTATTGTTGTGTGCGCGCTTCTCCTGTGTCTCCTGTGTGTGTGGGGGGGGGGGGGGTGGCAGGGGTAAAAGGCAACACTGTTAGGCAGGTATATGAATGCACGCCATCGGTTGCGCGTGCATTGCAGAGGTTAAGGTTAGGGATGGATTCACTTGGGGATATGGGGGAGGGGGGATAGGGGGGATAGGGGGAGGGGGGATAGGGGGGAGGGGGGGAATATGGGGGAGGGGGGGAATATGGGGGAGGGGGGGAATATGGGGGAGGGGGGGAATATGGGGGAGGGGGGGAATATGGGGGAGGGGGGGAATATGGGGGAGGGGGGATATGGGGGAGGGGGGATATGGGGGAGGGGGGGGATATGGGGGGGGATATGGGGGAGGCTCACCCTGCCTGCTCTGACGAGGTCGTTCACCTTCTTGTGGCACTGGGTGCCTGTCCGTGGTGTCAGGGCCACAGCGGTGACGGCCTCTGCCACTTCCCTCCACAGACGCCGGCTGTGGCGTGGGGCAACTCGGAGGCCGTGCCCGGGATACAGGGCGTCCCTCCTCTGCTCCACCGCGTCCAGGAGCGCCTCCACATCACGTGACTCGAACCTCGGAGCTGAGCGACGGCCAGCCATCCAGTCGGGTGTTGCGGTCGGGTGTTCCGGTCGGGTGGGGGGGAGCAGCGTGGCCTTATGAGCCGTCACGCCGTGCAGCGCGTATGACGCTGCACGGCGTGAACCACTGCGCAAGCGTGGATCCCGTTACGTCGCTGCTAGCCCATTTCGGGCCGGAGACTATCGACCCATTTTTCCGACGTGACGCAAGTCGGATTTGCGCCGTTTTTTGCGCCGATCGGCGGACTTTCCGCCGATAACGGAGAATTTCGCCCCTGACCTTATGCTGGAAGGAAGCTCATTGATGAAGCAGCATAAGATGATTGGGCCTCGGACCCTACTCTGAGGAACAGTGGGCTAAACAGCTGGCTTGTAATGCAGAACAAGACCAGCAGCACGGGTTCAATTCCCATACCGGCCTCCCCGAACAGGCGCTGGAATGTGGCGACTAGCTGCTTTTCACAGTAGCTTCATTGAAGCCTACTTGTGACAATAAGTGATTATTATTATTAGCTATGTCCTTTAGTACTCGGCCAGCTCGGTCAGTAGTGATGCTATCAAGCCGCTCTTGGTGTTGGAGGAACAGAGGGATCTTTGGGTCCACGTACATAGATCCCTCAAAGTTGATCAGGTTTTTAAGAAGGTGTATGGTGTGTTGGCTTCCATTAACAGGGGGATTGAGTTTAAGAGCCGTGAGGTTTTGCTGCAGCTTTATAAAACCCTAGTTAGACCACACTTGGAATATTGTGTCCAGTTCTAGTCGCCTCATTATAGGAAGCATGTGGATGCTTTGGAGAGGGTACAGAGGAGATTTACCAGGATGCTGCCTGGAATGGAGGGCATGTCTTATGAAGAAAGATTGAGGGAGCTAGGGCTTTTCTCGCTGGAGCAAAGAAGGAAGAAAGATGACTTGGTAGAGGTGTACAAGGTGATGAGAGGCATGGATAGAATGGATAGTCAGAGACTTTTCCCCAGGGCGGAAATGGCTGTTACGAGGGGACATAATTTTAAGGTGGTTGGAGGAAGGTATAGGGGAGACGTCAGAGGTAGGTTCTTTACACAGAGAGTGATGGGTGCGTGGAATGCACTGCCAGCAGAGGTGGTAGAGTCTGAGTCATTAGGGACATTTAAGCGACTCTTGGACAGGCACATGGACAGTAGTAAATTGAACGGGTGTAGGTTAGGTTGACCTTAGATTAGGATAAATGGTTGGCACAACATCGTGGGCCGAAGGGCCTGTACTGTGCTGTACTGTTCTATGATGGGCATTGAAGTCCCCCACCATAGTACATTGCGGCCTCACCACCCTCAGTTCTTCCTACAAATGGTGTTCAACATAGAGAAGTTTTGGTTCATCAGCTGAGGAGGGGACAGTACATGATAATCAGCAGGAGGTTTCCTTGCCCATGTTTGACATGATACTAGAGACAACATGGGGTTCAGAGTCATAGAGCATAGAAAAATACAGCAGAGAACAGGCCCTTCGGCCCACGATGTTGTGCTGAACCTTTGTCCTAGATTAATCATAGATTATCATAGAATCTACAGTGCAGAAGGAGGCCATTCAGCCCAATGAGTCTGCACTGGCTCTTGGAAAGAGCACCCTACCCAAGGTCAACACCTCCACCCAACACTAAAGGCAATTTTGGACACTAAGGGCAATTTATCATGGCCAATCCACCTAACCTGCACATCTTTGGACTGTGGGAGGAAACCGGAGCACCCGGAGGAAACCCACGCACACACGGGGAGTTAATGTTGTTAACAGTGGATGGTACGTAGTAATCAGTAGGAGATTTCCTTGCTCATCTATTACCTGAAGCCACGAGACTACATGGGGTCCAGAGTCGATGTTGAGGACTCCCATGACAACTCCCTCCCGACAGGATACCACAGTGCCACCATGTCTTGTGTGTCTGTCCTGCCGGTGAGACAGAATATACCCAGGGATTGTGATAGTGGTATCTGGGATATTATGTGTAATGTATGGGGCGTCATTCTCCGACCCCCCGCCGGGTCGGAGAATGGCCGTTGGCCGCCGTGAATCCCGCCCCCGCCGAAGTCTCTGCTCCCGGAGATTGGGCGGGGGCGGGAATCCGGCCGCGCCGGGACCCCCCGCTGGATTCTCCGGCCCGGATGGGCTGAAGTCCCGCCCAGGAATTGCCTGTCCCGCCGACGTAAATCAAACCTGGTATTTACCGGCGGGACAAGGCGGCGTGGGCGGGCTCCGGGGTCCTGGGGGGGGGGGGGGGGCGCAGGGCGATCTGACCCCGGGGGGTGCCCTGGCCCGCGATCGGGGCCCACCGATCCGCGGGCGGGCCTGTGCCGTGGGGGCACTAATTCCCTTCCGCCTCCGCTACGGCCTCCACCATGGCGGAGGCGGAAGAGACTCTCCCCACTGCGCATGCGCGGGAAACTGACAGCGGCCGCTGACGCTCCCGCGCATGCGCTGGGAAACTGACAGCGGCCGCTGACGATCCCGCGCATGAGCCGCATTTCCGCGCCAGCTGGCGGGGAAACAAACGCCATTTCCGCCAGCTGGCGGGGCGGAAATCCCTCTGGCGTCGGCCTAGCCCCTCAATGTTGGGGCTAGGCCGCCAAAGATGCGGAGCCTTCCGCACCTTTGGGCCGGCGCGATGCCCGTCTGATTGGCGCCGGCTTTGGCGCCAGTCGGCGGACATCCCGCCGTTGGGGGAGAATTTCGCCCATGATTCTGTGAGTATGATTATGTCAGGCTGTTGCTTAACTAGTCTGTGAGACAGCTCTCCCAATTTTGGCACAAGCCCCCAGGTGTTGGTAAGGAGTAATTTGTAGAGTCAACAGGGCTGGGCTTGCCGTTGCCCTTGAGAAAGTACTGTGAGTTGCCTTCTTGAACTGCTGCAGCCCTTGAGAGGTAGATCCATACACAATGCTGTGAGGGAGGGAGTTCTAGGATTTTGACCTAGTGACAGTGAAGGAACAGGGGGTGTCATTCTCCGACCCCCCGCCGGGTTGGAGAATCGCCGGGGGCTGCCGTGAATCCCGCCCCCGCTGGTTGCCGAAGTCTCCGGTACCGGATATTCGGCGGGGGCGGGAATCGGGCTGCGCCGGTTGGCGGGCCCCCCCCGCTGGATTCTCCGGCCCGGGTGGGCCGAAGTCCTGCCGATAAATTGCCTGTCCCGCCGGCGTGCATTAAACCACCTTTTGAACGGTGGGACAAGGCGGCGTGGGCGGGCTCCGGGGTCCTGGGGGGGGGCGCGGGGCGATCTGGCCCCGGGGGGTGCCCCCACGGTGGCCTGGTCCGCGATCGGGGCCCACTCTTTCCCTTCCGCCTCCGCCACGGTCTCCACCATGGCGGAGACGGAAGAGACTCCCTCCACTGCGCATGCGTGGGAAACTGTCAGCGGCCGCTGACGCTCCCGCGCATGCGCTGCCCCGAGATGTCATTTCCGCGCAAGCTGGCGGGGCAACAAAGGCCGTTTCCGCCAGCTGGCGGGGCGGAAATTCCTCCGGCGTCGGCCTAGCCCCTCAATGTTGGGGCTCGGCCCCCAAAGATGCGGAGCATTCCGCACCTTTGGGGCGGCGCGATGCCCGCCTGATTGGCACCGTTTTGGGCGCCAGTCGGCGGACATCGCGCCGTTTGGGGAGAATTTCGCCCAGGGTTTTATTTCTAAATCATGATGGTGAGTGACTTGAAAGGGAAACACCAGGTGACGATGTTCTCAGGTATCTTCTACCCTTATCCTTCTCTAACTGGTGGTAGTGTCGTGGGTTGGAAGGTGGTACTGAAGGAACTTTAGTAAGTTCCTGTAGTGCATCTTGTTGTCGGTGGTAAAGGGATCGAATGTTTGTGGAAGGAGTACCGAACTAGTGGGCTTCTTTGTCCTGGATGGTGTTGAGTTTTTTGAGTACTGTTGGAGCTGCACTCATCCAGGCAAATGGAGAGTATTCCATCACACTCCTGACTTGTGCCTTGTAGGTGGTGGACAGGCTTTGGGGAGTCAGGAGGTGAGTTACTCCCTGCAGGATTCAGAGCCTCTGACCTGCTCTTGTAGCCACAGTATTTATATGGCTAGTTCAGTTTAGTTTCTTGTTAATGGTAACCCTCAGGATGTTAATAGTGGGGGGATTCAGCTATGGTAATGCCACTGAATGTTACGGGGCGATGGTTAGACCCTCACTTGTTGGAGATGGCCATTGTCTGGCATTTCTGTGGTGCAAACATTATTTGCCACTTGTCAGCCCAAGCCTGGATAATGTCCAGATCTTGTTGCATTTGAACCTGGACTGCATCAGTATCTGAGGAGTCACGAATGGTGCTGCCATTGTGGGGTCATCAGCGAACATCCCCACTTCTGACCTTCTGATGGGAAGAAGGTCATTGATGAAGCAGTTGAAGATGGTTGGATCCAGATCATTATCCTGAGGAATTCCTGCAGTCATGTCCTGGAACTGAGATGATTGACCCCAACCATCACAACCATCTTCCTTTGTATTAAGTATGACTCCAACTAGTGGAATCTTTCCCCCCGATTCCCACTGTCCCCAGTTTTGCGAGGATTTAGTGCCATATTTGGTCAAATGTTGCCTTGATATCATAGGCACACTCTCCGCTCTTTTGTCTATGTTTGAACCAATGCAGCATTCAAGTCAACAGCTGAGTGACACTGGTGCAACACAAAGTGAATGTCCCCAAAGAGAAAATGCTGGAAAATCTCAGCAGGTCTGGCAGCATCAATGTTTCGAATCCCGATGAACCTTTGTCAAAGCTAAAGACAGAGAAAGTGGGAAATATTTACACTGTGGAGTGAGAATGAAAGAGGAGTCATAGCCACAGAAACCCAGGGAAATGGGGTGCTAATAGCCGCAGAAAGCAAGGGGAAAATTGTACTCCAGAGGAACAAAAAGGTCGGAGAATCCCCAGGGGGAGGCGCGAATTCCGCCTCGCCGCTCCGACACTGGCTGCTCTATTCTCTGGCGCCATTTTCCGGGCGGCGGCGGGATTCCAGCCACGCCGGTCGGGGGCCGTTTGGGGGCGATTCTCCAGGTCCCGATGGGCCGAGTGGCCGAGTGGCCGTCCAGCTTTGGCCAGTCCCACCGGCGTGAATTACTCACCTCATGCACGGCGGGACCCGGCAGGTAAGTGTGCGGGAGCGGTCATCGGGGGGGCGCGGGGGGATCCGACCCTGTGGGAGGCCCCTCACGGTGGCTTGGCCCGCGAACGGGGCCTACCGATCCTGCGGGCGGGCTGTTTCCATGGGGCCCTTCATTCCTCCGCGCGGGCCACTCTAGGGTTCCGCCATATTACCCGGGGGCCGGGGCGGAGAAGAGAACCCCCGCGCAAGCGCAGAAATACGCCGGCCGGTCCGCGCATGCGTGAGAGCACTCCGGCCGGTCCACGCATGCGTGAACTCGCGCAGGCCCTTTACTGCCGGCTGGAGCGGCGCCAACCCCTCCGGCGTCAACCTACCCCCTGAAAATTTGGAGAATTCCTCACTTTTGGGGGCTGTTGACGCCAGAGTGGTTGGCGACGGTTTTCCTGCCGGTGTGGGGACTTAGTCCCCAGAAGGGAGAATCCCACCCCAGATGTAGATGTGGGGGGAGGGGGGAGCAATGGGGAGAAAGGGTAAGGGAAAGTGGATAAGATGTGGGGGCGGCGGTGGGGGGGAGGTAAATATATATAAAGAAAGACAAGAGAGAGAGAAATGGTAAAAGACAGTTAAAATGAAATGGGATGAAAACAAATGGGTCGAGGTGGAGTAGAGCTAATCATCTGAAGTTGTTGAAATCGATGTTGAGATAGGAAGGATGTAGCGTGCCGAACCGGAAGATGAGATGTTGTTCCTCCAGTTTGCATTAAGCTTCACTGGAACATTGCAGCAGGCCAAGGACAGACATGTGGACATGGGAGCAGGGTCTTTTGTTAAAATGGCAAGCAACGGGAAGGTCAGGGTCCTGAATGCACACAGACCGAAGGTGCTCAGCAAAACGATCACCCAGTTTAGTCTCTCCGATATAGAGGAGACCACATTGGGAGCAGCGAATGCAATAGACCAAATTGGAAGAGGTGCAAGTGAAACGCTTCTTAACCTGGAATGAGTGTTTTGGGCCTGGAATGTAAAGCATGGAGTGTCAGTGTCAGTGAGTAGGTTATTGATGAGCAAATTCCACTTAATAGCAATAGATTGATGACCAATTGCATCACTTTGCTGATGTTCAAGAGTGGACTGATGTGGCGGCAATTAGCTGGCACAGATTTGTCCTGCCTTTTGTGTACAGAACATACAATGTTTCTGTTGGGTAGATACCAGTGTTGTAGCTGCACTAGAACAGCTTGGCCAGGGGCGCAGCAGGTTCTGGAGCACAGGTCTTCAGTACTATTGCCGGAATATTGTCAGGCCCCATAGCCTTTGCAGTATCCAGTGTCTTCTTGTTATCAAGTAGAGTGAATTGAATTGGTCGAAGACTGACATCTGTGATGCTGGGGTCCTCCGGAGAAGGCCGGGATGAATCATCCACTTGGCACTTCTGGCTGAAGATTGTTGTGAATATTTCATCCATATATTTGCATCAATGTGCTGGGCTCTGCCATCATTGAGGATGGCGACATTTGTGGAGCCTCCTCTTCCAATGAGTTGTTTAATTGTCCACCATCATTCACGGTTGGATATGGCAGGACTACAGAGCTTACATATGATCTGTCAGTTGTGGAATTGCTTAGCCCTGTCTATTACTTGCTGTTTATACTGTCTGGCACACAGGTTGTTCAGTATTGTAGCTACACCAGTTTGACACCTCATTTTTAGCTATGCCTGATGTTGCTCCTGGCATGTTCTTCTGCACTCTTCATTGAACCAGGGTTGGTGGTAATGGTAGAGAGGGGGATATGCTGGGCCATGAGGTTACAGATTGTGGTTGAGTACAATTCTGCTGCTGCTGATAGCCCACAGCGCCTCATGGATGCCCAGTCTGGAGTGGCTAGATCCGTTTGAAGTTTACCCATTTAGCACGGTGGTAGCGCCACATAACACAATGGAGGGTATCCTCAATGTATCCTCATGGGCGGCACGGTAGCACAGTGGTTAGCACTGCCGCTTCACAGCGCCAGGGTCCCTTGTTCGATTCCCGGCTTGGGTCACTGTTGACTCCCAGTTCAACTCCCTCCCACTGTGCTGCCACCTCTGCTGGGTCTGTCCTGCTGGTGGGCAATCCTTCAGTCCAGTACTGAAGCAATCGCTCAGTACTTCACTGAAATGCCAGCGTAGATTCTGTACTTATGAAATAAGTTTAAACCCACAAATGTCTGACTAACACTAAAGCCAAGGTTGACACTTACCAGCAACCCTGCAAGCTTAAAATTAACAGCAATAATAATTAAGAGTTTATTTTAATAAACAACCGATCCCCAGAAGAAAATGGCCCTAGCTTCAAGAATTCTAGCAATTAACAAGTATGCCCTGGTTCTAAAGCACAGAAATGTATTTATTCACAGGCAATACCTCATGACCTTTTATCTGTTTGTACTTAATTTAATTCTGATACAAGTTTCATTTTTGGATGTGTGTGTGACAATCTAATCAACTAAAATATAATCCAAAATGACTGGCCACTACAAAAAAGTCCTTTCTTTATTGGGTGAAGTGCTGTTCAGAAAAATGCCAAGTGAATACAAAAACAAATCCCCATTCAAACAGACTATCCCAATTCAGCAGATTCCATGAATGTTAAAGAGATTATAGCCACACATTCAAATGCTCATCATGGTCCTTTCTAAATATTTTATTTTCTAACCCTGACAGGACAGCTTTTCAAAAAATACTGTGAAAGACTAGCTCAAGGGCAAACAGAACAAAACAATATCATGATTGCTGTAGGAATGTACGCTTTGTTCCACATAAGCAAATACTTGATAAGGGAATACTTCTCTTAACAGTCATTCATGTTGTCATTAGGACATTGTTGAATGCACAAACAATGTCACTGATATTGAGAGGTCAAACATGTATTCCGAGTAGTGTATCACTGCAAACAATGTCATTGAGACATCACTGCACATTGTCATTGAGATGTCACTATGTGTAATTATACTAGAATATCAGCCCAAGAATTCCCTGCACCTATTCACTGGGAATTTTTACATGTCAGCAGTGAATTATCATTACACACAGGGGCAGGCTTTCCTGTTTCTATGCCTCACTGTATGGCATCATCAGGGGAGTTGAAGAGGAGTGCAGCACACCCATAAGAGAGTCCACCTGATTTATCAAACATTTCCATTAATAAATGGAAGATTAGATAGGTGTTTTAACTGAAAGGTTTTTCCAGAGCAATTTTTCTAGTTATGCTATATCCAGGTGTCCTAGTGCAGGGTCCAGGTAAAGGAACTAGAATAACTGCCCCCCAAAATAGTAATTCTTTAAAAAAAAATTTTTTTAAATTCTCCTCCTTTTTCACATTTTCTCCCAAATTTACACCCACCAACAATAAACATAATCAGTAACAAATATGTCAATCCCCAAATCAATAACAACGATCCCATCCTCCCACCAAACCCCAAACATTGGCCACATTTTCACACAAACAAATGACAAAAAGTAATTAAGGATCACCCATAGTCGCCATTAACACACACAGCCCCCCTCCCCCAACCCTCCCACCCACACGCCCCAACTAATGTTTGATGTTATCCAGTTCTTGAAAGTGCATAATGAATAATGCCCATGAATTGTAGAACCCCTCCATCCTACCCCTCAGTTCAAACTTAACCTTCTCAAGAGTCAAGAATTCCAACAGGACCCCCCGCCACGCCAGGGCACAGGGTGGAGAGGTTGCTCTCCAACCTATCAGGATCCGCCTTTGGGCGATCAACGAGGCGAAGGCTACAACATCTGCTTCCGCACCCGTTTCCAACCCTGGCTGGTCCGACAACTCGAATATGGCCTCCTGGGGACCCGGGACCAGTTTCACGTGCACCACTTTAGAAATTACCCTCAAAACCTCCTTCCAGTAATCCTCTAGCTTTGGACAGGACCAAAACATATGAACGTGATTAGCGGGCCTCCCCCCCCCCCCCCCCCCCGCAACGTTCACACATCTTCTACTCCTTCAAAGAATCGGCTCATTCTCGCCCTTGTGAGATGTGCTCTGTATACCACCTTCAGCTGTATCAGCCCCAACCTCGTGCACGAGGTGGAGACATTCACTCTCCGGAGCACCTCACACCAGAACCCCTCCTCCATATCCTCTCCTAACTCTTCCTCCCACTTTGCTTTGAGCCCTTCCAGTGGTGCCTTCTCCTCTTTCAAAATAGCTCCTAAACTGCTGATACTACCCCCCTTCTCCAGTCCCCCTGTCGTCAGCACCTCCTCCAGCAATGTGGAGGCTGGCTCCACCTGGAAGCTCTGCATCTCCTTTCTGGCAAAATCTCGAACCTGCATGTATCTAAACATTTCCCCCTGCTCCAGCCCATACTTCGCTTCCAGCTCCTTCAATCCTGCAAACCGACCCCTAAGAAACAAATCTTTTAGTGTCTTAATCCCCTTCTCCTCCCATTTCTGAAAATTCCCATCCCACCTCCCTGGCTCAAATCTGTGGTTTCCCCAAATTGGTATTTCCCTTGACCCTGCCCCCAACCCGAAATGTTGGCAAAACTGCCTCCAAATTCACAATGAAGCTATTATTACCGGACTCCATGACTGTTTCCCCCGGGGCTATCGGGAGCGGCGCCTGTTGCTAATGCTTTCAATCCCGACCCCCTGCACAAACTCTCCTCCATTCTGACCCACTGGGAATCAACCCCTCTGACCCAGCTCCGCACCTTCTCCACATTTGCCGCCCAGTAGTAATACATCAGGTTCGGAAGACCCAAACCCACTGCCTGCCTTCCCCTCTGTAGCAGCACCTTTCTAACTCTGGCCACCTTCCCTTCCCATTTGAACAAAGTAATCCTTCCCTCAATCTCTCTGAAAAAATCCTTTGGCAAGAAAATCGGCAGGCATTGAAAAATAAACAGAAATCACGGCAACACGTTCATTTTAACCGCCTGTACCCGACCCGCCAGTGACAGAGGGAGATCATACCACCTTGCCAGATCAACTTTCACTCTCCCACCAAACTAGAAATGTTATACCTGCGGAGCCCCCCCCCCCCCCCCCCCCCCCCACTCCCGGGCAACCTGCACCCCCAGGTACCTAAAGTGAGTCCCTGCCCTACGGAATGGCAGCCCCCCCACCTCTGCCCCCACCCCCGGCCAAGGCACCACAAAATACTCACTCTTGTCGAGATTTAGTTTGTACCCCGAGAAAGACCCAAACACTCGAAGCAGCTCCAATAGTCCCCTTATCGACACACTCGACACATATAACAGCAAGTCATCGGCATATAAGGACATCCTATGCTCTATTCCACCTCCCCCCCCCCCCCCCGCACAATCCAAAATAGTACTTCTGATGGCATTCTGTACCATTACTGTGATATCGACGAACACAGCTGCAGCACCACTCAACAATGGCACTCGGATTTTAATACATATTTTCCCATTTCCACTTGAGTCACATTTGGGATTTCTGAGTGAGATTGTCAATTAACATGAAATTTTAATAACATCTTTGCATTATCCACCTTTGACTACTGATAACTGTGCTGAGACTACTGAAACCAATTGCTACTAAACACTTTTCATCGTTATCCAAGAGGTGTTCATCCCATCAGTTTGGACTAAATTTGAACTTGGTTCCGAACAGCTTTCTATTTCAGTGCAATAAGCTAGAACTGTTTTCTTCATCAACCAAGCCATCATGATTCAAATAGTAGTTGTTTGTCAATAATTTATTGTAACAATTGGTAAATGTCAATGTTTATTCAGTGGCATAATAGCTGAAGTCATCCATCTACACTGATGTACAAATTTAACTGTAGGTGAAATAAGGTTGATACAAAGAACAAAAATGTACAGCACAGGAACAGGCCCTTCGGCCCTCCAAGCCAGTGCTGACCATGCTGCCCAACTAAACTACAATCTTCTACACTTCCTGGGTCTGTATCCCTCTATTCCTATCCTATTCATGTATTTGTCAAGATGTCCCTTAAATGTCACTATCGTCCCTGCTTCCACCACCTCCTCCGGTAGCGGGTTCCAGGCACCCACTACCCTCTGTGTAAAAAACTTGCCTCGTACATCTACTCTAAACCTTGCCCCTCTCACCTTAAACCTATGCCCCCTAGTAATTGACCCCTCTACCCTGGGGAAAAGCCTCTGACTATCCACTCTGTCGATGCCCCTCATAATTTTGTAGACCTCTATCAGGTCGCCCCTCAACCTCCGTCGTTCCAGTGAGAACAAACCGAGTTTATTCAACCGCTCCTCATAGCTAATGCCCTCCATACCAGGCAACATTCTGGTAAATCTCTTCTGCACCCTCTCTAAAGCCTCCACATCCTTCTGGTAGTGTGGCGACCAGAATTGAACACTATACTCCAAGTATGGCCTAACTAAGGTTCTATACAGCTGCAACATAACTTGCCAATTCTTATACTCAATGCCCCGGCCAATGAAGGCAAGCATGCCATATGCCTTCTTGACTACCTTCTCCACCTGTGTTGCCCCTTTCAGTGACCTGTGGACCTGTACACCTAGATCTCTCTGACTTTCAATACTCTTGAGGGTTCTACCATTCACTGTATATTCCCTGCCTGCATTAGACCTTCCAAAATGCATTACCTCACATTTGTCCGGATTAAACTCCATCTGCCATCTCTCCGCCCAAGTCTCGAAACAATCTAAATCCTGCTGTATCCTCTTGACAGTCCTCATCGCTATCCGCAATTCCACTAACCTTTGTGTCGTCTACAAACTTACTAATCAGACCAGTTACATTTTCCTCCAAATCATTTATATATACTACAAACAGCAAAGGTCCCAGCACTGATCCCTGCAGAACACCACTGGTCACAGCCCTCCAATTAGAAAAGCATCCTTCCATTGCTACTCTCTGCCTTCGATGACCTAGCCAGTTCTGTATCCACCTTGCCAGCTCACCCCTGATCCCGTGTGACTTCACCTTTTGTACTAGTCTACCATGAGGTAGGCTTCATCTGCAGAAAGTGCACCCAACTGCAGCTCCTCACAGACCGCATGGTTCGGTTGGAGCAGCAATTGGATGCACTTAGGAGCATGCAGGTGGCGGAAAGCGTCATAGATCGCAGTTATGTAAATGTGGTCACACCCAAGGTGCAGGCAGAGAAATGGGTGACCACCAGAAAGGGCAGGCAGTCAGTGCAGGAATCCCCTGTGGTTGTCCCCCTCTCGAACAGATATACCCCTTTGGATACTGTCGGGGGGGATAGCCTATCAGGGGAAAACAGCAGCAGCCAGAGCAGTGGCACCACGGCTGGCTCTGATGTTCAGAAGGGAGGGTCAAAGCGCAGAAGAGTAATAGTAATAGGGGACTCTATAGTCAGGGGCACAGATAGGCGCTTCTGTGGACGTGAAAGAGACTCCAGGATGGTATGTTGCCTCCCTGGTGCCAGGGTCCAGGATGTCTCCGAACGGGTAGAGGGAATCCTGAAGGGGGAGGGCAAACAGGCAGAGGTCGTTGTACATATTGGTACTAACGACATAGGCAGGAAGGGGCATGAGGTCCTGCAGCAGGAGTTCAGGGAGCTAGGCAGAAAGTTAAAAGACAGGACCTCGAGGGTTGTAATCTCGGGATTACTCCCTGTGCCACGTGCCAGTGAGGCTAGAAATAGGAAGATAGAGCAGACAAACACGTGGCTAAACAGCTGGTGTAGGAGGGAGGGTTTCTGTTATCTGGACCACTGGGAGCTCTTCCGGGGCAGGTGTGACCTGTATAAGATGGACGGGTTGCATCTAAACCGGAGAGGCATAAATATCCTGGCCACGAGGTTTGCTAGTGTCACACGGGAGGGTTTAAACTAGTATGGCAGGGGGGTGGGCACGGGAGCAATAGGTCAGAAGGTGAGAGCATTGAGGGAGAACTAGGGAATAGGGACAGTGTGGCTCTGAGGCAGAGCAGACGGGGAGAAGTTGCTGAACACAGCGGGTCTGGTGGCCTGAAGTGCATATGTTTTAATGCAAGGAGCATTACGAGTAAGGCAGATGAACTTAGAGCTTGGATTACTACTTGGAACTATGATGTTGTTGCCATTACAGAGACCTGGTTGAGGGAAGGGCAGGATTGGCAGCTAAACGTTCCAGGATTTAGATGTTTCAGGCGGGATAGAGGGGGATGTAAAAGGGGAGGCGGAGTTGCGCTACTTGTTCGGGAGAGTATCACAGCTATACAGCGAGAGGACACCTCAGAGGGCAGTGAGGCTATATGGGTAGAGATCAGGAATAAGAAGGGTGCAGTCACAATGTTGGGGGTATACTACAGGCCTCCCAACAGCCAGCGGGAGATAGAGGAGCAGATAGGTAGACAGATTTTGGAAAAGAGTAAAAACAACAGGGTTGTGGTGATGGGAGACTTCAACTTCCCCAATATTGACTGGGACTCACTTAGTGCCAGGGGCTTAGACGGGGCAGAGTTTGTAAGGAGCATCCAGGAGGGCTTCTTAAAACAATATGTAAACAGTCCAACTAGGGAAGGGGCGGTACTGGACCTGGTATTGGGGAATGAGCCCGGCCAGGTGGTAGATGTTTCAGTAGGGGAGCATTTCGGTAACAGTGACCACAATTCAGTAAGTTTTAAAGTACTGGTGGACAAGGATAAGAGTGGTCCGAGGATGAATGTGCTAAATTGGGGGAAGGCTAATTATAACAATATTAGGCGGGAACTGAAGAACATAGATTGGGGGCGGATGTTTGAGGGCAAATCAACATCTGACATGTGGGAGGCTTTCAAGTGTCAGTTGAAAGGAATACAGGACAGGCATGTTCCTGTGAGGAAGAAAGATAAATACGGCAATTTTCGGGAACCTTGGATGACGAGTGATATTGTAGGCCTCGTCAAAAAGAAAAAGGAGGCATTTGTCAGGGCTAAAAGGCTGGGAACAGACGAAGCCTGTGTGGCATATAAGGAAAGTAGGAAGGAACTTAAGCAAGGAGTCAGGAGGGCTAGAAGGGGTCATGAAAAGTCATTGGCAAATAGGGTTAAGGAAAATCCCAAGGCTTTTTACACGTACATAAAAAGCAAGAGGGTAGCCAGGGAAAGGGTTGGCCCACTGAAGGATAGGCAAGGGAATCTATGTGTGGAGCCAGAGGAAATGGGCGAGGTACTAAATGAATACTTTGCATCAGTATTCACCAAAGAGAAGGAATTGGTAGATGTTGAGTCTGGAGAAGGGGGTGTAGATAGCCTGGGTCACATTGTGATCCAAAAAGACGAGGTGTTGGGTGTCTTAAAAAATATTAAGGTAGATAAGTCCCCAGGGCCGGATGGGATCTACCCCAGAATACTGAAGGAGGCTGGAGAGGAAATTGCTGAGGCCTTGACAGAAATCTTTGGATCCTCGCTGTCTTCAGGGGATGTCCCGGAGGACTGGAGAATAGCCAATGTTGTTCCTCTGTTTAAGAAGGGTGGCAGGGATAATCCCGGGAACTACAGGCCGGTGAGCCTTACTTCAGTGGTAGGGAAATTACTGGAGAGAATTCTTCGAGACAGGATCTACTCCCATTTGGAAGCAAATGGACGTATTAGTGAGAGGCAGCACGGTTTTGTGAAGGGGAGGTCGTGTCTCACTAACTTGATAGAGTTTTTCGAGGAGGTCACTAAGATGATTGATGCAGGTAGGGCAGTAGATGTTGTCTATATGGACTTCAGTAAGGCCTTTGACAAGGTCCCTCATGGTAGACTAGTACAAAAGGTGAAGTCACACGGGATCAGGGGTGAACTGGCAAGGTGGATACAGAACTGGCTAGGCCATAGAAGGCAGAGGGTAGCAATGGAGGGATGCTTTTCTAATTGGAGGGCTGTGACCAGTGGTGTTCCACAGGGATCAGTGCTGGGACCTTTGCTCTTTGTAGTATATATAAATGATTTGGAGGAAAATGTAACTGGTCTGATTAGTAAGTTTGCAGACGACACAAAGGTTGGTGGAATTGCGGATAGCGATGAGGACTGTCTGAGGATACAGCAGGATTTAGATTGTCTGGAGACTTGGGCGGAGAGATGGCAGATGGAGTTTAACCTGGACAAATGTGAGGTAATGCATTTTGGAAGGGCTAATGCAGGTAGGGAATATACAGTGAATGGTAGAACCCTCAAGAGTATTGAAAGTCAAAGAGATCTAGGAGTACAGGTCCACAGATCACTGAAAGGGGCTACACAGGTGGAGAAGGTAGTCAAGAAGGCATACGGCATGCTTGCCTTCATTGGCCGGGGCATTGAGTATAAGAATTGGCAAGTCATGTTGCAGCTGTATAGAACCTTAGTTAGGCCACACTTGGAGTATAGTGTTCAATTCTGGTTGCCACACTACCAGAAGGATGTGGAGGCTTTAGAGAGGGTGCAGAAGAGATTTACCAGAATGTTGCCTGGTATGGAGGGCATTAGCTATGAGGAGCGATTGAATAAACTCGGTTTGTTCTCACTGGAACGAAGGAGGTTGAGGGGCGACCTGATAGAGGTATACAAAATTATGAGGGGCATAGACAGAGTGGATAGTCAGAGGCTTTTCCCCAGGGTAGAGGGGTCAATTACTAGGGGGCATAGGTTTAAGGTGAGAGGGGCAAAGTTTAGAGTAGATGTACGAGGCAAGTTTTTTACGCAGAGGGTAGTGGGTGCCTGGAACTCACTACCGGAGGAGGTAGTGGAAGCAGGGACGATAGGGACATTTAAGGGGCATCTTGACAAATATATGAATAGGATGGGAATAGAAGGATACGGACCCAGGAAGTGTAGAAGATTGTAGTTTAGTCAGGCAGTATGGTCGGCACGGGCTTGGAGGGCCGAAGGGCCTGTTCCTGTGCTGTACATTTCTTTGTTCTTTGTTCTTTGAGGGACCTTGTCAAAGGCCTTACTGAAGTCCATATAGACAACATCCACTGTCCTACCTGCATCAATCATCTTTGTGACCTCCTCGAAAAACTCTATCAAGTTAGTGAGACACGACCTGTTATTGGAAATATGGAAAGATGTGTCATTTGAAACATGGAAGTCTGGCAATATCTGGTCTGAGAGAAACATGAGAGAATGTAGGGAAAGATCCCACAAAGGGTTAACAGCAGCTGTCAGGGAAGGATTGTAAAATGCAGATATCGTTGGTCAAGCAGGCTTAGCAAACAAGACAAACAAGATTTTGAATGAAGCCAAAAACAATGGCTCACACCTTCATTGAAAGTAACTATCTTAGTAAGGATCTGGAAAAGAATGGATGAGTTCAGTTGAATTTTGTGATAATTCGAAGTGTGAAAATTTGCTAATACCAGGTTTATCAGTCTACGAGAAACATAATTCAAAGCCAAAATCAAAGTCAAATGCTGAGGACACAATTGGAAAATAAAACTATAGAAATGACAGGAATTAAAAGTAACACCTATTGAAACCAAAGCATTTTGAACACCACAAAGGACACAATGTAATCAGATCTATGAGATGAAGTCATGTCAAAATGAATACTTGGTTGGATTAGACTGTTTTAGATCAAAGTTCTTTTTACAATCAAAGAAAATAAGAGTTACTTTACAATAACATCAAAAAACTTAATTGTTAGAAAGCAAATATAAACCTCGAGACCAGGGCAGGAACTATCAGAACCAGAACGAGAACCAGAGCTCAGAGAGAGAGGGGAGAAGCAGAGACAGATTATAGTCAGCTCGGCCATGGGAAATGGACAGGGCAGAGCAGCCGAGCTAAAATAGCTGATACATCTAAAGAAGACCAGACTTTAAAGAAGCTTGATTGTCAAGTTGGGCCTGAAGGTCCCTTCAACCAACCAGAAGGATCCAGAAGCAAGATCTTTTTACTTTTCTGTAAAGACAGTGATTGCATCTTTTAGAAAGAAGAATGTGACCCAGGCTATCTACACTCTTCTCCAGACTCAACATCTACCAATTCCTTCTCTTTGGTGAATACTGATGCAAAGTATTCCTTTAGTACCTCGCCCATTTCCTCTGGCTCCACACAGATTCCCTTGCCTATCCTTCAGTGGGCCAACCCTTTCCCTGGCTACCCTCTTGCTTTTTATGTACGTGTAAAAAGCCTTGGGATTTTCTTTAACCCTATTTGCCAATTACTTTTCGTGACCCCCTTCTAGCCCTCCTGACTCCTTGCTTAAGTTCCTTCCTACTTTCCTTATATTCCACACAGACTTTGTCTGTTCCCAGCCTTTTAGCCCTGACAAATGCCTCCTTTTTCTTTTTGGCGAGGCCTACAATATCTCTCGTTATCCAAGGTTCCCGAAAATTGCCGTATTTATCCTTCTTCCTCACAGGAACATGCCGGTCCTGAATTCCTTTCAACTGACACTTGAAAGCCTCCCACATGTCAGATGTTGATTTACCCTCAAACATCCGTCCCCAATCTAGGTTCTTCAGTTCCCGCCTAATATTGTTATAATTAGCCTTCCCCCAATTTAGCACATTCACCCTAGGACCACTCTTATCCTTGTCCACCAGCAGTTTAAAACTTACTGAATTGTGGCCACTGTTCCCGGAATGCTCCCCTACTGAAACTTCTACCACCTGGCCGGGCTCATTCCCCAATACCAGGTCCAGTACCGCCCCTTCCCTAGTTGGCCAAAGATAATTAGTATCAATTAAAATGAGCAATATCAAACACTTTCAATCAAAATATATGCTACATAAGAGGGGCCAGGTGTGAAGAGAAAACCTTAGCACTGGGACTGAAAGACCCAGATTTTGCAGTCTGTGACAAATGAACAACATTGGCCATTCATACTTGCAATTTGCAGTAATTAGGGAGTCAAAACAATGAGGTACTTTTTATGGTGGATCTGGGACATGTGTGAACAGGGCAAACGTCCCCTATCAATTTTCCCTTAGAGTACCTGAACAGGCTCCGGAGTGTGGTGACTAGGGGATTTTACACCGTAACTTCATTGCTGTTAATGTAAGCTACTTGTGACACTAATAAAGAATATTATCAGATTGAGGAATTTTTACTGATAAGCAAGTGTAAGTCATAGTAATTAATTCAATGACAAATCCTTCAAATAGTGGTCAAGCTTAGCCAGCACTCATGGTAGTAGCACATGTATGTGTCCCTCCAGGCCTTCCACACATGTGGAATAAAGGAAGGAAGGTTATATTGCCAGTGCAGCAGTGCCAGAGATACAGCCACTTCCATCTCAGGACTTAGCAGTGTACATTAAGGGCACCTCAATACCAAGAGAGTGCCATTGGAATACAGCAGGCATTCACCTCACACACATCTGCCATTTAGGTAACACTCAGAAGGAGCACAAACATGAAGCTGGCATCCCTGTCCTTCCCAGTGAAAAATGCAAGTGTGTTGATACAGGAAACGAATGGCAGCCAACTGCAGGTTAATAGACTGGAAATGGGACTTCTGCTCCTCAGGAAAAGGAAGACCCACCTCAGAGACCTGTTGGGTGATCAGAGGATAGCAGCACCACTGGGATAAATGGCCACTGCCAATACGGGACTTAGGCAATGAGAATCAATGGAGCTGCACCAGATTCTTGTGAGCTGAGTATTAGGGGTGTCCTTGGTGCCAAGCTGGCTGGCCACAGTGAGGGTGGCGGGGGAAGGTTGTAAGGGGGCAGGGCTGAAAGACTAGAGGGGAAGGTGTTACAATCCCAGTTGATGTTACTATTGGACGGTCAGGTCCCAGAGTGGAACCCTCGCTTGATAGAATCATAGAATCTACAGTGCACAAGGAGGCCATTCGGCCCATCGAGTCTGCACCAGCCCTTGGAAAGAGCACCCTACCTAAGCCCAAACCTCCACCCCAACCCTGTAACCCCACCTAACCTTTTTTGGACACTAACGGCAATTTAGTGTGGCCAATCCACCTAACCTGCATATCTTTGGATAGTGTGAGGAAACCGGAACACCCGGAGGAAACCCACGCACACATGGGCAGAACATGCAGACTCCTCACAGACAGTGACCCAAGCCGGGAATCGAACCTGTGACCCTGGAGCTGTGAGGCAACTGTACAAACGTGCCGCCCTAAAGATAGATTGTGAATTTTATTTTTTAGAAACGTGAATGATCAGAGACACATGAGTGCTGATGAACTTTTAATGAAAGAATAAGACATGAAAAGATGAAGGACAATACACTACTCCTTTATCCCACCTATATCAAGTTACAAATGGTATCTTATTCTCTAACGTTTTCAGTAAGTACACAGTCCATGTAAACCAATAGCTAACTGGGTTCAAACACGTCACACTCTGAAACCAACTAGCACTTGCCACCCAATATAACTTGTGGATTTTTCATCAAATCATCCCAGATACTTATCACACTGTAAGACAACTGGCCTCACTGGAATGTGACTTTCACATGAGTGTTTCCAAACTCCACTCTCAAAAAAACACACCTTGGAATCCTCTCCCAGACATCGCTTTCTCTATGATGCCTTCACCAAAGATCTACTTCCAGGATTTCAATTTCTTCTTGGATTTTCACATGCATTCAAGTGTCCTCACAATCTTTCAGGTACCCAGCTACGCCAACAGAACACTACTGCTTCACAGGCTGTATTAAGAGGTCACCAAACTTTTGATTACAGGTTGATGTCAGACTTCTCACTTTAAAATCTGGCTCTTGCAGCTGTCTGTTTAACTTGGAGCATTTTCTTCTGCTTTTTACTTTAATTTCACCCAAGAGGACCTTGTTCAAATTGCTGTTCTTTGTTCCTTTAACTTAACGGTCTTCCGGAGACACACTTTTTGCCCCAACTCCCTGGCATCTGGACTTTCTTTTGTTCCTTTGGGAAATCTGCTCCCTTGTGATGTTCAGCTTCTCCTAGGTCCAGCTTGAAACTAAAATGAAAAGTTAATTTTAACTGAGAATGACACATAGTTGCAGTGCAAAAACTTAGCTTTCCTTTAATTCCTGTTTATTTTCATATCATAAACCCTTAATTACAATGAAGGCGCTGTTTAAAGTGACCAAACCCTACAGACGCCTTTGTTTAACACAAAGCTAAAAAAGTTTTAACCCATTTTAATACAGAAAAACAAACTTAAACTTACTTAAAGCTATACTCCATTTCTAACACCCACAAATACAAATTATTTAAAACTATCTGTCTCCTGACAAGGGGAGGCTTTCGGATGGTTTGACCTTAAGAAATGGGAGGGAGCCGATTGATGAAGGACCTCCCTGCCAACCAATAAAGGAACCTACCAGCTGGATGTTCGATGTTGGTCTCTCCCGCTCCTGGTTAAATTCTGGTGGTGGAAGGATGAGGCCTTCCTTTGGGAATTAATTGCCCACAGAAGGGCCTCAATTGGCCAACTGCAGGCAAGCCATTGGGTGCACCCCTGCCACTGGTATAATTGTCTTTGACAGGGGCAGGTGAGTAGGCAGCAGGCAGGTTGCCTGCTGGATTTACCATAGCCTTGTTTAATGTTAATCCAGTCCACGGCTTCATTGTGTCCACATTGGCTAGTATTTTTTTGTGCCCCTTTAATATTTTTCTTAATCCTATCTTTCTTTGTCTCCATTTCGGTATCTGTCCATGGTTGGTGCGGAATTAAATATAACTTACACTTTATGGTTTAGACTCTGTTCCTCTAAAGAAATCTTCAATCTGATTGGGGACACACTGTTAATGTCCTATTAGGTAGGAAATTCCAAGATTTTGACCCAACCACGCTTAAGGAATAGTAGTATATTTCCAAGTCAGGCTACTTAGAGGGGAACCTACAGGTAGTGGCGTTGCCATGTGCCTCACACCTTGTTCTTCTATGTGGTAAAGGTTGTGAGTTTGGAATAATTAATAATAATCTTCACTAGTGTCACAAGTAGGCTTACATTAACACTGCAATGAAGTCACTGTGAAAAGCCTCTCGTCGCCACATTCCGGCGCCTGTTTGGGTACACAGAGGGAGAATTTAGAATGTCCAAATTATTAACAAGCACATCTTTCAGGACTTGTGGGAGGAAACCGGAGGAAACCCACGCAGACACGGGGAGAACGTGCAGCCTCCACACAGTGATCCAAGTTGGGAATCGAACACAGGCCCTTGGTGCTATGAAGCAACAGTACTAACCACTGTGCCGCCCATAAGTTGTGGAAGAAGCCTTGGCAAATTGCTGTAGTGTGTCTTGTCAGTTACACGTTGCAGGTGTGGTGTGCTGGTAGTGGAGGGAGTGAATGTTCAAGGTGGTGGATGGAGTGCCAATCATATGGGCTGCTTTGTACTTAATGATTTCTTGAATGTTAACAAAGCTGTTCACATCTTGGCGAATGTAAGGTATTCAATCACGCCCGACGTATGCTTTTAAATGATACAAACGCTTTGGAGTCAGAAGATGAGTTACACATTGAGTTGGACCTCTGGCCTCTTCTCGCAGCTATAGTATTCATGCAGCTGGTCCAGTTAAGTTTCTGGTCAATGGTAAACCCAAAATGTTTGTGGCAGGGTATTTGCCATTAATTGTCAAGGGAAGGTGGTTAGCCTCTCTTGTTGTCAATTGTCATTGCCGGGGCTTTGTGTGGCTTGCATATTTCTTCGCATTTATCTGCACAAACCTGAATATTGGTCAGTTCTTGCTGCATGTGGGCATGGACTGATTTATTATCTGAGGAATTGTGATTGGAACTGAACACCATCCAATCATCAGCAAACATCCTCACATCTGACATCATGATGGAGACAGCTGAAAGGCAACAATGTTCTGAGCTGAGATAATTGGTCTCCAACATCCACAATCATTTTGCTTTCTGCTCAGTATGACTTGAGTCAGTGGAGCGATTTGCCTGGATTCCCAAAATTAGCAATTTTGCTAATGCTCCTTGATACCACACTCAGTCAAATGTTGCTTTGATATAAGGACAATCACACTCACCTCACAAATTCAGCTCTTCATCGATAGTTGGACCAAGACTGTAATGAGGTCAGGAGCCAACTGGTCCTGGTTGGCTCTGAACGGAGCAGCAGGTGAGAAACTATTGATGAATAAGTGCTACTTGATCATACTGTCAATGACACCTTCCATAACTTTGCTGATAATTGAGAGTGAACTGACGTGACAGTAATTGCTGGACAGGATATAACTGGGAAATCTTCTGTGTTTGTGGGTAAATGGCAGTGGTATAGATGCACTAGAACTAACCATAGCTCTCACCACTCTTTTCTAGAGCAGAAGCCTTCAGCACTAAAACCAGGATGTTGTCAAGCCTGTAGCTTTGCTGCATCTACTGTACTCATCTATGAATCTGGTGACTTCAAGGGGGTCAAATTGGATTATGAACAACACTTTGACTGAAGATAGTTCTTTGCAA
The DNA here is from genome assembly GCF_047496885.1 of Scyliorhinus torazame. Classification (NCBI taxonomy): domain Eukaryota; kingdom Metazoa; phylum Chordata; class Chondrichthyes; order Carcharhiniformes; family Scyliorhinidae; genus Scyliorhinus; species Scyliorhinus torazame. The sequence continues at coordinate 102,624,208 of NC_092716.1, read as the reverse complement.
TGTTCTGGACTCCACTTTCATTAAGGATAGGAATGTTTGTGAAGCCTATTTGTTTCATTTATTATTTGATTGTCTGCCACTATTCACGACAGGATGTGGCAGGACCCCAAAACTTTGATCCGATCCATTTGTATGGGATTACTTAGCTCAATCTAAAGCATCCAGTTTTGAATTTAACGTGCTTATAATCATGTGTTGTAGCATCACCAGGATGGTACTTTATTTTTATATATACCTGGTGGTCTTCTGAATGGTCTCCTTCACTCCACAATGAATCAGTGAATCTCCCTAGGCCTGATGGTAATGGTAGAGTGAGGGATATGCAAAATATGGTCACAGGCTGTATTGTAACAAACGGGAGGCAAATTAAAAACCAACGGGAGGTAAAAGTAGACATTGGGCCGGTCCAAAATGACGCTGGTAATCTAGTGCTGGGAGACAAGGAAATAGCTGAGGAACTAAATAAGTACTTTGCGTCAGTCTTCACAGTAGAAGACATGAGTAATATCCCAACAATTCAGGAGAGTCAGGGGGCAGAGTTGAATATGGTAGCCATCACAAAGGAGAAAGTGCTCGAGAAACTAAGAGGTCTAAAAATTGATAAATCTCCAGGCCCAGATGGGCTACATCCTAGAGAACTAAAGGAGATAGCTGAAGAAATAGAGGCGGCGTTAGTTATGATCTTTCAAAAGTCACTGGAGTCAGGGAAAGTCCCAGAGGATTGGAAAATTGCTGTTGTAACCCCCTGTTCAAGAAGGGAACAAGGAAAAAGATGGAAAATTATAGGCCAATTAGCCTAACCTCGGTTGTTGGCAAGATTCTAGAATCCATTGTTAAGGATGAGATTTCTAAATTCTTGGAAGTGCAGGGTTGGATTAGGACAAGTCAGCATGGATTTAATAAGGGGAGGTCGTGCCTGACAAACCTGTTAGAGTTCTTTGAAGAGATAACAAATAGGTTAGACCAAGGAGAGCCAATGGATGTTATCTATCTTGACTTCCAAAAGGCCTTTGATAAGGTGCCTCACGGGAGACTGCTGAGTGAAATAAGGGCCCATGGTATTCGAGGCAAGGTACTAACATGGATTGACGATTGGCTGTCAGGCAGAAGGCAGAGAGTTGGGATAAAAGGTTCTTTTTCGGAATGGCAACCGGTGACGAGTGGTGTCCCGCAGGGTTCAGTGTTGGGGCCACAGCTGTTCTCTTTATATATTAACGATCTAGATGATGGGACTGGGGGCATTCTGGCTAAGTTTGCCGATGATACAAAGATAGGTGGAGGGGCAGGTAGTATGGAGGAGGTGGGGAGGCTGCAGAAAGATTTAGACAGTTTAGGAGAGTGGTCCAAGAAATGGCTGATGAAATTCAACCTGGGCAAGTGCGAGGTCTTGCACTTTGGAAAAAAGAATAGAGGCATGGACTATTTTCTAAACAGTGACAAAATTCATAATGTTGAAGTGCAAAGGGACTTGGGAGTCCTAGTCCAGGATTCTCGAAAGGTAAACTTGCAGGTTGAGTCCGTAATTAAGAAAGCAAAGGCAATGTTGTCATTTATCTCAAGAGGCTTGGAATATAAAAGCAGGGATGTACATCCTGGTGAAGCTTTATAAAGCATTAGTTAGGCCCCATTTAGAATACTGTGAGCAATTTTGGGCCCCACACCTCAGGACGGACATACTGGCACTGGAGCGGGTCCAGCGGAGATTCACACGGATGATCCCAGGAATGGTAGGCCTAACATACGATGAACGTGTGAGGATCCTGGGATTATATTCATTGGAGTTTAGGAGGTTGAGGGGAGATCTAATAGAAACTTACAAGATAATGAATGGCTTAGATAGGGTGGATGTAGGGAAGTTGTTTCCATTAGCAGGGGAGACTAGGACCCGGGGGCACAGCCTTAGAATAAAAGGGAGTCACTTTAGAACAGAGACGAGGAGAAATTTCTTCAGCCAGAGAGTGGTGGGTCTGTGGAATTCATTGCCACAGAGGGCAGTGGAGGCCAGGACGTTGAGTGTCTTTAAGCCAAAAGTTGATAAATTCTTGATTTCTCGAGGAATTAAGGGCTATGGAGAGAGAGCGGGTAAATGGAGTTGAAATCAGCCATGATTGAATGTGGAGTGGACTCGTTGGGCCGAATGGCCTTACTTCCGCTCCTATGTCTTATGGTCTTTTGAGCGGTTAGATCAGTTTTAAATCTATCCCATCGAGCACTGTGATACTGCAGAGGACTTTGTCTCCAAAATAAACCCTTATTAAAAGTCATGGACAGATGCATCTGTGACAAATGGATTGGTGAGGATGAGGTTGTTCAATCATGTTGGTTCTCTCACTACCTTCTGCAGGCCCAGTCAGGCAGGACTCAGACAGTTTGATTGGGAGTCACTCAGTGATGGATGGTGAAGGCCTCAAACTGGTACTTTCTGTGCCCTTGCTAAACCTTGGTGTCTCTTCCTGTCACTGAACCTGTTGCCTTTCATATAAGCTGCCTATAGGGAGCAGAACGTCAATCAATAGGCCAAAAATACATTCTCAACTTAGGTTGGAAACCAATAGATCTATGTCTTGGTCTTTTTCAAAGCCATTCTGCTGGACTTCTGTTGGAATTAAACCAGGCTCCATAATGAATCCTATCACTTCAGGAGACTGCCCATCACAGCAAGTCACGCATCCATACAAGATGATCAAATGTGAACTGATCTATTCAGAAAGTAGGAGGTGGTAGTTTGAGTTGTTGATGAAGAAATATTCTATTTAATTACATTGTACAACATGGGTCAGTTTTGTGTGGTCCTTTTTCTTCATCCCTGCCAATTTTTAACTTCATTATTCTGGGTTGCTGATGCCATTTAACTCAGACCTTAGAAAGTGGTGAGGTTGTGTGTCACTTTAAAATTCTGAACATACAGGGTCATTTAGATGAAGTAAAGAACCTAATGAAAGCACCATGAATGCAGGTTTAATGACAGCCGAGGTACTTTTACTGCATGATCAGTACTCCAAGATCTGCATATTTAGACCTCACGTTTCTTATAAGGGCTTGTGGTGCAGTGGGTGATGTCCCTGCCTTTAAGCCAGAAGCTCTGGGTTTGTTTCCCACCCCAGCACTTGATGGCCTTGAAAGGCGCATTTATAACACAGTCAACAAGTCAGGTATCACCCGACAAAATCTTTCCAACAGACGCCAATGGCAGGTGGTAAGAATGGGAGAGGCCCCTGATCAGTCAAGCTTGATTTGAAGTGGTGTCCTCAAAGCTATAAGCCACTGGCAACAGGCTAGTGACCTGTTTATGGAAACAGGTGAAAGTCTGCCTTGTGCATCACTAGGTGCAGGAAGAGAAACAACAACAGGTCAAGGAGACACAGCCTGAGTGAGTGAGACACAGACAGAGTGAGAATTTGAAACTTGGTAATTTGGTGCAGTGAGGTAATTCGGTGAAGAGTGGGAGAAGGTGCTTTTTCCCTACTGTTTTGTTCTCTCTCTTTCTTCTGGCCTGTAACTTTTAATCAGCAGGGAGAGAACCTGAGAAGATCTGAGACCCTCAGAAGGTAAGTAAGTGATTTTTACTCATTTTTACTTTTATTACCTTTTCAAATTGTGTGTGTTGGGGGGGAGGGGGGGGACTGAAGTGACATCACAGAAAAGCTGTGACCTGAGTGGCTGGTTGGGAATCTACACTAAATTAAAAAAATTAAGCATTGGTAACTAATTAAACATAATTACTTAATTATAATTTAGAGGGGTATCTAAGCCAGAGATCGGAGAGTACTATATTTAGCTTTCACATTTATAGTGGAAATCTAGTGCTAGGAAACAGATAGTTAACAGTAACTTTTAAAAAAATGTTTTAACTTTAATTGACTAATTAATTGACGCAATGTCAGTTAGAGGGGTGCAGTGCTCGGACTGTGAGATGTGGCAGGTCCGGGAGGCTTCCAGCGTCCCGGATGGCTTCATCTGCAGAAAGTGCACCCAACTGGAGCTCCTCACAGACCGCATGGTTCGGTTGGAGCAGCAATTGGATGCACTTAGGAGCACGCAGGTGGCGGAAAGCGTCATAGATAGCAGTTATATAAATGTGGTCACACCCAAGGTGCAGGCAGAGAAATGGGTGACCACCAGAAAGGGCAGGCAGTCAGTGCAGGAATCCCCTGTGGTTGTCCCCCTCTCGAACAGGTATACCCCTTTGGATACTGTCGGGGGGGATAGCCTATCAGGGGAAAACAGCAGCAGCCAGAGCAGTGGCACCACGGCTGGCTCTGATGTTCAGAAGGGAGGGTCAAAGCGCAGAAGAGCAATAGTAATAGGGGACTCTATAGTCAGGGGCACAGATAGGCGCTTCTGTGGACGTGAAAGAGACTCCAGGATGGTGTGTTGCCTCCCTGGTGCCAGGGTCCAGGATGTCTCTAAACGGGTAGAGGGCATCCTGAAGAGGGAGGGCAAACAGGCAGATGTCGTTGTACATATTGGTACTAACGACATAGGCAGGAAGGGGCATGAGGTCCTGCAGCAGGAGTTCAGGGAGCTAGGCAGAAAGTTAAAAGACAGGACCTCTAGGGTTGTAATCTCGGGATTACTCCCTGTGCCACGTGCCAGTGAGGCTAGAAATAGGAAGATAGAGCAGCTAAACAGCTGGTGTAGGAGGGAGGGTTTCCGTTATCTGGACCACTGGGAGCACTTCCGGGGCAGGTGTGACCTATATAAGGACGGGTTGCATCTGAATATCCTGGCCGCGAGGTTTGCTAGTGTCACACGGGAGGGTTTAAACTAGTATGGCAGGGGTGTGGGCACGGGAGCAATAGGGCAGAAGGTGAGAGCATTGAGGGAGAACTAGGGAATAGGGAGTGTGGCTCTGAGGCAGAGCAGGCAGGGAGAAGTTGCTGAACACAGCGGGTCTGGTGGCCTGAAGTGCATATGTTTTAATGCAAGAAGTATTACGGGTAAGGCAGATGAACTTAGAGCTTGGATTAGTACTTGGAACTATGATATTGTTGCCATTACAGAGACCTGGTTGAGGGAAGGGCAGGATTGGCAGCTAAACATTCCAGGATTTAGATGTTTCAGGCGGGATAGAGGGGGAAGTAAAAGGGGTGGCTGAGTTGCGCTACTGGTAAGGGAGGATATCACAGCTGTACTACGGGAGGACACCTCAGAGGGCAGTGAGGCTATATGGGTAGAGATCAGGAATAAGAAGGGTGCAGTCACAATGTTGGGGGTTAACTAAATGCCTCCCAACAGCCAGCGGGAGATAGAGGAGCAGATAGGTAGACAGATTTTGGAAAAGAGTAAAAACAGGGTTGTGGCGATGGGAGACTTCAACTTCCCCAATATTGACTGGGACTCACTTAGTGCCAGGGGCTTAGACGGGGCAGAGTTTGTAAGGAGCATCCAGGAGGGCTTCTTAAAACAATATGTAGACAGTCCAACTAGGGAAGGGGCGGTACTGGACCTGGTATTGGGGAATGAGCCCGGCCAGGTGGTAGAAGTTTCAGTAGGGGAGCATTTCGGGAACAATGACCACAATTCAGTAAGTTTTAAAGTGCTGGTGGACAAGGATAAGAGTGGTCCTAGGGTGAATGTGCTAAATTGGGGGAAGGCTAATTATAACAATATTAGGCGGGAACTGAAGAACCTAGATTGGGGGCGGATGTTTGAGGGCAAATCAACATCTGACATGTGGGAGGCTTTCAAGTGTCAGTTGAAAGGAATTCAGGACCGGCATGTTCCCGTGAGGAAGAAGGATAAATACGGCAATTTTCGGGAACCTTGGATAACGAGAGATATTGTAGGCCTCGTCAAAAAGAAAAAGGAGGCATTTGTCAAGGCTAAAAGGCTGGGAGCAGACGAAGCCTGTGTGGAATATAAGGAAAGTAGGAAGGAACTTAAGCAAGGAGTCAGGAGGGCTAGAAGGGGTCACAAAAAGTCATTGGCAAATAGGGTTAAGGAAAATCCCAAGGCTTTTTACACGTACATAAAAAGCAAGAGGGTAGCCAGGGAAAGGGTTGGCCCACTGAAGGATAGGCAAGGGAATCCATGTGTGGAGCCAGAGGAAATGGGCGAGGTACTAAATGAATACTTTGCATCAGTATTCACCAAAGAGAAGGAATTGGTAGATGTTGAGTCTGAAGAAGGGTGTGTAGATAGCCTGGGTCACATTGAGATCCAAAAAGCCGGTGTTGGGCGTCTTAAAAAATATTAAGGTAGATAAGTCAACAGGGCCTGATGGGATCTACCCCAGAATTCTGAAGGAGGCTGGAGAGGAAATTGCTGAGGCTTTGACAGAAATCTTTGGATCCTCACTGTCTTCAGGTGATGTCCCGGAGGACTGGAGAATAGCCAATGTTGTTCCTCTGTTTAAGAAGGGTAGCAAGGATAATCCAGGGAACTACAGGCCGGTGAGCCTTACTTCAGTGGTAGGGAAATTACTGGAGAGAGTTCTTCGAGACAGGATCTACTCCCATTTGGAAGCAAATGGACGTATTAGTGAGAGGCAGCATGGTTTTGTGAAGGGGAGGTTGTGTCTCACTAACTTGATAGAGTTTTTCGAGGAGGTCACAAAGATGATTGATGCAGGTAGGGCAGTGGATGTTGTCTATATGGACTTCAGTAAGGCCTTTGACAAGGTCCTTCATGGTAGACTAGTACAAAAGGTGAAGTCACACGGGATCAGGGGTGAGCTGGCAAGGTGGATACAGAACTGGCTAGGTCATCGAAGGCAGAGAGTAGCAATGGAAGGATGCTTTTCTAATTGGAGGGCTGTGACCAGTGGTGTTCTGCAGGGATCAGTGCTGGGACCTTTGCTGTTTGTAGTATATATAAATGATTTGGAGGAAAATGTAACTGGTCTGATTAGTAAGTTTGCAGACGACACAAAGGTTAGTGGAATTGCGGATAGCGATGAGGACTGTCAAGAGGATACAGCAGGATTTAGATTGTTTGGAGACTTGGGGGGAGAGATGGCAGATGGAGTTTAATCCGGACAAATGTGAGGTAATGCATTTTGGAAGGTCTAATGCAGGTAGGGAATATACAGTGAATGGTAGAACCCACAAAAGTATTGACAGTCAGAGAGATCTAGGTGTACAGGTCCACAGGTCACTGAAAGGGGCAACACAGGTGGAGAAGGTAGTCAAGAAGACATACGGCATGCTTGCTTTCATTGGCCGGGGCATTGAGTATAAGAATTGGCAAGTCATGTTGCAGCTGTATAGAACCTTAGTTAGGCCATACTTGGAGTATAGTGTTCAATTCTGGTCGCCACACTACCAGAAGGATGTGGAGGCTTTAGAGAGGGTGCAGAAGAGATTTACCAGAATGTTGCCTGGTATGGAGGGCATTAGCTATGAGGAGCGGTTGAATAAACTCGGTTTATTCTCACTGGAACGACGGAGGTTGAGGGGCGACCTGATAGAGGTCTACAAAATTATGAGGGGCATAGACAGAGTGGATAGTCAGAGGCTTTTCCCCAGGGTAGAGGGGTCAATTACTCGGGGGCATAGGTTTAAGGTGAGAGGGGCAAGGTTTAGAGTAGATGTACGAGGCAAGTTTTTTTTTACAGAGGGTAGTGGGTGCCTGGAACCCGCTACCGGAGGTGGTGGTGGAAGCAGGGACGATAGTGACATTTAAGGGGCATCTTGACAAATACATGAATAGGATGGGAATAGAGGGATACGGACCCAGGAAGTGTAGAAGATTATAGTTTAGTCGGGCAACATGGTCGGCACGGGCTTGGAGGGCCGAAGGGCCTGTTCCTGTGCTGTACATTTCTTTGTTCTTTGTATACGGCCATATTAGAAAGTGACTATCCTAGGTACCTCCACTTCAGCAAGCCAGATATTGCAGTGCTACAATAACAGAGCCGCCTTCTTTTGGACAAGATGTTAAACAGAGGCCCATGTCTGCACAGATGGATGTAAAAGATACCATGGTACTACTGTATTCAGAAGAGGTTTCGCTAATATTCTGATCAATATTTATCCCTCAACTAACTTCACTAAAACAGATTATCTGCTCATGAATACATTGCTAATTGTGGGAAATTGCAGTGCACAAATTGATTGCCCATTCCTACATTATATTGATGACTACGTTTCCAAAGTACTTTAAACAATAATCAGCAACAAATATGTCAATCCCCATAACAATAACGATCCCACCCTCCCACCAAACCCCAAACATTAGCCCGCATGTTTACATAAACAAATGACAAAAAGGAGTCAGGGATCACCCATCGTCACCATTCATACACACAGCCTCACTCTCCCGAACTAATGTTCGATGTTATCCAGTTTTTGAAAGTGCACAATGAATAAAGCCCATGAATTGTAGAACTCCTCCGTCCTTCCCCTCAGTTCAAATTTAACCTTCTCAAGATTCGAGAATTCCAACAGGTCCCCCCACCACGCTAGGGCACAGGGTGGCGAGGCTGCTCTCCATCCCAACAGGATCCACCTTCGGGCGATCAACGAGGCGAAGGCTACGATATCTGCCTCCGCCCCCGTTTCCAATCCTGGCTGGTCCGACACCCCGAATATGGCCTTCCGGGGACCCGGGTCCAGTTTCTCTTGCACCACCTTGGAAATTACCCTAAAAACCTCCTTCCAGTAATCCTCTAGCTTTGGACAGGACCATAACATATGAACGTGATTAACGCCCCCCCCCCCCCCCATCTTCTACTCCTTCAAAGAATCGGCTCATCCTCGCCCTCGTGAGGTGTGCTCTGTATACCATCTTCAGCTGTATCAGCCCCAACCTCGCACACGAGGTGGAAGCATTTACTCTCCGGAGCACCTCGCACCAGAACCCCTCCTCTATAACCTCTCCCAACTCTTCCTCCCACTTTGCTTTGATCCCTTCCAGTGGTGCCTTATCCTCTTCCGAAATAGCTCTGTAAACTGCTGACTACCCCCTTCTCCAGTCCCCCTGTTGTCAGCACCTACTCCAGCAATGTGGAGGCCGGTTCCTCTGGGAAGCTCTGGATTTCCTTTCTGGCAAAATCTCGAACCTTCATGTATCTAAACATTTCCCCCTGCTCCAGCCCATACTTCGCTTCCAGTTCCTTGAGTCCTGCAAACCGACCCCTAAGAAACACATTTTTTAGCGTCTTAATCTCCTTCTCCTCCCATTTCCATCCCACCTCCCTGGCACAAATCTTTGGTTCCCCCGAATTGGCATTTCCCTTGATCCTACCCCCCAACCCGAAGTGTTGGCGAAACTGCCTCCAAATTCTCAATGAAGCTATTATTACTGGACTCCCTGAGTATTTCCCCGGAGCTATCGGGAGCGGCGCTGTTAAGGTGACTTCTTTGTTGATTATTCCTCTATCCATTTGGAGAAATGCCTTTCAATGGAGGGACTATGGAAATCTAACTGAACCTTCGGAGATAAATACTGAACCAATTCATTTTCTTTGTCACAAATCAACATCTAGGTATTAAACCGTGGTTCCACAGTGTACAGATTGCAAGATGAAGAGACGACACTTTTGCTGCTGCTTCCAGATGAATCATCTTTAATGGACCCAAAACAATGGGTGACTGCGATAAACTATCCCTCCTCCTCATCCTTCTTCGTCTGTCTGCAATCGTTGACAGATAACCACATCACCCTTCCAATGCTTCCCTACTGCTGCAATGTAATAATCTTAATTGTCACAAGTAGGCTCACATTACAGTAACGTTACTGTGAAAAGCCCCTAGTCGCCACATTCCAGCACCTGTTCGGATACAGAGGGAGAATTCAGAATGTCCAAATTACCCAACAGCACATCTTTTGGGACTAGTGGAAGGAAACTGGAGCACGCGGAGGAAGCCCATGCAGACACAAGGAGAACGTGCAGACTCCGCACAGTAACCCAGCCGGGAATCTAACCGGGGCCCTGGCGCTGTGAAGCAAGTGCTAACGACTGTGCTACCGTGCTGTCAGCTGGCTGGATTAATTTCACCTGATCTAAATCTAATCTATCCAACCACAGCCAGAGAATCCATTGCAATGGCTTTCTCTTCCCACCCTGATGGTCCCAAGGATTTATCATTGGCTCCATTATTTCTCATCTACCTGCTGATCCTTGGCAACTTGATCCAAAAACACTATGTTAGTTTCCTCATATGCCGTAGACACCCAACTCTACCTCACTTCACTCAACCTCTCCACTGTCTCCAAGATGCCAGGCTGCTTGTCCAACATCCAGCAATGATTTGAGTAGAAACTTCTTCCAATTAATTGTAGGGAAGGCAAAACCACTGTTGGCATCCCTCTCGCTGGAAACTAGCTGAACCTGAAATAAGCTGTTCACGACCTTGGTGTCATATTTTATCCCAAGATGAGCCGCAATGTCTATGAGACTGCATAATTCCGCCTGCACAACATTAATTACTTGCCTCCATCCCTGCATTAGTTCATTTGCTGCTGAAACACTCATCCATATCTTTATTACCTCTAGACTTGACTATTTCAATGCATTCCTGGCCAGTCTCCCACATTCTTGCATTTCTGGCCAGTCTCCCATGTTCTACTCTTTGTAAAGTTGAGGTCTTCCAAATCTCAATCCATGCCGTAAGTCACACAAATTCCATCCACCACAGTTGAGCAATGCCTGAATTTTAACATTCTCATCCGGTTTTCAAATCCCTCTGTTCCCCATCTCTGAAATCTTCTCTAGCCCCTCAACCCTCTATCATCTCTGCACTCATCTAATTCTAGCCTCATTTGCAACCCAGATTTGAATTACCCACCAAGGCTTTAAGTACTGGAAATTCCTCAAACTTTTCCACCTCTCTTTACTCCTTTTAAGGCACTGCTCAAAACCTAGTGCTTTGATCATCCCAAATATCACACATTAGTAATTAGCATTAGTAATTCTGGAAAACATGTTGCTATTATTAATGTGCTGTTCTTGATTTTCAAATGAAGATGTTCAAACAGAATCATAGAACTGTTATAGCACAGAAAGGGACCATTCAGACAAGTCTGTGCCATCTCTCTGCTAGCACAATTTAGCTAGTCCCACATCCCTGCCCTTTTTCCATGACCCATAAAACTTTTTAGAAATAAAATTTCCCTTTAAAAGCACAAATCTATTTGCCCCCACCACCCCTTCAGTCAGTGCATTCCAGATCCTAACAAAGTTTGTTTTTGCATTTTGATCCCTATTGAGTCTGCGCTTCACAACATCTGGATTCAAAAGAACATGTATGCATTCTGCCCCCCAAATTTCCCATAACTAAGCAAAAAGGTTGAAAGCAGAACAAGAAATAGATATATTCCTACCTATGATTGCTGTTACTTGAATTTTTTTTTGAAATCTTCAAGATATTTTGCAGACACCCATCCTCATTATTCTATAGCTAATTAGAATGCTAGCCAAAAACACAGGCCTGGAGTCTCTGGTCTGCCAACCTAGTTTTCCTGGCCAGTGCACCCTCGCTGGCAGCGGGTTTCTCCATTCCCACCACCTACCAATGGGGTTTTCTACTGTGGCCACCCTACGCTGCCAGGAAACATGCGGGTGTGGGTGTGCTCCCGGCGCAACGGAGAATCCCACCCATGTTCTTTGAAGTAAGAATCGCCCTCCTTGAAACAGAACATTACTGAATACTGCTAAAGAACTGCCGTAACAAAGTGTCTCACATTATAACTGGGAACATATAAGGAGGGTGGTATAACATTCGACATCTTCGCACCCAAGATGGTGTGTATTGGGAGTCACTGCTTTGTATCTTTTACTTTCCTGCACTGCTTAATCCTGGTAGTTGGGCTCTATGCAACTGTGCCCATTCATTATCCACATATTTTCATTGTACTTCATCTGGTCTATTTGATACAGATTGACTTTGGATTCCTAGTCCATCTATATGTTTAAGCATTAAATCAAAACCCTCAATGTCTCAAACGTCAGTGAAAAAGAAATGTTAAGATTTAAGGCAATTCCACTGAACAAGTGAAATCGCTTTGTAAGTTAATGCATGAACTGCAATTTGGAAAACCACAAGCCCCAGTTTTCAGCTACGAATTGGCTCCAAGCACTGGCATTCCCTCCCTAACCACCTTGAAGATGCTTCTTTCATACCTTTAAAAAAGAAAATTTAGAGTGCCCAATTCATTTTTTCCAATTAAGCGGCAATTTAGCTTGGCCAATCTATCTATCCTGCACACCTTTGGGTTGTGGGGGCAAAACTCACGCAAACAACATTGAAGATGCTTGTTAACATTTATCTCTCAGGCCAAGCGCCTGTCCTAATGTGGCTGTGTTAAACTTTGTTTCGCAATGCTTTTTTGAAGTGCCACTGAAGACGGATTTGTTTTATTTTAAAAGATGCTGTGTACTGTCCGTGTGGGGTTTGAACATTCTCCCCTTGTTCTCTCAGTGTCTGCGTGGGTCTCATCCCCATGACCCAAAAAGATGTGCAGGGTAGGTGGATTGGCCACGCTAAATTGCCCCTTAATTGGAAAAAATTGGATACTCTAATTTATTAAAGAAAATATAAAAGTGCCGTGTAAATAAAAGCTGTTGCTATATACATGTTGGGACTAGGGGAGTTCTGCAAAAGGAGATAATCTGGCCTACTTTACCCCCTTATTTGGGTCCTAAGGCCCCAGAAAACTGAAAATCAATTTTAATATTGATGGAATGTCAGTGAGGAATTGAAAATCAGGTCAGTCAGAAAATCAAAAATACTGAATATTTGTATTTGTCCTGGAGTCAAAGTGACCTTTGTTTGGAAAGGAATCACGTGATCAAAGTCAATTTTCTGCATTAAAACAAAATAACATGTCAAAGTTAATTCGGTAGAAGCAAACATTTCTGCACCTCAGTGTGAATGGACCACTCTATACAAACAAGAGCATTTATTAGGGCCCCTCAGGGACTCTCAACCACAAACCAGAAAATTAGTTTGTTCAATATCATCCAGGTCACAATGAGGGAGACAGCAAGAGGAAACAAAAGTCAACATTTAAAGTGAGAAAGGAAAGAACAGAAATAGTGGTGGACAAAAACAAAAACGTGAGGAATATTAAAATACAAAGACAAAACAAAATAGAGCAAGTAGTATGGGGAAAGAGGAAGATACATAGTAAGTAAAAAAGAGAAGTAAAACAGAAGGGAGAAAAATAAGAAAAAAGAGAGGCCAGAAGTTTTGCAGTGGGGTGGAGGGGCAAAGAAAATAAAGCGCAGTCGCAAGGGGATACACAAGGTCATATTAAGGACCCTTTGTTCACTCTCTCATTCTCTGTGTCATTGTCGAACATGGAATAATGGATCTCTTTCATGTCATTATTGTGGTAGAGGCAAGTTCAATTCAGGTATTGAAGAGGGAATTGGATTATCCAAAAAGGATGACTGTACAGGCTTCAAGGCGAGGGAATGGCACTAGGTTAATTGCTCCCTCAAGAAAACAGCACAGGCATGAAGGGCTGAACGGCCTCCTTCTGTATTATATCTATTCTGTAAAGAGCTGTAAGCACGTCAAATAGCATGGTGAGGGGAGTTCACTCCAGCTTAACAAAGGGGACTTCCCTGCAGCAGACCAGGCGGCACAGCAGGAGACTCCATCACCCGAATAGGGGCTGCAGCCAGGGAAAGCATCCATGACTTGAGCAAACTCCCAGGATGGGCTTCCCCTCAACTCATGTCCTCCTGAATTGTACAAGTTTAAACTTGCCCATCAGAGGCTCGAGGTCTTGCCTCAGCAGTGTTCACCTGTCCTGGTGTCATAGCATCAGCAGCCTATCTTTAAATGCATGGTAGGGCCACCTGCAATAAAAGCACCGAGCCTGTTCTGCAGCTGGCAAATTCCAGCCACGGACCTGCTTTTCACTCAAATGTCAGGGTCCAAATGGCCACAGTAAAATTCAGGCCAGAGGTCATGACATAGGCAGAGAAGAAAATACTCCAGTAGGTTTGCATGATTTCCTTACACTTACTTGGCAGATGCTGGAATAGTGCTGTTTCCAAGCATTTCTTCAAGCTTCTGTCATTGAGCAGCAAGGAAAGTGTTGATTTCCAGATCTGGCAACATCTCATAGGGAGGGAACTGTGTACAGACAATCAAAGCCATATGGGGCAATAACTCCTCAGGGGTGAGATGGTGACAGGCAGATAAAGGGAAGGTGGGCCAGAAGAGGTCACTGTCCCGCAGTATGAATACTGCTGCCATAGGTGAAAGGGCAATATCAGAAAAAAGCAACATAATACGAGATGTAAAGTATCATGTGACTAGTACCATAGCAACACAAAGTACATTTTGTACTTGCAGCAAATGGATTATATAACATATGCTGTTATCCAAATGGAGCTCTATATTGTTAGTTTAATATAGTTGTCAACATCAATTAACCTTTGCGCCACATCATACGGGTTCTTTAATCAAGCAGATACCAGGTCAATGTCACCGCTGACCCATCCCAGCATGAAGAGTAGCCAAGAATGAAGTTAAATGGGCAGGGCTTAAAGAGAATAAATGTCAGGCCATGGACAGACATGTAGGCATGGGAGCAGGGTCTTTTGTTAAAATGGCAAGCAACGGGAAGGTCAGGGTCCGCAGCACCCTGACTTTCCCGTTGCTTGCCATTTTACTACGGACCCTGATTTTCCCGGTGCTTGCCATTTTACTGCAGAACCTGACCCTGTCCTTGGCCTGCTGCAATATTCCAGTGAAGCTCAACGCAAACTGGAGGAAAACATCGCATCTTCCAGTTAGGCACGCTGCAGCCTTCCGGTCTCAACATCGAATCCAACAACTTCAGATGATTAGCCCTACCCCACCTCAACCCATTTAATTTTAACTGTCTTTTACCATTTCTTTATTTCCGAATATATATCCCCCCCCCCCCCACCTTGTCCACCTTTCCGGTAGGGGCTGGCTTAGCACAGGGCTAAATAGCTGGCTTTTAAAGCAGACCAAGGCAGGCCGTACCAGCCTCCCCGAACTGGCGCCGGAATGTGGTGACTAGGGGCTTTTCACAGTAACTTCACTTGAAGCCTACTTGTGACAATAAGCGATTTTCATTTCATTTCTCCTCTTTGCTTCCCCCTGCCCCTCCCCCCACATCTACAGTTCACCCTCTGATGTTAGTTTCTCTGCTGTTTGAAAAGATTCACATCTTTTTTGTTCTCTCTGGGAACTGCAATTAGCATTCTTTCCCCTTGGTTTATGTGGCCATTAGCACCCGGTTTCCCTGGGTTTCTGTGGCTATGACTCATCTTTCATGCTCACTCCACAGCATAAATATTCCCCAATTTCTCTGTTAGCTTTGACAAAGTCATTGGACTCGAAACGTTCGCTTGTTTCTCTCCCTACAGATGCTGCCACGCCTGCTGAGATTTTCCAGCATTTTCTCTTTTATGTATAGAGAGCACCTGATGAACAGGTTCTTCCCAGAGGTTGAAGGACAAATATGAAAGGTGACAGGGAGGCCCGGCCAACTACACTCACATGTTTTGGGCCTGACCAAGACTAGTGGGATTCTGTACAAAATTTTTTTTTGGCAATGTCCAAGGTTGTGGGGGTGAGAGTGGACCCATGCCCAAAGGTGGCAGTCTTCGGGGTCTCAAATCAGCCAGACCTCTCCATGGGGAGGAGGGACAACGCCCTAGCCTCCCTGGTCGCCTGAAGAATTGTGTTCGGCTGGGGAGCGGCAGCACTACCTAAAGCTGCAGGCTGGCTGTCCGACCTGTCAGAATTCCTCCAACTGGAGAGAATAAAATTCACCATCCATGGGTGGGAAGACCAACTTGTACCAAGCCCTGGTCATAGTCAGCAACCAATAGAGCGGAGGACGGGGGCACAGACGCACCACAAAAACGCGAAGTGGGGGGAAACGGGAACGGAGGGTGCAGAAACCAGCAAGGCAGAAGGTAGGAGGCAAAGTCACGGGAGGGTCCCGAAAACAGGGCCAGAGGATACGAGACCACAACACAACTGTATGTACTGTGTGCACTCTGTACGAGGGCATATCAACCACCCCCAGATGGAAATTTTTTAAAATACAATTTATTCTTGGAATATTTTTATTGCCATTTTGCAGTTTTCACATGGTAACAACTCAATCTGTAGTGCACCTGGCATTTACATATACGGACATTTCTTATTTACTTTTTACGTATATTCCCTCCGTCTGCCCTCCCTCCGCTGGTAGTCTGGTTTTTCCCTAGTACCAACTTCCACCCTGGGTGCCACAGTGCTCTGCTCCTTTCTGCTGCAGTTTTAGTTGTTGCCCTTGCGGGGTGGGTGCTTCTTGCCCCCTCCCCATCTCCCTTTTTCCCCTTGTTTCGCTCTGTGACTTCCTTGGGTTCTCTCCTCACGTGCCAGGTGGGGCGTGAGAGGATGGTCATGGCGGCGACATACCAGCCCCCTTGGTCCATCACCACCCAGAACCTCATCCATTTATCCACCAGTATCACCACCCTCCGGGCCCTACTGTCAAAGCCTGAATGGAACAACTGGCTCATCCAGCCCTTCTTTAACCTTGCTGGTCTCACAGATGTGCCTCCTGCAACAGCACCACATCTGTTTTCAGGCTCTTTAAATGCAAGAAAACACGCGCTCTCTCAACCCTTGCACGTTCCGTGTCCCTACTCTTCCCCCCCCGCCCATCCTACACACCATGACCATCCTCCCAGGTCCCACCTGCAGGCAGGATCCAGCCCTAGCCCTAGTCACCGTCAAACCCCACCCTCCCTTCCCCAGCAGCCCCTCTCCCACTTTCTCTTGAAAGCAGCTCACCCGGTATCGTCCCCAGCCCCCCTCCCACTTTCTCTTGAAAGCAGCTCACCCGGTATCATCCCCAGCCCTCCGCCACCATTCACACCTCCCAGGCCCATCTAAACCTGCATACAGATTCCAATGACCATGGCCCCTCCCCCCACCTCTGCCTCGAAGAAATAGGCCCTGCCATTGTGCGGAACCCGCAGCTTCGCCAGGTAGACCACACCAAACTGCACATTGGCGCTTGTACAATGCTGTTTTGACACAACCGAAGGGCGCCCATCTCCTTGCTAGCTCCATCGTCAAGTCCTGGTATATGCGTGTACCCTTGCCATCCCACTCCACCTCCTGCTTCGCCCACCTCAGCACCTTCTACTTCACTTGAAAATTGTGAAAACGGACGATCATAGCAGTGCTTCACTCGTTCTCGGTTTAGGCTGGAATAACCGGTGAGCCCTATCTAATTCATACTGGAAGGAATCCCCCCCCCCTCCCCTCCATCAACTTCGCTAGCCTATCGATAAAGTATTCTGTAGGCCTCCAACCCTCTACTCCCTCAGACACACCAATGATCCTCAGGTTATGTCTTCGTGATCTGTTCTCCAGGTCTTCTATCTTGGCTCTCAGTCCTCTGTTTATCTCTGCCACCCTCCACAACTCTCACCCATTGAGGTGACCTGCTCACTGTGCCGTGACAATGTGCCTCCTCCACCCCCATCAATCTCCCCCCCTGCTCCCCCACAGCTATTGAAGTTCTTACCAACTCCTCTCTCATCAGTGCAAGGGTCTCACCCACCTACTCCTTAAGCGAGGTAATCATCTCCGTCCGATGCATTTCAAAATGCTTCAAAAACAATCATTCAAATTTTCCAGCCATTTTCTCCACCGTAATGGGTGCGGCTCCACCTGACGGGCTATCTCCCGCCTACTGCACCCCTCACAACGCTTGGCAGAGGACCTTTGCTCGCTATCTTTTTCCCTGGATTCTTCTTTCCAGTATTTGACATTCTATACATACCCCAAACAATCCCACAGCTTCTCACAAAAGAATTTTACCCAAAAGCTAAGTATAAAAGGGCCTAAAAAAGACTGCTCTGGCAGGAGCTACCAACATGCGACCTCCACCTACATGCCGCAACCGAAAGTCCTGGCCCATTTTCTTTAGTAGAAATGCAACAGGCTGATCTTGAATTGACACACCTGTATTAGTCTACTCAAGAGTGTTGCTATTTAAAAGACCAAGTGCTAATGAGGAAATGGAGACCACCTTAAATACTAGAAGACATAGAGTGGGCAGTGGCTCAAAAGATAGTTCCATCTTATTATTGTAGCAAACGTTCACAACATTCCAATGGCAGGTAACTTGGGTGGGTATTAGGAAAATGCAGGCTAAAATAATGAAAGTTTTATTGGTCAGTTTTGCATAAATGCATAATTAAACCCTTCCACGTGTGTCATACATGTCAGGTAGTGGGAACATTCATGTATGGGCATGAAGTGAGAGGGCCTCTTAAATGAAGGGAAAAATTATAAAGCGAAGCTCAAGCCATTACACTTTTGACCTCTGTCAAAGTTCCAGGAGAGACTTCCGGGTGCGGCTATGCAGAGCTAGGTCGCATATTCGGTAGCTCCCGCTTGGAACGGACTTTTGGGCTCTTTTACAGGGCCCCCACGGCATTTGTTTGACATTTCCCGGTGTGGCAAGAAGACTGCAGCATTCCCCTGACAGTGTCCCCCAGGAATGTTGTCTTTTGGCCACCAGACCCGGCAGAAACAGTAAAAGATTTGGCTTTGGCTGCAGGTTTAGACAAAAGCCTCTTCCAGCATGCAGGCGGGGGAAGGGCAAGCTTAAAGCTGCAATCTGACTTGACTCTATCAAAGGTGAATTCTAGCAGCAGAGGGAACAACTGTGAAAAGATCTACCAAGGCCATTGAAGAAGCAGGGACGAGGCTTCCGGTGGCGGCCATGGAGGAGTAGGTCGCGCATTCGGCAGCTCCCGTCCGGAACTGACGCTCAGACCCTTTTCAGGAGTTTCCATAGACTTTTTAAACGGACCAGAAGTGTAACGGCCAAAGGAGCGGCACTGGAGCAACGGGAGAAGTGAGGGAAAGAAAACAAAATGGCGGCGGCCAGGGACAAAGGAGAGCTGCAGGAGTTCATAAAGCGTTGCTTCGAGGAGCAGCGCGAGGAGATGCGCAAGGAGATGTTGGCGCCTATGCTTTCGGCAATTGAAGGACTCGGGGTCACCCAGAAGGTCCACGAAGCTAAGATCCAGGAGGTACAGAAAAGAGTCAGTCAGAACGAGGACGAGCTCGTGGGCCTGGCGGTGAGAGTGGAGCAGAACGAATCGCTACACAAGAGGTGGGCGGGAAGACTCGAAGACCTGGAGAACAGGTCGAGGAGAAAGAATCTGCGAATCCAGGGTCTCCCTGAGGGAGTGGAGGGGGCTGATGCCGGGGCATACGCGAGCACGATGCTCGAGGCGATGATGGGGGACGAAGGCCCCTGGAGTTGGATGGGGCACATCGGGTGCTGGCGAAGAAGCCCCAGGCAAATGAGCCGCCAAGGGCGATGGTGGTGAGGTTCCACCGGTTCACGGACAGAGAGTGGGTCCTGAGATGGGCCAAGAAGGAGCGGAGCAGTAAGTGGGACAATGCAGAGATCCAAATATACCCGGTCTGGAGCACGGAGGTTGCAAAGCGGAGAGCGGGTTTCAACCGGGCCAAAGCGGCGTTGTACCGGAAATAAGTGAAATTCGGAATGCTGCAGCCAGCGCGACTGTGGGTCACATACAAGGGCCAACACTATTACTTCGAAACGCCTGAAGAGGCGTGGACCTTTGTACAAGCCGAAAAGTTGGACTCTAACTGAGGGTTTGTGAAGGTAGGGGGGATGTTTGAGGTTTGATGTGTGATGGTTGCTGTATATAGGGGGTCAATCACGCGCAGGAAATGTTACATGGGCTGGGGGAGAGAGACAAGGCCGTGACAGGAGCTGCGCCAGAGGGGGTGGAGCGGGCTTTGGAAAGCGCGGGGTGTTTTCCCGCGCGCGGGAAGAAAGGCGGGAAGGGGAACGAAGGAATGCATATGGATTGGGAGACTCCCACGCGGGGAGGTCAATGGGACAGCAGGGGAAGCCGGGGTCAGCAGGCGTCAGCTGACTTACGGGAGTGACAGGACATGGGGGGAGCAAAAAAGCTAGACAGGGGTCTAGCGGGGGGGAGGGGAGGGAAAAGGGTTGCTGCTGCACTGGCCGAAAGGGAATGGGACACAGAAGAGGTGGTTGGGACGGGGATCCCCCCTCTGGGGGACTGGAGGGTGAGGGAGGCGTGGACACGGGACTGGTCCAGAAAAGGAGATGGCTAGTCAGCGGGGCGTGAGAGCCCCTCCAATCCGGCTGATAAACTGGAATGTGAGGGGCCTGAATGGGCCAGTGAAGAGGGCACGCGTGTTCGCGCACTTAAAGGGACTGAAGGCGGACGTGGCCATGCTCCAAGAGACACACCTGAAGGTGGCGGACCAGGTCAGGCTAAGAAAGGGATGGGTAGGACAGGTATTCCACTCGGGACTGGACGCGAAGAAAAGAGGGGTGGCAATATTGGTGGGAAAGCGGGTGTCATTTGAGGCCAAGACTATTGTAGCGGACAATGGAGGGCGATATGTAATGGTAAGCGGTAGGCTGCAAGGGATGTGGGTGGTGTTGGTAAACGTATACGCCCCGAACTGGGATGATGCAGGATTCATGAAGCGCATGTTGGGGCACATTCCGGACCTGGAGATAGGAGGCCTGGTAATGGGAGGGGACTTCAATACAGTGTTGGATCCAGCACTAGACCGCTCCAAATGAAGGACTGGAAAGAGGCCGGCGGCGGCCAAGGTACTTAGGGGGTTTATGGATCAGATGGGGGGAGTGGACCCATGGCGGTTTGCAAGGCTGCAGGCCAGGGAATTTTCTTTCTTCTCCCATGTACAGAAAGCCTACTCCTGGATAGATTTCTTTGTTCAGGGTAGGGCGCTCATCCCGAGGGTGGAGGGGACAGAGTATTTGGCTATAGCCGTTTCGGACCATGCCCCACACTGGGTGGAACTGGAGCTGGGAGAGGAGAGGGACCAACGCCCGTTGTGGCGGCTGGATGTGGGACTGCTGGCGGACGAGGTGGTGTGTGGGAAGGTGAGGGGGTGTATCGAAAGGTACTTGCAGGCCAACGACAACGGGGAGGTGCGGGTGGGGGTGGTATGGGAGGCGTTGAAGGCGGTGATCAGGGGAGAGCTAATTTCCATTAGGGCTCATAGGGAGAAGACAGAGGGTATGGAAAGGGAGAGGTTAGTGGGGGAGATTTTGAGAGTGGACAGGAGATACGCAGAGGCCCCGGAGGAAAGATTACTTGGGGAAAGACGACGGCTCCAGACGGAGTTTGACCTGTTGACCACAGGGAAGGCGGAGGCACAGTGGAGGAAAGCGCAGGGGGCGACCTACGAGTATGGGGAAAAGGCTAGTCGGATGCTGGCACACCAGCTCCGTAAGAGGATGGCAGCGAGGGAAATAGGGGGAGTCAAAGGTGGAAGGGGAGCCATGGTTCGGAGTGTGACGAAAATAAACGAGGTATTCAAGGCCTTTTATGAAGAGCTGTACAGATCCCAGCCCCCAGCGGGGGAAGAGGGGATGAGACGATTCCTCGATCAGCTGAGATTCCCAAGGGTGGAGGAGCAAGAGGTGGCTGGTTTGGGGGCACCAATTGGGTTGGAGGAGCTGAGCAAGGGTTTGGGGAGTATGCAGGCGGGGAAGGCCCCGGGACCGGACGGATTCCCGGTGGAGTTCTGCAGGAAGTACGCAGACCTGTTGGCCCCGCTACTGGTGGGGACCTTTAATGAGGCAAGAGAGGAGGGGACCCTGCCCCCGACAATGTCGGAAGCGACAATTTCTTTGATCCTAAAGCGGGACAAGGACCCACTGCAATGTGGATCGTACAGGCCAATCTCGCTCCTCAGTGTGGATGCAAAGTTGCTGGCAAAAGTGCTGGCCACGAGGATCGAGGACTGTGTCCCGGGGGTAATCCACGAGGACCAGACGGGATTTGTAAAGGGCAGGCAACTAAACACCAATGTGCGGCGGCTCTTAAACGTGATAATGATGCCATCGGAGGAGGGAGAGGCGGAGATAGTGGCAGCTATGGACGCGGAGACGGCCTTTGACCGAGTAGAGTGGGAGTACCTCTGGGAGGTGCTGCGCAGGTTTGTGTTTGGGGTAGGGTTTATCAATTGGGTTAAGCTCCTTACAGAGCCCCGATGGCAAGTGTAGTGACGAACCTGCGGAGGTCGGAGTACTTTCGACTGTACCGAGGGACGAGGCAGGGGTGCCCCCTTGTTCGCATTGGCGATCGAACCATTGGCCATGTCATTGAGGGAGTCTAATAAATGGAAGGGGGTGGTCCGAGGGGGAGAAGAGCATCGGGTGTCGCTATATGCGGATGACCTGTTGCTGTACGTGGCGGATCCAATGGAGGGGATGGTGGAGGTCATGCAGACTCTAAGGGAGTTTGGGGAGTTTTCGGGCTATAAGCTCAATGTAGGGAAGAGTGAGCTCTTTGTATTACAGGCGGGGGACCAAGAAAGAGGGATAGGGGACCTACCGCTGAGGAGGGCGGAGGGGAGCTTTCGGTATCTGGGGACCCAGATAGCCAGGAGTTGGGGGACCCTACATAAACTGAATCTGACGAGGTTGGTGGAGCAAATGGAGGAGGATTTCAAAAGATGGGACATGTTACCGCTCTCGCTGGCGGGTAGAGTGCAGTCGGTCAAAATGGTGGTCCTTCCGAGGTTTCTGTTTGTGTTTCAGTGCCTTCCCGTCGTGATCACCAAGGCCTTTTTTAAAAGAGTAGGCAGGAGTATTATGGGGTTTGCGTGGGCGAATAAGACCCCGAGAGTAAGGAGAGGGTTCCTGGAACGCAGTAGGGACCGAGGAGGGTTGGCGCTGCCAAACCTGGGGAGCTACTACTGGGCAGCAAATGTGGCGATGATCCGCAAGTGGGTTATGGAGGGAGAGGGGGCGGCATGGAAGAGATGGAGATGGCGTCCTGTAAAGGAACGAGCCTGGGGGCGTTGGTGACGGCACCACTGCCGCTCTCGCCGACAAAGTATACCACGAGCCCAGTGGTGGCCGCAACGCTAAGGATCTGGGGCCAGTGGAGACGGCACCGGGGTGTAATGGGAGCATCGGTGTGGTCCCCGATCAGGGGTAACCACCGGTTTGTCCCGGGGAAGATGGACGGGGGTTCCAGAGCTGGCATCGGGCGGGGATTGGAAGAATGGGGGACCTGTTCATCGACGGGACGTTTGCGAGCCTAGGGGCACTGGAGAAGTTCGAGTTACCCCCGGGAAATGCCTTTAGATATATGCAGGTGAGGGCTTTTGTGAGGCGACAGGTGAGGGAATTCCCGTTGCTCCCGGCTCAAGAAGTTCAAGATAGGGTGATCTCGGGTGGATGGGTCGGGAAGGGCAAGGTGTCAGAAATACACCAGGAGTTGAAAGAAGAGGGGGAAGCGCTGGTCGAAGAGTTGAAGGGTAAATGGGAGGAGGAGCTGGGGGAGGAGATCGAGGAAGGTCTGTGGGCTGATGCCCTAGGTAGGGTTAATTCCTCCTCCTCGTGTGCCAGGCTCAGCCTGATACAATTTAAGGTGGTCCACAGAGCGCACTTGACAGGGGCGAGGTTGAGTAGGTTCTTTGGGGTAGAGGACAGATGTGGAAGGTGCTCAGGGAGCCCGGCGAACCATGTCCATATGTGTTGGTCATGCCCGGCACTGGAGGGGTTCTGGAGAGGAGTGGCGGGAGCAATATCTCAGGTGGTGAAAGTCCAGGTCAAGCCAAGCTGGGGGCTAGCAATATTTGGAGTAGCGGACGGACCGGAAGTGCAGAAGGCGAAAGAGGCCGGCATTCTGGCCTTTGCGTCCCTAGTAGCCCGGCGAAGGATCTTGCTAATGTGGAAGGAGGCGAAGCCCCCCCAGCCTGGATAAATGATATGGCTGGGTTCATAAAGTTGGAGAGGATTAAGTTCGCCTGGAGAGGGTCTGCGCAGGGGTTTTACAGGTGGTGGCAACCGTTCCTAGACTATCTCGCGGAGCGTTAGAGGAAGGTCGGTCAGCAGCAGCAGCATCCTTGGGGGGGACACGTCCTGGGAGGCGGGGGGGGGGGGGGCGGGGGGGGAGAGTGAAGAGGGGGGACTGCCTGGGAGGGTGGATGAGCAAGAGATAACATGAAGGGTTGGGGAAACTGGCATGTACAGGTGAGGGCCAGTGTACAAAGCTGTGTAAATATATCATTTTGCCATGTATATATCTTGCTCTGCGCGATTTCTCGTTTTTTTTTGTTACGGGTGGGGGTTATTGTTTGTAAGGGAGAAAAATTGTGTTAAAAAACTTTAATAAATATATTTATTTTTAAAAAAAGTTCCAGGAGAGATTAACCAAATTGTGTAAGTTGGCAATAGAGCAATCGATAATCAATCAAACAAAACTGAAACAAATAAAAATGCCAAAGCTTGAAATTGGTCTTCTGGAGACAAGGGGCTGGTATATTGCCTGTCTCTGGCGAACTGTTAAGTGAGGTTCACTGGATCATATCAAATTAAAAAGGAACTCAATTATGGAAATTACATAGCGAGTACACCAGACAGGAGGAAAAGTCACATTAATATGTCAAAGAAAGATTATGACAGCGAAGACCATCAGAAGTATGGAGTGAAATAAAAATATCAGAGCAATTAGAGAAAGTCAAAATTCCAGTCGACCCTCTAGTAATCAGATTGGATAATATGGAAATGCTTAAAAATGTAGATGTCGACTTCCGGAGGTGGGGAATGTGCAGAGAAGTCGCAGATCAGGTGGCTCTCCTCCCACAAACCTGAAAAGAAGACTCTTTTTGCCCAAGAAACACCCGCTAACTCCAAAGGACAACCCCACACCACTACCACAACGTGACAGAGAGAAAAATGCAAAATAGCAGCCACTCCAGAGGACAGGTGGAAATCAGGAGTGAAAAAAAGCCTGGACAAGCAAACAACCGAACCGGCTGACATATGAGGCAGCGAAACTCGGGCTTTGCCAGAGCGAGAGGGACTGGCCCGATGCATGAGAAGCCCCCCAACACCTGGGGATGGATGGAAGATGTTTTGCTGAAGAGAAATGAGAGCGCTTCGGGAGGAGACAAAATCGGACATTCAAGCTGCGCTGAAGGGTGCGGAAGCTATGGCAACCATGCAGGTGGCCCTGGATAAGGCGGAAAGGCGACTGGCAGCCCCGGAGGAAACGATCAAGGAGCTGGAAAGGACTGCAACAAACCAGGGCGACCGGATCATCGCCCTGGAAAAGGAGGTGGCAAAGTTGGTTGCGCGCAAGGGAACCTGAAAGGAAAAATCGAGGACCAGGAGACCCGGTCGAGGCATCAAAACCTACGAATAGTGGGCCTACTGGAGGGGATTGAAGGTAGGAACTCCACAGGCTATGTGGCCCAAATGCTGGGCAACCTGATGGGAAGGGATAGTTCCCCAACTAGAAATCAACAGAGCCCACTGGTCGCTTCGCCCAAAGCCCAAAACCAGGGAAAGGCTGAAGACGATAATTGCCAAGATGCACTGGTACGAGGACCGGGAACGCACTAATGCTTAGTGTGTATTTTTTACATTCTGTACAGCAAAATGTAACTGGGAAGGCCACAGGATTCGGATCATGATCAACTCCCCTCTCCCATGCAGATTGGACACTGGCCGATAAGGCTTTCTGCGAAAAAATATCACAAGCCATAGATGAGTATGTTACTAACAACCAGAATTGGAAGGTCTCACTCTCCACGTTCTGGGAAGCGTCAAAGGCTGTGATCAGGGGTTAAATTATAACTTACAAAGCACGGAGAGATAGGGAGAGGGTGGCTAGGCAACTAGTCAAATCCATACTGGAGATAGACCAGTGATATTCCGAGGCCCCGACCATGGAGAGAAAAATGCTACAGAAGGACTTTGACCTGCTATCCATGAAAGCAGTGCGCCAAATCTGCCAGGCATGGGGAACCCTGCACGAACACGGAGATAAGGCCAGTAGCCTGCTGGTTCACCAGCTGAGAAAGCAGGCAGCCACGAGGGAAATAGCCCAGATTAGGGACAACAAAGGCAAACCAGTAGCGGAGCTGGAAAAGGTTAACAAGGCATTCAAGGCCTTCTACCGGGGGCTGTACACCTCCAAGCCCCCAGCAGGGGACTGGAGGATGAAGCAGTTTCTCAATGGACAGGACATGCCAGTCGTGGAGGAGGATAGGAGACGGGGCCTGGAAGCACCACTCGAACTGGGAGAAGTAATGGAGAATATCAGCTCCCCGGCAGACCTCTACAAAATATTTGTGACACTCTGGCCCCGCACCTGCGGGAGATGTTCAGACTCACTGGCGAGGGTCACCCTGCTACCTAAACTAGCACAAGCCTCAATCTTGAGGATTCCTAAGAAAGACAAAGACCCAACAGAATGCAGTTCCTACAGACACATTTCGCTGCTAAACGCAGATGCAAAAATACTGACCAAGATCCTAGCCAAAATGCTGGAGAACTGCATACCTGAGGTGGTAGCAGAAGACCAGACAGGCTTTGTCAAGGGTAGACAACTAACATCGAACATCAGGTGCCTGCTGAACGTAATTATGACTCGATCCAGGGAGAACACCCGAGGTGATCGACTCCCTGGGCGCAGAAAAGGCTTGGACAGTTGAATGGATATACCTCCTAGAGGAATTGGAGCGGTTCGAGCTTGGAACAAGGTTCGCCGCCTGGGTGAAGCTCTTATACAATGTTTCGAAGGCAAGCATATGGACAAATACCACCAGCTCTTAAGTACTTCCAGCTGCACAGAGGCACAAAGCAGGGATGCCCGTTGCCCCACTGCTAATCGCCCTGGTGATCGAACCACGAGCGATCGTGCTTAGGGCAGCAAAGAACTGGAAAGGGATCTGGAGAGGAGACAAGAGCGCAAAGTCTCGCTCTATGCCGATGGCTTTCTCCTTAACATCTCAGACCCACGAAGCAGCATGGAAAGAATCATGGCGCTCTTGAAACAGTTGGTGCCTTCTCAGGCTACAAACGTAACTTGAGCAAAAGTGAGATCTTCCCAGTGAACCCGCAAGGGGGAGGGGCAGAACTGGAGGGGCTGTCTTTTAAACAGGCCCAAAACAAATTCTGCTGCCTGGAGATCCAACACGCTCATAACTGGACAGGGATCCACAAGTGGAACCTGACCAGCCTGGTGGAGGAAGTAAAAAAGTGACAGAACACACTCCCACTCTCCCTGGTGGGAAGGGTGCAGACGATCAAAATTAACGTACTACCCAGTTTTCTGTTCAGATCCACCCCAAACTACATCCCAAGGCCTTTTTCAATTCACTAGACAAACGGTTTATGGGCGCGGGAAGAACTCAGGGATCCCAAAGAGAGTATTGCAGAGAACGTGTTCCATTGGGGGGGGGGGGGGCTAGCCCTCCCAAACCTGCAATATTATCACTGGGCAGCAATTACGGAGAGGGTAAAGGGTGGATAAAGGAGCCAGAAGCCGAGTGGGTGCTTATGAAGGAGGGCTCCTGCAGGGGGACCTCCCTCCAGGTCCTAGCCATGGCGGCACTCCCTTCCCAACCAAACAAATATTCAACGAGCCCAGTGGTGGTAGCAACACTCCGGTCATGGAACCAACTGCGACAGCATTTCGGGTTGACCGAAATGTCCGACAAGACCCCCCCATCTGCAACAACCATAGGTTCACGCTGGCGAGTATGGACGAGACAGGACGGGGGGGACACTGACAAGTTAGGGACTTTTACACCAACAACAAGCTAACAACGTTTGAAGAACTGAAAGATTTCAGCTGGGGGGAGGGGGGAAAGAGAGAGAAACAAACTTAGGTACCTACAAATCAAAACCTTCCTACGAAGGGAAACAAGGACGTAGCCACAACCACCATGACAATCACTGCTAGAGGAACTTTTTGACGCGGACATCTTAGGGAGAGGGAATTATATGTGTGGGCGACTGCTACTGGGGGTCAATACCCAACTGGACGAGAAGTGGGAGGAAGACTTGGGCTTTGAAATAGGGTGGGGACACTGGGGCGAAGGACTGCAAAGGATCAACTCCACCTCTACATGCACAATTAAAAGTTGTACACAGAGCCCACTTAACCACAACCCGAATATGTAGGTTCTTCCCAGAGGTGGACAAATGCGAACCGTGCCAAGGAGGCCTAGCCAACCACACCCACATGTTCTGGTCATGCTTCAGACTTGCAGGGTTCTGGACAGTCTTCTTTGAGGCAATGCCCAAAGGTGGTGGGGATGAGGGTGGAGCCATGCCCAAGAGTGGCAGTCTTTAGGGTCTCAGAACAGCCACATCTATTCATTGGGAGGAGGGCAAATGCCCTTGCCTGCCTAATTGCCCGCTGGAGAAGCCTGCCCGGCTGGCGGTCAGCAGCACCACCCAAAGCTGCAGACTGACTGTCCGACTTTGTCCAAATGGAGAAAATTTAATTTGTCTTCCAAGGATCGGTAGAGGGCTTTCACAAAATGTGGGAGCCATTCACTCAGTTGTTCCAAGACCTGTTTGTAGCTAACAACAAAAAGCCAAACAACAGGAGGTAGCCACGGCACAGCAAGGAAGGGGGCGGGGTTAGGGAGGCATGGAACCCATCCATGCCCAACAAAAAAAACATGAGAAGCAAGGTGGGGGGGAGATAGGAAAAGAGAAGGGGCAGGGGCAACAGCCAGAACCAAAAAAAACAGTGGGGAACAAAAAAACATCTCTGTAAACAAAACAAGATGGACGGCACGGTGGCGCAGTAGTTAGCATTGCTACCTACGGCGCTGAGGACCCGGGTTCGATCCTGGCCTCGGGTCACTGTCTGTTTTTATTGGTTTTTTTGAGGTATACAAAACAAGGATAAATATGGACAAACAGTAGGAGACAGAGGAAAAAAAGTAATTACACGTTGGTCGGTTTCAACTATTTACATACATACTTTGTTGTTCCTTATCTTGCTTTATTTACTTTTTAAAATAAATTTAGAGTACCCAATTATTTTTTTCCAATTAAGGGGCAATTTAGCATGGCCAATCCACCTAACCTGCACATCTTTGGGTGTGGGGGTGAAACCCACGCAGACATGGGGAGAATGTGCAAACTCCGCAGACATTGACCCGGGGCCGCGAATGAACCCAGGTCCTCAGCGTCGTAGGCAGCAGTGCTAACAACCGCACCACCGTGTCGCCCGTGAAATCTATATCTTTAATAACTCTGCAGAGACTATTATTTATATGGACCAATATCCACAAACCTTTCTAGCAAAATTTCATACCAAGAATCGGAGATTGTTTCATTAGAGTTTAATCCTACAACCACATAATTTGAAAATTATTCATGTAGCAAGAAGCGACCATATCATAGCTGAGATCTTATCAGGAGTTTAAATGTGGAGCAACACGAATGTTGTGATCAGAGGGGACTTGTGTGAAATATAATTATTGGAAAGTCAAGTATCCTTGTATATTTGATGTAAATACCTTGTTACTATTAGAGTAAAGTTTGCATAATTAAGATAGAAATTTAATAAGAGAATAATTGTTTAATAGAAAATGAAAACTTATTTTAAAGATGTCTCTTAGTTTTTTTAAGTTGGGGTCTATCAAGCCAGGTTTCACTCTGGTGATTTGTCCAATGTTAACATCACCTGGGATCATCATGCATAAACCACAAAAAAGTGTTCTGATGCTGGGAATTCCAACCATGCTGCAGGCATTGTGGCGAGTGGAACTCCTATCATAGTCATCACAAGTTGGCTGGGATAGGCTGAAAATCATGGCTCCTGCCCCAGTTTGGGTATAAAAATTAGGTGCAGAGTAAATCTCCTCGGTTTTGCTTCAACAGGCCTTGATTCAATCTTAGATGCACAGCCTTTAAAACAATACTGTGATATTCTTCTTCTTTATCACACCATGGCTGTTGTGGTATCTAAATGATTACAATTTGGAGGTGGTTCTGTCCCATTGGCCTGTAGGCCTTGGAACTGAGCTAATAGCAGTCAAAAATGTTGTTCCCTTATAGTCTCCAAAGAAGACTTTTTAGATAATCGCATTGTTCTAAACTTAGGTGGCTATGAAGGATATCATCAAGGCATATTTTGAACAGGAAACCACGAAGAGATCAGCAAACAGTCTGATGTTAATCAAGGATTGTTTGGGTACAGATTTGTGGAGCAAAATATTCAAAGAATTCAGTTTTTTAAAGAACATAATGAATTGCTCTGTTCTGGAATGCACAACCTGAAAAGGTGGCAGACACATTCAATGCTCTATTCAAATACGATATATACCGAAGGAGGAAACATTTGCACTGCAATGGGTAAAGATTAGGGAAGTGGGACCAATTGGACAATTCTTTTGAAGAGCTACAACAGGTGCAATGGGCCTCCAGACATTCTTTTGTAATGTATGATTATATTCTAAAATTGCAGTGTAAAGACACGAGCACACTTTAAAATCAAAATGACTATTTGTATGAAATACTCAAGTATATTTTTAAAAACAGACACAGAAATAGTTTAAGAAACTGGACCTAGTTAAGACCAAAATAAATAGCATTTAAAAAAACAGATGGCATATTAACAGCTTTATGGCACTACAGCCAGTAAATATAACATTAAAAGCTGGATATATTTAAATGGCAAGGTAACACAATCAATCCTATTAAAAGCTTTTTACATTATTCAGCCTTTTAAGTCATGAGAAACTGGATCTCTTGTAAGACACTACCATTCTTCAATGTGAAAGAAATTAATATTGATGAGTTGCTAAGGCCCTTAGGCAACATAGTTTACATTCCCTTTGCTAATAGCAAAACCCAAGGGATATATCGATCCAGTCCATGGAACCAACCTGTTAAAAAAAAACCTCTGCAGTTTAACTGTTAATCTGGAATTGATATTTCCAGTCACACACATCCTTAACATTAACAGAACCTGCCCTGACAACACTTTAGGCTGAATCTCTGCTGCCCTCACTAGTAGCAGGAGGGATACTACACAGCCTTCTGAGGGAATATATTTTAGTTTGTCAAGCACAAGTATTCTGGGTGTGAGATATTAGCTCTGGCACAGGTTACCAAGAGCCAAGGAGCCAGTGATGACAGACAGGGATATTTTAGGCATCAACGAGCAGTGAAGCACATCAACAACTGAAAGCTCAGTTGTTGATAGCATTGCACTGTTCTAATTACACAGTCGTAACACCTAGCATAGCAAAACAGAGACAGACTGAAGTCATGCGTGACAACTAGCCAGTAACTTGTTGATTCTTCAAATGAAACATTATCTAACTAAGCATGGCCAGAGAGGAGTGTAGGTCAAGTTCAAACACCAGAGAAACCTGGAATTGAAATGCGATACTCAGAATCAAAGGCTCTATCACCTTGTCCGAGGATGGCACAACATCCTTCGTCAGATTGTGGTTTACATAAGCAGTGAAACAATCATACAATATGAGCAGGTGTTTGAATAAAAACCCAAACAAGAACAAAAGTACAATGTACATGGTTATCATGCACCATTCTAGACAAGACTTTTCGGCTTCAAATGATAAGACAGACAGACAGAAAATCAATTTTAGAAGAAAAACAGAGGATTAAAAATAATCTTAAGAGCTTGGTCTTCATCTGCTCTCTTTTCCTGGGCAGCTCAAATAGATAATTAATAACAAAATTGAATTGGCAGCTTTATGTGCCATATTGGTTATCAGAAAGGCTCAAAATTAAGGCAGATGGATCCCTCAGTGATAAAAGACAATGGCTCAAACTCTGAAATGCTTACTGCATCAAAATTAAGCTTGCAGAAAACCTTTGCAAATATCTTTTTGTGTGAAATAAGAGGGGGATGAGCAAGGCTCCAGTGGAATCACTCCAAATCCAGCAGGGTGATTCTGGCTCACAGTTGCTAAGTTGCAGTTGAATACAATGCCCTCCAACTGGTTTAAATTTGATCCTGATAGCATTGCACTGTTCGAATTAGTCGTAACTTCTGCAGAATTACTTTCACCTTAGAGAAAATCCAATTATGCATTGGAGAGGAATCCAATATTAGCCACCTGTCTTAGCATCTCTTTGGTGAGAGATCCATTTCAGGCCTCCATTTCTGCAAACTTCCGTTTGCCATAGCTCTGAACCAGGTTGGAGGTGGTGATCTGTACAGCCTGCCCCTTCTCCCATTTCTGAAACTCGTTCAACCCTTTTTGGCCAGCCCGGAACAGCTCCCGCTCTAGCTCGTCCAGATGAGCCACCAGTGACGACGTGTCCTCGTTGTAAGCATTCTGGGATGAATCCATGATCCGGCGGAAGCGGTTGACAAACGTCTGCGCCAAAAATAATCTTAGTCAAAAGTACAGTAAAGGAACAGCAGATTTTAAAAACCTACATACAGTGTTCGCATAGATCTTGGACACAATGGAAATGATCGGGAAATTTCTCAATCACGCACGGAGATCACACTGCTGGAAGTGACTGTGATTACTTTGAAAGCACATATTTTGCATTGTGTAATTATTCTGCAGCTAGTGCATTTTGATGGACAAATAATTATTCTCTAATAAGAAGACTGCTGCAGTTTTGGTCACAAGAACGGAATCGGTTTCTTGCAATTCCGCTCCTTCCTCCCCATGCTCATTGGCTGAGAGTGGTGTCAATACATACACTGATTTAAAAAAAAGACCAATAGATCCTACTTTACAAATAATAACATTCCTGTGCTGCAATGATATTTAATAAAGCTATTTGAGTTTTTCTGTAGGACAACTCAGTAGTGATTACAATACATATAAAATGATTACCTGCCAAAATAAATCACTCCTGTGCTCAACATTATGCTAGAGCTAGAGACTGTAGCATTCTTAAATACTTTTAACGGACAGGAACAAGATCAGGGCTTCAAACTTGTGACAGAAAAGGTTATTATTATTATATGAAGGCAACACAATAATAGCAGCAATATATAGTCCAAAAGGAGAATGGCAAAAGTCAAAAATACAACTGTTACTTTGGGGAATTTTTTTTTCACTATTTATAATGTGGATTGGAAGAGTCAGGTAAAAGCAGAAACAAAAGCAAGTGACAGAAAAGCCATTGTCTATTCCACCATATGTCCTCAGAACCAGTGCCTTCGTGCTTCAGGCAGAGGGCTCAGTAACTGGCCACTCCCTTTAGCAGTGGTACGTTTTTGTTTATTTCTTCATGTTTGGTCTTTTAATTTTTTTAAGATACTGGAGAGGGTACATTATAAAGTCAGAAGCTGCTAGAAAGCTGTACGATCAGGAGAGATACATACACATTTAAGTGTCAGTAAGCTATGGTGATATTGTTCTCAACGCAGAATCAGAAGATTGTGATTCAAGATTCCTCCAGGACTGAAACACACAATCTAGACTGACAACATCTCAGTTCTGAGGCAGTGGGGCATTGTCAGAGATCATCTTCAAGACGCAAGTCCCGCCTGTTCTGGGAACTCTCAGGTACTTCAAAAGTGCACCTGATCACTTGGTTCTATTTGAAGAATAAGATATTTTCTGTGTTCTGAATCGCCAAAAGCCAGGACTTTGCAGTGCCTAAAGTGACTGCTGAAATTAACTATAGAATAACTGGTTGCATTTCAAAATAATAAATTGTATTTAAAACACAATAAGGCATGAGAGCTATGATGCAAAACAAATGTAAACTTTTCCCAGGAAATTAAGAACTCATGCAAAGAGAAAGAGCAGCCACATGATTGAATCCATACAAAGTAACATCAATGGAATGCCAATCCCATTCCATAACACTCATATCCAAGTAAACAAAATATGATGGAAATACCCAACAAGGTAGGCAGCATCAATGGGGGGAGAAAAAATGAATTAACATGACAAGTCGATGACCTTCCATCAGAACTGGCAAAAGTTCACGACGAAACAGAAAAAGGTAGGGAAACGGAGTGTTCTGAATAAGAACAAAAGGGAAGACCTACAATGAGCAGGAAAGCAGGAACAATTTCATGATGAAAGAGATGATGGTGCAAAGCATAAAGGGTGTTAATGAAACTGGTAATAGCTACTGATCACATTTTTCAGGACATCAGATGCAGAAAATGCTTCTGCTGTTCCAATTTATACGTCTTCTTGCCCCATCTTTTTTTTCTTTACTTACCCCATTGTCATCCCTTCTTTCTTTCTTGTACTGACATTCCTTTTGACAGCAACTGTTCTGCAGCAACTCACCAAGGCTCCTTCACCAGCACCTTCCAATCCCACCAACTCTAAACACCTAGAAGAGCAAGAGCAGCAGGGGCACAGGAACTTTTTACCGTCTGGAAGTTCCCATCCATGTCACACAACATCCTAACTTGGGACTTACTGATATGGTAGCACAGTGCTTAGCACTATTGCTCTCCCAGTGTCTGCATGGGTTTCTTCCGGGTGCTCCGGTTTCCTCCCACAAGTCCCGAAAGACGTGCTGTTAGGTAACTTGGACATTCTGAATTCTCCCTCAGTGTATCTGAACAGGTGCCGCAGTGTAGCGACCAGGGGATGTTCACAGTAACTTATTGCAATGTTAATGTAAGACTTACTTGTGACACTAATAAAGATTATTATGCTCCTTCAGTATTACGGGATCAAAATCCTGGAACTCCCTCCCCAACATCACTGTGGGTGTACCTACCCAGATTGTAGCAGTTCAAGCTAGCTCACCATCATTTTCTCAAGGGCAATAAATGCTGGCCTTGCCAGCAATGCACACATTGCATAATTGAATAAAAACAACTTTTGCCAATTTTAACAAAAGGTCATCAGCCTGAACATTTAACTCTGTTTCTCTCTCCATAGATGCTGCCTGGTTGCTGGATATTTCCAGTGCTTCCCATTTTTCCTTTAAATACCCAACATCAACAGTATTTTGTTTTCCGACAAAACGTTAAATAAAGAATGGCACTCTGAAATGCAGTAAATTGGGACAATTCACCTGTAAGATGGTCTGAGCAATCTCGGTGTTCTCTGGATTATTGAAATGCAGCAGCTGTGTTCCAAAACCATAATAATATGGCCCCATTTTGTGCAGGTCCACTACCTTCGCATCAGCACTGAATATTGTCCGCCAGCCACCCTTGTACACTTTTGGAGTGCCAGCAGAGAGAATGCGGCGTTTGGGGTCACACAACCCTTTTCCCAACCAAAGTGGGAGTTCCATCTTAGTACCCTATTCAGAACAAAACAATTAAATAAAAATTCAGCTCACAATAAAAAAAACAGAGCAGCTAGCAATTCATGGAAACATGGAATCTTCATTTCCTATCATTTGTCGAACACAAAAAAGGAACAAAGGGGGGAAAGACTGGTTTCTTATATAGTGTTTTCCATGACCACTGGATGCCTCAAAACACTTTACAGCCAAATAAGTACTTTTGAATTGTAGTCACAGGTATTAAGCAGGCAAAACGGCACCCACTTTGCGCACAGCAAAGCTCCACAAAGAGCAATGTGATATTGCCCACATAAATCTGTTTTTCCTGATGTTGCTTGAGGGATAAATATTGGCCAGAACATCAGCGATAATTCCACGGCTCTTCAAAATAGTGTAATGGGGCCTTTTACATCTATCCAGGCAACAGACAGGACATTGGTTTAGCGTCTCAGCGGAGAAGATGGCTTACCACCAACAGTGCAGCAGTCCCTCAGTGGACTGGCGTGCCAGTCTTATTTTTGCGACCGAGCCCTAAAATGAGACTTGAACCAGAAGCTTGTGGCTCGGAGGAGAGCATGTTACCAACCAATCATATACGATCCAAAGCACTTTAGAAATAAAGCCATTGTTGCAAGGTAGGTAAATGTGATACAAATTTGTCCATCAGGCAGAAATTAGATCATTGACCGAACAATCCATTTTAGTCATGTTGAATTCAGGGACAAATGTTGTCCAGAACGCTACAACTCAACTGCTCTTCAATTATTGCAGTAAATGATTTCCATCCATTCACTGGTTTAAATGCTCACCTGATTGACGAGGTCTCTGACAGGGCAGCATTGAAGTGTCTGCCTAGGTTACATGCTCATGTCTCTGGAGTGAGGCTTGAACCTGTAACTTCCCAAATCAAAGCCAAAGTTTCTCAGGGGTTCCAAGCTGTAGTTTAAAGCTACAAATCCATTTGTGACAAAAATTATTTAAAAGAAAACTCAATACCAAAAGCTTTCATATTACATAAAACTGAAAATAGATGCAGAAAATAGAGAATTTTCTGTTAAAATAGAGAAGCCCCCATTTTAATTTTTGGCACATCTGTCACAATTGCACAAGCACTGCAGAAAGCAATTCTGTACTGCCAGTTAGGGCTCATGTGCTGCAAAAATTATCTTTTTACTTAATAGAAGTAATTTCTTAAACAGTTGAAATATTACAAGGATAAGTATGTGCAAATACTTTGATGCCAACATTTGTGAAAGTGGGTCTGCCATTGCACCTTCCCGATTCACTAAACGCACAGGCAGGAAGTCGGATATTAATGTCACCATTTTCCAGACTGCTCTGGTAAGCTGAGCTGCTCAGTCACCATCACCTAGAACATAAGTTGCCTCCACTAATAAGCTCTGTTCTTGATTGCATGCAGTCTCCAAAAGTGGCAAAGGCACTTATGGACTATAACAAAAACAGAAAATGTTGGATAAACTCAGCAGGTCTGGCAGCATCTGTGAGGAGAGAAGCATAGTTAATGTTTTGAGTCCAACTGACCCTGCTAAAGAAGAGGGATATAAATGTGATGAATTATATTCTTGGAGAGGGGTGGGGCAGAATGGAAAGTCAGTGGTAGGTCAGAGTTAAGGAAAGACTGACAAAGATGTCATGGACATAAGACAAAGGGGCTGTTAAATGGTGCCATTAGGGACTGAATAAACACTTGGTTAAACACCAAGAGTGAAATGAACATGCTAAAAGAGAAAAACAGATATCCTGTCAGAGAGGAGTTCTTCTTCAAGGAAGGCATTCCTGGAAGAGAAATAGCAGGGAATTAAGTTACTGTGAAATTAGTTTATCATTTTGTCATACATTTTAATGTTACCAATTGCAACCATGCCTTTCCACTATGTAGTACAACAGATTTGACCCAGGTTCAGTAGACAGTGGTCATCAATGCCTTGTAAAATACAAGGACTGCAAACCAAACCGTTGCAAGGAATCCACAGATGGTCAGAGTCATTTAGTCAGTTAAACGCATTGTAAACAGTGAGATAAGTCGTAATAACTATCAAGCAAATTCTCTGGCACTGAAAAGGAGTTAATTCGTTAAGATTTTAATTATTATTGGCGAATTTAAAAAAAATGTAATTTTCTATTGCTCGTTATCCCATTTTTCATGCCCTCTCAACTAGTCATTCCATGTGGACTGCGTTGCACTTGACAGCAATAAATGCCATAAATTTCTGTGGCTCAGTGGGTGGCACTGTTGTCTGAGTTTAGGTTTGGGGGGTTCAGATCCCACTCCAGGACTTGAGTACAAACATCACTCCACAGTAAAGTAGGGAGGAAGTGCTGCACAATCAGAGGAGAGACCTTTTCTGCCCTCTCAGGTGGATGTAAAAGATCCCCGTCTTAACCAATATTTATCCCTCAATTAATGTCACGAAAACAGATTATCTGGAGAGATTGCAGAACTCTTTAGAGAAATCTGGGTGTCCTGGTCCATGAAACACAAAGTTAGTATGCAAGGTGATTGGGAAGCCAAATGGAATGTTGTAATTTATAACGGAATATAAAACTAAGGATATTTTATTACAGTTGTACAGGGTGTTGGTGAGACCACATTTGGAATATTGTGTACAGTTTTGTTCTCCTATTTAAGGAAGGATAAATGCACTGGAAGCTGGTCAGAAAACGTTCACTCATTGGATAACTGGAATGGGTAGTTTATCTTATGAGGAAAGGTTGGACAAACTGAGCAGTTTAGACAAGAGGGGATCTTACTAAAACATACAAGATCCTGAGGGGACTTGACAGGGTGGATGAAGAAAGGATATTTCCCCTTGTGGGAGAGACTAGAGCAAGGGACCAGTTTAAAAATAAGGGTATCCCATTTAAGACGGAGATGAAAATAAATATTTCCTCTCAGAGGGTTGAGCGATCTTTCCCAGAGAATGCTTGAGTTAGGTCATTAAATATATTTAAGGCAGAGGTACATTGATTCTAGACTAACAAGGGAGTCAAAGGTTATCAGGAGTTGGCAGAATGTGGAGCTCATAGAATCCCTAGCGCAGAAGGAGGCTATTTGGCCCAACAAGTCTGCACCAACCCTCCGAAAGAGCACCCTATCCAGGCTCACTCCGCCACCCTAACCATATTGAACCAAACATCCCTGGATGAACCTGGACACTTAGGGACAATTTTATCATGGCCATTTCACCTAACCTGCACATCTTTGGACTGAAGAACCCACAGCACCCGGAGGAAACTCACGCTGCA
This sequence comes from Scyliorhinus torazame, assembly GCF_047496885.1. Classification (NCBI taxonomy): domain Eukaryota; kingdom Metazoa; phylum Chordata; class Chondrichthyes; order Carcharhiniformes; family Scyliorhinidae; genus Scyliorhinus; species Scyliorhinus torazame. The sequence goes on along the minus strand of NC_092716.1, from coordinate 102,585,967 downwards.
CACCTTTGGGCTGTGGGAGGAAACCAAAGAACCTGGAGGAAACCCACACAGACATGGGAAGTTCAAACTCTACGCTGACAGTCACCAAAGGCTGGAATTGAATCTGGGTCCCTGGTGCTGTGAGGCAGCAGTGCTAACCACTGGGGCCACAATCAGATCAGTGACGATCTTATTAAATGGTGGAGCAGGCCTGAGTGGTCAAATAGCCTACTCCTGCTCCAAATATGTATGCTATCACATTTAGGTTTGTGGGAGCTTGCTGTGTGCAAATTTGCTGTCATGTTTTCTACATTACAACACAGTGACAGTATTTCAGATGTATTTTTAAAATAAATTTAAAAGTACCCAATTATTTTTTTTCCCAATTAAGGGGCAATTCGGGCATGGCCAATTCATCTACCCTGCGCATCTCTGGGTTGTGGGGGTGAGACCTACGCAGACATGGGGAGAATGTGCAAATTTTACACGGACAGTGACCTGGGGCCGGGATCAAACCCGGGTACCCTGCACCTTGAGGCAGCGGTGCTAACCACTGCGCTACTGTGCCGCTCTCAGGTGTACTTTATTGGCTGTAAAGCACATTTAGATATCTGGTGATCATGAAAGGTCACTTTTTTAACTATTTCATTTCTGTACATGATTTGGTTCAAACTCTGCACCTCAGTGACATATCTTGAATATGATTGTTTAAGAAAACACAGTTGCCCGTCTTATTCACTAGAAACCCTATAGAGGGCACCATGATATTTTGGATTTCTAATTGCCACAAGTTCCATAGCAAAAACCTATGAAAAAATTTGTGGGCAATTGCAAACGTACTTGGATTTCAGCGAGGTGTTTAAGGTGCAACACCAAAGGTTAATCCACAAAATTACAGAACAGGGTGCAGAGGATAACATATTAGTATGAATAAAGAATTATTTAACAAACAGGAAGCAGAGAATGAGGATAAAAAGGTATTTTTTGGATGCAACAAACAGGTGCCACCGAGATCAGTGCTAGGACCTTTTTTTTTCTTTTGTATAAATTTTGAGTACCCAACTCATTTTTTCTAATTAAGGGACAATTTAACATGGCCAATCCACCTACACTGCACACCCTTGGATTGTGGAGGCAAAAACCCACGCAAACACGGGGAGAATGTGACACGGACAGTAACACAGAGCTGCGTTCGAACTTGGAACCTCAACGCCGTGAGGCAGCAGTGCTAACCACTGCGCCACCGTGCTGCCACCAGTGCTAGGACCGTAACTGTTTATCATCCATATCAATGACTTTGATGAAGGGATTGAATATAGAGTAGCTACATTTGAAGATGAAACAAAGGTAGGTAGGAAAATAAAAAGTCTACCAGAGGATTATAGGCAGGTTAAGTGATTGGGCAAAAATCTGGTACATTAAGTATAATGTGGGAAATGTGAATTTTCCCCACTTTGGCAGGAATGGAAAAACAGCATATTATTTCAATGGAAACTGCAGAACTCAGTAAACAGGAACCTGAATGTTCTGGTAAATATCATAAAAAATGTAATAATAATAATAATAATAATACTAATAGCTTATTATATCGCAAGTAGGCTTCAATGAAATTACTGTGAAAAGCCCCTAGCCGCCACATTCCGGCACTTGTTCGGGAAGGCCGGTACGGGAATTGAACCCACGCTGCTGGCATTGTTCTGCATTACAAGCCAGCTATGTAGTCCCCTGTGCTAAACCAACCCCAGCCCCAAAACATTAGTCGACAGGTACAGCTAGTGATTAGGAAGATAAATGGAGTTGTGTTTATTGCAGGAAATTAAATTTAAAAATTAAGGATTTTTTGCTGCAGCTCCACAGGCCCTTAGTGAGATCACATCTGGACTACTATACACTCGCTACTTAAGGAAGATAAAATTGCATTAGCACTGCAGAGAAGGTTCACTCAATTGATTCCTGGGATGAAGGTGCTGTCTTATGAAGAAAGATTGAACAGGTTGGATCTATACTCATTGGAGTTTAGAAGAATGAAAGATGATCTTATTGAAACATGCAAGATCCTTGGGGTTCTTGATAGGGTAGATGTTTCCACTTACGAACAAGACTGGGGGTTCACAGTTTAAAACTCAACGGTCTCTCATTTAGGACAAAGCGGAGGAAAAATCTCTCAGAAGGTCATTAGCCTGCGGAATCTCCTTCCTCAGAGAGCAATGGAGACTAGATAACTGAATATATTCAAGGTTGAGTAAGACAGATTCTTGATGCGCAAATGGGGGGCAAACAAGAAAGTGGAATTCAGGCCAGGGGGGCGTGATGGCATAATGGTTAGCACTGCTGCCTCACGGTGCCAAGGTCCCAGGTTCGATCCCGGCCCTGGTTCACTGTCGCGTGACGTTTGCATTCTCCCAGTATCTGCATGGGTCTCACCCCCACAACCCAAAAGATGTGCAGGGTAGGTGGATCGGCCACGCTAAATTGCCCCTTAATTGGGAAAAAAATAATTGGATACTCCAAATTGTAAAAAAATGAATTCAGACCACATTCAGGTCTGCCATGGTCTTATCAAATGGCAGAGCAGGCTACAGGACTGAATGGCTTACCGCTGCTCCTAATTCGTATGTAATCATACTTGTCAGTTTGCAGATCTATTGCGAGGAATGTAATTTTTTTAAAAGTACAATAATGTCCTTATAAAGGTGAAATTTCGTACTTTCTTAAACCCATGTTTCAAAACCAGAATACTTTCTTCGATCCTTTCCTTGGATTGCCATCTTGCCATGGTGGAGAGGCGCGGACGTTCCATTAGTCCCGAGAATAATGCCGTCGAGAGTCTTAAGCAGGGTCACTCATGACGGTAAGGTCGGAGGGAAGGAACCAGACAAAGCACAATCCAAAACAAGTCCTCAATGGTGGATCAGGTGGAAGATACTCTTTTGGTATCAACAGCTACGATGATGGGTGAAGGCTGCAGCAATAGGGAGATCCCCAGTCGTTGAGGTTCCCTTGCCACTGGAACTGGGCTGAACCTCTTAGTCAAGGACTATGTGTCTGCTGATGTGCAATTGTATACCCACGTTTTAAGATGTCCAGCACCAGGCTTCTATGTTGCGGAAACTAACACATCCTCCATACAGACAAATCCTCGAGCCATTGGTGAGACGTCACTGCAACAGGACCACGAGTTCTGAAAGTCCCTAGCTTCAAACTGGAATGTAGGTGGGGGAGATTGATTCAGTCGTCTCACTCTTAGAACAGGAACAGGATAACTTTTCTGCAGTTACGTCAGGTTCCACACTGCTCACCCTGCACGGGAAAAAAAGAGCTAGAAAATTGCTCTAAAAATAGTCTGTCCCATCACCAACCTGGCTGGAAAACGACACCCAGCAGGCTCGGCAACCTGCGGTCAGAAAATCAAACTTCTGGTGGCGACATGTTGTAGGAGGTCGCACGTTGGGTAGCTCCCGCTAGAGTCCTCAGTTTTTGATCCTTTTCACCCTGTGTTCGGGGAGAATTTGTTCATCCCAGTTCAGACATGGTTATTAAACAATGTCCAAAAACCAAACAAAGAATATTGTGAAGAAAGAAGCGAACTCTAGCCCGCCGGCAGAATAGACGACAGTGCAGTGTTTGTTGGGAGGGAAGGTGTCAGAGCAGGTTCGCAAGGTGGGGCCACGACTATTACGGCAGATACGTTGGCTGAGGTGATGGCGGTGAATTTGAATGGCAATTGGCCAAACATTTCGAAGGACAAGAGAGGGAGATGATGGGAGACTTTTAAGCAGTCGATGAAGGACACGCTGGCCCCAATAAAGGAGGCTCTTGGAAGAACGTCGGAGATGGTGCGGGAGCGTGGTAAGGTGTTGAAGGGGATTGAGGAAACGTGATCGTGGCACAGCAACAATCTCGCCTTGGTGGAAGCAGTGCTGCTGAAGGTGGTGTGAAAGTGTACAAACTCAGCAATAGCATGATGGGAAAAATAGCCAACTTATATAACCAAGTGTAAGACAGCTGTGTCAGCTAAGTGCCAAGATCAGACCCTGACAAACTAGACAAAGCTAAGAATCTACGTAATTGTATCAGACAAGGCCAGAAGAGGGAAAATAGTGCCTGACCTTAGTAAAACCTGATAACAAAGCCACGATCTAGGAATGTCCTAATAACAACCTCCTCATGACCTAGGTCCATCTGCGTCAAGGCATCATGAGGGCAGAGGTGAAAAACAAAATAGGACCACGTCTTAAATCCTCTAAAGACAAAATACTGCAAATAAGCCGAGTCAGGGTCTTTCCATGACAACATGTTTGATCAGAAGTTATGACTGTATTGACAATTTTGAACAAGGTCTGTTTTTGTAAAATGATACAGCTTTTGTATAAATATTGAACGTTTTCTCCATGTCTTTGCGAGCTTGAGAAAGAATGAGCAGGTTTACCTTAACAGCTCTCTCTCTCTCTAACCTGTAGCCATCTGCATGCAGACTTTGGTCAATAAAGACAAAGTTATTTATTTCGAAACAGAGTTGTAAAGTTGTTTTCTTCACAGTCTTGAAGTAGGAAAAATTTTAAAAGACGACAGTGGAGGATAGAAATAAGGGCCTGGAGATTATGCTGCTGAAGGTGGAGGATAGAAATAAGAGCCTGGAGATTAGGCTGCGACGGCAGAACCATAGGATCGTGGGGCTGCCTGAGGGAGCGAACGGCTCGAAGCAGACTGTTTTTTTTGACAATGTACATAAAGCTGCAGGGGGTGGGGAAGAGAGAGAGAGAGAGAGAGAGAGAGAGAGAGAGAGAGAGTGAGCGAGCCACCAAGTGTAATGATAGTCTGAGGAGAAGGTCTTGAGATGGGCCAAACAGAATCTAGTATCGGTGGTACAGCAGCATGGTGGTTAGCACTGTTGCTTCACAGCTCCAGGCACCAGAGTTAGATTCCTGGCTTGGGTCACTGTCTGTGCAGAGTCTGCACATTCTCCCCGTATCTGCGTGGGTTTCCTCCGGGTGCTCTGGTTTCCTCCCACAAGTCCCGAAAGACACGCTTCTTAGGTGAATTGGACATTCTGAATTCTCCCTCAGTGTACCCAAACAGGCGCCGTAGAGTGGCGACTAGGAGACTTTCACAGTAACTTCATTGCAGCGTTAATGTAAGCCTACTTGTGACACTAATAAAGATTATTATTATTAGAAGTGAGGCGGGAAGGCGCATGGCATTTAACAGGTCGAAGTGAGCGCTTTATAAGAGTGGAATGGGATTTTGGGTGATCTACCAGGCAAGCCGAGGGTCACGCATAACGCCAGGGATAATTTCTTTGGAGATGGCAGAGGAGGCGGTGGCGTTCGTGATGGCTGAAGAACTTGGGATTGGAACAGGAACGGTGTTGCTGTGGTTGGGATGGGTTGGTTGAGGGACATTGTTGTAACAGGATGTGTGTTTTCTTTTGTTTAAGTTTTTGGTGCCATCTATTTACTTTGTACATAGTCATGGTTAAATTGAAATTGTATTGAAATTATATTTGGGGTTTGCCATTTATGTTTTGGTTGCTTCTCGCCTCCTGAGTTTTAATGGGCTAGTGAGGGCATATGGATGCTGGGAGGGGAGTAGCAGTTTTGGGATGGAGTGGAGGTGGGGGTGTTCCAATACTTCGAGATGGATGGTTTGGATGGGGGGGGGGGGGGGGTTTCTTTGTTGCTCACTTGGGGGCAGAGAATTCTGGGCGGAGGCTACCTCGCTAGCAAACTGCAATCGCTGAACCCGTTCAGGCAGGTTTGGGTGTGCCTCGGAGGTGTGAATAGTGGGGGGGTTGGGGATAATGGAGAGAGGTGCTGTTTCAAGAGGAAGTTGCTAGGGATTTCTGGGATGGGGGTGGGGGGAGAGGAGGGAAGTTGGCCGACGGTGACTTGGGGTTGTTCTTTGTCCCATCCGTTGGGTGGCGCTGGGTGCCATCTTGAATGGACCCAGGTTTTAAAAGTTTGATGGGGGAGGGAAGCATCCCTCACGGTGGAAATGGCTGATTTGAGGGGGAAGGAATGGGAGGGATGAGAGACCCGCGATTCAAATGGCAACGTGGAATGTGTGGGGACAAGAGTTTTTCCTCATTTGAAGAGCACGAGGGCCGAAGTGGTGCTGTTGCAGGAGACCCACTTACGAGTGAAGGACCGCGTAAGTCTCTGTAAGGGTTGGGTAAGCCAGGTGTTTCACCTAGGCTTTGATAGTAGACCGGGGGTGGGGGTAGCAGCAATATTGATCAATGAGAGTTCAGTTCCAGATGGAGAAGGTGTTGGCAGATTGGGGGGGTACATACGTTATAGATACGGGGTCGCTGGAGGGTAGGTTGGTGGTTTTGGCTAACGCATATGCTCCTAATTGGGATTATGTTGCTTTTATGACGAGCATGCTGGCGGCTATTCCGGACATCGCCACGCACCAGTTGTTGATTTTAGGGAAGCTTTAATCGAAAAGTGGATCGTTCCACGCCAAAGTCGTTGACCCCTTCGGTGTGTGGTGCTCTCCCCAGGTGGAGTCTTTATTGCATTCAGCAGCTGCCTCATGTTCGCATTTAGCTGCTTACCCTTGACAAAGCCAGTCTGGTCCTCTGCGACCACCTCTGGTATGCAGTTCTCCAATGGCTTGGCCAGGACTTGAGAGAGTATCTTGGCGTCTACATGGAGTAGCGAAATGGGTCTGTATGATCTGCATTCCGTCGGGTCCTTGTCCTTTCTGGGTATCTGCGATATTGTGGCCTCTATTAGTGTAGGAGGCAGGGTGCCCCTCGCTAGCGAATCTGCAAACATGTCCCGTAGGTGTGGGGCCAGGGCTGGTGCGAATTTCTTATTGAAGTCCGCCGAGAACACATTGGGTTGCGGCGTCTTCTCGTCTGCATGGAGCGGATAATCACCATTTCTCCCAGTCCTATTGGTGCTACAGCTCCCCCCATCTATCGTCCCCTATGACTGGCATGTCCAGTCCATCAAGGAACCGTTTCATCCCCACGTCCCCATCGGGAGGTTCGGAGGTGTACTGCTCTAGGTAAAAGGTCTCGAACGCTCGGTTGGACCTCTTTTTGCTTCGTTACCAGCCTGCCTCTGCTGTTCCTCACCTGACCTTTTTCTCTCCTGGCTGCCTGCTTTTTCAGCTGGTGAGCTAGTAGGCGGCTATCTTTTTCTACAAATACGGAGAAGGTCCCCTGTGTCTGACGGAGTTTGTGCACGGTTTTCCTGGTGGCTGGCAAGTTAAAGTCCACCTATAGCTTTTTCCTCTCCGCCAGAAGCTCCACGGTAGGGGCCTTGTTTCTGTCGACCACCAGAATGGAGTTGATCAGTTGTTGCCTGGCCACCCTCTCATAGAATTTACAGAGCAGAAGGAGGCCATTCAGCCCATCGAGTCTGCACCGGTTCTTGGAAAGAGCACCCTACCCAAGGTCAACACCGCCACCCTATCCCCATAACCCAGTAACCCCACGGGCAATTTTGGACACTAAGGGCAATTTATCATGGCCAATCCACCTAACCCGCACATCTTTGGACTGTGGGAGGAAACCGGAGCACCCGGAGGAAACCCACGCACACACGGGGAGGATGTGCAGACTCCGCACAGACAGTGACTCAAGCCAGAATCGAACCTGGGACCCTGGAGCTGTGAAGCAATTGTGCTATCCACAAGGCTACCGTGCTGCCCCCCCTCTCTTCCCCGTCTCTACGTGCCTTGTAGACTATAATCTTTATTCCCATCCTATTCATGTACTTGTCAAGATGCCCCATAAACGTCACTATCGTCCCTGCTTCCACCACCTCCTGCGGCAGCGAGTTCCAGACACCAACTTCCCTCGGTGTAAAAAAAACTTGCCTTGTACATCTCCTCTAAACCTTGCCCCTCGCACCTTAAAACCTATGCCAGCTAGTAATTGACCCCTCTACCCTGGGAAAAAGCCTCTGACTATCCACTTTGTCTATGCCACTCATAATTTTGTTGACCTCTATCAGGTCGCCTCTCAACCTCCGTTGTTCCAGTGAGAACAAATCGGGGTTATTCAACCTCTCCTCATAGCTAATGCCCTCCATACCAGGCAACATTCTGGTAGATCTCTTATGCACCCTCTCTAAAGCCTCCACATCCTTCTGGTAGTGTGGCAACCAGAATTGAACACTAAAGTGTGGCCTAACTAAGGTTCTATACAGCTGCAGCATGACTTGCCAATTTTGTTATGGGGCAGGGGTTAGAGAATCCCAAAGTGTATTATGGAGTTCACCTGGCCCATAACTATTAATAGAATGTGGTATGGGGAGCACACGGCTCACTCTACAGGTATGGTACAGCAGAAATGGACGAGTATTTTTTAAAACAAAACAATGTTTATTCTATGAACTCAAGTTAACCTTTTTAAAACAAACAATGAATATCTTAGCAACCATTAATTCAAATACACCCCCCAAAGAATACAACATTAAGTAATCTGTATGCTGTTCTTTTAACATCCAAATGACTTAAACAAACCTTCAAACAGGAGCACATTAGGTTTACATTCAATAATGAGACCGTTTAGAATTCTGATTTCACCAAATGATCCATAGATAGTCTTTGGATGGCAGACTTCAGATGCAGCTTTTTCACAAACTGAAACTAAAAAGCAGAAGTAGAGCTCAGCTCCACCCACACTCTGACATCACTCCAGTAACATGAGCAGCTCCATTTCTTAAAGGTACACTTCTTAAGCACCCATTTCTTCAAGGTACTCTCACATGATCCCTCCAAGAAAGAAAAATAAACCATCAACTTCAAGATGGTTTCATTTTTCACCTTTGCACTATCCTTTAAGAAATGCACACAGTAAATACACTTGTTTGTTTCAAAAAACAACACACGCAAACAGGTATAATAATATAGTCCTTTTTTTTTTGTTTGTCTTCCTCCAACTGAAATTCTTCTTGATTAACAGTCTCCTTGAACAAGATGGTCTCTGCACGATCCTTCCATTTCTCTATGCCTCGGCATTTCTCTTTAAAGTCAGATACTTTAGTTCAATCTGATCACAGAGTCCCTTGAAATTCTCCAACACAGGAGCATCGGTTACCACAGCTTTCAGGCAGTCAAATGCCTGTTGAAACTCCGCTGTCCATTGAAATTTTCGACATTTCTTCAGCAAGTCCATCAGTGAAGCAATCAAGCTACAAAGCTTTTGCACAAATGTTCGATCAAATCCACTCATGCCAAGAAATCGCATTATTTCCCTTTGTCTCGAGGGTATCGAAAACTCAAGGAAAGTGATTTGGGCTTTTCCAAATTCACTCTTGGTTCATCACCAAACCCGCCTCCTGAAGTCAATCGAATAACTCCATCAGATGTTTTAAAAGTTCTGTCCATGTCTGGCTGAAAATTACCAGATCGTCGATGTAAACCGCACAATTGGGTAATCCTGAAACGACTGAGTTAGTTAACCGTTGAAATGTGGCTGGGGCGTTTTTCATGCCAAATGGCATAACTTTGAATTGGTATATACCATCTGGAGTCACACAAGCTGAAATCTCCTTCGTCCTTTCGGATAAAGGTACCTGCCAGTAACCTTTAAGTAAATCCAATTTGGAAATAAAAGCCCACTTTCTCAATGCAATCCTCCAAACGTGGGACAGGATAAGAGTCCGTTCTTGTAACTGCATTAACCTTTCTATAGTCCACACACAACCGTTGGGTACCGTCTGGTTTAGGCATCATCACTATGGGCGAACTCCATTGGCTGCAACCCACCTCAATTATGCCATTTTTAAGCATACTCTCAATCTCTTTGTTAACCTGTGCCACTTTTAAAGGGTTAAGTCTATATGGATGTTGTTTGATCGGAACAGCATTTCCCACATCTACATCATTTTATCCCAATTTTTAAGAACATCCTCATTATCCAATTTAATTTGAGGTATGTCAAAATCACAGTCATCTGGATTTGGTTCGTCACTTTGAGTTAGAATCATTAAAACCTCCTCCTTTTCATCTCCTTCCCTTTCAAAGTACCTTTTAAGCATATTTACATGACACACTCGGTGATTCTTCCTTCTATCTGGTGTTTTTAACCACATAATTCACTTCACTTAATTTCCTTTCAATCTGATAAAGTCCACAAAACCTAGCTTTTAAAGGCTCCCCTACCACTGGTAACAACACTAAAACTTTATCTCCACTGGCAAAACTACAAACTTTTGATTTATTTTCCGCTACCCGTTTCATCACATTTTGGACACCGTTTAAATGTTGTCTAGCCAATTCACCTGCTCTATTTAATTGTTCCCTACATTTGACATGTAATCCAATAATGTAATTTCCGATTTCTCACTCACCAATTTTTCCTTAATCAATTTAAGTGACCCTCTTACCTCATGACCAATTAGTTCAAAAGGACTAAATTTGGTTGACTCATTAGGTGCGTCCTAATTGCAAACAGTACGAATGGAATTCCTTTATCCCAATCCTCTGGATCATCTTGACAAAAAGCCCTCAACGTTGTCTTTAATGTCTGATGCCACCTTTCGAACGCTGCTTGCGATTCTGGATGGTACGCAGTTGATTTAAATTGTTTTATTCCTAAGTTATCCATAACTTTTGTTCCTTGATCCGATTGTATTTCTGTGGGTAGTCCATATCTAGTAAAGAATTTGAGTAACTCCTCCACAATCTTTTTAGCTGTAATATTACGTACTGGAATGGCCTCTGGAAACCTAGTAGACACATCCATTATAGTCAAAAGATATTGATTCCCACTTTTCGCTTTAGGAAGCGGTCCTACGCAATCAATTAGGACCCTTGTAAAAGGTTCCTCAAATGCTGGAATGGGTATTAAGGGCGCTGGTTTTATCACTGGTTGAAGTTTCCCTATCACTTGACATGTGTGACGACATGATTGACAAAATTTAACTACATCTTTATGTAGTCCAGGCCAATAAAAATGTTTCTGGATTTTAGCTTGAGTTTTCCTTATTCCAGAATGACCTCCCACTGGTACCTCATGTGCAACTCGCAACACCTCCTTTCTATACCCTACTGGCAATACTACTTGATTAACTTCTGCCCACTTTTCATCCGCCTGCATATGTAAAGGTCTCCATTTTCTCATCAAGACATCACTTTTACGGTAATATCACTCTGGTATACACTCAGATTCCTCTTCCATGTATGCTTTCTGATACATCCGTTTTATTTCTATATCTTATTGTTGTATCTCCGCCAATTTTCCTGAACTAAAAATATCCATCTCATCCTCCACCTGTTCTTGCTCTTTTTCAACCATCTGATCAAAAATCGTTTCTGATAATTGCACTTCAACTTCATCTTCACTCTTTGATTTCGCCTCGTCTTAACCTGTGACTTTGCGACCTTGTTACTACACAATCCGGAAAAATCCCAGGGTATTCGTCCTTCAACACTTCAGTTGTCTTATGTTCCACTGGCTTATCAACCACAGTGGGCATCACTCCCACTTGCGATTACCCAAGATAAACTGTATTCCTGGACAAGATAGTTTCTCTATTACTCCTACTACCATTTTGTTGCTAACTTTTGGTTGGTTCTTAATTTGGCTCAGACACAGCAGTAAATGTTGCCCGTTGTATCTTTACTTAATTTGCTCTGTTTCTATAACCTTTGCTCTAGAGTCGCCAGGTATCTTTATGACACCGCCACGAGGTTCAAGTTCAAGTACTGATCAATAACTCAATACACCAATTAGTAAGTTTCAAATCAAAACACATTTATTATACACAGACAATCGCTGCTCGTGCATAAAACTCTACTTTCTAGACTATCTCTATACTATAGGCCTATACTTAGCTTTGGAACTGGCCCACCAGGTCAGGGGAACAAATAGCCTTTCGTTCGGGTTCTGAATCTGCAGGCTTCAAAGCTGGTATGGACTGGTAGCTAGGAGCGCCTATCTCGTAGCGTGCGTTGAATGGAGACTTACTTGGTTGATGTAGCAGCTAGGCAGGTCACTGTCAAGGGTTGGTTCGAGCTGCTGATTGACCCTGCCAAGAAGGACGAATTGAACTTGGGGACTCTATTTTATAGTCCCCAGGGGCTTCACGCCCTTTTGGGCAGACCCCGTACCTGGTTCCAAGTGATTGGACTACGTTCTGATCACTTGGATCGATTTCTCCAATACTGGAACTGTTCCCTGATCGCTGGGTGGTCCCTAAGTATCCGTTGGCCTTCCTTTGTCTTGGCTCCGGCTGGCGCCGAGGAGTCTGGCTTGGCCCTGTTTACCTTAACTGTTTCCCGGGGATCGTTCATTAATATGCAGATGGCTGTTAGTTTCAGTGCTGTCTGGGTTTCTGTAAGTTCTGATACACAGGAAACTTTGCACCTGCTTGTTTTGACTGAATTTCCCTGCATTCTTTGCGGATCTCCATTTTAAAGTTGGGACGTGGCCAAACCAGGTGGCTACAACTTCACCACTCTTGACTTGACTTTCCAACCTTACCGTATATAATGGAACGCTGCTCCTCTCACCCGGAATTCCACATATTACCACCTTTTCTGGCAACATTCTTCCCAGACTACATAACTCCTCATCTCTTACCATTAAAGAGTGACTAGCTCCCGTATCTCTTAAAATTGTGGCTTCTTTACCTGCTCCTCCTGATACACATGAGTAAACGGTACCCACACAAGTAGATTCTTTAAAGACATCTGGCATTTTCTTATCATCGCCTCTTGAACAGGCTGTACAATCTTTTGCACGTCGTTCGCTTCCCTTGGCCTTTCCTTTACCACTCTAACAAACCCCACTGTCTTATCCTGTTTTACAACATCAGCCTTCCCAGTGTTTTTCTTCAACCACCAACACTGTGACTTTACATGGCCTATTTTATTACTTTAAATTTAAAACTTTTCATTTCTTTTCCACCTTCCTGGATTTCTTTTTAAATCTGAGGTGCACACTCCTTATTATCGCCCATCAGATCACCTTTACCTTTACCACTTGTGTATTTCTCATATCCCCAGTTTCTATCCCTCACAGGCTGAAACTGATGTTGGAAACCAATCTTTGATTTATGAACTAATTCATAGTCGTCTGCCATTTCTGCTGCTAATCTCGCAGTTTTAACTCTCTGCTCTTCCACATGAGTTCTCACTACATCAGGAATTGAATTTTTGAACTCGTCCAAAAGTATAATTTCTCTGAGAACCTCATACGTTTGATCTATTTTCAAAGCCCTTAACCACCTATCAAAATTACTTTGTTTGATCCTTTCAAACTCCATGTATATTTGACCAAATTCTTTCCTTAAATTTCTAAACTTTTGTCTGTAAGCTTCAGTACGAAGTCTTACAACACCAGGTTAAAGTCCAACAGGTTTGTTTCGATGTCACTAGCTTTCGGAGCGCTGCTCCTTCCTCAGGTGAATGAAGAGGTATGTTCCAGAAACACATATATAGACAACGAATGAACGGACATCGCGCAACAATCACCAGGCAGGAATGTTCCCTTCCAGTCGGCGAACACTTCAGCAGTCAAGGGCATTCAGCCTCTGATCTCCGGGTAAGCGTTCTCCAAGGCGGCCTTCAGGACGCGCAACAACGCAGAATCGCCGAGCACAAACTTATAGCTAAGTTCCGCACACATGAGTGCGGCCTCAACCGGGACCTGGGATTCATGTCACATTACATTCATCCCCCACCATCTGGCCTGCGAAATCCTACCAACTGTCCTGGCTTGATACAATTCACACCTCTTTAACCTGGGGTTACCCCATCTCTGGATCTGTAAAGATTTAATCACCTGCTAATGGTCGCATTCCAAGCATTGTTTGGCATCTTTGAATTTGTCTATATATGTGTTTCTGGAACATACCTCTTCATTCACCTGAGGAAGGAGCAGCGCTCCGAAAGCTAGTGACTTCGAAACAAACCCGTTGGACTTTAACCTGGTGTTGTAAGACTTCGTACTGTGCTCACCCCAGTCCAACGCCGGCATCTCCACATCATGTAAGCTTCAGGCATTAGTTCATATGCACCCAAGATGGATTTTTTCACCTCCTCATTACGTCCCGGATACCTCCTCCGGTAGTGATGCAAACACTTCACTAGCTCTACCTACCAGCTTTGTTTGAATCAGTAATACCCACATGTCCTGTGGCCATTTCATTTGTTTAGCTACCTTCTCAAATGAAATGAAAAAGGCTTCCACCTCCTTCTCATCAAACCTTGGCAATGCTTGGACATATTTAAATAGATTCCCACCAAGCCTTCAACTTTGACGCCCTTTCTCACTATCATCCAACTGTACGTTTCCCTTTATGTCTGCCAATTTTAATTGACTGTCATGTTTCATGGCCATTTTCTGAAGTTCAAACTCTCTCTCTATGTTTTTCCCTGATCTGTATCTCCCTTTCTCTTTCTTTTTGTTCTGAAAGCTATTCTTTCTTTTCTCCTTTCTTCTCTCTCCTTTTCTTTTTCCTCTCTCTCTCTTTCGTATTCAAGCTGCTTTAATTCTTTCTCATGTTTCATTTGCAACTGAATTCTTGCCATTTCCAATGAGTCAAACTGTAGCTCAGGCAATTTTAAATGCTTAGTACCGCCATAATTACCTCATCTTTTCGCATTTTGTCAGGTAATGTTAACTGCGATGTTTTTGCCAAATCTAGCAGTCTGCTTTTAGTCTCTGTCCGTAAAGTACTGCGTGTGACCGTCTCCACCCACAAAAACTTCTGAGCCTCTGAAAGAGCGATTGTCCACAACACACTCCCCACTTAAACTAAAATACCACACCTGAAAAGCAACCACAATATGCTCACCCCTCACTGTCTTTAAGTTCACTAAGCCAATCCAATAGATAGATTTTTATCCCCCTGGAGACCCCAATTGTTATGGTGTGGGGAGCACACGGCTTACTCTACAGGTATGGTACAGCAGAAATGGACGAGTATTTTTAAAAACAAAACAATGTTTATTCTATGAACTCAAGTTAACCTTTTTAAAACAAACAATGAATATCTTAGCAACCATTAATTCAAATACACCCCCCAAAGAATACAACACTAAGTAATCTGTATGCTGTTTTTTTAACATCCAAAATACTTAACAAACCTTCAAACAGGAGCACACTAGGTTTACATTCAATAATGAGACTGTTTACAATTCCGATTTCACCAAATGATCCATAGTCTTTGGATGGCAGACTTCAGATGCAGCTCATTGAAAAACACAGACATACCCAAGCTTTTTCTCAAACTGAAACTAAAAAGCATAAGTAGAGCTCAGCTCCACCCACACTCTTGACATCACTCCAGTAACATGAGCAGCTCCATTTCTTAAAGGTACATTTCTTAAACACCCATTTCTTAAAGGTACTCTCACGTGACAATTTTTATACTCAAAGGATAACCCAGGTAAACATAGGCCAGTGAGCTTGATGTCAGTGATAGTGAAATTATTCTCAGAGATAAGATCTATGCACATTTGGAAGTGAATGGTCTTATTAGTGATGGACAGCATGGTTTTGTACGAGGGAGGTCATGTCTCACAAATTGAATTGAGTTTCTTGAGGTGACAAAAATGATTGATGAGGGAAGGGCTGTGGATGTTGTCCACATGGATTTTAGTAAAGCATTTGACAAGGTCCCTCATGGCAGGCTGGTGGAAAAGATTAAATCACATGGGGTCAGGGATGAAGAGTTGCGGATAGAATCATAGAATTTACAGTGCAAAATGAGGCCATTCAGCCCATCGGGTCTGCACTGGCCCTTAGAAGGAGCACCCACTTAAGCCCACTCCTCCATCCTATCCCCGTAACCCAGTAACACCACCTATCCTTTTGAACACGAAGGGGCAATTTAGAATGGCGAATCCACCTAACCTGCACATCTTTGGACTGTGGGAAGAAGCCAGAGCACCCGGAGGAAACCCACGCAGAAACGGGGAGCAAGTGCAAACTCCACAGTCACCAGAGGCTGGAATTGATAATGATGAAGAGTGTCAGAGAATACAGCAGGATATAGATAGGCTGCGAAATGGCAGATGGAATTTAACTCGGACAAATGTGAGGTGATGTAATTTGGTAAATCAATTCAGGCGGGAGCTATCAAATAAATGGCAGAACCATCAGGAGCATAGACACAGATATCTGGGTGTGCAGGCTCACAGATCTTTAAAAGTGGCAGCACAGGTGAAAATGGTGGTAAAGAAAGCACATGGCATGCTTGCCCTCATAGGACAAGGTATCGAGCATAAAAGCTCGCAAATTATGTTAGCTATATAGAACGTCGGTTAGGCCACATTTGGAATACAGACCACACCACCAGAAGGACATGGAGGCTTTGGAGAAAGTACAGAAAAGGTTTACCAGGATGTTGCCTGTTGTGGAGGATATTAGCTATGAGGAGAGATTGAATAAACTGGGATTGTTCTCCCTAGAAAGACAGAGGCTGAGGGGCGAACTGATAGAAGTTTATAAAACTGAGGGGTATAGATAGGGTGAACAGTTGGAGACTTTTTCCCAGGGAGGAAATTACAATTACAAGGGGGCACAAGTTCAAGATGAGGGGGGGGGGGGGGGGGGGGGGTAGGTTCAGTGGAGATGTGGGGGGAAGTTTTTTTTACACGGAAGGTGGTGGTGGAGGCAGATAGTTAGCGACCTTTCAGACTTATCTTGATAGACACATGAACAGACGGGGTACAGAAGGATACAGACGTTTGGTCCAGATTGGACACGTGATCGGCACAGACTTGGAGAGATGAAGGGCCTGTTCCTGTGCTGTAATTTTCTTTGTGCACACATTAAAAAAAAGTCCAGCCACCCAAATTTGTATAAATGAATGGACTTCGTTCTATCAAGTTTTAGGCTACAGAACTGGTAATAAAAACAGAATCCTTTGAGGATTGAGAAAATCTCATTCATCAACTCGAACCAGGGATATTAAGTTGCTGAGGTAAATACAGGACTGAAAACATAGAGGATTAAAAAATAAGTTTGTGTGAAGGACTTCAGGTGGACAAATTGTTTTAGGATTCTGATCTGTTAGGGATTAAATAAATTTGCGCAGGGGGTTTACAACCAAATCGTTAATCTATATTGATTTGTCTTTGGGAAGAAAAGGCAACTAGCTTGATTTTGTCCCTTAGTTTATACAAAATTAGGGGCATTACTCAGGTACCACAGGAAAATAACAGCTTCCGTCTCTACATCTGATGTTACAATTACATTGATGTTACTCCCATCAACGCTCCTTTCCTTCAGTTTGTTTACGTGACCTTTGGGAATCCCGGAAACAGCGAAGCGATCCCTTTTCTCCTTCCCAGTCTAGCCGCACTTGACAGCGGCCAGGCCGCCAATCTTACCTCGGGGATGAGATCGGCCTCGCTGCTCTTGTCCAGGAAGCCCAGGCGTGGCAGCACCATCTCAGTCCGACACGGGATCTTCTCCTGGGTCATCAGGATGTCGTCCAGGCTGAAGAAGTTCTCATCCAGCCCTCCCGGAGCGACCGGCATGTAGGACTCCGAGCGCGGCATAACCAGGCCCGAGCCGGTTAGTTAGGGGAGGGGGAGGTGAGGGAGATCGAGCTGCCGGAAACGGGTAAGCATTCAAATCTCCCGCCCAGACCGCAAGGGAGAAGATGCCGAGCACAGAGAGATCGATTGTGCTGGTGTTATGAAAATCGAAATTTTATAAAACGGTGGGATGGGTGCAGTGTGCTAGGGGGCAGGATTGCGGTGATTCATAAACCATCACGTCACTTAATACACGCACCAAAATATAGAAGCAGTGCGGGTCAATGACGTCATGAAAATGACGCCAGTTGCGGTGACGTCTTCGAGAATTACGTCACCGAACTCGCGCGCGCCTTCCTGTCCTGGCGCGCGGCGGGTGGCCGGTTGGTTTTTGAAAAGGGAACGAACTGGCGGCAAGGTTGGGACGGTGAAGAGGCGGGTGGTGGTAGTGGAGGAGGGAACTAGGACAGGCTTGAGGAGGGAAGGGGAAGCAATTGGACGAGACGACATAGAGAATGGCGAGCCAGTCGGATTATTCTGACACCCCTTCGAAGTCGAGGAAGAAGAGTGCCGCGCGTTTTTCTAACTTGCACGTGAAGCCCCAAACCGTCGAACGGTCCAAGTTCTACGAGGACCTGGTGGAGGAGATGCGCCGGAAGATGTGGTGAGTGCTCGAGGCGTCCGCACCTGCCGCGAATGCGTACCATCATTAAGCCCATTCAGACTAATTGGATGGAGGAGTCAGTCAGGGAATGGCTAATACCATTCCACCGTCGTGTGCGCATGGCCTCAAAAAAAAAAGCAATTCATCTCGTCCCACGACCCTACCTCAGAGAATCTCAGAATTGTGAAACGGAAAAGGAGGCCACTTAGCACATTGTATCTGCAGGGGTTCTCCAAGCGAGCATTATGGCCGAGTGTCATCCCCCAGCCTTTCCCCTGTCCCCTTCCATGTTGTTTCTATTCATGTAATTATCTAATGCCCCCTTGAATGTCGCCATTGAACCTGTCTCCACCACACTTGCAGGCAGTGGATTTCAGAGCCGCCACACTGGTTGTGTGAAAATGTTTTTTCTCGCATTTTTCTCACATGACGTTTTATAGAATCCCCACAGTGCAGAAGGCGGCCATTCGGCAAATCGAGACCACCGGCCACACTACCTAGGCCTAATCCCCCAGCCTATTCCTGCAACCTCACCCTAAGGGGCAATTATTTTAAAAATCATTTATCATATGTGTGTGTTGCTGGTTAGACCAGCATTTCTTGCCCATCCCTGGTTGTCCTTCAGAAGGTGGAGGTGAGCTGCCTTGAACCGTGGCAGTCCCTGTGATGTAGGTACACGCACAGTGCTGTAAGGGAGGAAGTTCCAGGATTTTACTCCAGCAACAATGAAGGAATGGCGGCTATCTCTTTCCAAGTCATGGTGGTGACTTGGATGAGAACATCCAGGTGGTGGGGTTCCCAGGTATCTGCTGCTCTTGTCCTAAAAGGTACTGGTTGTGGATTTGGAAAGTGCTAAAGGAACCTTGGCGAGTTACTGCAGTGCAGACTCGATGGGCCGAATGACCTCCTTCTGCACTGTAAATTCTATGATAATCTTGTAGATGGTACACACAGCTATCGCTGTTTGTCGATGGTGGAGGGTTTGAATGTTTGGGGAAGGGGGAGCAATCAAGTGGGCTGCTTTGTCCTGGATGGTGTTGAGCTTTGAGTGTTGTGGGAGATGCACTCATCCAGGCAAGTGGAGAGTATTCCATTACACTCCTGACTTGTGCCTTGTAGATGGTGGACAGTCTTTAGCATAGCCAATCCACCTAATCTGCACATCATTGGTCTGTGGGAGGAGCTTAATACGCACACTAAAATATACAAGACTCCACACAGACAGTTACCCGAGGTCGGAATCGAACCTGGGTCCCTGGTGCTGTGAGGTAGCAGTGTGCCACTGTGCTGCCCTTTCTACCTTAACCTGTACTCCTGCATTTTTTTTTCATAGGATAATTACCAAATTCTCTTTTGAATACCTCGATTGAATCTGCCTCCATCACATTCTCAGCCATTTGTGATCCTAACCACTCAGCTGCATTTAAAAAAAGATTTGCTCACATTACCTTTGCTGCTTTTGCCCATCACCATTAAATAGTGTCTACTGATTACCTATCTGCCAATGGGTATGGTTTCATTCAGTCTACTCTGTCTAGATCCCTTGTGATTTTGACCTCAATTTTCTCATCTCTAAGGAGCCCATCTCTAGTTTCTGCAATCTATCTTGTAACTGAGCCTCTTCATTCCGAGGGGCATTCTTGAGATTCTTTTTTGCACCCTCTCTGATGCTTTCACATCCTTCCGAAAGTGCGGTGCCCCGAATCACACGTGATACTCCAGATTTATTGTAAGTTCATAACATATAGCAGCAGGGTTAAGCCATTCGGCCCATCGAGTCTGCTCTGCCATTCTGTCATGGCTGATATGTTCCTTATCTGCTACCTACAATGTTACTGGCCAAGAGCTGGATTGCAAAATCAGCCAGAGCATCTTCTCCCTAGAACACATGACCTGGGAGGTGGAGTAGGCAATTTAGCCTCTAGAGCCTAACACCCTCAATGTGATAATGGCTGATCCCATCCTGCCCTCAACTCCACCGTCCTGCCCTTTCTCCATAACCCTTCAACCCATTGCCAATTAAAAATCTGTCAAATTCTTCCTTAAATTTACTCACTGTCCCTGCATCCACTGCACTCTGGGGTAGTGAATTCCACAGATTCACAACCCTTTGGGAGAAGTAATTTTTCCTCAAATCTGTTTGAGATTTGCTACCTCTTTATCTAAGATTATGACCTCTCGTTTTAGAATGCCCCACAAGAGGAAGCATCAGCTCCACGTCTACTTTATCCATACCTTTTAGCATCTTTTATACCTCAATTAGATGATCTCTCATTCTTCTAAACTCTAGAGAGTATAGGCCTAAACTGTTCAATCTCTCCTCATATGACAAACCCCATATCTTTGGAATCAATCTAGTGAACCTCCTCTGAACTGCCTCCAATGCCTCTACATCTTTCCTCAAATAAGGGGACCAAAACTACACAATACTCCAGTTGCGACCGTACCATTGCCTTGTAAAGTTGCAACAACGCTTCCTTACCTTTATACTCCATTCCTTTTGCTATAAATGCCAACATTCCATTTGCTTTCCTTATTTGCTGCACCTGCATGTTCGTTTTCTGTGACTCATGCTCAAGGACATCCAAATACCTCTGCATCGGAGCACCCCTATGTCTCTCCTCATTTAGATAATAAGTTGCTGTTCCATTTTTTTGACCAAAATGCATGACTGACCTCGCACGTATCCACGTTAAACTCCATCTGCCACATTTTGGCCCACTCTCCAACCTATCCATATCCATTTGTAGGTTCTTATTTCCTCATTGCAACTTACTATCCCACCTATTTTTGTGTCATCTGCAAATTTGGCTAGAGATCCTTCTATCCCTGTATCCAAGTCGTTAATATAGGTTGTAAATAGCTGGGGCCCAAGGACCGAACCCTGTGGCACCTCACTAGTGGCATCCAGAAAAAGGGCCAATTTGCAAGTGCAATTTGCAAATTGTGATGGGAAATTGTGAAGGGAACAACAATTTGCACATTGAGAAGAGAATGTTGATTGGTTGTCAAGTGAACTCTGTTAGTAGAGGTGTTGTCATGACAAATGTACCAATTAACTGATTACTGACAGTTAACTGCCAAGCTTTGCTTCAAATCAATCCAAGCAGGTTGACTCTGATCAGCCATTACTCTGGGGAATTAATCAGGGAATGGCTGTTGCCTATTTTGCTAAGTTGAAAAAAGGGCAATGTGCGTACGTGTGCTTTCTGCAAAGTACAGGGCCCTGTGTACAAATATATGTAGCTACCAACATGCACAAGAGAGCCACACTGCGATTCTGATGGGTAATCTTAAATTTGTTGTCAACTTAATTCTTACCACCCTTAGGATTGTTTAGCAAATGTCCAATTGTGGAATCACATTTAATGTTGCACATTATGTTTTGAATTTTAAAGCACAAGCTGGTTGGGTACGCTCAGTACTTTGCCCACTGCAAGCAGTCAAAGGACTTTCTGTTTGTTACGATCAGCCATCTTCCTCTTCAGATCAAGTCCGCAAACCCCCCTACGTGGACAAGATGGCTGCTGTCCTGAATTTTATTAACTCCTTCCCACCACTGCATCATTTATTCATGACTGGACACAAATGGGCTCCATCCTTGCCAACGTGCAGCATCTGGTGCTGTACGGTGGCCAGCATCAACGACAACCAGGTGAATTGAAGGCTTTCTCCTCTTAAGTTCTCAGAGCTGACCGTAGAAGATGGTATCCTCCTCTGGGACACAAGGGTTATTGTTCCAGCGAAGGGCCAGGAAATCGGTTTAAAAGTCCCTCACAACGCGCACCCAGGAGTGTCCAAAATGAAGATGGTGATGAGGAGTTGTCTGGTGGCCGGGGGGTTTCTGGTGACGAGGATGTGCTGAGAAGTCGCACATCAGGTGGCTCTCCTCCCACAAACCTGAAAATAGGCTCTTTCAGCCGAAATAGCCTGCTAATACGAAGGAAAAAACATCCTCACACCTCAACCAATTGCAACGCCAAATAACAACCACTCCAGAGGCCACGTGGAAACTAGTAGAAAAAAACTAGTAGAAGCAAATGGCTGAGCCGGCAGACGCACGAGGCGGCAAAACTCGGGCATCGCCAGAACGCGAAGGAGGCTCCCGCATAAAAGGAGATGGGTGTCAGGATATTTCTCTTAAGAGAACTGAGAGAACACAGAGAAGAGACGAAAACCGACATCCAAGCTGCCGGCAGGTGGCCCTTGACAAGGCAGAGAGGCAACTGGAAGCTCATAAAAGCACCATAAAAGAGCTGAAGAAGGCCGCAACAGACCAGGGCGACCAGATCGCCGCCCTAGAAAAAGACGTATCAAGGTTAGTCGCAACGCAGGGGAGTCTGAAGGGAGTGACCAGGAAAACCGATCGAGGTGCCAAAACCTGTGGATTGTGGGCCTGCTGGAGGAGATCCAAGATAGATACTCACCGACTACATGGCCCAAATGCTGGACAATTTGGTGGGAAAGGATAGCTTCCCCAACCCACCAGAAATATACCGAGCCCACCGGTCGCTTCGCCCAAAGCCCAGAGATGGGGAACAGCCGAGGGCGATAATCACTAAAATGCACCGGTACCAAGTGTTGTTGGAGCGTAGTCTGGGGGAGTGGTGACGCTGCCGAACTTTTGTAACTACTACTGGGCGGCTAATATAGCCATGATTAGGAAGTGGGTAGTTGGGGAGGGGAGTTGGTGTGGGAGCGAGTAGCAGCGGCATCGTGTAAGAACACTAGTTTGGGGTCACTGATAACGGCACCTCTGCTGTTCTCGGCGGCCCGGTACTCCACAAGCCATGTGGTGGTGGCGGCTCTGAGTCTGGGGACAGTGGAGAAAATATAGGAGAGTGGAGGGAGCATCGATCTGGGCCCCGATTTACAACAACCATCGCTTTGTGGCGGGAAGACTGGATGGAGGATTTCAGAAATGGCAGAGAGTAGGAATTGAGAGGATGGGAGATCTATTTATAGACTGGAGCTTCCTAGCTTGAAGGATTTGGAGGAGAAAATTTGAACTGCCAGCAGGGAATGGGTTCAGATATCTGCAGGTACGGGATTTTCTGAGAAGGCAGGTTCCAACCTTCTCGCTCCTGCCACCACAGGTGATACAGGACAGGATAATTTCCAGAACATGGGTGGGAGAGGGGAAGGTATCAGATATCTACGAAGAACTTATGGAGTCGGAGGAAACTCAGATAGAGGAACTAAAGGGCAAGTGAGAAGTTGAGCAAGGGGGAGAGATAGGGGCAGGTCTGTGGGCGGATGCCTTAAGCAGGGTTCACACATCCTCATCATGTGCCTGGCTTAGCCTGATACAATTTAAGGTAGTCCACCGGGCACATATGACGGTGGCCCAGACGAGCAAGTTTTTTTTGGGTAGAGGACAGGTGTGTGAGGTGTGCGGGAGGTCCAGCAAATCATGTCCACATGTTTTGGGCATGCCCGAACCTTAGAGGGTTTTGGCAGGGTTTTGCGAAGGCTATGTCCACGGTACTTAAAACATGGATGGTGCCAAGTCCAAAGGTGGCGATCTTTGGAGTGTTGGAAGAGCCGGGAGTTCAGGGGGCGAGAGAAGCTGACGTTTTGGCCGTTGCCTCCCTGGTAGCCCGGAGACGGATTCTGTTAATGTGGAGGGACTCGAAGCCCCCAAAATTAGAGACCTGGGCTAGTGACATAGCTGGATTTCTCAGTCTCAAGAAAATAAAGTTCACCCTAAGAGGGTCAGTGTTAGGGTTCGTCCGGAGGTGGAACCGTTCGTCGACTTTCTCGGGGAAAAAATTAAAATATCAGCAGAGGCAGAAATATAGAGGTGGGGGATAGGCTATTGTTTCATTGTTAGGGGTGCAAAGAACGTAATAGGGATGGAAATGTTTTAGGTGCCATGTTTATGTTGCTGTTATCGTTATTATTATAAAAACTACAAATACCCTAATAAAATGTTTTTTTTTTTTAAATGCACCGTTACCAAGACCTGGAAAGAATCCTGCACTGGACGAGGCAGATAAAGAACTGTATAGGAAGGTCACCAGATCAGGATATACCAGGACATTGGGGTTGACCTGGCCAAGCATCAGGCAGAATTCAACAGGGCGAAGGCTACCTGTACAAGTGCAGCGTAAAAATTGGGATGCTGTACCCAGCCAAACTCTGGGTAACATTCCAAGGAGGGAGCACTTTTTCACGGCCACTGCAGAAGTTTGTCCTCGAGAACGGGATCGAGAACCAGCAGCAGGGACAGCAGTGAAGAGATCATTTGAAGAGACTTTATTTGCTCATTTACTAATTGTTAACCAACTTGATGAACACTTTGCGCGGGACTAAACTACCTCGTTCTGGGGACAAGAGGTGAAATAGAAGAAGGAAAGAGCGAGGGTAGCAGAGCGTAGGAAAGGGCAGAACGCAGAATGGCAGGTTGGGAGCCCCAAGAAGGTCCGACAACCAACCCCGGGAGCAGGGCCCCCACACTAGCAGGGAAGCTAGCACCGGGAAGCGGGAAGAAAAGAGGGGCAGCGGCGCATCACCTGCAAGTTAGTGAGCGCCTGGCAAGGGCGGACAGGGGGCAGACATCAGCAACAGGGGGAGGACTAGGAGAAGAAACAGAGAAAGGGAGCGGGGGAGGCGGATGCAGAAAATACCATAATGGGAACAGAGGAACAAAGATAGCAAGGGCATTAGGCTGGCTGCAACAGGCCACACGTGGCGACTTGGAACACAATGGCACCGCAAGCAATCACTTTGGAGTGTCCCTAAACAAAGGGAAACCCCGGAGTGCAGGGACTCACCTACGTGGCGTACACAGTTGGTGGCCATGTTGAGTGGGCCCTGGACAAAGGGAAACCCTGGAGCGCAGGGGCCCGTCCTCATGGTGAGAACGGTGACTGTGGCCATCTTGGACCACCACCTAACAAAGAGAAACCCCGGAGTGCAGGAGCACGTCCACCAGGTAAGTATGGTTGATCCCGCAGGAGGGAGTGGGGGAGACAAAACCTCCCCCATCAGGATAGTCACCTGGAACGTCTGGGAGCATAAGGCCCAGTGAAAAGACCCAGAGTCTTCACCCACCTGAGAAGTTTAAAAGCCCACATAGTTTTCCTCCAGGTTTTCCACCTTTGTCTGGCATGAACCTTCTAGGCACCGAAAAATTAAATTAAACCCATTAAAACAACTATACCTAATTTCTAATTCTTACCAATACAAATATAAATCCCTTCAAGTATCTTTGCTTTCCTAACAATTGACCTTTTGTGAGGGCCACTAAGAATCCAGCACGAGTTTCAAGGATACAAAGAAATAACATTTATTTACAATAACATGCATATACACAACAGCAGCATCCTCGCTTGCTGCTTACTCCTTTCTGCTGGTTCCAAACTGGCCAGCTTTATTTATACAGGGAGTCTGCGAATGATTTCTCCGCCCCCCTCATTGGGGAAGCTCATACTCCCACAGGATTGTGGGATTGTCATTAGTCCCCAGCCAATGGTAAGCAGGCAGGTTATAACATGAACATAATTAAATTAACGATATTTGTAAAAATGCACAAAAACAGACTATTATTTACTGCCCCTTTCACCCCCCCAAAATTGTTTCTTTCCCCCCCCCCCCCCCCCCCCTCCCCAAGTTGCTGCTGCTGCTGACATTTTACCACTCCCCTAGAAAGTCACGGCAAGGTTGCCACCGCCTGGAGAACCCCAGCCAGGACCCCCTCAAGGCAAACTTTATTCGCTCCAGGCTGAGGAACCCAGCTATATCACTAACCCAGGTCTCCACGCTCGGGGGTTTCGAGTTCCTCCACATTAAGAAGATCCACCTCCAGGCTACCAGGGAAGCAAAGGCCAGCATCTCTGCCTCTTTCGCTTCCTGCACTCCCAAAGATCACTATTGTTGCACTCGGCTTCACCCGCGTGTCCAAAATGCTGGACATAGCACTCGCAAAGCCCTGCCAGAATTCTTTAAGTGCCGGACATGCCCAAAACATATGGACATGGTTCGTCAGACTCCCTGCACATCACACGCACCTGTCCTCCACCCCAAAGAACTTGCTCATTCTCGCCGTCGTCATGTGAGCCCGGTGTACCACCTTAAACTGAATTAAACTGAGCCTGGCACATGATGCGGACGAATTCACCCTGCCCAGGGCATCAGCCCACAGGTCCTCATCTAGCACCTCGCCTAGCTCCTCCTCCCACTTGCCCTTCAGCTCCTCCACTGAGGCTTCCTCCGCCTCCTGCAGCTCCTGGTATATGTCCGACACCTTCCCTCTCTTACCCAGATGCCAGACCCTACCCTGTCCTGTATCCTTCGAGGGGGTAGCAGCGGGAATGTCCCCACCTGTTTTTTGAGAAAGTCCTGGACCTGGAGGTATCTGAAAGCATTTCCTGGGGGCAGGCCGAACTTCTGCTCCAGCGCCTTCAAGCTAGGGAAAGCCCCATCTATAAGCATCCTTCTAACGCCTGCCCTGTACCAGCCTTGGAACCCTCCGTCTATCTTGCCTGGAGCAAATCTATGGTTGTTCCGTATCGGGGTCCAAACTGAGGCCCCCTCCTCCTTCCTGTGCCTTCTCCACTGACCCCAGACCCTCAGTGCCACAGTCACCACCGGGCTTGTGGTGTATCGTGCCGGCGAGAATGGCAGCGGTGCCGTTACCAGTGCCCCTAGCCGCCCCCATGCCAACCCCTCTTCCATTACCCATTTCCTCGTCATACACACACACCACACACACCCCCGGCTACGCTCCAAGAACAGTCTTTTGACTCGCAGGATCTTGTTTGCCCACACAAATCCCGTGATAAACCTGTTCACCCCGCTTGAAGGATTTGGGGATGAAAATGGGGAGGCACTGAAAAACAAACAGGAATCTGGGAAGAACCGTCAACTTCACAGTCTGCACTGTCATCTTCACAGTCTGCACTCTTCCCGCCAGGGAAAGCGGGAGCATGTCCCACCTTTTAAAGTCTCCCTCCATCTGCTCTACAAGCCAAGATAAATTGAGCCTGTGTAGGGCATCCCAGTTCTTAGCCACCTGTATACCTAAGTAACGAAAGCTCCTCTCCACCATCTTGAGCGGGAGCTCTCCCAGTCTCTTCTCCTGACCCCGAGTGTGATTACAACAGCTCACTTTTCCCCACGTTCAACTTGTACCCCGAGAAGCTCCCCAAGTCCCCCAGGATCCGCATGACCTCCCCCATCCCCTCTAGCGGGTCCGACATATATGATAGCAGGATATCCGCGCAGAGGGAAACCTGGTGCCCCCTCCAGTTCCTTGAAGTTCTCAGCGCTTATGGCCAACGGCTCAATTGCCTGAGCAAATAGTAACGGGGATAGGGGGCACCCCTGCCTCGTCCCTTGGTGCAGCCTGAAATACTCCGACCTCAGCCGGTTCGTGGACACACTACGGTGGTCTGATACAGTAGCTTGACCCACCCTATGAATCCCTCCCCGAATCCAAACCTACCTAACACTTCCCACAGGTACTTCCACTCCATCCTGTCAAAGGCCTTCTCTGCATCCATTGCAGCCACTACTTCTGCGTCCCCTCCCTCCGAGGGCATCATAATAATATTCAGGAGTCTCCTCACGTTTGTGTTCAATTGCCTCCCATTTGACGAAACCCGTCTGGTCCTCCTCGATCACTCCCGGGACGCAGTTTGGCATCCACATTCAGGGGCGATATCGGCCTGTCGGACCCACATTGAAGCGGATCCTTCTCCCTCTTCAAAATGAGCGAGATTAATGCCTGCGACATCGTCGGGGGAAGGGTACCTCTCTCCTTTGCCGCGTTAAAGGTTCTTAGCAGGAGCGGGCTCAGTAGCTCCAAGAACTTCTTATAAAATTCTACAGTGAAGCCGTCCAGACCCGGGGCCTTGCCCAACTGCATATTTGCTAGTCCCTTAACTATCTCCTCCAACTCAATCGGGGCCCCCAGTCCCTCCACCCGATCCCCGTCCACCCTTGGGAACCTCAATTGATCCATAAATTGCTTCATCCCTTCCCCTTCCCTCGGGGGTTCTGACTCGTACAGCTTCCCATAAAACTCCTTGAAGACTTCATTGATCCTCTCTGGGCTCAACACCGTATTACCTTCCTTATCCCTCGCCCCCCCCCCCCCCCCCCCCCCCCCCCCATCTCCCTGGCCGCCTCTCTCCTGCGAAGTTGTGGGCCAGCATCCTACTTGCTTTCTCCCCATACTCGTAGACCACCCCTTTCACTTTCCTCAACTGAGCCTCCGCCTTCCCAGTGGTCAGCAAATCGAACTCCGCCTGTAATCTCCAGTGCTCCTTTAGCAGCCCCCCCTCGGGGGCCTCCGCGTACTTCCTGTCCACCCTAAGCATCTCTCCCACCAGCCTCTCCCTCTTCACCCTCTCCCTCTTCTCTCTCTGGGACCTAATAGAGATTAACTCCCCTCTGATGACTGCCTTCATAGCCTCCCAACCCGTTGTTGCTGTTACCTCCCCTGTGTCATTTGTTATCACATAGTTCTGAATGCTGCTCCTTCGTTACCAACATTTTTCATGGGCTGTACTGTCTAACTGTGAAATAAAGATCTAAGGGTGAATTCTCCGCCTCCCTAGCTGCATGTTTCCCGTTGGCCAATCGGATTTCCCATTGTAGGCATACCCATGCCACTGGGAAGCCTGTGGGTGGGGATGTGCTGCTGGGGGAATGGAGAATTCCGCCGGTGGAGCTTTCACCCCCTAATTTTCCCTAGTCGCCACCTGTTATTTCATTAGGAACTGTGGAAATTCTGATGAAACAAATATTTATAGATGTTTTCACCGTTTCTCTGATAGTTTTGTTGACTGACCAAAGTTACGAAGGGACAGCAGGAAAATCCTGTTGGGCCAAATGATTTTCCTAGTAATTCTGACTAACTGAAAAAATATTCTCCCTACATATGCAGTACTTGTAAAATCGTCATAAAGTAAGACATTGCTACAAAAGATTTGCTTATCAACTGTGTTTGGGTTTTGAACAGTTTTACAGGGCCTTCTTCACATCCCACATAGAACGTTGTGCCCTGGTTTGGGCACTAAACTTCAGAAAAGGTACATTGATCTTTCTTGGGAGGGCTACAGTGCAGATTCACCAAAAAATACAAGGGTTGCAAGGGATAAATAATGCAGGTAGGTTGCATGAAATTGGCTTCTGTAGTTTTAGAGTTCAAAAGGTTGAGGGGTAACCTAATCCAGGGGTGTTTTAAAAGTATTTCATGGAGTAGACAAAGAAAAAAACATTTCATCTGGTGGAAAAGTTCAAAATAAGAGGGCATCATGTTAAAATTAGAGGCGGGATGATGTCAGCAGGGGGGCAATACTGTTTTCACAAACTCTGGCTCCACTCATCTTTTAATCCCTAATTTTATCCTGGTGCACATTTCATATTTGCTATTTCTTGGGTTACATGTTTGTGCTATGTCCCTGGAGAATCCTGATTGGTGTCTTGTGAAGAAGACCGAGGTAAATCTGAAAAATCCTCTTTTTTGTTTGTGGTGGTTCGAGTGCCTAGGGTGGGGCCCAACTTGCTGTGGAGCAGTTGTGATGAGCGGGCTCTTGCTTCAGTGCTGCTGTGTGCATCCGAATGACGGCCGCCATCGAAAGTGCTGTTTTGGTTGAAGATCTCCAGGTCGTTATAGTTCTAGTTCATGTGAAGAATTGCAAGGTAGCTTTTGGGGAACGGTGGAGGTCTTTTGAGAGCTCTTGCATTCGATAAAGCACTTTTCCTGGTCAGATTTGATGGAGCACAACGTATTCGGTCTTTGAGGTCAGGGGCTGGTTGGGCCTCCCGATGATTGGTCCTATTTCATCCTGTTCTCGATGCTCGTTGTAAGGGGTTGGAGGTGGCCGAGCCAGTCGAGTCATTCCCTCCGGCCAGGGCTTGGGCTGTGGATGGCCTTGGCATCGGAACAACGGCATGATGGAAGTGATGGTGATTCCTGCCTTGATCGTTGGAATCTGTGAGAGATCGTGAAGTGTGTTGATCCTGTCTTGACCTCTGTTTTCTTGAGCAAAATGAATGGTGTCTTTATCCTGCAATTCGTTATTCCTTTGTATTATGTTGTTGATTTTTTTATGTTGATGATTTATTTATTGTTGTGTCTTTTTTCCTGCAAAGACGTGCAAGATGTGAGCATGAGGGTGAGCGTTATTGATTTTCCGTTCTAGAAAAATCATATTGAGTCGATTCTGTGCAGTATGGTTTGTGTACAGTTTTACTCCTTTTTGTTATAATGTCTTACAATACTTGTTAGTGGGAGTGGGAGGGAAGTGCTTTTTTATTACCCTTATCTCGTTTATAAAGAAGATGAGTGGAGCCAGGATGGGGTGAAGGGTGGATGGTTTAGAGTTGTAAGGTTAGTTCAGTCCTTGGTAAGATTGAGCATAGCCCCCCTCTCCAGTTAGAGCTACCATAGAATAGAATCCCTATAGTGAGAAGGAGGCCATTTGGCCCATCGAGACTGCACCAACTCTCTGAAAGAGACTCTACCTGCGCCTGGTCCCCTGCCCTATCTCTGTAACTCCACCTAACCTGTACGTCTTTGGACTGTGAGGAAACCGGAACACCAGGAGAAAGCCCTTGCAGACACTGGGAGAATGTGAAAACTCCACACAGGCAGTCAGCCAATGCTGGAATTATACCTGGGTCCCTGGCGCTGTGAGGCAGCAGTGCTTGCCATTGTGCTGTCCTCTAATCCGTGTCGCTTTTTAAATTTGTTTTTTCATTTTACTTGAATTTAAGAATCCACCTTTCTCCTTTGATGGCCCGTGAAGATTTTGGGCTGGATTCTCCGATTTTGAGACTAAGTGTTAATGCTGGCGTGAAAACGGTGGTGTTTTACGACAGCAAAAACAGCGCAACAGGTGCACCGATTCAGCAACTCGAAAGGGGCTAGCACCATCGCCATGTAAAACACAACTGTTTTCAAGCCAAACAGCGTCGGATTCGCCGGGTCCGTGATTGCCGTACATGAGACTCATACGCCACAGCTGCACTTAAATGATTCATCCCCCCGCACACACCACCCCAGTCAAGAAGATGGCTGGAAGGAGAGCAGCGCCACGGTTCAGGGACACTGAGCTGGAGACCCGCCTGGGAGGAGAGGCGGATGACCCTGTACCCGACCCAAGAGGAAGGCCACCAGGCGCTGCTGTTCGCCATGCCTGGGCGCAGGTGGTAGACGCGGTTAGTGCCGTTGGCGAAGTCGGCTGCACTGGCATCCATTGCAGGAAGAAACTGCACAACCTCCTCAGGGCGGGCAGGGTGAGTAGGCAGTGCCCCTACCCCCCCACATACATGTAACCAGGGGGACCACCAGACCTGCATCTCCTCGCCGTCCCCGAGCAGAGGGCACTGGACGTGGTTGGCGGCCCGGAGGAAAGGTAGGTCGCTGACGCGGAGGTCGGCAATGGGCGAGCAAGTGAGTCCCCATGCTTAGTTGCAGATCCTCATGACAGATGTGTGGACCCCTCATCCTTACTCCCTCACCCCATCCCCCGATCACAATCCCCGCCCACACTCCTCCCTCGTCTGGCTTCTAACCATACATGTCATCTTGTGTCTTACAGGACCTGCCGGAGAGGGGCCCGGTCCATCCAGGGCCCCCAGCCAGTGCCAGAGCCGGTGCCCCTCAGACGGCCGAGCCCTCTGCCCGAGACCCAGGAGACCCCTGAGTTCGGGTCAGAGGAGGACACTGACTTTGTGTCACAGCTGTCTCCAACACCCTCCACCATCCCAGAGACTATCACCTCGGTTGGGCACACTAGTGAGGAGGCTCCTGGGACACTATTTGGTGCGCACCACACAGTCGGTCTGCACCACACAGTCGGTCAGGTACAGCAGGAGGAGGTAGGACCAGCCGAGGGGCTGGATGGTTGGAGGGCAGGCCGGCCGCAGGAGCCAGCTGCCGTTCAGACGGGTCCCGGGCTCCTGGAACATCCAATTCCAACCACAGTGGAGATGTAGGTAGAGACCCAGGGACTACAGGAGGGGATGACGGTCGGTGTCCATCACCTGCGGGCGCAGGTGGAGGAGCCCATCCGCGTGCAGGAGCAGTGGATGGTGCTGGTCATGCGTGCCACCCAGGCCGAAACCACATGGGTGGCGTCCGGGGTGGAGGCAATGGTGTCAGATAAGGGTCAGCGTGAGTAAGGCCTGTGGCATTCTGTGCAGGCGGGGGCCAAGGCCTGGGACGTGCTACCCTCTCACAGGCAACCATGTGCCAGAATCACCTGGACATTGCAGCGGTGCTCCTCAGCGTGGCCCAGTCACAGCAGGCCATGGCTGAGAGTGCCGGCGGCATTGCCCAGGCGCAGCGGGGCTTGCCGCAGACTCGGAAGGAGGTGGCCCAACCACAGAGGGCATCGCCCACACCCAGAGGGATGTGACCCAGTCACTGGCTGATGTGGCACAGACTCTCAATGTGGTGGCACAGTCGCAGCGTGATGTGGTGCAGACCCAGACGGAAGTGGTCCACTCCCTGTGCTCCATGGCCGCGATCATGCAGACCCTTGTCGAAACCAGTTGGCCTCCAGGACCAGCAGCGCCAGATGGCGGGGGTCCTCTGGGGATGGCTCCACTTGCACCCCCGTCCCATGGAGTAGCTCTTGGGCCATCGGGCAAACCGAGGGAGGAGGAGATGCTGGGGCCCATGCCGCTGACCCCCGCAGGGGAGGTGCCGGAACATCGCAGCACCTTGGACCCCCCCGGGTCAGTGCTGGCCAGTGGGAGTGGGGGGTGGGGGACGAATGCAGGCCCCGTGTATGGACTGTGTCCCTCACCCTCCCTCCCCCACCTGCTGTGACCGTCCCCAGCACCCCCACCCCAGTCAACAGGACCATGTGATGGACTGGCCAACTCGCATGAAGGCTGAAGGTGCTACTGTAGGCATGAGTCAGACTTTGTCAAACGATGTGGAGCACGGAGCTCATCGCAGAGCGGGTTGTCATCATCCTCCATCCCATGTACCGGACCCGCCATCACTGCCAACCCAGTACCCTCAGCTCGTAGTGCCGCAGGTATGTATAACGGAGGGGGTATATGTGCGGGAGGTGAGGGGGTGTGGGATGGTGTCTGCCCCTGGCCAGTGCCGCCGCCCCCCCCCCCCCCCCCAAGTCGGTGAAATGTGTCGCGACGAGTGCGCCCTGGCGAAGGCATTATGCAGCATCCCGTGCTTGGCCTGGTCCCATGTGGTCCTCATTACCCCCCCCCCCCCCTCTCCTCTCATCCGCCTCGTCTGATGAGGCCTGCCCTTCCTCCTCATCCTCCTCCAGCACATCGCCCCTCTGCTGCGCGATGTTGTGGAGGAGGCAGCTGACCACCACAATGCGGGCGACCCTTCTATCCCCGTACTGGAGGGCCCCTCCAGAGCAATCCAGGCACCTAAGTGCATCTTCAGGACCCCGAAGCACCTCTCAATAACACCCACGGTCGCTGTAAGGGCATCATTGTAGCGGATCTCCGCGTCAGTCTGTACCCATATTGCCGGTATCCCGTGGAGAACCAGGGGCTGGGGTGGGTGGTCAGCAAAATGGCCGCTGTAATGGCGGTCGGTACTTGGGCACCGCCCCAGTCCTGTGCCCCCCCCCCCCCCCCCCCTGCCGCAGCCAGCATGGCCGGTGTCCGGGTCAGCAGCCTTCAGTCACCCACGCCATTTCTTACCTCCTACCTCTCAGCAGCCAGGCCTCCAGGTTCACGATTTTTAAAACTACATGTGAATCACATGTCGGGAAATCGGCCCATCCGAGGCGCTGAATCGCGGAGGCCCCAGAGCATCGGTCGTCACGTCCGCTAATGACATGCCTACTGTACTTTCAGAGCACACGGCGAGCGCCGCAGTTACGCCATTTTGGGAGGGCCGGAAAATCCCAATTTGGCGTGAAACCGGCGTCTACCGCGATTTCGGCATCGGAAATTATTCTCTGCTCAATCACATTTCCCAATCTCGGCGTTGGCTAACGAGAATCCAGTCCTTTGTATCCTGGGAAGACTGGGTTCAGTCTGACTCTTCCTTGAGTTGAGTTTCTACTTTGGACTCCTTTTTACTGCTCTTTGGAGCTATTGGAATGAATAGATTTAGTAATGGCGCTGGCAGAGGTGAGATTGGTTAGTCTGTGGTTGGCTTGTTGAGAAGTATTTTCCTGGGTATCTTCTCTATTATGGCAGATGGTGTAGGGCGGTGATTGTTCTGGATCAGTCCCTCCCTTGGGATTTTTTTTTCTTTTTCTTTTTCCCTCATCTGGCTGAGCAATGTACTGTTTCTAATCCTGACCCAGTCTGGTGGTTTGGCGGATGTTCCCCTAATCGTACCAGGGAGGAGGCAGTCAGGGTGTTTTAATCTCCTCCTCCTCGGGATGGGGTCTCCCCAGTTGGGGCTGGCGTAATTATCCTTTTCTTAGTATAAGTGGAATGGTGCACTGCCCTGGATGGCATTGGACAGTTGTAGGTTTGGCTGGGGTGCAGGTTTTGTGAGGTGCTGGAGGTCATGTGGGTATAGTTTCCTGTGTGTAAGGATGTTCTGGGCTAGGTCAGGTCTGGTGCTGTGGCTCGTATCCTGTTCTCCCAGGAGCTTGGGATGTTCCTTCTCTGAGGCACTTATTAGGCACATCCTATGGTTGGGTTTTGCTTCTTCGGCGCTTGGAGGTCTGAGGATGAGCCGCTTCCTATGTTTTGGTGGATACCCTGGTGTCCAGGGGATGGGATGCTTTCCTGTTTAGATGAGCAGCTTCATTGATGGGTGCTCGCCGTGCACCAGGGAAATATGGAACCTTAGTTGAGTTCTGATCCCTCGTAATCCAGTGGGTTAGTACGAGCTCTTTCACTTATTTTTCCTTGTGTGGCGCTGAAGGTTTCATCATGATCCGAACATGCTGGTCCTCTCTGCACAATTCTATGGAATCATGTTGATTCTGCACTGGGCCTGAGATTGAAGTTGTGTAACTCCCCTTAGAACTGGAAAGTGGGGGGGGGTTCACGTATTTCCTTTGTCTTTTGTAAGGGTGGGTATGAAGAATCCCTGTTTGGCTCCTGCATGGGTGCATATGGGTCTGGTATCCAAGGAAAGAAGGTTGTGGTGGTTCGTTGGTGCCTTTGGTGCTGCTAGAGTTGAGATAGTTGTAGTATGTTGGTGTGCACCTTAATACGGCATGTAAAATTAACTTGATAATTGCGAACTGACGCGGCGTGGAAGGGGCTATACCATTTTACCATGTTTTCATGGCCTCATCCTGTTTCTTACTTTACCTCTTGGTGGGCTGTATAGGTATCTAGTTATATAATGACTGTATTGAACCAATTGTGATGATGTTCTCTCGTCCCTCTCTGAACTTGTGTATACTGAGCCATCTTTCCCTTGATTATGGCAATGTATTATTTTGTAATTTAATTGCGCAATTTCCTAAAATGTAAAACCTTAATAAACATACTTCAAAAACAAAAATTTTGAGGTAGGCTATTTGGCAAGGTAATCAGGAAGCATTTTACATAAAGTGTAGCGAAAACCTGGAACACTTTTTTTTTCCCCCAACAGGCTGTCAATGCTGGATTGCTTGCCATTTAGTAAAGAGTTGGAACAGATGCAATGAACCAAATAACCTTCACTTGTGCTATAAATGTCTATCATTCTGTGCATAGCGCGGATGCTGTTCCAGTTACTCTAAAATTTTGCTGAGGTGCTACTTTGGTAGGAGGCAAGTGGAAGTTCCAGATAAATGACACTTAACAACTGAACACAGATCATTACACCCCCTAAGTAATGACAATAGTGCGGTGCTAGGCCCACAGAATGAACAGATCCAGTAATTTTATCATTAGAATAAATGACAAATAAAATTATATTGCTCCTCATAGGTGTCAAATTGTGTTTGTTTTTTTTTTGTCATAATAACACTGCCAATAGATTTTAATTTTATGCCAATTCACTGAACACTTGTACGGAAAAAGTACTTTCACAAGTTTTCCTTCTTACAACTGGCAGTTATTTAGTATTCTTTTTTGTTCCCATTTGCCGGAATAATTTAAAGATGAAAGAAAGAACTAGTATTTATGAAGTACCTACCATTGCTTCAGAACATTCCAAATTGCTTTACACTCAATGAAGTATTTTTGTATTGTAGTCACTCTTCTAACAGAAGAACACAGTAACTAATATTTACACATAATTGGGATAAGTTACCAGATATTTATTTTTCTGGTGGTGTTAGTTGAGCAATATATGTTAGTCAACAGACCAGGAAAAAGCAACTATGAGGGCAGACTGGTCCATGGTTTAACATCACATTTGATAGATGGTTCTTCAAATCCAACGTTAACCGCAGGGCTGCATGGAAGCAGATTATGTATACACGCCTTGAGAGTGGAACTACAACCCATAACCTTCTGACTGAAAGCTTTAAGTGGCACTGTTGAGCTAACACTGACAGCATACTCTCCCACCATATAAGTGTAACTTCTCTTTAACATTAAATCATCTCAAATATTTTTTTCCAACTGTAGAAAAGCTTCTTCTGTCAAACTGTGTGGGCTGGAAGACTTCAGGTGGGGGGGGGAGGGGATTGAAGAAGACTGTCAGAGGCTTGTTGGGATGGGGTGAAGACTGCCGACCTCGATGGGTGGGGGAGAATGTTAGAGGCTGGGAGGAGGTTGGTTGAAACATGGAGGATGAGAGGGGTACCTTGGGTCAGGGTTAGATGTCCAATTATTGGAGGACTTCCAGTGGCGGCTATGTGGTGAGTATTCGCACACGTGGTGGCTCCTGCCAGGGCACTTGTTTTTGGCACTTTTTGCCCAGTTTATGGGCAATTTCTTTGGAGGAAATTGGTGCAGTTAGATGGAATAAGGTCCCTTTGTAATTTCTGGTAAATGTAACACAAGACAGAAGTCGGGTAAGCGATGTCATCAGACTCAGAAGTTCCTCGAGCCTCAGGAGGGGAGAATACAACAGAGGCTTCTGATGGGTCATTGGCCCCTCCATGGTCAATTGAGACGTTGGTTAGGTTCTTGACCGATGAATTTAAGAAGCAACAGCAGGCAGTCGCTGAGTATCTGAAAGCAATGGAGGGGGCTTTGGCCCCAATTCGGACGGCCATAGACAAGATGGATCGACGAATAGAGGTACAAGAGCCGACAATATAAAAGATGGAGATGGCGCTCTCTGGCCATAGTGATCAGATTGTCTCCCTGGAGGCAGAGATGGCATTGTTGGCTGAGGAGTGTAGAGTGCTAAAGGCCAAGGCTGACGTTCTGAAGAACTGCTCCAGACACCAAAACTTAAGAAATGTTGGGCTGCCTGGAGGGTTCAGACTCCAAGGACTATAGATCTAAGATGTTAGAAAATTTGGTGGTGCGGAATTGTTTCTAACTCCTCCTGAGTTGGACAGAGTTCATCGGTCGTTGAGGCAGAAGCCCAGATCTGGGGAGTCACCACAGATTATCATAGTCAGATTTCATTGATACATGGGTAAGGAGTGGGTCCTGAGGTGGGCAATGTTCCATTGAGAGTGTAGATGTGAGAGGCAGAGCTGGCAAGAAGGTGTGCAGCATTTAATAAGGCCAAAGCCGCGCTGTATAAGAGCAGCATGAGGTTGGCATGATGCACCCGGCTTCAGGTGACTTTTTAGGACAGACATTGGGCTGGTTTCACTGTCCCGCTGCACCAGATTTCTGG
Organism: Scyliorhinus torazame; assembly: GCF_047496885.1. NCBI lineage: Eukaryota > Metazoa > Chordata > Chondrichthyes > Carcharhiniformes > Scyliorhinidae > Scyliorhinus > Scyliorhinus torazame. The sequence continues at coordinate 102,548,216 of NC_092716.1, read as the reverse complement.
TGCGGCATGCCGTCGGGATTCTCCATTTCGCCGGCTGGTCAGTGGGGTTTCCCATTGTGGGGCAGCCTCATGCCGTCGGGAAACCCCCGGGTTGCCGGCAAAACGGAGAATCCTGACGGTGGAGAATTCTGCCCTATTACTTTGATGCACCCGAGGATGCAAATGAGTTTGTCGAGAAACTCTGACTACGCCAGAGGATGCAAATTAGTTTGTCAAGAAGCACAAACTGGGGGTGAACTAAAGTGCTTAAGGACTATGGAATTTGTTGTTTGTTCATTGTTAAGTTCATCTTTTTTTGTATTTTTTGTTGGAATTTTGTAATGTGGGGGATGGTTTGGGGTTGTGTCTGAGCCTTTCGTTGTTTTTTCTGGCATAGTTGGAGTTTGAATATCGTACTTTTGGAGTTTTCTTTTGGGGGGGCTGTTTGTGTTGATTTTCCTCTATTCTGTATTGAAATTTGGTAGGGGGGGTGCTGATGTTGATATACTGTTTAGTTGAAATTGATTTCTACCCTGTATATAGGTCACCCTGCTAGCAGTGTACTAGTTAGCGGGACTGGAGAACAGGACATGTCTGCAGCTTGTTACAGTTGTTTTTTTTTAAGGTATTGAGCTAAGGCTTTTAGTTCCCGTTCTGTTAGGGGGCAGGGACGATGTGGGGAGGGGGGCTTTTGCTCTTGTATTTGGTTTTCAGGGTGGGACTGGGATGCGGGAGGAAGAGTGTAGGGGTAGACTGCTGACGGTTCCTTTGTTTTAGGACTGGCTTGATGGGGGAAGTGGTGGCCATTTTGGCTGGGCCCAGAGCTCGTGCAGGCTGGGGCACTGCTGGATTGCCTCGCAAGATGGCGATGGCTGATCCTGGGTGGGGGTGGGTGGGGGTTGATAACTTGGAATGTGAGGGAGTTAAATGTCCTTATTAAAAGGTCACGGATATTTGCGCATCTGAGAAGTTTGAAGGCGATGTGGTTTTTCCATAGGAGACCCATTTAAGAATCCAGAATCAAGACAAGGTTGCAGAAGGGATGGGTGGGGCAGATTTACCACTTGGGTTTTGATTGAGAGTGCTGGGAGCCATGGTGTTAGGGTGTTTTATTTTGCGGTTAATAAATTAGCAGACCCAGGTGGAAGGTACGTAATCATCAGTGGATGGTTGGCGGGTACCCTGGTTGTGCACGCACCAAACTTGGATGACATGGCATTCATTAATAAGGTGCTGGCGTCTATCCAAGATCTTGATTCAACTAATTATGGGGAGGGACTTCAATTGTGTTTTTGATCCTAGGTTGGATAGGTCGAGTCCCAAGTCATTTTAAGTCCATCGGGGTGGCACGGCACACCTGACTACGGAGCGTATGAGTGGGTTCTTCTTAGAGGTGGAAGACGGATGTGAGCAGTGCTCTTAAGGGGCCGGCAAATCACAAGCACATTTTCTGGTCGTCTTAGTTTCTGGGTCTCCTTTTTTGATATAATCCCAGGGAATTTGGACGTTCAGCTGGAACCGTACCCATTGGTGGCCATTTTTGAAGTATCAGACTCGATGGTGCTGCAGATGGGCACGAGGGCAGATGTCCTGCCTTCATCTCGCGAATAGCCCGGAGGAGAGTTCTGCTTGGGTGGAGTCCCGGAGCTGCCTCCGGTCTCGGCTTGGTTGGGGGACCTGATGAAACCTTGAAAAGATCACGGGTACAATCTAACCAAAAAAAAGAATCTATTCTGGACGGCAATCTAGCGCAAAGAACGGACCCACTATATGAAATGAAAATTGTTTATTGTCATGAGTAGGCTTTAATGAAGTTACTGTGAAAAGCCCCTAGTTGCCACATTCCGGCGCCTTCGGGGAGGCTGGTGCAGGAATTGAACCGTGCTGCTGGCCTGCCTTGGCCTGCTTTAAAAGCCAGCGATTTAGCCCAGTGTGCTAAACCAGCCCCTGGTTTAACAACTCTTTTTCCTGTGCCTCAATGGGGAACGCCCTGCCGAGGCCGCACTTAGCCTTATTTCCTGCACCGAGTGCAGAAGAGATCACCCTGATCTCTCAGCTCTCCGATACGACCCCAGATCACCTGTTTGGGGGAGGGGGGGGGGTGAGTTCTCGAGCCCCCAAAACCCACCTCACATGGACAGGGCACCCCGGGCCTGATCCATGGCAGGGGCAAAATGCCACCTGAACACCTTGACATTGACACTCTGACACCCTGGAAGTGCCCTGGCCAGCCCCAGTGCCATTCTGTGTGGTCCCCGTTTGTGGGGACCAATGCTGAACAGCTACCGGCTGGGTTCTGCTCAGCGAGGCTGGTAAGTCCCAGGTGCTGGTTCAATCTGGCATTGGCAGAGTTAAGTGAGTTTGGAAAACTGGTTTCCACCCTGTGGGTGGGATCCAGATCGCGACGGTGTAACGACTGTCAGGAATCCCGGGAGAGACCGCTCCAGGATTCAGTCCCGATTCTGGCGGGATGCCGCCGGTCGATCGTGCCCCAAGTGTACCAAGAGGGGTTTGGTGGAAGGGTTCTCCTTGAGGTAGCTGCCCTTCACCTCCCTTTTCAGGGAACTGATTACCGTCAGTTGTTGGGGAATATTGCGGGCTTTGTCTTTTTATATATTTTATTAAGGTTCTGTTTTCTCTATGGGCAGGTGAGGTGGACTGAGGGATTGGGTGGGTGTGTGTTTGGTAGAGTACAGGGTTGGAATTTGTTTTGTTTTTTGTTATAATGAAAATCATGTTTGAATAAAAATATTTTTAAGAAAAGATGTTCAATTATTTACTGTGAGTCTGTTTTCTCCTTGGAACATAGGTGAGACCGTTCTGTAATTCTGTCAGATGAAGAATACAGACCTATCTGTTTTGTTTCGATGCTTCATGTTGAAGGAAATAATTGTGACTTTATTATCCGACTGATCATCAGAATTGGCTAGCAGTACATTCAGATCATTTCAATTTGAGCGGCCTTTTTTCTCTTACAGTTGCCACAAAAAACGAGAATCACTATTTAGCTCTTCCAGTGGCTTTCTCAACTACCGTGGGATTTTGAATTGGGCGGTGGTTGTGCTGGTAGGTATTATGTTTATATCTGAGAAAAGAACAGCAAGAACTATATAACAGGTTTATAAAGTGCTTCAGCTGGGTTTAACACCGTGGCGATAGTTAAAAATGTCACATCTAGCTGTGACATTTTATGATTTTAATACAATTTCTGCAGTTGCTGCTATTCGTAATATGGCAGTACCTTTTGCGTGCTTTCTTTATGTCAAAACTAATATTTGTGGTGAGTTAAATGGTTTAAAAAAAATCTTTATTGTCACAAGTAGCCTTACATTAATTAACACTGGAATGAAGTTACTGTGAAAAGCCCGTAGTCGCCACATTCCGGCGCCTATCGGGTACACAGAGGGAGAATTCAGAATGTCCAAATTACCTAATAGCACGTCTTTCAGGACCTGTGGGAGGAAATCGGAGCACCCGGAGGAACCCACGCAGACACTGGGAGACTGTGCATACTCTGCACAGACAGGGATCCATGCCGGGAATCGAACCTGGGACGCTGGTGCTGTGAAGACATGGTGCTAACCACTATGCTACCATGCTGCATTTATGTGAAATTAATATTTTTTCTACCAATTTGTTTTTTAAATTTCATACGATCTTGCCACTTGCCCTCTGAGAAAAGCCACAAAAATTCCCTGCTCAATAAAACTTAAAAGAAAGAAATGTCTAACTACAGCATTTCCAATTGCCGAAGGTGCTTAAAGCATGAAGCAAGAAATGCCATTTGTCCTATGATGCCAAATGGCCTAAAAGTTGCATAAATATATTTTTCTACAGATTTCAGATGTACAATGCCTATCACTTAAATATTAATATAAATTCAAACTCAACACTGTTTATTAAGGGGCAGCACGGTAGCATGGTGGTTAGCACAATTGCTTCATAGCTCCAGGGTCCCAGGTTCGATTCCCAGCTTGGGTCACTGTCTGTGCGGAGTCTGCACGTTCTCCCAGTGTGTGCGTGGGTTTCCTCCGGGTGCTCCAGTTTCCTCCCACAGACCAAAGATGTGCAGGTTAGATGGATTGGCCATGCTAAATTGCCCTTCGTGTCCAAAATTTCCCTTGGTGTTGGGTGGGGTTACTGGGTTATGGGGATAGGGTGGAGGTGTGGGCTTGGGTAGGGTGCTCTTTCAAAGAGCCGGTGCAGGCTCGATGGACCGAATGGCCTCTATCTGCACTGTAAATTCTATGATTATATTTTTAAAAAATTCTATGATTATACAAGATTTTTAATGATATGATTGGATACAGAATCCTTGGGTTCATGAATAGAGGCATAGGACAGGATTTTCTGGCCATCGTCCCGTGTTTGGAACCATATTTGCATGTGAAATATCACAAATATTTATAAAAAATCTTGCCAGAATCACATCTGCACTCCAGATCAAAAGACCAATCCAGCGGCTAATTAGACTGGTGTGATTCATGACTGGATATAAACCTGCATTTCATTCATGACTTTTGAGGTATGTTCGCTTACCTTCCTATGTGCTGCACTCACCACTGCTCTGACTCTATACTAGGCTGCGCAGGCAAGACCAGAGGGAGCTCAAGAGGGAGGAGAGGGGCGGGGTTCAGAGCCAATGCTGTCTATTCCAGACCAGCAGTAAGAAAAGTGAAGTGGTGGGTGGAAGGAGCTCAAGTGCAAAGGCTGGGCTTGGAGGGGCTTAGACAACACAGAGGCAAGGGAAGGGGCTGGAGGGCAAAGGCTTGACTGGGGGAGGGAAGACTGGGGAAGGGTGCACCCAGATACATGACTAAGGGGAGGGAAGGCTGCGCACAGACACATGGGTGGGGGAGGGAAATTATTCGGGGCTCGAAGGCGCAAACAGAATGTATAGACAATCCTGGGCAAAAATACAACAGATATTCAGATCCAGAATGAATGTACAGTGCTGCGGCCCTGTGCCACAATTTAGAAGGCTGTCCTTAGAATGACTGTCCTTGTCCCAGTCCAGGGAGGAAGAGGGCTTGTCAGATCTGTGTCAGTTATGCCCAGCATATTGTGCGCAGGGCATGATCCTTTCCAGCAGCTGGGTGAATATTCACCATTTTCTGTCGGGTCAATCTCCAGCAATAGATAACCCCTTCAAACTGCATACCAACAGAGGAATTCTCCTTCGGCAGGATCCTCCGGTCCGTCGGGGATGCACCCATGTCCGTGGGTTTCCCGACGGCGAGGGGTGGCCACAATGGGAAACCCAATTGGCCAGCTGTGGTAACGGAGAACACCGCTGTCGGCAAGGATGTACTGTGCCGGGAACGCGGCTGGCAAACTAGAGAATCCCGCAGCAAGTCCTTAATAATTTTTCAAAATGTCAGCATCGGCCTGTAATTGTCTAGCTTGGGCTCTGTATACCTCTCATCTAGCCAAACCTAAGATGGGATTTCCGCAAAGCGTGCTGGTGTTATGGGCGAGGTGTTTTCAGAACCCCAAAATATATCATGGAGTTCAACCAACCCCACCCTTTAATGTATTTGTTGCTTTTCCTAGCACATGGCTTTTTCCCTAGGTGTGGGATTACAATTATGGATACGTGGGTTTTTAAACACAAAACACTGTTTATTCCATGAACTCAACTTAACATCTTAAATAAACATTGGATATCTTAACACCCCTTACTTCAAAGATAACTCAGAAAATATTGCAACAGTAAATAATTCCTTAAAACTTCCAAGAGACGTAACACCTTTAAACAAAATCACATCCGGTTAAAGGCTTTACAATTATGAGTTTAATCCATCTAACCCAAATGATCCAGAGATGGTCTTTTATGGCAGACATCACAGCTCACTGCAAAACACAGACACACACAAGCAGTTTTTAAAACTGCAAAACTAAACTGCAAAATGGCTGACCTGACCTCCGCTCCACCCACTCTCTGACATCACTGTTTTCTTAAAGGTACGTTGCTTAAACATCCATGTCTTAAAGGTACTCTCACACGACACCTCCCCCCCTCAAGAAAATAAACTAAACCATCAACTTCAAGATGGTTCCATTTTTCACTTTTGCACTATCCACTAAGAAATGCACACAGTAAATTATAATTTTCATTTAAAGAAAACAACACACTCAAACAGGTCTAATAATATAGTCCATTTTTCTTTGTTCTTCTTCCTCCAACCAAAGTTCTTCTCAATTGATCACATTCGTGATAAAGCATCGGCTATCACATTTTCCCGTCCTGCCACATGTACTATTTTAAAATGAAATGGCTGTAACAACAAACTCCAGCGAAACAGCCTTGCATTGTTATTCTGGAATCGTTCCAAAAACGTCAAAGGATTATGATCAGTATATATAATGGTGTCAGATGGATTGCTGGTCACATAAATGTGAAAATGTTGCAAAGCCAGCACCAGACTCAAAGTCTCCTTCTCAATCGTCGAATACTTTTTCTGGTGAGAATTCAATTTCTTTGATCTGTATCTCCCTTTCTTTTTCTTTTTGTTCTGCTAGGGCTATTCTTTTTTTTTTCTCCTTTCTTCTCTCTCCTTTTGTTTTTCCTCTCTTTCTCTTTCTTTTTCCTCGCTCTCTCTTTCTTTTTCCTCTCTCTCACTCTTGTATTCAAGCCACTTTAATTCTTTCTCATGTTCCATTTGTTTAATTTGCAACTGAATTTTTGCCATTTCCAATGAGTCAAACTCTATCTCAGGCAACTTTAAATGCTTAACCACCGCCATAATTACCTCCTCTTTTCACATTTTGTCAGGTAATGTTAACTGCAATGTTCTTGCCAAATCTAACAGTCTGCTTTTTGTTTCTGTCCGTAAGGTACTACGTGTAACATTCTCTACCCCCAAAAACTTCTGAGCCTCTGAAAGAGCCATTGTTCACAACACTCTCCTCACTTAAACTAAAATACAACCCCGGAAAAGCAACAATCCTTCACTGTCTTTAAGTTCACAAAAGCCAATCCAATAGATGGACTTTTATCCTGGACGAGCCCCCAATTGTTATGGGCGAGGTGTTTACAGAACCCCAAAATGTATCATGGAGTTCAACCAACCTCCCCCTTTAATGTATTTGTTGCTTTTCCTAACACACGGCTTTTTCCCTCAGTGTGGGATTACAATTACGGACACGTGGGTTTTTAAATAAAAAACACTGTTTATTCCATGAACTCAACTTATCATCTTAAATAAACATTGGATATCTTAACACCCCTTACTTCACAGATAACTCAGAAAATATTGCAACAGTAAATAATTCCTTAAAATGTTCCTTAAAACTTCAAAGAGACTGAAATGAAATGAAATGAATGAAAATGAAATGAAATGAGACTTAACATCTTTAAACAAACTCACATCAGGTTAAAGGCTTTACAATTATGAGTTTAAATCACCAAAATGATCCAGAGATGGTCTTTTATGGCAGACATCACAGCTCACTGCAAAACACAGACACACACGAGCTGTTTTTAAAACTGCAAAATGGCTGACCTGATCTCCGCTCCACCCACTCTCTGACATCACTGTTTTCTTAAAGGTACATTGTGCAAACATCCATGTCTTAAAGGTACTCTCACATGACACTGGCAACAGTTCACTGACCAACTAGAGAAGTCTGTTGCCTGCCTCCCATTCAAACAGATCCTAATCAGTGAGGCATACACATGCTTCATCAAGGCCATTGTTAACCTTCCTTGCTTCAACTGTGAATGCCAAGAATTGTAATAACTTCAGTTGATGTCAGGCTAACACAAACTTGGGGCTTATTTTACAAACAAAAAGAAGCTGCGTATAAAGCTCACACCCCACCGGGGACCATTCGGAACACCTGTCTGGGTTACACTTTAAAAGTTCCGCCAGTAAGTCTCTTTTGGACAACCCTTGGCCCACTCAATACGGGAACTCTTACTCCGCAGTGATATCAGTCGATGATCCCCGTGGTCTTCATGGGGGTCAAAACACTTCTCCCCCCTCAAGTCTTTCATCCCCGGTGCTTCCACAGTGATGAGGTCTCTTGTGCCTCTTTTCTTGGACAGTCAAGTCAGCAGCAAGAGGGGCCAGTTTGGGGGGTGTAAAACAGACAGGTGACCTTCGCTTTCTCAGAGAGCGCCGGAGCGTCACTGATGCTGGTTCTTCTTCAGTACCGGCTATCGGGCGAAAACCTGATCCCTTGGCCTCCATGTTGAAACCTGCGTCTTCACTACTGGGAGAGACGATCACAAGGTCCCCGGTAGGCTGGAGCCCTTTGCCAGAGTTGGAGATGCCATTTCAGCTGGAGCAGGCTCCCTACTTAAAGTGGTCCTGTTTCTTTTTCAGGACTTTCCCATGGACCTTCCCCTTATAAGAGACTGGTCCCAGCTTTTCTAGTATAACTCCAGGGAGCCAGCAGGAGCCATCTCCAAAGTCCTGTATGCAGACGGCGTTCCCAGTCTTGAACCTTCTCTCGGGTCTCATGGCATCATGATTTCTTTTTTGATTCGCCTGTCTGGATTCCACCCTCCAAATTTGTAAGCAGCAGGCTCAGCCTGGTAGAAAGTCTTCGTCTCGCCAATAGATCAGCTGGGGCAATTCCTGGTGTGGTATAGGACATGGTCTGTAATCAAACAGAAATCGCGCCAACCTTGTCTCCATGGATCTGGCGAGCTGCTACTTGATTACATTTTTCAAGGTGCTCTCAGACCATTGGACAATGGGTGATAGGCGCCGTCCTAATGTGTTTGATGCCAGCCGACCTCGCCGTCAGGCCGTCCACTCTAAATAGCGGCCCAATAGTGGGATTCCCTAGGGCATCCCTCGCAATCCTCACCATGCATAGATTTGCATGCCTAATGATTGGGAATCGCTTCCAGTGGTAGTGCAAATCAGATGCAATTCTGGAAAAGCGGGAGAGGAGCCGGAGATTTAAAAGCGCGGGAGAGCAGCCGCCTCCTCTAACCTAAGGGGTTGGGTGAATATTAGATAAGCTCTGTCTTCCTTTCTTCTTGTTTTATCCGCAAGTTATCTAGAGGAGATGGCAAGGAAGACCGAGTGCAATGTTCTTCCTGCAGAATGTTTGAGGTGAGGGACACTGTCAGTGTCCCTGCTGATTTCACCTGTGGGAAGTGCACCCATCTCCAGCTCCTCAAAAACCGCGTTGGGGAACTGGAGCTGGAGCTGGATGAACTTCGGATCATTCGGGAGGCAGAGGTGGTCATAGATAGAAGCTTCAGGGATGTAGTTACTCCGAAGAATGAAGATAGATGGGTGACGGTGAGAGGGGCCTGGAGGAAGCAGTCAGTATAGGGATTCCCTGTGGTCATACCCCTTAGTAACAAGTATACAGCTTTGGATACTGGGGGGGGGGACGACTTACCAGGGGTAAGCCATGGGGTACAGGTCTCTGGCACAGAGTCTGTCCCTGTTGCTCAGAAGGGAAGGGGGGAGAGGAGTAGAGTATTAGTCATTGGGGACTCCATAGTTAGGGGGACAGATAGGAGATTCTGTGGGAACGAGAGACTCGCGGTTGGTGTGTTGCCTCCCAGGTGCCAGGATCCGTGATGTCTCAGATCGTGTTTTTGGGAGCCTTAAGGGGGAGGGGGAGCAGCCCCAAGTTGTTGTCCACATAGGCACCAACGATATAGGTAGGAAAAGGGATAGAGATGTAAGGCAGGTATTCAGGGAGCTAGGGTGGAATCTTAGAGCTAGAACAAACAGTTATTATCTCTGGGTTGTTACCCATGCCACGTGCAAGCGAGACGAGGAATAGGGAGAGAGAACAGTTTTTAAAAAATATATATATTTTATTATAGTTTTCAAACACAATTTTTCCACCTTACAAATCAACATGAAAGATAACACAATAACTAATAGGTAACATTATTTAAATAAAATAGTGAACTAACAAAGTAACAAAAAATAGTGCTCCCCCCCCCCCCCCCCCCCCCCCCCCCCCCCCCCCCGGGGTGGAGGGAGGGGCCCTCCACCCCAACCAGAACAAAACAGGTTTACCCCCCCCCCCCCCCGGGCTGCTGCTGCTGACGATCTATTTTCCCTTCACGTTCCGTGAGATAGTCAAGGAACGGTTGCCACCGCCTGGAGAACCACTGAACCGATCCTCTCAACGCAAACTTCATCCGTTCCAGTTTTATGAACCCTGCCATATTGTTTATCCAGGCCTCCACTCCGGGGGGGGGTTTCGCTTCCTTCCACATGAGTAAGATCCTTCGCCGGGCTACCAGGGACGCACAGGCCAGAATATCGGCCTCTTTCACCTCCTGCACTCCCGGCTCCTCCGCTACCCCAAATATAGCTAACCCCCAACCTGGCTTGACCCGGACCTTCACCACCTTTGAAATCACTCTTGCCACTCCCCGCCAGTACTCATCCAGTGCCGGACACGACCAAAACATGTGTGTGGTTCGCCGGGCTTCCCAAGCACCTCCCGCACCTGTCCTCCACCCCGAAGAACCTGCTCAGCCTCACTCCCGTCATGTGTAGAACCTTAAATTGTATCAGGCTAAGCCTGGCACACAAGGAAGAGGAATGTACCCTACTTGGGGCATCAGCCCACAGACCCTCCTCAATCTCCTCCCCCAGCTCTTCTTCCCTTTTTCCTTTCAGCTCCTTTACCAGCGCCTCCCCCTCGTCTCTCATCTCCTGATATATTTCGGACACTTTGCCCTCCCCGACCCATACCCCCAAAATCACTCTATCCTGGATCCCCTGTGTCGTGAGCAGCGGAAATTCCCTCACCTGTTGCCTCGTAAACACCCTCACTTGCATGTATCTAAAGAGATTCCCCGGGGGCAACTCATACTTTTCCTCCAGCGCACCCAGGCTGGCAAACGTCCCGTCAATAAACAAGTGTCTCAATCTCCTAATTCCTACCCGATGCCAGCTCTGGAATTCTCCGTCCATCCTTCCTGGGACAAACCTATGGTTGTTCCTGATCGGGGACCACACCAAGGCACCCGTCACACCCCTATGTCGCCTCCATTGCCCACAGATCCTTAAGGTTGTCGCCACCACTGGGTTCGTGGTGTACCTTTTCGGGGAGAGCGGTAGCGGCGCCGTCACCAGCGCCTTTAGGCTCGTTCCTTTACAGGACGCCATCTCCAGCCTCTTCCACGCCGCCCCCTCTCCCTTCCTCATCCACTTGCGAACCATCGCCACATTGGCGGCCCAGTAACAATCGTCCAGATTCGGCAACGCCAGTCCCCCTCTGTCCCTGCTGTGTTGCAAGAACCCCCTCCTTACCCTTGGGGTCTTCCTTGCCCACACAAAACTCATAACACTCCTATCTATTTTCTTAAAAAGGCCTTGGTGATCAAAATGTGGAGACATTGAAACACAAAAAGAAACCTTGGGAGGACTATCATCTTGACCGCCTGCACTCTGCCCGCCAGTGAGAGCGGCAGCATATCCCACCTCTTGAAATCCTGCTCCACCAGCCGCGTCAGATTGAGTTTGTGTAAAGTTCCCCAGCTCCTGGCTACCTGAATCCCCAAATATCGGAAGCTCCTTTCCGCTCTCCTTAACGGCAGGCCGTCTATCCCTCTTCCCTGATCCCCGGGGTGTACTACGAAAAGCTCACTCTTCCCCATATTAAGCCTATATCCTGAAAAATCTCCAAACTCCCTCAATATCTGCATAACCTCTATCATCCCCTCCACAGGATCCGCCACATACAGCAGTAGGTCATCTGCGAAGAGTGACACTCGGTGTTCCTCTCCCCCTCGAACCACCCCCCTCCATTTTCTAGAGTCTCTCAACGCTATGGCCAGTGGTTCAATTGCCAGCGCGAACAGTAATGGGGACAGAGGGCACCCCTGCCTTGTTCCCCTATGTAACCGAAAATACTCCGATCTCTGCCGATTTGTGACTACACTTGCCACTGGGGCCCCATAGAGGAGTTTAACCCACCTGACAAACCCCTCCCCGAACCCAAACCTCCTCAGCACCTCCCATAAATACTCCCACTCTACCCTATCAAATGCCTTCTCTGCATCCATCGCTGCCACTATCTCTGCCTCCCCCTCCGCTGGGGGCATCATTATCACCCCCAACAGCCATCGCACGTTAACATTCAATTGTCTCCCCTTTACAAACCCTGTCTGGTCTTCATGCACCTCCCCGGGACACAATCCTCGATCCTCATCGCAAGCACTTTTGCCAGCAACTTGGCGTCTTACATTCAGGAGCGAGATAGGCCTATATGACCCACATTGCAGCGGATCTTTATCTCGCTTCAGGATTAATGATATTGTCGCCTCCGACATTGTCGGGGGTAGAGTTCCCCCCTTCTCTGGCCTCGTTAAGGGTTCTTGCCAACAGCGGGGCCAACAAGTCCACATACTTCCTATAAAATTCCACCGGGAACCCCGTCTGGTACTGGGGCCTTCCCTGTCTGCATGTTCCCCAGCCCTTTAGTCACCACCTCCACCCCGATTGGCGCCCCCAGACCTGCCACCTCCTGCTCCTCCACCTTCGGGAACCTTAGTTGGTCCAAAAACTGTTGCATCCCCTCTTTTCCCTCCGGGGGTTGGGACCTACGTAGCCTCTCATAAAAGGTCTTAAACACCTCATTTACCTTCCCTGCACTCCGCACCGTAGTTCCCGGTTCATCCCTAACTCCCCCTATTTCCCTCGCCGCTATCCGCTTACGAAGCTGGTGGGCCAGCAGCCGGCTCGCCTTTCCCCCATATTCGTATCTCATCCCTTGTGCCTTCCTCCACTGTGCCTCTGCCTTCCCTGTGGTCAGCAGGTCAAACTCCGTCTGAAGTCTTCGCCTCTCCCTATACGGTTCTTCATCCGGGGCCTCCGCATATCTTTTATCCACATTCAAAATCTCCCCCACTAACCTCTTCCTTTCTTTGCCCTCTTTTTTTCTCCTTGTAAGCCCTAATGGAGATCAACTCTCCCCTAACCACCGCCTTCAGCGCTTCCCATACTACCCCCACCTGGACCTCACCATCATCATTGGCCTCCAGGTACCTTTCAATACATCCCCGCACCCTTCCACAGACTCCCTCATCCGCCAATAGTCCCACATCCAGTCGCCTCTCCTAGTTCCAGATCCACCCAGTGTGGGGCATGGTCTGAGACGGCTATGGCCAAGTACTCCGTTCCTGCCACCCTCTAAATCAGTGCCCTACTCAAAACAAAGAAATCTATCTGGGAGTATACCTTATGAACATGGGAGAAAAAGGAAAACTCTTTGGCCAACGGCCTAGCAAATCTCCACGGATCCACTCCCCCCATTTGCTCCATAAACCCCCTGAGCACCTTGGCCGCTGCCGGCCTTTTTCCGGTCCTGGATCTAGACCGATCTAACCCTGGAGCCAGCACAGTATTGAAATCCCCCCCCCCACATTACCAGGCTTCCTACCTCCAGGTCCGTGATACGTCCCAGCATCCGCTTCATAAATCCCGCATCATCCCAGGTCGGGGCATATACATTTACCAGCACGACCTCCATTCCCTGCAATCTACTACTCACCATCACATATCTACCACCGTTGTCCGCTACTATATTCCTAGCCTCGAATGACATCTGTTTCCCCACCAGTATAGCCACCCCTCTATTTTTCGCATCCAACCCTGAGTGGAACACCTGTCCCACCCATCCTTTCCTTAACCTAACCTGATCCGCCACCTTCAGATGCATCTCCTGAAGCATGACCACGTCTGCCTTCAGTCCTTTTAAGTGCGCGAACACTCGGGCCCTCTTAATCGGCCCATTTAGGCCTCTCACATTCCATGTGATCAGCCGGATTGGGGGGCTGCCCCCCCGGCCGACTAGCCATCACCTACTCTAGGCCAGTCCCACGTCCAGGTCCTGCGCACCCACCTGTCCCCCAGGCGGCGCACTCCCATCCCGACCACCTCTGAGAACAGTTGAACACGTGGCTACAGAGATGGTGCAGAAGGGAGGGATTCAGATACCTGGATAATTGGGGCTCATTCTGGAGTAGGTGGGACCTCTACAAACGGGATGGTCTACACCTGAACCAGAGGGGTACCAATATCCTGGGGGGGAAATTTGCTAATGCTCTTCGGTAGGGTTTAAACTAATTCAGCAGGGGGATGGGAACCTGAATTGTAGCTCCAGTGTACAGGATTAGTAAGGTCATGAGTAAGGTTTCAAGGTCGCAGGAGTTTACCAGCAGGCAGGAAGGTGATTTGACGTGTGCCTAATTCAACGCCAGGAGCATCCGGAATAAGGTGGGTGAACTTTGATGTTGTGGCCATTTCGGAGACATGGATAGAGCAGGGACAGTAATGGTTATTGCAGGTTCTGGGGTTTAGATGTTTCAGTAAGCTCAGGGAAGGTGGTAAAAGAGGGGGAGGTGTGGCATTGTTAGTCAAGGACAGTATTACGGTGGCAGAAAGGACGTTTGATGAGGACTCGTCTACTGGGGTAGTATGGGCTGAGGTTAGAAACAGGAAAGGAGAGGTCACCCTGTTGGGAGCTTTCTATAGGCCTCCGAAAAGTTCCAGAGATGTAGAGGAAAGGATTGCAAAGATGATTCTTGATGGGAGCGAAAGTAACAGGGTAGTTGTTATGGGGGACTTTAACTTTCCAAATATTGACTGGAAACACTATAGTTTGAGTACTTTAGATGGGTCAGTTTTGTCCAATGTGTGCAGGAGGGTTTCCTGACACAGTATGTAGATAGGCCAACAAGAGGCGAGGCCACATTGAATTTGGTACTGTGTAATGAACCAGGCCAGAAGTTAGATTTGGAGGTAGGTGAGCACTTTGGTGATAGTGACCACAATTCGGTTACGTTTACTTTAGCGATCGAAAGGGATAGGTATATACTGCAGGGCAAGAGTTATAGCTGGGGGAAAGGCAATTATGATGCGATTAGGCAAGGCTTAGGATGTATAGGATGGGGAAGGAAACTGCAGGGGATTGGCACAATTGAAATGTGGAGCTAGTTCAAGGAACAGCTACGCGTGTCCTTGATAAGTACATACCTGTCAGGCAGGGAGGAAGTGGTCGAGCGAGGGAACCATGGTTTACTAAAGTAGTTGAATCACTTGTCAAGAGGAAGGAGGAGGCTCGTGTAAAGATGAGATGTGAAGGTTCAGTTAGGGCGCTTGAGAGGTACAAGTTAGCCAGGAAGGACCTAAAGAGAGAGCTGAGAAGAGCCAGAAGAGCATACAAAATGATCAGAGGGTTAGATAGGGTGGACAGTGAGAGCCTTCTCCCGCGGATGGAAATGGCTAGCACGAGGGGACATAGCCTTAAACTGAGGGGTAATAGATATAGGACAGAGGTCAGGGGTAGGTTCTTTACGCAAAGAGTAGTGAGGCCGTGGAATGCCCTACCTGCTACAGTAGTGAACTCGCCAACATTAAGGGCATTTAAAAGTTTATTGGATAAACATATGGATGATAATGGTATAGTGTAGGTTAGATGGCTTTTGTTTCGGTGCAACATCGTGGGCCGAAGGGCCTGTACTGCGCTGTATTGTTCTATGTTCTATGTTCTATGGGACATGAGAAGTCCTTGGCAGGTACAAAGAACAAAGAAAATTACAGCACAGGAACAGGCCCTTCGGCCCTCCCAGCCTGCGCCGATCCAGATCCTTTATCTAAACCTGTGACCTATTTTCCAAGGATCTACTTCCCTCTGTTCCCCGCCTGTTCATATCTGTCGAGATGCATCTTAAATGATGCTATTGTGCCCGCCTCTACCACCTCCGCTGGCAAAGCGTTCCAGGCACCCACCATCCTCTACGTAAAAAACCTTCCACGCACATCTCCCTTAAACTTTCCCCCTCTCATCTTGAAATCGTGACCCCTTGTAATTGACACCCCCACTCTTGGAAAAAGCTTGTTGCTATCCACCCTGTCCATACCTCATAATTTTGTAGACCTCAATCAGGTCCCCCCTCAACCTCTGTCTTTCCAACGAAAACAATCCTAATCTACTCAACCTTTCTTCATAGCTAACACCCTCCATACCAGGCACATCCTGGTGAACCTCCTCTGCACCCTCTCTAAAGCATCCACATCCTTCTGGTAATGTGGCGACCAGAACTGCACGCAATATTCCAAATGTGGCCTAACCAAAGTCCTATACAACTGTAACATGACCTGCCGACTCTTGTACTCAATACCCCGTCCGATTAAGGCAAGCATGCTGTATGCCTTCTTGACCACTCTATTGACCTGCGTTGCCACCTTCAGGGTACAATGGACCTGAACTCCCAGATCTCTCTGTACATCAATTTTCCCCAGGACTCTTCCATTGACCGTATAGTCCGCTCTTGAATTCGATATTCCAAGATGCATCACCTCGCATTTGCCTGGATTGAACTCCGTCTGCCATTTCTCTGCCCAACTAATCTATTTATATTTTGCTGTATTCTCTGACAGTCCTCCTCGCTATCTGCAACTCCACCAATCTTAGTATCATCTGCAAACTTGCTAATCAGACCACCTATACCTTCATCCAGATCATTTATGTATATCACAAACAACAGTGGTCCGAGCACGGATCCCTGTGGAACACCACTAGTCACCTTTCTCCATTTTGAGACACTCCCTTCCACCATTACTCTCTGTCTCCTGCTGCCCAGCCAGTTCTTTATCCATCTAGCTAGTACACCCTGAACCCCATACGACTTCACTTTTTCCATCAACCTGCCATGGGAAACTTTATCAAACGCCTTACTGAAGTCCATGTATATGACATCTATAGCCCTTCCCTCATCAATTAACGTTGTCAAATGTGGATTTACCCTTAAAAGAGCTGCTCCCAATCCACATTCCCTAGCTCCTGCTCCTGCCGAATTTTGTTATACTTGGCCTTTCCCCAATTTAGCACTCTTTCTTTAGGACCACTCTTGTCTTTGTCCATGAATATTCTAAAACTTACGGAATTGTGATCGCTATTCCCAAAGTAATCACCGACTGAGACTTTAACCACCTGGCCGGGATCATTCCCCAATACCAGGTCCAGTATGGCCCCTTCCCGAGTTGGACTATTTACATACTGCTCTAAAAAACTCTCCTGGATGCTCCTTACAAATTCTGCTCCATCTACATCTCCAACACTACATGAGTCCCATTCAATGTTGGGGAAGTTTAAAATCTCCCATCACGACCACCCTATTGCTCCTACATTTTTCTATAATCTGCCTACATATTTGTACCTCTACTTCATGCTCGCTTTTGGGAGGCCTGTAGTAAAGTCCCAACAATGTTAGTGCACCCTTCCTATTTCTTAGCTCTACCCATATTGCCTCGGTGCTCGAATCCTCCATCGTGCCCTCCTTAATCATAGCTGTGATACCATCTCTGACCAGTAATGCAACTCCTCCACCCCTTTTACCTCCCTCTCTATCCCTCCTGAAGCATATATACCCTGGGATATTTAGTTGCCAGTCTTGCCCTTCCCTCAACCAAGTCTCCGTAATGCCAAAAACATCATATTCCCAGGTACTAATCCAAGCCCTAAGTTCATCTGCCTTACTTGCTACACTTCTCGCATTGAAACAAATGCACCTCAGACCACCTGTCCCTTTGCGTTCATCATCTCTTCCCTGTCTACTCTTCCCCTTAGTCACATTGAATTTATTATCTAGCACCTTACTGGCTTTAGTTGCTGCCTCTTTACTGACCTCAGACTTCCTAATCTGGTTCCCATTCCCCTGCCACATTAGTTCCCCAACAGTGTTAGCAAAAGCACCCTCTAGGACATTGGTTCCAGTCCTGCCCAGGTGTCGACCATCAGATTTGTAATGGTCCTACCGCCCCCAGAACCGGTTCCAATGTCCCAAAAATCTGAACCCCTCCCTCCTGCACCATCTCTCAAGCCACATGTTCATTCTGACTATTCTTGAATTTCTACTCTGACTGTCTCGTGGCACTGGTAGCAATCCTGAGATTACTACCTTTGAGGTCCTACTTTTTAACTTGTCTCCTAACTCCCTAAATTCTGATTGTAGGACCTCATCCCGTTTTTTACCTATATCGTTGGTGCCTATATGCACCACGCGAACTGGCTGTTCACCCTCCTCCTTCAGTATGTCCTGCAGCCAATCTGAGACATCCCTGACCCGTGCACCCGGGAGGCAACATACCATTCGGGAGTCTCGTTTTCGACCACAGAAGCGCCTGTCTACTCCCCTTACTATTGAATTCCCTATGACTATAACCTTGCCAGTCTTTTTCCCGCCCTTCTGTGCAGCAGAGCCAGCCACGGTGCCATGAGCCTGGCTACTACTGCCTTCCCCTGGTGAGTCATCTCCCCCAACAGTATCCAAAACGGTATACCTGTTTTGGAGGGGGATGACCGCAGGGAACACCTGCACTACCTTCCTGCTCTTTCTCTGCCTTTTGGTCACCCATTCCCTGTCTCCCTCACCAACCCGAATCTGCGGTGTGACCAACTCACTGAACGTGCTATCCACGACCTCCTGAGCATCGCGGATGCTCCAAAGTGAGTCCATCCACAGCTCCAGAGCTGTCATGCGGTCTAACAGGAGCTGCAGCTGGACACACTTCCCGCACATGAAGGAGTCGGGCATCAGCCACGTACCTGAACTCCCACATTGAGCACGAGGAGCATTACACGGGTCTGGGATCCCCTGCCATTTTTACACTACCTTAAACTGATTAGAAATATAATATCAAATAATGAATAAGTGAAAGCAATAAGGATTTTACTTACCAATCACAATACTTACCAACCCACGAAGAGTTAAATTTCTTCCAGCTACTTACCATCCCGACAGACCCCTGGCCACTGCTCCCGCCGAAAATCTGAAGCTATAACTTGCGGAAAAAGAAAAAGAAAAGAGAGAGCTTACCTGATATTCACTCACCCCCTTGGGTTAGAGGAGGTGGGAGACACTACAAGTGTAGTGTCTCGGGTTTAGCAACCGCCCAACTTAAATAGAGGTAAAAATCAATCACTTGAGCACCTACCTGATTCCCAAGCTGCAGTCCGGCTCCCTCTCTCTCTCCCGCTCCTGAAAATGAAGGCCGCTAGAGCCTGGGGGAAAGTTTAAACACCTACCTGAATCCCAAGCTGCACTCGCTGCGCTCCGGCTCTCTCTTTCTCCCGCTCCTGAAAATGAAGGCCGCTGGAACCTGGGGGCAAGTTTAAACACCTACCTGAAACACAAGCTGTGCCCCGGCTCCCTCTCCCGCTCCCGGAAATGAAGGCCGCTGGAACCTGGGGGCAAGTTTAAACACCTACCTGAAAGCTGCACTCGCTGTGCTCCGGCTCTCTCCCGCTCCTGAAAATGGTAAGATCAAGGAACACCCTAAAGCTTTCTATAGGTATGTCAGGAATAAAAGAATGACTAGGGTAAGAGTAGGGCCAGTCAAGGACAGTAGTGGGAAGTTGTGCGTGGAGTCCGAGGAGATAGGAGAGGCGCTAAATGAATATTTTTCGTCAGTATTCACACAGGAAAAAGACAATATTGTCTAGGGGAATACTGAGATACAGGCTACTAGACTAGACGGGATTGAGGTTCATAAGGAGGAGGTGTTAGCAATTCTGGAAAGTGTGAATATAGATAAGTCGCCTGGGCCGGATGGGATTTATCCTAGGATTCTCTGGGAAGCTAGGGAGGAAATTGCAAAGCCTTTGGCTTTGATCTTCATGTCTACAGGAATAGTGGCAGAAGACTGGAGGATAGCAAATGTTGTCCCCCTGTTCAAGAAGGGGAGTAGGGACAACCCCGGTAACTATAGACCAGTGAGCCTTACTTCTGTTGTGGGCAAAGTATTGGAAAGGATTATAAGAAATAGGATTTATAATCATCTAGAAAGGAATAATTTGATTTGGGATAATCAACACGGTTTTGTGAAGGGTAGGTCGTGCCTCACAAACCTTATTGAGTTCTTTGAGAAGGTGACCAAACAGGTGGACGAGGGTAAAGCAGTTGATGTGTATATAGATTTCAGTAAAGCGTTTGATAAGGCTCCCACGGTAGGCTGTTGCTGAAAATACGGAGGCATGGGATTGAGGGTGATTTAGCGGTTTGAATCATAAATTGGCTAGCTGTAAGAAGACAGAGGGTTGTGGTTGATGGGAAATGTTCAGCCTGGAGTTCAGTTACTAGTGGTGTACCACAAGGATCTGTTTTGGGGCCACTGCTCTTTGTTATTTTTATAAATGACCTGGAGGAGGGCGTAGAAGGATGGGTGAGTAAATTTGCGGATGACACTAAAATTGTGGACAGTGCGGAAGCATGTTGCAGGTTAACGAGGGACATAGATAAGCTGCTGAGCTGGGCTGAGAAGTGGCAAATGGAGTTTAATGCAGAAAAGTGTGAGGTGATTCATTTTGGGAGGAGTAAAAGGAATATAGAGTACTGGGCTAATGGTAAGATTCTTGGTAGAGTGGATTAGCAGAGTCCTCGGTGTTCATATACATAGATCCCTGAAAGTTGCTACCCAGGTTGATAGGGTTGTTAAGAAGGCGTACGGTGTGTTATTTTGTATTGGTAGAGGGATTGAGTTTCAGAGCCATGAGATCATGAAGCAGCTGTACAAAACTGGTGCGGCCGCATTTGGAGTATTGCGTGCAGTTCTGGTTGCCGCATTATAGGAAGGATGTGGAAGCATTGGAAAGGGTACAGAGGGGATTTACCAGAATGTTGCCTGGTATGGAGGAAAGATTTTATGAGGAAAGGCTGAGGAACTTGTGGCTGTTTTCGTTAGAGAGAAGAAGATTAAGAGGTGACTTAATAGAGGCATACAAGATGATCAGAGGATTAGATAGGGTGGACAGTGAGAGCCTTTTTCCTCGGATGGTGATGGCTAGCACAAGGGGACATAGCTTTAATTTGAGGGGGGGTAGGTATAGGACAGATGTCAGAGGTAGGTTCTTTACTATGAGAGTAGTAAGGGCGTGAAATGCCCTGCCTGCAACAGTAGTGGACTCGCCAACATTAAGGGCATTTAAATGGGCATTGGATAAACATATGGATGATAATGGAATAGTGTAGATAGGCTTTAGATTGGTTTCACAGGTCGGCGCAACATCAAGGGCCGAAGGGCTTGTACTGCGCTGTAATGTTCTATGTTCTATTCAGCTCTGGCGGGTAAACATAACCTCCTAAATGGAGAATCTTGACAAGTCTACCCGCCGGGACTGAATGCTAAACCCTTGCTTCCCCTGCAGTGGGGTAGCACTTCTGAGGAGTGCTGACACCTCATGGGCCACTGATTGAGCTTGGCCACACCCCATCCGATTGGTGGGTATGAGGGTGCCTAAAGGGGCTCCATGGGTGGACTTCTAGATGACTCTCTTTGCATTCAAAGTGCAGAGTGACCAGTCAGCATTGTGAGCAACCAGGAACCTATAAGTAGCACCAGAGGGGTACATTTAAAGCACTTTAGCTATAGCGATCTTAGCCATCCCACCCCGATTCCGAGGGGCATTCCAAGTCCACGGACCTGGCACCAAGTCCTTCTCTGCTACTGTCCCCAGCACAGGCAAGCCCAACAATTGTTGAGGGTTTTTGAGAGTTTTTTTGCCTCCCCCTCCCCCTCAACAGCCATGGCATCCAGTCCCCACTCGTAAATACTTTCACCAATTTGCGCCTGCAAGATTTCTACCTACGAAGCACAGGGGATCTTTGGGATGGATGTGGGGGGAAGGGGGAGCATGAAGTCTCAAGACTACTCTCTCCACAAATGCTGCCAGATCTGCAGAGCATTTTCAACATTTTCAGCTTTTATTTCAGACTTCCAGCATCTGCAGCGTTTTATTTCTGTATCAAGGGAAATTCATATTGGATAGTGTTGATTGAAAATACTACGCCACTGTGATGCTCACAAGGCCTCATTCCAGAATGCACCCAAAATTATTTTGCCCACATATGGTAGAATTGAGACCCCCAAGTAACAAGAGTAAATATAAATATATTCAAACAGTCCAATGAAAACAAAAAGGAAACCAAAAGACAGATTGAAAGTGAGTTTTGCATGTAGAAGTTGAATTACTTGCAATGAATAAAGTTACACATTATAACACGCAACCTCATTTTATTCTGTCAATAACTCTGGATTCTTACCTAAACAGTCTGAGCCTCAACAATTAATTATGGGAGGCCAGTCAAAGAAGAAAACTCAGTCAAGATACCCAAGCTCAATTCCATCTAAATCCAAAATCCACCATTTTCTCCAGGATCAGCAGACAGCAATTTGGAGCAAAGCATTCCCCTCATGTCAGTTGGTGTTATTTGGATTATTGTAGAACTATAAGGTGGAATTTTCCATTCTGCCTACTCTATGATGCAACGCGTGTGAAAAACAGCGTTTTTCCCAACTGCTGTGATGGCGGGTTTTCGTACCATATCAATGCTTCCAGGCTAATGAAATATGCACGCACGGGAAATACACTTGATTGCTGGTGGATTGCCTTGGATTCACTCACCTCACCGTGACCTCACCATTGCCTCACTCTGGATGCCATTTTTTGAAATGTATCCGGGTACACCTATATTACTCAATGCAACCCAGGATTACTGCACGGCAACAAAATGGCCCCAAAAACTAAGCCCTGAAGTTCAGCGATGCCTCCCTGGACTGCCTGTAGTTAAGTCCTGCTGAAGTGTTCTCCATTTCCACTCCAGCCACAGGTAAACCAACCTCACCACTCCAGCACAGGAGGCAGTGGCAATGGTGGTCAATGCCAATTCAGCACACAAGGGGTTGGTCACCCAGTGCAGGATGAGGATGAATAAATACATCCGTGCTGCCAGGTTAAGCCCATCATTTTATTACTCATATCTTACAGACACCTGCCCATCACACATTCACATTCATCTCACACACTGCCAGCTCAAGGTATGTGACCACTCACTCTCACAAACACCTTTCTTTGCATTTCCATCAGGCTCTTACCTTCTCAAGCTCGTATCCTCATCCCATCTATGGCTCCAATCACCATGCACATAGAAGAATCCTGATCATCTACCTTGTTAGAGGCAGATGTTGTTGCCTTTTCCTCACTGATAGTCCGGAGGGGAATATTGCTTGGTTGGAGGTCTCCCACTCCGCCCAGTGCCTCTGCTTGGTTGAGTACTTATTGTCATTCCTACACTTGGAGAAAATCAAATCCACCATCAGGAGGTCAATGGAGAAGTTCTACTTCAGATGGCAACCATTTATTTCCTTTTGTAAGGATCTAGTCACCGTCAGCTGTTCGGGGGTTCAGTTTAGTTTTAGTATTTAAGTTAATTATGTGTTTTTCAAAACATTTATATTTGCTTGTGATTTTATTCTTGTTTGTGTTGATTATTATGTAAAAGCTCCAATAAACATATTAAAAAAGCCTCTTGCTGATTCCATCATCTGGGATCAGCCCGAGAATGGCCTCTTCAATCCTGTGCTTACTCTGTTCCGAGAGTAATGCCCAGATCTCCCGATACAAAAATTTATTGGTTTTGAACAATTCTGATTTTCAGAAACACAACCTTGGACATCGTACTTGTACAAACAGTAAATGGCAACACCATAAATTATTTTGCAATGAAAGTTGACTATATTTTTCCTAAAGTCTCACTACAGAGCAGTGGGATATCTCCTGACAACTGGCTTACAAGTGTCATTGACTAGAGCTTTCTCACTTAAGAATGTTCATGACGCAAGAAGATGCAAGAAAATTATGGGATGAAAATATCTTTAACATCTTAAAAATAGAAAATTACTTATTTAGATATAACAACCTCTGCTTTCCTGCTTTCCAGGCTATGTAGTATATTAGTTAATATGGAAAGCAAACTTCTATTGCAATAAATGGATCAGAATATTGAAAGTTTGAGAAAAATGTTGCACCTTTTTACTTGGTTTAAAATATGACCTTTTTATGTACTAAAGTACAGGGTGTTGAAATTTTCTTTTATGTACAATTCAAATTGAAACCCAGATTTTCTTCAGTTTTCCACTTTCTAAATGAGTGAAGATTTTACTGGAGCCTAGATTATTCACTACGGTACTTGTTTAGTTTATGTAGATGAAATCTGTTGAATGGAATATATATTGAAACTTTTAGTAATACCGTGCTTGTGAATAATTTTTTAAATTAATTCTTGGGATGTTAGGGTCAGTAACAAGGCCAGCATTTATTGGCCATCACTAGTTGCCCTTGTGAAGGTGGTGATGAACCACTCGCTGTAGGTACACCAAGAGTGTAGCAATTTGATTCAACTGAGTGGATTATTACTGAATGGTAATAATCCATTTCAGAGGGAAGTTAAGAGTCAACCACATTGTTATGATTCTAGAGTCACATGAAGGCCATATCAGGTAAGGATGGTAAATTTCCTCTCAGAAGGACATTTGTAAATAAATGGGTTTTTCAAAAATCTGATGTTGATCATGATTATTACTACTAAAAATGTATTAATTAATTGAACTTAAATGCCCACAATGGCCATTTGAACTCATGACTCCAGAACATTAGTCCAGGCCTCTGAAATTCTAGTCCAGTAACGTAACCACTCTGCTACCATAATCTATAATGCAAGTGACGGCAACAGCAGGATTGCCCCCAGCCATATATTTTGGTGATACCCTGCAAGTGACCTCAAATGATACTGTTTTAGTTTCCCAGAGAAACTGTTAAACAGGTGCAGTTGCAGTGGATTTAAGTTCAAAAATGGGATTTAGCAAATATTGGGCTGGATTCTCCCACCCTGCCCACCGCAAGAGTGCCACTGGTGAGCCGCATACAATGGAGAACTCCATTGACCTTGGGCAGGATTCTCCGGTCACCGGGCGGACACGGCCGGAGATTCCCACCCATTGTTAACTTAACTGTGCCTTGGATGCCAGTTTCATGGTAGAATATGCCTCTTGTTCATTTGCCACTCAGTTTAAATCTATGTCCTCTGGTTCTCGACCATTCCACCAATAGGAATAGTTTCTCTCTACTCTATCCAGACTCCTTATGATTTTGAACATCACTGAGCATCTATCAAATCACTTCTCAACCTTCTAAGAACACTCTAGCTTCATTAATCTAACAATAATAATCTTAATTGTCACAAGTAGGCTTACATTAACAGTGCAATGAAGTTACTGTGAAAAGCCCCTAGCTGCCACAATCCAGCGCATGTTTGGGTACCGAGGGAGAATTTAGAATGTCCAATTCAACAAACAATACGTCTTTCGGGACTTGTGAGAGGAAACCGGAGCACCCGAAGGAAACCCACGCAGACACAGGGAGAACGTGCTGACTACGCACAGACAGTGACCCAAGCTGGGAATAAAACCTGGGACCCTGGCGCTGTGAAGCAATAATGCTAACCACTGTACTACCATGCTGCCCACTAATCTATCCATGTAATTGAAGTCCATCATCTGTGGAGCCATTCTCCTAAATCTTTTTTGCACCCTCTCCAATGCCTTCACGTCATTTCTAAATGTGCTCAGAATTAACCTGAAATCTCCAATTACGGATGAACCGGTGTATTATAAAGTTTTACAATAACTTCCTTGCCTCTAAGGAAACACGGTAGCACAAGTGGATAGCACTGTGGCTTCACAACGCCAGGGTCCCAGGTTCAATTCCCCGCCGGGTCACGGTCTGTGCAGAGTCTGCACATTCTCCCCGTGTCTGCGTGGGTTTCCTCCGGATGCTCCGGTTTCCTTCCAAAGTCGTGCAGATTAGGTGGATTGGCCATGCTAAATTGCCCTTAAGGTCCAAAAGGTGTAGGAGGGGTTATGGGGATAGGGTGGAAGTGAGGGCTTAAGTGGGTCGGGGCAGACTTGATGGGCCGAATGGCCTCCTGCACTGATTGATCTATGTTCTATGTAAATAGAGGGATAAAGTTCACGATCCTGAATACATAATTAACCATTTTCTCAACCTGCCTTGCCTCCTTCCAATAATTTGAACACATGAACTTCGTCTTTTACTTTTCACTTTTGTTTTCACTTGTACAGAAGAAATTACAAGCTATTGGTGGAACTGCACTTCAGCAAAAAGTTAACATTATTCACAGCCTAAAATACTATGTGAACTTTAGATCTTTCACACTGAAGTAATAATAATATAGTGTATTTCGCATTAATTGGGACAACCTTTTCCACTATCTTGCCATACTCTATCTTTTTAATAGACTGATGTAGGAGCATTATTACAATATATAATTTAGAGTTTAAGAAGTAAATATATTTATATTAGTTTCCTTGTCCTTTCCCAGATTTTGACTCATGCATATATGGTTTTGGAAAACTTGATCACGTATGTATTGTACTTATGATTATGCGCTGTTTCTGCTTAAAATATTTCATAAGTGATAAGTAAATTTTATTATCATTTTTGGTTTTCCACAGGTAAGTGGGTCCAGGAGACTGCTTTTTATTGAAATAGATGCCCTCCAGTCAAATCCTGATGACCTAATTTATCAGAAACTACTTCTTCTGGCTCAAAACACAGCTATTTTAAGAGTCCAAGATTAATATGATTAAAATTAACTATACTAGCCTAACCATTAGTTTAGGCTCTGACTCAAATGGGCACACTTTCCAGTTACCCGTGTGTACTGGATGATATAAATTTGCAGGAGTAAATCAGGGTGTGAGGACTGCATAAGGGAGTCCAGAGAATTTTCTGTCCATTAACTTAAAAGTAAAAAAATCTGGTTTGGTTTGTGACCAAAATATGGTTCTCCTGGTCCAATTTTCCTGTTTATATTGTCCTCAGGCAGTCCATCTGTAACGGGAAAGTCTGCATTAACAAATGATCAGGAAAATTTAATACCTGTCAGTATTGCCATGCTCTGGACATTAGCAAGTGCTGCTAGGTAAGTTGCAGTATTAGCAATATTGTCTAGAAATCATATATAAAATATGCAAATTCCACTCATCTCCCACAGTAATTTCAACAGAAAACCCTAACAAAATGGCATGAAAATAGTTGTAGTCTGGAATTTCCACCAATATTTTGCAGTAATTATGGTAAGAAACCAGTCAGTGGTAGCCCTGTGCAAGATCAAGAACATTGAGCGGGATTCTCCGTCGCTGAAATCGGGAAACGTGATTGGGTGGAGAATCGGTTCTGACTCCGAAATTGTGCCGGGCGCTGGTTTCACGCCAATCGTAATTCTCCGGTGCCTCGGCATCAATGCCTTCCACTCCACATGTACAGTAAATATTGGCATGTCATTAACGGGCCTGACCTGGTATTCTCCGGAGACTCCGCGATTCTCCGCCTCCACGGGGTAATTCCTGATGGCGAGGTTCACTTATGCTTTTGAAAATCATGGCTAATAAGTGAGCGAGAGGAGAATGAAGGGGGCGGGGACGGCCGTAGGGCTGGGGGGGACACCGCATGGGACTGGGGAGGTGTCCAGACATGGACCGCCATTGCCGCGGCCTGCAAGGCAGCCATCTTTCTGTGCACGCCAATGACCATCCACCTTGGCCCCATGTCCTGCAGAGTGCCAGTGACTATATGGGTGCCCGCATCCCAGCCCCCACCCTCCATCATACCATCACCCCCCCCCCCCCAAAACCGGCCGCCATGCGCCGGAGGGACATCACGCGGCCCATCCAAGGGCAATGCCCACAGTAGCCCCTACAGGGGGCGCTGGATGGGAGCCATGGAGTGTACCGCTGACATGGGCAGCACCAGCCGATGGTTGGGTGCCAGGGTCAGAGGCCCCCACAGTGCCGGGCACCGACAGGGCCATGGGTGCGTGGATGGGGATGGGACATGAAGGGGCAGAATCCGCAGTGCCAACGAGGGCCACTGTGTAGCCTGGTGAAGCTGGTTGGTCATGGGGGGTACGCACCATGCTAACATGTTGGCCTTTCACCCCATGCAGACAAAGGACATCGGAATTCAACCAGCATTGGTGGCCTACATCCTAGTCGCCGCAGCCCTGGGTGATGCACTGCGGCTGTACGAGCTGGAGCTGCCCGAGGAGGAGGAAGCTGCAGTAATTGAGCCTGCCTCAGTGAAGTAGGAAGCAGTCGTTCAACAGGCTGAAGAGGAGGTGCAAAGGAGGGGGCGCATGATGTTTCATGTGTATCGGCAGCGCTTGTCATTCGAGGACCAGCTGGACCAGGCATGCAGTCGATGATAGTGCAATCAATCTGCCAGATCATGGTGCACCTTCCAGTCAAGGTGACGGTCGCCCTGAACCTCTACGCCTCGGGGCCCTTCCAGCGCCGAGTGGAAACTTGTCCGGGATCTCAGAGCTCGGTGCACAGGTACATTGGCGCCGTAACAGAGGTCCTATATGCCCAGTCAGCACAATACATTCATTTCAATGTGGACCGAGCCCACCAGGATGCCCGGATGGCGGGACTTGCTGCCAACGGCGAGATGCTCCAAGTCCAGGGGGTGTTCAATGGGATGCATGTTGCCCTACGAGCGCCTGCAGATGACAGGCTGCTCTACACAAACCAAAAAGGGTTCCACTCGATGAATGTGCAGCTGGTGTGTGACCATCAGATGCGCATCATGCATGTCTGCACCCGATATCCGGGCAGTGTGCATGACGCCTTCATCCTGGCACACTCAACGATTCCCAGTCTCAGGCAACTCCTGGTTGGGGGGGTTGGCTCCTGAGCGACGGGTTATCTACTGCGATCGTGGCTGATGACGTCTGTCCGGAGGCCACAAACCGACACGGAGACCCGCAACAACACAGCAACCGGAAGCATGATCGAGTAATGCTTTGGCATCCTGAAGATGCGGTTCAGGTTCCTTTGCTCTGGAGGGGCCCACCGGCATGGTGCTGGAAGGGTCGCCTGTACTGTGGCAGGATGCTGCTTCCTCCATCGCACAGCAGAGGGGCGACGTGCTGGAGGAGGAGGATGAACGTCAATCCTCGTTCGTTGAGAATGCGGGGAAAGGCACGGTTGGGCAGGACATGAGGCCCAGGCAGGCACGGGAGGCCACACCACGTGTGTGCTAGGGCCAGCGTGCACAGGACGCTCTGATCGCCTCCAGGTTCAACGACTTTGGGGCTGGGGGACTAGCCAAACCCCCTCCATTATACCTACCTGCCTCATCACGGGGTGCGGGCCCTGGGTTGGCAGTAACAGCGGGTCTGATCATGGGATGGAAGATGTTGATGACCCACTCTGCGATGAGCTCTGGAGCTCCGCATCGTTTGACAACGTCTGACCCCTGCCCACGGTAGCACTTTCCACCATTAACCTTGGTGATCACTGCATGCGAGCTTGCCATTCCATCTCAGGGTCCCATTTAATTGCTTTGTGTGGAATGGTGACACTGGCTGAACCGTGGGGGAAGCCTGCCCCCAACGTCTGGCCATTCCTCCCCAATCCGGCGTCCCCTCTGTGGCCAGACAAGCCCACCCCTCACACTCTTCTGACAGAGCCCCGAGGCACATTGTAACATTGTGCACAGCTGCTTAATGTGAAAACATATATACAGATATGTTCCCTAGCCCCTATCACAAAACTATGCCCTGCCCCAGAACCAACTTAACTGGAGTCTACTTTTCTGGCCTTACGGGCCCTAACGCTATATCTAGGTGGATCCCCAGTCGGTACATCAGGAGTGGAGGCAGCCTACTGTGATTCTGGCCTGCGACCTGGGTCCCCTTTTGGTGGGCGTCTTCTGAGGCGGCCCGGCTGCTGCTCAGGTGGCGTGGTGCTGACCTGTTCTGCCTGCTGACAAACAGATGCCAGGGATGAGGTTTTTTTTGGGGGGGGGGGCTGGGAGGTGGAGTCTGAGATGCTGCGATGTTCCCAGCAGGAGTCACCGGCACAGGCCCCATCACCTCCTCCTTCAGTATGCCCAATGGCCCCCAGGCTACTCGATGGGACGGAGTTGCAAGTGGAGCTATCTCGTGAGGCTCCCCGCTACATGGTGCTGCCAATCCTAGTGGCACGCTGCTGTCTGGACCAGGGTCTGCATACTCACAGCCATGGAGCACAGGAAGTGATCTCCTCCGCCTGGGACTGCGCGACATCACCGATGGACTGTGCCACCAACATCTGGGTCTGTGCCACATCAGCCAGTGACTGCGCCATCTCTCTGTAGGACCGGGCCACCTTCCTCTGTGTCTGTGCCATGCCAGCCAGCACCTTGGGCAAAGCCGCCGACGCACTCAGTCAAGGCCCGTTGTGACTGGGCCACGTTCAGGAGTGCTGTTGCACTGTCTAGATGGCTCTGGCACATGGCTGCTTGTGAGAGGGCAGCCGTGACCTGGGCCTCGGCCACTGGCCGCAGAGATTGCCCAGGCCTTGGACATGCTGATCCATAGCCAAAACCCTCGCCCCCAAGGCCTCTACTGTGGACGACACCCAAGTGGTGTTGGCCAGGGTGGCACGCATGGTCATCACCTGGTCCTGCAGGCCGTTGGACTCCTCCACTTGCACCTGCAGGTGCTGGATGCTCGCACCCAACCTCTCTGCGACTGCATCTCCACAATCAATGGGACTGACCTTTCCAGGAGCCCAAAACCCGTCTGGACAGCAGCTGGTCCCTGGGTTGGCCCGCCTTCCGACCATCCGCCCTCTCGGGAGTTCCTATCTCAACCTGCTGTAACAGATTGTGTCACAGAAGCCTCTTCACTAAAGTGCCCAACTGAGGTGAGTGTCAGGGATGGTGGTGGTTGTGGAAACAGCTGTGATGGGAAATCTGTGTCATCCTCGGATTCGAGCTCCAGGGTGTCGTGGGTCTCTGGTTGATGTCTCGCATTCATGTTGGTGACCTCGTCGCTAGCCGGCACCTGGGGTTCTGGCTGTGGGATACTCTGCTGTGGTGAGGGGCCGCAGGTCCGGCGGTCCCCCTCCAGTCTTTTCCCGCTCTCAATGGTTATGGGTGGCCTTCTCCTGGGGGGAGGGGGGGGAAACGTAAAACGCAGTGTTAGACAGTCTGACGCATGCAGCCCAGGGGAGTGGGTGATTGGTGGCTTCAGTGGCCAGGCGGCCGGTGTGGGTGTCGGCATGTGGTGCAGGGTGGGGGTTTGTACATCTTCCGGGGTGTGGCGGGTGGGCCTGTGCCGTGGGGGCACTCTTTTCCTTCCGCCTCGGCCACAGCCTCTGCGATGGCTGACGCTCCCACGCATGCGTGGACTTCCGCTGCCCGGCGCAGTCCCTTCGGCCCCGCTGGTGTGGCGCCAAAGGTCTTTCCCGTGCCGGCCGCAGTGCGCCAACCACTCCGGCGTGGGCCTAGCCACTCAAGGTGTGGGCTTGGCCCTAAAGGTGCGGAGAAATCTGCGCCATTGGGGCGGCCCGACGCGGGAGTGGTTCCCGCCACTCCATCCCGCCGGGACCCCCCCGCCCCGCCGGGTAGGGGAGAATCCCGGCCCAGGTTGCAATTGGTGATGTTTGCAGTCAACCAGGAGGTGTACCATTGAGAGGTGGGGCAATGGTCCATTTGTAGTGTGTGTGAACTAGTACGTGGGTTTTGTTTGATGGGAGTACTTTGTTAGATAGGTCATGTTCTTTGAAGAGGATATTTTTCCTGCAGACATCAGGAAGCACAATGTGTGCCAGCACAGGAAGCAATTCAAGCTTTTAAATCTCCAAAAGTAATGCATAGTTTGAAAATGATTTTATTGAGTTTTCATATTTTATATCCAACAATTTATAAATTACAAAACTGTGCCAAAAATTGGCAGTCCTGTACTTAGGCCGCCCGAACAAGCAGCGCACATCGCTTCCACGGCCCAAAGAAACAGCTACCAACCTTGGGGCCATCACCGCAGGGATGCAGGCCACTGCCTCAGAGGTCCAGAAAACCACCCGAGTAGCCTCCCACGACCAAGAAGACCCGGACAATGGATACGGGTCAGCGACAAGCCGTCAAGACCGAGGCAACAGACGGCCTCAAGAGATCCTAACCCCCCTCTCACCGTTCCACCATACTTGACCACCCGTCTCGTGACCGGGCATACGATTTGGATGAAAAGGAACGCTCATACCAGCAGCTATACTACATAGCAGCACAACGGGTGGCACTGATCCTGGTCACACTTCAGGTAAATGGGCACACAGTACAGATGAAGCTGGAGACCGGAATGACGGTCTCAGTGATCAGCCGCCAAACGTTCCACAAAATTAGGGTGGGTGCCCAGAGAGTGGCTCTGCGGGACACTGACGCCCGACTGATGACATACATGTAGGGGGCAATTGCAGGTACCTCAATTACCCCAGTCATGTATTGGCAGCAGTCAGGCAAATCTAACGTTAGTAGTGGCACGCGGAGGCGGACCAAGCTTACTGGACAACGACCGGTTGCAGTGCCTTTGCTTGAATTGGCAGCATAACCGCCGCATGTACCCACTGATCAGAATGGGTCTTGCCAAAAGTCCCCAATGTTTTTCAGGGGTGCCGGGGCACCATAAAAGGGGCATGGCCATGATTAGTGTTGATAGTGGAGGTGCAGTCACAGAGTCAGGGACTGCATGAGGAGTGGTCAGCAACCATCCAGTGCCTAAAGTTGCAGTTGGAGGAGTCCAACTGCCTGCAGGGGCAGGAGGCAATGCCGACCATGCATGCCACCCAGGCCAACACTGCATGGGTTGCATCCGCGATGGAGGCCTTCGGGGCGAAGGTATCGGCCATGGGTCAAGATGTCCAAGCCTGGGGCACTGTGTGCGGGCAGTGGCTGAGGCCCAGGACAGGGCTGCCCTACCACAGCCACGGGTCCCGAGACCATGCTCAAACAAGGACTCCAGTCAAAAAAGAAAATCGGTTTTGGACATTACAAATGGCTTTTGGTCCATTCCATTGGATAAAGCGTGCCAGTACAAATTCGTCTTTACGTTCCAGGGACAACAATACACGTGTACGTGCCTTCCACAAGACTTCCACAACTCCCCCTCCATTTTCCACCGACAGCTGGCAAATGGACTAGCAAAATTTTCCCGACCCGATTGTCTGGTCCAGTATGCAGATAACTTGCTACTACAGACAGACACAAAGGGAGAGCACATTTCGCTTCTTCCAAACTCACAGGACTCCTGAAACAGATTGGATGTGAAGTCAACCCCAAGAAGGCCCAGATTTTGCAGCAGAAAGTGATTTACTTGGGTACAGTAATCACAATGGTAAACGCAAGATCGAGCAAAGGAGAATTGACTCGATCGTCAAATTGCCCCTTCCCCATAATGTCACAGCCCTCCGGTCATTTCTAGGACTGGTTGGCTACTGCCAAAACCATATTGACGGTTTCCCCACAAAAGCAGCGCCCCTATCCGACCTTCTCAAGAAACAGGCACCTTGGGAATGGCTTCCACAGCACACGGATGCCATGGATGCTTTAAAGAGAGCCCTCAGCACAGCCCCTGCATTAGAGGTCCCAGATCCACTTTCCCCATACGCAATCGAAGTTGCAAGCACCGACCGAACCCTTTCGGCCGTACTCCTCCAGGAACGCCATGACCAATTACGCCCTGTGGCATACACCTCACGCATGTTAGATCCTGTCAGGCAAGAATTTTCTGCCTGCGAAAGGCACGTGCTCGCAGTTTTTTGGGCAGTACAGTACTTCGCCTACATTACAGGACTCAACCCCATCACCATTTTCACTGAACACACCCCAACACAGCTATTATTAGACGGTCGACTTAAAGATGACACAGTCAGCCAAATCCGCGCAGCCCGTTGGACCCTTCTTTTACAGTGACGGGACATTACAGTTAAAAGAACCAAGACCCACACTTTCCTAGCCGACAATTTGCAATATGCAGGTACCCCACATGAGTGTGCGATCATCACCCCAAAACACAACACAGGCCCAATTATACCTATGTCAGCCACCAGGAAAGCAGGAAATACACCACATAGACCCCAGCCCACAGACACATGCGCACCCCTGAAAATTGTTGTGGATGGCTCCTCCACTGTTTTGAATGGAAAGAGAATCACCGGTTGCCGCATTTCTGTTGAGGACACGCAGGGACGCGCCCTTGAGGAGATTTCATTGAAGTTGCCAGGACATCTAGGCTCGCAGGCAGCAGAACTGGCAGCCATAGCTTATATTGTTGATCACCCTGACTCGTTTCCGACCCCAGCGGACATATATTCGGACAATTTATATGTCTGCAACAGTTTAACGGAATTCCTACCCCTGTGGCAAACTAGAGGATTCGTTTCCGCAGATGGAAAGCCCCTACCCTCATCGCCACTACTCCGACATATCCTAGAGACAGCTAAAGATAGGAAATATGGCATAATTAAGGTTCGCAGTCATCACCGTTCTTCCCCCCCCGTTAACGTTAAAGCAGACGCCCTAGCGAAGGCGGGTTCCAGACATGGTTACTTATGGAACCCCCCCCCCCCCCCCCCGAGAGCACCCCAGTATTCAGAACTCACAGACCAACATTCAGGATCTGGCGAAAGCTTAAAATAAAGATGAAAAACTCGGAAGTTTTAAAAGGAACCTTCCCAGCCCCGTACGATAAGTTTAAGAACACAATCACCACACATGACGGTGTGATTTTGAAAGAAGGCATTTATGTAGTTCCCAGCCAGGACAGGAACCAGATTATTTGTCAGTTCCATGACAATCATGGACACCAAGGCATTGAACCCACCCTAACCCACCTCAGACCTCTCTGCTGATGGCCTGATTTAAAAGCTGATGTTACTCACTACATTGAAAATTGCTTGATCTGTGCCCAGAACAATCTGGACAGATATGCAAGAAAGGCTCAGCTTAGTCACACCCGCCCCGTTAATGCCCCTGGACGAATTTGCAGATAGATTATATAGGACCCCTACCCACCCTGCAGAAATGGTTTTAAGTATGTGTTGGTGGTCATCGACACCTTCACAAAATGGGTGGAAGCTTTTCCATCCAGAACGAATACGGCCAATACAACAGCTAAAATCCTAACACAGCACATCTTTACAAGTTGGGGCCTCCCACACAGTACAGAGTCCGATCAGGGCTCCCATTTTACAGGAAGAGTAATGAAGAATGTCCTCACAATTTTCGGAATTAGGCAGAAGTTTCACATAGCATACCACCCCCAGTCAAGCGGAATTGTCGAGAGGATGAACAGAACTCTAAAAGCCACTCGCAGGAAAATGGTGCAACAGAACAACAGCACCTGGGATTCAGTTCTCCCATTTGCTTTAATGTTCTTATGAAACACGGCATCTACATCCACAGGATACACCCCCCACACCCTCATGACCGGATGCCCCATGAAAGGGACAGAGTATTTATTAGGACTGGAGTCACCGCCCTCACGCATGCAAATGCTGTACAGCAGTTAATTGTGAATATAAAGGCAGCCCAGCTCGCAGCAGCTATGAGACTTGGGACCAGGAGGAAACAAAGCAAAGCTTGTTTCGACAAACAGGTACACGCCACCGTGTTTGTAGTAGGGCAGCAAGTGATGCTTTCCCTATACAACCCCAGTTCATTCCTTTCCCCCAAATTTTCCGGTCCGTACTCCATTTCAAACAAAGTCAGCCCCTCGGTATACAAGATCACATATCCCAACGGCAAGTCTGCGTGGTTTCACATAAACCAGCTTAAGGCTTATTGCTCGCAGCACAACCATGCACACCACATCTCGCTCGCAGCAGCAGACGAGCACGCTCCACCCACAGGTGACGCATTCCTACCCTCCCCCAGCCAGTCCAGCCCATCCTCAGACACATCTTCAACTCCATCCGCAGAGGCACGACTCCTCCTCTCCCTTCCTTCAACCAGCAGCGATAGCGAGAGCAATGATGACAGCCACAGCACACCATGTTATGATTACACCCCTGCACCAGACCCCTCTCCCAGCGAATCCGAGCATGATTCCAGTGACCCCTTCGAGATCATGTACATCAAAGCCCCTGATCCAGACCCACCGCCCGACGATTACGGATTACAACCTAGTAGCTCCAAACGCGACACACGATTCTGGCACCGAGACAATTCGTTCAGGCTCATCCGGAATGATGAGATGGACCCCAATTCGCCCCAAGCAGCTTTAGCCAAACTACTCCAGTAAAAGGTATGGCAGCCGGGAGAAGATGATGACATAGAGTCTGACTCCCACCAAACAAATCCCTTTGCGACCCTGTTCGCTACTGAACAATGAGGTGTCCACATGATGACAAAAAGGAACCGATGGAGAAATACGGTGTCCTTTCTGCTGGAACCTGCACCATGTTTGTTGTATGTTTGTTCGTTTAATGTACATGTTAAATGTTGTTTGTGAATTTGAAAATTTTTCATGTCCCCACGCCACCACCCTTTTAACGCCCAATGGCTGTTAGAGGAACTAGTTTGTCGGCAGACACCACTCATAGCTACGCTTCTGATTCGATCATGAGAGGCAGCCCCCCACGACGACCACATTCTTACCCGTTCTTGCCGGTCGCTCAGGCAGTGGAGAAACGGCACTGGTCCCCACCCTGCCTGAGGACCCCCCTCTGGTCAGCTACGCTCGGGTAGAGCACAAACGGCATTGATCACCGTCCTACCCAGGGATTGCACCCATTTCTTACCCGCCGCCACCCATACGCACCCCATTTTAGCACTTTCAGTTCGAAATTCTTTTGTTTGTTTCTGGCGACCCTTAGGTTGCTTCCTTATGCTATTTACATCATCAAACACTAGGATGGTAGATTGCACAGCCTGCAAGACGGCTCGCACTATGTCAGTATTTTTCTCGGATGTCTTGCCCAAATATTTGGTTCAAAATTTTTTTTTTAAATGAGGGAGTCACAGATGGTGACCAATTATAATGGGTAATTGGCAACAAAGGACAGACAGACGTACGAGATCTTAAGCAAGATAATAACAGATATTGGGCGGGATTCTCCACTCCCGCGCCGAAGTGCCCACGCCGTCGTGAACGCCGTCGAGGTTCACGGCCTCGATCCCGACCGATTCAGCCCCGACAATGGGCTAGGATCGAGGCCACATCATCTACACGCGCCAGGCCTTGTTGCCGTGTAAGGGCGGGGCCGCATAGATGACGCGGCCGGCGCCGCATAACTGGCGTCACCCGCGCCAACCCAACAGAGGTTGCTGTCCTCTGAGTCCGCCCCGCAAGAAGATGGTGGACGGATCTTGCGCGGCCGCGGAAGGATGGAGGTCCTCCTTCAGAGAGGACGGCCCGACGGTCGGTGGGCGCCGATCGCGGGTCATGCCACATTTGAGGTACCCCCCCGGTGCAGTATCCCCCCTCCTCTTTCCCCCCCCCCCCCGCAGGCCGCCCCCCTCAGCGTTTCCGCGCTGTTCCCGACGGCAACGACCAGTTGTGGACGGCGCCGGGGGGAATCCGCCGTTTTGGCCTGGCCGCTCGGTCCATCTGGGCCTGAGAATAGCAGGGGTGCCAGGGAATCACCATTTTGGGTGTCTCCGGCGATTCTCCGGCCCGCGGAACTCGACGGGGCCGTTCCCGCCGCTTGGGAGAATCGCGGGAGGGCGTCGGACAGGCGTCCCGGGAAATCTTGGCGTCCCAGGCGATTCTCCCAACTGGTGCGGGAGTGGAGAATCTCGCCCATTATGCTTGTGTTCACAGAACTCCAGAGCCTCAGGAACCCCAGAGGAAGAATAAGAAGACAGAAAAAAAAGGAAAAATGAAGACGACCTTCATGCTTTTCACCTGGATCTTAGCGGGATCCCTTCAGTTGCGCGCGGACGCTACCCCCCTGACCCCTACCATACAGGCCATGAATGATTCCCACCCCTGCCATACACTGCACCCCGAGATAGTTAACCCTGAGATAGTTACCCCCGAGATAGTTACCTACACCCCGACCTGGTGTGACAAGTTTATAATCTGGTATTCACTATCGTACATAGTAGAATCACTCTTAGTACTGACGATGCTCTGCAGTGTTGTGCAGACACTTAGACTGAGAAAATGGCGAAGGAGAGCCTCCCGCTCTCGCACCCCGGTATACACGTTTAGTTCCCCTATTTTCGGACTGCACCAAACCCCCCAACCCCTTGAGTGAATTAAAGTGCATCCGTTTTTCCTTCTGTGTGTTTTGTTCGTTCAATAAAGAAATGTAAACCTCTGTGCTTGACTGCCAAGCCAGAGAAACTTGTGTTGCTGCTATTTGTACAGTTTAAAGCGTTGTAGATTATTTTTGATTGTTTGAGTGAGGATAGTTTATTTAGGATAGTTAGAGGTTCCAGTTTGTTTATTTTATAATGCATGCCTGAATGTCATAGCGCCCTGTAGAGTTTTATAATGATGTATGTATGTAAAATGATTTTCGGTAAAAATTGTGTTTCATAGGATAGGGCAGTGTAGAGCCCGTGAAGTGCCTATGGGTGCCCCGCTTGGTCAGAGAATGAAGACGACGCGGTAATGTGATCCTTCACATTTCGCGTTGAGGATCACAAGGATCACTTCCCGATTACAAAATGGACACTTTAAAAGATTGCAGGGAAAATGGACAATACTGAGAAAACAAGCAGGTTCAGGGTTTGTCTGCATATTGGAGCCGCAGCTCCCAGACAAGACCAAAACTGTAGGCCCATTAGCATACTAATGGTCCATCTCCGGGAACAAAAGAGTAACATTTGAGTAACTGATACTAAGGCAGACACCCCGGCGCCAGAGGAGACCAGAACAAAGCAGGCCAACGGCCACCTAGGACACGCCCAGCCATCAGGGCACCCACCCCTTTATTGGATGAAATCGATAGAACGATCGAGAAACGGCCCACTTGATTGGGGCCAAGTTCAAGGCCCGCCCAAAAGCGCGTGAAGCCCCTTTGGGTATAAGAAGGATCCCCCAAGAGACAGTCGTTCTCTCACCAAGGAGAGACCTGTCCAACAGCTACACCAGAAGCAAGTAAGTCCAAGGTCAACGCACGCTACCAGACAAGCGACCTTAGCTGTTCCCCTTTCACCACTTCGACCCCAGCAGCCTCAGATCCGACCAACAGCCATTGTTCCTCCGACTGAGAAGTATAGGCTTTAACAGATAGTTTAGTCTGCAGTATTTGTGCATGAGTATATTTAACTGTGTGTGTAAATAAATAAGCATTTGACTTTGAACTAACTAACTGGTGTATCGAGTCTTTGATAAGTATTCGGTTTGAAACTTGTGGCGGTATCGAAAGATACCTGGCGACTCTAGAGCAAACGTAATTAGAATTAAGGAAGGCGACCATATTGACCGCCATATTCAGAGCCAATGAAAGAGAGCAACATTTGGTCTTGTCTGGGAGCTGCGGCTCCAATATGCAGACAAACCCTGAACTTGCTTGTTTTCTCAGTATTGTCCATTTTCCCTGCAATCTTTGCAAAGTGTCCATTTTGTAATCGGGAAGTGGCCATCCCAGATGGCTACAGCGGCGATGTCGGTGCTGGCCTGATGTCGGGTGACCCCGGGAGCGTGCCAAAATCCTCTACATTCTCTTGCGTGGGCAGGGGAAGGAGGGATGGTCCTGGTGTGGTTAATGTTGGGTGCACCAGGGGAGGGGAGGGTGGCGCCGGGCTGGGGGAAGTGTGTATGAGTGGAACCTGCTGTTGCCAGGTCCCTGAGGGAGACAGTATCTTGGCGGCCGTCGGGGTACGCCACGTAGGCATACTGGGGGTTGGCATGGAGCAAGTGCACCCTATCCACCAACGGGTCCGCCTTGTGGAGCCGGACGTGCCTACGGAGCAGAACCGGTCCTGGAGCCGCGAGCCAAGTCGGGAGCGACACCCTGGAAGTGGACTTCCTGGGGAAGGCAAAAAGACGTTCATGAAGTGTGTTATTCTTGCGGTGCACAGTAGTGACCGGATGGAGTGTAGTGCATCAGGGAGGACCACCTGCCAGCGAGAGGCTAGGAAGTTCCTGGACCGTAGGGCCAGTTGGACGGCCCTCCAAACCATCCCGTTCTTCCTCTCTACCTGCCCGTTTCACCGGGGGTTATAGCTGGTCGTCCTGCTGGAGGCGATACCCCTGCTGAGCAGGAACTGATGCAGCTCATCACTCATGAATGAGGATCCCCTGTCACTGTGGATGTGGGCGGGGAAGCCGTACAGAGCGAAGATTGTTTTCAGGGCCTTGATGACGGTGGCAGACGTCATATCGGGGCAGGGAATGGCGAAGGGGAACCTGGAGTACTCATCGACCACAGTGAGAATATACGTGTTACGGTCGGTGGAGGGGAGGGGCCCTTTGAAATTCACGCTGAGGCGCTCAAAGGGGCGGCGGGAGGCTTTCACCAGGTGCGCACGGTCCCGCTGGTAGAAGTGTGGCTTGCACTCCACACAGACCTGCCAGTCCTTGGTGTCTGTCTGTACTTCCTCAACGGAGTAGGGCAGATTGCGAGCCTTGACAAGATGGTACAACCGTGTGACCCCCGGGTGACAAAGGCTGTTGAATAGGGTGCCGGAATCGGTCTACTTGTGCGCTGGCACATGTACCTCGGGATAGGACGTCTGGGGGCTCGTTGAGTTTGCCGGGGCGATACAGAATCTCGTAATTATAGGTGGAGGGCTCGATTCTACACCGCAAGATTTTATCATTTTTGATCTTGCCCCGCTGCGTGTTGTTGAACATGAAGGCTACTGACCGTTGGTCAGTGAGCAGAGTGAATCTCCTGCTGGCCAGGTAATGCTTCCAATGCCGCACAGCTTCAACAATAGCTTGGGCCTCTTTTTCGACAGACGAGTGCCGAATTTCTGAGACATGAAGGGTGCGGGAAAAGAATGTCACGGGTCTGCCTGCCTGGTTGAGGGTGGCGGCAAGTGACGTCTGATGTGTTGCTTTCTACTTGGAAGGGCAGTGTCTCTACTGCGTGCATCCCAGCCTTGGCTATATCAGCTCTGATACGGGCGAAGGCCCTTTGTGCCTCGGACGTAAGGGGAAAGTGGGTGGACTGAATGAGTGGGTGGGCCTTGTCCATGTAGTTTGGGACCCACTGGGTATAGTAGGAGAAGAATCCCAGGCAGCATTTGAGGGCCTTGGGGCAGTGGGGGAGGGGAAGCTCCATGAGAGGGCGCACACGGTCGGGATAGGGCCCCAGAACTCCGTTCTGGACCACATAGCCGAGGATGGCTGCATGGGTTGTGCTGAACACGCAGTTCTCCTTGTTGTAGGTGAGGTTGAGGAGAGTGGCGGTGCGGAGGAATTTAGCAAGGTTGGCATCGTGGTCCTGCTGATCATGGCCGCAGATGGTGACGTTGTCTAGGTACGGAAAGGTGGCCCGCAAACCATACAGGTCGACCATTCGGTCCATCTCCCTTTGGAAGACCGAGACCCCGTTAGTGACGCCGAAGGGAATCCGGAGGAAGTGATAGAGATGACCGTCCGCCTCGAAAGCAGTGTATGGACGGTCCGATTTACGAATGGGGAGCTGGTGGTAGGCGGATTTTAGGTCTATCATTGAGAAGACCGGGAACTGCGCAATCTGATTGACCATATCAGATATGCGTGGGAGGGGGTACGCGTTGAGCTGCGTGTACCGATTGATGGTCTGGCTGTAGTCCACGACCAGTCTGTGCTTCTCCCCAGTTTTAATGACTACCACTTGAGCTCTCCAGGGGCTTTTGCTGGCCTCGATGATGCCCTCCTGAAACAGCCGCTGGACCTCGGACCTGATGAAGGTCTTGTCCTGGGTGCTGTACCACCTGCTCCTGGTGGCAACGGGTTTGCAATCCAAAGTTAGATTGGCAAAGAGGGAGGATGGGTCGACCTTTAGGGTCGCGAGGCCGCACACAGTGAGGGGTGGTAGGGGCACGCCGAATTTGAGGGTGAGGCTCTGGAGATTGCACTGGAAGTCTAGGCCTAGTAGTAGTGCAGCGCAGAGATTAGGAAAGACGTAGAGGCGGAAGCCGCTGAATTCTACGCCCTGGACCGTGAGAGTGACCGTGCAGAACCCCCGGATCGGGATGGAAAGGGATCCGGAGGCCAGGGAGATTCTTTGATTGGCGGGGTGGATCGCGATGGAGCAGCGCCTTAACGTATACGGGTGGATGAAGCTTTCGGTGCTCCCGGAGAGCAGCAGGCAAGAGGTCATGTGGCCGTTGATTTTCACCGTAGTCGAGGCGGTGGCCAGGTTGTGAGGACGAGACTGGTCAAGAGTCATTGAGGCGAGCTGGCGTCCGAAAATGGAGAGCGTGGGGGTCCCAGGTCATGGAATGTTATCGGCGTCCATGCCCCGTGGGGAAGTCAAGATGGCGGTGCCTGAAGATCCTGCGGGGGCCAAAATGGCGGCACCCATGGGCCGCACGTTGCAGGGGCTGGACAAGATGGCGGCGCCCATGAGCCGCACATAGACTGCGAGGGGGAAGTTGGCAGCGCCCACTGGCCGCTCGTGGCCCCGTGAGGTGAAGATGGCGGCGTCCACTGGCCGGGTGTTGCCCCGGTGGTGAAGATGGCGGCGCCCACTGGCCGCGCGTGGTCCGGGACGAAGATGGCGGCGGCCATTGTGCGTGTGTCATGGGGGAGGGGGTGATAGTGGCGACTGCGCGGGCCTGGCACGCCGCGGCGAAGTGGCCCTTTTTGCTGCAAGCCTTGCAAATGGCAGTGCGGGCCGGGCAGCGTTACCTAGGGTGCTTCAGCTGGCCACAGAAGTAACATCGGGGACCACCGGGGTGCGCGGATTGGCATGTGGCGCAGGCGTATTGGCTGAGTAAAGACCTGGCTGGGGCAGCCGTTTGTGGGGTCCACGAGGGATAGGAGGGGTGGGCCGCGTGGCCGGAGGGGTAGGCCTGAGCATTACGTGAGGCGACTGTCATGGAGAGTGCTAGCTTCTTAGTCCCCGCTAGGTCGAGCGTGGCTCATTCAAGCAGCCTTTGGCGAA
Source organism: Scyliorhinus torazame (assembly GCF_047496885.1). Classification (NCBI taxonomy): domain Eukaryota; kingdom Metazoa; phylum Chordata; class Chondrichthyes; order Carcharhiniformes; family Scyliorhinidae; genus Scyliorhinus; species Scyliorhinus torazame. The sequence continues at coordinate 102,505,560 of NC_092716.1, read as the reverse complement.
TGAGGCCCAACCCAATCCCCGTTACAAAAGCATCGCACATAAGAAGGTTAGAATGTTCGGTGGCCGTAACTGCCTGACAGTCACAGTCCTGGACGAGTGGGATTAGGGCCCGCCAGAAGTCTTCTATGGACTCACCAGAGAGTTGAGAGCGAGTGGCGAGTACATGCCTGGCGAAGAGTGTGTTCGCTTTCTGTGCGTAGTTTTCTTTGAGGAGCGCAATGGAGTCAGCGTAGTTCGGGGCCTCCTGGATCAGCGGAAACACGCTGGAGCTCAACCTTGAGTACAGGATCTGTATCTTCTGAGCCTCCGTCAGAGGGGTGGTCGCTGAGTTGATATAGGCCTCGAAGCAGGCTAGCCAGTGATTAAAGTCCTTTCTGGCGTCGCTAGACTGCGGATCCAGCTGCAGGCGATTGGTTTGATTGGGAGGTCCATCTTCTAGAAAATCTTACTGCAATAAATTGATGTAGTTGTATCAATTGTACAAAGACTCAGGTTGGATACAACTGTGGCTTTATTGTAGTAAGGTGTGTGGCCTCCCACAGCAGCTGGTGAAATGGCTGCTGAATAGAGGACACGCATATTTATACTCCTCCTACTGGGCGGAGCCAGCAGGCAGGGGCTACCGGCAAACCTGTAGTCCAGATCCTACCTTACATCACCTAATACAGGTGTAACAGTGGTTTACCACAGGGGCTAGGGCACGTGTATGAACTGTTTGTTATTTAAATCACTTTCACACCTACAGAAGCTGCCTTTGTGCTCTGTCTGAAGCGTGCGGGGTGGGGGGGGGGGGGGGGGTGAGGTGAGCGTCAGTATGTGTGTGTGAGGGGTGTTAGAACGTCGACCTCAGGTGAGTGTGCCCTCCCCCCGGGTTCCCTCGCCATCCCCCCGGGCAGACGACGGGACCGTGCGCTGCAGTGTCACGGCCGCATGCAGGGATTGTCCGGGTGGAGGGTGGTACTGTGGCCATGGGTCAGACATTGTCCAACGATGTAGAGCCCGGAGCTCATCGCAGAGTGGGTCTTCATCATCCTCCGTGGCCTGCAATAGACATGCCTCCACCGGCGACCATGTGAGCCCGGCCCGTTGTGCCGCAGGTGGATGTGCAATGGAGGGGTGGTGTGCATGCGGGTGGGATGAGGGTGGTTGATGGTATGCATGCGGGTGGGGTGAGGGTGGTTGGTGGTGTGTGGGTAGGGGGGTGAGGGTGGTTGGTGGTGGGTGGGTGAGGGTGGTCGGCTGGTGCCGTGGTGTGCAGTCTGCCCATGCTCGGTGATTCCCACGCCCCCCTAGTCAGTGAACTGGGCGGCTATCAGCCTGCCCCTTGCCCTCTGTCTCCGCCGGTAACGGTGGGCAGCCTCCCGTCCATGTCCAGCCCGTCTGTCCTGACCATTGCCCCCATCTTCCTCATCTGGGGAGGACTGCGCCTCGTCTTGCTGCTCCTCCACTTCCCTCTCCTCTGCCTGCAGCACATCGCCCCTCTGCTGGGCTATGTTGTGCAGGACGCAGCAGACCACAACGATGCGGCCGACCCTATCTGGCAGGTACTGGAGGTCTCCTCCAGAGCAGTCCAGGCACCTGAAACGCGTCTTCAGCAGCCCAAAGCACCTCTCTATCACACCCCCTGGTCGCTGCATGGACATCATTGTAGCCGATCTCCACGTCAGTCTGGCCTCTGTATAGGCGGAACCAGCCACGACCGCAACGGGTAACCCCTGTCGCCCAGCAACCAGCCCCATAGCCGGGGGGGGGGGGGGAGGGGGGTGGGGGTCCCTCGAACATGCCGGGGATGAAAGATTGCGCCAGTACGAATGAGTCATGTACACTGCCCGGGTACCGGGCGCAGACCATCTGAATGTTCATGGAATAGGTCCCCTTCCTATTCGTGAACACGGCCCTGTTATCCGCAGGTGGCCGCACGGCGACGTGCATCCCATCGATCGCGCCCTGGACCATGGGAATCCTGGCCGCCGCAGCGAAGCCCGCTGCCCGGGCATCCTGGCTGGCCCGGTCCACAGGGAACTGGATGTAGCGGTCTGCAATGGCATATAGGGCGACTGTCACTGCCCGGGTGCACCGATGCCTGCGAGATGCCGGACAGGTCCCCACTCGGCACCTGGAATGACCCCGTGGCATAAAGGTTCAGGGCCACCGTAACCTTGACGGACACGGGGAGAGGGTGTCCTCCCCCAGTGCCACGCTGTGCCAGGTGTGCCATCAGGTGGCAGATATGGGCGACGGTTTCCTGGCTCATCTGGAGTCGGCTCCTGCATGCCCGGTCCGTGAGGTCCTGGTACGACGAGTGGGGCCGGTACACACGGCAACATGTAGAAGTGCGGCTCCCGCGACGGCGGCCATCATCGTTGGGTGATCACCAAACATAATGGCCTGTGGCGGGTGGGGGAGGGGGGGACAGACGACATGTCATCATTGCCCGTAGTCTCCCCCCGCCGCAGCCAGGTGCCAGTGCCATGGGCTGCATGGTCGTGACTGTTGGAAGCTGGCACCTAGCCAGACGGACAACCTCCCCAACCCCCCCCTCCCCGGTACTCACCCACCCCCCTCCCCGCACTTGCCCTCTCCTCCCCGGCACTCGCCCATGCCCCTCCCCAGGACTTGCCCTCTCCTCCCCGGCACTCGCCCACCCCCCTCCCTGGCACTTGCCCTCTCCTCCCCGGCACTGGCCCACCCCCGTCACCGGCACTCACCCTCTCCTTCCCGGCACTCGCCCTCCCCTATCCCCGACATTCGCCCACCTCCCTCCCCGGCACTCGCCCTCTCCTCCCCAGAACTTGCCCTCCCCATCCCCGGTACTCGCCCACCCCCCTCCCAGGCACTCGCCCAGCCCCCTCCCCGGCACTCGCCCACACCCCTCCTCGGCACTCGCCCTCTCCTCCCCGGCACTCGCCCTCTCCCATCCCCGGCACTCGCCCACCCCCATCCCGGCACTCGCCCACCCCCCTCCCCGACACTCGCCCTCTCCACCCCCCCCACTCCTTCCCTCCTTCCACACACACACACCCCCTCCACACACACCCCCCTCCGCCCACACACACGACCCCACACACACACACCCTCCACCCGCCCCATCACACTCACAAACCCTCCACACACGCACCCCCCCTCCACATCCCCCTCCCTCCCCCTCCACACACAAACACTCCTTCCCCACCGACTGCGGCCGCGCCGTCACTTCTCCAGCGGCCACCCCACGCCGAGACCTACCTCCGCGCTGACCGGTGTCACCCATCAGAACTGGTTGACGCCGTTAAATAGGTGGTTTAATTTATGCCGACGTGACCCGTGGTCACGTCGGCGGGACTTCGGCCCATCCGGCTGGGAGAATTCGGGCAGCCCCGGGCCCATAGCATCGCGCCGGTCCCCGCCATTCTCCGAGGCGGGCGGCGCGATTCACGCCGGGTCAATTTTTGGGGGGTTGGAGAATTCGGAGGACAACGGGGCCGGGATTCACGCTGACCCTCGGCGATTCTCCGACCCGGTGGGGCCTTTGTCTCAGGCGAGAGTTACCTGGACTTTGGATTTTGAATGCTAACCACCCAAATTTGAAAAAATAACAATCATATGCAAACAGAACCATTGACAGAGTATTATTTAATTTTAAAATATTATTCTCTCCAGGATATAACTGATGACACTTATAACATGGTACCGATACAAGCTTGGAATGAGCATTTGAATTGCAGCCATTTGCTCCTTCAAAACTGCTTGTATTCTAAGACTGGATTTAAAAGATCAAATCAAAAAATAGAGGGCAAATACCTCATTATGTCATCCAGGTTTCCTTCCCCCTTTGATGCAGTTTGTGTACAGCAACAGAAACTAAAGAGAAGGGAAAATAACTGACAGTGGATACACCAAAGATCAAAATGCAGTATAGAGAGAGTTTCTGTATATTTATGTTACATCTATGATAGTTTTATATCCTGATCTTTTCATTGTGTACATTTAGTTTATAGGTTTAAATGCAATATTAATGATAACTAAAATATCTATACAGGTATGGACTCCTCGTGGATCCTGTTCAGATGATTGCATTTGCCTTGAGTGACCCCAACACTTGGCCAGGTTCATATTTGATTATTGGTGAGTGACAGCACCTAAATTAAAATTAAAGACTGTTAAAATTAAAGACTGTTGATACTAAATGTGATTTGGTTTTCATCTGATCTACATTTTGTCAGTCTTTAAATTTTATCCTTTTAAATAGGTCTTGATTTCCTTTTGAAATTTAATGACAATCAGTGATATTTTTGTAAAAAGAGATTGTGCAGTTTTAAATTTGCATTTATATTTCAGCCAAAAGAACATTGAAATTAACATCTCAGACAATCATTTTGTTAATCTGCAAATCTCCAAAATCTTGGGGGCGATTCTCCAAAATGGAGATCAAGTGTTCGCGCCGTCGTCAACGGCGTCGCGTTACACGATGGCGCGAAACGGGCACGGGGACGACCGAGGGGCCAGCACGGCGCTGGAGCGATTCACGCCGCTCCAGCCTCCCTTCCCGGCGCCAAATAGGCACCGCGCCAACCCGTGCATGCGCAGTTGGGCTGCGCCAACCTGCGCATGTGCGGGGGACTTCTTCAGCACGCTGGCCCCGACTCAACATGGCGTCGGGGTTCAGGGGCCGGCCGCGCAACAAAGTAGGCCCGAGGGGGGGGGGGGAGGCCAGCCCGCCGATCGGTGGGCCCCGATCGCGGGCCAGACCCCATCGGAGGCCCCCCCTCCCCCCCGGTGAAGGAGCGCTTTTCCCCGCCCCACAGGCCGCCCTCCCGACCCTTCGCGCAGAGTTCCTGCCAGCAGTGACCAGGGGTGAACGGCGCCGGCTGGATTCTCGTATCCGCACGGCCGCACGGCTCATCCGGGTTGGAGAATCGCGCCCCGCCGATTCCAGCGGCCCGCGGCCAGTGCCGCGTCAAACGCGGCGGCACAAATGGCGGCAATTCTCTGCACCTGGGAGAATCGCACGCCGGCGTCGTGGCACGGTTGCGGCGATTCTCCGGCCCGTGCGGGGCTCGGAGAATCGCGCCCCTTACATTTGGGAGTGGAAAGTTAGAAGCATATATCATCCACTAACAGGAAGATTGGAATAATGCATTTTAAAAATCCGTTCATGGGATTTGAGCATTGCTGGATAGGACAGCAATATTGCCCATTAATAATTATCCTCAAGAAGGGCGTTGAGCCTTGTATATACTTGTATAATACCATTGTGCTCCTCCATTGTGCACCACTTTTAATAATACTACCATGATTATTCCTCATATTTAAAACTCTTCACTCATTAACCGAACCTCATATTCACACATTGTGCTTTTGAGGTTGAGGTTTTTAGCTGTATTGCACTTTAGGAAAGAAGTGACATGTTTCAGTGAAGCTAATGACTTTGGAGGTACTGCTTCTGGTGATAAGTCACTGCACATCTAATCACTTTTGGGTCGGAATCAGTATCCACACAAGAACTCATTCTTTGACCTTGGTCAATTTAGTAAGATCATAAACTATTTCCAGTACTGAATAGCCGACACATCTATTATCCTGAACCATGATTCCCTGAGTACAAAGGGGCCTTTTTTTAAAACCATTGACTCCACTAACATTGGGCGCGATGTAACTACATAAATGTGTACGTTCTGGGCAAGCGCCTGGAACGACTCCACTATCAAATTACATTCTGGGTTTCATTTCCGGGCCCCGACGGGAGCCTCACCCCGGCCGCAATTTAGCGTAATTTCCTGCGGTTCTCCTTTACAAATGGCACCCCGATCTCTCGACCCCTAACCCACCTGTTGGGAGGTCCTCATCTCCCCCACCCCCCTCACCCCACCACATAGCAGAAAGGCACCCCCAGGACCAATACCCGGCACAGGCAAAATGCCAGCTTGGCACTACCAGTCTGTGCCCCAGCCAGCCTTGCCAGAGGCCGCCAATCACCTGGGAGAGCCTCGCTTGGGAGACCCCCCCCCCCCCCAAGTGCCGTTTTACCTGACCCCGGGACCAGTGCTAAACGGCGCCTGGCTGGGGTTTCCTCGGCGATGCCGATAGATGCCGGGTGCCAGTCAGATCTGGCAGCAGCTTAAGTAAGTGAACTTTTAAGCTCTTTTAACTATGCCAGTCTGTGCCTCGCCCATTGTGGGAGGGACCCAGATCATGACATCTTGCGAAATCCCTTAGACCTCGTCAGGCGTATCGACCGTCGGGAATCCTGCAAGATCATTCCGGTGGGATGGGGAAATCGCGCCCATTACATAAGAACATAAGAACTAGGAGCAGGAGTAGGCCATCTGGTCCCTCGAGCCTGCTCCACCATTCAATGAATGGGATTAACCGAGTGAATCTCCTCTGCACACCCGCCAGTGCCAGTACGTCCTTTCTCAAGTAAGGAGACCAAAACTGAACACAATACTCCAGGTGTGGCCTCACTAACACCTTATACAATTGCAGCAGAACCTCCCTAGTCTTAAACTCCATCCCTCTAGCAATGAAGGACAAAATTCCATTTGCCTTCTTAATCACCTGTTGCACCTGAAAACCAACTTTTTGCGACTCATGCACTAGCACACCCAGGTCTCTCTGCACAGCAGCATGTTTTAATATTTTATCATTTAAATAATAATCCCTTTTGCTGTTATTCCTACCAAAATGGATAACCTCACATTTGTCAACATTGTATTCCATCTGCCAGACCCTAGCCCATTCACTTAGCCTATCCAAATCCCTCTGCTGACTTCCAGTATCCTCTGCACTTTTTGCTTTACCACTTATCTTAGTGTCGTCTGCAAACTTGGACACATTGCCCTTGGTCCCCAACTCCAAATCATCTATGTAAATTGTGAACAGTTGTGGGCCCAACACTGATCCCTGAGGGACACCACTAGCTACTGATTGCCAACCAGAGAAACACCCATTAATCCCCACTCTTTGCTTTCTATTAATTAACCAATCCTCTATCCATGCTACTACTTTCCCCTTAATGCCATGCATCTTTATCTTATGCAACAACCTTTTGAGTGGCACCTTGTCAAAGGCTTTCTGGAAATCCAGATATAACACATCCATTGGCTCCCCGTTATCTACCGCACTGTTAATGTCCTCAAAAAATTCCACTAAATTAGTTAGGCACGACCTGCCCTTTATGAACCCATGCTGCGTCTGTCCAATTGGACAATTTCCATCCAGATGCCTTGCTATTTCTTCCTTGATGATAGATTCCAGCATCTTCCCTACTACCGAAGTTTAGCTCACTGGCCTATAATTACCCGCTTTCTGCCTACCTCCTTTTTTAAACAGTGGTGTCACGTTTGCTAATTTCCAATCCGCCGGGACCACCCCAGAGTCTAGTGAATTTTGGTAAATTATCACTAGTGCATTTGCAATTTCCCTAGCCATCTCTTTTAGCACTCTGGGATGCATTCCATCAGGTCCAGGAGACTTGTTTACCTTTAGCCCCATTAGCTTGCCCATCACTACCTCCTTGGTGATATCAATCCTCTCAAGGTCCTCACCTGTCATAGCCTCGTTTCCATCAGTCACTGGCATGTTATTTGTGTCTTCCACTGTGAAGACCGACCCAAAAAACCTGTTCAGTTCCTCAGCCATTTCCTCGTCTCCCATTATTAAATTTCCCTTCTCATCCTCTAAAGGACCAATATTTACCTTAGCCACTCTTTTTTGTTTTATGTATTTGTAGAAACTTTTACTATCTGTTTTTATATTCTGAGCAAGTTTACTTTCATAATCTATCTTACTCTTCTTTATAGCTTTTTTAGTAGCTTTCTGTTGCCTCCTAAAGATTTCCCAGTCCTCTAGTCTCCCACTGATCTTTGCTACTTTGTATGTTTTTTCCTTCAATTTGATACTCTCCCTTATTTCCTTAGATATCCACGGTCGATTTTCCGTCTTTTTACCGTCCTTCCTTTTTGTTGGTATAAACCTTTGCTGAGCACTGTTTAAAATCACTTGGAAGGTTCTCCACTGTTCCTCAACTGTTTCACTATAAAGTCTTTGCTCCCAGTCTACCTTAGCTAGTTCTTCTCTCATCCCATTGTAATCTCCTTTGTTTAAGCACAAAACACTAGTGCGTGATTTTACCTTCTCACCCTCCATCTGTATTTTAAATTCCACCATATTGTGATCGCTCCTTCTTAGAGCATTACCTCTTATGAGAATGCTTATGAGAATCTTGGAGACTGTTCCTTGCAGTCTGATCTGATCAGCACTGCACCTGTGCTGATGGTGAAGTGGGGGCTGCAAACAAAAGTGAGAACCCTAAGGACAAACAATAATTCCTTAAACCTCACGTAAGTAAACATCGCGCATCATGTATTGCCCAGGATATACTAATGCCATATCTCTTCCCTTGCAGGGCAATCAAATCAGCAGTGTAGACCATCCATGCACCCCCTGGAAATCACAGACCTGAGTAGCTCCATGGGAGAATTCTCAGACATCACCAAAGAGGCATCACAGCTGTCACCTGCATCCTCCACCAGCTCAGATACTCACACCTCAGTGGGAGTAACTAGTAGGCAGGCTTCTGGGTCTCTCACTGCTGAGCACCTTACACCTGATGACCCACAGCAGGTGGAGGCAGGGATGTCCCTGGGATCCGGCACTCAGTAGGATGCTGGAGCCCAGGACACTGCTGAGCCCCTGACCGATGACATGCCCTTGGGTCCATTCGCCCCCAAGCTGATGGAACTGCAGAGTCAGTCACTAAAATCAGGAAGGGATGGCAGTATTCCTCCTCGGACTGCCAGGCCGGCTGGAGGAGTCGACTCGCCTTCTGTCTGAAGAGATGGTGCCGTTAATGCAACGCGATGAGGGCAACATTGCAAGGGTGGCATCCAAGAGACCTTGGTGCAGGGCGTGCACTCCATCGCAGGGGATGTCCGCTCCATGGCTCAGCTCATGAGCTTCACGGCAGAGGGCATGAGCTCCATGTGAGTGGGCTTCAACTGCATGGTGGACGCACTGGTGGGAATCCATTCCAGAGGCAGGGGGGCTTTTGGATCTCACTCCAGATGCCTCTCTATCCCTGGACACCTGAAGGGAAGAGAGAAGAGCGCAGCCTGGGGCCCTCCATCCACAGGGCCCCCGGGTGTGTCCAGCCCATCTGACCTCTCCCTGTGAGCGACACATCTCCAGCCCCACACACCGAGGAGGACAGCATTGCAGTTCCCCTGCTACCCAAAGGTGCTCCCGGACCCTCAAGGTGCAGGCCCTTCAGGGGACACCTACCAAAGTCACCTCAGTCACCACTGCATCTCTAAACCCCATGATAAGCCTGTGCATTGGCAGGATGCGTTCAGCTCTCAGTCAGGAGTAAGACATATTGCTGAGGAATGGAGGATATTGCTCTGTCCTCAATGCAAATCATCATTCTTTGGCAAAGGCCAGCCAATGGCTTTAGCACCCTGCCCAAGGAATCAGGCACTATCACGAAAACCTACTGCTGGCACCACACTAATGAGATTACAGTCCCCACAGTAAGAGATCTCCCCATCCCTAGTCTTGCTCATCCTAAAACCTCGAGGCCATGAAGGTGTCCCGAGCTCGACGGCCCATATAAAGGGCATCTGTCACCTCCCTAACGCATATGTGTGCAGCTGACTGGGAGAAGGCACTCAGATCACTGGTGCTGCCCTGAAACGAGCCGCTCACATAGAATAATAATAATCTTTATTATTAGTAGGCTTACATTAACACTGCAAGACTTCCGGGTGCGGCGATGACCAGCTAAGTCGCACGTTTCGGCAGCTCCCGGTGGAACGGACTTTTGGGCTCTTAATAGGAGCCCCAACGGCAATTTTAACGGCTAAAAACACTGTGTGGTAAACCAGAAGGGAATTCCCCCTGGACACGGATGGAAAAAGGAGAGGAAAGTGGCCGGATTGCGGAGGATCCTCTAGAGCAGCGGCAAGGAAGGCAAGCACAAAGCAAGATGGCGTCGGAAGGTGGCCGTCTAGTATGGGGCCCTGACCAACAAGAGTTCCTGCGGCGCTGTGTGGAAGAACTTAAAAAGGAGATGAAGAAGGAGCTGCTGGCCCCGATATTACAGGCGATTGAAGGGCTAAAAGAGGAGCAAAAGACCCAGGAGCAGGAGCTTCGGGTCGTGAAGGCAAAGGCCGCTGAAAATGAAGACGAAATACAGGGCCTGGTGGTGAAGACAGAGATGCACGAGGCACAACACAAAAGGCGTGTGGAAAGGCTGGAGGTGCTGGAGAATAATGCGAGGAGGAAGAATTTAAGGATTCTTGGTCTTCCAGAAGGGGCGGACGTCGGGGCATATGTGAGCACGATGCTTCACTCGTTAATGGGATCGGAGGCCCCGACGGGCCCGTTGGAGGTGGAGGGAGCTTATCGAGTTATGACGCGAAGACCGAGGGCTGGAGAAATACCTCGAGCTATAGTGGTGAGATTTCTCCGATATAATGACAGAGAGCTGGTCCTCAGATGGGCGAAGAAAACTCGGAGCAGTAGGTGGGAGAACGCGGTGATCCGCGTATATCAAGATTGGAGTGCGGAGGTGGCGAGAAGGAGGGCAAGTTTTAATCGGGCCAAGGCGGTGCTTCACAAAAGGAAGGTCAAATTTGGAATGTTGCAGCCGGCAAGACTGTGGGTCACACACCAAGGGAAGCACCACTACTTTGAGACGGCAGAAGAGGCGTGGACATTTATTGTGGAGGAGAAGCTGGAATAGGCGGGCCAGAAAAAGAACGTTTGGGACAAAGTGGTGGGGTGATTACGTGGGGTGAAGGGGGGGAAAAAGGGGGAAGGGATGATCTCTCAAGTTGTTAATCTTGCGACCCTGTAACTTTTCTCTCTTCCCCATGTCGTGGGGGAGAGGGGGGGGGGGGGAGGATGAGGAATTGTGGGCGCCGGCCATTAGGGGTGGGGCCAAGTGGGAAACGCGGGCTTTGTTCCCGCGCAATGGTAATCATGGCGGGAAGCAGGAAGGAGGGGGCCTCGCACAGTGGGGGCCGAGATCACGGGGGGAAGCCGAGGTCAGCCAGAGTTTGCTGACTTCTGGGAGCAACATGGGGGCTGCAATTACGTTAGAAAAGGATCTAGTGGGGGGGGGGGGGTTAACTGGGTTGCTGCTGCTGCGGAGAAGGGGGAGCTGGTATGGGGTGGGGTGGTCGAGGCGGGAGGGCGCCGTCGGGGGGAGATAAGGCTACGTGGGAACCGGGTGAGGAGCTGGATTAAAAAAGGGGATGGCTAGTCGACAAGGGGGGGAGGGGGGGGGTAAAGAGCCCCCCAACCCGGCTGATCACGTGGAATGTGAGAGGGCTAATCGGGCCGATTAAAAGGGCACGGGTACTCGCACAGCTAAAGAAATTAAAGGCAGATGTGGTTACGTTGCAGGAGACGCATTTGAAACTGATAGACCAGGTCAGACTACGCAAAGGATGGGTGGGGCAGGTGTTTCATTCGGGGTTAGACGCAAAGAACAGGGGGGTGGCTATATTAGTGGGGAAACGGGTACTGTTTAAGGCAAAGACCATAGTGGCGGATAGTGGGGGTAGATATGTGATGGTGAGTGGCAGATTGCAAGGGGAGGCGGTGGTTCTAGTGAACGTATATGCCCCGAACTGGGATGATGCCAATTTTATGAGGCGTATGTTGGGATGTATCCCGGACCTGGAGGCGGGAAAGTTGATAATGGGGGGAGACTTCAATACGGTGCTGGACCCAGGGCTGGACAGATCGAGGTTCAGGACCGGGAGGAGGCCGGCTGCAGCTAGGGTGCTCAAGGACTTTATGGAGCAGATGGGAGGAGTAGACCCCTGGAGATTTAGCAGGCCTAGGAGTAAGGAGTTCTCGTTTTTCTCCTATGTCCATAAAGTATATTCACGGATAGACTTTTTTGTTTTGGGAAGGGCGCTGATCCCGAAGGTGACAGGGACAGAGTACACGGCTATAGCTATCTCGGACCACGCTTCACATTGGGTGGACCTGGGGATAGGGGAGGAAAAAGAACAGCACCCGCCCTGGAGAATGGACATGGGATTATTGGCAGATGAGGGGGTATGTTTAAGGGTGAGTGGGTGTATTGAAAGGTACTTGGAGCTTAATGACAATGGGGAGGTTCAGGTGGGAGTGGTCTGGGAGGCGTTGAAGGCAGTGGTTAGAGGGGAGCTGATATCTATCAGGGCACATAAAGGAAAGCAGGAGGGTAGGGAAAGGGAGCGGTTGCTGAAAGAACTTTTGAGGGTGGACAGACAATATGCGGAGGCACCGGAGGAGGGACTGTACAGGGAAAGGCAAAGGCTACATGTAGAATTTGACTTGTTGATTACGGGTAATGCAGAGGCACAATGGAGGAAGGCACAGGGTGTACAGTACGAATATGGGGAGAAGGCGAGCCGGTTGCTGGCCCACCAACTGAGGAAGAGGGGAGCAGTGAGGGAGATAGGGGGGGTGAGAGATGAGGAGGGAGAGATGGAGCGGGGAGCGGAGAGAGTGAATGGGGTGTTCAAGGCATTCTACGAAAGATTATATAAAGCTCAGCCCCCGGAAGGGAAGGAGAGAATGATGTGCTTTCTGGATCAGCTGGAATTCCCTAAGGTGGAGGAGCAGGAGAGGGTGGGACTGGGAGCACAGATTGAGATGGAGGAGGTAGTGAAAGGGATTGGGAGCATGCAGGCGGGGATGGCCCCGGGACCAGACGGATTCCCAGTGGAATTTTATAGGAAGTATATGGACTTGCTGGCCCCGCCTCTGACGAGAACCTTTAATGAGGCTAGGGAAAGGGGGCAGTTGCCCCCGACTATGTCAGAGGCAACGATATCGCTCCTCCTAAAGAAGGAAAAAGACCCGCTGCAATGTGGGTCCTATAGGCCCATTTCTCTTTTAAATGTGGATGCTAAGATTCTGGCTAAGGTAATGGCGACGAGGATAGAGGACTGTGTCCCGGGGGTGGTTCATGAGGACCAAACTGGGTTTGTGAAGAGGAGACAGCTGAACACGAACATACGGAGGTTGCTAGGGGTAATGATGATGTCCCCGCCAGAGGGGGAAGCGGAGATAGTGGTGGCGATGGATGCCGAGAAAGCATTTGATAGAGTGGAGTGGGATTATCTGTGGGAGGTGCTGAGGAGATTTGGCTTTGGAGATGGGTATATCGGATGGGTACAGTTGCTGTTTCGGGCACTGATGGCGAGTGTGGTTACGAATGGACAGGGGTCTGATTATTTCCGGCTTTACAGAGGGACGAGGCAGGGGTGTCCCCTGTCTCCGTTATTGTTTGCACTGGCGATTGAGCCCCTGGCCATAGCACTGAGGGGTTCCAGGAAGTGGAGGCGAGTGTTTAGGGGAGGAGAAGAACACCGGGTATCTTTGTATGCGGATGATTTGTTGTTGTATGTGGCGGACCCGGTGGAGGGGATGCCAGAGATAATGCGGATACTTGGGGAGTTTGGGGATTTTTCGGGGTATAAATTGAACATGGGGAAAAGTGAGTTGTTTGTGGTGCATCCGGGGGAGCAGAGCAGGGAAATAGAGGATTTACCGCTGAGGAAGGTAACAAGAGACTTCCGGCACTTGGGGATTCAGATAGCCAAGAATTGGGGAATCTTACACCGGCTTAATTTAACACGATTGGTGGAACAGATGGAGGAGGACTTCAAGAGATGGGACATGGTGCCCCTGTCACTGGCAGGTAGGGTGCAGGCGGTTAAAATGGTGATTCTCCCGAGATTCCTCTTTGTGTTTCAGTGCCTCCCGGTGATGGTCACAAAGGCTTTTTTAAAGAGAATCGAGAAAAGCATTATGAGTTTTGTGTGGGCCGGGAATACCCCGAGAGTGAGGAAGGGGTTCTTGCAGCGTAGTAGGGATAGGGGGGGGCTGGCACTACCGAGCCTAAATGATTATTACTGGGCCGCCAATATTTCAATGGTGTAAGTGGATGGGAGAAGGGGAGGGAGCGGCGTGGAAGAGATTGGAGAGGGCGTCCTGCAAGGGGACCAGCTTACAAGCAATGGTGACGGCACCGTTGCCGTTCTCACCGAAGAAATACATCACAAGCCCGGGGGGGAAGAGGGGGGGGGGGGGGGGTGGGGGAAGTGGGGGGGAGGATCCGGGTGGGCTCTCAGGGATGTCATTATATGTGTATCGACATCTGTTATAGGTAATGTATATTGGACTGTTGGATTGTATCTTTGGAGAGTAACTATTTTTGACAAGGCAGTTGCCATTTAGTTTTTTTGTTCCTGTTTTTATATTATTTATTTATTTGTTTAAAACTGGCCACTGTTATTTATATTGCTTTATTGTTGTTTAAAAGAAAAACTATGTACTGTTATGTTTGGCCAAAAAAAATCTTGAATAAAATATATTTAAAAAAAAAACACTGCAATGAAGTTACTGTGAAATGCCCCTAGTCGCCACATTCCGGCGCCTGTTCGGGTACACAGAGGGAGAATTTAGAATGTCTAATTCACCTAACAGCACGTCTTTCAGACTTGTGGGGGAGAACAGGAGCACCCGGAGGAAACCCATGCAGACACGGGGAGAACGTGCAGACTCCAGTGACCCAAGAAGTTCACAGTAGCGGTGACTTTAAGGGCCACGGGCAGTGGGTTTCCTCCCATTCCATGTGGTGCCAGCTTTTGCAGGACATGGGCAAGGTCCACTATCCCTAAGGACAGGCCGTCTTCTCCGGCACTGTGGCTCCGACATCCGTTGATAGGATGTCCAACGTCGGACGACCCTTTGCCGAAACAGTCTCAAACAGGGCTGATCCCAATGTGATGCGCTTCCTCTACAACTGTGGGCCCAGCCTCACCATCCTCTGCTGGGTGCTGGTCCTGGCCAGGTGCAGTGGCACATCTCAGTCTCTGCTGCTACTTTATCGCAAGTAGTAGGAACACCAACCCGACAGGCTCCATGGTTCTCCAGAATCATGCACTGAAAAGAGAAGAAAATTGAATGAACGTTGAAGGTTCTGGATAAAGCCCTGCCCCTAAACGCTCGACTCCTCTGGGACTTCTACCCTTGCGCTTCCCCCTCAATGAGTACTGTGCTCACCCCAGTCCAACGCTGGCATCTCCACATCATCCCTTAATGAGTGTCATTCCTCTAACCCTCACACCGACCTTCTCACACTGGCATATTCGCACACCTGTCGCTCTCAACTGCAGCAGGATTACACGCCTGGACTCTCGAGAGTCGCACTGGCACATTTCTCTCGGCCATTGCCAAAATCTTTCTTATCCTTGCATTAGGTGACAGGGTAATTAAGTGGATGAATGGGATCCGTGTCCTCATGGGGCACCTCAAAGACACCGCCGCCATGATCTCTAATGGGAGTGAGTGATGATAGACTTCACCATGGAGCCTTGCATTGGGGTTCATATCAATGTAACATCACACAGATTACATTGGTGTGAACCCCAATGCAAGGCTCCATGGTGAAGTCTATCATCACTCACCCCTGTTATAGGTCATGGCGGGGAGTGTCTTTGAGGACATGAGTCCCATGCATCCACTTAATTGTCCTGTCACCTAATGCAAGGAGTCAATGAAGGGTAAATAGCATATCAAGCAAATGACTGGCTCCTGTGATAGGCGAGGCACAGCTGATTAGAGTGAAGCCTACAATTATACCAAACACATATCTAAAGGGCACCCTCATTCTCCCATTTCACAGCCCTAAACACTAATTCCTGAGAGACAAACATCCCAGAGAAGTGGAATTGAATTTCAGAACATAGAACATTCAGCGCAGAAGGAGGCCATTCGGCCCATCGAGTCCACACTGACCCACTTAAGCCCTCACTTAAACCCTATCCCCGCAACCCAATAACCCCCCGAACATTTTTGGACACTAAGAGCAATTTAGCATGGCCAATCCACCTAACCTGCACGTCTTTGGACTGTGGGAGGCAACCGGAGCACCCGGAGGAAACCCACGCAAACACGGGGAGAACGTGCAGACTCCGCACAGACAGTGACCCAGCGGGAAATCGAACCTGGGACCCTGGCGCTGTGAAGCTCCAGAGCTAGCCACTTGTGCAACCGTGCTGCCCTGGCTTTAATAGAGCTTAACCCCATGATCCTCATAGTGTTGCCTGAGTGTGGGGTTCTGCTCAATTTTCAGTTGTGCCTCCCAAAGTGAGAGGGTCTTCATTTTGCATGAGACTGTATGCAATGCATTCCTTAGAACCCCACTCTGCCCTTTCAGTCTGGTCTTTCATGGGACCCTACCCAAGAAAATCAGTCACCCCCTTTACTAACCCTCTGTATTCACTGTGGTAAACACCACTAGTAACACATTGCATGTATTATGGTACTGCCACTGTATTACAAACACCACAGTAAATCCCCGACGTATAAAAGTGTATGCTCGCCTGCGCTGCTCCTATTCTGGTTCCAGCTGCAGGAGGCACAACATCTTGTGCAATAAAGCTTCGATTGTTTCACTATTCTCGCCTCATGGTAATTGACGGTACATCATTCACCTTCTCCCACCCACTTTCCAGCTCCACTAAGGACGGGCACTTCCTCAGCAGTGATTTTTTAAAAATATATATATTTATTAAAGTTTTTTAACATAATTTTTCTCCCATACAAGCAATAACACCAACACCCCCCCCCCCCCCCGCCCCCCCCCCCCCCCCCCTGTAACAAAAAGAAAAACGAGAAATCGCGCAGAGCAAGATATATACATGGCAAAATGATATATTTACACAGCTTTGTACACTGGCCCTCACCCGTACGTGCCAGTTTCCCCAACCCTTCATGTTATCTCTTGCTCATCCACCCTCCCAGGCAGTCCCCCCCCCCCCCCCCCCCCAAGGTTGCTGCTGCTGCTGACCGACCTTCCTCTAACACTCCACGAGATAGTCTAGGAACGGTTGCCACCGCCTGTAAAACCCCTGCGCAGACCCTCTCAAGGCGAACTTAATCCGCTCCAACTTTATGAACCCAGCCATATCATTTATCCAGGCCTCCAGGCTGGGGGGCTTCGCCTCCTTCCACATTAGCAAGATCCTTCGCCGGGCTACTAGGGACGCAAAGGCCAGAATGCTGGCCTCTTTCGCCTCCTGCACTTCCGGTTCGTCCACTACTCCAAATATTGCTTGCCCCCAGCTTGGCTTGACCCGGACTTTCACCACCTGAGATATTGCTCCCGCCACTCCTCTCCAGAACCCCTCCAGTGCCGGGCATGACCAAAACATATGGACATGGTTCGCCGGGCTCACTGAGCACCTTCCACATCTGTCCTTTACCCCAAAGAACCTACTCAACCTCGCCCCCGTCAAGTGCGCTCTGTGGACCACCTTAAATTGTATCAGGCTGAGCCTGGCACACGAGGAGGAGGAATTAACCCTACCGAGGGCATCAGCCCACAGACCTTCCTCGATCTCCTCCCCCAGCTCCTCCTCCCATTTACCCTTCAACTCTTCTACCAGCGCTTCCCCCTCTTCTTTCAACTCCTGGTGTATTTCCAACACCTTGCCCTCCCCGACCCATGCACCCGAGATCACCTTATCTTGAACTTCTTGTGCTGGGAGCAACGGGAATTCCCTCACCTGTCGCCTCACAAAAGCCCTCACCTGCATATATCTAAAGGCATTTCCCGGGGGTAACTCGAACTTCTCCTCCAGTGCCCCTAGGCTCGCAAACGTCCCGTCGATGAACAGGTCCCCCATTCTTCCAATCCCCGCCCGATGCCAGCTCTGGAACCCCCCGTCCATCTTCCCCGGGACAAACCGGTGGTTACCCCTGATCGGGGACCACACCGATGCTCCCATTGCACCCCGGTGCCGTCTCCACTGGCCCCAGATCCTTAGCGTTGCGGCCACCACCGGGCTCGTGGCATACTTTGTCGGCGAGAGCGGCAGCGGTGCCGTCACCAACGCCCCCAGGCTCGTTCATTTACAGGACGCCATCTCCATCCTCTTCCATGCCGCCCCCTCTCCCTCCATAACCCACTTGCGGACCATCGCCACATTTGCTGCCCAGTAGTAGCTCCCCAGGTTTGGCAGCGCCAACCCTCCTCGGTCCCTACTGCATTCCAGGAACCCTCTCCTTACTCTCGGGGTCTTATTCGCCCACACAAACCCCATAATACTCCTGCCTACTCTCTTAAAAAAGGCCTTAGTGATCACGATGGGAAGGCACTGAAACACAAACAGAAACCTCGGAAGGACCACTATTTTGACCGACTGCACTCTACCCGCCAGCGAGAGCGGTAACATGTCCCATCTTTTGAAATCCTCCTCCATTTGCTCCACCAACCTCGTCAGATTCAGTTTATGTAGGGTCCCCCAACTCCTGGCTATCTGGATCCCCAGATACCGAAAGCTCCCCTCCGCCCTCCTCAGCGGTAGGTCCCCTATCCCTCTTTCTTGGTCCCCCGCCTGTAATACAAAGAGCTCACTCTTCCCTACATTGAGCTTATAGCCTGAAAACTCCCCAAACTCCCTTAGTGTTTGCATGACCTCCACCATCCCCTCCATTGGATCCGCCACGTACAGCAACAGGCCATCCGCATATAGCGACACCCGATGCTCTTCTCCCCCTCGGACCACCCACTTCCATTTATTAGACTCCCTCAATGACATGGCCAATGGTTCGATCGCCAATGCGAACAACAGGGGGGACGGGGCACCCCTGCCTTGTCCCTCGGTACAGTCGAAAGTACTCCGACCTCCGCCGGTTCGTCACTACACTTGCCATCGGGGCTCTGTAAAGGAGCTTAACCCAATTGATAAACCCTACCCCGAACACAAACCTGCGCAGCACCTCCCAGAGGTACTCCCACTCTACTCGGTCAAAGGCCTTCTCCGCGTCCATAGCTGCCACTATCTCCGCCTCTCCCTCCTCCGTTGGCATCATTATCACGTTTAAGAGCCGCCGCACATTGGTGTTTAGTTGCCTGCCCTTTACAAATCCCGTCTGGTCCTCGTGGATTACCCCCGGGACACAGTCCTCGATCCTCGTGGCCAGCACTTTTGCCAGCAACTTTGCATCCACATTGAGGAGCGAGATCGGCCTGTATGATCCACATTGCAGTGGGTCCTTGTCCCGCTTTAGGATCAAAGAAATTGTCGCTTCCGACATTGTCGGGGGCAGGGTCCCTCCTCTCTTGCCTCATTAAAGGTCCTCACCAGTAGCGAGGCCAACAGGTCTGCGTACTTCCTGTAGAACTCCACCGGGAATCCGTCTGGTCCCGAGTCTTTCCCCGCCTGCATACTCCCCAAACCCTTGCTCAGCTCCTCCAACCCAATTGGTGCCCCCAAACCAGCCACCTCTTGCTCCTCCACCCTCGAGAATCTCAGCTGATCGAGGAATCGTCTCTTCCCCGGCTGAGGGCTGGGATCTGTACAGCTCTTTATAAAAGGCCTTGAATACCTCGTTTATTTTCGTTGCACTCCGAACCGTGGCTCCCCTTCCATCTTTGACTCCCCCTATTTCCCTCGCTGCCATCCTTTTACGGAGCTGGTGTGCCAGCATCCGACTAGCCTTTTCCCCATACTTGTAGGTCGCCCCCTGCGCTTTCCTCTACTGTGCCTCCACCTTCCCTGTGGTCAACAGGTCAAACTCCGTCTGGAGCTGTCGTCTTTCCCCAAGTAATCTTTCCTCCGGGGCCTCTGCGTATCTCTTGTCCACTCTCAAAATCTCCCCCACTAACCTCTCCCTTTCCATACCCTCTGTCTTCTCCCTATGAGCCCTAATGGAAATTAGCTCTCCCCTGATCACCGCCTTCAACGCCTCCCATACCACCCCCATCCGCACCTCCCCGTTGTCGTTGGCCTCCAAGTACCTTTCGATACACCCCCTCACCTTCCCACACACCACCTCGTCCGCCAGCAGTCCCACATCCAGCCGCCACAACGGGCGTTGGTCCCTCTCCTCTCCCAGCTCCAGTTCCACCCAGTGTGGGCCCTCCATTGTCCGCTACAATAGTCTTGGCCTCAAATGACACCCGCTTCCCACCAATATTGCCACCCCTCTATTCTTCGCGTCCAGTCCCGAGTGGAATACCTGTCCTACCCATCCCTTTCTTAGCCTGACCTGGTCCGCCACCTTCAGGTGTGTCTCTTGGAGCATGGCCACGTCCGCCTTCAGTCCCTTTAAGTGCGCGAACACGCGAGCCCTCTTCACCGGCCCATTCAGGCCCCTCACATTCCACGTTATCAGCCAGATTGGAGGGGCTCTCACCGCCCCCCCACGCCCCGCCGACTAGCCATCTCCTTTTCTGGGCCAGTCCCGTGTCCACGCGTCCCTCACCCTCCAGTCCCCCAGAGGGGGGATCCCCGTCCCGACCACCTCTTCTGTGTCCCATTCCCTTTCGGCCAGTGCAGCAGCAACCCTTTTCCCCTACCCCCCCTCCCCTCCCCCCCGCTAGACCCCTGTCTAGCTGTTTTGCTCCCCCCATGTCACTCCCGTAAGTCAGCTGACGCCTGCTGACCCCGGCTTCCCCCGCTGTCCCATTGACCTCCCCGCGTGGGAGTCTCCCAATCCATATGCATTCCTTCGTTCCCCTTCCCGCCTTTCTTCCCGCCCGCGGGAAAACACCCCACGCTTTCCAAAGCCCGCACCGCCCCCTCTGGCGCAGCTCCTGTCGCGGCCTTGTCTCTCTCCCCCAGCCCATGTAACATTTCCTGCGCGTGATTGACCCCCTAGATGCAACAACCATCACACATCAAACCTCAAACACCCCCCTACCCTCACAAACCCTCAGTTAGAGTCCAACTTTTCGGCTTGTACAAAGGTCCACGCCTCTTCAGGCGTTTCGAAGTAATAGTGTTGGCCCTTGTATGTGACCCACTGTTGCGCTGGCTGCAGCATTCCGAATTTCACTTCTTTCCGGTACAACGCCGCTTTGGCCCGGTTGAAACCCGCTCTCCGCTTTGCAACCTCCGTGCTCCAGTCCGGGTATATTCGGATCTCTGCATTGTCCCACTTACTGTTCCGCTCCTTCTTGGCCCATCTCAGGACCCACTCTCTGTCCGTGAACCGGTGGAACCTCACCACCATCGCCCTTGGCGGCTCATTTGCCTGGGGCTTCTTCGCCAGCACCCGATGTGCCCCGTCCAACTCCAGCGGCCTCAAAGGGGCCTTCGAGCCCATCATCGCCTCGAGCATCGTGCTCGCGTATGCCCCGGCATCAGCCCCCTCCACTCCCTCAGGGAGACCCAGGATTCGCAGATTCTTTCTCCTCGACCTGTTCTCCAGGTCTTCGAGTCTTCCTGCCCACCTCTTGTGTAGCGCCTCGTTCTGCTCCACTCTCACCGCCAGGCCCACGAGCTCGTCCTCGTTCTGACTGACTCTTTTCTGTAACTCCTGGATCTTAGCTTCGTGGACCTTCTGGGTGATCCCGAGTCCTTCAATTGCCGAAAGCATAGGCGCCAACATCTCCTTGCGCATCTCCTCGCAAGCAGCGCTTTATGAACTCCTGCAGCTCCCCTTTGTCCCTGGCCGCCGCCATTTTGTTTTCTTTCCCTCGCTTCTCCCGTTGCTCCAGTGCCGCTCCTTTGGCCGTTACATTTCTGGTCCGTTTAAAAAGTCTATGGAAACTCCTGAAAAAGGTCTGAGAGTCAGTTCCAGACGGGAGCTGCCGAATGCGCGACCTCCTACTCCATGGCCGCCACCGGAAGCCTCGTCCCTGCTTCTTCAATGGCGTTGGTAGATCTTTTCGCAGTTGTTCCCTCTGCTGCTAGAATTCACCTTTGATAGAGTCAAGTCTGATTGCAGCTTTAAGCTTGCCCTTCCCCGCCTGCATGCTGGAAGAGGCTTTTGTCTAAACCTGCAGCCAAAGCCAAATCTTTTACTGTCTCTGCCGGGTCTGGTAGCCAAAAGACACAACATTCCTGGGGGACACTGTCAGGGGAATGCTGCAGTCTTCTTGCCACACTGGGAAATGTCAAACAAATGCCGTGGGGGCCCTGTAAAAGAGACCAAAAGTCCGTTCCAAGCGGGAGCTACCGAATATGCGACCTAGCTCTGCATAGCCGCACCCGGAAGTCTCAGCAGTGATTTGAGCACAAACCCAATGAAGAGCACACAGGAAGTGATGCACGAATGCCAACCTCCAGACTGCCTTAAAGCAAGGGACACTCCGAAGTGAATAGAAGATAAGGCTTGCTAGCGACCCCTCCCAGTGACTGACCCCAGCCCCTGCCCTGAGTTGAACTTATCTTGTGTCCCCCACATCCTCTGCGGTGCGCTCTGAGCAGTTAAGAACCTGGAGAATTATGGCTGTCTTGAGCGCTCACCTTTGATATTCCCCTTGGAGGTGAGGCCAGCAGGTTCATGCTTTTATACATCTATTGTAAGTGACGGTGGCACCCGCAGAATATTCCGTGTTGGCTTTCGGTGGTTGGGGGGCGGGAGGGGGGGTAGGTCTGGAGAAAGTGCTCACTAATGACATGCTATAGGGGTTTTCAAACTCAGCGTCGCAACCATCGGATGGGTTGCGTGCGGGCTTCGGGAGGGTCTCGGCGCTCGGTCGCGCCGTTCACGATCGCGGGAGGAACGCCCAACTGCCGCGACCAGCCTTTAAAAAGGCCGGCCGGAGTAGACCTTTGAGATTGACCACCATCCCGCGCATGCGTGCGGGATGAAGCAGTGCATATGCCCAAAGCCCAGCGGGGTGGACTGCCTCCTCCTGACATCAGCGCGCTGTCCAGTGCCATTTTTTTTCAGAAACCGAGGGAGCCCTCGCACCAAGAGGTGCGGCAGATAGCAGGTCACGCGCCCCATGCGCTAACGTCATGTGTTCTAGGCGCGAGAGAGATTCCTCAGTTTTGCAGCTGCCATCAGTGCTGGTGAGAACTCTCGCACCTTTGGTGAACAACTCATGAAGAAGAAGCTGAAAACAGGAGCAAAGCAGCATAAAGAAGATTAGTTCCACAACAAATCAGGATTCAAAGTTCATGTGTGCTATATGCAGGGAAGCACTGCAAATGAAACTTTAAAATCCTCAAAACTACAGATATTTGAAGATTTAACATGGTGAGTTTGAGGACAAATCTCTTTATTTTTTTCAATGGATCCTATGAGGCCTTAAATGATCAGTGGAAGTAATTATCAGAAATGTAGCATTGAATAACAAAGCAAGTGACATCATGGAATCATAGAATTTACAGTGCAGAAGGAGGCCATTCGGCCCATCGAGTCTGCACCAGCTCTTGGAAAGAGCACCCTACCCAAGGTCCACACGATCCCCATAACCCAGTAACCCCAGTAACACTAAGGGCAATTTTGGACACTATGGGCAATTTAGCATGACCAATCCACCTAACCCGCACATCTTTGGACTGTGGGAGGAAACCGGAGCACCCGGAGGAAACCCACGCACACACGGGGAGGATGTGCAGACTCCGCACAGACAGTGACCCAAGCCGGAATCGAACCTGGGACCCTGGAGCTGTGAAGCATTTGTGCTATCCACAATGCTACCGTGCTGCCCTGAGTACCAAGCAGACTCATCTGTCATATTAAAGGTAAGTAAAAATGGTGGGTCGCAAGGGTCGGCCGACGTGGGTCATGAAGTTTGGCCGGTGTGGGTCCCGAAGGATGGCCGGTTGGCAAAAATAAGTCCCAGTCAAAAAAGTTTAAAAAACACTGCTACTGTATTAAAATTGGGCTCAAACAGCATGATTTGCACTGCTCCACCAGCAAGGGGAGGGGGAGGGGGGGGGTTGATAATTGCGAAATCCAATCACTCCGGAGAGAATCAAGTTTTCCGATATTTTCGGGACTTTTAGCCCACACCGAGTTTCTCATAGATGGAGAGTTCGGGCTCAAAATTGCCCCCAATGTGTGCACTGCCATGCAATGAATCCCATATCGAGTCATGTGCCTTACCCAAGGATCAGGCAAAGTACTGCTGTGCAGCTGTTCAGGAACAACATAAGATCATCTCAGATAAGGAAACAACTTAATCAATATAAGCACTCATCCCTGACATCACACACATACCCCTCTTGCAAACATTTGTAATTTTCCCGATTTATCCTTGCCTCATTCAGCATCATGCATGTGGAGAGTGGGAACTAAGCATGAAATTACGTTGATCTTTAAATGTAGAGATAAGAACTGTCTTGTTAGGATACTGTTTCCTGTTCTGTGGTTCCTTTGAATTCTTGTCCTGCTGCCTGCCATTAATCTACAGCCTTCTGATTAGCTGCTACCCATTGGGATTTCTACTTAAACTACAGACTTTAGGAAAACCTGAAACATCCCTGGTTTGATGGACTTGCCCAGGACTTCCCTTTTAGGTTCTCTGGCAGAGCCCGTGATGTCAATTTGATAGACTTGGCAAGCCGCCAATCAGTGTGGCTGCAATTCTGAACTATCTCCTGTTGTTGTTTGTGATTGGTGGAGCCATTCAGAATCATCCAGAGAAAGGCAGGTCATTTGGAGAGCTTCATTTTGTCCTTAATTCTGAATCGAGGTTCAGCGTGGAAGCAGCTGTAAGGCAATCTTTCACTGCACTCTCTCTCTGTCGGGCAATTTTAAAAGCTCCTAGTCAGGTATGTGAAGGCACTCCTGTTTAAAAGACAGACGACAGCCAGAACTGTAAAGGGAAACTTCTGGAATGAAGCAGTTTCTCTACCAGGCCTATGAGTCTTTAATCCTCTGTCTGAATGGCTGGGAAGAACTCAGTTTGCGAACACTCTTTATAATGCAGTTGTAGGAGGATAAGACTTCCGGCGGGGTAGGAGAGCGGTCGCGGGCAACGTAGCTCTGACAGTCGCGTTCCTGTTCCCGGGGGTGAGGGGCAGGAAAAAAACAAAACGCGCAAACTGGCTGGATTGCCCCCCCCCCCACCGCCAGTTCACGGCAGGAGAAAACGCTGGGACCTAGCTAGTGACAGGGATCGAGCCAGTGGCAGGGATCGACACCTCCCACCCCCCGCATGGCAGGAGAGGCAGGAGAATGCGGGGACCGAGCCAGTGGCAGGGTCCGACAACACCCCCTCCCCCGACGGCGACCACGAGGCAGGCGGCGGAACAAAGGAGGACACCCGGCCTAGCCAGAAGCCTCCCTGTCTCTCTCGACCCTCCTGACCTGGTGTGTGGGTGAGTCAGAGAAAAAAGAACTCCCCAAAAACTTTCTGTAGAGGAAACTTGTAAAGAGAATTTTTAAAAAAAATTTGTAAAAGGGGTTTAAGAGGGGGGAAATAAAGTGTTAAAGGGGAGAAGCGAAGGGGAAAAGAAAAGGGAAAGGGAGGAGAAAGAAAGGGGGGAAAAATGCAAGAAGATGGCCAAAGCAGAGGGAGAAAGGGCACCAGAAGCAGAAGGGGCAATGAGAGAGCCTGTTCAGACTAGCTAACCGGCACACGAAGCGGCGAACGGAAGGCCCGCCGCAACAAAAAGAACAGGAGCTTTTTCCCCTTGGGCCAGGGGAGGACTGGAACTGGAAGGCATCCTTTGACGAGGCGCTGAGGGAACATCAGCAGGAAAACGAGGCAGAGGCTAGGGCAGACATGGAGACCGCAGTGCAGGCAGCAATGGCCAAGGCCCTGGCGGAGGTGCAGCTCGCCCTGGGCAGAGCAGAGGAGAGACTGGAAGCCCAAGAGGAGAAACTGGAAACCCAAGAGGCGACCATTAAGGAGCCGGAAAAAGCCGCGACTGATAAGAGCGACTGGCTCACGGCCCTGGAGAAGGAGGTGGCGTGTTAGTCACAACAAAGAGGAGCCTGAAGGGCAGAGTGGACGATCAGGAGAACCGCTCGAGAAGGCAAAATGTAAGGATAGTGGGCCTTCCAGAGGGGATCAAGGGTAGAAACCCCACGGAATACGTGGCTGAGATGCTGGGTAACTTAGTGGGGATGAAAACCTTCCCCAGCCGAACAGAAATGGACAGAGCACACCGGTCGCTGCGCCCGAAGCCCAAGGCAGGGGATCATTCGAGGGCAGTTATAGCTAAACTGCACTGGTATAAAGACAGGGATGCAATCCTACGCTGGGCCAGACAAAACAGAAACTGCAAATGGGAAGGGCACTTCATTAGAGTCTACGAGGACATTGGGGCAGACCTAGCCAGGAGACAGGCCAAATTCAAAAGAGCGAAAGCAGCTCTTCACAAGAGCAACGTGTGTTTTGGTATGCTATACCCAGCGAAACTCTGGGTCACCTACCAAGAAAGAGAGTACTTCTTCACAGCCCCCGCCGAAGCAAACAAGTTTGTCGAGGAACACGGGCTGGAAAGCCGACAGCAAGGGTAGAAATAATGGGCCCCTGTTAAGGGGCAACAGCACGCCAACGGGGTTGGGGGGGGGGCAATGCCATGCCCCCCCCTGCGCCATGGCAAGCGCACCCTGAACAAAAAGCAAACCACGACCCGAGGGACCGCTTCAGGTGGGAGGTCAGGCCACAGCACGGGTAACGAGAGTAGTGGAGAAGGGAGAGCAAGCGAGAGGAGTGCAGGGTAGGATGGGGGAAGAGCCGGCAGAAAACCGTAGAGGTTGGGCGAGGGAGAAGTGAGACAGTAACCCCCGAGAGGGGGGGGCCCAACTAGCAGACAAGGCCTTCAACGAAAAGATATCACAGGCCATAGCATAGTACGTGGAGAAGAACCAAAACGGGGAGGTCTCACCCTCCACGTTCTGGGAAGCGCTAAAGGCTGTAGTAAGAGGGGAAATTATCGCTTTCAAAGCTCGAAGAGATAGGGAGGAAAAAGGCGGCTAGGCAGCAGCTGGTCGACTCCATACTGGAGGTGACTGTAAATATTCCGAGGCCCCAACAGTTGAGCTCCTGGCAGAGAGGAAAGAGCAACAAAGGAACTTTGATCTGCTCTCCATCAGGAAAGCAGTACACCAACTCCACCAGGCACGTGGGACCCTATACAAACACGGAGACAAAGCCAGCCGCCTGTTGGCACACCAGCTGAGAAAGCAGGCAGTCACCAGAGAAATTGCACAAATCAGGGATACCAGAGGCACATTAGAAACAGAAGCAAAAAAGAGTAACAAAACCTTCAAGGCCTTCTACCAAGGGCTGTACCTCAGAGCCCCCAATGGGGGAGTCTGGGATGAAACGGTTCCTTGATGGACTGGACATACCAGTCATGGGGAGGGAAGAAAACGGGGCCTGGAAGCACCACTAGCACTGGGAGAGATCAGGGACAGCATTAGTTCCATGCAGGCGGGGAAGGTGCCGGGGACCAGACGGGTTCCCGGCGGACTTCTACAAATTATTTGCGACAGCACTGGCCCCGCACCTGCGGGAGATGTTCACAGACTTGTTAGCGAGAGACACACTGCCACCTACGCTAGCACAGGCTTCAATCTCACTGATACCTAAGTAAGATAAAGACCCAACGGAATGTGGGTCATACAGACCCATCTCACTGCTGAACGCAGTTGCCAAAATACTGGCCAAATTCCTAGCCAAAAGGTTAGAAGACTGTGTACCAGAGGTGATCGCAGAGGACCAGACGGGTTTTGTCAAAGGTTGCCAGTTAACCGCGAACATCAGGCGCCTGCTAAGTGTGATAATGACCCCATCCAGGGAGAGAACACCAGAGGTGATCGTCTCCCTAGACGCAGAAAAGGCCTTCGACAGGGTCGAATGGAAATACCTCATAGAGGTACTGGAGCGGTTCGGGCTTGGAACAGGGTTCACCTCCTGGGTAAAACTCCTATACAACGCTCCCATGGCGACCGAATGGACTAACTCCCGATACTTCCAGCTGCACAGGGGCACCAGACAAGGATGCCCAGTGTCCCCGCTACTGTTCGCTCTAGCGATCGAACCATTAGTAATTGCTCTCAGAGCAGCAAAAAGCTGGAGGGGGATCCAAAGGGGCGGCAGAGAGCACAGAGTCTCACTCTATGCAGATGACCTGCTCCTATACATTTCGGACCCACAAAGCAGCATGGACGGAATCCTCGCGCTCCTGAAAGAGTTTGGCGCCTTCTCTGGCTACAAACTCAACGTGAGCAAAAGCGAGATCTTCCCGGTACACCCTCAAGGAGGGGGGGGGAACAGCACTAACGGGACTGCCGTTTAAACAAGCACGACACAAATTCCGCTACGTGGGGATCCAAATAGCCCATGACTGGAAAGAGATCCACAAATGGAACCTCACCAGTCTGACAGAGGAAATAAAAAAGGACATGCAAAGATGGAACACACTCTCCCTCGCGGGGAGAGTCCAGATGATCAAAATGAACGTGCTGCCCAGGTACCTCATCCTACCTAAATCAATCCCGATCTACATCCCCAAGGCCTTTTTCAAAGCAC
This sequence comes from Scyliorhinus torazame, assembly GCF_047496885.1. NCBI lineage: Eukaryota > Metazoa > Chordata > Chondrichthyes > Carcharhiniformes > Scyliorhinidae > Scyliorhinus > Scyliorhinus torazame. The sequence continues at coordinate 102,477,332 of NC_092716.1, read as the reverse complement.
TGGACAAACTAATCATGGCGTTTGTATGGGGGGGGGGGAAGAATGCTAGGATCCCAAAGAAGGTCCTACAAAAAACAAAATCCAGCGGGGGGCTAGCCCTCCCAAACCTACAATTCTACCACTGGGCAGCGACAGCCGAGCGAATGAGGGGATGATCAAGGAGCCGGAGCCGAGTGGGTGCGCGCGGAAGAGGCCTTCTGCAAGGGGACCTCCCACCGGGCCCTCGCCACGGCAGCACTCCCATCCCCACCCAAAAAACACTCCAGCAGCCCTGTGGTGATAGCCACCCTCCAGTCCTGGAATCAACTACGGCAGCAATTTGGCCAGACCAAAATGTCGGACAAACCTCCCATCTGCAACAACCATAGGTTCACACCAGCACTGACTGATGCCACCTTTAAAAAGTGGGGACAGGACGGAGGGACACCGACAGTCAGGGACCTAAACACGGACGGCAGATCGCAACAAGGACGAACTGACAGAGAAATTCCAGCTGGCCAGGGGGAACGAGCTAAGGTACCTGCAACTCAAAAACCTCCTACGAAAGAGGACAAGGACGTATCCACAACCGCCACGACAGACATTACTGGAAGAATTACTGGACACAAGCATCCTAGATAAAGGGAACTGTAGCGACATGTATGACTGACTGGTAGAAAGGGCCGGCACAGGACGCAACAAGAAAGAAATGGGAGGAAGACCTGGGGATTGAAATAGGGTGGGGAGCGAAGCACTGCATAGGGTCAACTCCACCTCCACATGCGCAAGGCTCAGCCTGACGCAACTAAAAGTGATACATAAAGCCCACTTAAGAACTCGTATGAGTAGGTTCTTCCCGGAGGTGGAGGATAGATGTGCACAGTGCCAAGGATGCCCGGCCAACCACAGCCACATGTTCTGGTCTTGCCCCAGACTTGCGGGGTACTGGGCAGCCTTCTTCGAGGCAATGTCCAAAGTGGTGGGGATGAGGGTGGAGCCATGCCCGAAAGTGGCGGTCTTCGGGGTATCAGACCAGCCAGATCTATTCCTGGGGAGGAGGGCCCATGCCTTTGCTTTTGCCTCCCAGATGGCCCGAAAAATTAGGCACCTCAATAATCGGAGACAGAGGCGGGAGCGACCGGGGTCAGCTGACTCACGGAAGAGTAATGTGGGGAGAGCCAGTGTCAAGCGGGTGCCTGACTTGGGGGTTTGGGATCACGTGGCTGCTGCGGGGGGGATGGGATGCTGCTTTTCTGACAGAAAAGGAGCTAACATGGGGAGCAGAGGGAGAGTCGGGGGGGGGGGGGGGGGGCCTCCAATAGGAGGGCCCGAGTAAGCGAGGGGCGCAGGCTCGTGGCTGGCTGAAAAAGGGAGATGGCTAATCGTCAGGGGAGGGGGTGTTTAGCCGATCACGTGGAATGTGCGGGGCCTGAATGGGCCGGTCAAGAGGGCTCGCGTGTTCTCGCACTTAAAGGAGTTTAAGGCAGACGTAGCCATGCTTCAGGAGACGTACCTAAAACTTGCGGACCAAACAAGATTGAGGAAAGGGTGGGTGGGTCAGGTGTTCCATTCGGGGCTGGATTCAAAGACCAGAGGAGTAGCAATCCTGGTCAGCAAACAGGTGGCTTTTGAGGCAGGGAATATTGTGGCTGACAAGGGGGGCAGATATATAATGGTTAGCGGGAAGCTGCAGTGGACTCAGGTGGTGCTAGTGAACGTTTACGCCCCGAACTGGGACGACGTGGAATTTATGAGACGCACACTGGGTAAAATTCCGGACCTCGACTCACACAACCTGATTATGGGGGGTGACTTTAACACAGTTATAGACCCTGTATTGGACCGGTCAAACCCCAGGTCGGGGAAACAACCAGCGACGGCTAAAGAACTGAGGGGATTCATGGAACAGGCGTAGACCCGTGGAGATTCGCCCGACCGAGGGCGAAGGAGTTCTCTTTCTTTTCCCATGTCCATGGGGAGGAGAGAGGTCAGCCCCCACTATGGAGGCTAGATGTGGGGCTGCTGGCAGACGACGAGGTTTGTGGGCGGATAAGGAGGAACATTAAAAATGACCTGGAAACTAATGATACGGGGGAGGTAGTGGCACCCACAGTGTGGGAGGCCCTGAAGGCAGTTATCAGAGGGGTGTTAATCTATCAGATCCTATAGAGAGAAGAAAGAAAGCGGAGAGAGAAAGGCTAGTCGAGGAGATACTCAGAGTAGACAGGATCTACGCGGAGACCCCCGAGACTGAAAGAGCGCCGGAGGCTGCAGGCGGAATTCGACCTGCTGACCACTGGGAAGGCGGTAGCACAGCTGAGGAAGGTCAAAGGGGCAGTCTAAGAATACGAGGAGAAAGCGAGTAGAATGCTGGCACACCAACTTCGCAAGAGGGAGGCGGCCAGGGAAATCGGGGAAGTATGGGTTAAGGCGGGCAACACGGTCATAGACCCAGAGGGGGTGAACAAAGTCTTTAGAGCGTTCTACAGTAAACTGTATGAGTCAGACCCCCTGCCGGGGGGGGGGATGAAGCAATTCATGGACCAACTGAGGTTTCCAAAAGTGGAAGAGGATCTGGTGGAGGGACTGTGGGCCCCGATAGAGCTGGAGGAGATGGTAAAGGGTCTAGGGAACATGCAGTCGGGCAAGGCCCCGGGGCCGGACGGCTATCCTGTAGAATTCTACAAGAAATTTTCGGAGCTGCTGAGCCCACTCCTGCTAAGGACCTTTAATGAGGCCAAAGAGAGAGGGACCCTCCCCCCAACAATGTCACAGGCTTCGATTTCACTCATCCTCAAATGAGAGAACGATCCGCTACATTGTGGATTTTACAGACCAATATCGCTCCTGAACGTAGACGGCAAACTGCTGGCCAAGATCTTGGCTGCTAGAATTGAGGACTGTGTCCCTGGGGTGATAGGGGACAATCAGACAGGCTTCGGCAAGGGCAGGCAATTGAACTCCAATGTACGGAGGCTCCTAAACATCATCATGATGCCCTCAGAGGGAGGGGAGGCTGTAATGGCGGCAATGGACGCAGAGAAAGCCTTTCACCGGGTGGAATGGAAGTACCTGTGGGAAGCACTAAGAAGGTTCGGATTCGGTGAGGGGTTCATAGGTTGGGTCCAGCTACTCTACCAGGCCCCCGTGTGTGCACGAACAGGGTGAGGTTGGAATACTTTAGGCTCCACTGGGGGAAGAGGCAGGGGTGCCCCCTATCCCCATTATTATTCGCCCTTGCGATAGAGCCGCTGGCTGTAGCACTGCAGACTTCAAAGAACTGGCAGAGGTTGGTTCGGGGGGAGGAGCATTGGGTCTCGCTTTACGCAGATGATCTGCTCTTGTATATCTCGGACCCACGTGAATGGATGGGGGAGGTCATGCAGATTCTGAGGGACATTGGCAATTTCTCGTGGTACAAGCTAAACGAGAAGAAAAGCGAGATGTTTGTGATCCAAGCTAAGGGGCAGGAAAAGAGACTGGGAGAGCTTCCGCTGAAGATGGTCGAGAAGAGCTTTCGGTACCTAGGGATACAGGAGGCTCAAAGGTGGGATCCCCTCCACAAGCTCGGCTGGTAGAGCAGATGGAGGGGGACTTCAAAAGGTGGGACATACTCCTGCTATCTTTAGCGGGCGGGGGTGCAGACCGTTAAGATGACGGTTCTCCCCAGATTCCTGTTCGTCTTCCAGTGCCTTCCCATGATTAGGAAATGGGTATTGGGGGAGGGGTCGACGTGGGAGCTGTTAGAGGCGGCCTCATGCAAAGGTACCAGCCTAGGGGCACTTCTAACGGCACCTCTGCCGTTCTCGCCGGCCCGCTACTCCTCCAGTCCGGTGGCGGCATTAAAGATCTGGGGTCAGTGGAGAAGGCACGGGTGTGGAGGGAGCCTCAGTTTGGACCCTGATACGCAACAATCATAGATTTGTCCTGGGCAAGATAGACGGAGGGTTTCAAAGCTGGCATAGGGCAGGCATTAAAAGGGGGACCCAATCCTGACCTTTCCCGGCCTGAAAGTGATGGAGGAGAAATTCAGTTTGCCCCCTGGAAATGCTTTCAGATACCTTCAGGTACGTACCTTTCTCAAAAAACAGTTGGTATCATTTCCGCTGCTACCCCCACACAGGATACAGGATAGAGTGGTCACCGGCACCTGGGTAGGGGAGGGGAAGGTGTCGGACATCTACCAGAAACTTCAGGAGGTGGAGGAAGCCCCAGTGGAGGAACTTAAGGGCAAATTGGAGGGGGAGCTAGGCGGGGAGCTGGATGCGGGCCTGTGGGCGGATGCCCTAAACAGGGTCAATTCCTCCTTGTCATGTGCCAGACTTAGCTTAATCCAGTTTAAGGTGGCCCACCGGGCACACATGACGGCAACCAGGATAAGCAAGCTCTTTGGGGTTGAGGATAAATGTGTGAGGTGTGCAGGAAGCCCTGCAAACCATGTCCCTATGTTCTGGGCATGCCCGGCTCTTAAGGGATTCTGACAGGGATTTGCTAAGGCAATGTCCAAGATCTTGGACACTCGGATGGTGCCGAGTCCAGAGATAGCGATCTTTGGTGTGTCAGACGATCCGGGAGTTCAGGAAGCGAGAGGCCGACGTATTGGCCTTTGCCTTCCTGGTAGCCCGGAGATGGATCCTTTTAATGTGTAGGGACTCAAAGCCCCCGAGTGGAGTGCAGTTAGTGACGTGGCTGGGTTTCTCAGTCTCGAGAAAATAAATTTTGCCTTGAGAGGGTTCATGACGGGATTCTCTCGGAGGTGGCAGCTGTTCCTCGACTTTCTGGGAGAGCAGTAAAGGTCAGCAGCAGCATCCTGGGGGGGGGGGGGGGGGGGGGGGGCGGTGGGGGGGAATTGTTAGGTAGCATTGTTCCTTTCTCTGTATATTTGGTTAACATTTATTTTGTTATGTTAATTGGTGTGTAAGGTTATGCAAAAATTATGTTTTTGACAAAAGTTTGAATAAAAATAATTAAAAAAAAGAAAAGAAATATATTACCTGAGATATGCCTGTGTTTGGTATGCTAATTTGCGTTTGTCCACATTTTGGGTTTTAGAGATTGTCAGGTTAACCCTTTCCAGGCATTCCCTTCCCTGCTGTCCCATGTGTACCTCAGATTCTCCATTTTCCCTACTGATGTTTGATACTACATTTTCTAACAACTCTCATAAAGTAAACACCAATGCAAACTTCACATTGGAAAAATGATTAAAACGTTAGTCAGTCCGAATGCTTGTGCCATCTACAAACAACAAACATCCATATAAAAGCAGCAGGACAAGCACTAACCTTGATGAGCACTTCTCCTGAGTCCAAATAATGTTTGCATGATATTTACGGTTGACAAGTGCATTGGCCAGCCATCCGCGTCATATTCAGTGTGCCTTTGCTGATGGCGCAGTTTGGAAATAATGGCTCTGGTGAGATTTTGTGAGAAGTAATGCACCTGAAGATCCAGATGGGAGTTCATTGGGAGGGTACATTTTTGACCATTGAATGAATGTGGTGCTTTGAATCACATTGAATACCAATTAAAACCATGAGACGTGGAGAAGGATTAATGCAACATATAGTGAACAGACAAAACAATGAGTGAAAACCCGTGCCACCAGTGTGCGTTTAAAACTGCTTACTTTTTCTTCACCTACTGCTGTGTATACGTGCAGCCCCAACATCTGCAGCAAAAGTGGAGGCAGCCTGCTGACTGCTATACTTTGTTGTCTGAGATCACTGTGCCCTTGATGGTCCAGCCTGCTAAATGTCTTCTACATCAGTGTAGGTGCACCTTCCTGGCCCTGACCTGCTGAAGTTGATGGGGCCACTGACAGGGCAGGTGAAGGAGCAGAGCAAACCTGGGCAGTTCTGGATGGATGCCTCCTGGGGTGCCTGACTGACACTATTCCTTCCTTTGGATGCACGATGGCCCCTCCCTGTCTCCCTGAGGAGAAAGGACACTTGAAGGGAAGTCAAGGTGCCCCTTCCTCCTCTCGCCTAGCCACTGCTGGAACACACCTATGACTAGAGCGATGGTGTTACATCTGAGCGCAAATCCAGTCGAAACATTTGGACCTGTGTCTCCAAAGTAGCTGCCTCCTTTCCGATGGAGTTTTTGATGCACTTGCAATTCAGAGCTATACATCACACAGAATGTGGAAGGACTCCTCCATCCTTTGTTCCAGTCTGCTGACAGTCTCTGACAACTCTGCCTGTTAGTCTCCTGCCTGTCCCTGTATTTCTAACATCTGTTACGACCACCAATTCCAGATGTTCATCATGTCTCAGCACGGGCCTGATTACCAGCAGTGACTTTGGGTGTCAGAGACCTGGCTGTCACTGTCTCCGCCTGCTGCAAAACTATGTCTGTGAGGTGATCACCAGATTGTGAATTCAAGCCTACTCTAGAACTAGGTCCCATTGAGTTTCATGTATCTGCACTGTAGCATGTGCAGGCGAATGCAATGTCTGCTCGTCCTCTGAGGTTATGTCTGCTTCCACCTCAGAGGTGGTCTGGGGGATGGGCTGACGTTTCCTCATGAAGAAGCCCTTTTCTTACTCATCTTGGAATACAAAGAAGAGAGAATTAGTCATTGACTAGGCAGGTTCATACATGAAAGATCACTCACAGTCATTGCTTGCATGTTGTTGATATGTTATTGTAAACTGAATGCACCCTGTTGCTCTTTTTAGCCTTAGTTTATTAGCTCTGATTACGTCACCTTTGCTCACAAGTCGCCAGGTAGCTTTCTGATACCGCCACGTGGTTCAAGTTCAAGTTATGATTAATAAGTCAGCACACCACTTAGTAAGATTGAAATCAACGGTCATTTATTATATACAACAAGTAATGTTTACACAATAATCCTACTATCTATATAATAAACCTATCACTACTGGCCAATACTTAACTTTAGGAAGAGCCCACCAGGTCAGGGAAACGAATGGCTTATCCAATCGATCTGGCCCGCGGGATTCAAAAGGCTGCTACAGGTCGATGGCTAGGAGTCTTTACCGGATAGCGATCGCTGGATTCAAACTTACAGTTGCCAGTTGCTGTTCTTGCGAAGGTCTCGAGCAGGCGAAGAAGGGAGAGAGAGCGAGATCTGAACTTGGCCCCTCACTTTATAGGGCCCAGGGGCTTCCCGCCTCCCGGTGCGGCCCTTGACTCTGAGTCCCAAGTGATTGGACCTGTTCCCAATCACTGGGGTCGATACGTCCAATTGCGAGGCGATTCCCCGATCGGGGGGTGGTCGTTCACCTGCCTTTGTTTCGGCCACTGCAGGCGCCGACAGGTCTGGCCCGGTATTCAATTGTTAATATAAGAACTAGGACCAGGAGTAGGCCATCTGGCCCCTCGAGCCTGCTCCACCATTCAATGAGATCATGGCTGATCTTTTGTGGACTCAGCTCCACTTTCCGGCCCGAACACCATACCTCTTAATCCCTTTATTCTTCAAAAAACTATCTATTTTTATCTTAAAAACATTTAATGAAGGAGCCTCTACTGCTTCACTGGGCAAGGAATTCCATAGATTCACAACCCTTTGGGTGAAGAAGTTCCTCTTAAACTCAGTCCTAAATCTACTTCCCCTTATTTTGAGGCTATGCCCCCTAGTTCTGCTTTCACCCGCCAGTGGAAACAACCTGCCCGCATCTATCCTATCTATTCCCTTCATAATCTTATATGTTTCTATAAGATCCCCCCTCATCCTTCTAAATTCCAACGAGTACAGTCCCAGTCTACTCAACCTCTCCTCGTAATCCAACCCCTTCAGCTCTGGGATTAACCTAGTGAATCTCCTCTGCACACCCTCCAGTGCCAGTACGTCCTTTCTCAAGTAAGGAGACCAAAACTGAACACAATACTCCAGGTGTGGCCTCACTAACACCTTATACAATTGCAGCAGAACCTCCCTAGTCTTAAACTCCATCCCTCTAGCAATGAAGGACAAAATTCCATTTGCCTTCTTAATCACCTGTTGCACCTGAAAACCAACTTTCTGCGACTCATGCACTAGCACACCCAGGTCTCTCTGCACAGCAGCATGTTTTAATATTTTATCATTTAAATAATAATCCCTTTTGCTGTTATTCCTACCAAAATGGATAACCTCACATTTATCAACATTGTATTCCATCTGCCAGACCCTAGCCCATTCACTTAGCCTATCCAAATCCCTCTGCAGACTTCCAGTATCCTCTGCACTTTTTGCTTTACTACTTATCTTAGTGTCGTCTGCAAACTTGGACACAATGCCCTTGGTCCCCAACTCCAAATCATCTATGTAAATTGTGAACAGTTGTGGGCCCAACACTGATCCCCGAGGGACACCACTAGCTACTGATTGCTAACCAGAGAAACACCCATTAATCCCCACTCTTTGCTTTCTATTAATTAACCAATCCTCTATCCATGCTACTACTTTCCCCTTAATGCCATGCATCTTTATCTTATGCAACAACCTTTTGTGTGGCACCTTGTCAAAGGCTTTCTGGAAATCCAGATATACCACATCCATTGGCTCCCCGTTATCTACCGCACTGTTAATGTCCTCAAAAAATTCCACTAAATTAGTTAGGCACGACCTGCCCTTTATGAACCCATGCTGCGTCTGTCCAATGGGACAATTTCCATCCAGATGCCTCGCTATTTCTTCCTTGATGATAGATTCCAGCATCTTCCCTACTACCAAAGTTAAGCTCACTGGCCTATAATTACCCGCTTTCTGCCTACCTCCTTTTTTAAACAGTGGTGTCACGTTTGCTAATTTCCAATCCGCCGGGACCACCCCAGAGTCTAGTGAATTTTGGTAAATTATCACTAGTGCATTTGCAATTTCCCTAGCCATCTCTTTTAGCACTCTGGGATGCATTCCATCAGGGCCAGGAGACTTGTCTACCTTTAGCCCCATTAGCTTGCCCATCACTACCTCCTTGGTGATATCAATCCTCTCAAGGTCCTCACCTGTCATAGCCTCATTTCCATCAGTCACTGGCATGTTATTTGTGTCTTCCACTGTGAAGACCGACCCAAAAAACCTGTTCAGTTCCTCAGCCATTTCCTCATCTCCCATTATTAAATCTCCCTTCTCATCCTCTAAAGGGCCAATATTTACCTTAGCCACTCTTTTTTGTTTTATGTATTTGTAGAAACTTTTACTATCTGTTTTTATATTCTGAGCAAGTTTACTCTCATAATCTATTTTACTCTTCTTTATAGCTTTTTTAGTAGCTTTCTGTTGCCCCCTAAAGACTTCCCAGTCCTCTAGTCTCCCACTGATCTTTGCTACTTTGTATGTTTTTTCCTTCAATTTGATACTCTCCCTTATTTCCTTAGATATCCACGGTCGATTTTCCCTCTTTTTATCGTCCTTCCTTTTTGTTGGTATAAACCTTTGCTGGGCAAAATCACTTGGAAGGTTCTCCACTGTTCCTCAACTGTTTCACCATAAAGTCTTTGCTCCCAGTCTACCTTAGCTAGTTCTTCTCTCATCCCATTGTAATCTCCTTTGTTTAAGCACAAAACACAAGTGCTTGATTTTACCTTCTCACCCTCCATCTGTATTTTAAATGCCACCATATTGTGATCGCTCCTTCCGAGAGGATCCCTAACTATGAGATCCTGAATCAATCCTGTCTCATTACACAGGACCAGATCTAGGACCGCTTGTTCCCTCGTAGGTTCCATTACATACTGTTCGAGGAAACTATCGCGGATACATTCTATAAACTCCTCCTCAAGGCTGCCTTGACCGACCTGGTTAAACCAATCAACATGTAGATTAAAGTCCCCCATGATAACTGCTGTACCATTTCTACATGCATCTGTTATTTCTTTGTTTATTGCCTGCCCCACCATAATGTTACTATTTGGTGGCCTATAGATTACTCCTATCAGTGACTTTTTCGCCTTACTATTCCTGATTTCCACCGAAATGGATTCAACCTTATCCTCCATAGCACCGATGTCATCCCTTACTGTTGCCCGGATGTCATCCTTAAATAACAGAGCTACGCCACCTCCCTTACCATCCACTCTGTCCTTCCGAAAAGTTTGATACCCTCAGATATTTAACTCCCAGTCGTGACCATCCTTTAACCATGTTTCAGTAATGGCCACTAAATCATAGTCATTCACGATGATTTGCGCCATCAACTCATTGACCTTATTCCGAATACTACGAGCATTCAGGTAAAGTACACTTATGTTGGCTTTTTTACCTCTGTTCTTAATCTTAACACCTCGATCAGTAACCTCTCCTAAGTTATATTTCCTCTTAACCTTTCTCCTAATTTTCCTTGTTGTTGAACCCATATCTTCCTGTAACAACCTGCCGCGTCACTTACCATTCATGTTTTCACTTCCCGTTTTATTTCTTTTAGTATTCCTGGTCCTATTCACTGAGCTCCCCTCAGTCACTGTACCTTGTACTGTCGCCCTTTTTGATTTTTGACTATGGCTTCTCTGCCTTACACTTTCTCCCTTACTGCCTTTTATTTCTGTCCCTGTTTTACTACCTTCCAACGTCCTGCATCGGTTCCCATCCCCTTGCCACATTAGTTTAAACTCTCCCCAACAGGACCTAATCCTGTATACCGGGGTGCGAGAGCGGTAGGCTCTCTTTCGCCATTTCCTGACTCTAAATATCTGCACGACACTGCAAAGTATCGCCAGTACTAAGAGGACTTCTACTACATACGATAGTGAGTACCAGGTGATAAACTTATCATACCAGGTCGGGGTATTGTTAGCTGTCGCGGGGCTAGCTATCTCGGGGTTCTGTGTGGTAGGGGTCAGGGGGGTAGGGTCCGCACGCAACTGAAGGGATCCCGCTAAGATCCAGGTGAAAAAGATAGAGGTCGCCTTAATCTTTCTGTCTTCTTCTTTGTCTTCCTCTGGGGTTCCTGAGGTTCCGGAGTTCTGTGAACACAAGCATGATATCTGTTATTATCTTGCTTAAGATCTCGTATGTCTGTCTGTCTGTCCTTTGTTGCCAATCTCCCTTTATAATTGGTCATCATCTGTGACTCCCTCATTTTTTTAAAAAACCCAATATTTGGGACAAGACATCCGAGAAAATACTGACATAGTGCGGGCTGTCTCGCAGCCTGTGCGATCTACCATCCTAGTGTTTGAGGATGTAAATAGCATACGGAAGATACCTAAGGGTTTCCAAAACCAAACAAAAGAATTTCGAACTGAAAGTGCCAAAATGGGGTGCGTATGGGCCGTGGCGGGTAAGTAATGGGTGGAATCCCCGGGTAAGACGGTGATGAATGCCGTTTGTGCTCTACTAGAGCGTAGCTGACCAGAGGGGGGTCCTCAGGCAGGGCGGGGACCAGTGCCGTTTCTCCATTGCCTGAGCTACCGGCAAGAATGTGGTCGTCGTGGGGGCTTCCTCTCGTATCAGGAGAGTAGCTATGAGTCGTGTCTGTCGACAAACTAGTTCCTCTGAACTGTTGTCTGGCGATAAACTTGTACCTCTAAACTGGTTTCTGTTGACAAACTAGTTCCTCTGAACTGTTGTCTGGGGACAAACGTGTCCATTAACAGCCAGGGGGCGTCAAAGGAGTGGTGACGTGGGCCATGAAAACTTTCGAGTTTACGAACAACACTTACTATTAACACTAACGAACAAACACAACAAACATGGTGCAGATTCCATCAGAAAGGACACCGAATCTCACCATCGGTTCCTTTTTTCTCCATCATCTGGACACCTCACTGCTCAATAGCGAACAGGGTCGCAAAGGGATTTGTTTGGTGGGAGTCAGACTCGATGTTATCATCTTCTCCCGGCTGCCAAACTCTTGACTGTAGTAACCGTGCTAAAGCTGCTTGGGTTGAATTGTGGTCCATCTCATCATTCCGGATGAGCCGAAACAAATTATCTCGGTGCCAGAATCGTGTGTCGAGGTTAGAGCTACTAGGTTTCAATCCGTAATGGTCGGGCGGTGGGTCTGGATCAGGGGCTTTGATATATGTAATCTCAAAGGGGTCAGTGGAATCATGCTAGGATTCGCTGGGAGTGGGGCCTGGTACAGGGGTATAGTCATAACGTGGTGTGCTGTGGCTATCGTCATCGTGATCGCTATCACTGTCGCTGTCACTGCTGGTTGAAGGAAGGGAGAGGCGGAGTCGTGCCTCTGGGGGTGGAGTTGAAGTCATGTCTGAGGGCGGGCTGGACTAGGTGGGGGAGGGTAGGAAAACATCATCTGTGGGTGGGGCGTGATCGTCTGCTGCTGTAAGCAGGATGTGGTGTGTGTGGTTATTCTGCGAGCCATAAGCCTTGAGCTGGTTTATGTGAAACCACACAGACTTGCCATTGGGATATGTAATTTTGTATACCAAGGGTCTGACTTTGTCCGAAATGGAGTACGGTCCGGAGAATTTAGGGGAAAGGAATGAACTGGGGTTGTATGGGGAAAGCATCACTTGCTGCCCTATTGCAAACTCAGTGGCGTGTACTGTTTTGTCGAAACAAGCCTTGCTCTGTTTCTTCCTGGTCCCAAATCTCACAGCTGCTGCGAGTTGGGCCGCCTTTATGTTCTCTAACAATTGTTTGAACCGCATTTTCATGCGTGAGGACTGTAACTGCGGGGCTGACCAAATCCAGTCCTAATAGATACTCTGTCCCTTTCATGGGGCATCCGGTCAAGAGGGTGTGGGGGGTGTATCCTGTGGACGTGGATACCGTGTTCCTTATAAACATTAAAGCAAATGGGAGAACTGAATCCCAGGTGCTGTTATTCTGCTGTACCATCTTCCTGAGGGTGGCTTTTAATGTCCTATTCATCCGCTCTACAATACCACTTGACTGGGGGTGGTATGCAATGTGAAACTTTTGTTGAATGCCGAAAATCGTGAGGAAGTTGTGAAATGGGAGCCTTGATCGGATTCTATACTGCGGGGGAGTCTCCATCGTGTAAAGATGTGGTGTGTTAATATTTTAGCCCTTGTCTTGGCCGTATTAGTTCGTGATGGAAAAGCTTCCACCCATTTTGTGAAGGTGCCTATGATCACCAACACATACTTATAACCATTTCTGCAAGGGGGCAGGGGTCCTATATAATCTATCTGGAGATTTGTCCAGGGTCCATTAACGGGGCGGGTATGACTAAGTTGAGCCTTTTTCGCATATCTGTCCAGATTGTTCTGGGCACAGATCAAGCAATTCTCTATGTAGTGGGTAACATCGGCTTTTAAATCAGGCCACCAGCAGAGCGGTCTGAGGTGGGCTAGGGTGGGTTCAATTCCTTGGTGTCCATGATTGTTATGGAACTGACAAATAATCTAGTTCCTGTCCTGGCTGGGAGCTATATAAATGCCATCCTTTAAAATCACACCGTCATGTGTGGTTATTGCATTCTTGTATTTATGATACGGGGCTGGGAAGATAACCTTTAAAACTTCCCTGAGTTTCTCGTCCTCTTTCTGTGCCTCCGCTAGATCCTGAATATTGGTCTGTGAGACCTGAACTGCGTGTACTGGGGTGCTTTCGGGGGGGTTCCAAACATAACCATGCTTGGAGCCTGCCTTCGCTAGGGCGTCTGCTTTAACGTTACCAGGGGGGGAAGAACGGTGATGACTGCGAACCTTAATTATTCCATATTTTCTATCCTTCGCTGTCTCTAAGATATGGCGGAGTAATGGGGCTGAGGGTAGGGGTTTACCGTCTGCGGAAACAAATCCTCTCGTTTCCCACAGGGGTAGGAATTCCGTCAAACTGTTGCATGCATACAAGCTGACCGAATAGATGTCTGCTGGGGTCGGGAACGAGTCGGGGTGGTCTACAATGTATGCGATCGCTGCCAGTTCTGCTGCCTGCGAGCCTAAGTGTCCTGGCAACTTTAGTGAAATCTCACCTAGGGCACGTCCTCTACGTAAATACCGCAACCGGTAATTCTCTTTCCATTTAACACTGTGGAGGAGCCATCCACATAAATCTTCAGGGGTGTGCACGTGTCTGTGGGCTGGGGTCTCTGGGGTGTACTACCTGTTTTCCTGGGAGGTGTTTTGGGAAAAATGGGCCTGTGTTCTGTTTTATGGTGATGATCTCACACTCATGAGGGGTGCCTGCATACAGCAAATTATCGGCAAGGAAGCTGTGGGTCGTGGTTCTTTTTACTGTAATGCCCCGTCCCTGTAAAAGAAGGGTCCAACATGCTGCGCGGATTTGGCTGACTGCCATCCTTAAGTCGGCCGTCGAACAATAGTTGTGTTGGGGTGTGTTCTGTGAGGATGATGATGGGGTTGAGTCCTGTAATGTAGGCGAAGAATTGTACTGCCCAAAAAACTGCGAGCAGGTGCCTTTCACAGGCAGAAAATCCTTGCTCGACAGGGTCTAACACGCGTGAGGCGTATGCTACGGGGCGTAATTGGTCATGGCGTTCCTGGAGGAGCACTGCCAAAAGGGTTCGGTCGGTGCTTGCAACTTCGATAGCGTACGGGGAAAGTTGATCTGGGACCTGTAGTGCGGGAGCTGTGCTGAGTGCTCTTTTTAAAGCATCCATGGCATCTTTATGCTGTGGAAGCCATTCCCAAGATGCCTGCTTCTTGAGAAGTTCGGAGAGGGGCGCTGCTTTAGTGGCGAAATCGTCAATATGGTTTCGGCAGTAGCCAACCAGTCCTAAAAATGACTGGAGGGCTGAAACATTGGGGGGAAGGGGCAATTTGACGATCAAGTCAATTCTCTTTTGCTCGATCTCGCGTTTACCATGTGTGATCACTGTTCCTAAGTAAATCAGTTTCTCTTTCAAAATCTGGGCCTTCTTGGGGTTGACTTTACAACCAATTTCTTTTAGGAGTCCTAGGAGTTCGGCGAGAAGCGAAATGTGTCTGTAGTAACAAATCGTCCACGTACTGGACCAGACAATCGGGGCGGTAAAATTTTGCTAATCCATTTGCCAGCTGTCATTGGAAAATGGAGGAGGGGTTGTGGAAGCCTTGCGGAAGGCACGTCCACGTGTACTGTTGCCCTTGGAATGTAAAGGCGAATTTGTACTGGCACGCTTTAGCCAATGGAATGGACCAAAAGCCGTTACTAATGTCCAAAAGCGAAAAAATTTGGACTGGAGTCCCTGTTTGAGCATGGTCTCGGGACTTGTGGCTACGGTGGGGGCTGCTGCTGGGGTTACTTTGTTCAGTTCCCGGCAATCAATGGTCAGTCGGCATGATCCATCGGGTTTCCTGACGGACCAAATTGGTGCGTTGTTTGTGGAGGCTACTGATCTGAGTACGCCTTGATAAAACAAACTCTCTATTACCTTTGAGATTTCTCCCTCTGCCTCTTGGTGAAATCCGTACTGCTTCTGGGGTTTAGGGTCGGGACCTGTGATGTTCACAAAGCCAGCCAATTTGCCACAGTCGTGCTTGTGCCGTGCAAATGCCGCTTTGTGTTCCTGCAGGACTGCCCTAACCTGTTTGTCTGCACTAATGGCTCGAGTGTCGAACCATACGTCTCCTACTGATCTAATCCTGTTTACATACTCTCCTACTGTGAGCGTGGCAGGGGCTTGTGCTGCCTTTGCCATTTTCCATACACACTTGTTAACTGGGTCAAAAGAAAGGTTATGGGAGCTCATGAAATCGATCCCAAGGATATGTTCTGCTGTCTGGGGCAGATCAACCAAAACTACGGGGTGCTTAGTTGTGATGTTGTCTGTACGCTCGCCATGTGAGAGCTGTACAGGAGTTTTGCCCAGGTGGTGAACCCGGCTCCAAGCCTGAACTGCTCCAGTACCTCTTTGAGGTACTTCTATTTGACTCTGTAGAAGGCCTTTCTGCATCCAGGGAGACGAGCACCCCTTCCTCTTCCTGGATGGGGTCCTTATCAAGTTCAGCAGGCGCCTGATGTTCGATGCTAGCTGTCTGCCTTTGACAAATCCCATTTGGTCTTCTGCTACGACCTCTGTTACACAGTCCTCCGGTCTTCTGGCTAGGATCTTGGCCAGTATTTTCACGTCCACGTTTAGCAGCGAAATGGGTCTGTAGGACCCACATTCTGTTGGGTTTTTGTCTTTCTTGTGTATCTATGAAACTGGAGGCTTATGCTAGCATCTCCCGTAAGTGCGGAGCAGTGCTGTTGCAATTTCTTTGTAAAGGTCCGCTGGGAATCCGTGTGGTCCCGGCACTTTCCCCACCTGCATGGAGTTAATGCTCTCCATAATTTCTCCCAGTCGTAATTGTGCTTCCAGCACCCGTTTTCTATCCTCCCCCAGTCCATTGATGAACTGGTTCATCCCCAACCTTCCTGTAGGAGGCTCGGAGGTGTACAGCCCCTGGTACAAGATCCCTAATGCCTCGTTGACCTTTTCCGGTTCTGCTACTAGTTTGTGTATGTTGCCTCTAATCTGAGCTATTTCCCTTGTGGCTGCCTGCTTTCTCAGCTAGTGAACCAGTAGGTCGTTGACTTTGTCTCTGTCTTTGTACAGGATCCCCCATGCCTGGTGGAGTGAGTGCACTGCTTTCCTCGTGGAGAGCAGGTCAAAGTCCATTTGCAGCTTTTTCCTCTCCGCCAGGAGCTCAACGGTCAGGACCTCGAAGTATTGCCAGTCTACCTCCAAAATGGAATTGACTAGTTGTTGCCTAGCCACCCTCTCTTCCCTGTCTCTACGTGTGATGCGCTAGCAATTACGACGAGACGAGAGTAGAGAGTAAACGAGGCTTTATTACACAGATATGTGTGGCCTCCTACAGCTGCTGCCGAAATGGCTGCAGTTTGGAGAGCACACACATTTATACTCCGCCTACTGGGCGGAGACAGCAGGCAGGGATCTACCCCCATACCTGTAGTACAGGGGCCTTACCGTAATACCCTCGTATGCAGTGCAGTATATACAATATAATACAACAGTGGTGACTACCACATTCACCCACTGTTAAAAATGAGTCCAGCGGGGGTGGTGGAAAACTATTTACATACAGGTTGTCATTGAAATTTCAGAGACGGTTACAAATTTAGACGGTCGGGCGCCTTGATTTGTCGTTGAGAGCGCCGCAGTGCTGGTGGCGAGTCAGGCGTTGGCTCGGTCATCGGTGACTCCAGGAGCGTGTTGACATCCTCTTCATCCTCGGGTAGGACCAAGTGGAGGACGGATTGTTCTGGAGCGGGGGCTGTGGTGGGGTGCGCTAGGGGAAGGGAGGGTGGTGCCGGGGCAGGGGGGGTGGGGTGTGTGGAGATCCAGCTGTTGCCATGTCCCTGAGGGAGACCGTGTCTTGGCGGCCGTCGGGGTACGCTACGTATGCGTACTGCGGGTTTGCGTGGAGTAGCTGTACCCTCTCAACCAACAGGTCTGCCTTGTGGAGCCACACGTGCTTGCAGAGGAGAACGGGTCCTGGAGCTGCCAGCCACGTTGGGAGCGAAACCACGGAGGTAGACTTCCTGGGGAAGGCAAAGAGACGTTCATTGGGGGGTTTCGTTAGTCACCTTGCACAGGAGCGACCGAATGGAGGACCTCCTGCCAGCGGGAGGCCGGGAGATTTCTGGACCGTAGGGCCAGCTGGACGGCCTTCCAGACCGTCCCATTCTCCCGCTCCACCTGCCCGTTTCCCCGGGGGTTGTAGCTGGTCATCCTGCCCCTGTTGAGCAGGTACTGGCGCAGCTCATCGCTCATAAATGAGGATCCCCGGTCGCTGTGGACATAGGCGGGGAAACCGAACAGAGTGAAGATGGTGTTGAGGTCTTTGATGACAGTGACAGGCGTCATATCGGGGCATGGGATGACGAAGGGGAATCTGGAATATTCGTCGACCACATTGAGAAAATACGTGTTGCGGTCGGTGGAGGGGAGGGGACTTTGAAGTCCACGCTGAGGCGTTCAAAGGGGCGGGAGGCCTTCACCAGGCGTGCATGGTCTGGCCGGTAGAAGTGCGGTTTACACTCTGCGCTGACCTGGCAGTCTCTGGTGACAGCCCTGACTTCCTCGATGGAGTAGGGCAGATTGCGGGCCTTAATGAAGTGATAAAAGCGGGTGACCCCTGGGTGACAGAGATCGTCGTGCAGGGTCCGGAGTCGGTCCACTTGTGCGCTGGCACATGTACCTCGGGCCAGGGCATCGGGGGGCTCGTTGAGTTACTGGGGCGATACAAAATCTCGTAATTAAAGTTGGAGAGCTCGATCCTCCACCGCAAGATCTTATCATTTTTGATCTTACCCCGCTGTGTGTTGTTAAACATGAAGGCAACCGACTGTTGGTCTGTGAAGAGAGTGAATCTCCTGCCGGCCAAGTAATACCTCCAGTGCTGCACAGCTTCAACGATAGCTTGGGCCTCCTTTTCGATGGAGGAGTGCCGAATTTCGGAGGCATGGAGGGTGCGGGAAAAGAATGCCACGGGCCTGCCTGCCTGGTTGAGGGTGGCGGCCAGAGCGACGTCTGATGCATCGCTCTCGACTTGGAAGGGGAGCATCTCGTCGACCGCATGCATCGCAGCCTTGGCGATGTCGGCCTTGATACAGTTGAAGGCCTGGTGAGCCTTGGCTGTCAGTGGGAAACCGGGGGAGTGGATGAGTGGGTGGGCCTTGTCCGCAAAGTTAGGGACCCACTAGGCGTAGTACGAAAAGAACCCCACGCATCGTTTTGATGGCCTTGGGGCTGTGGGGAAGGGGAAGATACATGAGGGGGCGCATGCCATCAGGGTTGGGCCCTAGAACTCCATTCTGAACCACCTAGCCGAGGATGGCTAATCGGTTTGTGCTGAACACACACTTCTCCTTGTTGTAGGTTAGGTTGAGGAGTTTGGCGGTGTGGAGAAATTTGGAAACGTTAGCATCGTGGTCCTGCTGGTCGTGGCCGCAGATGGGGACGTTATCCAGGTACGGGGAAGTGGCCCGCAGTCCGTACCGGTCAACCATTCGGTCCATCACCCGTTGGAAGACCGAGACCTCGTTAGTGATGCCGAAAGGAACCCTAAGGAAATGGTAAAGGCGGCTGTCCGCTTCAAACGCGGTGTACGGGCGGTCCGCCTTGCGAATGGGGAGCTGGTGGTAGGCAGATTTCAGGTCCACTGTCGAGAAGACCCGGTACTGTGCAATCTGATTGACCATATCAGATATGCGTGGGAGGGGGTACACGTCGAGCTGCGTGTACCGATTGATGGTCTGACTGTAGTCAACGACCATCCTGTTTTGCTCCCCCGTTTTCACCACTACCACTTGGGCTCTCCAGGGGATGTCGCTGGCCTCGATGATACCTTCCCGCAGCAGCCGCTGGACCTCAGACCTGATGAAGGTCCTGTCCTGGGCGCTGTACCGTCTGCTCCTGGTGGCGACGGGTTTGCAATCCGAGGTGAGGTTTGCAAACAGAGAGGCAGGCCGACCTTAAGGGTCGTGAGGCCGCATACAGTAAGGGGTGGTAGGGGCCCGCCAAATTTCAAGGTAAGGCTCTGGAGGTTGCAATGGAAGTCCAGGCCGAGTAGCAAGGCAGCGCAGAGGTTGGGGAGGACGTAGAGCCGGAGGCCGCTGAACTCTACGCCCTGGATGGTGAGGGTGGCGATGCAGTGCCCCCGGAATGCTACGGAGTGGGATCCAGAGGCCAGGGAGATTCTTTGGTTAATGGGGTGTACCGCGAGGGAGCAGCGCCTTACCGTATCGGGGTGGATGAAGCTCTCAGTGCTCCCGGATTCCAGAAGGCAGGATATCTCATGCCCGTCGACTTTCCCCTTTGTCGTCGCGGACGTGAGGTTGTGCGGTCGGGACTGGTTGATCGTGACGGAGGCGAGACGCGGCTGGTCGTCGGCGGTTGCAGGCAACGAGCGGCCCGATGAGGTGCCCAACGGGCAGGGGTCCTGAGGCGGGGAAGATGGCGGCGCCCACGGGCCGCACATGTCCTGAGGCAGGCAAGATGGTGGCGCACTTGGGCCGCACGTGTCCTGGGGCAGGCAAGATGGCTCCGCCTTTGGTTGTGAGGCAAGCAAGATGGCAGCGCCCTGGGCCGCACGTGTTGTGAGGGGAGCAAGATGGCGGCGCCCACGGGCCGCCACGTGGTCTGAGGCAAGGATGATGGCGGCGCCCACTGGCCGCACGGGGGTGGGGGTGCAGGGACAATAGCGGCGATTGAGCGGGCCTGGCACACTGCAGCGAAATGTCCTTTCTTGCCGCAGGCCTTGCAGAGCACGCTCCACGCCGGGCAGCACTGCCGGGGGTGTTTTGTCTGTCCGCAGAAGTAGCACTTGTGTCCCCCGGGGTTGGTTGGCTGCCACGCGGTGCAGGCGTGGGGTTGGCTGGGGACGGTCGCTGATAGGGTCCACGATGGGGTGGCTGCTGGCGGGGTCCACGATGCCCAGGAGGGGTGGGCCAGGCGGTCAGGGGCATACGCCTGTATGTTGCGTGAGGCGACTGAGTGAGAGCGCTAGTTTCTTGGTCGTCGCGAGGTCAAGCGTAGCCCCTTCTAAGAGGCGCTGGTGGATATAGGTCAACCCTGTACCCGTAATGAACGCGTCTCTCATTAGCAGGTTAGAATGTTTAGCGGCCAAAACGGCCTGGCAATCACAGTCTTTCACCAGGGCAAGGTGGGCACGCCAGAAATCTTCCACAGACTCACCGGGATGTTGGAGCCGCATGGACAGGAGGTGCCTGACGTAGATCTTGTTGGTCTGCTGAGCGTAGTTCTCCTTCAGTAGCGCCATGGCCTTTGTGTAGGTAGGCGCGTTTGTGCTTCTGGGATTGGGTCTGTCGCAGATCCGATGTATGCTTCAAAGCAAGCTAGCCAATGTGCAAAGTCCTTTTTGGTGTTGTCTGCTTGAGGATGCAGCTGCAGGCGATCCGGCTTGATGTGGAGATCCATCTTTGTAAAATTTCTGTGTAATAAATCGATGCACTCTCAATTACGACGAGACGAGAGTAGAGAGTAAACAAGGCTTTATTACACAGAGATGTGTGGCCTCCGACAGCTGCTGCCGAAATGGCTGCAGTTCGGAGAGCACACACATTTATACTCCGCCTACTGGGCGGAGCCAGCAGGCAGGGATTTACCTCTGTACCTGTAGTACAGGGGCCTTACCGTAATACCCTCGTATGCAGTGCAGTATATACAATATAATACAACAGTGGTGACTACCACAACGTGCCTTGTAGGCAATAATTTCATGCCTGATCACAGCCTTCAGTACCTCCCATAATGTGGAGGGTGAGACCGCCCCATTCTGGTTATTAGTAATATACTCGTCCAAGGTCTGTGATTTTTTTCTCGCAGAAAGCCTTATCGGCCAGGAGGGCAGTGTGTAACCTCCATGGGGGGCGTTGGGCACAGCCCTTCTCCAACCTCACATCCACGTAATGTGGAGCGTGGTCAGAGATTACAATCGTGGAGTATTCCGCTGTTACCAGCCCTGGAAGCACCTATTTCCCCACTACAAAGAAGTTGATCCAAGTATATATCCATTGTGTACCTGGGAGAAAAAGGAGAACTCCCCCCACCCCCCCCCCCCCCCACCCCAATGATAAGCCAGTGTGTGTCGACGTCGGGGATTTCCAACATGACCTTTTTTATAAATTCCATGTTTTCCCAGTTGGGTGCGTACACATTCACCAGGACTACTAGTGTCCTGTCCAGGTCACCGCTGACCGTGATGTAGAGTCTCCGTGGGTCCATAACCGTCCTCGTCACGGTAAACATCATCCTCTTAAACAGCAGTATGGCAACCCCCTGGCCCTTGTCTCGCAGCAGGAATGGTCCCACCAACCCTTCCTTACTTGCAGTCGGTCCTTCTCGCTCAGTTGCGTCACTTCAAGGAAGATTATGTCGGCTTTCATACTTTTCAGAGGTGGGTGAAGACTCCGGACCTTTTCACTGGGCCATTAAGACCCCTGACATCCCAGGTGACTTCTGATAGTTTTTTGTTGTGTCCCCCCCCCCCCCCCCCCCCCACTTCCTGCGGGATCAACCATACTTACCACAGATGCGCCACAGCTCCTCTCTCGATCATGCTTCCTACGCTAGCTTTTCAACTAGTGTGGTGGCCCCCATCCCGAGTCGGTTATGCATCCACCCATCGCCTGCTATCTGTTCTCCCAACTGCCGTTCTCCTCACCCTTCCCTGCACTCTGTTGCCTTCGCCATTTCCTTCCTCTGCTGCAACTCCGGTCTTCAGAACGAGGTAATGCAGTCCTGTGCAAAGTGTCCTTCAAGTTGGTTAAATAAATTAATAAAGTCTCTTCGGGTGTTCTTTTCACCGCTGTCCCTGATGCCTTTTCTCCAGCCTGTTCTCCCAGAAAAATTTGTCCACATCCACAGGGCCATGAAGAAGTGCTTCCTGCCTTGGAATGTGACCCAGAGTTTGGCCGGGCACAGCTTCCCAAATTTTACGCCGTGTTTGTACTGCGCTGCCTTCGCCTTGTTGAACTCTGCCTGGCGCTTGGCCAGGTCAGTCCTAAAGTCCTGGTAGATCTTGATCCGGTGACCTTCCTAGTTGCAGTTTTTCCTCTGCCTTGCCCAGTGCAGGATTCTTTCCCGGTCTTGATACCGGTGCATTTTGGCAATTATCACTCTCGGCTGCTCTCCAGCCTTGACTCGGGTGGAGTGACCGGTGGGCTCTCTCTATTTCTGGTGGGTTGGGGAAGCTATACCTTTCTACCAGATTGTCCAGCATTTGGGCCACATAGTCCATGGGGTCCCTGCCTTCGATACTTTCCGGTAGACCCACTTTCCTCAGGTTTAGGTTCCTTGACTGGTTTCTACTGACCTTTTATCTTTCCACTCAGACTGTCTTGCGTCACGATCAACCTTGTTGTTTCCTTTTCCAGGGCGGCGATCCAGCCACTCTGGTCTGTTGAGGCCTTTTCTTGCTTCTTTATGGTGCTCTCCTGGGCCTCCAATTGCCTCTCTGCCAAACGTCCAGGGTCACCGCCAGAGCTGCTGCGGCCACCACCCTGACCACAGCATGCATATTGGTCTTCACCTCCTCTCTATATTCTCTCAGTTCCCTTGTGAGGAACATCCTCCAACACCCTCTGGTGGTGGTGCTGGTGGGGAGGGGGGGCCTCCTCATGCAGCTGGCCAGTCGTTGTTGTTCTCGTTCTGGTGTAGCCCGAGCTTCATCACTTCCTGCATCCGCCAGCTCAGCCACTTGTTTCTCCTGGCTTTTCCTATTTTTCATCTCTTTACAGCCTCTGGAGTTGCTGTTGCTTGGCATCTTCGTTCGTGTTTTGTTGGTTGGGGTGCGGGGGGATACTTTTTTCCCTGTAATAGTGGGCTATTTCGAGTAAAAGAGCCTAGTTTCGGATTTGTAGGAGGCGAGCCACCTGATGTGTGACTATTCAGCACATCCCTGTCACCGGAAGTCCCGTAACAACTATTAAGCAAGACGAGAAATGTACCATTTAATCTTCGGAATGAATTTATGAACAACTCCATTTAGTGAATGAATGCTTGTGTGGGGCAGTCTTTTACGTTAGAGAACAGTTTTTTAAATAGTATATCTGTTGAATCAAATCAGTAATCTGACCATTTTTTCTCTCTTTCAGTGTCAAATGTATATATCTTTGTTGCTCTTCATATAGAAAGATCGCTGTCAGCAGTAAGTGTATTTCTATTACTAGAATTGAGATTTGTAAAAATATTGTTTTACAGAACGAGAGGCCAGGAAGTGAATTTTAGTCTTAGCTAACCAATATTGAGTAACAAATAAAGGTTCTTGCACCTATTATTTTGTAGAGAGTGCCATTGATGGGCCTGCTCCTATTATATAATTTTACAGCACAGAAGGAAGCCATTCAGCCCCATCTGCAGCTTTTTGATCCAGCTGCCCAATTTATTCCCACATTGCAACTTTTCCTCATAATCCTACAAAGTAGTCCTCTTAAAATATATGTACAGGTTTTTGAAAGCTCTTGTAGATTCTGGTTCCAGTACCCTTTCAATTATTACACGCCAGATCTTAATAACCCACTTTGTGAAAACAATTATTTTGTTTCCCCTCTTAGCTCTTTGTCAAATTAATTCAAGTCTTTGACCATTGGTTACTGACCCAAGGGAGGTTTTCTTCCCATGTTCTATCATAATTTAAATACCCTACTAGGTCTATCCTTAACAGTCTCTGTGCTAAAGGGTACATTCTCATCTTCCCTAATACATTCACTTAACTGGGGTTCCTCATTTTGGTGTCATCCTGTAAACCCCCTATGTTCCCATTCCAAGGTTTTGACATCCTTCTTAAAGTGTGGTGCCCAACATTGTACACAATAGTCCAGCTGAGGGCTAACCAGTGAATGGTTAAAGTTTAGCATAACTTCTTGTTTTTGCAATGCCCCCTTACAAAACCAAGCATCCTATATGTTTTCTTAACTGCATTATCAACTTCCCTGCCACCTTCAAAGATTTATGAATATACACCCCCCAGGGCCCTTTGCTCTTGCATTTCCCCCTCAAAATAGTTCAATTTGTAATATACTGCCTCCCTGTGAACTGCCTTCAAAAATACATCAGTTCAGACTGACCTGCATCGGTCATATGTCTTCCTTTTTTACCAGTCCTACTATGTCTTCCTGAAGTCTACTAACATTGTCCAAATTATTTACTATATTGCCAGATTTTGTATCATCCACAAACTTCAAAATTATACTCAAAATTGTAATGTATATTACAGGAAAAGTAATGATCTTAATATTGAATTCCCTTTGAACCCCCATAGCCAATTATCTACTCAAGGTACCAGTGTCCCTTTAAAACCCTGGGCTCCTATTTTCAGAATAAACCTGTTAAATGGTACTTTATCAAATGACTTTTGAAAGTCCACATATCAAACAACGATTACACTACCTTCATTGACTCTTGTTACTTAATTAGAAAACCCACATCCGGTTAGACAGACATCATTTGCCTTTAACAAATCCAGTCTGGTGTCTCCTCCTAGGCATGTTTCTACAAGTGAGAATTAATTTTGCCCTTGACCTCTAGTAGTTTTCCCACACCTGATTTTAGACTGATTGACCTGTAGTTGCCAGGTTTATCCCTCTCCTGTATTTTGAACAGGGATGTAACATTTGCAATCCTCCACTCTTCTGGTACAACTCACAAATCCAAGGAGGATTCAAAGATTGTGGTCAGAGCTTCTGCTAGCTCCATCTTAGCTTCCCTCAGCAACCTAGGATGCATCCTATCTGGACCAGGTGACTTGTTAACTTTGAGTGATACCAACATATTTACTATCTCCCCATTTAGTTTTATCCTGTCCAAAATCTGTAATTCTCTCTTCTCTACTACAGCATTAATGTCCTCCTCCTTTTGTGAACACAGATGGGAAGTACTCATTCAGTACCTTGGTCATGCTCTCTGGCCCCACAAAAATCTTTTGGCCCCACCATCCTTTTGCTCTTTTAATGTTTATAAAGGTGTTTGGGTTACCTTTCATCTTAAGCTGTGAATCTTTACTAATACTTTCGTTTTTGCCCTATATCAATTTCTCTCATGCTCTCTGTAGTAGTCTGTTGTATTCTGTACCTGAGTTTAGTTATAAATCTTTTTTGTTTTATTTTAACCTCCATTTCCTTTGTCATACAGAAAACTCCTAGCTTTGGATGCACCATCTTTCTTCTTTTTGAGTATATGTTTGATTTGGACTCAAACTATCTCTGTTTTGAAGACCTACTGCTACTCATGTACTACTTTCCTGTCAGTCCACCCATGTTAGATCCCTTCTCAAATCAGTTCTCTTCCTGTTGGGTATATATATTCCCTTTGCTTTTGCTGTGGGGTTTTTCCATAACTACTTTAAACCTAATTGCCTTAGCTGACATTCACACATGCACTTTATCAGCATAAATTACTCAATCGTAACTACAAATGGCGACTCTCATTTTCCACCTTCTTAGCCCAGGGAAACCCGTGGCCAAAATTATGTTGCATTTGCTTACATGCTGAGATCAGTTAGCTTAAAGGACCAATGTAATAGACCAAGAAACAAACCTGGAACTTTCCTCGTCTATTTGGCTCAATAGCAGGTATGCTATGGTGGACCTCTCGCAAAAATAGTTTCTAATTTGGACTTTCATCACAACTTCAATGTGATGCCTTCTACAGAAAATCTAGTTTCTATGCAAAACAAATTAAATGGACATGAAACTTTGTTTGGGTTCTCCCGGTCTCCTGGACTTAGAAAAAATAACCCTGAAGAATTTGACGGTCCATATTTTTATATAAAGGTTTGGCTAACAAAACCAGGCAAATATCAGTTGCCAACAGTGGGTTGGCTCTACATGTGTATTTGCTTACTGATTTATCTGAAGTCATCACAATAGTAAATTACTTTTTCAATTCAATCCTAACTGTGAAAACTGTTGCTTAAGCTAATCAAGTTTTGAATCCTTTATGAGGCCATTTTGCAGTTTCCTATCAGATGCAAATGTTTGCTTAGGACCAAGATATTTGTGTTGCTTGACAAAAGTTTGGAGATGCAAATAATACCAAGTCATAAAAATAATTAATACTGATCACAGGGATCCCAGATACTCTTACTTATAGTTTGTGTGTTTAAGTACTGCTATCAAATTTTCAGATCTATAGTGGCCCCTATATTACTCTTATATCTACTTTTATAAACTGTCAACAATTCCTTGGCAGAGCTCCTGTATTTAGTGATTCATCTGAGATATCTGTCTAAATATGACTGATTTTATTCACTTCCTTTCAGTGCCCGTATACTGGAACGACAGTACTTAGGTTCCTTAGTAAATAATGACAAATAAATCTTTAAGGATAACTTAGTGTGAATTGATGTTTCCTTAATTCTTGTTGTATACTTTGTGGGTATGGTAAGGTTGCATACTTGATATTTTCAATATCACCCCATCAAAATATATCAAAGGGAGGTTGTCCTTTGCGACTTCTCCCACAGAATGACACTGGTATACTCAAAAGCAGGCAGAAGTTTTATATGATTTGAAAATCGTAATATATATTTCTACTTTAACTTAAAATAGTAAGTCGTGTCTTGGTAAAAATCACTCATGTAGCTTTCAGTACACTTTAATTGTGTACATCAGTTTAGATTTCATAGTAAAATATTACTCAAATCCGTCATTGTTTGAATTACCTCAGCTGTAGTTTTGTTTTGTCACAGGTAGGCTTACATTAACACTGCAATGAAGTTACTGTGAAAAGCCCCTAGTCGCCACATTCCGGCGTCTGTTCGGGTACACAGAGGGAGG
Organism: Scyliorhinus torazame; assembly: GCF_047496885.1. Lineage (NCBI taxonomy): Eukaryota > Metazoa > Chordata > Chondrichthyes > Carcharhiniformes > Scyliorhinidae > Scyliorhinus > Scyliorhinus torazame. The sequence continues at coordinate 102,450,217 of NC_092716.1, read as the reverse complement.
ATTCAGAATGTCCAAATTACCTAACAGCATGTAATTCAGGACTTGTGGGAAGAAACCGGAGCACCCGGAGGAAACCCACGCAGACACAGGGAAAACGTGCACACTCCGCATAGACAGTGACCCAAGCTGGGAATCGAACCTGGGACCCTGGTGCTGTGAAGCAATAGTGTTAACCACTGTGCTACTGTGCCACCCAATAATTTTGTGGAGAGTAGGATTTCTGCTATGTACTACAGCTACATTTTTATTTAGAATATGATTGAAAATTCTAAAATCCGGTGGACAGTGATTACATAGTTTTTCAATCTAAGCAAACTAATTACTTACATCACTGTCTATAAATTCTCCCAATCATTACATTTATTTTATAGAAAGCATAGTAGATGTAGGACTTTCCGATTGGGATTTGTATAATGCTTTGTGAAATTGAGTCATATATACAGTGTTGGAGTTTAAATTTTTTTTTCAATTTACCATCATTTATTTGTGACAATGAAGCAAAAATGATTAGAAGTTTGGGAAAGGTTGGTAAAAGTGGTTAAACTAAACAGATTTTGTGTATATATTACAGCTTACAATGAGTGAAAAATCAGGGTATGCAGCACAGATGATCAATCTTGGAGTAGTTCTACTATTTCCACTGTTAGTTCTTGCAGTGACTACAACTAATGCAGGTTAGGAATTCCTTCTCTTCACAATTTATCCACATTTGGTTGCTACATTTAAAATTCCCAAATTTCACCCATCTCTTCCACTACTGCTCACTGCACATTTGTATCAACTGCATTATCACTGGAATTAATGGCAAATCAGGGCCAATTCATGCCATCACCACCACCATGTGAATACTTCCATGAGAAGCCGGCAAGCTCAGTAATGGAAGCAAACACTTGCTCAGCTTTCAGATCAAAGGTAACAGAAATGTTTCTCATTACCATAAAATATCCTGGACTGGGTTCTCCGTTTGGGAGACTCCCGAGATTCTCCGAGCCCGCGGCGGGTCGGAGAATCGCCGGGGGGCGCGCGAATCCCGCCACGCCTCTCTGACACCGGGCCGCTGATTCTCCGGCCAATTGCGCCCGTGTGGTCGCCGCGGCACTAGTCGGGGGCCACTGAAATAGGCCCTCACAGCGACTCTGCGCGGGGAATGGGCCGAACTTCCGCCGAGTCCCGCTGGCGTGGTTCAAACCTCGTACCACCCGGTGGGAGCCCGGACACACAGCTGATGTGGACGTCCTGGTGGGAGAGAGCGGGGGATCAGACTCGGGGGGGGGGGGGGGGGTGGCCTCCACGGGTCCAGGCCCGCGATCGGGGCTTCCGATCGGCAGGCGACGGCGATCTGTAGGGTGACAAATCCCAAATTTCTTTACCCGTCAGTCTGGCCTCAATAAAAGTCGAGATGGATTTGCAGGTACAGCATTAGTTATTTTATTTGGCTTGCAAGCCTGATTCATTTCACAAAGGTATAAGACACATCTAGTCTCCTACACCCCGGAAAGCGAATGAACAAAGAGACAAAGGGATCTCTGCAAATCAATTCAAATGGTATCAAGTTTCACATACACGATTCCCATAGGTCATCCTATACCCCTCCTGACCTGGTCATACATTCTGATTGGCTCACTTCTCATCCCTTCCTCTGGCCCCCTTATTACCCAGCATCCTTTTCTCCTCCTTTGGTGGACACACCTCCTCCTTGCTTTGCCATGCGGTCTGAAATCCTTTGTCTGTGAACTCACCAGAATGAGACTGGCCTATCTCTACATTACAGTAACTAATATCTCTAAAGTAACTTTTATATCACATTCGTCAGGGTACCTACCTCCTTCTGCGCGGGCCCGCTGTTCGGTCGTTGACATGTTGCTCTGAGCCGGCGCGGAGATGGCAACCACGTGCATGCGCCCGCGCAAAGAATCCAGCCCCCTTTCTCTTGTCCTTAAGTATTAACAGAAATTATGAATGTCAACTTTCTCTGTATGTCCCCTGAAAAAAATCCAACAAGTGCAGACCCAGTTATATAATCTTGGGGAAGCCCAGGAAAGCCTCAGCAGCATAAAAAGGGAGGAAACCTGCCATTACAGATCACTGCCTTTGTTTCCTCTTGCATGCCCAAGTGCAAGTGAAGAGGAACATTTGTCTTCGAGAAATGTTGGGCACGGTTTCAGCCATTGCGTTGTGCTGGGCGCGATGGGTGAATCCTGGTACAGACCCAAATTGGACATGGCGGCGATCATGTCCATGCTGGGTGTGTTCCAGATAATGATATTAAAATGAGATATTTGGCCATATTCACACAGAACCAGCGAGTCACCAGCCACACCGGCAAGGCCTCAACCGGACGCCGATTCGTACTGCTTTCCACAAGGGGAGACAGTCATGATGGCCACTCAGGGGCCTCGGAGGCCAATAGAGCCCCCGGATGGTCGGGGACAAGACAGGATCCTAGTACTCCCCCGGATACCCTGGCAGTCCCAACCCAGCACCCATGGTGCCAGGGGCACTTCCTGGGTGCCATGTTGGCACTGCCAAGGGCCAGGGCATGAGGGGGGCCATGCCCATGACAAGGGGGTATGAAGGGTGGGGGCAGTGAAGGGGGTGTATTAAGGGGTCCCATTAAGGTTGAAGGGTGAACGAGGGCCCACAGCTACCCCATAGCAGGGCATCCTCACTTGGGGGGGGGGGGGGTGAGACACGTATGGCTGCGTAAGGCTGTTGTATATATGTTCACTATTGTTCTACTGTTCTATTAGTATCGTTATCTCCACTATTGTATATACTTATTGTTATTGCTGTTCTGTTATTGGTTCTTGCTGTTGTACTGTTGGAATGTTATTCTTGGTGCTGCTGTTGGCTCCGCTTGTGGCTCCACCCAGCTGTGGAGGTATAAAGCCTGTTGACCTGGGTCAGCCCTGCCGTGCGGGAGGTGCTACAGGTCAGCACATATTTAGTTTATTAAAGCATCGGTTCACTGCTTCTCAACGTCTCGTCTGAATTGATATCTATCTATTTAATAAACTAAAATTTTGATAATGGATGCTGCCCTCAAACCTGAACGTCTCGAACTGGACCCGCAGGCCGCTGAAGCGCCGGCTATATTTGAGCATTGGCTCAGCTGCTTCGAGGCCTACCTTGAATCCTCGACGGCTGCGATTTCCCCGGCACTCAAGCAACATCTCCTCAACGCCCGGATGAGCCACCGGATCTTCCAGTTAATCCGAGATGCGGGCTCGTATACGGAGGCTGTAGATGTACTCAAGGAACAGTTTGTGAGGTCGGTCAACGAGGTCCTCGCCCGACACCTCCTCACCACACGGCGTCAGCGCCAGGGTGAGTCGCTCACGGAATATCTTCGTGAGTTGAGGGTACTAGCCCGCAGTTGTAACTGCCGGGTGGTCTCTGCATCGGAGCATTCGGAGCTAATGATTCGGGACACTTATGAGGCTGGAGTCGGGTCCAGCTATGTATGGCAGCGCCTCCTCGAGAAAGGGGATCTCGACCTCGAGGCGACAGTGAAGCTGGCTACCTCATTAGAAGTGGCTTTCCAGAGCCTCAAGAACTTTCCGTCCGATCACGTGGCATCCTTGGGGACGTCAGAGGCGAAGCCATCACCCGACCCAGGCGTATCTCACTCCTGCACCGCACGGCTGACGGCCAGCTCCGGAGGACCTTGCTGTTATTTCTGCGGGCAGAGCCAGCATCCCTGGCAGCGCTGCCCAGCACGCAGCGCTGTGTGTAATGAGTGCGGCAAGAAAGGTCATTTTGTGAAGGTATGTCTGAGCCGCTCTAAAGCCCCCAAATCAAAAGCTTGTCGGCCTGAGGCTCACAGACCCCACAACTTGGCATCGTGCCTGCCGGGACCGCCTCCTTCAGGCGCGTCATCCGCCGCCATTTTGTGATCATGCTGCTGCCACAGATAGTCCTTCGCATTGCCTCAGCGCGACCAGTCCCAACCTTACCATCTGAGAAATTCGATGATGGCTGTCAAACTCAATGGGCAGGAGGCGTCCTGCCTCTTCGACTCCAGGAGCACAGATAGTTTTGTCCACTCGGATATGGTAAGGCGCTGCGCCCTCCAGGTCCTCCCCATCGCGCAGACTATATCCCTCGCGTCCGGTTCGCACTCCGTACAGATCCGGGGGTATTGCGTCGCAAACCTGTCAATACAAGGCGTAGAGTACACTAACTTTAAGCTCTATGTCCTCCCTCATCTCTGCACTCCCCTCCTGCTCAGGTTAGATTTCCAGTGCAACCTCAGAAGCCTAACAGTAACATTCGGGGGACCCCTGCCCCCGCTCACGATCTGTAGCCTCGCGACCCTGAAGGTCGCCCCTCCCTCGCTCTTCACGAACGTCACCCCAGACTGTAAGCCCGTCGCCACCCGGAGCATACGGTGCAGTGCTCAGGACAGGGCCTTCATCAGGTCAGAGGTTCAGTGGCTCCTGGAGGAAGGGATCATCGAGGCCAGCAACAGCCCCTGGAGAGCGCAAGTGGTGGTCGTCAGGACCGGGGGAAAGAACCGGATGGTAGTCGACTACAGTCAGACGATCAACCGGTACACGCAACTCGATGCGTACCCCCTCCCACGCATATCTGATATTGTCAATCAGATTGCGCAGTATCGAGTCTTCTCTACGGCCAGTACACTGCCTTTGAGGCAGATGGCCGCCTCTTCCATTTCCTCAGGGCCCCCTTCGGCGTCACCAACGGGGTTTCAGTCATCCAACGAACAATGGACCGAATGGTGGACCAGTACGAGCTGCGGGCCATGTTCCCGTACTTGGATAATGTCAACATCTGCGGCCATGACCTGCAGGACCATGACACGAACCTAGATAAATTCCTCCGCACCACCCGACTCCATAATTTAATCTACAATAAGGAGAAATGCGTTTTCCGCACAACCCGGCTAGCCACCCTCGGCTATGTCGTGGAAAACGGTATCCTAGGGCCTGAACCCGACCCCGACAGCTCCCCCTCCCCACTGCCCCAAGGCCCTGAAACGATGCCTGGGGCTTTTCTCGTATTATGCCCAATGGGCCCCCAACTACGCGGACAAGGCCTGCCCACTCATTAAGTCCACTATTTTTCCCCTGACGGCTGAGGCCCGCTTGGCTTTCAACCGCATCAGAGCCGACATTGCCAAGGCCACGATGCATGCTATGGATGAATCCCTTCCATTCCAGGTGGAGAGCAATGCGTCTGACTTTGCCCTGGCCGCTACCCTCAACCAGGCAGGAAGGCCTGTCGCCTTTTTTTCCTGTACCCTCCATGCCTCCGAGATTCAACACTCCTCCGTCGAGAAGGGGGCACAAGCCATTGTGGAAGCTGTGCGACACTGGAGGCATTACCTGGCCGGCAGGAGATTCACTCTCCTCACAGACCAACGGTCACTTGCCTTCATGTTTAATAACACGCAGTGGGGCAAGATTAAGAACGACAAGATTTTGTGGTGGAGAATCGAACTCGCCACCTATAATTACGACATCTTGTATCGTCCTGGGAAGCTCAATGAGCCCCCAGATGCCCTGTCCCGCGGTATATGCGCCAGCGCGCAAACAGACCGGTTACGGGCCATCCACAACGACCTCTGTCACCCGGGGATCACTCGGCTTCTTCACTTCGTCAAGGCCCGCAACCTGCCCTACTCTACTGACGATGTCAGGGCTGTGACCAGGGATTGCCAAATCTGTGCAGAGTGCAAGCCGCACTTCTATCGGCCGGACAAGGCTCACTTGATGAAGGCCTCCCACCCTTTTGAACGCCTCCGCATGGACTTCAAAGGGCCACTCCCCTCCACTGACCGTAATGTGTACTTTCTCAACGTTGTTGATGAGTACTCCCGCTTCCTGTTTGCAATCCCTTGTCCTGATATGTCCTCTGCCACTGTCATCAAGGCCCTGCTCGGCATTTTCTCCCTGTTTGATTTCCCCACCTATATACATAGCGATCGGGGCTCCTCTTTTATGAGTGAGGAGCTGCGTAAGTACCTGCTCAGTAAGGGCGTGGCCTCGAGCAAGACTACCAGTTACACCCCCGGGGGAACGGGCAGGTGGAGAAGGAGAATGTTACGGTCTGGAAGGCCGTCCTTCTGGCCCTACGGTCTAGAAGTCTCCCAGTCTCCCGCTGGCAAGAGGTCCTCCCTGACGCGCTCCACTTCATCCGGTCGCTTCTGTGTACTGCCACAAACGAGACCCCTCACTACCATTTTTTGTCTTTCCCAGGACGTCGATCTCCGGGGTCTCGCTCCCGGCCTGGTTAACGAAACCTGGGCCGGTCCTCCTACGGAAACACGCGAGGAGCCATAAGGCCGATCCCCTGGTCGAGCGGGTTCAGCTTCTCCACGTGAACCCTCAGTACGCGTATGTGGCACACCGCGATGGACGACAGGACACAGTCTCCCTCCGGGACCTGGCTCCAGCGGGTACGTCCGCGCCCATTATCACTGCGCCCCTCCCAGCCACCTCCCCGCCCACCTCCCCACCTACACCTTCACCAACATCTCCCACAGGGTCCTTTATCCGTGCCTTTGCGTCGTCACCCTATCCGGGACCCTGGTGTGCGGACGATGTGCTCCCGGAGCCGAAGGTTTCGACGCCAGTGTCCGCGCCGCAGCCGGAGCTGAGGCGATCGCAGCGAACAATTCTTACTCCTGTGAGACTGAACTTGTGAGTCCCTTTCACCCCCGCTGGACTTTTTTTAAACGGGGGGTGAATGTGATGAGCCACGTATGGCTGCGTAAGGCTGTTTTATATATGTTCACTATTGTTCTACTGTTCTGTTAGTATCGTCATCTCCATTGTTGTATATCCTTATTGTTATTGCTGTTCTGTTATTGGTTGTTGCTGTTGTACTGTTGGAATGTTATTCTTGGTGCTGCTGTTGGCACTGCCTGTGGCTCTGCCCAGCTGTGGAGGTATAAAGCCTGTTGATCTGGGGCAGTCTTGCAGTGCGTGAGGAGCTACAGGTCGGCACATATTTAGTTTATTAAAGCATCGGTTCACTGCTTCTCAGCGTCTCGTCTGAATTGATGTCTATCAGGCGGTAATCCCCATGTCTGTGGAGGGTGGCACTGCCCTTGGTTGGGGGCTGTGGGGGACACCCAAGCTCACTTGGAGATCGGGGCAAACTTTTAAAATGGCACCCTGATCTTGGAGGAACCTGTCTCGCTGGCGAGTTCAGCTCTCCACTGCTGAAACAATTTCTATGTGTGAGCTAAACTGGGGAGAAACTCCCCAAGGCCCCAAAAAATGCATGATCATAAAAGAATGACTGAGATCCAAGTCTGGATCTGACCCAAACAGTTGGCGGGAAACACCCTGCCAACCTGCCCAAAATGACACTTAGGAATTCTTTTGGCAGAATCGTACCCGTTATTTCCCACAGAATAGTTGGTTGATTGTTGCTCTTTTTAGCCTTAGTTTATTAGCTCTGATTATGTCACCTTTGCTCACGAGTCGCCAGGTATCTTTCTGATACCGCCATGTGGTTCAAGCTCGAGTTATGATTAATATGTCAGCACACCGCTTAGTAAGATTGAAATCAACGGTCATTTATTATATACAACAATTAATGCTTACACAATAATCCTACTATCTATATCGAAACCTACCACTACTGGCCAATACTTAACTTTAGGAAGGGCCCACCAGGTCAGGGAAACGAATGGCTTATCGAATCGGATCTGGCCCGCGGGATTCAAAAGGCTGATATGGGTCGATGGCTAGGAGTCTTTATCGGGTAGCGATCGCTGGAGTCAAACTTATAGTTTCTGGTCGATGTTCTTGCGAAGGTCTCGAGCAGGAGAAGAAGGGGGAGAGAGTGAGAGATCTGAACTTGGCTCCTCAGTTTATAGGGCTCAGGGGCTTCCCGCCTCTCGGGGCCGCCATTAACCCTGAGTCCCAAGTGATTGGACTTGTTCCCAATCACTGGGTTCGATACGTCCAATAACGGGGCGATTCCTCGATCGGGGGGTGGTCGTTCACCTGTCTTTGTTTCGGCCACTGCAGGCACCGACAGGTCTGGCCCGGCATTCAATTGCTAATATGTTGCAATTGTTCCCGGGGATAGCCGATTAAACTGCAGATGTCTGGGTTGATGTGCTGCTAATAGTCTTGAGTATCGATATGGGCCGACTTCCCCAGAGCCGAATACGCTATTCTGTCTGCAGCTGTCCATTTGTGTCCTGTTGGCTGCTTTTCCCATCAGCCTTTTCGGTTAGCCATTTTAAATTGGGTTTTGGCCAAATTAATAGGGAATCAGCCATTTTAGGTGGCTACAGGCCCTCCTTGTGATCCTAACGCGAAGCGTGAAGGATCACATAAATTTTGTCCTTTCTGTTCCCTGACCAGGGGGCGGGGGGGTGGCACCTCCTACATGGCCACTACTCTGACCCTAGCTATGCACAAAAATTTACCTAAACAATTCTTGAGGGTGCTATGTCAGGCAGGGGCATGTATCTACAAAATAAAAACTTGGAACCTCTACTTTTACCTAAATACATTCATCAAGCATTGCATAATCCTATCTCTCTAAAACATACAACAACAATCAGAACATTCCATATATTCTTTCCTAGCTTGGCAGTCAAGCTCAGGATCATACATTTTTTTTTCATGAAAGTTTTGTACATCTTTTTATTTTACAGGAAAAACGCAAGTGCATGTTTTATGATTCTGGTTTCATAGGTCGCGGGGGTCTGGGTTCTGGTCATAACCGAATATAGGGGATCGGATCCGATATACCGGGGTTCGAGCGCGGTACGCTCTCCTTCTCCACTTGCGGAGGCGCGTAGTCTGTACTGCACAGCAGAGTATGGCCAACGCTAGTAGTGCCTCAATAACGTACGACAGGGAGTACCAAGTTATGAACTTGGCACACCAGGATAATGCAGCGTGGCTGGTGACTGGGCCCTCGGTACTGCGGGGCAGTGAAACATTAACGGCAGGGGGGTTTGGAGTAATGGGGTCCGCGTTCCCGCGCAACCAAATGTCCAAATAAAAGATGTTGAGCACGATGAAAGAAGTCCTCATGGCTGTCCTCTTTCTTTTCTTTCTTTGTGTTCTCTGTTTTCTCCGGTCCTGGAGCTTCTGGAGTTCTGTAAAACAAGCATAGTATCTGTAACTACCTTGGTATAATATCCGGTATGTTAACATGTCTGTCCTGCGGGGCCAATTATTCCCTTATAATTGGTCACTATATGTGACTCCCTCATTTTTTTTTCAAAACAAATGTTAGGACACGGCACATTTCCCAATGGTGGACCAGTGCTGATTTTTCATCCAAATGTTCTAGGATGTAAATAGCATTTGGCAGCAACCCAAAGGTTGCCTAAATAAATAAAACTGTTTTTGAAAGGAAAAGGTCGAATGAGGTGCGTATGGGCCGCGACGGGTAAAATTTGGATGGAGTCCCCGGGTAGGACGGCTACCAATACCGTATGTCCCCTACCCGAGCGTTTATGACCAACGGGGGGGGAGGGGGGGGGAGGGGGGGGGAGGGTCCCCAGGCAGGGCGGGTCTCATGCCGTTTCTCCACTGCCTGAGCAACCGACAAGAACGGGCAAAGATGTAGTCATCATGGTATGGTTGCTGCTGTGATTCTCCCGTCAAATCAGAAGAGCAGTTACGATCGGGCATCTGATACCCGAACAAGTATCAGCTGAAAAGCTAGTTCCTCTGAACGAGCGTCTGGCCGCGGTGGGTCTCTGAGGCAAGTCCTCAGAGGTTTCGGCAGAACGGGCGTGTGAGAAAAATTCTCCTGTCGGACGAACAACACTTAAACAAACATACAAACAACGTAAAACATCCTGCAGGTTCCATCAGGAAGGACAACACTTTTCACCAAGTGTCTCCTTTAAATCATCATGTGGACAACTCAGTTCTCTGTTGCGAACAGGGTCGCAAAGGGGTTGGCGGATTGGGGGTCTGAGTCGGGGTCGTCTCCTTCTCCCGGGTGCCAAATTCTGGAGTGAATTAATGTTGAGAGGGCTGCGTGGTATGAGTTGGGGTTGCTCTCGTCGTTGCGGACGAGTCTGTAGGAGTTGTCGCGGTGCCAATGGCGTTCGTCAAGTTGAGTGGGGATAAAGTCGGGGTCGTCCGTGTGGTTCGGTGGTCGGTGGTGTGGTTTGTTTAAGAAAGTGATGAGGAAGGGGTCACTGGAGTCGAACTCGGAGTTGCTGGGTGTGGGACCAGGATAGTAGGGAGGTGTGCTGTGGCTGTCGTCAGAGTCACAGTCGCTGTCTCTGCTGCTGCAGTCTGCGGGCGTTCCGGGGCGGAGTGTAAAGTTTGTGGGCAGAGTCGGGGGCGAGTCCGTGTCTCGGCTGGACGTGGAGGGGGTTGGTGTGGTCACGGCTGTGGGCGGGGTTTGGTCTGCTGCGTCAAGCATGACGTGGTGGGTGTGGTTTGACTGTGCTCCATAAGCCTTTAGCTGGTTTATGTGAAACCACGCAGTCTTACCATTTTGGTATTTGATTTTATATACCGATGGGCTCACTTTATCCGTAATGGAGTACGGACCTGAGTATTTCGGAGACAGAAATGTGCTGGGGTTATACACAGACAACATCACTTGTTGTCCTATGTTATACTCCGTTGCATGTACTGCCTTATCAAAACAGGCCTTGCTCTGTTTTCTTTTAGTACCCAGTTTAACAGCGGCTGCTAACTGAGCTGTTTTTACATTTATAAGTAATTGTTCAACGGCTTTCTCGTGGGTGAGGGCCCTAACTTCAGGGCTGGTCAGGTCTAAACCCAACACGTACTCTGTCCCTTTCATGGGGCGTCCGGTCATGAGGGTGTGTGGGGTGAAACCTGTGGAGGTGGAAACAGTGTTACGCAAAAACATCAGCGCAAAGAGGAGGACAGAATCCCAAGTGGTGTTGTTCTGCTGGACCATTTTTCTAAGGGTGGTTTTTAGGGTCCGATTCATGCGCTCCACTATACCACTCGACTGAGGGTGGTACGCAATGTGAAATTTTTGGGTTATGCCAAATATCGTGAGGACGTTCTGCATGACCCGTCCCGTAAAGTGAGAACCTTGGTCCGATTCAATACTGCGGGGGAGTCCCCATCTTGTAAAAATGTGGTGGGTTAGGATTTTGGCGGTGGTTTTCGAGGTGTTGGTGCGGGCTGGAAATGCTTCCACCCACTTTGTAAAAGTGTCTATGACCACCAGAACATATTTATAGCCATTCCTGCAAGGGGGCAATGGACCTATAAAATTGATCTGGAGGTTAGTCCAGGGGCCGTTAACGGGTCGGGTGTGGCTGAGGTGTGCCTTTTTGGCATATCTATCTGGGTTGTTCTGAGCGCAGATGAGGCAATTCTCAATGTAATGGGATACATCCTCTTTGAGATTAGGCCACCAACAAAGCTGTTTGAGGTGGGCTGCGGTGGGTTTGATTCCCTGGTGTCCATGACCATCATGGAATAAACAGATTATTTGGTTCCTTTCCTGCTCAGGAACTACATAAAGGGTGTCCTTTAGCACCACGACGTCATGTGTGGTTATTGTATTTCTGTACCTCTCATATGAGGCTGGAAACTTCCCTTTCACGATTTCAGTGAGAGCGCTATCCTGCTTCTGGGCCTCTACTAGATCTTCGATCCTAGTCTGCGCGACCTGAACTGCACTCACTGGCGCGCTCTCGGGGGGCTTCCAAAAGTACCCATGCCTGGATCCTGCCTTAGCCAGTGCGTCGGCTTTTACATTTCCAGGGGGGGAGGAACGATGGCGGCTGCGGACTTTTATAATGCCAAAGGTCCGGTTCTTGGCTTTTTCCAAAATATGGCGGAGTAATGGGGCTGAGGGGAGGGGTTTCCCATCCGCGGAAACAAATCCTCTTGTTTCCCAGAGGGGTAGAAATTCGGTGAGGCTGTTGCAAACATATAGGCTGTCTGAATATATGTCTGCTGGGCTGGGGAAGGAATCTGTGTGCTCTACAATGTAAGCGATGGCCGCAAGCTCTGCTGCCTGCGCGCCTAAGTGTCCGGGTAATTTTAATGCGATTTCCTCGAGGGCGCGTCCCTGCGCGTCCTCCACATAAATCCCACAACCTGTTATGCGTTGCCCATCCAGGACCATGGAAGATCCATCCACATAGATCCTAATGGGGTCACACGTGTCTGGGTGAGGGGGGTTCTGAGATGGAGTGGCTAGTTTTCTGGGGGGCGTTTTAGCGATAAAGGGGCCTGTATTATGGTGGGGCGAGATGATTTCACACTCATGGGGGGTTCCGGGGTACTGTAGATTGTCCACTAAGTATGTGTGTGTTTTGTTCCGTTTGACTGTGATGTCCCGTCCTTGTAAGAGAAGGGTCCATCTAGCAGCGCGGATTTGGCTAACGGTACCGTCTTCAAGTCGTCCGTCTAGTAAAAGTTGGGTGGGGGTGTGCTCGGTCAAAATGGTGATGGGGTTCAGTCCGGTAATGTATGAGAAGTACTGGACTGCCCAGAAAACTGAGAGCAGGTGCCTCTCACAGGCTGAGAATCCCTGCTCCACAGCATCTAAAATTCGGGAGGCATAAGCCACGGACGGGTCTTAGCTGGTCGTGCCGTTCCTGCAGAAGCACGGCTGAAAGGGTGCGGTCTGTGGTCGCTACCTCTATTGCGTAAGGGAAAAGCTGGTCGGGAATTTGTAGTGCGGGGGCGGCTATGAGCGCCTGTTTTAATGATTCCACAGCATCCGTATGTGGCGGAAGCCATTCCCAGGGGGCTCCTTTCTTTAGGATGTCTGAGAGGGGCGCTGCCTTGCTGGCGAAACCGTCAATGTGGTTTCGGCAGTAGCCAACCAGTACTAAAAACGACCGGAGGGCTGAAACGTGTTGGGGAAGGGGCAATTTAGCAATCGAGTCAATTCTTTTGTGCTCGATCTCGCGTTTGCCGTGCGTGATAATTGTACCCAAATATACCACTTTCTCTTCCAATATCTGGGCCTTTTTGGGGTTTACTTTACAGCCAATGGAATGTAGTAATTCCAGGAGTTTGGACAGAAGCTCAATGTGCTCTTCCTTCGTGTCTGTCTGCAGTAGTAGATCGCCTACATACTGTACCAGACATTCGGGGCGAGAAAATTTTGCTAGTCCATTTGCCAGCTGTCGGTGGAAATGGAGGGGGAGTTGTGGAAGCCTTGTGGCAGGCATGTCCACGTGTACTGCTGTGCTTTGAAAGTGAAGGCAAATTTATACTGGCATGCCTTTGCCAATGGAATGGACCGGAACCCATTACTGACGTCCAAAACCGTGAAATATCGGGCATGGAGTCCCTGTTTGAGCATGGTCTCGGGACTTGTTGCAACAGTGGGGGCTGCTACGGGGGTGACTTTATTGAGTTCCCGATAATCAATGGTCAAGCGCCATGATCCGTCGGGCTTCCTTACTGGCCAAATCGGGGCATTATTAGTTGAGGCTGCCGATCTTAGGACGCCCTGCTCTAATAAACTTTCTATAACCTTGAGGATTTCTCCCTCTGCTTCTAGGGGGAATCCGTACTGCTTTTGGGGTCTAGGGTCCGGTCCTGTTAATTGTACGGAACCGGTCATCCGTCCACAGTCGTGTTTGTGGGTTGCGAATGCTGCCCTGTTCTTTTGCAGGACTGCCCTAACCTGTCGGTCTGTGCTGAGTGTAGTGGGGTTGAACCAAAACTCGCCTACTGCGCTAATTTTGTTCATATAATCCCCTATATGGAGCGTTGCGGGGGCTCTAGCGGATTTCGCCATCTTCCAGACACACTGGTTGACTGGATCGAAAGAGAGGTGGTGAGAATTCATGAACTCGATCCCCAAAATGTGCTCTGCTGTTGGGGGCAGGTCGACTAACACTACGGGGTGTTTTGTATTAATGGTGCCGATTTGGATGGCACCATTGTGATATGTCCCTGTTGTGAGTGGCCTGTGAAGCCGCTGAGGGTGATAGTGGCTGTGGTGGGCCACGTGTCCTTACCAAGGGTGGAGGAATTTAAGGTTGTGCGGGACTCTCCTGTGTCCCAGAGAAGCTCGATCGGCTGTCCCCTAACCTTTGCTGCGACTACGGGTCGTCCTGACCTATCCAACAGGGTATCGCAGACCCAGCTGGGGGAGCCTGCACACCGTCAGTCCGTTCCGGTCAAGTCTGTCTGATCGGACTGGGCGCTAATGCTATGTATGGGCTCTGTCTTTTTCTTATTGAGAGTGCCTGTCTGTTGGGCTTTCTGTGGTTTTTTTAGGGGCCTTGCATTCTTTGGCAAAATGCCCCAACTGTCCGCAATTGTAGCATTCTTGCGGTTTTGCTGGGTGGCTGCTCTTTCCCTCGTTTACCCAGGCGGGGTTGTGAAGAGTAGTTCTTACTGCCTGCACGTCTGCGGCGGCTTGTTTTTCCTCAGAGGTTCTAGCTGCAGGTTTACTGTGAGCCGCTTGTTCCCAAACGCGGGACAATCTTTTGACCACCCACTTCTCATTATGAGCCTCCTCCGAGGGGTCATAATTACTACAGGCATTCTGTCCTGTTTCCGTGGCATGGGAGATAAGGGTGCGGGTCCATTTGGCCATATTGTCGGCGGACAAATGGGCACGGTCTAGATTTCCGAAAATGGCTTCAAAATGAATCTACAAGCGTCCTGCGAACGCTGTGGGGTGTTCAGACTTTTTCTGTCTGCACTTATTTAGACCGTCTACGGGGCCGCCCCGGTTATACCCGATCGCATCCAGGATCGCGGTATGCATTTCTGCAAGGGTGCCTCCTCCTACATTCTGTGGGTCGGGAAGGGCTGCTGCGACCGATGGGTCTAAGCTGAGGACCGTGAGCTTTACCTGCTCTTTCTCATCCAGGCCGTACATGGTCGCCTGGTGTTTGACGGTGGCAAAGAAATGGTGTGGGTCTGAAGCGGGGAGGAACGGTGTGATTTTAGCACACGCGTCCCGTAATTGGGTCACTGTGAGGAGGGTGGAATATAAGACTCCCGCCTCGTCTGCTGTGGCGGTGCGGTGGGTTGTTACAGGGTTCATGGGAGCCTGTATTCCCTGCTGTGTGAGGGGTGGGGGTGCTCTCCTCCTTTGGGGTTTTCCCTGCGCACATGTTCCCTGAACATCTCTGCGCTGTCTCTTGCAGTTCTTCCCAATCAGGGCCGTCTTCCTGGTCTAAACTTTCCCCAAAGGTGTCTTGGAATTCTTTTTGGACAGAAAGCATTGCTGGCATGTCTGCAATTTGCTTTCGGCACTTCGCATGGTCTAAGGTACTCTGCCTTTGTTCCGTGGTTGCAGCGTGGAGCGCTCTCAAGGCTGCCTTGAGATCACTACATTGCTTCTGTAGCGTCTCCACCTGCTTCTCCGTCTCTTTCTTAACCAGGACGGCACGCTGCGTGTCCTGATAAGCCTTCTCATACTGGGATTGAAAACTGCTTAAATGTGTTGAATCCCAAGTTTCTTTACCCGTCAGTCTGGCCTCAATAAAAGTCGAGATGGATTTGCAGGTACAGCATTAGTTACTTTATTTAGCTTGCAAGCTTGATTCATTTCACAGAAACATAGGAGACATCCAGTCTCCTACATCCCATAAAGCAAATGAACAAAGAGACAAAGGGATCTCTGCAAATTAATTCAAATGGTAGCAAGTTTCACATACTCGACGCCCATAGGTCAGCCTATATCCCTCCTGACCTGTTTGATCTGTTCTGATTGGCTCACTTCCAATCCCTTCCTCTGGCCTCTATTACCCAGCATCCTTTTCTCCTGCTTTGGTGGACACACCTCTTCCTGCTTTTCCATGCGGTCTGAAATCCTTTGTCTGTGAACTAACCAGAATTAGACTGGCCTACCTCTACATTACATTAACTAATATCTCTAAAGTAACTATTTTATATCACATTCGTCAAATGCGCCAGACAAGACTGGTGGTCCCGTTTGGCATCAGCCACCTCTTCGTCCTTGGCTTCTAACTGCCTTTTCAATTCCAGGTTCTCCTTTTCCATCTCGCATACATCGATTTTACTCATCCGATGTATGCCTTCTATTTCTTTTCGGAGCGTCCTGACGACCTCTGTGCCTCGCAATTGTGCCATGCAGGACACGATTGCCATCGGCTTGCGCGCTTTTGCTAAGCTTTTCTTATGGATTTCACTCATGTTCTCCCACCAAGTATGCCCTATACTTCCGGGACCGGAGTCATCATTATTACAGAAACCGCTCCACATGGGCCATCCTTTGCCCTGCAGAAATTTGCGAATTTCCACTTCCCAAATGGGACACTGTCCCACTTTAATGCTGCTGATCGGTGCGACCGCAAATTCTTCGGGGTTCATGAGGCGTTGCATTGCCTGCATGGCCATCTCTCTTATCTGCTCGTTACGTTCAAATTTGGACCAAGGGGCTAAGGTGGTGTCGTAGATGCGGGTACGGCGTGCGCTAATTTCCGAAAATACCGACTTCCGACAGTTTTAACGCAACAAAAATCTATCAGTTTTACCTTATAACCCTGTTAGTTACGCATGCATACACACACTTCCGAATTGTGAATTATTAACCAGAACCGCTTGAACACTTGTGGCGTTTTTTTTGTTTTTGTTTCCGATTGGATTCTATTCAAATTGTTGGGGTTCTCCCGGAGTGGTTTTCCACTTCTATGTCGGGTCCCGGCGTAGTCGCCAATTATGTCGCTCTTTTTAGCCTTAGTTTATTAGCTCTGATTATGTCACCCTTGCTCACGAGTCGCCAGGTATCTTTCTGATACCACCACGTGGTAAGATTGAAATCAACGGTCATTTATTATATACAACAAGTAATGTTTAGGAAGGGCCCACCGGGTCAGGGAAACAAATGGTTTATCGAATCGGATCTGGCCGGCGGGATTCAAAAGGCTGATACGGGTCGATGGCTAGGAGTCTTTATCGGGTAGCGATCGCTGGAGTCAAACTTACAGTTTCTGGTCGATGTTCTTGCGAAGGTCTCGAGCAGGAGAAGAAGGGAGAGAGAGAGAGATCTGAACTTGCCCCCTCACTTTATAGGGCTCAGGGGCTTCCCGCCTCTCGGGGTGGCCATTGACCCTGAGTCCCAAGTGATTGGACTTGTTCCCAATCACTGGGTCTGATACGTCCAATAACGGGGCGATTCCTCGATCGGGGGGTGGTTGTTCACCTGTCTTTGTTTCGGCCACTGCAGGCGCCGACAGGTCTGGCCCGGCATTCAATTGCTAATATGTTGCAATTGTTCCCGGGGATAGCCAATTAAACTGCAGATGTCTGGGTTGATGTGCTGCTAATAGTCTTGTGTATCGATCTGGGCCGACTTCCCCAGAGCCGTATACGCTATTCTGTCTGCAGCTGTCCGTTTGTGTCCTGTTGGGTGCTTTTCCCATCAGCCTTTTCGGTTAGCCATTTTAAAATCGGGTTTTGGCCAAATTAATAGGGAATCAGCCATTTTAGGTGGTTACAGATAACACACTGGAGAAAGTTGATTTCAGGTCAACTTGACTCTTTGAAAAAGATGCTCGCTCAATGTCTATTGAGAATTCAGATTGAGAATTGGAAGATATATTTATAAATTTATTGATTTTTCTTCAGGGGCGTAAACCAAGTGCAGAATTTAATGTCACTGTGGTAGTACCAGGTATTGCGGTACCCAAGAGGCTGATGACCATTGGTTAGACCCAGGAGTCTACCATTGGCTGTTGACAGGCGGAGTATAAGAAATGGTGCCGTCCCAGCAGCCTTCACTTTCTGTACCGAAGCTGCTGGGGAACAAGTTCTAGTAGATTAAAGCCTTCAGTTTTGAAATCACTTCATCTAGAGTGTAATTGATCGCGCATCAATTTAATCTACTAGTCTTAAACTGGAAGGATGGATCTCCGAATCAAACCGGAGTGCCTTCAACTCAGCCCCCACACGGAGAACTCGGCTGCAATATTTAAACACTGGCTGCCGTGCTTTAAAGGATACCTCGAGACGGCCGGAGGCACCCCCACAGAGGGACAGAAAATGCATCTCCTGCGCTCAAGGGTCAGCCCTGAGATCTACCCCCTTATTGAGGAGGCGGAGAACTATGATGCCGCGATCGCCCTGTAAGTCAGTTCTACGCACCTGCTTGCAACTAGACGGCAAAGCCCCGGGGAATCGTTGGAAGATTTCTACCGGGCGCAACTGGTGCTGGGCCGAAACTGTGGCTGCCCGCAAGTTTCGGGGAGCGACCACATGGACCTTTAATCAGGGATGCTTTCATAGCAGGTATGAGCTCCTCAGATATCCGCCGAAGACTCCTAGAAAGGGACACCCTGGGACTTAGAGAGGCACGAGCCCTGGCAGGGTCCATGGACGTTGCCTACAAAAACGTGCAGTCCTATGTGCCCGACCGCACGGCGGCCCCCTGGGCTGTGTGGCACCCCGCAGCGGCAGCCCCACAGACCTTCCCACTGACCCCGCAGGCCTGCGCTACGAGACGGCTCGCTAACGCCACCGGGCCCCACTGTTTCTTCTGCGGGCAGGCGAATCATCCCCGCCCTGCTGCTCGGCCCGCACCGCCACCTGCAAAGGGTGCGGCAAGAAGGGCCACTTTGTGTGGGTCAATCTGGCCCGCGCCGTGGCCGCGGTCTCCAGCAACTCCGGACCGCCGCGGCAACCCCCCCTTCAGGCCCCGACCGGCCAGCGCTCACCTTCACCCCCCTATCCTAGGGCCACGTGCGACACATGGGTGCGGCCATCTTGCTCCCCGGACACCACGCTGGACGGGTGGGCACCGCCATTTTGTCCATCGCCACCACCATCTTGTTCATCCCCGGACACCATGTGTGACCCATGGGTGACGCCATCTTGGATGGGTGCCCAGGCCCCCAGCACGGCCGACTACACGCTGCCCGATCAGAACTCGCAACTGCTTCATCTGGCATCGGTGACACTGGACCAAAGTCGACCCCGGACACGCGCAACAGCTACGATGACGGTCTTCATCAACGGCCTCGAGACGTCTTGCCTGATTGACTCTGGGAGCACGGAAAGCTTTGTTCACCCCAACACGGTAAGGCGCTATGCACTTATAACCCACCCTGTAAACAAAAGGATCTCCCTGGCCTCCGGGTCACGCTCGGTGAAGATACAGGGGTTCTGCCTAGCAAACCTCACTGTCGAAGGCAGGAAATTCGACAATTTCCACCTGTATGTCCTGCCGCACCTCTGCGCGGCTACCCTCCTGGGGCTGGACTTACAATGCCATTTGCAAAGCCTGACCTTTAAATTCGGCGGCCCTATACCTCCCTTACTGTCTGCGGCCTCCCGACCCTTAAGGTCGACCCGCCTTCCCTGTTTGCGAACCTCAGCCCAGATTGCAAACCCATCGCCACCAGGAGCAGGCGGTACAGTGCCCAGGACCGGACCTTCATCAGGTCAGAGGTCCAAAGGCTGTTGGGGGAAGGGGTCATCAAAGCGAGCAACAGTCCCTGGAGAGCTCAAGTAGTGGTGGTAAAACCGGGGAGAAGCATAGGATGGTCATTGACTACAGCCAGACCATCAACAGGTTTACGCAGCTGGACGGGTACCCTCTCCCCCGGATAGCCGACCTGGTAAACAGGATCTCACAATACACGGTTTTCTCCACGGTGGATCTCAAGTCCACCAGCTACCCCTCCGTAGTAGTGACCGCAAGTACACTGCCTTCGAAGCAGATGGGCGGCTCTATCAATTTTTAAGAGTTTCCTTTGGTGTCACTAATGGGGTCTCGGTCTTCCAGCGAGAGATGGACCGAATGGTTGACCGGTACGGCTTACGCGCAACGTTCCCGTATCTGGATAACGTCACCATCTGCTGCCATGACCAGCAGGACCACGACACCAACCTCCGCAAATTTCTCGAGTCCGCGAACATCCTTAACCTGACATACAATAAGGATAAATGCGTGTTTAGCACCGACCGTCTAGCCATTCTAGGCTATGTAGTGCGAAATGGAGTTATAGGCCCCGACCCTGAACGCATGCACCCCCTTATGGAGTTCCCCCTCCCTCCCTGCCCCAAGGCCCTGAAGCGCTGCCTAGGGTTTTTCAGCTATTACGCATAGTGGGTCCCCAACTACGCGGACAAAGCCCGACCCCTAATCCAGTCCACAACCTTCCCCCTGTCGACGGAGGCCCGCCAGGCCTTCAGCCGCATCAAAGCAGACATTGCAAAGGCCACGATGCGCGCCGTTGACGAGTCCCTCCCCTTCCAGGTCGAGAGCGATGCGTCCGACGTAACTCTGGCGACCACCCTCAAACAAGCGGGCAGACCCGTGGCTTTCTTCTCCCGTACCCTCCATGCCTCCGAAATTCGCCATTCCTCGGACGAAAAAGAGGCACATGCCATAGTAGAAGCTGTGAGACATTGGAGGCATTACCTGGCCGGCAGGAGATTCACTCTCCTCACGGACCAACGGTCGGTTGCCTTCATGTTTGATAATGCACAGCGGGGCAAGATTAAAAACGACAAGATCTTGCGGTGGAGGATAGAACTCTCCACCTTCAACTACGAGATCTTGTACCGTCCGGGGAAGCTAAACGAGCCTCCTGATGCCCTGTCCCGTGGCACTTGTGCCACTGCACAAGTGGACCGCCTCCGAGCCCTCCACGAGGACCTCTGCCACCCGCGGGTCACTCACTTTTTCCATTTTGTCAAGACCCGCAACCTGCCCTACTCCATCGAGGAGATCAGGTCCGTCACCAGGGACTGCCAAATCTGCGCAGAGTGCAAACCGCATTCCTACCGGCCAGAGAGGGCGCACCTGATAAAGGCTTCCCGTCCCTTTGAACGCCTCACCATGGATTTCAAAGGCCCCCTCCCCTCCCCTCCCCTCCCCTCCCCTCCCCTCCCCTCCCCGCCACCAACTGCAACACGTATTTCCTAAACGTGATTGACGAGTACTCCCGGTTCCCATTCGCAATCTCCTGCCCAGACATGACCACAACCACCGTCATCAAGGCCTTCCAGGGTATCTTTACACTGTTCGGTTTCCCTGCCTACATACACAGTGATAGGGGATCCTCCTTTATGAGCGATGAACTGCGTCAATTGCTGCTCAGCAAGGGCATCGCCTCGAGCAGGACGACCAGTTACAACCCCCGGGGAGACGGACAGGTGGAGAGGGAGAACGGAACGGTCTGTAAGACTGTCCTACTGGCCCTACGGTCCAGGAGTCTCCCAGTCTCCTGCTGGCAGGAAGTCCTCCCAATGGCCCTCCACGCCATCCGGTCGCTGCTCTGTACAACCACAAATCAGACACCTCATGAACGTCTCCTTGTATTCCCCAGGAAGTCCTCCTCCGGGACCTCGCTCCCAACCTGGCTAGTGACACCCGGACCCATCCTCCTTCGGCAGCACGTGCGGGCGCACAAGTCGGACCCGTTGGTCGAGAGGGTCCACCTGCTGCACGCTAACCCCCAGTACGCCTACGTGGCGTTCCCTGATGGCCGGCAAGATACTGTCTCCCTTCGGGACCTGGCGCCCGCCGGAACCCCACGCTCACCCGAACCATTACTCCTACCCCCACCCCCACAGCAGTGGGAGGGGTCAGTACTCCCGCCGCTCCTGCCTAGGCCTGCCCACCCACCGACGCCCCCTACAGGCGCCCCCCCTCGTGTCAACCGTTTGCCCCAACAGCGCCGCCTAGGGGTGACAAAGCTGCCAGGGAGGCCAAAACCATGCTCCCGGAGTCGAAACCACCGGGACCCCCACCAGAATCACCACCGAAGCCCAGACGCTCCAGAAGGACGGCCAGGCCACCCGATCGACTGATTGCTTCACTGTGAACGCTTTGTAAATATCCTCGACACCACGGTACCTCCATACTGGTCATACCATGTTAAAGGCGACTGTTACCACTGGCCACCACCCCCGCCGGACTCTTTTTTTAAACAGGGGGTGAATGTGGTAGTACCAGGTATTGCGGTACCCAAGAGGCTGATGACCATTGGTTAGACCCAGGAGTCTACCATTGGCTGTTGTACGTAGCTCCGCCCTGACAGACGGAGTATAAGAAACGGTGCCGTCCCAGCAGCCTTCACTTTCTGTACCGAAGCTGCTGGGGAACAAGTTCTAGTAGATTAAAGCCTTCAGTTATGAAATCACTTTGTCTTGAGTGTAATTGATCGCGCATCAGTCACACCCAGAGGCGAGTTAGAAAGTGGGGAGGGGGTTGCTTGGTCGTGTGGGAGGTGAGGGTGAGGATGCTGCCTTTCCCCTCCTCCTTCCCACCTTTCCTGAATTAAGTCTGGGACTGTTAAGATTTGCAGACAGGGTTAGCACTCACGCACTGAGGAGCCGGATTTGATCCTGGCCCTGGGGCACTGTCAGTGTGGAGTTTGCACATTCTCCCCGTGTCTGTGTGGGTCTCACCCCCCACAAGCCAAAGATGTGCAGGGTAGGTGAATTGGCCATACTAAATTGCCCCTTAATTGAAAAAAAAAATAAATAATTGGATACTCTAAATGCAAAAAAAAAAAGTTTGCAGACAGCCTTACTGCCAGGATGTCAGTTGAGACCTTTCAATGAGAAATTGATGTCCCCTTAATACCCCCAACCATTGCCAT
The DNA here is from genome assembly GCF_047496885.1 of Scyliorhinus torazame. Lineage (NCBI taxonomy): Eukaryota > Metazoa > Chordata > Chondrichthyes > Carcharhiniformes > Scyliorhinidae > Scyliorhinus > Scyliorhinus torazame. The sequence continues at coordinate 102,427,710 of NC_092716.1, read as the reverse complement.
TGCTAGTCAACCAGCAGCAGATGGGGGATTGACAAGAAAAGGAGCGGAGGATGCACCCCTCGTTCAAATGCACTCAGTGCATGATTGAAGGATGGAGAAGTGCATGATTGAAGGATGGAGAATCGAGAAGAGGGGGCGTTGCCAGGAGGAGACACTTCCTGGCCTTCCTTCCGATTCCCTCCAACCTTGCTGGCAACCCCTTTCCCATGATGTTCATCTTGCCGTCACTTACCTTTCTCCAGAGGTTCCACAATACATTACAGCCACAGTCACCACTCCCAGTTGTAACGACCGTGATGCAGAGCTGCCAGCCTCTGATTGAACAAGCACCAACTGAGGTGGGATTTTCATCCTAGTTGAACACGTCCTGCAATCTGCAATTCTGGGCTGCAATCTGTGGAGTTCTGGGCTCTTGTGAGAGGGTTTCCACTGCCACTTTGGGACTTAATTCCCTTGGGGCTCCCAGAGATCAAGTCGGCAGGGGTCCTGCCAGTTTTGGTGGCGGATGTCAGGATTACTCTTACCTTCATTAAAATCTGCCTGTGGCGTTCATATTTGAGAGGGAACCCATTTCTCACTCTGGCTTTTCCTATGTTCTTGAGGCTACAAAGCTCCCCTTTGATACAATTGACTAGAAATCTGAGACCATTCATTTTTGCACGCGGCGCTGGATCAGACGGCGTATAACGAGACGGAGACCGGCGCTTCCGTGATGAACGGCGCGGTTGTACATCCACGGCCTGTGGACCCGAGGATTCCCCCTCTGATTCATCCTGTGTCTCCATCTCGGAGTCAGAGTCTGCTGCCTCCGTCATGTCAGCGTCTCTGTCCCCATTCGGTCCCGTCATGACCTGCGCAGGCTTCGAGTGAGGCACCAGTGGAAGATTTGGAGGACTACCTTCCCTTGTTTCTGGTCTTTGCCGCTGTTGAACTGAGCTCCGGGGGCGGGGAATCTTTTGCGGGGATGATCTTCTGGACCGGACATGGTCTACATGTTTTCGCCGGAGACGACCCTGGGCTTGTACTTGGTACGATATAGGGCCCGTTTGGCGAAAGATTACACCAGGAACCCATTGGGCACCACCAGCAAAATTCCGCACGAATACTGGGTCACCGGGCGCAAACTGCCGAATCGGACGATGCCGAGACAATCCCGGTCCCTGCCGTTCTTGTGTGCGGTGTACCTTTGCGCCAATGTCCGGGAAGACCATACTAAGGCGAGTGCGAAGTCTCCGGCCCATTAGGAGTTCTGCGGGAGCTACCCCAGTCACTGTATGGGGGGTGGTCCTGTACGTAAATAAAAACCGAGCCAGTCTCGTGTCCATTGATCCGGAGGACTGCTTCTTTAGGCCTCTTTTGAATGTTTGCACTGCACGCTCTGCCAACCCATTTGAAGCCGGGTGGTAAGGGGCAGTGCGGATATGGCGGATGCCGTTCGTCTTTGTAAACCTAGCAAACTCCTCACTCGTGAATGGAGTGCCATTATCCGTGACCAGCACCTCGGGGAGGCCATGCGTGCTAAATGATAAACGCATTTTTTCAATTGTTGCGCAGGACGTTGTCCCCTGCATCTTATGCACCTCCAGCCATTTGGACTGGGCGTCAATTAGTAGAAGGAACATGGATCCCTGAAAAAGGCCTGCGAAATCTGCATGTAAGCGTGCCCAAGGCCGCCCTGGCCATTCCCAGTGATGTAGGGGCGCGGCCGGCGGAAGCTTCTGATGCTCCTGGCAAATGGAACAGTTTTGGGCCACCTTCTCAATGTCGGTGTCGAGGCCTGGCCACCAGACATAACTCCGGGCCAACATTTTCATCTTGGTCACGCCCGGATGCCCATTGTGCAAGTCTGATAATATCAGCTCCTGGCCTTTTTCCGGGACAATCACACGCGTCCCCCACAAGAGGATGCCGTCTTCCACGCTGAACTCTGACAGCTTGGAGGAAAATGCCCGCAACTCGCCTGGGAGCTGTCTATGCTGCCCACCATACAGGACTATGTGCCGAACCTTTGACAGGACTGGCTCCGTCTGGGTCCACTCACGGATCTGTGATGCCGTGACAGGCAAGGTGTCCACAAAATTTAGGGTTGCAACCACCTCACCGGTCGTGGGGGTCGACATGGGGCCGGTTGATAAAGGCAATCGGCTCAGTGCGTCGGCATTTGCTATCTGCGTACCTGGTTTGTGCTCCAGAGAATACCCGTATGCAGCAAGCAACAAAGCCCAGCGCTGGATCCGTGCAGAAGCAATGGGCGGTATTGGCTTATCCTCTCTGAAGAGTCCCAGCAGGGGCTTATGATCAGTCACGATAGTGAAATGGCGGCCGTACACATACTGGTGGAAGCGTTTCACCGCGAAAACCACTGCCAGGCCCTCCTTCTCGATCTGCGCGTACTTTTTCTCCGCTGTAGTCAATGTGCGGGAGGCGAAAGCTATCGGTCGCTCGGCCCCGTTCTCCATCATGTGGGACAGGACAGCCCCAATACCATACGGGGATGCATCACATGTGACGAGCAAAGGCTTTCCCGGATCATAGTGGGTTAGTAACCCAGACGACGACAATTGTTGCTTTACCCGGCGGAAAGCGGTTTCTTGCGGCTGACCCCAAACCCAGGTGTGATTTTTCTTTAGCAGCAGGTGTAAGGGGGCCAGTGAGTCAACCTGGCCTGTGAGTCAGTTAATGTAAGGGTCTGTATACCCTGCTTGATGCGGTCGAATGTCCTCTGGGCGATCACGGAGACCGCTGCGCCAGTATCCAACTCCATCTCCAGCGGGTGGCCATTGACCCGTACTGTCACCTTAATGGGGGCCACACGGGGAGCTGCCACACAATGCAGCTGCAGGCAGTCGTCCTCCGTCTCCACGTCCTCAGGAGTGGTCGCCGCAGGTTCATCCACATGGAAGGTACGGCCTCTGGGCTGGTCCCAGTTACGGCCCCTGGGCTGGTCCCAGTTTCGGTCGGAACGACGGCGCCTCTGGCGTCCCCAGGACCGCCGTCCGCGACGGGGTCGGCGCCTACAAGTCTGACACGGACATGGCTCCTCATCCATTGGCTCTGGAGAAGGCTCCCTTCAGGGAGGAATGTCCGATGGCCACTGGCGTCGGTCTGGTCGTTGCCTCGCCCAAGGTACCGCAGGAGTGCGGGGGGACGTTTTTGGGCGGAAAGGGTTGCGCCCCAAGGCATGCACTTCCATTCCCTGTAGCTCCTGTACTCCTCGCTCTGCGCTCTCTCGGGACAAGACTATTTGTATTGCCTGTTGAAAAGTCAATGTTGGCTCCGCTAACAACTTTCTCTGGGTGGCCGCATTGTTAATACCGCAAACCAAACGGTCGCGTAACATTTCTGACAAGGTCTCACCATAGTCACAGTATTCCGCAATCCCGCGTAGCCTGGATTAAATTTTTTAAAAATCGGCACGGGATTCTCCAGGGGTCCTCTCAGCGGTATTAAACCAGTAACGCTGGACTATCGTGGACGGGGTTGGGTTAAAGTGTTGCCCCACTATATTCACAAGTTCGTCAAACGTTTTGGTGTCCGGCGCAGCTGGGTACGTAAGGCTCCTAATCACCCCAAACGTATGCGGCCCGCAGGCGGTGAGCAATATGACCACCTGGCGCTCGTTTTCAGTGATATTGTTTGCCCGGAAATAGTAACGCATCCGTTGTGTGTACTGGTTCCAGCTTTCCAGCACAGCATCAAAAACATCCAAACGTCCGTACAGAGGCATGGTATAATAGAAGACAACTTCCAACCTGTATCCAACAAAAATCCAGGGAGGTGGCTTCAGCAGTGTAGACAGCTATTCACTTTTACCTTCGTCGCCAGTTTTGTAAGGGCCCCGAAGAATCCAGCACGAGTTTTAAGGATACAAAATAATAACGTTTATTTACTATAACAATATATACATAACAGTAGCAGTAACTTCCCTTGCTACCTTCTCCTTCCTCCTGGTTCCTGGACTGGCCAGCTTATTTATAGTAGGAATTTCTCCGCCCCCCTCATTGGGGAAGTTCATACTCCCATAGGATTGTGGGATAGTCATTAGTCCCCAGCCAATCGTCAGTAGGCAGGTTATAACACAGCCCAAATTCATTTATTATGGAGAATTCCGCATTCATGTTCCCACATTTTAAAATCTTAGCTGTTATAACTGCAATGAAGGTCCCGGGACCAGGACATATGGTTTCCCCATGACCTCCCTGGAATATGAACTTCCCGTTTAACAAGGAGAGTTCCATCTCGTATAAAAACCCCGACCTGAATGCAGGTCAAGAAAGGAGACCCTTAGGGGAGTGGAGGAGTATTTGGAACTGTTTATAATCAATCTTGTTTGGGAATTTCTACTATCATCTATGTGTCCTGCTTACCGCGGATTCAATACTGGTGACAGCCATTCAGTGGAGCGGCCATCGACACCAGTTGCTGCATGCCCAGTAAACCCATCATCTAGGCCTCAGGAGGAGCCATCATTAACCGCCAAAATGCTGCATAGAGGAAAGCTGGAACCTATTGACGCAGGTACAGACGATTGGGGGAATATGGGGAAGGCATGAACTATTATTTTCAAACAAATGTGATTACCGCTGATGAGAAACCAACTGTGGTATTCCTACCGGCTTGTGGAGGGCCCTGTACAGTGTGATAAAGAGCCTGACTCACCCGGACCTCCCAGATACCCTGTCGTTCACCACCCTGATGGCCCTAGTGGGGGGAGCAGAATCTACCGCTCATCGTGCGCCGTTTCCAGTTCCACACGGCCGCTCAGGCCCAGGCCAAGTTGGTGAGTGACTCCCTGGCCTGTCTCTGAAAACTGGGTGAGACATTGAATGAGACATTCTGGGACCACTTGGTGTGTGGACTCCATGATGCAACGGAAATTACTAGCTGAGTTCCACCCGGGCCTGCAACTTGCAGTGGAGATAGTCATCTCCAGAGAAAGTGCTGAACAAGGGTTCCAGGAACTCCAGGGACTGCCAATGCTCAGTCTAGGATGCCAAAGCGAGCCCAATCACACTTGGCTCGAACTGAGGAGGCCGGCCCGTGACAATGGGACACCTACCGGGCCACTATTATAGAGGCCCGGAATGCTGCTGGACGTGCTCCCATGACCAGGAGGAACTGGAATATGACTACCGCCGAACGGGGGCCGCAACAGGCCGCAGAAACTAAGGGAACAGGCGACCCCGTGAGGATCTACCCGCCTGCCGACCCGCTAGGTGCGACCGCCCCCCACTTGACAAGGCTTACTATGTGGAAGACGACGATAGCACCTACCAGCGGTTGCACTGCGTGGCTGTGCCAAGTGGAGCCCATCCGGAACTCCCTGAAAATTAATGGACACCCATTCTGCATGGGACTCAACACTGGCGCGGCAATGTCATTAGTCAGTCGCCCCACCGCATTCTGCCTGGCCTTCTATCGCTGACCCTGTTTAACGGACACCAATGCAAGGCTGGCCATTTATATGGGGGAAACCACTGGCAATCGTGAAATGTCTACGCTTCCCTTCCAGACCCACAACAAACTACTTTATTCAAGCACGTGGCCAATCTTGGCACCAACGAAGCAGGTGAGTGCATCGTCCTCGGGTGAAATTTTAACTGCACCCTCGAGACACTGGACCGCCTTGGTGCCCAGAGCTTCACGCCAGTGGTGGTGATGTTGAGGGACCTGGTCTGAACCCTCAACTTGGTGGATGTGTAGTGAACTCCCCATTCTGACTCCAGCGTGTTCACCTTTGTGAACCCTGGAGTCGGGGCGTCCAGAATCGAACACTTTTACATTTCAAGGGCGTATCCGTGCCGCGTTCCGTCTGTGCAGCAGATCTTGTGCACAGACCACCATCTGGTGTGGACGAGGCTTGCCCCATCTCGTGCTCAGACACGGTCTGCGTACTAGCACTTTAACAACCTGTTGCTGGAGGACATGCAGTTCCAAATTTAGTCACTTCTGGGTTGACTTGAGAAGGAATCAGGAAGGCTACGGTGGAACATGGGCAAGACTCAGTCCATACCTTTTATCAGGGGTATTCAAGGGAGTCGACAAAGAGGCGGAAATCCAGGATTAAGGAGTTTGAGAAGGAGGTACTCTACCTGGAGTCACATCTCGGTCAGCCCATGAGGTTTCGGCCCTGCGGCTGGTGTACAGAGAGAAGAAGGGCGTGCTGCAGGACCTGCAACTCATCGGGTCCCACGGTGCATATGTGAGGTCGCGGGTTCAGCTCCTCACGGACATGGACTGTGGCTCCCCCTTCTACTCGCTGGAAAAAAGGCGCTGGGGAAGGACCACCCCAAATGGGCCAGCATTATTGAATGAGGATCCTGCGGGAGAATAGACAAGTGGTCATTGAGATGGATGGGTCATTCTACTTGTCATTAACAACTCACATCTGACCGGTCATCTGGGTGGGTCCCATGAGAAGACCTTGAATAACTTGTAAACACATACAAATGTCAGTGAACACCCCACTCAGTTGTCAAAGCGGAACCCCCACTTTAGCTCATGGATTAGTGAGTCTTCGAGCTCAGCCAAACATTCAAAATGAGGCCATCTTGGAACTGCTTCTGTAACAGATGGTCAGATTTTTTTTTCCTCAGCAATTCAACATGGAAAAGCTGGCCCAACTCCATGAAAATTACAAGAACTATGAGATGCAACCAGATTTGGAGTGCAAGGCTTGGTACCCACATCCTTATCCCACACCAGCTAAAATAACTGATGATGTGAATGGGGGCAGGAGTCCCAGAATCAGAACCTGCCCACCATTTTTAAACGGCACATGAGTAGGCCCAACTTCATGTCCCAAATTCCTGTCCAAGTATTCATGAACAACTTTTATGACTGCAGTAGATGTTAATTGCTGCCTAAACCAAATCCCAGAGGGAAACTTGGCTTGCGGGCCATCCGTTTCCTTTTGTATTCTGAAAACGATAAGCAAACATATTGATTTCAACAGCAAGACGTCCAGTAACATTTTGGGGATTTTAAAAATTAAAACGTTTATTAACACAAGGGCAAGAAATCTTAAGCACACAAGATTACAGTTACACAATTATAATTAGCCTGAAAAAACATTCCCTCCAAAAAGCTCCTTACTTGGTCAGACCCTCAAGTAAATTATAAGTGACCTAGGTAGGGTAGTTAGGAAGGAATCTTTACCCCCAGTAGAGGGGTCAATAACCATGGGGCATAGATTTAAGGTAAGGAGCAGGAGATTTAGAGGGGATTTGAGGAATATCCTTTTCACCCCCAGAGGTTGGCGGGAATCTGGAACTCACTGCCTGAAAAGGTGGTAGAGGTGAAATGAAATGAAAATCGCATATTGTCACAAGTAGGCTTCAATGAAGTTATTGTGAAAAGCCCCTAGTCGCCACATTCCAGCGCCTGTTCGGGGAGGCTGTTACGGGAAGGTGGAAGCCTTCACAATATTTAAGAAGCATTTAGATGAGCACTTGAGTACGACCATAGCATACAAGGCTATGTACCGAGTGCTGGAAAGTGGGATTTAGAATAGAATGGCGCTTGATGGCCGGCGCAGACACGATGAACAAAGGGCCTCTTTTTGTGCTGTAAAACTTGATTACTTTAAGCACCTTCTGGGCAACACTCCTCCATTATAAATGTTGACTATAAAAAGGGGCTGGTTTAGCATAATGGGCTAAACAGCTGGATTGTAATGCAGAACAAGACCAGCAGTGCGGGTTCAATTCCCGTACCAGCCTCCCCAAACAGGCGCAGAATGTGGCGACTAGGGGCTTTTCACAGTAACTTAATTGAAGCCTACTTGTGACAATAAGTGATTATTATTATATCTCTTCTATTGTCCCTACTTTTGGGATCAAATAAAATTGATAACCTTCATTTGTTTACACCATTGCAAGCTGTAAAAAGCCTTTTACTCTCTTTTCAAATTTAACAGCCGAATAAAACAAATCTCTATCTTCTTCCCCAATGCAGAATCCTAAACTGTGCTTATTAATACAACCACTTAATCATAGCTTCAGTATTAGCGCATGCATGTAGCACCTTGAATCCTTTTCTCTCAGCTCTTCCAGACAGGTGGTCTCCAGTAACCTTTCCCCAGTTTAGTTAAATCATTTATATACGCACACACACAATCAGTTTTCTTTGCAAAATAACACCATTGCCCGAAAATATCCCAAAATAACATCAATTCTCATACAATCACATCCATGTTGGCAACCTCCACACAAGAATTACCTTTTTAGCATATTGAATGACCAGAAGTAGCTGTTTCCAGGCAACATCATATCTCAACTTAGTAAAATTGCTTTTTCTTTGGTTTAAAACTCTCCTAGTTTATCTTTGTCCTTTTCTTAACTATATTAAATCTAACTGAATTATGATTATTACCGGAAAAATGCTTTAACACTGATACGTCTTTCACCTGCCCAGCTTAATTTCTTAAACCTAAGTCCTACATTGTCTTTCTCTTGTTGGGCATGTTATATGGATTTTTAAAAGATTCTCCAGAATGCATTTGAAAAATTTTGCACCTTTTAGACGTTTTACACTGATGTTATCCTAGTTAATGTTAAGTTAGTTGACATTTCCTACTGTTATTGGCCAGGGTTTAGAAAACTCCAAAGTATATCATGGAGTTCACCTGACCTACAACTGTTTATCGATTTTTGTTACGATGAGCACAAGGGCCTGCCTTTCAGGTGTTATTCAACAGAGGCCGTAAGCACTTTTAATCAAAAACAAGCTTTATTCTACAAATTTAGTTAACATTTTTATAAATACACAAGTAAGCATTTTTATCAACTACAAACATAAATACCCAACACAGCTCCAGTGATCTATGTATCACCCTTAATAAATTCCCCCCTTTAACTGTTCCAATTTAATAACAAGATCCCATAAACCACAAACCCCTTTTTCAAAGGTGTGGCCCAACACACTGCACTCTTACTATCTTTAATGTGGAGATGCCGGTGTTGGACTGGGGTGAGCACAGTACGAAGTCTTACAACACCAGGTTAAAGTCCAACAGGTTTGTTTCGATGTCACTAGCTTTCGGAGCACTGCTCCTTCCTCAGGTGAAAGTTACTATCTTTAAGACTTGGTATGGATACACCGGTTTCCTTTCCAAAACAGCAGGTTTGAATTCCTTACATAAAACAGTTATCACTTTTAAATTATCAAGTAATCTGGAAACAGCTTTTAAACTGAAGTTAGAGAGACACTTCTTTCCAACCTGTGTAATACAAAACCAGGTCAAACCCAAAGCGAAAGCAAAACTCAGAGCCACAGCCCAGCTCCACCTACACAATGACATCACTGAAGCCAATTGATAAGACCAAAAACATTTCTTAAAGGGACACTCCCACGACAGTACAATTACAACCTTATTGTTTTTTGCACTTCTTAGTAACATATTTGCTCTGCTATCTTTCTCTATTTGTGAGAGAGTCTTAGTCTATCGTGATGATTACTCCTTTTATGTTCCTGAATTCAACCCATATGGTTCAGTTTGATGATCATTCTAACATTATCATCCTTCCTGTAGTTGTTGCTTTAATTAATACTGTAACCTTCACCATTTTTACCCCACTTGCTGACCCATCTGAAATCTTTGTAACCAGGAATGTTGAGTTTTCACTCTGGTACTTTAAACCATGTCTTGATGACAGTTATGCTATCACACTACCAAGTGCCTATCTTTTCCTTCAATTCATCTCTCTAAATCACTTGACTTCTTACGTTGAAGTATATATCACTAATCATTGAACAACCCCTTTGTTGTCTGTTTTCTAGCCTTTGTTTTCTCTGCCTTTTATGCCTTTGCATTCTATTTCCAACTTTGCTTCTGTCCCTTCTGAATCTATGATCATTTTCCCATCGCCCTGTAAAGCTAGTTTAAAACCTCTGCAAAAGAACTTGTACATCTTCCCACCATGTATGCCCTGGGTGAGGTGCAACCTGTTGGGTTTGTATAGGTTCTATTTCCCACAGAACCAGCTTCAATAGGAGAGGAATCTAAAGCCCACGTTCCTGCAATATCTCTTTTGCCATGCATTCATCCGCACTATCTGCCCATCGTTGAACCCCATTGTGAATGATACTAGGGATAATCCAGAGGTTATTACCTATCCAGCCTACTTTTAAATTTCTCTCCTAACCCTCTAAAATCTCCCCTTATAGGATTTAATTTATTTTCTTCCCATGTCCCTTGTTGTCAGTAGGAACCACCACTCCTAGTTGTTTAACATTCCTTCCCTCCCCCACTCCGGATGCTCTAGAGCCACTCTGACAACCTGGCACCAGGAATTTTGGAGTCTGACTTGTGGAAATGAATGACAGAAACCAAAATGTCAAACCTTAGCAACAGAGCACAGAAATTTCAACTGTTTTCTGAGATTGTACATTATACATATGCGAACACATTAGAAGACATACAGCACTGGGGACTTCCGGGTGCGGCGATGACCAGCTAAGTCGCACGTTTCGGCAGCTCCCGGTGGAACGGACTTTTGGGGTCTTAATAGGAGCCCCAACGGCAATTTTAACGGCTAAAAACACTGTGCGGTAAACCAGAAGGGAATCCCCCCTGGACACGGATGGAAAAAGGAGAGGAAAGTGGCCGGATTGTGGTGGATCCTTTAGAGCAGCGACAAGGAAGGCAAGCACAAACCAAGATGGCGTCGGAAGGTGGCAGTTTAATATGGGGCCCTGAACAACACGAGTTCTTGAAGCGCTGCGTGGAAGAACTTAAAAAGGAGATGAAGAAGGAGCTGTTGGCCCCGTTATTACAGGCGATTGAAGGGCTAAAGGATGAGCAAAAGACCCAGGAGCAAGAGCTTCGGGTCGTGAAGGCAAAGGCTGCCGAGAACGAGGACGATATACAAGGCCTGGTGGTGAAGATGGAGATGCACGAGGCACACCATAAAAGGTGTGTGGAAAGGCTGGAGGTGCTGGAGAATAATGTGAGGAGGAAGAATTTAAGGATTCTTGGTCTTCCCGAGGGTGCAGAGGGGGCGGACGTCGGGGCATATGTGAGCACGATGCTGCACTCGTTAATGGGATCGGAGGCCCCGACGGGTCCGTTGGCGGTGGAGGGAGCCTATCGAGTTATGGCGCGAAGACCGAGGGCTGGAGAAATTCCCCGAGCCATAGTGGTGAGATTTCTCCGATATAAGGACAGAGAGATGGTCCTCAGATGGGCAAAGAAAACTCGGAGCAGTAGGTGGGAGAACGCGGTGATCCGCGTATATCAAGATTGGAGTGCGGAGGTGGCGAGAAGGAGGGCGAGCTTTAATCGGGCCAAGGCGGTGCTTCATAAAAGGTCAAATTTGGAATGCTGCAGCCGGCAAGACTGTGGGTCACACATCAAGGGAAACACCACTACTTTGAAACGGCAGATGAGGCATGGACATTTATTGTCGAAGAGAAATTGGAATAAGTGGGTTATAAAAAAGAACGTTTGAGACAAAGTGGTGGGGCGAATATGGGGGGCGAAGAGGGGGGAAAAGGGGGGAAGAGATGATTTTTAAGTTGTTAATCCTGCGACCCTGTAACTTTTCTCTCTTCCCCATGTTATGGGGGAGTGAGGGAGGGAGGTGGAGGAGCTGGGGGCATCGGCCATTGGGGCGGGGCCAAAAGGGAAGCGCGGGCTTTGTTCCCGCGCTATGATAATTATGGCGGGAACAGGGAAGCAGGAAGGAGGGGGCATCGCACAGTGCGAGCCGAGGTCACGGGGGGAAGCCGAGGTCGGCCAGAGTTTGCTGACTTCTGGGAGCAACATGGGGGGTGCAATTACGCTAGTGAGGGATCTAGCGGTGGGGTGGGGGGGGGGCTAACTGGGTTGCTGCTGCTGGGGAGAAGGGGGAGCTGGTATGGGGTGGGGTGGGCGGGGCGGGGGGGGCGCCGCCTGGGGGGGGGACAGAGCTACGTGGGAACCGGGTGAGGAGCTGGATAAAAAAAGGGGATGGCTAGTCGACAAGGGGGGGCGGGGGGGGGGGGGGGGGGGGTAAAGAGCCCCCCAACCCGGCTGATCACGTGGAATGTGAGAGGGCTGAACGGGCCGATAAAGAGGGCACGGGTACTCGCACACCTAAAGAAACTTAAGGCAGATGTGGTTATGCTGCAGGAGACGCATTTGAAACTGATAGACCAGGTCAGACTACGCAAAGGATGGGTGGGGCAGGTGTTTCATTCGGAGCTAGATGCAAAAAACAGAGGGGTGGCCATACTAGTGGGGAAGCGGGTAATGTTTGAGGCAAAGACCATTGTGGCGGATAGTGGGGGCAGATACGTGATGGTGAGTGGCAAATTACAAGGGGAGGCGGTGGTCTTAGTGAACGTATATGCCCCGAACTGGGATGATGCCAACTTTATGAGGCGCATGCTAGGACGTATCCCGGACCTAGAGGCGGGGAAGCTGGTAATGGGTGGAGATTTTAACACGGTGCTGGAACCAGGGCTGGACAGATCGAGGTCCAGGACCGGAAGGAGGCCGGCAGCAGCTAGGGTGCTTAAGGACTTTATGGAGCAGATGGGAGGAGTAGACCCCTGGATATTTAGTAGACCTAGGAGCAAGGAGTTTTCGTTTTTCTCCTATGTCCACAAAGTTTATTCACGGATAGACTTTTTTTGTTTTGGGAAGGGCGCTGATCCCGAAGGTGACGGGGACGGAATAAACGGCTATAGCTATTTCGGATCACGCTCCACATTGGGTGGACTTGGAGATAGGGGAGGAAAAAGAACAGCGTCCACCCTGGAGAATGGACATGGGACTATTGGCGGACGAGGGGGTGTGCTTAAGGGTGAGGGGGTGTATTGAAAGGTACTTGGAACTCAATGATAATGGGGAGGTCCAGGTGGGAGTGGTCTGGGAGGCGCTGAAGGCAGTGGTTAGAGGGGAGCTGATATCAATCAGGGCACATAAAGGAAAGCAGGAGGGTAGGGAACGGGAGCGGTTGCTGAAAGAACTTCTGAGGGTGGACAGGCAATATGCGGAGGCACCGGAGGAGGGACTGTACAGGGAAAGGCAAAGGCTACATGTAGAATTTGATTTGCTGACTACGGGTAATGCGGAGGCACAGTGGAGGAAGGCACAGGGTGTACAGTACGAATATGGGGAGAAGGCGAGCAGGTTGCTGGCCCACCAACTGAGGAAAAGTGGAGCAGCGAGGGAGATAGGTGGAGTGAGAGATGAGGAGGGAGAGATGGAGCGGGGAGCGGAGAAGGTGAATGGAGTGTTCAAGGCATTCTATGAAAGATTATATGAAACTCAGCCCCCGGATGGGAAGGAGAGAATGATGTGTTTTTTGGACCAGCTGGAATTTCCTAAGGTGGAGGAGCAGGAGAGGGTGGGACTGGGAGCACAGATTAAAACGGAGGAAGTAGTGAAAGGAATCCGGAGCATGCAGGCGAGGAAGGCCCCGGGACCAGACGGATTCCCAGTTGAATTTTATAGGAAATATGTGGACTTGCTGGCCCCGCTACTGATGAGAACGTTTAATGAGGCGAGGGAAAGGGGGCAGCTGCCCCCGACTATGTCAGAGGCAACGATATCGCTCCTCCTAAAGAAGGAAAAAGACCCGCTGCAATGCGGGTCCTATAGGCCTATTTCCCTCCTGAACGTGGACGCTAAGATTCTGGCCAAAGTAATGGCAATGAGGATAGAGGATTGTGTCCCGGGGGTGGTCCATGAGGACCAAACTGGGTTTGTGAAGGGGAGACAGCTGAATACAAATATACGGAGGCTGCTAGGGGTAATGATGATGCCCCCACCAGAGGGGGAAGCGGAGATAGTGGTGGCGATGGATGCCGAGAAAGCATTTGATAGAGTGGAGTGGGACTATTTGTGGGAGGTGCTGAGGAGATTTGGCTTTGGAGATGGGTACAGCTGCTGTATAGGGCCCCGATGGCGAGCGTGGTCACGAATGGACGGGGGTCTGAATATTTTCGGCTCCATAGAGGGACGAGGCAGGGATGTCCTCTGTCCCCATTATTATTTGCACTGGCGATTGAGCCCCTGGCAATAGCATTGAGGGGTTCCAGGAAGTGGAGGGGAGTACTCAGGGGAGGAGAAGAACACCGGGTATCTCTGTATGCGGATGATTTGTTGTTATATGTGGCGGACCCGGCGGAGGGGATGCCAGAGATAATGCGGATACTTGTGGAGTTTGGAGATTTCTCAGGGTATAAATTGAACATGGGGAAAAGTGAGTTGTTTGTGGTGCATCCAGGGGAGCAGAGCAGAGAAATAGAGGACTTACCGTTGCGGAAGGTAACAAGGGACTTTCGGTACTTGGGGATCCAGATAGCCAAGAATTGGGGTACATTGCATAGGCTAAATTTAACGCGGTTGGTGGAACAGATGGAGGAGGACTTTAAGAGATGGGACATGGTGTCCCTGTCACTGGCAGGGAGGGTGCAGGCGGTTAAAATGGTGGTCCTCCCGAGATTCCTTTTTGTGTTTCAGTGCCTCCCGGTGGTGGTCACGAAGGCTTTTTTCAAAAGAATTGAGAAGAGTATTATGAGTTTTGTGTGGGCCGGGAAGACCCCGAGAGTGAGGAGGGGATTTTTGCAGCGTAGTAGGGACAGGGGGGGGCTGGCACTACCGAGCCTAAGTGAGTACTACTGGGCCGCCAATATCTCAATGGTGTGTAAGTGGATGGGAGAAGAGGAGGGAGCGGCGTGGAAGAGATTGGAGAGGGCGTCCTGCAGGGGGACTAGCCTACAAGCTATGGTGACGGCGCCGTTGCCGTTCTCACCAAAGAAATACACCACAAGCCCGGTGGTGGTGGCCACACTGAAAATCTGGGGGCAGTGGAGACGGCACAGGGGAAAGACGGGAGCCTCGGTGCGGTCCCCGATAAGAAATAACCATAGGTTTGTTCCGGGGAGAATGGATGGGGGATTTGGAGCATGGCAAAGAGCAGGGGTAACACAATTGAGAGATCTCTTCGTAGATGGGACGTTTGCGAGTCTGGGAGCGCTGACGGAAAAATATGGGTTGCCCCAAGGGAATGCATTTCGGTATATGCAACTGAGGGCTTTTGCGAGGCAACAGGTGAGGGAATTCCCGCAGCTCCCGACGCAGGAGGTGCAGGACAGAGTGATCTCAGAGACATGGGTGGGGGACGGTAAGGTGTCAGACATATATAGGGAAATGAGGGACGAGGGGGAGATCATGGTAGATGAGCTGAAAGGGAAATGGGAAGAAGAGCTGGGGGAGGAGATTGAGGAGGGGCTGTGGGCTGATGCCCTAAGTAGGGTAAATTCATCGTCCTCGTGTGCCAGGCTAAGCCTGATACAATTTAAGGTGTTACACAGGGCGCATATGACTGGAGCACGGCTCAGTAAATTTTTTGGAGTAGAGGATAGGTGTGCGAGATGCTCGAGAAGCCCAGCGAATCATACCCACATGTTCTGGTCATGCCCGGCACTACAGGGGTTTTGGGTGGGGGTGGCAAAGGTGCTTTCAAAGGTGGTGAGGGTCCAGGTCGAACCAAGCTGGGGGTTGGCTATATTCGGGGTTGCAGAAGGCGAGAGAGGCTGATGTTTTGGCCTTTGCGTCCCTAGTAGCCCGGCGCAGGATATTGTTAATGTGGAAGGAAGCCAAGCCCCCGGGTGTGGAGACCTGGATAAATGACATGGCAGGGTTTATAAAGTTGGAACGGATTAAGTTCGTTCTAAGGGGGTCGGCTCAAGGGTTCACCAGGCGGTGGCAACCGTTCGTCGAATAACTCACAGAAAGATAGAGGGAATGGAAAAGAAGAAGACAGCAGCAGCAACCCGGATGGGTGGGGAAGGAGGAATCAGAAGGACTCTCAGGGAGGTTATTGTATATGTATAGGTATTTGGTATATGTAATTGTATATTGGATTGTATTTTTGGAGAGTATTTATCTTGGATAAGGCAGTTGCCATTTAGTTTTATTTTTGATTTTGTTCATATATTATTTATTTACTTGTTTAAAACTGGCCATTGTTATTTATATTGTTTTATTGCTGTGTAAAGGAAACGCTATGTGCTGTTATGTTTGGCCAAAAAATCTTGAATAAAATATATTTTAAAAAAAAAGACATACAGCACTGAAGGGGACCATTCAACTCATCTTGTCCATGCTGATCCAAAGACACCCAGGTACTGCCCTTTCTAATCCCATCTTCCTGCGCACAGCCCATAACCCTGCACGTAAAGTGCAGATCCAGAGTTTAGGGCCTTTGCCTCCTCCATCAACCTGTTAGTGCGTGTTCTCAGACTTTTGTTTCTTCTGCCCGATGGAAGAGGTTGAAAGGGAGAATAACCCGGGTGGGAGGGGTCTTTGATTATGCTGCCCGCTTTCCCAAGGTAGCGGGAGGTGTAGACAGAGTCAATGGATGGGAGGCGGGTTCACGTGATGGACTGGGCTGTGTTCACGACTCTCTGTAGTTTCTTACAGTCTTGGGCTCAGCAGTTGCCATACCACGTTGTGATGCAGCTAAATAGGATGGTTTCTATGGTGCATCGGCATCCTGAGGAAGTATAGGTGCTGTTGTGCTTTCTTAGTAGTAGCACGACCAAGGGAAACAGTCAAGGTCGTAGCCAAGGGGAACAGGTTCCTCCTGTGATACTGTAAAATACCATAAAGCAAAAGTTTGTTGTGATGAACGGTTATTGTATTACTGTACCCTTATCATCATGTAAGGTGATGTCCCCTTTAAGACCGGGCTTGGAACCCTGGAGGACTCCACCTCCGGCTCCGCCCACCTGGGAGTCGTATACAAGGGGCTGCCTTGCAGGCGGCACCCAATAAGCACCCGTCTCGGCACCAGGCTAGCTTATTAAAAGCCTTCTTTACCGTTTTACTCTCCAGCATCGTTATTGAGGGTAAAACATTTGTATTTTGAGGTCTTGTTTTGTGCTGCCACTTTGTGGGCACTCCCTGCCAATTGACTATAATTATGCCAATAGACTGGTCGGCTTTTGTAAATGTACTTATCATTCTTGCCTTTCCATTTCCCTCTTTGTTATTTCTATATGCAGTGGGATCAGCAATGGTTTTAGGAGTGCATAGCATCGTATTCATGAAACTGTACTCATATCATGAGGTGAATAGATGGCTTCGTGAAGAATGGGCACCTTTAGGTCTAAAGTCAGCCATGAAACATCCAGGTATATCAATTTTGAATATTTCTTAGCACTGTTACAATTGTGTTCCTTCAGTCTGTTTTGTTATGATATACTAATTAATCAAATTTTGATGCGTTTGCAGGCATTTCATCGTGTACGGTTTCATATGATGAAAACAACACTGATGGGAGCAATATACAAGAAATGGTTATCTTTCCAGACAACTTAACAATAAAAGGTATAGATTTTATTCCCTGCTCAATTTCGCAGGTGATAATGTAATGTTAATGCAGTTATTTGATCACTGTGGAGAAAGAGATTGGTGACTTATTTAGTAAAACAAATCACCATTTCAATCAGTCTAGATTTTCTTTGTAATAAATATGAGTTTTAGCTAAAGAGCAAAGCTATGTCCCACTGGTTTAAGCAATGACAGAGCCAGAAATAAGTTGATGGAGCTACCTTTTTATTTTTAGTATTGCTTACTCCTCTTGAGTTGGTATGATGTTCTATGTATAAGGGAGTGGGTCTTGTCATTTTTTCAAATAGCATGTTTCTTGGGAACGGGTATTCTTTCGTGCAACATTGTGTGATTATGTCTTTATTCTGTAAAAATTATAAATCAGTAACCTTGATTATTATTATGCTTGTTTGGCTATTTAGCAAATTATATAACTTACCTTTTGTGCAAAA
The DNA here is from genome assembly GCF_047496885.1 of Scyliorhinus torazame. Lineage (NCBI taxonomy): Eukaryota > Metazoa > Chordata > Chondrichthyes > Carcharhiniformes > Scyliorhinidae > Scyliorhinus > Scyliorhinus torazame. The sequence goes on along the minus strand of NC_092716.1, from coordinate 102,409,929 downwards.
TTCAATTCAGAGAATGGTTGTAAAAAAAAAAGCTGCTTTAGACAGATACGCACTGCAGGGTCAATGTAGTAAAAGTAGTGTTGAGAAGGTGACCTAAAAGGGTTGTGGTAGGGCTGGATGAACAAAGGAATATCGGCATATGAAGGCATAAGGGAAGGAATTTTTAAGTGTAGGAGTAATGCGAGGAGATTTGAGAGTATTGGAATAGGGTGTTGGAAATGTGCAAATGGGATCCTCTGGTGTGTGAGTAGGAAGATAGTGGTGAGATTTTGGAGCATTGAGGATAGAGTTGTTAGTGTGAAAGTAACGAGAGGTAGATCCTGGAAAGCTGGGACAGTCAAAGAAGGCTTATAAAGTACTGGTGAGAAAAGTGTTAGAAGCATATGCGCAGCCCTGACTGGTAATTAGGGTACAAGTTATTTTTAAACAACTTAGTGCCCTTTTAGCCATTCCGTAAAAACAAATAAACATAGTAAATAATATAGAATCTGTTGGATTTGTAAATAGTTGCTCATACCTGACAGATCTGACTGATGGTTTTTGAAGAAATTACTGAAGTGATGGTCAGGCGAATGTCTATGGATGTCAATTGGGTGGATTTCCAGACGGCATTCAATAAAGTCCCTCATGGGGACTGTTAGCTAAAGTTAATATAATTCAAGTTAGGCAAATTATTTACAAAGTTAGGAAATTGGCTGAGTGGAGACAAAGAGTTGGGATAATGGGTAGGTACTCCAATTGGCAGGATGCGACTAGTGGTGTGCTGCAGCCTCAGCTATTCACAATATTCAACAGTGACTTTGATAATGGGATAGAAATCCAAATGTAGCAGTCACACACAGATAGGCGGTATTATAAGTTATGTCAATGGGAGATGTAAAATTACAAATAAATATTGATAGATGAATGGGCTAATCTATGGCAAATAGATGTAGACAATTGCGGGGTCATCTACTTTGGACCTACAAAAAGATAGAGCAGGGTATTTTCTATGTGGTAAAAAGCTAGAAACAGTGAAGCTAAAAGTGACTTTGGGGGATCAGGTATACAGATTCTTAAAATGTCATAAACAGATGGAGAAAATAATCGAAAGGCTAATGAGTGCAATGCTGCCCTTTATTGCTTTTTAAAAGAATAGAATATAAGGAGGAGAAGCTATGCTTAAGCTGTGCAAAGCTGGGATCAGGCTCTCTGAGGGGAGGCGGTGGCGTAGTGGTATTGTCACTCAGCCAGCAATCCAGAGACCCACGATAATGATCTGGGGACCCGGGTTTGAATCCCACCACGGCAGGTGGTGGAATTTACACTCAATAAAATATCTGGAATTAAAAGTCTAATGATGACTGTGAAACCATTGTTAATTGTTCGTTAAACCCATCTGGTTCACTAATGTCCTTTAGGGAAAGAAATCTGGTCTGGCCTACATGTGACTCCAGGCAGCAATGTGGTTGACTCTTAAATGCCCTCTGAAATGGCCTAGCAAGCCACTCAGTTGTATCCAATTGCTACAAAGACGAAAGAAATGAAACCGGACGGACAACCCGGCATCGAACCAGGCACCGGAATCGACAACGGCAAACCTATCCACCCTGCAAAGTCCTCTTTACTATCTTCCGGGAGCTTGTGCCAAAGTTGGGAGAGCTGTCTCACAGACTAGTTAAACAGCAGCCTGACATAGTTATACTGTCAGAATCATACCTGACAGACAATAACCCAGACAGCACTATGTCCTATCACACCACCAGGACAGACCAAGCAGAGGTGGCAGCACTGGTATACAGATGGGAGGGAGTTGCCCTGGGTGTCTTCAACATCGACTCTCGGCCCCATGAAGTCTGATGGCTTCAGGTTAAACATGGGCAAGGAAACCTCCTGCTCATTACCACGTACCGGCCACCATCAGCTGATGAATCAGTACTCCTCCTTGTTGAACACAACTTGGAGGAAGGTGGCAAGGGGGCAGAATATGCTCTGGGTGGGGGACTTCAATGTCCATCATCAAGAGTGGCTTGGTAGTACCACCACAGACCGAGCTGGGAGGGTCCTAATGGACATAGCTGCTTGATGGGACTGCAGCAGCTGGTGAGAGAACCAACACGAGGGAAAATTCTCATCAATCTACCTGCTGCAGATGGCATCTATCCATGACAGTATCGGTGGAAGTGAACACCGCACAGTCCTTGTGGAGACAAAGTCCCGACTTTACATTGAGGATAGCCTCCATCGTGTTGTGTGACACTACCGCCGTGCTAAATGGGATGGACTTCGAACAGATCTAGCAACTCAAGACGGGGCATCCATGAGGCGCTGTGGGCCATCGGCAGAAGAATTGTATTCAACCACAATCTGCAACCTCCTAGCCTGGCATAGCCCCCACTCTACCATTACCACCAAGCCAATGGATCAACCCTGGTTCAATGAAGAGTGCAGGAGGCCATGCCAGGAGCAACACCAGGCATACTGAAAAATGAGGTGTCAACCTGGTGAAGCAACAACAAGCAGCAAGTAATAGACAGAGCTAAGCGATTGCACAAAGCGATTGCACAACCAACACATCAGATCTACGCTCTGCAGTCCTACAACATCTAGCCGTGAATGTTGGTGGACTATTAAACAACTTGTGGTAAACCACGTTATTGTGTTTATTGTATTATATTCACTGTGCTGTATTGTACATGCCTGGGCTTGTCCAGGCTGGCTCCACCTGTGGCTCCTCCCCTCGGGGCTTCTGTATAAAAGTGGCAAGTCTCCGCCTCCGGACCCAGTTCGGGTCCAGAGACAGGAGGCTTGCTGTTTAGTGTATTAAAACCTCAGTTACGTTTATCACTCGTCGTCTATTATTGATGGTGTATCAATTTAATACACTAAACTTCTAAAGATGGACTCTTCACTTAAGCCTGATCGCTTGCAACTGGACCCACTCAAGCCTGATCGCTTGCAACTGGACCCACAAGCAGCTGACGCTACAGAAACTTTTGAACACTGGCTAAGCTGCTTTGAGGTGTACCTCGCATCTTTTAACGAGGACTTCACGGACCTCCAGAAGAAGCAGGTCCTCCACGCACGGGTGAGCCCAAGAGTCTTTAACCTCATCAGGGACGCCCCCTCGTACGCAGAGGCAATAACGCTGCTAAAAGGACATTACGTGAAATCCGTTAACCAGGTATATGCTAGGCACCTCCTCGCCACAAGACGCCAACGCACTGGGGAAATCACTCGTGGAATTCCTGCGTGCCTTGCGCATTCTCTGCCGGAACTGCGACTGTCGGGCGATATCGGCTACTCAGCATGCGGAGCTACTGATCAGGGACGCCTATGTCGCGGGCATGCATGCGAACCATATCCGCCAGCGCTTATTAGAAGGGGGGGGGGACTCGGCCTCCCAGAGACAGTACAACTCTCCAACTCACTGGAGGTGGCCTCCCAGAACATGGGGGCCTACACCTCCGACCGCGCGGCACCCTCGTGGGCCCTGTGGGCGCAGCCACTAACCGACCGGGTGCGACGCAAGCCTGTGCCACGCAGCGGCCCGCCAACGCCGGAGGCCCGAAGTGCTATTTCTGCGGCCAGAGTAATTCCCCCCGACAATGCTGCCCCGCGCGGAATGCAACCTGTAATGGCTGTGGGAAGAGGGCCAGTTCGCAAAAGCCTGCCAGGCCCGACCCCCCCCCCCCCTAAATCTTCTAGGCCCAGCAGCGCTGCCTGCTGCCTGTCGGGGCCACCCCCAGCCGCCGCGCAGCCACCCGCCATGTGCGACCTGTGGGCGCCGCCATCTTTAATTTCGGCCAAGACGTGCGACCCACTGGGGCCGCCATCTTGGATGCCATCTTATACCTCACCCGCCACGTGCGACCCATGGGGCCGCCACCTTGGCCACCATCTTACACCCCACCAGCCACGTGCGACCCACGGGGGCTGCCATCTTGGACGCCATCTTGGGACCACTTCGCAGCCGCCCGGCAGCCCTGCTCACCCGACCATACGCTGGCCGCCGCCACCTCCGACCGACTGCCTTCCGACACTCGCCTCCGTCACACTGGACCAATCCCGGCTGCACCACCTCGCGAAGTCCACGTTGACCGTCCGGATCAACGGGCACGAAATGGCCTGCCTTTTTGACTCCGGGAGCACAGACAGCTTCATACACCCAGATACGGTAAGGTGCTGCTCCCTCCCCATCCTACCCGCGATCCAGAAAATCTGCCTGGCTTCCGGATCCCACACAGTGGAGATACGGGGGTACTGTGTCGCGACCCTCACTGTGCAAGGCGTAGAGTAAACCAGCTTTAGGCTCTACATCCTCCCCTATCTCTGCGCTGCCCTATTACTTGGGTTCGACTTCCAGTGCCATCTCCAGAGCCTTTACACTAAAGTTCAACGGACCCCTGCCCCCCCCCCCCTCACCGTCTGTAGCCTCGTGACCCTTAAGGTCACCCCACCCTCCCTCTTCGCAAACCTCACCCCGGAATGTAAGCCCGTCGCTACCAGAAGCAGGCGCTACAGTGCCCAGGACAGGGCCCTCACCAGGTCAGAAGTCCAGCGACTCCTGCGAGAGGGTATCATTGAGGCTAGTAACAGCCCCTGGAGAGCCCAAGTGGTGGTCGTCAAGACTGGGGAGAAGCACCGGATGGTCATCGATTATAGCCAGACCATCAGTCAGACACGCAACTCGATGCGTACCCACTCCCCCGCATATCTGACATTGTCAATCAGATTGCGCAGTATCGAGTCTTCTGTACAGTCGACTTGAAGTTTGCGTACCACCAGCTCCCTATCCGCCCGGAGGACCGCCAATACACTGCCTTTGAGGCAGACGGCTCTACACTTCCTCAGGGTTCCCTTCGGTGTCACCAACGGGGTCTTGGTCTTCCAAAGGGAAATGGACCGAATGGTTGACAAGTACGGGCTGCGGGCCACGTTCCCGTACCTAGACAACGTCACCATCTGCGGCCGTGACCAGCAGGACCATGACGAGAACCTCCGGCGCTTCCTCCACACCGTGAAATTCCTGAACCTATCATATAATAGATTTGGCTCCTGCAGGCTCCCCGGCGACAATCACCACCACACCCCACCTTACACCGTCTCCCACCACCTCCGCCCACCTCCCTCACGAACTGACTCCCGCAGGCCCACCGAGGACAAGCACCACCACCCACACACCGCACCCCCCTTCGCCGACAACATCTGGGTGAAGATGACAAGACGCTCCCGGACGCGCATGTCTCGACGCCGGCGCCAGCACCACAGCCGGGACTGAGGAGGTCACAGCGGAAGGTCAAGGCCCCCGACAGACTTGACCTTTAAGACCACTTCACCCACGCCGGACTTTTTTTTTTATATAAACGGGGTGAATGTGGTAAACCACATTGTGTTTATTGTATTTTATTCACTGTGCTGTATTGTACATGCCTGGGCATGTCCAGGCTGGCTCCGCCTGTGTCTCCTCCCCTCGGGGCTTCTGCATAAAAGTGGCAAGTCTCCGCCTCCGGACCGAGTTCGGGTCCAGAGGCAGGAGGCTTGCTGTTTAGTGTATTAAAGCCACAGTTACGTTTATCAGTCTTCATCCATTATTGATGGTGTATCAAAACTCACTGGAAGAGGAAGTCCACAAATACCCCCATCCTAAATGATAGAGGAGCCCAGCACATGTGTGAAAAGACAAGGCTGAGGGATTCTTAACAACCTTCAGCCAGAAGTGCCGAGTGGATAATCCATCTTGGTCTCCTTCAGAGGTCCCCAGCATCTCAGATATCAGTCTTCAGCCAATACGATTCACTCCACGTGGGAACGACTGAAGGCACTGGATACTGCAATGGCTATGGGTCTTGATAATATTCCAGCAATAGTTTAAAAAAAAAATTTAGAGTACCCAATTTTTTTTTCAATTAAGGGACAATTTAGCGTGGCCAATCCACCTAACCTGCACATCTTTGGGTTGTGGGGGTGAGACCCATGCAGACACGGGGATAATGTGCAAACTACACACAGACAGTGACCTGGGGCCCGGATCGAACCCGGGTCCTCGGCATCATGAGGCAGCAGTGCTAACCACTGCACCATCCTGATGCACTTTATTCTGGCAATAGTACTGAAGACTCTTGCTCCAGGACTTGCCGCACTCCTAGCCACGCTGTTCCTGTACAGTTATAACATTGGCATCTACCCGGCAATGTGGAAAATTGCCCACGTGTGTCCTGTACACTAGAAACAGGACAAATCCAACCCAGCCAATTATTGCTCTGTCAGTCTACTCCATCATCGGCAACGTGATTGAAGGAGTCATCAACAGTGCTATCAAGTGGCACTTAAATAACCTGCTTATGGACGCTCAGTTTGGGTTCCGCCGGGATCACTCAGCTCCTGACCTCATTACAGCCTTGGTTCAAACATGTCCTAAGCCCAACCATCTTCAGTTGCTTCATCAATGACCTGACTTCCATCATTGGGTCAGAAGTGGGGATGTTTGCGGATGACTGCACAATGTTCAGCACTATTTGCGACTCTTCCGATAATGAAGCAGTCCATGTACAAATGCAGCAAGACCAGGACAATATCCAGGCTTGGGCTGACAAGTGGCAAGTTACATTTGCACCACACAAGTGTCAGGTAATGACCATCTGCTACAAGAGAGGATCTAACCATCGCCCCTTGACACTCAATGGCATTACTATAGCTTAATCTCCCGCAATCAACATCCAGAGGGTTACCATTGAATCATCATAGAATTTACAGTGCAGAAGGAGGCCATTCAGCTCATCGAATCTGCACCGGCCCTTACAAAGAGCACCCTACTGAAGTCCATGTATCTACCTTATCCCCATAACCCAGTAACCTCCGCGTAACATTTTTTGGACACCAAGGGCAATTTAGCATGGCCAAACCACCTAACCCGCACATCTTTGTACTGTGGGAGGAAACCGGAGTACCCGGAGGAAACCCACACAAACACGGGGAGAACGTGCAGACTCCGCGCAGACAGTAACCCAGTCGGGAATCAAACCTGGGACCCTGGAGTGTGAAGCAACTGTGCTAACCACTATGCTACCGTACTGCCCATTGATCAGAAACTGAACTGGACTAGCCGCATTAATACTGTGGCTACCAGGGCAGGTCAAAGGCTAGGAATCCTATGACAAGTAACTCATCTTCTGACCCCTCCCAAACCCTGTCCACCATCTACAAGGCACAAATCAGGAGTGTAATGGAATATTCTCCAAATGCCTGGATGAGTGCAGCTCCAACAACACTCAAGAAGCTTGACACATCCAGGACAAAGCAGCCCACTTGATTGCTCCTCCTTCCACAAACATTCAAACCCTCCACCACCAACGAACAGTGGCAGCCTTGTGTACCATCTATAAGATGCACTGCAGTAAGTCACCAAGGTTCCTTAGACAGCACCTTCCAAACCCACGATCACTGCCATCTAGAAGGACAAGAGCAGCAGATACCTGGGAACCACACCACCTGGAGGTTCCCCTCCAAGTCGCTCACCGCCCCAACTAGGAAGTATATCGCTGTTCCTTCACTTTCCCTGGAGCAACATCCTGGAACTCCCTCCCTAAAAGCATAGTGGGTGTACCTACACCTGAATTACTGCAGCGGTTCAAGAAGGCAACTCACCACCACCTTCTGGGGCAGTAAGGGATGGGCAATAAATGTTGGCCTAACCAGCGACGCCCACATCCCATAAATTAATTTTTTTTTAAATTGAGCAGTTTTGGGCACCATACCCTTAAGAAAGGCATATGAGACCATGAGCAAATAAAGAGTAGATTTACCACATCAATGCCTGGATTCCAGTGGTCCAATTACAAAGAGAAGTTACATAAACTATGGATGTTTTCCCTGGAATATTAGAAAGTTGAGTAATGGTTTAATCAACATTTTCAAGATATTAAAGCAAACATACATACAAATTAGGAGCAGGAGCAGGCCACTCAGCTCTCCAAGCTCCCCCTTTCAATAATTGATTTTATAACCTGATTTTATAATCTCAACTCCGTATTCCCACCTACACCGATAACCTTACACCCCTTTGCTTATGAACTTACACCCCTTTGCTTATGAAAAATCTTATCTTCCTCTGCCTTAAAAATAATCAAAGACTCCGCTTTCACTACCTTTTGAGGAACAGAGTTCCACAAATTCACAACCCTCTGAGAGAAAAAAAAATCTCCTTATCTCTGTCTTAAATGAGTGACTCCTTATTTATAAGCTGTGACCTATTTCTAGTTTCTCCCATAAGAGGGAACATCCTCTCCATATTCAAGACCTCTCCAGATCCTTTTTGTTTCAGATAAGTCACCTCTTACTCTTCCAAACTCAAGCGGGTGAAAGCCTAGCCTGGCCAATATTCCACATAAGACAACCCGCCCAATACAAGTATTAGTCCAGTAAACCTTTGAACTACTTCTAATGCATTTACATCCGTCCTTAAATAAGGAGACCAATACTGTACACAGTACTACAAACGTGGTCTCACCACCAATGTCCTGCATAACTGAAGCATAGCCTCTGTACTTTTGTATTTTATTCCGCTTCCAATAAATTATTACATTCTATTAGCTTCCCGGTTTACTTGCTGTATCTGCATATTAACCTTTTGCGATTCATGCACTAGGTCACCTGGATCCCTCTGCACTTCAGCGCTCTGCAATCTCTGCAATCCATATTGCAATCTGCAATATGGTGATATGGTTGCTTTTCATTCTTCCTGCCAAATGGGATAATATCATGTTTTCCCACATTGTCCTCCATTTTCCAGGGGCGCGATTCGACAATTTGAAGTCTGGTTCTGGGCATGTTTGGTGGGGTGTTTTGCGACGGCAGAGTTGGCGAGATCACAGCCCGTATTCAACGGCCCTTAGTGCCAAAACAGAGCCCCCACGAGATTCTTGACATTACTGGCTGCCTCGCCGTTTGATTCGTCAACTCGTGCCTCAGCAGCTTGCCGCTAACCAGGGGAAGCTGCTTGTAAGTTTTCCCTCACCACTCACTCCCAGTCAGCACACAAACATGGCAGCGCAGACCTGCTCCTCACACATCAGCAGCTCGCCACTAACAAGAGAGAGCTACTTTTAAGCATTCCCTCACCACTCACTCCCAGTCAACACATATGCATGGCAATGCACAGACCTGCTCCTCGCTACTCGACATTGTGGATGAGAGGCGATCACCTTGTTCCCCCAAGGGGGTTGGAGGACCAGCACGAGGGTCAGCAATGCCGCCTGGGAGGCAGTGGCAGCGGCTGTCAGTGCGGGCAGCATGACAAGGAGGACAACCGTCCAATTTCAGAGGAAGACAAATTACCTCCAAAGAGCTGCAAGGGTAAGTTACCACCTGTCTCCTGGCATTAGTTCCGCCTGCCACCCATCAAATTCCCAAATCACTGACTGACACCTTGCACCTTTTACACATCCAATCTTCGTGCTTGTTCATCAGAACCCCGCCACCCACCAGCACAATTCCTTCATATGCAAATACGGTGCCCACACATCACCTGCTATAGACCCCCCCCCCACCCCCGGATCCATCAAGGTGCGGCTCAATATCCTCTCTTTGTCTCCGGAGGAGAAGATAGCCCATAATAAAAGGCAATGGGTTAAGCTGGGGCAGAATTTCATCCCCTATGAGGAACGGGCCCTGAAAATCTGCCGGGTTGCTCAAGGAGAGAGCAGTCATCGACAGCGAGGTTTGCCTGCATCAGAAAGGTGAGGATCTGCTGCCTCTTCACCCAGGTGACCTATCTCTAGTGAGTAATTCATGTCAGTCAAAATGATCCTTTCTTCTCACTGACCAAATGTCCGTTGATTTGCAGGATCTCCATTTGATAAGGCTGGACCATCCGGAGTCGTAACTTGCTCCTCCCTCACCACCCAAGTGACCACCTCGGAGGAGAGCTCCAAGGAGAACACCATCAAGGCATCAGCTGCCTTCCGGTGGCGACTATGCTGTGAACAGTCGCACATTTAGCAGTTCCTGCACGTGGTGGTTTTTTGACGGCTTTTAAGCTGGATTTTTGCAGATATTTTTCTAACATAAGTAGATAAAAGTGAGGGGAGGAGAAGGCGACCCCCATCCTATGGAATTACGCTCGTAAAATAATCACAAAAGAAGGAACCAAAAGTTGGTTGGAAGTGAGGATCTGAACTTGATGGCTGCAATGGCAGATAAGCGAGATTCAGCCCCGTCGGCTCAATGGTCGATGGATCAGTTGGTTACATACCGGGTTGAGAAGTTCGCCCGGCACCGTAAGGCGTGTGCGGAGGACCCGACCAAGGTGGTAGCCTCGATTAAGGAGGCTGTCGACTGGATGGAGGTGACAGTGAAGGCCCAGGGACTGTCGATCCAAAAGCCACCCTAGTCGCCACCGGAAGGCAGCTGATGCCTTGATGGTGTTCTCCTTGGAGCTCTCCTCCGAGGCGATCACTTGGGTGGTGAGGGAGGAGCAAGGTACGACTCTAGATGGTCCAGCCTTATCAAATGAAGATCCTGCAAATCCAAAAGCTACAGGAGCCGGCGACGGACCAAGAGGAGCAGTCCACTGCGATGGCACTGCAAATTGGCATTTTACAGGATCGGCAAAAGCGGCTGCTGGAAAAGGTGGAGGACCTGGAGAATTGTTCCTGCAGGCAGAACGTTCGGATCGTCGGTCTCCCGGAGGAAAAGGAAGGATCGGATGCCGGCGTATATATTGTGAAGATGTTTGAGAAAATGATGGAGGCAGAGGCGTTCGACAGGCCGTTGGAGGTGGACCGGGCTCACAGGGCACTTATGCACAAGCTTATGCGTGAGCCCCCAAGTTAGTTGGTGGTGAGGCTACCCTGATTCCTGGACAAGGAACGCATCATGAGATGGGCTAGGGAGACAAAACGATTCGTATGGGAAGAAGCTGAGATCCGGGTCTACCAAGACTTGGGAGCAGAACTTGCTAAGAGGAGGGTGAGTTTTAATAAAGTTAAAGCGGCGCTGTGTGCGAAGGGAATAAAATTTGGACTACTCTACCCGGCCTATCTTTGGGTAACCTACGAGGAACGGGAAAGATATTTTGGCTCGCCGGAAGAAGTGGCGGGCTTTATGAAAGACAACAACCTGGGGGCCCCATAAGGACTGAATAAAAAGAGAAAACTGGTCGGTAGCGATTTGAATCAAAAATTTCTGTGGTGCACTGTAACTTGAGTTGCGATGACCGGGAAGAGGTTTTTTTTTTTTTTTTTTTTTTGAGTTATCTAACTTTGACCTTTCAGTGTATGTACTTAGGTACAGTTTCTTCCTTTTTTTGTGTGTTTGTAAAAAAGGGGAAAAAATGGAAAAAAAAAGAATGGAGGGGGGTGAAGAAAAGCTTTCAAATTAAGATGGTCTAGGAGGAAAAGACATCTGTTTGAGTTTTTACATGCATAATTTTTTCTGTCTCTCCATTTATCCGGTTTGTTTATAATTCCATTGTTTGGGGCTCTGTTTGAAGGTGATGGGATTGATAAGACGTTGTAAAGGGGGAGGGGTGGGCTGTTGAGCTTGGACCTTAAGTGGATGGTGTGCTTGCTTTTTGCGCTTGGTGCTATTGTTTTGAAAACTTATATTAAGAACTGGGGTGTAAAGATCCAGCAGCCAGTAGACGTTTAGGCATCAGGGGTGGAGCTGCTAGGCTAACTGTTAAGGCTGGCTCACGGAAGCGAAGTGGGGGGTGAGCTGAAAAGTGACGAGGTAGTGGGGGGAGGGGACAGGGGGGGGTACTGCTGACGATTAGGGGACTTCCAGGAAGCTGGAGATGGAGACTAGATGGCGGTTGCCACCGAGGGGCAGATCTGGGCAGATGTGGGCTAAGGGCTGGCCTAGGAAAGGTCATGGCTGATCGACGGGGGGGGGGGGGCAAGATCCCCCCCGACCAGACTGGGTACGTGGAATGTTCGTGGCCTGAATGGGCCAGTCAAGAGGGCCCATGTGTTCGCACACTTGAGACAGTTAAGGACGGACGTGGCCATGTTACAGGAGACACACATGAAGCTGGGGGATCAATTTAGACTAAAAAAGGGATGGGTCGGGCAGGTGTTTCATTCAGGATTGGACTTTAAAACAAGGGGATTGGCCATTCTGATGAACAAAAGGGTGGCGTTTGAAGCGGGGGAAATGGAGACAGACCCGGGAGGCAGATTTATCATGGTGAGTGGGAAACTGGAGGGAATGGCAGTGGTGCTGGTGAATATATATGCCCCAAACTGGGACGATGTCGCATTTGTTGGGAAGATGCTGGGAAAAATCCCAGACCTCGACTCGCACCGGTTGATCATGCGGGGTGATTTTAACATGGTCTTAGATCCTAGGATGGAGCGGTCGAGTTCTAGGTCAGGGAAGGTAACAGCTCCTAGGATGGAGCGGTCGAGTTCTAGGTCAGGGAAGGTAACAGCAATGGCGAAAGAGCACATGAAAGGTGCTGATCCGTGGAGATTTGAGAAGCCAAGGAGCAAGGAATATTCATTCTCCTCTCATGTGTTTTTTAATATTTGACAAGACATTATTAGCAAGGGTAGTGGAGACGGAGTACTCGGCTATCGTAGTATCAGACCATGCGCCACATTGGCTAGACCTACAGATGAACACGGGAAACTCTCAGCGCCCACGGTGGAGGCTAGATGCAGGGCTGTTAGCAGACAATAAGATATGTGAGCGAGTGAGGGAGGCCATTCGGGGGTATATAAAAACCAATGACACGGGAGAGACCGGGGCTGGGGTGGTGTGGGAGGCATTGAAAGCGGCCATCAGAGGGGAATATATTTCGATTCGGGCCCATAGGTAGAGGGCTGAACAGGCGGAGCTCGACAGGCTAGTAGGAGAAATCTTGCGTGTGGATGGGAGATATGGGGAGTCTCCGAATGAGGAGCTCCTGAAGGAGCGTCAGAGACTTCAAATGGATTTAGGGCTCCTTTCCACAGGCAAGTGGGAGGGACAGCTGAGGAGGGTAAAAGGGGCAGTGTACGAATATGGGGAGAAAGCTAGCAGGATGTTAACACATCAGCTGAGGAAGCAGGATGCTGCGAGAGCGATAGGGAAAATTAAGGATGTGAGGGGGAAAGTAGTGAGGGATCCGGGGACGGTTAATGATGTGTTCCGTGAATTTTATAGCTGTTTATACGAATCGGAACCCCCTGCGGGGGAGGAGAGAATGAACCAATTCCTGGAGAAACTAGAGTTCCCGAAGGTAGATGAGGAGCTGGTGGAAGTCTTGGGGGGCCAATTAGATTTGGTGAAGTGTTAGACGGAGTGGGGGCAATGCAATCGGGTATGGACCCGGGACCTGTCGGATTCCCAGTGGAATTTTATAATAAGTTTTCGGGGCTAGTGGGACCGCTGTTCGTCAAGGCTTTCAATGAATTCAAGGAGTTGGGCGTGCTTCCCCCAACGCTACCACAGGCATCAATCTCTCTCATCCTGAAGCGAGACAAGGACCCGGAGAGCTGTGGATCGTACAGACCAATTTCCTGTTTAAATGTAGATGCTAAATTACTGGCAAAGATCTTGGCCACCAGAATAGAGGATTGTGTCCTGGAGATAATAGGTGAGGATCAGACGGGGTTTGTGAAGGGCAGGCACCTGACGTCTAATATTAGAAAACTTGAAAATGAAATGAAAATCGCTTATTGTCACAAGTAGACTTCAAATGAAGTAACTGAAAAGCCCCTAGTTGCCACATTCCGGCACCTGTTCGGGGGGGCTGGTACGGGACTTCTCAATGTTATAATGATGCCAGCCGAGGGGCGTGAGGCTGAGGTGGTAGTAGCCATGGATGCGGAGATGGCTTTCGACCGGGTGGAGTGGAAGTACCTACGGGATATTTTAGGCAGGTTTGGGTTCGAGCAAGGATTTGTGGACTGGGTCCGGCTGTTGTACCAGGCCCCGATGGAAATGTGAGCACCAACCGAACCCCATCAGAGTATTTAAATCTCGGGAGAGGGACAAGGCAGGGATGCCCGCTCTCCCCATTACTGTTTACCCTGGCCATAGAGCCTTTAGCAATGGCCCTTAGAGCATCAAATGCGTGGCGGGGAATAGTGAGGGGGAGTGGAGCACAGGGTTTCTCTTTATGCGGATGACTCGCTGCTTGATGTTACAGACGCGGTGGGGCAAATTACCGAAATCATGGAGGTACTGGGAGAATTTGTGTGATTTTCAGGCTACAAGCTGAATATGGGAAAGAGCAAGATGTTTGTGATCCAGGCTCGGAGACAGGAAAGAAGACTGAGGGAGTTACCTTTTAAAGTGGTGGCGGGGAGTTTCAGATATTTAGGGTTCAAGTGGCTAAAGAGTGGGGGCAGCACTCCCAAGTTAAATCTGGGCAAAGCAGTCGACCAAATGAAAAGGGACTTCCATAGATGGGCATGCTCACGCTGACGCTAGCGGGAAGGGTCCAGACAGTAATGATGACAATCCCCCCCAAGACTGCTTTTCTTTTTTCAATGCCTTCCGATTTTTGTCCCAAAGGCTTTTTTTAGAAAAATAAATGTGGCGATTACAGGTTTTCTGTGGGCGGGGAAAATCCCGAGAGTAAAGAGGGCACTCTTGGAAAGGGGTCGCGTGGAGGGGGACCTGGCCCTCCAGAGTTTTATTAATTATTACTGGGCGGCCAACATATCGATGGTCAGGTGGTGGGGGAGGGGTCGGCCTGGGAGTGAGTGGAAGCGGCATCCTGTAAGGGCACAAACTTGGAGGCTTTACTAACGGCGCCCCTGCAGTTTTCGCCGGCTCGGTACTCTACAAGCCCTGTGGTGGTGTCAGCCCTAAGGGTGTGGGGGCAATGGAGGCAGCACATGGGATTGGAGGGGGCGTCAGTGTGGTGCCTTGGTCAGCTGACTCATCCTTCCTGCAGCCCTGTTCGCCATCCACACAGGGAGCAAGTGCCTCGTACCTGTTGGACAGGGTCAAGGGCTGAGGCTCCTGAGTTCCTGACTGCTGGTTCCCTTTACCTGCCTGACTTGCAGTCACACCCTGCTGTCCCTGGCCACTAGCAGGATTTAAACTACTTTCTCTGACAGGTGTGACTGCCTCCTGAAACACAGTGTCCAGGTAAGTCTCCCCCTCCCGGATGTGCCTCAGTGTTTGAAGCTCAGACTCCAGCTCATCAACTCTGAGCCGGAGCTCTTCGAGCAGCCAACACTTACTGCAGATGTGGCCGCTGCAGCTCGCAATGGGATCTGCCAGCTCCCACATCAAGCAGCTCAAGCACATCACCTGACCAGCCATCTCTAATTAATTAACTAATTAGTTTAATTTAGGTTTACGAGTTTCGCTGTGTTTTTTTAAAATTTGGGGCAGATTTGCTATCAACTAATCAGATCACAGCTTCCCTCTGACGTCACTTTTGAGAGAAAGAAAAAGTGGAAAACAGGAAGTTACCGTTAGGTTTTTATACTCCCACAGGTTTTTATACTCCCACAGAGACTGCTCCTCCTCCTCCGAACGGCTCCAGAAACTAGGCCGCGATCCCCGGGTTAAAGTAGGTTTTTATACTCACACAGCACACAGAGGCTGCTCCTCCTCCTCCCAACGGCTCCAGAAACTAGGCCGCGATCCCCGGGTTAAAGTAGGTTTTTATACTCACACGGAGACTGCTCCTCCTCCTCCCAACGGCTCCCGAAACTAGGCCGAGATCCCCGGGTTAAAGTAGGTTTTTATACTCACACAGAGACTGCTCCTCCTCCTCCGAATGGCTCCCAAAACTAGGGACACTCAACCCCCCCCCTAAAGTCCCCCCCCACCCTTCTCTCAGAGGACAATCCAGCGTGCCAGTTGTTTTACACACTCACAGCCAGCCATATCAGGTGTCCCCGACCCAAGACCTCTGCCAGGAATATTAGGGAGACCGTGCTCAGCTGCCCTCCATTCATTCACACACTTACCCTTTGGTTGCGAGAAGATCCACAGTGCTGAAACCCTGCTTTTTACTGTTTGATTGTCGGCAGGTGCACCTATGACGCTGATGCTTCTAGAGTTCAAGGACATTGTTCAGGCTTCAAAGTTTGCTGGACATGCAGTGCACTAATCATCCTCTGAGACATAGTACGTGTGCCTTCGAGGAAGCATTTGGGAGTTGAGAATATTTTGTCTGTTAAACGGTCAACAGTAACAACGATTTGATAATGACGTAACATTCCACATATCACACTAACCAACCATTAAACAACAAGGAAACGTTATGTTCCATATTGGTACCATTACAAAGCTATATCAGCTAATTTTCACAAAGAAAACACACGGCCTCACCCATCACAGGTTTCTCAACAGAAACTGAGGATAAACCTGAGAATGTGTTATCATGTCCAGAACTTTGTCATAGAAATGATCTGTCCATCAATGTGTGACTTGTTCCATGTATCAGTGCCATTCTCCATCCAGGGGCCACAGCTGTGCAGGCCCTCCCACATGGCCCAATCTCACCGGAACCAAATCTTGGCATCCACATATTCCACTGGCGCTCAAGGTGCAGTTGAATATCCTTACTCCACAGCGATGTGCCAGTTACATGCAGCACTCACCACACCAGCAATCTGCAAAAGCATTTCTTCAACGGCTTCATCAGGTGGCCAGTTTGGATCAATGTCACACACCAGGTTCCACAGCATCTTCTTGCTTCAAACAGAAGTTGCCTTCTAGACTCGTACTTTCTTTTCCCCGAGCCTGGTGTTCCAGGACACTGGTATCTTAGAAACAATTGTCCTTTCCAGCTGTAGAAAAGGAAGGAAACAGCAGCCTCCATGCATTTGCAAGCAGGAGCAAACAGCAAACACAACACGCAAATACTTTAGTTTATTGACAGTATCAAAAGACAATATAATGAGGACACCAATCACTTGGCACCCAGAACACACTCACCCCACCTCCCGACCTACTTCAGCGGGAAGGCACACCAGCCCAGCACACTGGGAAAGGTCACTCCAAAATGGAGCAAGCGGAGGAGAGAGAAAAACATTCCACCCCTCCCAAGAGGGGCACAGTTCAGCCCAGAACAGGTCTGGCACATTATAAATCAAACCAAATACAGACCAACCACCAAAGGAGAACACAAAACAGGCAGGAAGACAACAAAATCTCTAGCTGTACACCAAGGACAAAAACCAAAGCAGAAAACAAAGGAACAACAGCACCAGACCACCGGAAAAGGTCACATGGGGCACAAGGGACTAAGGAGAGGGGGGCACAAGGGACTAAGGAGAGGGGGGCACAAGGGACTAAGGAGAGGGGGGCACAAGGGACTAAGGAGAGGGGGGCACAAGGGACTAAGGAGAGGGGACACCCACCCTACCCCCCAGCGTTGGTAGCATGCAGCGAAGGAAAACACAACATAGGCAGGAATATAATGAGGACACCAGTTGATCACCTAAGACAAATTCAAGCCAAAAAACCCCAAAGAGTATACAATACCACCAACTGCTGAGTAAGCGCATGCTCCCTACCCCCATGGCTCCAGCAGCAGACCCACAGCGAAGGAAAGGCGTGTACAGGAATGTATGTGTGTGCACATCCGCAAGAATGTGCATGCCTGTTAGAGTACGTGTGGGTGAGAATGAGCCGCACAGAGCATCGGAAAAGGTCACGCAGACTTGGCGCACAGCGGGGGAAGGAGAAAGAACACCCCAACACTTCTCCAGCATTGGTAATTTGCCTGGAGTCCAGGCCATAGAAGCGAGTGGGCTCGCAACAGACAAACGCACAGCCGCCAGGCAAAAGGACATACTGTCAATGGGCCCCCATCCACCCACAGCCCCTTCAATGGACCTACCACTGGAAAGTCACACCGACATGGAGCATAGGGAGGAGAGAGAGAAAGAGAAAACCACATCTTCCTCACCGGCACTGTCAGCACCTTGTTCTAATGACTCCCATGCTACAGAAGCAGGATGGGCTGCAACCGGTGAAAAGATAAACCAGTTACAGTAGCAGATGGTTACTGAATATAAAAAGTCACCGGTAGCCCATGAAAGTCTCCCATTGCAACCTCTTGGCTGTGCAGCCGGGCCACCACCGCTGCAGCATCGGCATCTGATCTTCCATCACCACCTGTCCGAGGACCGGGCCACAGGAATCCGGGGCATTTACAGGTGGCCCACTAATCCAGAACAGAATACACAGTCAACGCCCAAAACAGAGCTTTTTAAAACATCCACAGACTGCTCGTAGGCCTGCCAAAATTATCCCCTCCCCACACTCCAGGTAAAAGTGGGCAATTCCTTATTTGAAATAGCCTTCAGCTGTGAAGCATGAAGTGACATCACAGTCAATGGGAGTGAAATTGAATTTCAGGATGAAAGCAGCAGCAGAATTCTGTTCTGGAAGTATCTGGTGGGACAGATAGGCTGCAGCTGTAGTTGCCCCAGTTATGGGTCTCCACAATACTTAAAGGTGAATTGAAGGCCTCTCAGACACAGAGCCCCTCACCCCCTCCCCAGCCCAGGGTTGACCCCCCACTTGGAACGCTTCAGCGCCTTGAGCAAGCCCAATGCACCCCCCACCACCCCCCTCCCCAAGCACTGGGGCAGAAGCTTTGCTGCCCTTGAGCTGCATTCCGGAAAATGAAAATTGAAATCCAGACCACTCACCTCCTCACTTCCCCTCAGTAGCCATTGTGCCAGCTTCGCATTTTTTAAAAGGAGTAATTAATAGCGCCCACATGAATCCATGCTGGGGAGTCTAGTAATTCCTGACAGGCCATTCCATTTTACTTTAATCTCGCTAATGAGATTGAAATGAATACAAAAGAGGGTTAATGCTATTCTCGCCATTGGAAGGGGTCGGGTGAATCGCAAAATGGTTCACCACATGGAGGCTAGATCAGGTAAGAATAGCAGATTTTCCTTTGCTTCATTCTGGCAGTCGTGATCCAGGTGGGTTTTTTTACACGGTTTTGTTTAATTTCAAATTTTTATTGAATTCAAATTTTTATTGAATTCAAATTTTGTCATCTGCCGTGGTGGGATTTGAACCCGGGTTTCCAGACCATTACCCTGGTTCTCGGGATTACTAATCCAGTGACTTACCATTACACCACTGCTTCCCCTACCACTCATTTAACCCATCTATATCCCATTGTGGCCTCCTTGCATTTTCACAACTTATTCTTCTACCTATCTTTGTAACATCTGCAAATTTAGCAACCACACAATTGGTCTCTTCATCAAGGTCATTTGTATAAATTGTAAAAAGTTGAGGTCCTAGCACTGATCCTGTGGCATACCAATCGTTTACATCTTGCCAACCAATAAATAATCCATTTATGCCTACTCTCTGTTTTGCTGTTAGCTAGCCAATCTTCTATCCATGCTAAATAAGTTATCCCCTCCATCATAACAAGCGTTGCACAGGTCAAAGAGACACAGCCTGAGTGAGTAAGACACATCCAGAGTGGGAATTTGAAACTTGGTAATTTGGTGCAGTGAGGTAACCAGGAAAGGTAAGTGGTAAATCTAATTCTGCTGTTTTTCAGTTGAAAGTGCAGTGTAGATTAGTGTCTGATTGGCTGAAGCTGCCCCCACCCTAATTGCTGAGAGGCAGTTATCTGGCAGTCACCTGAGGCCTGTTCAGGGGCACAAAGGTACACATTGTATTCGTCTCTTTGAAGTTTGAGTACTGTAAGTCATCCTGAAGTCTGTATAAAAGACAGAAAGAAAGCACACTCAGTAACCGTTGCGCAGGTCAAAGAGACACAGCCTGAGTGAGTAAGACTCATCCAGAGTTGGAATTTGAAACTTGGTAATTTGGTGCAGTGAGGTAATTCGGTGCAGAGTGGGAGAGGGTGCTTTTCCCCGACTGTTTTGTTCTCTCTCTTCTGGCCTGTAACCTTTAATCAGCAAGGAGAGAACGTGAGCGCATCGGAGACCCTCAGAAAGTAAGTGATTTTTAATCATTTTTACTTTTATTACCTTTTCAAATTGTGTGTGTGTGTGTGTGGGGGGGGGGGGGGTGGGGACTGAAGTGACATCACAGAAAAGCTGTGACCTGATTGGCTGGTTGGGAATCTACACTAAATTTAAAAATTAAGCATTGGTAAACTCATTAAACATAATTACTTAATTATAATCTAGATGGGTATCTAAGACAGAGATCGGAGAGTACTGTATTTAGCTTTCACATTTATAGTAGAAATCTAGTGCTAGGAAACAGATAGTTAACAGTAACTTTTTTTTCAACTTTTAACTTTAATTTACAAATTAATTGACGCAATGTCAGGTAGAGGGGTGCAGTGCTCTGACTGTGAGATGTGGCAGGTCCGGGAGCCTTCTAGCCTCCCGGATGGCTTCATCTGCAGAAAGTGCACCCAACTGGAGCTCCTCACAGACCGCATGGTTCGGTTGGAGCAGCAGTTGGATGCACTTAGGAGCATGCAGGTGGCGGAAAGCGTCATAGATCGCAGTTATATAAATGTGGTCACACCCAAGGTGCAGGCAGAGAAATGGGTGACCACCAGAAAGGGCAGGCAGTCAGTGCAGGAATCCCCTGTGGTTGTCCCCCTCTCGAACAGGTATACCCCTTTGGATACTGCCGGGGGGGGGGGGATAGCCTATCAGGGGAAAACAGCAGCAGCCAGAGCAGTGGCACCACGGCTGGCTCTGATGTTCAGAAGGGAGGGTCAAAGCGCAGAAGAGCAATAGTCATAGGGGACTCTATAGTCAGGGGCACAAATAGGCACGTCTGTGGACGTGGAAGAGACTCCAGGATGGTATGTTGCCTCCCTAGTGCCAGGGTCCAGGATGTCTCCGAACGGGGAGAGGGCATCCTGAAGGGGGAGGGCAAACAGGCAGAGGTCGTTGTACATATTGGTACTAACGACATAGGCAGGAAGGGGCATGAGGTCCTGCAGCAGGAGTTCAGGGAGCTAGGCAGAAAGTTAAAAGACAGGACCTCTAGGGCTGTAATCTCGGGATTACTCCCTGTGCCACGTGCCAGTGAGGCTAGAAATAGGAAGATAGAGCAGCTAAACACGTGGCTAAACAGCTGGTAGGAGGGAGAGTTTCCGTTATCTGGACCACTGGGAGCTCTTCCGGGGCAGGTGTGACCTATATAAGAAGGACGGGTTGCATCTAAACTGGAGAGGCATAAATATCCTGACCGCGAGGTTTGCTAGTGTCATACGAGAGGGTTTAAACTAGTATGGCAGGGGGGTGGGCACGGGAGCAATAGGTCAGAAGGTGAGAGCATTGAGGGAGAATAGGGACAGTATGGCTCTGAGGCAGAGCAGACAGGGTGAAGTTGCTGAACACAGCGGGTCTGGTGGCCTGAAGTGCATATGTTTTAATGCAACAAGTATTACGGGTAAGGCAGATGAACTTAGAGCTTGGATTAGTACTTGGATCTATGATGTTGTTGCCATTACAGAGACCTGGTTGAGGGAAGGGCAGGATTGGCAGCTAAACGTTCCAGGATTTAAATGTTTCAGGCAGGATAGAGGGGAATGTAAAAGGGGTGGCGGAGTTGCGCTACTGGTTAGGGAGAATATCACAGCTGTACTATGGGAGGTCACCTCAGAGGGCAGTGAGGCTATGTAGGTAGAGATCACGAATAAGAAGGGTGCAGTCACAGTATTGGGGGTTTACTACAGGCCTCCCAACAGCCAGCAGGAGATAGAGGAGCAGATAGGTAGACAGATTTTGGAAAAGAGTAAAAACAACAGGGTTGTGGTGATGGGTGACTTCAACTTCCCCAATATTGACTGGGACTCACTTAGTGCCAGGGGCTTAGACAGGGCAGAGTTTGTAAGGAGCATCCAGGAGGGCTTCTTAAAACAATATGTAGACAGTCCAACTAGGGAAGGGGCTGTACTGGACCTGGTATTGGGGAATGAGCCCGGCCAGGTGGTAGAAGTTTCAGTAGGGGAGCATTTCGGGAACAGCGACCACAATTCAGTAAGTTTTAAAGTGCTGGTGCACAAGGATAAGAGTGGTCCTAGGGTGAATGTGCTAAATTGGGGGAAGGCTAATTATAACAATATTAGGTGGGAACTGAAGAACCTAGATTTGGGGCGGATGTTTGTGGGTAAATTAACATCTGACATGTGGGAGGCTTTCAAGTGTCAGTTGAAAGGAATTCAGGACCGGCATGTTCCTGTGAGGAAGAAGGATAAATACGGCAATTTTCAGAAACCTTGGATAACGAGAGATATTGTAGGCCTCGTCAAAAAGAAAAAGGAGGCATTTGTCAGGGCTAAAAGGCTGGGAACAGATGAAGCCTGTGTGGAATATAAGGAAAGTAGGAAGGAACTTAAGCAAGGAGTCAGGAGGGCTAGAAGGGATCACAAAAAGTCATTGGCAATTGGGTTAAGGAAAATCCCAAGGATTTCTACAGTACATAAAAAGCAAGAGGGTATCCAGGGAAAGGGTTGGCCCACTGAAGGATAGGCAAGGGAATCTATGTGTGGAGTCAGAGGAAATGGGCAAGGTACTAAATGAATACTTTGCATCAGTATTCACCAAAGCAAAGGAATTGGTAGATGTTGAGTCTGGAGAAGGGTGTGTAGACAGCCTGGGTCACATTGAGATCCAAAAAGACGAGGTGTTGGGCGTCTTGAAAAATATTAAGGTAGATAAGTCCCCAGGGCCTGATGGGATCTACCCCAGAATACTGAAGGAGGCAAGAGAGGAAATTGCTGAGGCCTTGACAGAAATCTTTGGATCCTCACTGTCTTCAGGTGATGTCCCGGAGGACTGGAGAATAGCCAATGTTGTTCCTCTGTTTAAGAAGGGTAGCAAGGATAATCCAGGGAACTACAGGCCGGTGAGCCTTACGTCAGTGGTAGGGAAATTACTGGAGAGAATTCTTCGAGACAGGATCTACTCCCATTTGGAAGCAAATGGACGTATTGGTGAGAGGCAGCATGGTTTTGTGAAGGGGAGGTCGTGTCTCACTAACTTGATAGAGATTTTCGAGGAGGTCACAAAGATGATTGATGCAGGTAGGACAGTGGATGTTGTCCATATGGACTTCAGTAAGGCCTTTGACAAGGTCCCTCATGGTAGACTAGTACAAAAGGTGAAGTCACACGGGATCAGGGGTGAGCTGGCAAGGTGGATACAGAACTGGCTAGGGCATCGAAGGCAGAGAGTAGCAATGGAAGGGTGCTTTTCTAATTGGAGGGCTGTGACTAGTGGTGTTCCACAGGGATCAGTGCTGGCACCTTTGCTGTTTGTAGAATATATAAATGATTTGGAGGAAAATGTAACTGGTCTGATTAGTAAGTTTGCAGACGACACAAAGCTTGATGGAATTGCGGATAGCAATGAGGACTGTCAGAGGATACAGCAGGATTTAGATTGTTTGGAGACTTGGGGGGAGAGATGGCAGATGGAGTTTAATCCGGACAAATGTGAGGTAATGCAATTTGGAAGGTCTAATGCAGGTAGGGAATATACAGTGAATGGTAGAACCCTCAAGAGTATTGAAAGTCAGAGAGATCTAGGTGTACAGGTCCACAGGTCCCTGAAAGGGGCAACACAGGTGGAGAAGGTAGTCAAGAAGGCATACGGCATGCTTGCCTTCATTGGCCGGGGCATTGAGTATAAGAATTAGCAAGTCATGTTGCAGCTGTATAGAACCTTAGTTAGGCCACACTTGGAGTATAGTGTTCAATTCTTGTCGCCACACTACCAGAAGGATGTGGAGGCTTTAGAGAGGGTGCAGAAGAGATTTACCAGAATGTTGCCTTGTCTGGTGGGCATTAGCTATGAGGAGCGGTTGAATAAACTCGGTTTGTTCTCACTGGAATGACGGAGGTTGAGGGGCGACCTGATAGAGGTCTACACAATTATGAGGGGCATAGACAGAGTGGATAGTCAGAGGCTTTTCCCCAGGGTAGAGGGGCCAATTACTAGGGGGCATATGTTTAAGGTGCGAGGGGCAAGGTTTAGAGTAGATGTACGAGGCAAGTTTTTTACACAGAGGGTAGTGGGTGCCTGGAACTCGCTTCCGGAGGAGGTGGTGGAAGCAGGGACGATAGTGACATTTAAAGGGCATCTTGACAAATACATGAATAGGATGGGAATAGAGGGATACGGACCCAGGAAGTGTAGAAGATTGTAGTTTAGTCGGGCAGCATGGTTGGCACGGGCTTGGAGGGCCGAAGGGCCTGTTCCTGTGCTGTACTTTTCTTTGTTCTTTGTTATACCCTTTCATTTTACGCAATAACCTTTGATGTGGCACCATATCAAATGCCTTCTAGAAATCTAAGTACAGTACGTTTACTGGTTCCCCTTTATTCACAGCACATATTTCAAGGAACTCCAATAAATTAGCTAAACATGATTTCCCTTTCCCAAAACCATGTTGACTCTGCCTGATTACCTATAATTTTTCTAAGTGCCTTGCTATAACGTTTTTAATAATTGCTTCTAACAATTTCCTTGTGACAGATGTTCAGCTAACTGGCTGTTAGTTTTCTGCTTTCTATTTTCTGAACCTTTTTGAATAAAGGAATTTCATTCACTCTTTTCCAATCTAAAGGAATCTTCCCAGAATCTCGAGAATTTTGAAAAGTAAAACAAACTTATCTACTATCTCACTCGCCACTTCTTTTAAGACACTAGGATGAAGCACATCAGGACCTGTGGACTTTTCAGACCAAATTTGAACTATTTGCTCAGTACTACTTCTCTGGTGCTCGTAATTCTTCCACGTTCCTCCCTCCCTTTTATTTCCTGATTTACAGCTATTTCTGGGGTGTTATTTGTATCCTCTCTATCCAGAAGACCGATGCAAAATACCTGTTCAATTCAGCTGCCATTTCATTTTCCAGTATTAATTCCCAAAACTCATTTTCTAAAGGACCAACGCTCACTTTGTTAACTCTTTTTTAAATTAAATATCTATTGAAATTCTTACTATCTGTCTTTATAGCTCTAGCTGGCTTTCACTCATACCCTATTTTTTCCCAATTGGGTAAATTGGGAGATACTATTTGTGCTCGTTAGCCTAAAAATTAGAGTCAGACCTTTCAGGAGGGAAATTAGGAAACACTTCTACACATAAAGTGTGGTAAAAGTTTGGAACTCTCTTCCGC
The DNA here is from genome assembly GCF_047496885.1 of Scyliorhinus torazame. Classification (NCBI taxonomy): domain Eukaryota; kingdom Metazoa; phylum Chordata; class Chondrichthyes; order Carcharhiniformes; family Scyliorhinidae; genus Scyliorhinus; species Scyliorhinus torazame. The sequence goes on along the minus strand of NC_092716.1, from coordinate 102,384,890 downwards.
AAACCGCAATTGATGCTAGATCAATTGTTAATTTTAAAAATTAGACTGATCGTATCTTGTTAGCCAATGTTGTCGAAGGACATGAGGCAAAGGTGGATATGTGGAATAAGGTCACAAGTCAATCATGATCTCTTGACTTGTGAAACAGACTCAAGGGGTAAACGGCCTACTCATATTTCTATGCGTGGAATCTTGTGTCCTCCCCATGGTGAGTTTAGGGTGGGAGGGTGGCTGTCATCTTCCCACTTCCACCCTGAATAAGTCCGAACCTGCTGCCAATTGCAACCCGTACGTTGGCAACTTAAGCCCCCTTAAGTATTAACCCAGCAGGACTTCCGGTGGCGGCCATGGAGGAGTAGGTCGCGCATTCAGCAGCTCCCGCCTGGAGCGGACTCTCGGACCTTTTTTCAGGAGTTTTCACGGACCTTTTGGGGCAGATTGGTGAAGCGAACACTGCCAAAAAGGATTCCCTCTCTGTTGTATGGATAGCTGGACCAGGAGTGGTCGGGTGAAGCGTTTAAGTCCCAACAGACAGAAGTGTGCGGAGCGGGCGCCGAGGCACGGCATGGCGGCCGGTATAGACCAGGGTGCGTGGGCACAGTGGTCACAGGAGCAACAGGAGTTCCTTAGGGGCTGCTTTGCTGATCTTAAAAAGGACATGCTGGCCCCGATGAAGGCATCAATAGACCAAATGATCGCAACTCAGGCGACACAAGGGAAAGCGATAAAAGAGATGGAGAAAAAGCTATCCGACCATGAGGACGAGTTGGTCATATTGGCCCTTAATGTGGAGGCGCAGGATGACCTCCACAAGGAGGGGCTGGAGGACCTGGAAAACAGATCCAGGAGACAGAACTTGAGAATTGTGGGTCTCCCCGAAGGTGTGGAGGGTCGGATGCGGGAACATTTGTGTCCAAGATGCTGATGGGGATGGGGATAGTCCCTCGACCCCTGGAGCTGGACGGGGCGCACGGAGCCCTCGCAAGGAAGCCCAAGGCGAATGAACCGCCGAGGGCCATGGTGGTGAGATTTCATTGCTTCTCGGACAAGGAACGGAGCAGCAGGTGGGAGAACAGCGTGATACACATTAACCAGGATCTGGGTGCGGCGCTGGCCAAGAGGCATGCTGGATTCAACCGGGTGAAGGCGACCCTCTTCAGCAAGGGGGTGAAATTTGGGATGCTACACCCAGCGAGGCTATGGGTCACGCACAAGGAACGGCATCACTATTTTGAGATGCCGGACGAGGCGTGGTCATTTGTCAAACAAGAAAAGCTGGACTCGAATTAAAGGACAGTTAAGCTTTGGTGGAATGCGGTGGTGGGGCTGGGTAACTCGATACCGTTTTAATATAAGATTGTGTACAATGTTGGGTGCGTGTAAGGACTGTGGTGGTGGCTGGAGGGTGCAGTGTTTTCGGCAAAGTTGAGATACGGAGTGGGGAGGGGGCCCTGTACTTAGTCCGATTTTTCGGGAAGTTGGAGCCTTGGTTCAATAAGTGTCTCCTCACGGGGCTATGTTAGTGTCTTCTGTTTGTTTTTCGTTTTGTATTACTATTTACTCACTGGGGCTGGAGAGGTAGCTTAATTGGTTTATTTATGTGGAGAGAGGGGTCCGGACAATGAGGCGACAGTCTGATCGGCGCCAAGGGCGGGAGCTACTGGGGTCAGCATGGGTCAGCTGACTCTCGGGTGCGTAGTGGGGGGTGAGCAAGTGCTTAGTTGGTGCTTGGCTGGGGGTTTTGGGTTGTGGGGCTATTGGGGGGGGGGGAGGGGGGATGCTGCTTTGCTGACAGGAGGTATCAATTTTGGGGTACCAATTGAGGGTCGGGGCGGTGGCTCCCTGTGGGGGCACTCGACACTCGAGGAAGCAAGGGGCGCGGGCTCGAGGTTGGCCAAAAAGGGGCGATGGCTAGTCGGCAGGGGAGGGGGGGGATTGGGGGGCGGGGGGGTGATTAGCCCCCCGTCCAGGCTGATCACGTGGAATGTGAGGTGTTTGAATGGGCCGGTCAAAAGACCGCGCGAGTTCGCGCATTTAAAGGGGCTAAAGACAGACTTAGCAATGCTTCAGGAGACACATTTAAAGCTCGCAGCTCACACAAGATTGAGAAAGGGATGGGTAGGCCAGGTGTTCCATTCAAGGCTGGTTTCGAAGACCAGGGGGGTGGCAATTCTGATCAGTAAGGGTGTGGCATTTGAGGCTGGGAGAATTGTGGCAGATAAGGGGGGCAGGTATATAATGAAATGAAAAAATGAAAATCGCTTATTGTCACAAGTAGGCTTCAAATGAAGTTACTGTGAAAAGCCCCTAGTCGTCACATTCCGGCGCCTGTTCGGGGAGGCTGTTACGGGAATTGAACCGTGCTGCTGGCCTGCCTTGGTCTGCTTTCAAAGCCAGCAATTTAGCCCTGTGCTAAACGGATAGCTGGAGGGGGTTTGGGTGGTATTTGTGAACATCTACGCTCCGAATTGGGATGATGTGGAATTTATGAGATGCATGCTCGGCAAATACCCGGACTTAGAGTCACACAACCTGATCATGGGGGAAGACCTTAACACAGTCATTTACGCCGAACTGGACCGGTTGAAGTCCAGGACAGGGAAGCGACCGGCAGCGACTAAGGAACTGAAGGGTTTTATGGAGCAGATGTGGGGTGGGGAGGGGGGGGGGGGGGGGGGGTGGATCCCTGGAGGTTCGCACGGCCGAGAGCGAAAGAGTTCTCTTTTTTCTCCAACGTTCATAAGGTTTACTCCCATATAGACTTCTTTGTCTTGAGCAGGGCGTTAATCCCAAAGGTTGCGGGGACGGAATACTCAGCAATCACAGTCTCGGACCATGCCCTGCACTGGGTGGACCTGTGGCTTAGTGAGGAGAGAGGGCAGCGCCCGCTCTGGAGACTGGATGTGGGGCTGCTGGCGGACGAAGAGGTTTGCGGGCGGATTAGCAGGAACATCCAGGATTACCTGGAAACAAACGATACGGGTGAGGTAGCAGCGGCAACGGTCTGGGAGGCTCTGAAGGCAGTTGTCAGAGGGGAGCTCATCTCAATGCGATCCCATAGAGAAAAGAGAGAAAGAGTGGAGAGGGAGAGACTGGTAGAGGAGATACTCCGAGTGGACAGGAGCTACGCGGAGGCCCCCGAGGCGGGGCTACTGAGGGAGCGGTGGAGTCTGCAGGCGGAGTTTGAACTGCTGACCACAGGGAAAGTGGTAGCACAGCTGAGGAAGACAAGGGGGGCAGTCTATGTGTACGGGGAGAAAGCGAGTAGAATGCTGGCACACCAACTACGAAAGAGGGAGGTGGCCAGGGAAATCAGGGGAGTAAAGAATAAGGAGGGTAACATGGTCTTGGATCCAGGGAGGGGAGGGAAACGGAGTCTTTAAGGAGTTCTACAGTAAACTACGAGTCGGATCCCCGTTGGGAGTGGAAGGGATGAGGCAATTTTTGGACCAGTTGAGATTTCCAAAGATGGAAGAGGACCTGGTGGGGGGGCTGGGGGCCCCGATTAAATTGGAGGAGATTGTCAAGGGTATAGAGGGCATGCAATCGGGTAAAGCCCCGGGGCCGGACGGTTACCAGGTAGAATTTTATAAGAAGTTGTCGGAAATACTGAGCCCACTCCTGATGAAGACCTTCAATGAGGCTAGAGAGAAAGGAATCCTCCCACCACCGAGTTGCCACATTCCAGCGTCTGTTCGGATACACAGAGGGAGAATTCAGAATGTCCAATTCACCTAACAGTGTGTCTTTTGGGACTTGTGGGAGGAAACCGGAGCACCCGGAGCAAACCCATGCAGATGCAGGGAGAATGTGCAGACTCAGCACAAACAGTTACCCAAGCTGGGAATCGAACCTGGGACCCTGGAGCTGTGAAGCAACACACTGTGCCACCGTGCCGCCCACAAAATTGAACTCGCGACCTCTGGTTTACAAGACCTGTGATTAACCACTGAACTATGGAGCCGACTGTTAAGGGAGGATCAATGTAAAATTGGAGAAATGATTAATGAAAATAAAATTGCAAACCTTCAACTCTGCCCTTTCTTTCCATCAGTTTTATAGAAGAAATTTTAATTAAAAAAACCCTTGTTATTTAAATGGATCAATACATTTATTTTACCCTATAGTTTTAAATCATCATTATGCCATGTTCCTGTGAAACCCAAAGAAACAAAAGTCTACTGGTATGAATTCTGTCTTCAAGGTTCTCAGACACTTCAGATAGTGCATTCAGTTGCTGCCTAGCTGGGAATGCTGCAAATATACCTAAAAGCCGGCAGCAACATTTGATGCTGAGGCTCTTTGATCTCCCATCATAAGTAGGAACCCTGGAGGATGGGCTGGATTCTCCGTTTGCGAGATGATGTGCTGATGCCGGCGTGGGAACAATGGTGTTTTACACCAGAAAAAATGACCCAAAACCTTCACCGATCCTCTGTCTGTTTGGGAGCTAGCAGGCATGCAGCGTAGAGACCCTGGCTCTAGCATTCACATGGTGGCGGCATGTAGCGGCCGCACCGGCCAACATGGCGCCGGCCATGCGCGGACCCGGCCTGTCAAATAGTGTCCCCCTTTGGTCAAGCTCACCACCTCCCACCAGTGCCCCCAGCCCCCGCCTAAGCCCCCCCTTGCCCGTGGATCGGCGCCCCCCCTGACTGATCGCCGAACCCAATTTCAGAGACCGGAGAATCCCACCATGGTTTACAACTGTAAATTGTTCATGCTATTTCTCTTAAGTTTCCACTGAAGCTACAGAAGGATATCCAAGAATCAATGTATTGCTGGACTTGGGTTTATGACTGGCACTTCGCGAGATGTGAATGAGATGGGATTTCCTGTTAAATATTTTAATATGTTCAATTGACCTTACTGTTTATAATCAGCCTGGCACTGGATGCTCACCATAGAATAAGCTTTGAAGTATTTTGTGGGGGAATGGGGGGGGGTATTTTATTCGCTTTGAAAAAGGTTGTACGTATTTTAAATTCATATTTCAACCTCTACAAAAGCTATATGTGGGTTGGGAGGGCGGGGTTGGAGAAAGTGGCTGGCAAATCCAGTGGCTGACACAATAGTATGAAGCAGAAACCATTTGTGAGCTTGTGATGAGAAGTGCATGGCTGAAGGTGCTGCTGCATAACAAGTGTTCACTTATTTGGACTCCATAGAATCATAGAATTTACAGTGCAGAAGGAGGTCATTCGGCCCATCGAGTCTGCAAGGCCCTTGGAAAGAGCACCCTACTTAAGCCCACGCCTCCACCTTATCCCCATAACCCAGCAACCCCACCTGTAAATTACAATTGAAACCCTTTGCGCTTTCACAGCTTCAGAGGAACTGCAAAACATTATTTCACAATCTAATGATATTTATAGTCATTTGTCAAAAGACAGGACATGCTGCAGCTTTGTCATTGTGTCTCTTCAACTTAATGTACTTCTGCTTGCACAACAAATTGACAATTAATAATCGGAAAACACAAACTGGAGGAGACTCACAATTTGATTTTCTAAGTATTTAAGGAGGCCACCATGAACAGTTTTTTAATTCTTTCACAGGATGTGGCATCTATGTTTAGAGTAACATTTGTTGCCCATCCATAATTGCCCTTGAGAAGTTGATAGCGAGCCATCTTCAACTGCTGCAGCCCATGTTTAGGTTTGTCCATGGTGCTGTAAGGAAGATGTCATAATATATACCAGTATATCATGGTGCAGACACACACTGATGGACACACAGTGGGACCAATCAACATACACAACACCGCAGCCAATCACCAGTGAGAGCACATGCACTATAAAGACAGGGGACATCAGAGCTCCCGCTCATTCGAGTAGCAGCTAGCTAGGAGTACAGAGCTCACAACCTGCAACACAGACATTCACCATGTGCTGAGTGCATCAACTGGTTAGGACAAGGCAAAGGTCTTTAGTTAAAGCTGGTATCGTATTTACCCACAGTTCAAGTATGTTTAAATAGTTAACCTTTTAATAAAATAGTGTTGCACTACTTCAAGTGTTGGTGATCTTTATGTGATCCAGAACACCCAACACATCATGATACCAGGAGGGTTTCATACTAGCCCTTCTTAGACCTACCTGCAAGTGATCTGCCTTCCGCCAGCATTCCGTCATTCTGCAACATGGACAACATCAGCCCGCCGCTCCGCATCGCCGGCAACCTCGGGGCCAACTGGAAGATTTTCAAACAGCGCTTCCAGCTCTACCTCGAAGCCACGGACAGGGAGGGCGCCTCGGACACCAGAAAGATTGCTCTTCTCCTCTCCACGGCCGGGGACCATGCCATCCATATTTTCAACTCTCTCACCTTTGCAGATGACAAAGACAAAACGAAGTTCAAGACGGTTCTCCTCAAATTTGACACTCACTGCAGTGTAGAGGTGAATGAAAGTTTCGAGGGCTACGTGTTCCAGCAGCATTTGCAGGGTAAGGACGAAACTTTCCAATCCTTTTTAATGCACCTCCGCATCCTTGCACAATCTTGCAGCTACGGGCCCACCTCCGACTCCATGATACGCGACCAGATCGTTTTCGGTGTTCAGTCGGACCCCCTACGTCTGCAGCTCCTCAAAGTAAAGCAACTCACCCTAGCGACTGCCATCGAGACCTGTGTCCTACATGAAAATGCCACCAATCGGTACTCCCATATACAAGCGGCTGAAACGGCGCGGCAAGGTCCCCACGAGGCGGAATGGGTCCAAGTGATTGAGCACCTCCAGGGCCTCAGCCTGGACGAGGGCGGCCATTTTGCGTGCTTTTCGTGGACTCCCGCGCTTGTACGCACCAAACGAGGGGACGGCGACGTGGAGGAACGTAAGGCGCAGGCGCGCACCACGCATGACCGCACCGCGCATGCGCGGTGGCGCAGCGAACGTGCTGCGTCACGACGTGCGGTAACTGTGGCTCCGCCCACTTCAAGTGGCAATACCCCGCAAAATCTCGACAATGCCTACGATGTGGAAGACTTGCCCACTATGCTGCCTGCTGTCGAGCAGCTCTGCCTTCCAATTCATATCACTTCAGCCAGCCTCGCAGGAATGTTCGGGCAATTCAACCCACGGTCACCGAGTCCGATTCCGACCTCCCGCACAGCAGTGACACCGAGGACCCGAAGGCGCCTTTTCCAGTCAGTGTCGTAACGTAAAACAGGCTGTCCCCGAAGCAAAGACACCAGCCGCTGTCGGTATACAGCATCGATCCAGACGATGAGTGGTGTGCCACCCTGACGGTCAACCGGTCCCAAATACGATTCCGCCTGGACACTGGTGCCTCCGCCAATCTCATGGCGTGGTCTGCTTTCCAAAGCCTTTGTGTCAAACCAACCATTCTTCCATCGGCCTGCCAGCTATTGGACTACAATGGCAACATCATTCCTGCTACCGGCTCATGCCAACTCGAAGTGACGCACAAGTCACGAAAAGGCATCCTTCCTTTTGAGATCGTGGGCTCCTCGAAGGACTCTCTGCTTGGTGCACAGGCGTGCAAGCTGCTAAACCTCGTTCAAAGAGTTCACTCTCTCTCCTGATGATGCGTCTGCCTTCCAGGATGCTGACTTCAGGGCGCAACTCAACGCCATCATCGACCAGCACCGCAATGTCTTCGAAGGCATGGGCACGCGCCCATATACTTACAAGATCCTACTCAAACAGAATGCCACGCCTGTGGTGCATGCACCTCGCAGAGTCCCAGCACCCCTTATGGATCGCCTCAAGCAGCAGCTGCAGGACCTCCAAGACCAAGGAGTGATCTCCAGACTTATGGAACCAACCAACTGGGTCAGTTCCATGGTGTGCGTAAAAAGGTCTTCCGGCGAGCTCAGAATCTGCATTGATCCAAAGGATCTGAATCGCAACATAATGAGGGAGCATTACCCAATCCCCAAACGCGAAGAGGTCACATGCAAGATGGCTCGGGCCAAGCTCTTCACCAAACTTGACGCCTCAAAAGGATTCTGGCAAATTCAACTAGACAGATCCAGCAGGAAACTGTGTACCTTTAACACCCCTTTTGGCAGATATTGTTACAACAGGATGCCGTTTTGGATCATATCGGCGTCAGAAGTGTTCCACAGGATCATGGAACAAATGTTGGAAGGCATTGAAGGTGTTCGCGTCTATGTCGACGACATAATCATTTGTTCCACCACCCCGCAGGAGCATATCAGTCACCTCCAGCGTGTGTTCAAACACATACGGGAACAGGGCCTACGCCTCAACACAGCCAAATGCTCCTTCGGCCAGACGGAACTCAAGTTTCTAGGGGACCACATCTCCCAGTTGGGTGTGCGGCCAGATGCGGACAAGGTGGCTGCCATCACAGCCATGAAAAAGCCAGAGGACAAGAAGACGGTCCTCCGATTTCTGGGCATGGTCAACTTCCTAGGGAAGTTCATCCCTAACCTCGCCTCTCATACCACAGCTCTCAGGAACCTGGTCAGGAAGACGACAGGCTTCCAATGGCTTCCTGCCCACGAGCGTGAATGGAGAGAACTTAAAACCAAACTTACCACCGTCCCGGTATTGGCCTTTATTGATCCAGCGAAAGAGACAAAAATTTCTACCGATGCCAGCCAATCTGGCATTGGGGCAGTGCTCGTGCAACGTGATGAAGCCTCATCATGGGCCCCCGTTGCATATGCGTCACGCGCCATGACCCCCACGGAACAGCGCTACGCGCAGATAGAAAAGGAGTGCCTGGGCCTGTTGACCGGTGTCGTCAAATTTCATGATTACGTGTACGGCCTTCCCCAATTCACCGTCGAGAACAACCATCGCCCGCTGGTCAATGTAATACAAAAAGACTTGAACAACATGACGCCTCGCCTCCAGCGCATTCTGCTCAAACTCCGGCGATACGACTTTCAGCTCGTATACACCCCGGGCAAAGACCTGATCATAGCCGACGCTCTGTCCAGGACAGTCAACACTCCGTGTGACCCAGCGGGATTCTTCTGCCAGGTTGACGCCATGTGGCCTTCATGGCCTCCAATCTACTGGCCACGGATGAACGCCTCATCCAAATTCGCTGCGAGACTGCGGCTGACCCCCTGCTACAGCGTGTCATGCGCCACCTAACAGACGGGTGGCTAAAGGGCCAATGCCCACAGTTCTACAACATCAGAGACGATCTGGCGGTAGTCGATGGTGTCCTCCTGAAGCTGGACCGCATTGTTAACCCACACAGCATGCGCCAGCTCGTCTTGGAACAGCTACACGAGGGCCATCTTGGCGTGGAGAAGTGCCGCCAATGGGCCCGAGAGGCAGTGTACTGGCCCGGCATCAATATCGACATCGCCAACACAGTGCTCAACTGCCCCACCTGTCAGCGGTTCCAGCCGGCCCAACCACGTGAGACCCTACAGCCCCATGAGTTGGTCACGTCCCCTTGGTCCATGGTCGGCATCGACCTGCTCCACGCGCTGGGCAGGGACTATGTTCTGATTGCAGACTATTTTTCAAACTACCTGGAGGTGGTACGTTTGCACAACATCACATCGTCTGCAGTCATCCGTGCCTGTAAGGACACCTTTGCTCGTCACGGCATCCCACTCACTGTGATGTCGGACAATGGCCCCTGCTTCGCAAGCCAGGAATGGTCCAACTTTGCCAGAAGGTACAACTTTGTGCATGTGACATCCAGTCGCCTGTACCCCCAATCCAATGGCAAAGCGGAGAAGGTTGTCCACATAGTCAAACGGCTCCTTTGCAAGGCTGCCGATGCGGGATCCGACTTCTACCTCGCCCTGCTGGCCTATCGCTCGGCCCCACTGTCCACTGGCCTGTCGCCAGCCCAGCTGCTCATGGGTCGCACCCTGAGTACGACGGTGCCGTCCATTCACGTCCCAGACCTCGACCACATTCCGGTCCTTCAACGAATGCAACTGTCTCGTGCACAGCACAAGGCGGCTCATGATGCCCGTGCAGCTGATCTCCCTGCTATGGCTCCAGATGACAACGTCCGCATCCACCTTCCGGATGGTGGCTGGTCTGCAACTTCTGTGGTTCTTCGGCAGGTGGCTCACCACTCGTTCCTGGTTCATCTCCTGGATGGTTCCATTCTGCGCCGTAATCGGCGTGCCCTTCATCTCGTTCCCCGCTCGCTACGTGATCCTCCGCCAGTGCCACGCCCTCCTGTTGTCCCTGACCTGGACTATGCAGAGATTCCGGTTACTCTGCATCCTCCTGACTCTGACGCAGTCCAGCCCGCTCCTCAGCTGGTGGCTCCTCAGACCCACTCTTGAGGCGGTCAACCAGAATTCGTCGCCCACCTCAGAGACTTGATTTGTGAACTTTGCACTAATGGACTCTCTGGTCTGTTCTGTTCTTCCGTTTAATCATTCAAGTGGTTTGTATATAGTGTTCCTCTCGCTATTTGCGTGATGCACTGGGCGAAATTCTCCATAATCGGTGTGATGTCCGCCGACCGGAGCCAAAAACGGCGCAAATCAGTCCGGCATCGCGCCGCCCCAAAGGTGCGGAATCCTCCGTATCTTGAGCGGCCGAGCCCTAATCTTGAGGGGCTAGGCCCACGCCGGACTGATTTCCGCCCCGCCAGCTGGCGGGAAAGGCCTTTGGTGCCCCGCCAGCTGGCGCGGAAATGACATTGCCGGGCGGCGCATGCGCGGGAGCGTTAGCGGCCGCTCACGGCATCCCCGCGCATGCGCAGTGGAGGGGGTCTCTTCCGCCTCCGCCATGGTGGAGACCATGGCGAAGGCGGAAGGAAAAGAGTACCCCCGCGGCACAGGCCTGCCCGCGGATCATGGGCCCCGATCGCGGGCCAGGCCACCGTGGGGGCACCCCCCGGAGCCCGCCCGCGCCGCCTTGTCCTGCCGGTAAGAGAGGTGGTTTAATCCACGCCGGCGGGACAGGCATTCCAGCAGCGGGACTTCGGCCCATCCAGGCCGGGGAATCGGCGGGGGGCCACCAACCGGCGCGGCACGATTCCCGCCCCCGCCAAATCTCCGGTGCCGGAGAATCGGCAACCGGCGGGGGCAGGATTCACGCCAGCCCCCGGCGATTCTCCGACCCGGCGGGGGGTCGGAGAATCCCGCCCACTGTTTTTTTCTGCACCAGGCAACTTCCCATGTAAATAGCTTAGTTTTATGTACATAGTCCTGTAAATATTTTGCACACACATAGTCAGGAACATTCACCACACACTATTTATTGTCACGCAGGCACAATTTATATATAAAAGGGGGATGTCATAATATACACCAGTATATCATGGCGCAGACACACACTGATGGACATACAGTGGGACCAATCAACATACACAACACCGCAGCCAATCACCAGTGAGAGCACACGCACTATAAAGACAGGGGACATCAGAGTTCCCGCTCATTCGAGTAGCAGCTAGCTAGGAGCACAGAGCTCACAACCTGCAACACAGACATTCACCATGTGCTGAGTGCATCAACTGGTTAGGACAAGGCAAAGGTCTTTAGTTAAAGCTGGTATCGTATTTACCCACAGTTCAAGTATGTTTAAATAGTTAACCTTTTAATAAAATAGTGTTGCACTACTTCAAGTGTTGGTGACCTGTATGTGATCCAGAACACCCAACACATCAGAAGGATTTTGACCCAGTGACCGTGAAGGAATGGCAATGTACTTCCAAGTCTGGATGGTGTGTGGTTTCAGGGGAACTTGCAGTTAGTAGTGTTCCCATGCTTCTGCGGATCTTGTCCTTCTAGGTGATAGATGTTTTGTACTGTCACTATGATCTGTAAATCCTGGTATGGTTCATATAATAATATTTTCTTAAAATATATTTTTATTCTCCTTTTTCACATTTTCTCCCAGATATAATAATCTTTATTAGTGTCACATGTAGGCTTACATTAACACTGCAACAAAGTTACTGTGAAAATCCCCCAGTCGCCACACTCCGGCGCCTGTTTGGGTACACAGAAGGAGGATTCAGAATGTCCAATTCACCTAACAACCACGTCTTTCGGGACTTGTGGGAGGAAACCAGAGGACCCGGAGGAAACCCACGCAGACACAGGGAGAACGTGCAGACTCCGCACAGACAGTGACCCGAACCGGGAATCGAACCCGGGTCCCTGGCGTTGTAAAGCAACAGTGCTAACCACTATTCTACCGTGCCCGTTACCGTCTCTGAAAAATCTTGCTAGCGGCATGGAACCTAAAGGTCTGCTTTCTGTAGTGGTAAAATTGCCATAATTGCCTCTCTGTAATGCTGCACGACCATGTGCGATTGGAAACATATTTGAGGTTACGAAGATAAGACACTATTTTGCAAAATGGTATGAATTTCTAAGACTATTGGCAGGATTTAACCACCACGTTGCGCCCGGCATGAATCTGGGTGCACCGGTTAAATTGCGGGAAAGGCCAAAATCGAGATTCGCGCCAGGGCTATTCAATTTTGCTATCTAACCAGCCCGCTCCTTGATGACGAGTTCTGGATCACACCCAAATATGGCGAGCATATCGTTAACCCCAATTTGTCTCACAAGCAAGATTGAAGTCAAATGTAATGGCCTTCCGGAAATTAACCAGCTTCTCAGCAAGAAGTCACGCGGGCATCGTTTAGTACACATTTTTTTTAATGTGTAGCTGGCGCAAGGGCTGCTGAGGGCAACTGAGGTGGTGAGTAGCCACTTCTATTTTTGTGCATGCAATTCAAGCACACTGGCTGCTGTCCCAGTGCTCAGGGGATGGGGGGAGGGAGAAGAAACAACCCCTCAGGGGATTTGGGTTTGGACAGGCAGCTGAAGCTTTCCAGGTTGGGGTTGCCTCTGGGCTGGATGGGGAAGAGTGCTCCACGCCTATACTCTTTATGCACGCACACTCTCGCCGATATGCACACAGTGACGTTCACACACATGCTTTCCTGTATATGCATTTAGCACCTTTCCATCAATGTAGGTCTGCTGTTGGGGGGGGGGGGGGAAGCATGCGCTGACTCAGCAGCTGGCAGGTGTTGTATTCTTTTTGGTTTTTTTGTCTCGATTTTGTCTTTGGTGTGCAGCTGGTGGCTTTGTTGTATTCCTGCCAGTTTAGTGTTTTCTTTTGGTGCATGCTACCGATGCTGGTGAGGAGGGTGGGTTGTTCTCTCTCCTTCCGCTGGACCCGTGATAGTTTCCTTTTCTGGTGGTTTAACTCGCCTCTTAGCACGGGGACGTGGCATTGTTCATTTGTTCTTTGTTTTGGTTTTTGTCCTTGGAGTATGGCTGGTGCCTTTGTTGTCTTCCTGCTGTTTTGTGGTTTTCCTTCTGTGGTTGCTCTGTATTTAGTTTTACTTATCATGTGCCGGACCTGTTCTCTCCTGAACTATGCCACTCTTGGGAGGGGTGGAATGATTTTCTCTCTGCTCCACGTTGGAGCGGCCTTTTCCGGAGGGAAATCCTTGTGAAACGTTAAAACCTGGACACTTCGCCTGAAATGTCAGCACCACAGAGGCAGCAACTAACAATCAAACACTCCCAAGAGCTGGGCTTCAGCAGTGAGAATATGCTCCCGACCTTAGGGTGAGTGTGTGAATCATTATCTCCCGAATGTTCCCGCTAGGGGTTTGGGGTCTATGGGCTCCCGCTGCGGCCGGGTGGGTGTGCAGAGCGAGCCTTTCCAACACAACTAGCTCGCTGGATGGCATTCTGAGCGAAGGCGGGACACATAAGGGTGGGGAACGCTTGGAGCATTTGAAGGTCCCGGAGTCAGAGCACGAACTGATTGTCAATCTCTCTGCTCCAATTCCTTACAGAAACCAGGATGGCTGGTGTTGTCGATCCTGCAGTGGATGTCCTTATGCTGGTGGCCAGACACTGGAGAAGGCAACAACATCTATGCAGACGGCACCCCATATGCAGGGCCGCTGATCATCCTGAACACACGGCCACCCATCAGGCTGAGGAAGAACCTAGAGGGGGAATGTCTGTGACAGCCCAGGGGGTAAAGGCGTCGTTGGTCTTTAGAGGAATTGACCACAGCATGTGCCACAGGTGACTCTGTCTCAACAAAGAGACAGTGCAGCACCCTGTGGAGGAGGGTGACACCCACTCTCGGTGGCCATGAAGGTCACTGCAGCCCTGAACCTCTATGCCAGCGGTTCGTTCCAGGGCTCGAGCGAACACTTAATGTAGCATATTGTTATGGACCAGGGTTCAGAGAACCCCAGTGTATCATGGAGTTCACCTGACCCACAACATTGAATAGATTGTGGTATGGGGAGCACACGGCCCACTCTACAGTTGTGGTACAGCAGAAATGGAAAAGTATTTTTAAAAACAAAACAGTGTTTATTCTATGAACTCAAGTTAACCTTTTTAAAACAAACAGTGAACATTAATTCAAATACAACCCCCAAAGAGTGCAACACTAAGTAATGCTTACGCTGTCCTTTCAACATCTAGAAGACTTACAAAAAACATAACCTTTAACAGAAGCACATCAGGTTAAAGTCAGGACTGAAAACGTTTATAATTCTGTATTCACCAAATGATCAAGAGATAGTCTTTTCATGGCAGAGAGAACAGCAGTACAGCTGCTTTGTCTGACTTCAGCTCCAACACTGAAAACGAAACTGAAACACACCCTGCAGCAAACAGACTAAAACAAAAGTAAAAAGCTGACAGGCAGCCCAGCTCCAGCCATACTTTAACATCACTGCAGTAATAAACACCCATTTCTCAAAGGTACTCTCACTACAGATATTTATATACACGCCCATTTATAAACACCCATTTCTTAAAGGTACTGTCAGATGACACCTCCCCCCAAGAAAAAATAAATAAACCACCAACTTCAGATGGTTTCATTTATCACCTTTTCACTATCCTTTAAGAAATGAACACAGTAAATATACTTTTTTGTTTTAAAAAAAAAACAACACAGGCAAAGAGGTACAACAATATAGTCCATTTTTTGTTTTTCCTCCAACTGGAATCCTTCTCGATTGACAGTCTCTTTGAACAAGAAGGTCTCTGCACGATCCGTCCACTTCTCTACGCCTCGGCATTTCTCTTTAATGTCAGGTACTTCAGTTCAATCTGATCACAGAGTCCCTTGTAATGCTCCAACACAGGAGCATTGGTTATCACAGCTTTCAGGCAGTCAAATGCCTGTTGAAACTCCACTGTCCATTGAAACTTTCGACGTTTCTTCAGCAAGTCCATCAGTGGAGCAATCACGCTACAAAATCTTTGCACAAATGTTCGATCAAATCCACTCATGCCAAGAAATCGCATTATTTCTTTTCATCTCGAGGGCATTGAAAACTCCTCAATAACTGTTGATTTCACATCTCGTGTGACCATTCGACCCTGTCCGATTGTATGGTCAAGGAAAGTGACTTGGCTTTTCCAAATTCACTTTTGGCTAGGTTTATCACCAAACCCGCCTCCTGAAGTAGATCAAATAACTCCATCAGATGTTTCAAATGTTCTGTCCATGTCTGGCTGAAAATTACCAGATCGTCGATGTATACCACACAATTGGGTAATTCGAAACAACTTTGTTAGTTAACCGTTGAAATGTGGCTGGTGTTTTTTCATGCCAAATGGCATAACTTTGAATTGGTATAGACGATCTGGAGTCACAAAAGCTGAAATCTCCTTCGCCCTTTCAGATAAAGTTACCTGCCAGTAACCTTTAAGTAAATCCAGTTTGGAAATAAATGCTGATTGTCCCACTTTCTCAATGCAATCCTCCAAACGTGGGATAGGATGAGAGTCCGTTCATGTAACTGCATTAACCTTTCTATAGTCCACACACAACCGTTGGGTACCGTCTGGTTTAGGCACCATCACTATGGGCGAACTCCATTGGCTGCAACCCACTTCAATTATGCCATTTTTAAGCATACTCTCATCTCTTTGTTAACCTGTGCCTATTTTAAAGAGTTAAGTCCGTATGGATGTTGTTTGATCGGAACTGCCTTTCCCACATCTACATCATGTATAGCCATTTTAGTACTTCCCAATTTATCTCCACGAACCTGCCTATGTGATATCAATAACTCTTTCAGGTCAGTCCATTTTTCCTCTGGAAGGTAACTCAACAATTTATCCCAATTTTTAAGAACATCCTCATTTTCCAATTTAATTTGAGGTATGTCAAATTCACAATCATCTGGATTTGGTTTGTCACTTTGAGTTAGAATCATTAAAACCGCCTCCTTTTTCTCTCCTTCCCTTTCAAAGTACCTTTTAAGCATACTCACATGACACACTCGGTGAGTCTTCCTTCTATCAGGTGTTTTTAACACATAATTCACCTCACTTAATTTCCATTCAATCTGATAAGGTCCACAAAACCTTGCTTTTAAAAGTTCACCTCCCACTGGTAACAATATTAAAACTTTTTCTTCACTGGCAAAACTACAAACTTTGGATTTCTTGCCCGCTACTCGTTTCATCACATTTTGTGCAACTTTTAAATGTTGTCTAGCCAACTCACTTGCTCTATTTAATCGTTCCCTAAACTTTGACACATAATCCAATAATGTAATTTCCGATTTCTCACTCACCAATTATTCTTTAATCAATTTAAGTGATCCTCTTACCTCATGACCAAAATTTAGTTCAAAAGAACTAAATTTGGTTGACTCATTAGGTGCATCCCTAATTGCAAACAGAACGAATGGAAGTCCTTTATCCCAATCCTCTGGATAATCTTGACAATACACCCTCAACATTGTCTTTAATGTCTGATGCCACCTTTCTAACGCTCCCTGCAATTCTGGATGGTACGCAGTTGATTTAAATTGTTTTATTCCTAAGCTACCATAACTTCTTTGAATAACCTTGAGGTAAAATTTGATCCTTGCTCCGATTGTATTTCTGTGGGTTGTCCATATCTCGTAAAGAATTTAAGTAACTCCTCCACAATCTTTTTAGCTGCAATATTACATACTGGAATGGCCTCTGGAAACCTAGTGGACACATCTATTGTAGTCAGCAGATATTTATTCCCACTTTTTGTTTCAGGAAGATGTCCTATGCAATCAATTAGGACCCTTGTAAAAGGTTCCTCAAATGCTGGAATGGGTATTAAGGGCGCTGGTTTTATCACTGCTTGAGGTTTCCCTAACATTTGACATGTGTAACATGATTGACAAAATGTAACTACATATTTATGTAGTCCAGGCCAATAAAAATGTTTTCGGATTTTAGCTTGAGTTTTCCTTATTCCCAAATGACCTCCCACTGGTACCTCATGTGCAACTCGCAACACTTCCTTTCTATACCCTACCGGCAATACTACTTGATGCACTTCTGCCCACTTTTCATCTGCCTGCATGTGTAAAGGTCTCCATTTTCTCATCAAGACATCATTTTTACGGTAATAACACTCTGGTATACTCTCAGATTCCTCTTCCGCATATGCTTTCTGATATATCCGTTTTATTTCTGCATCTTTCTGTTGTAACTCCGCTAATTTTCCTGAACTAAAAATATCCGCCTCATCCTCCACCTGTTCTTGTTCTTTTTCAACCACCTGATCAAAAATGGTTTCTGATAATTGCACTTCACCTTTATCTTCACTCTCTGATTTATTCTCTTGTCTTAACCTGTGACTTTGTGACCTTGTTACTACACAATCTGGAAATATCCCAAGATATTCGTCATTCAACACTTCAGTTGTCTGATTTTCCACTGGCTTATCAACCACAGTAAGCATCACACCCACCTGCGATCCAACTATATCATTACCCAAGATAAACTGTATTCCTGGACAAGATAGCTTCTCTATTACTCCTACTACCACTTCACCACTCTTCACTGGACTTTCAAACCTTACCTTATATAATGGAACGGTACTCCTCTCACCCTGAATTCCACATATTACCACCTTTTCTGGCAACATTCTTCCCAAACTACATAACTCCGCATCTCTTACCATTAAAGATTGACTAGCTCCCATATCTCTTAAAATTGTGACTTCTTTACCTGCTCCTCCTGATACACATGAGTAAACTTTACCCACACAAGTAAATTCTTTAAAGAGATCTGGCACCTTCTCATCAATCACCGCTTGATCAGGCTGCACAAGCATTTGCACCTCCTTTGCTTCACTTGGGCTTTCCTTTACCACTTTAACAAACCCCACTGTCATCCTGTTTTACCACATCAGCCTTCCCAGTGCTTTTCTTCAGCCACCAACACTGTGACTTTACATGGCCTAGTTTATTACAGTGAAAACATTTGAAACTTTTTATTTATTTTCCACCATCTGGATTTCTTTTTTAGTCTCAAGTACATTCTCATTATTTCCTATCAGATCACCTTTACCTTTCCCACTTGAGTATTTCTCATGTCCCCAGTTTCTATCCCTCACAGGCTGAAACTGATGTCGGAAACCAAGCTTTGATTTATGAACTAATTCATAATCATCTGCCATTTCTGCTGCTAACCTTGCAGTTTTAACCCTCTGCTCTTCCACATGAGTTCTCACTACATCAGGAATTGAATTTTTAAACTCCTCCAAAAGTATAATTTCTCTGAGAGCTTCATGTGTTTGGTCTATTTTCAAAGCCCTTCCACCTATCAAAATTACTCTGTTTGAACCTTTCAAACTCCATATATGTTTGACCAAATTCTTTCCTTAAATTTCTAAACCTTTATCTACAGGCATCAGGCACTAGTTCATATGCAACTAAGATGGGGTTTTCACCTCCTCATACGTCCCAGATACCTCCTCCGGTAGCGATGCAAACACTTCACTAGCTCTACTTACCAGCTTTGTTTGAATCAGTAATACCCACATGTTCTGTGGCCATTTCATTTGTTTAGCTACCTTCTCACATGAAATGAAAAAGGCTTCTACCTCCTTCTCATCAAATCTTGGCAATGCTTGGACATATTTAAATAGATTCCCACCAAGCATTCGACTTTGACGCTCTTTCTTACTATCTTCATAACTGTCCTCAAACTGTACATTTCCCTTTACGTCTGCCAATTTTAACTGACTGTCATGTTTCATGGCCATTTTCTGAAGTTCAAACTCTCTCTTTATCTTTTTCCCTGATCTGTATCTCCCTTTCTCTTTCTTTTTCCTCTCTCTCTCTTTCTTTTTCTTTCGTGGTGATTTAACTTGAGGATCACCACATCTCAGACAAGGGGCAAGATTGAGAAGGCGGGGCCTTCAACACTGTGTTCAAAGACCGAGACCTCAAATCCAGCAACAAACCCATGGTCCACAGTGCAGCCATGTTCCCCGCCCACCTGTGTGCATCAGAAACATAAACAATGTACAGCAGACACCTCAATTCGCTGGAGAAATATCACCAACGTTGCCTCTGCAAAATCCTGCAAATCCATTGGCAGGATACGCATACCATCACGAGCATCTTCTCCCAGGCCAGTATCGAGGAACACTGGTCACACCTGACCAGCTGTGATAGGGGGCCACATTGTCCGCATGCCCGACACAAGACTCCCTAAACAAGTGCTCCACTCCCAGCTCCGCAATGGAAAGCTATCAGGAAGAGGGCAGAGAATACTCTAAAAGCCTCCTTAAATAAATGCAACATCCCCAATGACATATGGGAATCACTTGCCCTAGAACATACAAACTGGAGAAGAAGCATCCGCGAAGGCACCAACCACCTCAAGCAACACCAAGTGGAGCACATGGAGGCCAAGGGTAAGCATCAGAAAGAATGCACAGAATCTAGACTTCCCCACCCATCTCCCGTGGCCTGCATCCTGTGGGCGTCACTTGGTGTGGGCGTCCATAATAATCAGGAATATTGCCCCCTGAAATGGGCCAGCAAAATCGATATATATGCTGTTCCATCTGGCGATTCCCTCGGGTGCATTGGCACTGCCGGTGGAGCTTTTTGACACTCCTGGTAGTGGCCGCAGCGCTGAGCCACCTTCTATGTCAGAGTCGATTCCGGGCCACCATATGTAACTGTGGTTGAACATTATCATCTTCGACACCCTGGGATGTCCATTGCGGAGATCGTGCAGCAGGGAGGTGTGGTATTATGGTACCTGACAGGCTAATGCACCATTGGTGGAAACTGTATGCTTTCTATTGGTAGAATGTATGGTAGCTCCGCCCTGCTAGGCGGGGTATAAGAGCCCGTGCCCCAGTAGCCTTCATTCTGTACCTGGGCTGCTGGGGGAAACACCTAGCTTATTAAAGCCTTCTGTTGGACTACAACCTCGCTTTAGGGGTCATTGATCGTGCATTAATTTAATAAGCTAGTTTTTTAAGAAGAAAGGATGGAGCTCCGCATCAAGCCAGAGTGTCTGCAACTTAGCCCCCACGCGGCGAACTCAGCGGCAATCTTTAAGCACTGGCTGGCTTGCTTTAAAGGGTATCTCGAGACGGCTGAAACGCACCCACGGGAGAGCAGAAACTGCACGTCCTGCACTCAAGGGTGAGCCCGGAGATTTACACCCTTATCGAGGAAGCAGAAGACTTTGATGCAGCAATAGAGCTGCTAAAAGGACATTATATTCACCCGGTAAACCAGGTCTACGCCCGGCACCTGCTTGCAACAAGGCGACAAACCCCTGGGGAATCGCTGGAGGAATTCTACCGTGCACTCCTGGTGTTGGGCAGAAACTGCGGCTGCCCGCAAGCTTCGGTGAGCGAACACACGGAACTCTTAGTCCGGGACGCGTTCATGGCAGGTATGCTATCATCACAAATCCGCCAGCGCCTGTTAGAAAAGGACACCCTGGGTCTCAGGGAGGCACGGGCCCTTCCAGGCTCCCTGGACGTGGCCTCCAGGAACGCCCGCGCTTACGTTCCCGACCACGGGGCAGCCCCCTGGGCAGCATGGAACCCCCCGCGGCGGACCCCGAGACTTCCCCCATTCCCCCACAGGCCTGCGCAGCAAGGCGGCCTGGCAACCCTGAAGGCCCCGCTGCTACTTTTGTGGGCAGGCAAAGCACCCCCGCCAGCGCTGCCTGGCCCGCGCATCCACCTGCAAGGGATGCGGCAAAAAGGGCCATTTCATGGGGGTATGCCAGGCCCGAGCGGTTGCCGCGGTTTCCGGCGGCGAATGCGGACCGCAACCACTAACTTCTCCACGGGCCCCAATGCGGCCAGCGGTCGCTGCCATCTTCATATCTCAGGGCCACGTGTGGACCCCGGGCGCTGCCATCTTGTTCCGCGGACGCCACGTTGGAGGGATGGGCACCGCCATTTTGTCCACCCCCAGCCATGTGCGACCAATGGGAGACGCCATCTTGGTTGAACCCCAAGGACCCCAGCTCGGCTGACCACACACTGCCTGAACAGAACTCTCAACTGCTGCGACTAGCCTCGGTGACTCTGGATCAGTCTCGGCCTCGAACACTCTCAACTGCTACGACGACCGTATTCATCAACGGGCACAAGACGTCCTGCTTAATCGACTCTGGGAGCACGGAAAGCTTCATACACCCTGACATGTTAAGGCGCTGTTCTCTCCTCATCCACCCCATTATTCAAAAAATCTCCCTGGCCTCCAGTTCACACTCAGTGAAGATAAAGGGGTTTTGTGTAGCAAACCTCACGGTCCAGGGAAGGGAGTTCAAAAATTTCTGTCTCTCCGTCCT
This sequence comes from Scyliorhinus torazame, assembly GCF_047496885.1. Classification (NCBI taxonomy): domain Eukaryota; kingdom Metazoa; phylum Chordata; class Chondrichthyes; order Carcharhiniformes; family Scyliorhinidae; genus Scyliorhinus; species Scyliorhinus torazame. The sequence continues at coordinate 102,363,341 of NC_092716.1, read as the reverse complement.
TCCCCACCTATGCGCAGCTACACTCCTAGGTTTAGACTTCCAGTGTAACCTTCAAAATCTGATCTTCCAATTCGGCGGCCCTATACCCCCCTTACTGTCTGCGGCCTCGCGACCCTTAAGGTCGACCCGCCTTCCCTGTTTGCGAACCTCACCCCGGATTGCAAACCCGTTGCCACCAGGAGCAGACGCTACAGTGCCCAGGACCGGATCTTTATTAGGTCAGAGGTCCAACGGCTGCTGAGGGAAGTGGTCATTGAAGCCAGTAACAGTCCCTGGAGAGCTCAAGTAGTGGTGGTAAAGACCGGGGAGAAGCATAGGATGGTCATCGACTACAGTCAGACCATCAACAGGTTTACGCAGCTGGACGCGTACCCTCTCCCCCGCATATTCAACTGGTAAACAGGATCGCGCATTATAAGGACTTCTCCATGGTGGACCTCAAGTCCACCTACCACCAGCTCCCCATCCGCACTAGTGACCGCAAATACACTGCCTTCGAGGCAGATGGGCGGCTCTATCACTTCTTAAGGGTTCCCTTCGGTGTCACTAACGGGGTCTCGGTCTTCCAGCGCGAGGTGGACCGAATGGTTGACCGGTACGGTTTACGGGCAACATTCCCGTATCTCGATAATGTCACCATCTGCGGGCATGACCAGCAGGACCACGACACCAACCTCCGAAAATTTCTCCAGATCGCTAAAATCCTTAACCTTACATACAACAAGGATAAATGCGTGTTTAGCACCGACCATCTAGCCACCCTCGGCTACAGAGCGCGAAATGAAGTTATAGGCCCCGACCCTGAACGCATGCGCCCCCTCGTGGAGTTCCCCCTCCCTCACTGCCCCCAAGGCCCTGAAACGTTGCCTAGGGTTTTTTAGCTGCTACGCCCAGTGGGTCCCCAACTACGCGGACAAGGCCCATCCCCTGATCCAATCCACAGCTTTTCCCCTGTCGATTGAGGCCCGCCAGGCCTTCAGCCGCATCAAAGCAGACACTGCAAAGGCCAGGATGCACGCCATCGACGAGTCCCTCTCCTTCCAAATCGAGAGCGATGCGTCTGACGTAGCTCTGGCGGCCACCCTCAACCAAGCGGGCAGACCCATGGCCTTCTCTCTTACCCTCCATGCTTCCGAAATCCACCACTCCTCAGCCGAAAAGGAGGCCCAGGCCATAGTAGAAGCTGTGCGGCATTGGAGGCATTACCTGGCCGGCAGGAGATTCACTCTCCTCACTGACCAATGGTCGGTTGCGTTCATGTTTGACAATGCACAGCGGGGCAAGATAAAAAACGACAAGATCTTGCGGTGGAGGATCGAACTCTCCACCTACAACTACGAGATCTTGTATCGTCCCGGGAAGCTAAACGAGCCTCCTGACGCCTTGTCCTGCGGCACATGTGCCACCGCACAAGTGGACCCCTCCGAACCCTCCACGAGGACCTCTGCCACCCGGGGGTCACTCGCTTTTTCCACTTTGTCAAGACCTGCAACCTGCCCTACTCCATCGAGGAGGTCAGGACAGCCACCAGGGACTGCCAAATCTACGCGGAGTGCAAACCGCACTTTTACCGACCAGAGAAACCGCACCTGATAAAGTCTTCCCGTCCCTTTGAACGCCTCAGCATGGACTTCAAAGGCCCCCTCCCCTCCACCGACCGCAACACGTTCTTCCTGAACGTGATTGACGAGTACTCCCGGTTCCCATTCGCCATCCCCTGCCCCGACATGACCGCAACCACCGTCATCAAGGCCCTCCATAGCATCTTTGCACTGTCTGGGTTTCCCGCTTACATACACAGTGATAGGGGGTCCTCCTTTATGAGCGACGAACAGCGTCAATTCCTGCTCAGCAAGGCCATCGCCTAGAGCAGGACGACCAGTTATAAACCCCCGGGGTAACGGACAGGTAGAGAGGGAGAACGGGACGGTCTGGAAGACCGTCCTACTGGCCCTACGGTCCAGGAACCTCCCAGTCTCCCGCTGGCAAGAAGTCCTCCTGGATGCCCTCCACTCCATCCGGCCACTGCTTTGTACGACCACCAATCAGACACCTCACAAACGTCTCCTTGTCTTCCCCAGGAAGTTCTCCTCTGGGACCTCGCTCCCGACCTGGCTGGCAGCTCCCAGACCCATACTGTTCCGAAAACACGTGCGGGCGCACAAGTCGGACCCGTTGGTCGAGAGGGTCCATCTGCTCCATGCTAACCCCCAGTACGCGTACGATGGCCGACGAGATACGGTCTCCCTATGGGGACCTAGCACCCGCCGGAACCCCACGCACATTCCAGCCGCCAGTCCCACCCTCCCCTCCACCGCAGCACCTTACAGGAGGATCGGTCCTTCCGCCGGCCCCGTCTAGGCCCCCCCCCACCCACCGACGACCCCCGCAGGTGCTCCCTTCCCAGGTCAACCGTTTTCCCCACATCAACGTCTAGGGGTGCCAAAGCTGCCATGGAGATTGAAGCCACGCTCCCGGAATCACAGACGCCCGAGCCTCCACCGGAGTCACCACCGAAGCTCCGACGATCGCTGAGGACGACCAGGGCCCCCGATCGACTGATTGCTTCATTTTAATTGTAATCTGTAAATATAAACCATCAAATGTACATAGCTTTCAGAATTGTAAATAGTTACTAAACACTGTACGGTGGTATTACGGTACATCCATACCTAATTATACCATGTTGCTATGTTTTGTAGTTTCAGGCCACCACCCCCGCCGGACTCTTTTTTAACAGGGGGTGAATGTGGTATTATAGGTATTACGGTACCTGACAGGCTAAAGCACCATTGGTGGAAACTATGCTTTCTATTGTTAGAATGTATGATAGCTCCGCCCTGATAGGCAGGGTATAAGAACCCGTGCCGCCCCAGCAGCCTTCATTCTGTACCTGAACTGCTGGGGGAAACATCTAGCTTATTAAAGCCTTCAGTTGGACTACAACCTCGCTTTAGTGATCATTGATAGTGCATCAGGAGGCACGTCTGCATTCTGGGACGACTACCCTTGCACGTCCACCACAGTAAGATGCCGTTCTCGACTCTGAGCTCCTGGTGTTTTATAGTATAGGCCCTCAGGTCGCCAGCAAAAGGCCAATGTTGGGCACCGTATAGTAAGATGTGGCAAACACTGGATAACTGTGGGTCCATTTGAGTCCATTCCTTGATGTGAACCGCTGTGACCGGCAGAGTCGATGAAATGCAGGCTGGCGACAACTTCGGCCAATGCGGGTGCTGGTGGCCCCTTGTAGAGGGGGACGCAGCTCAGCACGTCGGCATGTAGAATCCGTGTATGCCAGTGAGGTAGTCAGAGCCATATTTGTACGTGGCTAATAGCAAAATCCAACATTGGACCCTGGCCAATGCGCTCGGGGGAATCACTCAGTCCTCTTTTTTAAAAAAATATTTTATTCCGGCATTTATATATTTACACATCAAACACAACCACAAAACAAAACAATCCCAACAGGACTGCAAATAACCACATTCAATCCTCTTTAAATAACCCGAGCAGTGGCTTGTGGTCGTTGTAGACCGTAAACGCATGGCTGTAGACTTACTGGTGGAACTTGCAAACCCCAAAAACAACGGCCAGATATTCCTTCTCAATTTGCGCGTAATTGCGCTCTGGATCGGTGAGTGTTCGGAATGCGAATGCTATGGGTCGTTCCGATCCGTCGTGCATGCAGTGTGTGAGGGTGATCCCCACCCCTTAAGGGGAAGCGTCACTGTTAACAGAAGTGGTTTGGTTGAGTCGAAGTGGGTGAGCAGTTTCTCAGAGGACTTTTTCTGTTTCAACTCTGTGAACGCCTTCTGTTGTAGAGGGGCCCACTCCCAAGGGTGCCCCTTCAATAATTGGTGGAATGGGCTAATCAGTGTTGCCAAGCTCAGGATAAACGTCCCGTAATAGTTGACTAATCCTAAGAAGGAGCGTAACGCAGTCTGACCTCCAAGGAGTTATGCCCGCTTAATCGCTCACTCCTTGTCCTCCATCGGGTGTAGGCTGTGTTTGTCTACCCAATAGCAGGCTGACCTCAACCAGGTTTTCCAGGTGTTCTTTGTCCAAGGATGTCATCCAAATGCAAGGCCACCCTGGGCAGGATGTTCCCCATCACTCGTTGAAATATTGGTCATGTCAATGAAACCCCGAACAGCAACTGAGTGTACTCATATAGACCCCTGTGCATATTAATGGTGACAAATCGCCTGGAGCGGACCCAGGACTAAATGCAAGTATGTGTGGCTCATATCTAGTTTAGTAAATATCTTTCCCCCACTGAGCTTGGCGTAAATGTCCACGATGCATGGGACCGAATAATGGTCTAGATGGAATATAAGGTTCACCGTCATCTCTCACCCTATAATCGCACTGACCCATCAGGTTTCAGTACCGGTACTACTGGCACAGCCCAGCCAGCGAATCCGACGGGGTGGATAATTTCTCGATGCTTTTAACAGTCCATTTTTGGTTGACTTTAGGATGTAAAGCGTACGGTATTGCTGGGTGGATAATAGGCTGCGCTTGCAGGTCCACGTTGATTTTTGCCACAACCCCATTCATGGTGCCCACAACCTTCAACGCAAACCCCAGAAATTTTGTCAGGACACGCCTTCAGGGCCATGGGGTACAAGCGACAGACTCACTGCCAGTCTAACTTCAGGTGACGCAGCCAGTCATGGCCTAATACACTGGGGCTGCCACCGCAGACCACCACTAAGGGCAAGCGTGCTGACTGTTCACTGTAAGTTGCATATACCAGAGAGGTGCCTTCAATGGCCAGAGACTCCCCTGTATATGTGTCCAATCTGGTATCTGTATCTTGGAGGTCTAAGGTCTGGAGACCTGGACCTGATGGAATGCATCCCAGAGTGCTAAAAGAGATGGCTAGGGAAATTGCAAATGCAATAGTGATAATTTACCAAAATTCACTGGACTCTGGGGTGGTCCCGGCGGATTGGAAATTAGCAAACGTGACACCACTGTTTAAAAAAGGAGTTCGGCAGAAAGTGGGTAATTATAGGCCAGTGAGCTTAACTTCGGTAGTAGGGAAGATGCTGGAATCTATCATCAAGGAAGAAATAGCGAGGCATCTGGATGGAAATTGTCCCATTGGGCAGACGCAGCATGGGTTCATAAAGGACAGGTCGTGCCTAACTAATTTAGTGGAATTCTTTGAGGACATTAACAGTGCGGTAGATAACGGGGAGCCAATGGATGTGGTATATCTGGATTTCCAGAAAGCCTTTGACAAGGTGCCACACAAAAGGTTGTTGCATAAGATAAAGATGCATGGTATTAAGGGGAAAGTAGTAGCATGGATAGAGGATTGGTTAATTAATAGAAAGCAAAGAGTTGGGATTAATGGGTGTTTCTTTGGTTGGCAATCAGTAGCTAGTGGTGTCCCTCAGGGATCAGTGTTGGGCCCACAACTGTTCACAATTTACATAGATGATTTGGAGTTGGGGACCAAGGGCAATGTGTCCAAGTTTGCAGACGACACTAAGATGAGTGGTAAAGCAAAAAGTGCAGAGGATACTGGAAGTCTGCAGAGGGATTTGGATAGGCTAAGTGAATGGGCTAGGGTCTGGCAGATGGAATACAATGTTGACAAATGTGAGGTTATCCATTTTGGTAGGAATAACAGCCAAAGGGATTATTATTTAAATGATAAAATATTAAAACATGCTGCTGTGCAGAGAGACCTGGGTGTGCTAGTGCATGAGTCGCAAAAAGTTGGTTTTCAGGTGCAACAGGTGATTAAGAAGGCAAATTGAATTTTGTCCTTCATTGCTAGAGGAATGGAGTTTAAGACTAGGGAGGTTCTGCTGCAATTGTATAAGGTGTTAGTGAGGCCACACCTGGAGTATTGTGTTCAGTTTTGGTCTCCTTACTTGAGAAAGGACGTACTGGCACTGGAGGGTGTGCAGAGGAGATTCACTAGGTTAATCCCAGAGCTGAAGGGGTTGGATTACGAGGAGCGGTTGAGTAGACTGGGACTGTACTTGTTGGAATTTAGAAGGATGAGGGGGGATCTTATAGAAACATATAAGATTATGAAGGGAATAGATAGGATAGATGCGGGCAGGTTGTTTCCACTGGCGGGTGAAAGCAGAACTAGGGGGCATACCCTCAAATTAAGGGGAAGTAGATTTAGGACTGAGTTTAGGAGGAACTTCTTCACCCAAAGGGTTGTGAATCTATGGAATTCCTTGCCCAGTCAAGCAGTAGAGGCTCCTTCATTAAATGTTTTTAAGATAAAGATAGATAGTTTTTTGAAGAATAAAGGGATTAAGGGTTATGGTGTTCGGGCCGGAAAGTGGAGCTGAGTCCACAAAAGATCAGCCATGATCTCATTGAATGGTGGAGCAGGCTCGAGGGGCCAGATGGCCTACTCCTGCTCCTAGTTCTTATGTTCTTATGTAATTCTCGTTGAACGCACGGTGGTCCTCGTGGGTTCATCTGGTGTTTCGGTCCCGGCCCTCAAATATCTATCCGGAAGATTGGCATGCGAGGCGAGGAACTTGAGTTTCTCCAAGTTTAATTTCTTTAATGTTTTATTTGCTCGCAGAACTTCCTCTACTATGGCATGGTCAACTCCAACACGTCATAACTGGCATTGGGTCTAGTCTGAGCGTATCACCAGTTCAACTGCCCAATTATGTTCTTAATTGATCGGTTTCTTCCTTGGACATTGGCTCCTCTCTTTAAGAAGATCTGACCTAATTTCTTGGAATGTGCCATATATTTTCTAGGTAGGATCGTTGGTTCAAAGTCACACCTGACTTGTTTTGCATAATGTTTAAATCTATGTATTTAAAAGTCCCTGAATTATGGCTTTTAACCTTGAACTTCTTGATTTTATCGATCATCCATTGCTCAAATTCTACAGAAGCTCCCCACAGAAAATCATCCATTTGCATGAATTCCTGCTAGCCTCTCCTTATGACATCTGCGACCTCAGCGCCGTAAGGCAGCAGTGCTAGCCACTGCACCACCGTGCTGCCCGCGATTTTGACAATTTCTATCGGAGGATCTATAGGCGGTTTCAAAAATACTTCCCTTTAAAATTGCTCACCCTGCGGAAACACTGTTTTTATATCCATCGATCTGCATTCCAAGGAATATGTTACCAAAATATGCAAACAATAAATCTTCAAGCTTACTCTCCTTGCAGTAGTGGAGTCCACTCTAATATCTTGACCCCAAGTCTTTCCTCAAAACCCCGAGCTACCAGTCTAGCTTTAGCCTTGTATGTGCCCTCAGGGAGCAACTTTTTGGTGCATTTCCACCTGTGTGACAAGACTAGCTGTCTCCTGTCTGAAATTTCATTATATACTCCAAATTCTTTCCAGTTTTCTAGCCCTTTTTGTTAGCTTCCATTTTATGGACAGCTACTAAATTCCTATGTCATGAGGGTTTCTACTTCGAGTGACATTCGTAATTAGTTTTGTACTTCTCTTTCTGGTCAAGCTACGATCATTACTCTCCCACTTCCTCTCTTCCAGGGTTTCCGCAAGTGATCAGAGTCTTGTCTGCAAGTTCAAGATCTTTTCCTGATCTCACGACCCCTTTCTGGTTAACTCAGAATTTATACTGCGCTTTCTGGCCTTCCACATTTTTACCTCTTTTTTGCCAATCCACTGGTCATATCTCCTGACATTCATCCTGCACGTTTAACCAATGTTTATATTTACTAGTGGCCTTTCCTGCTCTTCCTATGCTGGTGGCATCCCTCCACACATTGGTCCCTTCTGGCAAGTATGTTACCATTGCTCCCACTTTAGGGAGTTGTCCTCTTGAATAAATATTTTTATCTGCTCTTGAGTGTTACTTCGCTCATCATCAATCAGTTCTTTATTTACTGTTGTTGGTTCCTCATAATTGCCCATTATGTGCATATGTAAAGTGCACAGTGCCTCTTTACTCACTATGTCCTGTTCAGAATCTGTAATGCGAGTGCCAATTAGCCTCGAAGTATGAACGGTTTAATTTCCATGATGTACAATTTATACTTTTCCTTCACTGCCTATCACTTTGCCAGGGCCTTTTCATTCCTTCCACCCTTCTGTTTTGGAATATACCAGGCCTCCCTGACTAGTCCCGGAAGACATGCTTGTTAGGTGAATTGAACATTCTGAATTCTCCCTCTGTGTACCGGAACAGGCGCCGGAGTGTGGTGACTAGGGGATTTTCACAGTAACTTCATTGCAGTGTTAATGTAAGCCTGCTTGTGACAATAATGAGAATTATTATTATAAACTGTATTTTTGATGGCCTCATGTAGTGCCATAAGGCTAGCCAAATTTCCTCTGAAAGCTCAGCTTTATTGAAAGCCTTTCTACTTGTATGCAAAGTGTTCAGTTAAGCAGAAAATGCTAGTCCCTCTTGAGCACATGGAGCATCTGATAGGACCAAAGGCAACTACGAATTCCTGACGTACATCAATTAGTATGGACTGTACCCCATAACTATTTGAAAAGAGTTATTTGCATACACTGCCCATGCCAGCACCGTTTTCATTTTACAATATGGTTGATCAGTCAATATTTTATGTAACATGTCATCCATCACTGAATGGTTTCTCTCACAGAGACCATTACTGAATGGGCTTGTTATGGGCCAGGGTTTAGAAAACTCCAAAGTATATCATGGAGTTCACCTGACCTACAACTGTTTATTACTTTTGGTTACGATGAGCACAAGGGCCTGCCTTTCAGGTGTTATTCAACAGAGGCCTTAAGCACTTTTAATCAGAAACAAGCTTTCTTCTTCGAATTTATTTAAAATTTTTATAATCACGCACAATAAGCATTTTTATCAACTACAAACATAAATACCCCACACAGCTACAGTGACCTATGTATTACCCTTAATAAATATCCCCCTTTAACTGTTCCAATTTAATAACAAGATCCCATAAACCAGAAACCCCTTTTAGAAGGTGAGGCCCAAAACACAGCACTCATACTATCTTTAAGACTTAGTGTGGATACAGCTGTTTCCTTTCCAAAACAGCTGGTTTGAATTTCTTCCACTAAACAGTTATCACTTTTAAGTCATCAAGTAATCTGGAAACAGCTTTTAAACTGAAGATAGAGAGACACTTCTTTCCGACCTGTGCAATGCAAAACCAGGTCAAACTTAATGCAAAAGTAAAACTCAGAGCCACAGTCCAGCTCCACCCACACAATGACATCACTGAAGCCATGTGATAAGACAAAAACATTTCTTAAAGGGACACTCCCATGACACCTCCCCCCAAAGGAAAAAAATAAAGCATCAACTTCAAAGATGGTTTCATTTTTAACCTTTTCACTTTCCAATAAGAACAACTGACAATAGATATACAATTTTTAAACAAAAACAAAACAGGCAAACATTGATAATAATACAGTCCATTTTATTTCTTCTTCTTCCACCATCGAACCGGCTTCTCTTCATCATATTCATGACAAAGCATCGGCTATCACATTTTCTCGTCGTGCCACATGTATAATTCTCAAATGAAATGGCTGTAACAATAAACTCCATCGAAACAGTCTGGCATTTTTATTCCTGAATCTCACCAAAAACGTCAATGGATTATGATCAGTATATATAATTGTTTCAGACCAATTGCTGGTAACATAAATGTTAAAATGTTGCAAAGCCAGCACCGAGCTCAAAGTCTCCTTTTCAATTGTTGAATACTTCCTCTGGTGATCATTGAATATCTTGGAAAATTATCCGTAAGGCCACTCTATTCCTTCGTCGTCTTCTTGCAAGAGCACAGCACCTACGGCCACATCACTCACATCGACAGCCACTTTGAATGGTTTTGTGTAATTTGGAGTGACCAAGACAGGAGCAGTGGTTAACAGCCTTCAGGCTGTCAAATGCCTGTTGACACTCTGACGTCCACTGAAATCTGCTACGCTTCTTCAGCAAATCCGTTAGTGGAGCAACCACGCTGCTAAAATTGGGTACAAATTTTTGGTAAAATCCACTCATGCCAAGAAATCGCATTATTTCCCTTTGTGTCGAGGATATTGGAAACTCCCCAATAATTTTTTTTTCACATCCCGTGAGATCATTCGTCCCTGTCCAATTATATGGCCAAGGAACGTGATTTGGGCTTTTCCAAATTCACTTTTGGCTAGGTTTGCCACCAAACCCGCCTCCTGAAGTCGATCGAATAATTCCATCAGATGCTTCAAATGTTTTTTCTATGTCTGACTAAAAATCACCAGATCGTCTATGTATACCGCACAATTGGGTAATCCTGTACGACTTTGTTAGTTAACCGTTGATATGTGGCTGGGGCGTTTTTCATGCCAAATGGCATAACTTTGAATTGGTATATACCATCTGGAGTCACAAAAGCTGAAATTTCCTTCGCCCTTCCAGATAAAGGTACCTGGCAGTAACCTTTAAGTAAATCCAGTTTGGAGCTAAAAGCTGATTGTCCCACCTTCTCAATGCAATCCTCCAAGCGTGGGATAGGATAAGAATCTGTTCTTGTAACTGCATTAACCTTTCTATAGTCCACACACAATCATTGGGTACCGCCTGGTTTCGATACCATCACTATGGGTAAGCTCCATTGGCTGCAACCCACTTCAATTATGCCATTTTTAAGCTTACTTTCAATTTCTTTTTGAAACTGCCAATTTTAGAGGGTTAAGTCTCTATGGATGTTTTTTAATTGGAACAGCATTTCCCACATTTACATCATGTATAGCAATTTTAGTACTTCCCAACTTATCTCCACAAACTTGTCCATGTGATATTAATAACTCTTTCAGGTCAGTCCATTTTCCTCTGGAAGGTAACTCAACAATTTATCCCACTTTTTAAGAACATCCTCATTATCCAAGTTAATTTGAGGAATGTCAAATTCAGATTCATCTGGATTCGGTTTTTCACTTTGAATTAGAATCACTAAAACCTCCTCCTTTTGCTCTCCTTCCCTTTCAAAGTACCTTTTAATATAGAGATGACACACTCGGTGAGTTTTCCTTCTATCTGGCATTCTTACCACATAATTCACCTCACTTAATTTCCATTCAACCTGATAAGGTCCACAAAACCTTGCTTTTAAAGGTTCACCTACCACTGGTAACAATATTAAAACCTTATCTCCACTGGCAAAACTACAAACTTGCTTTCTTGTCCTCTACCTGTTTCATCACATGCTGTGCAATTTTAAAATTTTGTCTAGCCAATTCATCTGCTCTATTTAATTGTTCCCTAAAGTTTGAAACGTAATCCAATAATCCAATAATAATTTTTTTTTTCATAATGTAATTTCAGACTGCTCACTCACCAATTTCTCCTTAATCAATTTAAGTGGTCTTCTTACCTCATGACCAAAAATTAATTCAAAAGGACAGAATTTGGTTGACTCATTAGGTACATCCCTAATTGCAAACAGTACGAATAGAATTCCTTTATCCCAATCCTCTTGATAATGTTGGCAATAAGCCCTCAACATTGTCTTTAACATCTGATGCCGCGGTTCTAACGCTCCCTGCAATTCTGGATGGCATGCAATTGACTCAAATTGTTTTACTCCTAAGCTATCCATAACTTCCTTGAATAATCTGGAGGTAAAATTTGATCCTTGATCCGATTGTATTTCTATGGGTAGTCCATATCTAGTAAAGAATTTAAGTAACTCCTCCACAATCTTTTTAGCTGTAATATTGCGTCCTTGGATGGCCTCTGGAAACCTAGTAGACACATCCATTATAGTCAAAAGATATTGATTCCCACTTTTCGTTTTAGGAAGCGGTCCTACGCAATCAATTAAGACCCTTGTAAAAGGTTCCTCAAATGCTGGAATGCATATTAAGAGCCCGGGTTTTATCACCGCTTGAGGTTTCCCTATCACTTGACATGTGTGACATAATCAACAATATTTAACTACATCTTTATGTAATCCAGGCCAATAAAAATGTTTTTGTATTTTAGCTTGAGTTTTCCTTACTCCCAAATGACCTCCTACTGGTACCTCATGTGCTACTCGCATATCTATACACCTTTCTATACCCTACCGGCAAAAACACTTGATGAACTTGGGCCCACTTTTCATCCGCCTGCATATGTAAAGAGCTACATTTTGTCTTTAAGACATCATTGTTAAGGTAATAACATTCTGGTATACACCCAGATTCCTCTTCTGTGAATGCTTTCTGATACATCCGTTTTATTTCTATATTTTTCTGTTGTAACTCCGCCAATTTTCCTGAACTAAAAATATCTGTCTCATCCTCCACCTGTTCTTGATCTTTTCCAACCGTCTGATCAAAAATCGTTTCTGATAATTGAACTTCAACTTTATCTTCACTCTGTGATTTCTCCTCTTGTCTTAACCTGTGACTTTACGACCTTGTTACTGCACAATCCGGAAAAATCCCAGAATATTTGTCCTTCAACCATTCAGTTTTATTTTCCACTGGCTTATCAACCACAGTAGGTATCACTTCCACCTGCGATCCAGCTATATCATTACCCAAAATAAACTGTATTCCTGGACAACATAATTTGTCTATTACTCCTCGCTACCACTTCACCACTCTTCACTGGACTTTCCAACCTTACCTTAGATAATGGAACACTACTCTTCTCACCCTGAATTCCACATATTACCACCTTTTCTGGCAATATTCCTCCCAAACTATATAACTCCTAATTTCTTATCATGAAAAATTGACTAGCTCCCGTATCTCTTAAAATTCTGACTTCTTTACCTACTCCTCCTGGTACATATGAGTAAACTTTATCCACACAAGTAAATTCTTTAAAGAGGTCTGGCAACTGCTTATCAATCACCTCTTGATCATGTTGTGCATTCTTTTGCATCTCCTTCGCTTCAATTGGGCTTTCCTTTACCACCTTAACAAACCCATCTGGCTTATCCTGTTTTACCACATCAGCCTTTCCAGTGCTTTTCTTCAACCCCCAACACTGTGACTTTACATGGCCTAGTTTATTACAGTAAAAACATCTGAAATTTATCATTTCTCTTCCACCCTCCTGGATTTCTTTTTTAATCTGAGGTGTGCTCTCCTTATTATCTCCCATTAGATCTCCTTTACCTTTACCACTTGAGTATTTCTCTTTTCCCCAGTTTCTATCCCTCACAGGCTGAAACTGATGTTGGAAACCAAATTCTGATTTATGAAACTAATTTATAGTCATCTGCCATTTGTGCTGCTCATCTCGCAGTTTTAACCCTCTGTTCTTCCACATGAGTTCTCACTACATCAGGAATTGAATTTTTAAACGCCTCTGAAATTATCATTCCTCGAAGAGCTTCATACGCTTGGTCTATTTTCAAAGCCCTAATCCACCTATCAAAATTACTCTGTTTGATCCTTTCAAACTCCATGTATGTTTGATCAGGTTATTTCCTTACATTTCTAAACCTTTGTTTGTAGGCTTCAGGCACTAGTTCATCTGCATCTAAGATGGATTTTTTTCACTTCCTCATATGTCCCAGATACCTCCTCTGATAGTGATGCAAACACTTCATTCGCTCTACCTACCAACTATGTTTGAATCAGTAATACCCACATGTCCTGTGGCCATTTCATTTGTTTAGCTACCTTCTCAAATGAAATGAAAATGGTTTCTACATCCTTCTCATCAAATCTTGGCAATCCTTGGACATATTTTAATAGATCCCCACCAAGCCTTCGACTATGATGCTCTTTCTCACTATCCTCATCACTATCCTCAAACAGTACGTTTCTCTTTACATCTGCCAATTTCAACTGACTCACGTTTCATTGCCATTTTCTGAAGTTCAAAGTCTGTATCTTTTTCCCTTTCTTGTCCCTCCTTTTCTTTTTCTCTGATCTGTACCTCCCTTTCTCTCGCTTTTTGTTCTGCTAGGGCTATTCTTTCTTCTTCCTTTTCTTCTCTCTCCTTTTCTTTTTTTCTGATCTATACCTCCCTTTCTCTTTCTTTTTGTTCTCCAGGGCTATTCTTTTTCTGTTTCTTCGTATTCAAGCTGCTTGATCTGTTTTTGAATTCTTGCCATCTCTAATGATTCTGACTGTGTCACAGGCAATATTAAATGCTCAGCTATCGCCGCAATTACCTCTACTTTTCGTATTTGTCTGGTAATGTTAACTGCAATGTTTTTGCCAAATCTAAAAGCCATTTTTTAGTCTCTGTTTGTAAGGTATTGCGTGTGACCTTCTCCACCCCCAAAAACTTCTGAGCCTCTGAAAGGGCCATTGTCCACAACACCCTCCCTACTTAAACTGGAATACACCACCAGAAAAGCAAACACAAATATGCTCACCCCTCACTGTCTTTAAGGTCACTAAGCCAACCCAACCACAAAGATAGACTTTTATCCCACGAGCCCCCAATTTGTTATGGGCCAGGGTTTAAAAAACTCCAAAGTATATCATGGAGTTCACCTGACCTACAACTGTTTATTGATTTTGGTTAACATGAGCACAAGGGCCTGCCTTTGAGGTGTTATTCAACAGAGGTCTAAAGCACTTTTAATCAAAAACAAATTTTATTCTACGAATTTAGTTAACATTTTTATAAACGCACACAGTAAGCATTTTTATCAACTACCAACATAAATACCCCTCCAGCTACAGTACTCTAATGTATAAATTCACCCCTTTAGCTGTTCCAATTTACTAACAAGATCCCATAAACCTGAAATCTCTTTTCAAACATGTGGCCCAGCACATAGCATTCAAGACCTGGTATGGATGCTCCTGTTTCCTTAACAAAAAAGCAGGTTTGAATTTCTTCCAGAAAACAGTTATTTCTTTTCAAGTTATCAAGCAGTCTGGAAACAGCTTTTAAAATGCAGATAGAGAAAAAAATCTTCTTTCAGCCTGTGCAGAACAAAACCAGTTCAAACGCAAAGCAAAGTAAAACCAACTCCCAGAGCCACAGGCCAGCTCCACCCACACAATGACATCACTGAAGCCATATGATAAGACAATAACATTTCTTAAAGGCACACTTCCATGACAGGAGTCACAATGTTGTTAATGTGAGAGAAGTGACTCTATAGGAAAACATCATTGGATTCTGATGGGAGCCAAATTCCACACCCATGAATGCCCTGGACCATTGAAGCAACTAGCAGCAGGATGAGAATCCAGGACACTTCCAAACAGTACAAGTGAACAGATACAAGTGACAAAATTATCTATGATGGTTGTACACCCATGCCATCTATGTGTCATCATAACTTCTTTTTCTTTCTTTTCCAATTATAGTGCCTAGGTGCAGCCCCCACATCCACAGTTGGGTGAAGGCAGCCTGCTGATTTCTATGCCTTGTTGAAAGTGTGAACTTTGTTTCACTGGTGGCCTGAGGCCTCCAGGACCCCGTCCTGCTAAGGCATCTCTTGCACAGGTGCACTCTCCTGAGCCTGACCTGCTGGAGGCACTACAGTCACTGGCAGAACAAAAGTGAAGAGGCAGAGTTCCCTCGGAGTGTCCTGGGGTGAAGACACCTGGCTTCCTGACTGGCGCTGCTCCTCCCCGTGGGTGCCCATCGGCACCTCCTTGACTCCTTGAGGAGATGGGGCATCTGGAGCGAAGTGGAGACACCCTGACTCCCTCTCTCCTAGCCACTGCTGCAGTGCATCCATGGCTAATGTGACAAAGTTCAGCGTCGCGCGCATATCCATCAGCCATTGTGTGTTCTTCTGGGCCAGGACCTCCTAGGCGGCCACTATCCTTTCGTGGAAATAGCCAAGCAGTCACACGCTAGAGCCACTACATCAGACAAAGGTGAATGGAATCTTCTGGTATCTCTGCCTGATCTTCCCCTGCTTGTTTCTGCATTTCCATTAGGTCTCGTATGGCCGAGACCAGACAGTCTTCATGGGCCTGAGCTGTGGCCTGATCATCAGCAGTCCGTTATGTGTCAGAGACCCCTGCATTCACTTCTTCTTCCAGCTCTGAACCCCTTTCAGTAATGTGCTCACCAGATTGTGACCCTGGGCCTAGTCTAGAACCTGCACCCACTGATGTGAATGCCTCTGTACTGATAGAGTTTGCACGTGAATGTTGTAACTGGTCTGCCTTCTTTGCCTCTCCCTTTTCTCACTGATGACTAGAATGGAAGAAAGAAAGATTTAGTGGATGCCTAAACAGACTCCCTTATTAAATGTCTCACTCTGCATCTGACAATTGCAGATTGGAAGAAGCATCACCAGCTGCCTGGGAGAATCCTATCTCACCTTCCGTGCAGGTTTGTTCCAGCTCCTCCACGACTAGTTCAGTCACCTCCTCGTAGTTGGTTAGCATTCTAATAACAAGCATGCCACTGCGGGCTTGGTCAGTTACCTCTTATTGTGTGCATTCTGACAGAAGGATTGGGTATTATCCAAATTGGTGCATGAGTCGTTTAGAAATATGCATGCTTCTGCCAGCTCCTAAGTCCTTCCCAGTAAGTGGTTAGCAAGAAAAATGTCCTGCAACTGATAGAACATTGGGAGCGTGAAATGGCTGGCACACATTCAGTGCACATGTTTCATCTTCTGCCAGGTCCAGTCATCCAAACCCCTGCCTGACCACTCTGTGCACTCTCACACTTACATTGCCTGATAATCTTATGAATGTCACTTTACAGTGGGTAGACGGCGCCGCTTACTCTGGTGGAGCACAGCAGATTGTTTATCTTTTTTCTGCACTACAGGGCAATGCTTCTGTGGGTCCCAAGGACGCTAACCTCCACTGCGAACTCTGTCCAAACCACTGTGGTCAGACAAGAGGGCTGCTTGCTGCTGTCCCTGGTGAACAGCACCTCTCACCTTTTATGGACATTTGGAGAAGAACCTGCAGGGAGGCTTTACTAAACCTTGGGGCCAGATATCTGCTAAATGGTTGTTGCAGATTCTGCAGCTCTTTGCCTGCAGTGAATGAATGGCTGTCCACGTGCCCTTTAAATATGGCGCCTGGACCTTCGACCCCATGAGTAATGATGAGAACAACTTCACGCCTATCCCCAATGTGTGATTCACCATACTCCTTGCAGATGCATACCTAATTAGTTGATCAGGATTTGATGGCCGTCCTGCCTCCATCCACCCGGCCAAGGAGAAATCACTCTCACTTGTTGTGTTTGGACCCTTGTACTTTGTGAAGTAACCCACCAAACACTTCGATATGTCCAAACCAGGATCCTTTTATTGTGTCTTGTGGTAGGATAGCAATCTGATATAGAGCACGGTATCATGAAGTCTTGCTACTCCTTGAAAACGTGATGGTCTCCTGCCTTCTTGAACACTGTAATTTATGCATTGTAGGAATATCCACAGTGCTGTTAGGAAGAGAGTTCCAGGAGTTTTAACCAGTGACAGTGTAGGAATGGTGATATAGTCTTAGGTTACGATGGTGTGTGACTTGGAGGAAAATTTGCAAACGGTGTTGTTCCCAGGCATCGACTGCCATTGTCTGCTGCTGGGAAGGCAGTTGCCAGAGACATGACAAGGGGCTGTGCTCAGATGTGCTTTTAAGTATGGCATCTGAGGCGGGGGAGTGATGAGGTCATGTCAGAGCGAGAGAATCAGGGTTCGCCTACCAGTGATCCGGCAGGTTTCACATGGATGAGTATTTAGTTAACTTGGAAAAGTACAATACATTGTGGAAACACAATATTGCAACCGGCAAGAAATATGCTTTTTCCACGCCCACCGCTGCACTTTGCACAGAATGGAAAATGCCACCTCTACTTAAGTTTATTAGGACAATGGTCCCAGTCCAGTTTAAGTGCAGACTTTAACTAATACAAGTGCCCAGTGAATTGAAACTCCTGCCTTACACTCCACTCTAACCTTCTAACCTGTTTGGTCCCTCTACCATTTTACACATAGCACAGGTAAGAGTTCAGAGGCTAATATGTGTGAGGTTCTGGGTTTAATTGACCCTAACACCTCAAACTCTCTAAACAGAACTTCATTCCTAGTTCCACCTATGTCATTGGTTCCGACGTTGGCCACAACAATTGAATCCTCTCCCTCCAACTCCAAGTTCTCCTCCAGCTGAACTGGATGAGCAACACAACCTTTGGAACTCCCAGTTGCGGCAGCACAGAGCACTATCCCCCTGATTAACAGTCCTCTACCACGACCATATTCATGTGAATGACCTATAATATGGCATGAGGGGTGGGTGGTTTGCTCATTCAGCTTGAAGTAGTTACATAAGGAATTTGGTCTCAGGGATTTGTGATAAATCGTTTCCTGTTTCATGACCTTTTCAAATCATATCTTACAGAATCAATGTGGCTTGTATATCTAAAAGGTAATTCAATCTTAACAATGCCAAGATATTTCAGATATGGAGAGGACTTGGCTGCAAAAGCTCAAACTATAAGGTACAAATGGAATCCGATGTAAAAAAAAAAAAGTGATTTCCAAGGTTTTTCTTTTAGAAATGTCGTCAGCAAAGTTGTGTTGAGCATTAACTCACTAATCCAGCAAGAGAGCATCCTGGTGCCACCTGGTTAGCAACAGTCACTCATTGGCCTGCCTACAGCCTGAGATTGTTGTCAATTTCAAGAGAAATTGTTCAATTCAGATGACAAATCCAAGTCACTATCAAGCTTTTGGGAGTGGGCAGATAATTTTGAAGACTTGAATTGACAAACCTATAGAAAGGCCAGCAGGCTTCTCATGTAGAAGACCAACAATATTGAAAACAGTACCATAGAATATGAAGCATATTAGAATAATAAAGTGGCACCTAGTCTGTATGTTGGCAAAAGAATATTGGGCTGGATTCTCCACTTCTGAGACTTAAGTGTTGACTCCGGTGCAGGATTCATCCGTAAGCAACACTGTGCCCCTGGCACTAACCCTCATCCCACACACCCGTAACCCGACCACCCGCCAAACCCAGAGGGCGGCATAACCCCCACCCTGCACCACATGCCGGCACCCATACTGGCCGCCATGGCCGGGATCCCTGGCCAATGAGCCTACCAGCTACCCATCCCATGGTCAGCATACGTCGGACTGTCTAACACTGTTGCTTTCCATTTGCCCCCCCCAGGAGAAAGCAGCTCATAACCACCGGGAGAGGGAGAAGGCTGGAGGCGGACCACCGGACCTGCAGCCCCTGACCGTGGAAGAGCAGAGGGCCCTGGACATGGTCTGCGGCCCGGAAGAAAGGCAGATCCTAGTAATATTTAACCTAGATTCAGCAACAAGCTTTTACATGAGGTGTTGTGTAACTGTCACAGAATCATTACAAGTTCATGCCTGCGTGGGCTGAAATATAGAGGCTATGGTTTTTTAAAATAAATTTAGAGTATCCAATTATTTTTTTTCCAATTAAGGGATAATTTAGTGTGGCCAATCCACCTAACCTACACATCTTTGGGTTGTAGGGTGAAACCCACACAGATACGCGGAGAATGTGTAAACTCCACATGGACAGTGACCCAAGGCCGGGATTCGAACCCGGGTCCTCAGCGCCGTAGGCCGCGGTGCTAACCACTATGCCATGTGTCGCCCTCAAAGATGACTATGTTCATCATTTAAGTGTGTGGTAGGGTTCCAGTGGGTGTATGTAGGTGGCTTCTGAGGCCAATCTGTGCCCAAAAGGTTCTGTTGCAAATAGCACTTGATGCTGCTGACGATTGAGTTTTGGATGAGTTGCTAGTTCAGTATTTCCTCTCCTTGTGTTTCTCTCTGCCTCTCATGTGCTTGCTTTCGAAGGAGACTGCAGTGTTCTTTATTTGGTTGCGCCAGATGTATTGATGCTGAGTGAGCTTCTCCCAGAACCCATAATTGTTATCAAAACTCCTAAGTGAAGCCTTTGGAGTGTCCTTGTAGCATGTCCTTTGATTCCCATGAATCCGCACTCCAGACTCAAACTCTCCATAAAAGTTTGGTAAGTGAATGTCAGGCAATTTGGTCACATAGCCAGTTCAACTCAGTTGTGTCAGTGACAGAGGCACAATAAGAACAAAATACTGGGAAAAGTCTGTCACATTGATCCATAGAATTGGCAACCCTTCCCACAGATCTGTCCAACAAGTGATTCCCAATCCTCAGATGAAAGTGTCATATCTTTTATCTGTTCCCAGGACAGGAGCAAAACATTGTGACAAGCTTGCCTCCAGAACTCTGAAAGTGAAAATCGCGACTAGTTTAGCTCTGTCTCTTGAGCCAGAAAAATAATGAACGAGATTCTCCGTTTGAAAGGCTAAGGGCACATTCTAACAGTAAGGCTTCTAAGTATTGTTTCAGCATGTTTGGCTCGGAGTTTCTCCCCAGCTCTGTCGGCATGTTCCTCACCACTATCTAACCACATTTAGTCAATTTTGTGGGCCCTGGGGAGTTTCTCTCCAGGCTAGCTCACAGTTAGAACTCCCAAGGGAGCGGACAGTTGAAGAACTGCCTGACCCCAGGAAACAGCTGTAGTCCAGACGGGTTTTACGCATCTAGAAGGGATGGTCCCATCACTGTTGGAAATGCAGACACGGAGCCAGGGTCTACAGGTGCGGGTGTCAGCAACCTTCCACCGCCTTCAAGAGCAGTTGGAGGAATTAGTACATTTCTTTGTTCTTTTAGAAGATTGTAGTTTAGTCGGGCAGTATGGTCGGCACGGGCTTGGAGGGCCGAAGGGCCTGTTCCTGTGCTGTACATTTCTTTGTTCTTTGAATGCAACCACCTTCAAGCACAGGAGACGGTGCCGACAATGCATGGTTCCCAGGCCTGCACTGAATGGTTGACGTCCGCGGTGGAAGCATTGGGTGCGAAGGTGACAGCCATGTATCAAGACGTCCAAGGCTTGGGGCATACAGCGGGTGGTGGCTAAGGCTCAGGACAGGGCAGCCCAGTCACAGGCAACCATGTACCAGGCGCATATGGATATTGCTGTGTTGCTCTAGGGCTTGGCCCAGTCACAAAGGGTGGCTGAGGGCATCAAGACCATTGGCTTTGTGCTGGCTGACCAGGAACAGAGGGACATGGCACAGCCTCAGAGGGACGTGGCCCAGTCCCTGTACCGCGTGACTGAGGGTATCGAGACCCTGGTCGGAACAAGAGCAGGCTTCCAGGACTTGCAACGCCAGGTGAGGAGCCCAGGGGCCATTGGGCGCCTTGAGGGAAAAGGAAGTGATGGGGCCCATGCCGGTGCCTTCTGCAGGGAAGGTGCTGGAAAGCCCCAGCGCTTCTGAATCCGCCCCCCCCCCCCCCCCCCCCCACCCTCATCTGACTCTGGCGCATCTTATAGGTGATAGCCCCAGAAACGATATTGGAGACAATTGAAGGCTTTAATATGTTAGATGTTTCCCCCAGCAGTGCAGGTACAGAAGAAAGCTGCTGGGGCGGCACGGGCTCTTATACCCCGCCTTGCAGGGCGGAGCTAACATACAAGCTTAACCAATTGGAACAAGTACATTCTCCACCAATGGTATTCTGGCATTACCAGGTACCGTAATACTCCTAACACAGACTACCACATTCACCACCTGTTAAAAAAGAGTCCGGCGGGGGTGGTGGCTTTGTATTACAACATGGTAAAAGTGGTAGAAGTTACAGTTATGAAGGTACCGTAATGCCTCCGTACAGCATTTTGCCTCATTACATCTTAGCTATTTACAACAGTAATGTACATTTCAAAATTAAGCAATTAGTCGATCGGGGGCCCTGGTCGTCCTCTGCGATCGTCGCAGCTTTGGTGGTGATGCCGGTGGAGGTTCGGGCGCCTGTGACTCTGGGAGCATGGTTTTGGCTTCTGTGGCAGCTTCATCACCCCTAGACGGGGCCGGTGGAAGGGCTGATCCACCTGGGAAGGGGGCAGCTGTGGGGTGCGCCGGTGGGAGGGAGGGTGGGACTGGTGGCGGGGGGGTGTGTGTGGATCCAGCGGGTGCCAGGTCCCGTAGGGAGATCGTATCCTGTCGGCCACGTAGGCGTACTGAGGGTTAGCGTGAAGGAGATGGACCCTCTCGACCAATGGGTCCGATTTGTGCGCCCGCAGGTGTTTTCGGAGCAGGACGGGTCCGGGAGCTGCCAGCCAGGTCGGGAGCGAGGTCCCAGAGGAAGACTTCCTGGGGAAGACGAGACGTTTGTGAGGTGTTTGGTTGGTCATGATACAGAGCAGTGACCGGATGGAGTGGAGAGCATCCGGGAGGACCACCTGCCAGTGGGAGACTGGGAGATTCCTGGACTGCAGGGCCAGTAGGACGGTCTTCCACACCGTTCCGTTCTCCCTCTCTACCTGTCCGTTTCCCCGGGGGTTGTAACTGGTCGTCCTGCTCGAGGCAATGCCCTTGCTGAGCAGGAATTGACGCAGTTCGTCGCTGATAAAGGAGGACCCCCTATCACTGTGTCTGTAGGCGGGGAAACCGAACAGTGTAAAGATACTATGGAGGGCTTTTGTGACTGTGGTTGCGGTCATGTTGGGGCAGGGGATGGCGAATAGGAACCGGGAGTACTCGTCAAATCACGTTCAGGAAGTACGTGTTGCGGTCGGTGGAGGGGAGGGGGCCTTCAAGGCTTTCAAAGGGACGGGAAGCCTTTATCAGGTGCGCTTTCTCTGGCCTGTAGAAGTGCGGCTTGCACTCCGCGCAGATTTGTCAATTCCTGGTGGCTGTCCTGACCTCCTCGATGGAGTAGGGCAGGTTGCGGGTCTTGATGAAGTGGAAGAATCGAGTCACGCCCGGGTGGCACAGGTCCTTGTGGAGGGCTCAGAGGCGGTCCACTTGTGCATTGGCACATGTGCCGCTGGATAGGGCATCAGGAGGCTCGTTTAGCTTCCTGGGACGATACAAGATCTCATAGTTGTAGGTGGAGAGTTCGATCCTCCACCGTAAGATCTTGTCGTTTTTTATCTTGCCCCGCTGTGCATTATCGAACATGAAAGCAACCGACCGTTGGTCAGTGAGGAGAGTGAATCTTCTGCCGGCCAGGTAATGCCTCCAATGTCGCTCAGCTTCTACTATGGCCTGGGCCTCCTTTTCGACTGAGGAATGGCGGATTTCGGAGGCGCGGAGGGTGCGTGAGAAGAAGGCCCCAGGTCTGCCCACTTGGTTGATGGTGGCCGCCAGAGCTACATCGGACACGTCGCTCTCGACTTGGAAGGGGAGGGACTCGTCGATGGCGTGCATCGTGGCCTTTGCAATGTCTGCTTTGATGCGGCTGAAGCCTAGCGGGCCTCTATCGATAGGGGAAAAACTGTGGATTGGATCAGCGGACGGGCCTTGTCTGCATAGTTGGGAACCCACTGGGCGTAGTAGGAAAAAAAACCTAGGCAGCGCTTCAGGGCCTTGGAGCATTGCGGGAGGGGGAACTCCATAAGGGGGTGCATGCGTTCAGGGTCAGGGCGTATAACTCCATTACAACTACGTAGCTGAGGATGGCTAGATGGTCGGTGCTGAACACGCATTTATCCTTGTTATACGTGAGGTTAAGGATTTTTGCGGTCTGGAGGAATTTTCGGAGGTTGGTGTCGTGGTCCTGCTGGTCGTGGCCGCAGATGGTGACGTTATCGAGGTACGGGAATGTGGCCCCTAAACCGTACCGGTCAACCATTCGGTCCATCTCTCGTTGGCAGACCGAGACCCCATTAGTGACACCGAAGGGAACCCTTAAGAAGTGGTAGAGCCGCCCATCTGCTTCGAAGGCAGTGTATTTGCAGTCACTAGTGCGGATGGGGAGCTGGTGGGTAGGCGGACTTAAGATCCACCGTGGAAAAGATTTTGTATTGCGTGATCCTGTTGACCAGGTCGGATATGCGGGGGAGAGGGTACGCGTCAAGCTGCGTAAACCTGTTGACGGTCTGACTGTAGTCGATGACCATCCTATGTTTCTCCCCGGTCTTTACAATCACTACTTGAGCTCTCCAGGGGCTGTTGCTAGCCTCAATGACACCTTCCCTCAGTAACTGTTGGACCTCTGACCTAATAAAGATCCGGTCCTGGGCACTGTACCGTCTGCTCCTGGTGGCGACTGGCTTGCAATCCGGGGTGAGGTTCGCAAACAGGGAAGGCGGATCGACCTTGAGGGTTGCGAGGCTGCAGACAGTGAGGGGGGGTATTGGGCCGTCGAATTTGAACGTTAGACTTTGGAGGTTGCACTGAAAATCCAACCCTAGGAGTGTGGCCGCGCAGAGGTGGGGAAGGACGGCGAGTCGGTAATTTTTGAACTCCCTTCCCTGGACCATGAGGTTAGCTACACAAAACCCCTTGATCTCTACTGAGTGAGATCCGAGACTGGTCCAGGATCACCGATGCTACTTGTGGCAGCAGTTGAATGTTTTCTTCGGGCGGTGTGTGGTCAGCCGAACTGGGGTCCTGGGGGTCCATCCATGATGGCGGCGCCCATTGGTCGCACATGGCTGGGGTGTGCACAAAATGGTGGTGCCCATCCATCGCACATGGCGCCCGTGGGACAAGATGGCGGCGCCCAGAGCCCCCACGTGGCCCTGGAGAAGGAAGATGGCGGCGCCCGCTGGCCGCATGGGGACCAAGGAGAGGGTTGTGGTGGCAGTCCGTAGTCGCCTCCGGAGACTGCAGCGACCACCCGGGCCTGGCATACCGCCACGAAGTGGCCCTTTTTTCTGCATCCCTTGCAGGTGGATAAACGGGCCGGGCAGCTCTGTCGGGGGTGCTTGGCCTGCCGGCAAAAATAGCAGCGGGACCCTCCGGGGTTGCCAGGCCGTCTCGCAGCACATGTTTGTGGGGGGATGGGAGATGCCTCGGGGTCGGCCGCGGCGGCGGGGGGGCGGTGGGGGGCGTTCCACGCTGCCTAGGGGGCTGCCACGTGGCCGGGGACGTAAGCACGGGCCTTTCGGGAGGCCACATCCAGGGAGCCGGCAAGGGCCCGTGCCTCCTTGAGGCCTAGTGTCTCTTTCTCCAGCAATCGCTGGCGGATTTGGGAGGACAGCATACCTGCAATGAAAGCGTCCCGGATAAAAAGTTCTGTGTGGTCGCTCACCGAAACTTGTGGGCAGCTGCAATTTCTCCCCAACACCAGGAGCGCACAGAAATTCTTCCAGTGATTCCCCAGGGATTTGTCGCCTGGTCGCTAATAGATGTCGGGCATAGACCTGGTTTACAGGGCGAATATAATGTCCTTTCAGCAACTCCATTGCAGGATCGAAATCGTCCATGTCCTCGATGAGGGTATAGATTTCTGGGCTCACCCTCGAGTGCAGAACTTGTAGTTTCTGTTCTCCAGTGGGTGAGTTTTCGGCCATTCCGAGATATCCGTTCCAGCACGCCAACCAGTGCTTGAAGGTTGCCGCTGAGTTTGCCATGTGGGGGATGAGTTGCAGACACTCCGGCTTGATTCAGAGCTCCATTCTTTAAATCTAGCATATTAAATTGATGCACGATCAATAACCCCAGAAACAAGTTTGGAGACAATTGAAGGCTTTAAGACGCTAGATGTTTCCCCCAGCAGCGCAAGTACAGAAGAAAGCTGCTGGGGCGGCACGGGCTCTTATACCCCGCCTTGCAAGGCGGAGCTAACATACAAGCTTAACCAATGGGAACAAGTACATTCTCCACCAATGGTATTCCGGCATTATCAGGTACCTTAATCTTCCTAACACAGACTACCATAATAGGAAGTGGGTAGAATAGGGTGGCACCCTGCCACATGTGACATCTGAAAGTTGGCCGAGCCCATTCAGGTCCTGGCCCTCCGACGGCCGCCAAAAGAGACCCAGGTCACGGCAGGATACATAGCAGGCCACCTTCACGTCTGATGAAGCAGTCGATTTCGGCGGGAGAACAGCTGGTGAGTCAGTTTCAGCGGGAGCATTGCGGAAGTGGTTGCTGGGAGGTAAGTCTGTCCTTTAAAAGCACTTGTCTTTGCAGGGGCAGGCCAGTCGATTTCGGCGGGAGAATCAGCTGGTGAGTCAGTTTCAGCGGGAGCATTGCGGAAGTGGCTGCTGGGAGGTAAGTCAACCTTTAAAAGCACTTGTCTTTGCAGGGGCAGGCCAGTCGATTTTGGCGTGAGAACAGCTGGTGAGTCAGTTTCAGCGGGAGCATTGCGGAAGTGGCTGCTGGGAGGTAAGTCAACCTTTAAAAGCACTTGTCTTTGCAGGGGCAGGCCAGTCGATTTCGGCGGGAGTGGAGCTGGCTGGTTAGTCAATTTCAGCAGGAGCTGAGAATTTTTCTTTTCTTTTTTTAAATTAGTTTTTTAGGCGGGAACAGGAAGTCGACCCGCGGACGTCTGGGAAGACCCTCACCAATAAATTCTGGTGGAGAGGAAACCCGAGACACTACACGTGTAGTGTCTCCCACCCGCCCGCCTCCTCTAACCTAATAATAAAACCCATTGGTCTGAGGTAAGTACCATATTTTATCATATTATTATTATTTTTTAATAAAAATTTAATTTAGTTGTTAGCCAGATCTTGGTAGAAAGTAAGAGGAATGGCAGGGAAGGGAGTGCAATGTTCCTCCTGCAGGATGTTTGAGGTGAGGGATGCAGTTAGTGTCCCTGCTGATTTTACCTGCAGGAAGTGCTGCCATCTCCAGCTCTTCCAAGACCGAGTTAGGGAACTGGAGCTGGAGTTGGAAGAACTTCGGATCATTCGGGAGGCAGAAGGGGTCATAGATAGCAGCTTCAGGGAATTAGTTACACCAAAGATTGGAGATAGGTGGGTAACTGTAAGAGGGACTGGGAAAAAGCAGTCAGTGCAGGGATCCCCTGCGGTCGTTCCCCTGAGAAACAAGTATACCGCTTTGGATACTTGTGGGGGGGGGGGGACTTACCAGGGGTAAGCCATGGGGCACGGGCCTCTGGCACGGAGTCTGTCCCTGTTGCTCAGAAGGGAAGGGGGGAGAGGATCAGAGCATTAGTAATTGGGGACTCTATAGTCAGGGGCACAGATAGGAGATTTTGTGGGAGCGTGAGAGACTCACATTTGGTATGTTGCCTCCCAGCTGCAAGGGTACGTGATGTCTCGGATCGTGTTTTCCGGGTCCTTAGGGGGAGGGGGAGCAGCCCCAAGTCGTGGTCCACATTGGCACTAACGACATAGGTAGGAAAGGGGACAAGGATGTCAGGCAGGCTTTCAGGGAGCTAGGATGGAAGCTCAGAACTAGAACAAACAGAGTTGTTATCTCTGGGTTGTTGCCCGTGCCACGTGATAGTGAGATGAGGAATAGGGAGAGAGAGCATTTAAACACGTGGCTACAGGGATGGTGCAGGCGGGAGTGATTCAGATTTCTGGATAACTGGGGCTCTTTCTGGGGAAGGTGGGACCTCTACAGACAGGATGGTCTACATCTGAACCTGAGGGGCACAAATATCCTGGGGGGGAGATTTGTTAGTGCTCTTTGGGGGGGTTTAAACTAATGCAGCAGGGGCATGGGAACCTGGATTGTAGTTTTAGGGTAAGGGAGAATGAGAGTATAGAGGTCAGGAGCACAGATTTGACGTCGCAGGAGGGGGGGCCAGTGTTCAGGTAGGTGGTTTGAAGTGTGTCTACTTCAATGCCAGGAGTATACGAAACAAGGTAGGGGAACTGGCAGCATGGGTTGGTACCTGGGACTTCGATGTTGTGGCCATTTCGGAGACATGGATAGAGCAGGGACAGGAATGGATGTTGCAGGTTCCGGGGTTTAGGTGTTTTAGTAAGCTCAGAGAAGGAGGCAAAAGAGGGGGAGGTGTGGCGCTGTTGTCAAGAGCAGTATTACGGTGGCGGAGAGGATGCTAGATGGGGACTCTTCTTCCGAGGTAGTATGGGCTGAAGTTAAAAACAGGAAAGGAGAGGTCACTCTGTTGGGAGTTTTTTATAGGCCTCCTAATAGTTCTAGGGATGTAGAGGAAAGGATGGCGAAGATGATTCTGGATATGAGCGAAAGTAACAGGGTAGTTATTATGGGAGACTTTAACTTTCCAAATATTGACTGGAAAAGATATAGTTCGAGTACAATAGATGGGTCGTTTTTTGTACAGTGTGTGCAGGAGGGTTTCCTGAAACAATATGTTGACAGGCCAACAAGAGGCGAGGCCACGTTGGATTTGGTTTTGGGTAATGAACCAGGCCAGGTGTTGGATTTGGAGGTAGGAGAGCACTTTGGGGACAGTGACCACAATTCGGTGACGTTTACGTTAATGATGGAAAGGGATAAGTATACACCGCAGGGCAAGAGTTATAGCTGGGGGAAGGGCAATTATATGATGCCATTAGACGTGACTTGGGGGGATAAGGTGGAGAAGTAGGCTGCAAGTGTTGGGCACACTGGATAAGTGGGGCTTGTTCAAGGATCAGCTACTGCGTGTTCTTGATAAGTATGTACCGGTCAGACAGGGAGGAAGGCGTCGAGCGAGGGAACCGTGGTTTACCAAGGAAGTGGAATCTCTTGTTAAGAGGAAGAAGGAGGCCGATGTGAAGATGAAGTGTGAAGTTTCGGTTGGGGCGATGGATAGTTACAAGGTAGCGAGGAAGGATCTAAAGAGAGAGCTAAGACGAGCAAGGAGGGGACATGAGAAGTATTTGGCAGGAATGATCAAGGAAAACCCAAAAGCTTTCTATAGGTATGTCAGGAATAAGCGAATGACTAGGGAAAGAGTAGGACCAGTCAAGGACAGGGATGGGAAATTGTGTGTGGAGTCTGAAGAGATAGGCGAGATACTAAATGAATATTTTTCGTCAGTATTCACTCAGGAAAAAGATAATGTTGTGGAGGAGAATGCTGAGCCCCAGGCTAATAGAATAGATGGCATTGAGGTACGTAGGGAAGAGGTGTTGGCAATTCTGGACAGGCTGAAAATAGATAAGTCCCCGGGACCTGATGGGATTTATCCTAGGATTCTCTGGGAGGCCAGGGAAGAGATTGCTGGACCTTTGGCTTTGATTTTTATGTCATCATTGGCTACAGGAATAGTGCCAGAGGACTGGAGGACAGCAAATGTGGTCCCTTTGTTCAAAAAGGGGAGCAGAGACAACCCCGGCAACTATAGACCGGTGAGCCTCACGTCTGTAGTGGGTAAAGTCTTGGAGGGGATTATAGGAGACAAGATTTATAATCATCTAGATAGGAATAATATGATCAGGGATAGTCAGCATGGCTTTGTGAAGGGTAGGTCATGCCTCACAAACCTTATTGAGTTCTTTGAGAAGGTGACTGAACAGGTAGACGAGGGTAGAGCAGTTGATGTGGTGTATATGGATTTCAGCAAAGCGTTTGATAAGGTTCCCCACGGTAGGCTATTGCAAAAAATACGGAGGCTGGGGATTGAGGATGATTTAGAGATGTGGATCAAAAATTGGCTAGCTGAAAGAAGACAGAGGGTGGTGGTTGATGGGAAATGTTCAGAATGGAGTACAGTCACAAGTGGAGTACCACAAGGATCTGTTCTGGGGCCGTTGCTGTTTGTCATTTTTATCAATGACCTAGAGGAAGGCGCAGAAGGGTGGGTGAGTAAATTTGCAGACGATACTAAAGTCGGTGGTGTTGTCGATAGTGTGGAAGGATGTAGCAGGTTACAGAGGGATATAGATAAGCTGCAGAGCTGGGCTGAGAGGTGGCAAATGGAGTTTAATGTAGAGAAGTGTGAGGTGATTCACTTTGGAAGGAATAACAGGAATGCGGAATATTTGGCTAAAGGTAAAGTTCTTGAAAGTGTGGATGAGCAGAGGGATCTAGGTGTCCATGTACATAGATCCCTGAAAGTTGCCACCCAGGTTGATAGGGTTGTGAAGAAGGCCTATGGAGTGTTGGCCTTTATTGGTAGAGGGATTGAGTTCCGGAGTCGGGAGGTCATGTTGCAGCTGTACAGAACTCTGGTACGGCCGCATTTGGAGTATTGCGTACAGTTCTGGTCACCGCATTATAGGAAGGACGTGGAGGCTTTGGAGCGGGTGCAGAGGAGATTTACCAGGATGTTGCCTGGTATGGAGGGAAAATCTTATGAGGAAAGGCTGATGGACTTGAGGTTGTTTTCGTTGGAGAGAAGAAGGTTAAGAGGAGACTTAATAGAGGTATACAAAATGATCAGGGGGTTGGATAGGGTGGACAGTGAGAGCCTTCTCCCGCGGATGGATATGGCTGGCACGAGGGGACATAACTTTAAACTGAGGGGTAATAGATATAGGACAGAGGTCAGAGGTAGGTTCTTTACGCAAAGAGTAGTGAGGCCGTGGAATGCCCTACCTGCTACAGTAGTGAACTCGCCAACATTGAGGGCATTTAAAAGTTTATTGGATAAACATATGGATGATAATGGCATAGTGTAGGTTAGATGGCTTTTGTTTCGGTGCAACATCGTGGGCCGAAGGGCCTGTACTGTGCTGTATTGTTCTATGTTCTATGTTCCGTCTCGGGCCACATCTGGAAGGAGCATTAGAGCACGTAAGATTAGAAAGTTCGACACCAGTTCCGTTGGCACAGTGCTACACTTAGGATTCAGTTAGGGGACAGAGCACAACACCATTAAACACCTGTTCACCGACATTCTGACCTGCCTCAATCCTCTGTCTGAAGGATGGGAGGTCTGGGCTGGCTGTAGAGGGTTGTGGGAGGAAGGCACGGGGCAGGGCCCTCAGGATAGTCTGACGCTCCACCTGGGTTCACCCACCAAGGTGGCAGGGAACGGGGCCAGAGGTGTGAAGGCGCCACATAGTATGGTCTACCCGGTGAGTGACCCATCCCCACTGACCATCGTCATAACCACCCCACCCTCACCTCCCTAACGGATATATGGGGTTGTGAGATGGAATGGCCAGCACGCATGCATGATGATCCAGGCAAACAGTGGAATGCGAACAACAAAAAACAAAGAAATGTACAGCACAGGAACAGGCCCTTCGGCCCTCCAAGCCTGTGCCGACCATGCTGCCCGACTAAACTACAATCTTCTACACTTCCTGGGTCCGTATCCCTCTATTCCCATCCTATTCATGTATTTGTCAAGATGCCCCTTAAATGTCACTATCGTCCCTGCTTCCACCACCTCGGGTAGCGAGTTCCAGGCACCCACTACCCTCTGCGTAAAAAACTTGCCTCGTACATCTACTCTAAACCTTGCCCCTCTCACCTTAAACCTATGCCCCCTAGTAATTGACCCCTCTACCCCGGGGAAAAGCTTCTGACTATCCACTCTGTCTATACCCCTCATAATTTTGTAGACCTCTATCAGGTTGCCCCTCAACCTCCTTCGTTCCAGTGAGAACAAACCGAGTTTATTCAACCGCTCCTCATAGCTAATGCCCTCCATACCAGGCAACATTCTGGTAAATCTCTTCTGCACCCTCTCTAAAGCCTCCACATCCTTCTGGTAGTGTGGCGACCAGAATTGAACACTATACTCCAAGTGTGGCCTAACTAAAATTCTATACAGCTGCAACATGACTTGCCAATTCTTATATTCAATGCCCCGGCCAATGAAGGCAAGCATGCCGTATGCCTTCTTGACTACCTTCTCCACCTGTGTTGCCCCTTTCAGTGACCTGTGGACCTGTACTCCTAGATCTCTTTGACTTTCAATACTCTTGAGGGTTCTACCATTCACTGTATATTCCCTACCTGCATTAGACCTTCCAAAATGCATTACCTCACATTTGTCCGGATTAAACTCCATCTGCATTCTCTCCGCCCAAGTCTCCAAACAATCTAAACCCTGCTGTATCCTCTGACAGTCCTCATCGCTATCCACAATTCCACCAACCTTTGTTTCGTCTGCAAACTTACTAATCAGACCAGTTACATTTTCCTCCAAATCATTTATATATACTACAAACAGCAAAGGTCCCAGCACTGATCCCTGTGGAACACCACTGGTCACAGCCCTCCAATTAGAAAAGCATCCTTCCATTGCTACTCCCTGCCTTCTATGACCTAGCCAGTTCTGTATCCACCTTGCCAGCTCACCCCTGATCCCGTGTGACTTCACCTTTTGTACTAGTCTACCATGAGGGACCTTGTCAAAGGCCTTACTGAAGTCCATATAGACAACATCCACTGCCCTACCTGCATCAATCATCTTAGTGACCTCCTCGAAAAACTCTATCAAGTTAGTGAGACACGACCTCCCCTTCACAAAACCATGCCGCCTCTCACTAATACGTCCATTTGCTTCCAAATGGGAGTAGATCCTGTCTCAAAGAATTCTCTCCAGTAATTTCCCTACCACTGAAGTAAGGCTCACCGGCCTGTAGTTCCCGGGATTATCCTTGCTACCCTTCTTAAACAGAGGAACAACATTGGCTATTCTCCAGTCCTCCGGGACATCCCCTGAAGACAGTGAGGATCCAAAGATTTCTGTCAAGGCCTCAGCAATTTCCTCTCCAGCCTCCTTCAGTATTCTGGGGTAGATCCCATCAGGCCCTGGGGACTTATCTACCTTAATATTTTTTAAGACACCCAACACCTCGTCTTTTTGGATCTCAATGTGACCCAGGCTATCTACACACCCTTCTCCAGACTCAACATCTACCAATTTCTTCTCTTTGGTGAATACTGATGCAAAGTATTCATTTAGTACCTCGCTCATTTCCTCTGGCTCCACACATAGATTCCCTTGCCTATCCTTCAGTGGACCAACCCCTTCCCTGGCTACCCTCTTGCTTTTTATGTACGTGTAAAAAGCCTTGGGATTTTCCTTAACCCTATTTGCCAATGACTTTTCGTGACCCCTTCTAGCCCTCCTGACTCCTTGCTTAAGTTCCTTCCTACTTTGCTTATAGTCCACGCAGGCTTCGTCTGTTCCCAGCCTTTTAGCCCTGACAAATGCCTCCTTTTTCTTTTTGACGAGGCCCACAATATCTCTCGTTATCCAAGGTTCCCAAAAATTGCCGTATTTATCCTTCTTCCTCACAGGAACATGCCGGTCCTGAATTCCTTTCAACTGACACTTGAAAGACTCCCGCATGTCAGATGTTAATTTACCCTCAAACATCCGCCCCAAATCTAGGTTCTTCAGTTCCCACCTAATATTGTTATAATTAGCCTTCCCCCAATTTTGCACATTCATCCTAGGACCACCCTTATCCTTGTCCACCAGCACTTTAAAACTTACTGAATTGTGGTCACTGTTCCCGAAATGCTCCCCTACTGAAACACCTACCACCTGGCCGGGCTCATTCCCCAATACCAGGTCCAGTACCGCCCTTCCCTCGTTGGACTGTCTACATATTGTTTTAAGAAGCCCTCCTGGATGCTCCTTACAAACTCCGCCCCGTCTAAGCCCCTGGCACTAAGTGAGCCCCAGTCAATATTAGGGTAGTTGAAGTCTCCCATCACCACAACCCTGTTGTTTTTACTCTTTTCCAAAGTCTGTCTACCTATCTGCTCCTCTATCTCCCGCTGGCTGTTGGGAGGCCTGTAGTAAACCCCCAACATTGTGACTGCACCCTTCTTATTCCTGATCGCTACCCATATAGCCTCACTGCCCTCTGAGGTGTCCTCCCGCAGTACAGCTGTGATATTCTCCCGAACCAGTAGCGCAACTCCGCCTCCCCTTTTACATCCCCCTCTATGCCGCCTGAAACATCTAAATCCTGGAACGTTTAGCTGCCAATCCTGCCCTTCCCTCAACCAGGTCTCTGTAATGGCAACAACATCATAGTTCCAAGTACTAATCCAAGCTCTAAGTTCATCTGCCTTACCCATAATACTTCTTGCATTAAAACACATGCACTTCAGGCCACCAGACCCGCTGTGTTCAGCAACTTCTCCCTGTCTGCTCTGCCTCAGAGCCCCACTGTCCCTATTCCCTAGTTCTCCCTCAATGCTCTCACCTTCTGACCTATTGCTCCCGTGCCCACCCCCCCGCCATACTAGTTTAAACCCTCCCGTGTGACACTAGCAAACCTCGCGGCCAGGATATTTATGCCTCTCCGGTTTAGATGCAACCCGTCCTTCTTATATAGGTCACACCTGCCCCGGAAGAGCTCCCAGTGGTCCAGATAATGGAAACCCTCCCTCCTACACCAGCTGTTTAGCCACGTGTTTAGCTGTTCAATCTTCCTATTTCTAGCCTCACTGGCACGTGGCACAGGGAGTAATCCCGAGATTACAACCCTAGAGGTCCTGTCTTTTAACTTTCTGCCTAGCTCCCTGAACTCCTGCTGCAGGACCTCATGCCCCTTCCTGCCTATGTCGCTAGTACCAATATGTACAACGACCTCTGCCTGTTTGCCCTCCCCCTTCAGGATGCCCTCTACCCATTCGGAGAATCCTGGACCCTGGCACCAGGGAGGCAACATACCATCCTGGAGTCTCTTTCACGTCCACAGAAGCGCCTATCTGTGCCCCTGACTATAGAGTCCCCTATTACTATTGCTCTTCTGCGCTTTGACCCTCCCTTCTGAACATCAGAGCCAGCCGTGGTGCCACTGCTCTGGCTGCTGCTGTTTTCCCCTGATAGGCTATCCCCCCCCCCCCCCCCGACAGTATCCAAAGGGGTATACCTGTTCGAGAGGGGGACAACCACAGGGGATTCCTGCACTGACTGCCTGCCCTTTCTGGTGGTCACCCATTTCTCTGCCTGCACCGTGTGACCACATTTATATAACTGCGATCTATGACGCTTTCCGCCACCTGCATGCTCCTAAGTGCATCCAATTGCTGCTCCAGCCGAACCATGCGGTCTGTGAGGAGCTCCAGTTGCGTGCACTTTCTGCAGATGAAGCCATCCGGGACGCTGGAAGCCTCCCAGACCTGCCACATCTCACAGTCAGAGCACTGCACCCCTCTAACTGACATAGCATCAATTAATTAAAATTAAAAGTTAAAAAAAAAAAAATTTTGTATCTTTTTAAATTTTGTCAAAGTTACTGTTAACTATCTGTTTCCTAGCACTAGATTTCTAATATAAATGCGAAAGCTAAATATAGTACTCTCCGATCTCTGGCTTAGATACCCCTCTAAATTATAATTAAGTAATTCTGTTTAATTAGTTACCAATGCTTAATTTTTTTAATTTAGTGTAGATTCCCAACCAGCCACTCAGGTCACAGCTTTTCTGTGATGTCACTTCAGTTTCCCCCGGACACACACAATTTGAAAAAGGTATGAAAGTAAAAATGAGTAAAAATCACTTACCTTCTTACCTTCTGAGTGTCTTAGATGTTCTCAGGTTCTCTGACTGACAGAGACTGCTCCTCCTCCTCCGAACGGCTCCCGAAACTAGGCCGCGATCTTTTAAAATCTCCGCTCTGACTCGCAGCTCCTGCGCTATTTAAATCTCCCGCGCTGTTTTCACTGTCCCGGCTCACTCACCTCTTGCACTGTTTTCACTGTCCCGGCTCACTCTCCTCTCGTGCTGTTTTCAATGTCCCGGCTCACTCTCCTCTCGCGCTGTTTTCACTGCCCTGGCTGTCTCTCCACTCGCGCTGTTTTTCAATGTCCCGGCTCACTCTCCTCTCGCGCAGTTTTCAATGTCCCGGCTGTCTCTCCACTCGCGCTGTTTTCAATGTCCAGGCTCACTCACCTCTCGCGCTGTTTTCAATTTCCCGGCTCACTTTCCTCTCGCGCTGTTTTCACTGTCCCGGCTCACTCACCACTCGTGCTGTTTTCAATTTCCCGGCTCACTCTCCTCTCGTGCTGTTTTCACTGTCCCGGCTCACTCACCACTCGCGCTGTTTTCAATTTCCTGGCTCACTCAGCTCCCGCGCTGTTTTCAATTAAATCGAAGGCATGAGTCAGACTTTGCCAAACATTGAGCAGCATCAGAGCTCACCTCACAGTGAATCGTCATCATCCTGTGTGCCACAAGACCATAAGACATAGGAGCTGAATTAGACCTTTCGGCCCATAGAGTCTGCTCTGGCATTCAATCATGGCTGATACATTTCTCAAGCCCATTCCCCTGCCTTCTCCCCATAACCCCTGATCCCACTATTAATCAAGAACCTGCAACAATGAGTTCCACAGATTCCCACCCTCTGGCTGAAGAAATTCCTTCTCATCTCAGTTTTAAAGGATCGGTCCCTTCAGTCTGAGGCTGTGCCCTTGGGTTCTAGTTTTTTTCTCCTAGTGGAAACATCCTCTCCACGTTTACTCTATCCAGGCCTCTTAGTATCCTGTAAGTTTCAATAAGATCCCCATCATCCTCCTAAACTCCCAACAGGTACAGACCCAGAGTCCGCAACCCCTTCTCATCTGACAAGTCCTTCATTCCAGGGATCATTCTTTTGTACCTCCTCTGGACCCTTTCCAAGGCCAGCACATGCTTCCTCAGATACGGGGCCCAAAACTGCTCACAATACTCCAAATGCAGTGTGACCAGAGCCTTATACAGCCTCAGAAGTACATCACTGGTTTTGTATTCTAGCCCTCTCGACATGACTGCGAACATTGCATTTGCCTCCCTAACTGCCTACTGAACCTGCACGTTAACCTTAAGAAAATCTTGAACTGGGACTCCTAAGTCCCTTTGTGCTTCCGATTTCCAAAGCCTTTTCTTATTTAGAAAATAGTCTCCATTCTTCCTACTAAAATGCATAATCTCACACTTTTCCACATTGTATTCCATCTGCCTCTTCTGTGTCCACTCTCCCAGCTGCGGACATGACCCGCTGATACTGCCAACCCAGGGCCTGGATGGCCCTGATGGGAAGCACAGAGGAGGGTGGGTTAGCTGGGGGGGAAGGCGGATGGAATGAAGGGAGATGACAGGGGTGGAGTTGCATGGCAATGGGGGGGGGGGGGGGGGGGGGAATGAGGAGATGGGACAGGGGTGCTGAGCTGCTGGTGGGCAGGCCTCGTTGTCGGCGAAACTGGAGGTGATGAGGATGTGTGCCTGTCCTGGTCCCATATCTTGTTCTTCCTGGCAATCCACTGCATCCTCCTCGTCAGATGAGGCCTGGCGCCCCTCCTCCTCCAGCATGCCCCCCTCTGCAGCACAATGTTATGCAGGACACAGCAGGGCAGCACAATGTGGGAAACCCTCCCAGGGCTACACTGCAGGGTCCCACCGGAGCGGTCCAGGCACCTGAACCGCATCTTAAGGATGCCAATGCACCACTCAATGACGCTCAAGTTGTTGCAAGGGCGCCGTGATAACAGTTCTCTGCGTTGGTCCGGGGCCTCCGGACAGTCTTCATTAGCCACGACCGCTCAGATAATCCTTGTCGGCCAGGAGACTACCCCTCACCCAATGGAGCGGCAAGAACCGATGAGTGCCCAGTACATATACATCGTATATGTACCTGGATATTGGGCGCAGTCGTGCATGATGTGCAGCTGCTGGTCACATACCAACTGCACATTCAGGGAATAGAAGCCCTTCCTATTATAAAGGTAACTATGATGGTATCCGGGCAGCACAATGGTGCAGTGGTTAGCATTGCTGCCCCATGGCGCTGAGATCCCAGGTTCGATCCCAGCTCTGGGGCTCTGTCCATGTGGAGTTTGCACATTCTCCCTGTGTTTGCGTGGGTTTCGTCCCCACAACCCATAGATGTGCAAGGTAGGTGGATTGGCCACGCTAAATTACCCCTTAATTGGAAAAAATGAATTGGGTACTCTAAATTTATAAAAATAACAAAAGAAACCATGATGGTATGAAGCATAAACTGGCTATGATGGACTGGGAATCATTACTGAAAGGAAGGACAGTGGACAGGCAATGGCTTATAAGAGAATTTATAGATATTAGATTCAAAGAAGCCGCAAACAAATTAGCAAGAAAAAGCAATAGACCTGAGGATTACGAGCAGCTTAAAATTCAGCTAAGGCGAACCAAGGGATTGATTAAGAAGGGGAAAATACAATATGAAAATAAGCTAGCAGGGAACATAAAACTGACTGTGAACGTTTCTATAACTATGTAAAGAGAAATTGATTGCTAAAAACAAATGTAGGTCCCTCACAGTCAGAAATGGGGGAATCATAACAGGAAACAAAGAAATGGCTGAGGAGCTAAATTTGTAATTTGTTTCTGTCTTCACAATGGAAGACATGAATAATGTACCGGAAGCTCTGAGAAACGCAAGCTTCTGAGAGGAGCTGAAGGAAATTAATATTGGCAAAGAAATATTTTTTGGAAAATTAATGTGATTTATGGCTGCCAAATCACCGGGGCCTGATAATCTTCATCCCAGAGTACTAAAGGAAATGGCTCAAGAAATAGGTCCATTGATGGTCATTTTCAAAAGTTTTTGCTCTCTGGAATGGTTTCTAGTTTTCTATAGATTGGAGGGTAGCTAATATATTCCCACTATTCAAAAAGAGACGGAACAGAAAACCGCGAATTATAGAGGTGAGCCTAACATCAGTAATGGGGAAGTTGCTAGAGTGCATGATCAAGAATTTCTCAGCACAGCATTTGGAAAGCAGTGGTATAATCAGATAAAGTCAGCATGGAGTTGCGAAAGGGGAATCATGCCTAACAAATCTTTTTTTATAAATTATTTTTTTCCAATTAAGGGGCAATTTAGTGTGGCCAATCCACCTATCCTGCACATCTTTGGGTTGTGGGGGTGAAACCCACGCAGACACAGGGAGAAAGTGCAAACTCTATACGGACTGTGACCCATGGCCGGGATCAAACCCAGGTCCTCAGCGCCGTCCAGGGGGACGGAGTATACGGCCAAAGCTATTTCGGATCACGCTCCACATTGGGTGGACTTGGAGATAGGGGAGGAAAAAGAACGGCGTCCACCCTGGAGAATGGACATGGGACTAATGTCGGATGAGGGGGTGTGTCTAAGGGTGAGGGGGTGTATTGAAAAGTACTTGGAACTCAATGATAATGGGGAGGTCCAGGTGGGAGTGGTCTGGGAGGCGCTGAAGGCAGTGGTTAGAGGGGAGCTGATATCAATCAGGGCACATAAAGGAAAGCAGGAGAGTAGGGAACGGGAGCGGTTGCTGCAAGAACTTCTGAGGGTGGACAGGCAATATGCGGAGGCACCGGAGGAGGGACTGTACAGGGAAAGGCAAAGGCTACACGTAGAATTTGATTTGCTGACTACGGGTACTGCAGAGGTACAGTGGAGGAAGGCACAGGGTGTACAATACGAATATGGGGAGAAGGCGAGCAGGTTGCTGGCCCACCAATTGAGGAAAAGGGGAGCAGCGAGGGAAATAGGGGGAGTGAGGGATGAGGAGGGAGAGATGGAGCGGGGAGCGGAGAGAGTGAATGGACTGTTCAAGGCATTCTATGAAAGGTTATATGAAGCTCAGCCCCCGGATGGGAAGGAGAGAATGATGTGTTTTCTGGACCAGCTGGAATTTCCTAAGGTGGAGGAGCAGGAGAGGGTGGGACTGGGAGCACAGATCGAAATGGAGGAAGTAGTGAAAGGAATTAGGAGCATGCAGGCGGGGAAGGCTCCGGGACCGGATGGATTCCCAGTTGAATTTTACAGGAAATACGTGGACTTGATCGCCCCGCTACTGATGAGAACCTTTAATGAGGCGAGGGAAAGGGGACAGCTGCCCCCGACTATGTCAGAGGCAACGATATCGCTTCTAAAGAAAGGAAAAGACCCGCTGCAATGCGGGTCCTATAGGCCTATTTCCCTCCTGAATGTAGACGCTAAGATTCTGGCCAAGGTAATGGCAATGAGGATAGAGGATTGTGTCCCGGGGGTGGTCCATGAGGACCAAACTGGGTTTATGAAGGGGAGACAGCTGAATACGAATATACGGAGGCTGCTAGGGGTAATGATGATGCCCCCACCAGAGGGGGAAGCGGAGATAGTGGTGGCGATGGATGCCGAGAAAGCATTTGATAGAGTGGAGTGGGATTATTTGTGGGAGGTGTTGAGGAGATTTGGCTTTGGAGATGAGTATATTAGATGGGTACAGCTGCTGTATAGGGCCCCGATGGTGAGTGTGGTCACGAATGGACGGGTGTCTGCATATTTTCGGCTCCATAGAGGGACGAGGCAGGGATGTCCTCTGTCCCCATTATTGTTTGCACTGGCGATTGAGCCCCTGGCAATAGCACTGAGGGGTTCCAGGCAGTGGAGGGGAGTACTCAGGGGAGGAGAAGAACACCGGGTATCTCTGTATGCGGACGATTTGAACAACAAAGAACAAAGAACAAAGAAATGTACAGCACAGGAACAGGCCCTTCGGCCCTCCAAGCCCGTGCCGACCATGCTGCCCGACTAAACTACAATCTTCTACACTTCCTGGGTCCGTATCCTTCTATTCCCATCCTATTCATATATTTGTCAAGATTTGTTGTTGTATGTGGCGGACCCGGCGGAGGGGATGCCAGAGTTAATGCGGATACTTGGGGAGTTTGG
The DNA here is from genome assembly GCF_047496885.1 of Scyliorhinus torazame. Lineage (NCBI taxonomy): Eukaryota > Metazoa > Chordata > Chondrichthyes > Carcharhiniformes > Scyliorhinidae > Scyliorhinus > Scyliorhinus torazame. Next base: position 102,323,193 of record NC_092716.1, on the reverse strand, counting down.
AGAATTTTCAGGATATAAACTGAACATGGGGAAAAGTGAGTTGTTTGTGGTGCATCCAGGGGGGCAGAGCAGAGAAATAGGGGACTTACCGCTGAGGAAGGTAACAAGGGACTTTCGCTACTTGGGGATCCAGATAGCCAAGAATTGGGGTACATTGCATAGGTTAAATTTAACGCGGTTGGTGGAACAGATGGAGGGGGACTTCAAGAGGTGGGACATGGTATCCCTGTCACTGGCAGGGAGGGTGCAGGCGGTTAAAATGGTGGTCCTCCCGAGGTTCCTTTTTGTGTTTCAGTGCCTCCCGGTGGTGATCACGAAGGCTTTTTTCAGAAGGATTGAGAAGAATATCATGAGTTTTGTGTGGGCCGGGAAGACCCCGAGAGTGAGGAGGGGATTTCTGCAGCGTAGTAGGGATAAGGGGGGGCTGGCACTACCGAGCATAAGTGAGTACTACTGGGCCGCCAATATCTCAATGGTATGTAAGTGGATGGGAGAAGAGGAGGGAGCGGCGTGGTAGAGATTGGAGAGGGCGTCCTACAGGGGGACTAGCCTACAAGCTATGGTGACGGCGCCGTTGCCGTTCTCACCGAAGAAATACACCACAAGCCCGGTGGTGGTGGCTACTCTGAAAATCTGGGGGCAGTGGAGACGGCATAGGGGTAAGACGGGAGCCTCGGTGTGGTCCCCGATAAGAAATAACCATAGGTTTGCTCCGGGGAGAATGGATGGGGGATTTGGAACATGGCAAAGAGTAGGAGTAACACAATTGAGAGATCTGTATGTAGATGGGACGTTTGCAAGTCTGGGAGCGCTGACCGAAAAATATGGGTTGCCCCAAGGGAATGCATTCCGGTATATGCAACTGAGGGCTTTTGCGAGGCAACAGGTGAGGGAATTTCCGCAGCTCCCAACGCAGGTGCAGGACAGAGTGATCTCAAAGACATGGGTGGGGGACGGTAAAGTATCAGACATATATAGGGAAATGAGGGACGAGGGGGAGATTATGGTAGATGAGCTGAAAGGGAAATGGGAAGAGGAGCTGGGGAAGGAGATTGAGGAGGGGCTGTGGGCTGATGCCCTACGTAGGGTAAACTCATCGTCCTCGTGTGCCAGGCTAAGCCTGATACAATTTAAGGTGTTACACAGGGCGCATATGACTGGAGCACGGCTCAGTACATTTTTTGGGATAGAGGATAGGTGTGCGAGATGCTCGAGAAGCCCAGCGAATCACACCCACATGTTCTGGTCATGTCCGGCACTACAGGGGTTTTGGGTGGGGGTGACAAAGGTGCTTTCGAAGGTGGTGAGGGTCCAGGTCGAACCAAGCTGGGGGTTGGCTATATTCGGGGTTGCAGAGGAGCCGGGAGTGCAGGAGGCGAAAGAGGCTGATGTTTTGGCCTTTGCGGGGGGGTGGGGGGGGGGAGAGGGGGGAGGAACCAGAAGGACTCTCAGGGATGTTAGTGTATATGTATAATATGTATAGGTTGTTGTTATAGGTAATTGTATATTGGACTGCTAAATTGTATTTTTGGAGAGTATTTATTTGGGACAAGGCAGTTGCCATTTAGTTTTTTTTTTTATTTCGATGTTGTTTATATATTATTTATTTCTTGCTTAAAACTGGCCATTGTTATTTATATTGTTATATTACTGTGTAAAGGATACACAATGTACTGTCATGGTTGGCCAAAAATTTTGAATAAAATATATTTTTAAAAAAAGAAAGCTGGTTCGCAGACAGTGAGCAAAAATAAATGGATCTTTTTCCGATTGGCAGGCAGTGACTAGTGGAGTACCGCAGGGATCTGTGCTAGGGGCCCAATTGTTCCCATTATATGTTAATGATTTGGACAAATGTATTATCTCCGATTTGCAGATGATACAAAGTTGGGTGGGAAGGTAAGTTGTGAGGAGGATGCAGAGATGCTTCAATGGGATTTGAACAGGCTGAGTGAGTGGACATTTGCATGCCAGATGCACTATAATGTGGATAAATGTGAGGTAATCCACATTGGTAGCAAAAATAGGAAGGCAGATTATTATTTGTATGGGTATAAATTGAGAGACCAAAAGAGAAAAACATGGAAAATCTCAGCAGGTCTGGCAGCATCTGTAAGGAAAGAAAAGAGCTAACGTTTTGAGTCCTGATGACCCTTTGTCAAAGCTCTTGAGGCGGGCAGGGTTCAACAGGGCCAAGGCAGTGCTGTACCGGCAGCAGATCAGGTTTGGGATGCTCTACCTGCCGAAATTATGGGTGACATTCGGAGGCTGGGAGTATTATTTTGGGACCCCAGAAGCGGCCGAAAACCTCATGAAGGAGCATAAACTGGGGAGTATTGGTGGACAATGCTGGGGAACCTGGGTGCTGGCACTTCGTAATGGCTGGGAACATGTTTGGGGATTGGGGGATTTTCGTTCCCTCGTTTTGAAGGGGTGCTTTTTTGGGTTTGCTGTATACTGTTGGGATTGTAAGGAGTGGTAGGGGTGAAAAGTTTATGTGGGGATAGATGTTGCCATCACCCTTCTTCTGTTTTATGGGACTGTTTGTGTTTAGCATTTGTTTGTTTGCTTTTGGGGGAGGCGGCCTGGGATTGAGGAGAAGTCTTTGTTTGGGTGGGGGAGGGGAAGGTCAGCAGGGAACCTTCTTCCTTGAGCTGAGGAGTGGGGAGGGGAGGTGCCTTTGGGCAGGGGCTGTAACGCAAGCAGGTGATGCTGGTGAACAGAAGTGAGGTGGTGGGGGAGAAAGCGGAGAGGGGTGGCCGGGGGTGGGGGGGGTGAAGGAGCCATGGTGGCAGTGCCAAGGTGCCCACGTTCTGGGGGAAGGCCAGGGGGCCACCCGGCACTGACCCTGATCCCAGAGATGTCCGAAGGCCCGGGATACCCCCCAGGTGCCATTCCGCCTGGTTCACGTTTGTTTGGTCCAGTGCTGAACGGTGCCTGGCTGCGGCCTCACTGGCGAGGCTTTTGGATCCCACAATGCCGGTGGATACTGGGTAAATTGGCCAAAATCGGTTTAAACTGGCTTCGGCGCGGGCCATTTGGTCCCACTCCTTGCAGGCGACTGTGGTGATATGCATCATTGTCAATACACAAAGGGTTAATGTAAATACACTAAGACTAAGTAAACAGTAGAGGGAGCACCAGAGACAGCATGGCATGCAGACATACAGCTAATGAACACATAGAATAGGACACGACCAGTGGGCGTCAAGACACCCAGAGGTGACGCTACCACAAGGGGGAAACCCATATAAAAGGACAGGGCACACATGCTCTTTCTCTTTCCACAGGCGACACTCAGAGAGAAGGACGGGGCAGATCGGAAGCATCACACCCACCGCATGGCTTAGAGCAGACTGGTTAGTTAGACTGAGTTACTATAGCAAAATTAACAGGAGAGTTAAACTCAAGTAGGAGAATTGTTAACTGTTCAATAAATGTGTTAAACCTATCTCCAAGTCTGAACCTTCCTTTGTCAGAGCATACATCAAGGAAGCAGCTTATGCTACATGAAGAAGCATAACACAACATAATACCAGTAGTGCCCTGTTGAATCTATATAGTTCAATTCAAGATCCGTGACTACCAGCAACAGCACCCAGGCAAGATGCTCGAGATTCCGGTTCCTCAGCAGCTCCGGTACCACGGCAATATCAGTGCCAACTGGTGTACATTCAAACAGAGATTTGAGATCTACCTGGTAGCGTCCGACCTAGATGGCGTGGCCGATGCTGAGAAAATAAATCTTCTGCTCACCATTGCGGGTGAAAGTGCAGCAGAAATCTTCAAGATCTTCAAGTATTCCAAAGGGCAAACCAAGAGAGACTTCCAGATTGTCCTGGACAAGTTTGAAAACTACTGTGAGGTAAAAATCGGCAAAACTGGAGCCTATACTCACCACGAGGCACAGGTAGGCTTGCAGCAGAGGAAAACAGCAATTTTGATTGGCGGCCTTCTTGAGAAAGGAGCCGCACATGCACAGTTCCCCAGAAGACCCAAACCGGCAAAACAGTAGTTGCGCAAAGAGCGCACAGTAAAGGAGGTGATCTGTGCATGCGCAATCCGTTCCTACGCTCTGCGTCATGACATCAGAGGCCCCGGACCACGCTCACTTAAAGGGGAAATGCCCCAAAACAGTAAAAAAAAATGTTAAAGCCGTAAACACAATTCTTTCACCTGGAACGACAGCACAATGCCTGAACTTCGACCAGTAGCTGAAAGTAACCTCCGCAGAACCTTGCAACAAGCAGTTAGCACCGCCCAAAGAAATAATTTGATCCTTGAAGGCTACGACTCAGACGATGATTTCATCATTGGATGAGGCGACCTCAGTACCAAATCCGAAACGCAATGAGATGTGTTATACAGTGAAGAATCCAACACAGACATGGACAAGTTCTTTGGATTTGAGGATCCTCAGCCCAGCACAGACGACATCCTAACCCAGAAGTACAGGGTTCCGCTGTGGCCTGACGCCAAGAGACAGAGAGCGGTACAAGCCCACAGAGAGCGGCCTGACGCCAAGAGACAGAGAAAGGTACAAGCCCACAGAGAGCGGCCTGACGCCAAGAGACAGAAAGAGGTCCAAGCCCACAGAGAGCGGCCTGACGCCAAACCAGTGGTCCAAGCACCATGAGCAGTGCTCCACGCACCACGAATAGTCCCTGACTCCACACAGAATGGTCTACGCACCACGAAGAGTCCCCGACTCCACACAGAGAGTGGTCCACGCACCACGAAGAGTCCCCGACTCCGCACAGAAAGTGATGACAGACTCCACAGCGAGACCACTGCACGTCTCCACACAGAACACAGAAAGACTCCACAGCGAAACCACTGCACGACTCCACACAGGGAACGATGCCAGACTCCACAGAGAGAGCGGTACAAGCCTCCACAGCGAACCCATTGACAGACTCCACGATGGAAGCAAAGCAAAACTCCAGAGCGCAGTTCTTGCATGAATAAGACCATGAGGGTCTAACAACCTTATCTGAGCAACCAGCAGCAGACGATGCAAGTCTGCCACGCTCAAGTGCACAGCAAGATGACTGACAGTCGTCCAACAAAAAGACTGACAGTCTACCCAGATTATTTGAGCCACCAGAAGAAGACTCTGACAGTCTACCCAGCTCATCTAACCGACAAGAAGACACTGAAGGTCTACCCACTGTATGTGCGACAAGTGACAAAGGCTTCACAATTCCCATACAGATGTGCAACATCTCAGCGAGACTGACAGATCTCAGCTAGTATGTACAGAGGCACTCGACAATCAAAGTGAGGCTACTAGTGACTCCAGTGACACCACGTTAATTCAAACCTCATCCACTCGCGCCTCGTCACAAGAAAATGCATTCCTGAATGTTTTGACTCCGGACGGGGAGCATCAAGACACCTCAGACGATTCAAGTGACACCTAAGATGATTCAAGTGAACCTGAAATGACTCCGAACAGGGAGTGTCAAGAAACCAAAGCTGATTCAGGTGAACCAGAAAGGACTCCAGCCGGGGAGCATCATCAAGCCAAAGATGATTCCAGTGAACTGGACATGACTCCAGACGGGGAGCGCCGAGGAATCAGAGATGGCGCGCTCAATGAAACAGCAGATGCCACACAGGACACTGACACAAGTAACTTTGTGAAGGACCCGAATTCTCCACTCGGTGTGGTCATTGAGCGCAACAAACACAACAACAAAACCTACGAAAACAACAACAAAGACAACAACAAGAAGCGTACCAAAGGCACCAACGTCAACAACAAGCACGACAAAAACAACAACACTGAAACAACGGCTGGTACGACATGGTACAACTCTGCAAATGCAAGACAATGTAACAGCACAGCCCCTAACACTGGCAAGAGTACAGCCATACCATGGCATGACAGCAAATCTCACCGATTCATGTTTGCTCCACTACAAACAAGCAAACCAGCTTTCAAGGCAAATGAGTTTGCTCCACTACGAACAAACAAACCAGCTTTCAAGGCAGATGACACACTGCATCGCAACCACAAGCATAGAAAAAAAAGAGTCCAAATCAGACAACAAAGTGATTTGACCATTTGCACACCGCCTGATGACTTCTTGGTTCCTTAAGCACAGGGACACTGACGGCATTCACAAGGAAATGACAACATCAACATCGACACTTCAATAACAAAACAAGAAAGCCACTCGACCATATTAATTCATGAACTTTGGACTCATACATATTATGTGGTATTGTATAATCATCACTGTCATCATGATTTGTACATGTCATCACTTATCTACCTATTTTGTTCAATTTTCTTCAATACTGTACAGAAAATATGTAACATGAAAAAAGGGCGGATGTGGTGATATGCATCACTGTAAATGCACAAGGGGTTAATGTAAATACACTAAGACCAAGTAAACACTAGAGGGAGCACCAGAGACATCATGACATGCAGACATACAGCTAATGAACACATAGAATAGGACACAACCAATGGGCAGTCAAGACACCCAGAGGTCACACTACCACAAGGGGGCAACCCATATAAAAGGACAGGGCACACATGCTCCTTCTCTTTCCACAGGCGACACTCAGAGAGAAGGACGGGATGGCTTAGAGCAGACTGGTTAGTTAGACTGAGTTACTATAGCAAGATTAGCAGGAGAGTCGAACTCAAGTAGGAGCATTGTTAACTGTTCAATAAATGTGTTAAACCTATCTCCAAGTCTGAACCTTCCTTTGTCAGAGCATGCATCAAGGAAGCAGCTTATGCTACATGAAGAAGCATAACACAACAGCGACATTCTGAGTCTGACACCTTGCGGGACTTGGATAAATTCCACGAGATGTGAAGACTGCTGGGAATCCCCAAAGAGGGCTCTCCCAGTATTCGCTGGCCGCATTGCACTCTAGCAAGAGCGCAATGCGGCCTTGGATCGCATCCATTAATTCCTCAATCAACATCAGAATAACTGATCGTTACGACATTGCGGGTTTGTGGAAGTTTACTGTGGTCAAATTTGCGGTTTCTACATTACAACAGAGACTACTCTTCTAAAGTACTTCATAGCACTTTGAGACTTCCAGTCATTGTGAGGATGCTAATATAAATGCAAGTTTTTCTTTCCAGGAATTGGATTAGAACAAGCGAAAATTACTCAAGAAACAATTATAATGGAGTATATAGATTCCTAAGGCTTTTTCTACCCATAGAGGAGAGCATTGCACGTAAATGGGCAGCTCCGTTTGAGTTACGTTCTACTTCCAATACTTCCTTGGATGTAAATCCAACTTAGTTGCTTGTGGAGAATTTAAGGCAGATCTCAAAGCTTCAGCGGTTGGCTGTTTTGGAGATGGGTGTTTTTGTGAGGGCCACGAAGAATCCAGCACGAGTTTTAAGGATACAAAGTAATAACATTTATTTACAATAACATATATATATAACAGCAGCAGCAACTTCCCTTGCTGCACACTCCTTCCTGCTGGTTCCTAAACTGGCCAGCTTTATTTATACTAGGAGTTTACTAATGGTTTCTCCACCCCCCCTCATTGGGGAAGCTCATACTCCCACAGGATTGTGGGATTGTCATTAGTCCCCAGCCAATGGTAAGTAGGCAGGTTATAACATCCCTCCCCCCCAAAGTCCAAGGAATCCACCGAAGACCCTGGCGAAGGAGGGCGTCGGACTCGTTTTGCCGCAGGCCGGACACCATTTGCACGCGGTGCTAGATCAGGCGGCGTGTAACGAGACGGAGACCGGCGCTTCCGTGATGAACGGTGCAACGGTTGTACATCCACGGCCCGTGGACCCGAGGATTCCCCCTCTGATGCATCCTGTGTCTCCATCTCGGAGTCAGAGTCTGCTGCCTCCGTCATGTCAGCGTCTCGATCTCCATTCGGTTCTGTAACGACCTGCACAGGCTTCGAGTGAGGCACCAGTGGAAGATTGTGAGGACTACCTTCCCTTGTCTCTGGTCTCTGTGGCTGTAGAAATGAGCTCCGGGGGCGGGGAATCTTTTGAGGGGATAGTCTTCTGGACCGAACGTGGTCTACATGTTTGCGCTGGAGACGACCCTGGGCTTGTACCTGGTAAAATATAGGGCCCGTTTGGCGAAAGATTACACCAGGAACCCACTGGGCACCACCAGCAAAATTCCGAACGAACACTGGGTCCCCGGGCGCAAACTGCCAAATCGGCCGATGCCGCGAAAATCCCTGTCCCTGCCGTTCTTGTGTGCGGCGTATACTTTTGCGCCAATGTCCGGGAAAACCATACTAAGGCGGGTGCGAAGTCTCCGGCCCATTAGGAGTTCTGCAGGAGCTACCCCAGTCACCGCATGGGGGGTGGTCCTATACGTAACCAAAAAGCGAGCCAGTCTCGTGCCCATTGATCCGGAAGACTGCTTCTTTAGGCCTCTTTTGAATGTCTGCACTGCGCGCTCTGCCAACCCATTTGAAGCCGGGTGGTAAGGGGCAGTGCGGATATGGCGTATGCCGTTCATCTTCGTGAACCTCGCAAACTCCTCACTCGTGAATGGAGTGCCATTATCCGTGACCAGCACCTCGGGGAGGCCATGCGTACTAAACGACAAACGCATCTTTTTGTTGCGCAGGACGTTGTCCCCTGCATCTTATGCACCTCTAGCCATTTAGACTGGGCGTGAATTAATAGAAGGAACATGGATCCTTGAAAAGGGCCTGCGAAATCTGCATGCAAGCGTGCCCAAGGCCGCCCTGGCCATTCCCAGTGATGTAGGGGCGCGGCTGGCGGAAGCTTCTGATGCTCCTGGCAAATGGAGCAGTTTTGGGCCACCTTCTCAATGCCGGTGTCGAGGCCTGGCCACCAGACATAACTCCGGGCATACATTTTCATTTTGGTCACACCTGGATGCCCATTGTGTAAGTCTGTTAGTATCAGCTCCTGGCCTTTTTCCGGGACAATCACACGCGTCCCCCACAAGAGGATGCCGTCTTCCACACTGAATTCTGACAGCTTGGAGGAAAATGTCCGCAACTCGCCTGGGAGCTGTCTATGCTGCCCACCATACAGGACTATGTGCCGAACCTTTGACAGGACTGGCTCCGTCTGGGTCCACTCACGGATCTGTGATGCCGTGACAGGCATGGTGTCCATAAAATTTAGGGTTGCAACCACCTCACCGGTCGTGGGGGTCGACATGGGGCCGGTCGATAAAGACAATCGGCTCAGTGCATCGGCATTTGCTATCTGCGTACCTGGTTTGTGCTCCAGAGAATACTCGTATGCAGCAAGCAACAAAGCCCAGCGCTGGATCCGTGCGGAAGCAATGGGCGGTATTGGCTTATCTTCTCTGAAAAGTCCCAGCAGAGGCTTATGATCAGTCATGATAGTGAAATGGCGGCCATACACGTACTGGTGGAAGCGTTTCACCGCAAAAACCACTGCCAGGCCCCCCTTCTCGATCTGCGCGTACTTTTTCTCCGCTGCAGTCAATGTGCGGGAGGCGAAAGTTATCGGTCGCTCGGCCCCGTTCTCCATCTTGTGGGACAGAACGGCCCCAATACCATACGGGGATGCATCACATGTGACGAGCAAAGGCTTTCCAGGATCATCGTGGGTTAGTAACCCAGACGACGACAGTTGTTGCTTTACCCGCCGGAATGCGGTTTCTTGAGGCTGACCCCAAACCCAGGTGTGATTTTTCTTTAGCAGAAGGTGCAAAGAGGCCAGCGTAGTTGCCAGATTGGGGAGGAACTTCCCGTAATAGTTTACGAGACCGAGAAAAGAACGAAGATGCAAAGTGTCAGTCGGGGCGGGGGCCTGTTGAATTGCACGCACCTTCTCTGCGACGGGGTGCAAACCTTCGCGGTCCACCCGATAACCTTGGTAGACTACTTCCTTTGCCTGAAATACGCACTTTGTGCGACGTAAATGGACTCCAGCCTCCGAAAGACGTCTAAGGACATCCTCCAGATTTTCCAAATGTTCCTGCTCTGACGTCCCTGTAATCAAAACGGCATCTAAGTAGACAGCAACACGTGGTAAACCTCTCAAAATGCCCTCCATAACACGTTGAAAAATTGCGCAGGCAGAGGATACTCCAAAGGGCAACCGTGTATATTCATACAGGCCCCGGTGTGTATTAATCGTTACATATGGTCGGGAGGCAGGGTCCAGCTCCAACTGCAGGTAGGCGTGACTCATATCTAATTTTGTGAACGAGAGTCCACCTGCAAGCTTCGCGTAGAGATCCTCTATGCGAGGCATTGGATATCGGTCGAGTCGGGAAGCCGTATTCACTGTAAGTTTATAGTCGCCACACAAGCGAACTGTGGCATCTGGCTTCATTACAGGTACAATTGGTGCTGCCCAGTCAGCAAAACGGACGGGCCTGATAATACCCAAACTCTCCAAACGAGTGAGCTCCCCTTCTACCTTCTCGAGCAAGGCGTAAGGCACCGGGATACGGGCTACGGCCCCTTTTATTTTCCCCAAACCAGGCTGGAATACATCTGGGTATCGTCCTAGCACCTCAGTCAACCCCTCAGAAACTGTTTGGAGGATGTGCTGCCATTGCAACCGCAAATGGCGCAACCAGTCCCGACCCAACAGGCTGGGCCCATGGCCGCGCACCATGATAAGTGGGAAACGCCCCTCCTGGCGTCCATAAACAACAGGGGTCATTGTAGTTCCTGCAGTGTCCAGAAGTTCCCCCGTGTAGGTGGCCAACCTGGCCTGTGAGTCGGTTAATGTAAGCGTCTGTATACCCTGCTTGATGCGGTCGAATGTCCTCTGGGTAATCACGGAGACCGCTGAGTCAATGTCCAACTCCATCTCAAGCGGGTGGCCATTGACCCGTACTGTCACCTTAATGGGGGCCACACAGGGAGCTGCCACACAATGCAACTGCAGGCAGTCGTCCTCTGTCTCCACGTCCTCAGGAGTAGTCGCCGCAGGTTCATCCACATGGAAGGTACGACCCCATGGCTGGTCCCAGTTACGGCCCCTGGGCTGGTCCCAGTTTCGGTCGGAACGACGGCACCTCTGGCGCCCCCAGGACCGCCGTCCGCGACGGGGTCGGCGCCTACAAGTCTGACACGGACATGGCTCCCCGTCCATTGGTTCTGGAGAAGGCTCCCTTCGGGGAGGAATGTCCGACGCCACAGGCGTCGGTCCGGACGTTGCCTCGCCCAAGGTACCGCAGGAGTGCGGGGGGACGTTTTCGGACGGAAGGGGTTGTGCCCCAAGGCATGCACTTCCATTCCCTGTAGCTCCTGCACTCCTCGTTCTGCGCTCTCTCGGGACAATACTATTTGAATGGCCTGTTGAAAAGTCAATGTTGGCTCAGCTAACAACTTTCTCTGGGTGGCCGCATTGTTAATACCGCAAACCAAACGGTCGCGTAACATTTCTGACAAGGTCTCACCATAGTCACAGTACTCCACAATCCTGCGTAGCCTGGATAGAAAATCGGCAAGGGATTCTCCAGGGGTCCTCTCAGCGGTATTAAACCGGTAACGCTGGACTATCATGGACGGGGTTGGGTTAAAATGTTGCCCCGCTATATTCACAAGTTCATCAAACGTTTTGGTGTCCGGCGCAGCTGGCTACGTAAGGCTCCTAATCACCCCAAACGTATGCGGGCCGCAGGCGGTGAGCAATATGACCACCTGCCGCTCGTTTTCGGTGATATTGTTTGCCCGGAAATAGTAACGCATCCGTTGTGTGTACTGGTTCCAGCTTTCCAGCGCAGCATCAAAAACATCCAAACGTCCGTACAGAGGCATGGTATAATAGAAAACAACTTCCAACCTGTATCCAACAAAAATCCAGGGAGGTGGCTTCAGCAGTGTAGACAGCTATTCACTTTAACCTTTGTCGCCAGTTTTGTGAGGGCCACGAAGAATCCAGCACAAGTTTTAAGGATACAAAGTAATAACATTTATTTACAATAACATATATATATATATAACAGCAGCAACGTCCCTTGCTGCACACGCCTTCCTGCTGGTTCCTAAACTGGCCAGCTTTATTTATACTAGGAGTTTACTAATGGTTTCTCCGCCACCCCTCATTGGGGAAGCTCATACTCCCACATGACTGTGGGATTGTCATTAGTCCCCAGCCAATGGTAAGTAGGCAGGTTATAACAGGTGTCAGAATGGAATGACTGCTCAGGTTATAATGTTACAATTAATGTGTTTTGCATAACTTTGAATCTCAACTGCACAGACGCAGCAGTCCTTTTGGGTCAGTAGTGGTTACACCTCCAGCATTATCCTATACCAACAAAAATAGCAAAGAGATTTAGGAGAAATACTCCTTTGCAGCAGTTTTTGATTGAGGTATCTAGTGTCTCCCTGCTGCAGCGCCTCACCTATTTACTTCTTCATCCACTTTTCTTCTGATGAACATCATTGCAAGCAATGAAAGTTGCCCTTCTCAACGGCAGTTACGGATGGGCAATAAACGCTGGACTAGCCGACGAAGCCTATGAATGAATAAAAAATGTACACAAGATATTTACTTCTACATTATTGGTCATGCCTCTGTATAGCCAACCACAAAGACATAAAAAAATGTTGCCCAAGATTCACTTTCTCTGAATATGCCTCTTTGTGGAAAATCCATTCAATACTTCCTCATGATCATAATGTGAGATCAGTAATTCACTTTTGGGAGGTAATTGCATAATATTTAACATTAATTTTCTCGCAGGCTTAGGCCCTTTTTCTTCAACATTTTGCTTTTGTGCTTTCTACTCTACAGCCATTTTTTATGATCTGAAATTTAATTTTGCCAAATAAGCATTTGAGTAAACATCTTTATTAAAATAGCAAAGAAAGAAACTTCTTACAAAATTACTGGATCCATATGTTAATCACAGTGTATACTCAGTATTATTAAGTGTATGTTTCAGAATTTTTCATTCAGTGCTTTAATATTCATAGGAGCGATTATGAAGGAAAGCTAAATAATATAATTTTAGAGTAACTTAAATTGTTATCATTAGTCAATGAAATTTAATTTCTTGTGAATCTTCTTTTTAGATCTTTACTATTTTCTGTTTGCACCAACACTCTGTTACCAGATGAATTTCCCAAGATCCTCAAAAATACGGTTACGTTTCCTTCTGAGACGACTAGTAGAAATGGTGAGAAGCAGAATTTACTGCTCTAGACCAACAAATGTAGACTCTTCTCTTTCTCTTTTACCAGCTTCCCTGCATTGTGTTCAATCTGTGACTGATAGTGTGGGTGGGTGATCAATATGTAGGCTTTTGTGCATGCTGTACTGTGGCCAGCTATTAGTAGGTGATACAAAAGCAATTAGTGGTGAATCTCCCTTTAATTTTACCTTCTGCCCATACGCATGCACTTGACTACACAGTCCACTTTTCCTTTTACAACTTTAGCTCAGTGTGATAATTCATAAGGTTTGATAATTTAATCTCTGTGCAAAGCCAGTGGGATAACCATTCTTCAAGCCCCTTTATGCAACTAGGTTAATGTGAGGCCTACTCATTTGAATATTTTAGTGGCGCTGTGGGTATGCTACATGAGTGGTTGACTGGAATATTTAGCATTAACAGCACAGAAAGATCAATTGTCTGCTTATGTTGTGCTATTGATTTTTATTACAGTAAGTAAATTGAGATACAATAATTGCCAGTTAAATGACTAATAGAGGCAAAAGAATAGAAGTGTCAGACAAAAGAGTGGCTCAGTTAGAAACAAAGCCTCATCCGCCTGGCAAAAAAATCCTTTATGCAGCAGGTTCGCCTAAAGCACCCATTCCAAATAGGGGCTGTGTGCCTGAATATTTCAGCCACAATATGGAGAGGAATCCTCACTTGCATAAACCTGGGGTCATAATTATGGGAAATGACCTATCTTTTTGCAAAAATAATTTATTCGTAAAATATCTCAAAGAACATTACAAACATTTCAAAATGGCCATCACACAAAAAGTGCTCTACATACATCATCTTGCACCCTTGAGGTGCTTTAATACGGTCAAAGAAACATTTCAACCAATTCAAAATGGCTCCTACAAATGGTGCAAATGTATTTAATTTGTCTACATCGGTCAAGTTGCACTCTGAGGTGCTTCAATACAATTGTGATACATGTAATATTCACTATACATTCAGTGTGAGTTATACATCCCGAGAGGGTTCTGTACAATTTCGCTCTTCTCCGTTAACTATGCTTGAAAAGTCTTAGACAGTTACCGTCCCCATTGCGCCTTTGCGATAGCTGCCCCAAGCTTTAGTGCTTCCTTCAGCACCCAGTCCTGGGTTTTGGAAAGTGCCTGTCTGCAACACTCGAAGGGGAACAACACTTTGCGCTGGAAGACCAACATGTCTGAGGATCCTGGGATTATATTCATTGGAGTTTAGGAGGTTGAGGGGAGATCTAATAGAAACTTACAAGATAATGAATGGCTTAGATAGGGTGGACGTAGGGAAGTTGTTTCCATTAGCAGGGGAGACTAGGACTCAGGGGCACAGCATTAGAATAAAAGGGAGTCACTTTAGAACAGAGATGAGGAGAAATTTCTTCAGCCAGAGAGTGGTGGGTCTGTGGAATTCATTGCCACAGAGGGCGGTGGAGGCCGGGACGTTGAGTGTCTTTAAGACAGAAGTTGATACATTCTTGATTTCTCGAGGAATTAAGGGCTATGGGGCGAGAGCGGGTAAATGGAGTTGAAATCAGCCATGATTGAATGGTGGAGTGGACTCGATGGGCCGAATGGCCTTACTTCCGCTCATATGTCTGATGGTCTTATGTTTTGGGCGGATCAAAGAGTGTCTTTAACCAAGTTTATTAAAAAATTTAGAGTACCCAATTTTTTTTTCCAATTAAGGGGCAATTTAACGTGGCCAATCTACTTACCCTGCACATCTTTGGGTTGTGGGGGTGAGACCCACGCAGACACGGGGTCTTTCACTAAGTTGATGATCTTCCAACAACTGCTGATGTTCGTCCCGGTGTGCGTCCCTGGGGACAGCCCGTGGAGCACAGAGTCCTGTGTCACGGAGCTGCTTGTGACGAACCGTGACAAAAACCACCTCATCTCTCTCCAGACTTTCTTTGCAAAAGCACATTCCACAAGGAGGTGGACAATGATCTCTTCCCCACCAAAATCACTTTGAGGGCAGCGTATAGATGGTGGGGTGAGACTACAAGCATGTAGGGAGGGCCTTTCTGATCACCAGCTTAGCTAGGTCTTGGTGCCTGTTTGAAAGTTCTGGTCATGAGGCATTCTGCCAAATTACCTTGACAGACGACTTGACAGAGGTTTGTACATCTGTTTACCTTCGAATGCAGTCCATTTTTGACCCCCAGACGAAGCGGAAAATGGCTCAGGTAATCGCAACAGCACAGGAGTCAGGAATGAATCAGACCTATGCCACGTACAGCAACACCAAGAGTGCCTCGCACCTGATGACCAGGTTCTGGGGTGGGATTCTCCGACCTGCCACCGGATCGGAGAATCGACGGGGGTGGAGTGAATCCCACCCCTGCCGGCTGCTGAATTCTCCGGCGCCGGGGATTTGGCGGGAGCGGGAATTGCGGCGGCCTGGCGATTCTCTGGCCCGCAATGGGCCAAGTCGCCGCCCGTTTTTGGCGGGTCCCGCCGGAGTATGTTACGACAGGTATTTGCCGGCGGGACCTGGCTCCGCGGGCGGCCTCCGGGGTCCTGGGGGGGGGGGCGCTGTTGTTGAAAACTCACCACTATTCTTAGAAGTCCCCCTATACCAAAAAGGGCGACATTCTAAATGGTGAACAGGGATTCTCACTCCCCGACTCCTATGCAGGCTTCGGTGGGTGCCAGTCAGGTCAAACTATGTTTTCAAGTTATCCCCCGGTATAACCCATACCTTCACAGAAGATTTCACCTACTTGCCACTTAGTAGCATCGAACCTGGGTCCCGCATTGCTAAGTAAGTAAAGTAGACTTTGGAATAACCACTGTTTCAGGTTAAAGTTTTTAAGTTATTTTATTATATTTTTTCTTTTAAAAGCTGACTCTGCTTGCTTCTCTTGTTCCTTCTCTGCTTCTCCGCCCCTCTCTGCTCTCTGAGTTCTGTTAGTTCCTGCTCTGGTCTCTGGGTTTATATTCCCTTTCTAACAGTTATTACGTTTTTATGACTTTATTGTGAAGTAACTTTTATTTCACTTGGATTGAAAAAGGTACCTTTATCTAAATTTTTCTAACACGACTAAGTATTCATTTTGACATGACCTCACCTCTCAGGTCTCTGATTACATTGTTTCCTTTGTGATGTTCAAAGTTCCTTTGTGATATTCAAAAATGCTTTGGTTTCAAGAAGGGTGTTACTTTTAATTCCTGTCATTTCTATAGTTTTATTTTCCAATTGTGTCCTCAGCTCATAATTTTCACTTTGATTTTAGCTTTAAATTATGTTTTTCATAGACTGATAGTCTCCAGTTTTCTTTTAATTTACCTGATGTTAGCAGAATTTCACACCTATATATTTGCCCCCCTAGTCATTCTTTTCTATCTGCTGATTTTACTTCAATGAAGGTGTGAATCATTGTTTTTAGCTTCATACAAAAATCCTGTGTTTGCTAAGCCTGCTTGACTAAGGCTATCTGCATTTTACAATCCTGCTGTTCGCAGCTGCTGTTAACCCTTTGTGGGAACTGTATTCTCTCATGTTTCTCTCAGACCAGATATTGCCAGACTTCCATGTTTCAAATGACACATCTTTCCATATTTTCAATTTCACCCCGTCTTGATAGTTGAAACATAACTATATCATTTGGTCAATTATCCCCCCATCCAATTGTACTGACTAACCTATATCCCCGATCTTTGTCATTTGTATGTATGCGTTGTGATTTTAAATTGTGCACCAAAATCAATTCGCAAATGTATCCATATCACAGACCAGTGTCGATAGACTCTTTTTTCGTTCTTCCCTCAAGTCCATTTACCGTGAACCATAGCTGCAGCCTCTCAGGAAGGTAACTCAATAGCTATATCCGTGTGTCCCACTACCTCCAAAGCATTTTACTTCCTTGGTGTAGCAGCACCTTAGAAGCTTCCTCATGTCCCTTAGAAACAGCACACAACTCAGTCCATCAGTAACCAAAAAGGTCTTTTGTCCATCACTGGCTGTTAAGTGTCCCATTTTTCCGTCATCCAAATTGCTTTCCGTTTCTCATTGGAATGGTAAATTCTTATATCATGTACCACCCACTGATTCCCTTGCTTCATTAATTTAAAAGGTTCAATTGATCCTGCTTCTATTCCTGACTTCCTCACCTTAAAGTCTAACATTGTCCTGAACCATGTATGTCTGCCAGCCCTGGTTTACATGAGAGAATATCTTTCTGACAAATTTCCTTCAAATCCCTTTCGTCCGTTATCATTTCCCTTACAACATGAAAGTGTATATTTTCCATTACAACATTTGCAAAATACTATGGCAACAGTATTCGCAAGATCACATCGAAGTATCACTTTTCTTTTTCCAAATAAATTTTCCCTATTGTTAAATACACAGTAAAAATTTAAGTCTTATCTTAATACATTACTCATTACCTAACCACACAAATAGACTGTGATTTACAACTTTACATATTTGCAAATGTTATCACAATTTCAACACTAAAAATAAAGTACAATATCGGCACATCCCTTCGTGGCTTTGGGACCAAAAGTCATTACGTACTAAATATGACGTGTTAACAACATCAACATTATTCATGATGTTCTATGCAGTTAAATCAAGAAAAACACTAAACTCCCACTATTTTCCCTCTATTTAAACATTCACACAGTTTAGAAATGCTGATCAAGTTCTTGAATGGCACACATACCCCCATTATCATACATACATCCCTAACAATTTACATGACATTTCTTCCTTAATACCTATTACAGCTCGTCAATGCAATATTGGTTGCTGCATTGGTAATAATTTTCCCGCCGTGGCATCAAGCTACAAAAATTCTTAAACTATTGTCATTTAGTTTGTGGGGGTTCCTCGTCAGTCGCTGCCGTCTGTCGAGACCCTTAATAACTCCACCGCATAGTACATATCCCGTGGAGACCGCAGATCGTCCATCAGCTGATGGCCAGTTAGAGATGTCTGACCGGAGGTTTCTTTGCTCAGAAATAATTTGATATTTTGATTTGTTTCTAACCCGTAAAGTTTTCCTCCGGGCTCTGTCACTTAATTCCCTCAAATATGTAGCCAATAGTATCATTAGTTTCCCCCCAATCCGGTCTAAAACATTCTTCTCTGGAGTGTAGTTCTCTTCCTTCTTGTGAACTGGTTTGTCTGTTATTTATTTTTTTCCTCTGAAAAATCAAATGAACAGGTCAAGGGTGGAGAGGGCCCTATTCTTTAATTTGTACTTTCTATTTTCATTTGGGTACTCCAGAAGTGCCCTCTCCAGGACTTCCGGATTTCTTTTGCCACCATTTCTTTCCTTTTTCTTTTCGAACTGGTTAATTTTCCTTATCATTGATATACATCATACAATTAAGGCCTGTTAAGCCTCCTCCTTCTGTCATTGCACCCCTGAGTGAGATTCGAAGAATCTCAAACTCCTCCTCTTTTTCTCACACAGTGATCCAATCAGGTCGAAACCTTACCCTGATACATTCCTGATATTGTTACTGCATTTACTTTAATTACTCTATTTTGATTACGACCAGATCTTTATGAAGGTAAGTTCCAAACATGACATTTTAACTTAATCATCTGTCCTATCGATGCTGCTAACGGGTTTTAATTCACTGTCTTCCCACCAATTGGGTCATGTGTTTTAATTGTGAAACAATTTCTTTTGCTCCAGACACCATGCTTCTCTAATTCAACTGTATGTTTACACAGATTCTGAACAATCTTGTCTTTACATTTTACAGCTTCACTGATTATTTTTCCTGCAGTTTTAGTTGGTAGCTTCACCCAAACTTCCTCTGTATTATCAATTGTTTTCATATCTTAATTTTACCTGCATCTATTTTTATTGAATCTTTTCCTGCCATCAGATTCTTGTTTCCTGATACTGCAAGTAATTCTCTTAATTTAACTTTTGGTCCAATATCTTTATTCTCCAAAGCTCCTTCTTCAATGTATTTAACATTTTAAATATCATTATTTTTGCTAGTGACATTTTGTGATCGTCGGGCACTAGGACCCTGCGGAGCTATGCAGTGTCAATTTCAACGCATTAGTTTCAAAGTAATTTCCTGCAAGCAGCTGACTGCTGCCAAGTAAAAACTTCTTTATCTGTTTATTCCGAGGCCAATTTAGTTCTGAACATACTGATTTACTACCTCATAATACTGATCACATTTCTGCCTGCCATTTATAACTTCCAATTGATGTGAAACTCGGTTTTGCAAAATACAACATTTAAAAAAATACAAACACCAAAGGAAATTCACAAATCCTTATTAAACATACACACACTCATTTATCCACTCAGATCTTGGATCTCTACTCTGTAGGGTTTCACAAATCCTTATTAAACACACACACATTTATCCACTGAGCTCTTGGACCTCTATTCAGTAGGGTTTTAGTTACTCTTAACAAAAATTGAGACCCCTCCGTGCCAGTAAGTCTCTCTTATGCAGGAGATGTTTGCCTCTGTTAATCTTTTCCACTCTTGTTTCATTGCTTCAACTCTCTTGACCATGTTTCAGAGCAAGAGGATTATTCTAATTGCCATTTTTCGGATTTCTAACTTCTGTTCCTGGTTGTCCCTTTCAGTTGCAATCTGAAATTAAGGATAACATAGAACATAGAACATAGAAAATACAGCACAGAACAGGCCCTTCGGCCCACGATGTTGTGCCGAACCTTTGTCCTAGATTAATCATAGATTATCATTGAATCTACAGTGCAGAAGGAGGCCATTCGGCCCCCTGAGTCTGCACCAGCTCTTGGAAAGAGCACCCTACCCAAACTCAACACCTCCACCCAACACCAAGGGCAATTTGGACATTAAGGGCAATTTATCATTGGCCAATTCACCTAACCCGCACATCTTTGGACTGTGGGAGGAAACCGGAGCACCCGGAGGAAACCCATGCAGACACGGGGAGGACGTGCAGACTCCGCACAGACAATGACCCAAGCCGGAATCGAACCTGGGACCATGGATCTGTGAAGCAATTGTGCTATCCACAATGCTACCGTGCTGCCCTTAAGAACAAATAAATCTACACTATATCATTTTCCCGTAATCCGCCCCATCCAAGGCTAACTAAGGCACTATCTTCCTGTTTTAGTTAAGGGTCGATTGGCTATTGGTCTCTAAAGATTCTATGCATCCCTATTTCTCTAGGATGTTCCCTCACAATCTGCCTTACTCAAAGGATGATTTATGTTTTGGCCTCCTTTTACCAGCAATGGATGCAAAATTTTCAGTGCTGTCACCAAGATGTCTTGCAGACTTTCTCAGGGTCAGCATCTTCTAGTCTGGTGATTTTCACACCCAACCTGAGTTTTAGTCCCCTCGAGCCACAGAATATCCTTACAAAAGTCAATCACACATGACTTTCCAGACTAAACTCGGTAGGTAAAGTCTGACTCACACAAAGACCAGAAACTTCTAATATTCTAGCCTTTGTGCCGGTTAGAAACTTCTAATATTCCAACTGTTTCTTGGGAACTAGAAACTTCTAATATTCCAGCCCCCACTCTAGCCCCCATTCTGTCAACTAGAAACTTCTAAGATTCTAGACTCGCTTTACCTAGAAACTTCTAATATTCTAGGCCTCCACGCTGGGTGCCATGGAGAAAGCAAAACAACTGGCTGGGCGTAATTAACACAGTGTTAACACGTCGGGTGCCATGTAGAAAATAAAGCAATCTGCTAGGCGTAATTAACACGGTTTTAATTAAACGTTGGGCGCCATGTTGAAATCTCACCACTATTCTTAGACGTCCCCCTGTACCAAAAAGGGTCGACATTCTAAATGGTGAACAGGGATTCACACTCCCCGACTCCTATGCAGGCTTCGGTGGGTGCTATTCAGGTCTAACTACGTTTTCAAGTTATCCTCCGGTATAACCCATACCTTCACAGAAGATTTCATCTACTTACCACTTAGTAGCATCAATCCTGGGTCCCGCATTGCTAAGTAAGTAAAGTAGACTTTGGAATAACCACTGTTTCAGGTTAAAATTTTAAAGTTATTTTATTATTATATTTTTTCTTTTAAAAGCTACAATCACTGTCTTTACAGAAAGGTAAAAAGATCTTGCTTCTGGATCCTTCTGGTTGGTTGAAGGGACCTTCAGGCCCAACTTGACAATCAATCTTCTTTAAAGTCTGGTCTTCTTTAGATGTATTCGCTGGTGAGCTCGGTTGCTATGTCTTGTCGATCCCATGTACTGAGCTATGAGAGCTGGCTCTGCTGGCTGTCTCTGAGCTGATTCTGCCTCCTCTTTAAATTCTAGTCTTCCTTAGATGTATGAGCTGTTTTAGCTCGGCTACTTGGCTCTGTCCCTTTCCCATGACCGAGCTGACTGTAAGCTGACTCTGCTTACTTCTCTTGTTCCTTCTCTGCTTCTCCGCCCCTCTCTGCTTCTCTCTGAGTTCTGGTAGTTCCTGCTCTGGTCTCTGGGTTTATATTCTCTTTCTAACAGTTATTAAGTTTTTATGACTTTAGTGTAAAGTAACTTTTATTTCACTTGGATTGAAAAAGGTACCTTTAATCTAAATTTTTCTAACACGTCTAAGTATTCATTTTGACATGACCTCACCTCTCAGGTCTCTGATTACATTGTTTCCTTTGTGATGTTCAAAGTTCCTTTGAGATATTGAAAAATGCTTTGGTTTCCAGAGGGGTGTTACCTTTAATTCCTGTCATTTCTATCGTTTTATTTTCCAATTGCGTCCTCAGCTGATAATTCTGACTTTGATTTTAGCTTTAAATTATGTTTCTTGTAGACTGATAGTCTCCAGTTTTCTTTTAATTAACCTGATGTTTGCTGAATTTCACACCTATATATTTGCCCCCCAGTCATTCTTTCCTATCTGCTGATTTTACTTCAATGAAGGTGTGAATCATTGCTTTTAGCTGTATGCTAAAATCCACTTAGTTATGACTTGAAAGACCTGCCTGTTTTAAACATTCACCATCTAATTCAACTGAAACCCTCATCCATGCTTTTCCAATGCTTACTAAGATGGTTAATTTCAATAAAGGCGTGAACCATTGTTTTTAGCTTCATACAGAAATCCTGTGTGTTTGCTAAGCCTGCTTGACTAAGGCTATCTGCATTTTACAATCCTTCTCTTTGCAGCTGCTGTTAACCCTTTGTGGGATCTTTCCCTGTATTCTCTCATATTTCTCTCAGACCAGATATTGCCAGACTTCCATGTTTCAAATGACACATCTTTCCATATTTTCAATTACAGGGCGTGGGAGGATCTGGCCCCAGGGTGTGCCCACATGGTGGCCTGGCTCGCGATCGGAGCCCACCGATCCGCGGGCGGGCCTATGCCGTGGGCTGGTGTACCGGTCCGCGATGGCCGGTACGGAGATGAACCCCCCCCCCCGCGCATGCGCTGGGATGATGCCAGTACACGCTGGCGCTCCCACGCATGCGCCAACTCGTGCCGGCCGGCGGAGCTTCGACGCCGGTTGGCGTGGCGCCAAGCCCCTTCCGCGCTGGCCAGCAGAGCGCTAACCACTCCGGCGCCGGCCTAGCCCTTGAAGATGCAGAGGATTCCGCACCTTCGGGGCTGCCCGACGCCGGAGTGGTTCACGCCACTCCTGCGCGCCGGAGTTGCCCGCCCCACCGGTTTCCGAAGAATCCCGCACCCGATCTGCAATGGAGAGGGAGTGCCTTCCCATTTATCCAGTTTTTGGTTCATTATACCTACTTGCTCCTTCCAGTTTCTAACACTTGCCTTGGTCCCCCCCGAACCATATGCCTAGCAACCTCTGGCCGTCTGACTTGACGGTGAAGGGGACAAGGGATTGGCCAGCCAAATTCCCAAAGAACATGGCCTCTCTCCCCAAGATTTATCTTGGTTCCAGAGGCCAATTCGAACTGGTCGCAGGTGTTGATCAGTCTGTGCACCAACAGTGGATCCGGACAGAAGGCAGTGACGTTGTCTATGTACAGGGAGTCTTTGACTTAAGTGCCTCTACTGCCTGCGATTGTCACTCCTCTTATACCCACATCCTTCCTGCTGGACTACAACACATGAACAGGATGGGAGAGAGAGAGCTGCGCTTCCTGACTCCAGTTTTAATTGGAAAGCTTTCTGATTCCCATCCATTGATTGAAACTGCACCATTGATGTTTGTGTAGAGCAGCCAATTGTGAATTCCCTCCCAAAACCCTATTTTGGAGCGCATAGCCATCATGTAGGTGTGCAATATTCTGTCAAAGGTCTTCTACTGGTCCAGGCTGAAGAGGCAGATATTTACACCTCTGTCCCGTACATAGGCAATCGTACACCTGAGTAGCGTGAGACTATCAGAGATAGCCTGAGATCGCATTGGTGGTCCAGGGGCCATCAATCTGGTCAGGAGGAAATGACTCATGTTCCTCCAGCTTGGGTATTCGCTGCACAGGGAGGGGGTGGACGGGCGTCTCCTTGTTACAGACGTACTGGACAAGAATGCTCCACTCTGGTTAACTAATTGTATGCCCCGTCTCAAGTGAGCAGCTGGCTGTCCTTCATGACCTGTCCTGCTGAGAGAGCAGGTCTGGTCAAGGTGGGTCACTGACTCCAGAGCAGACCTGACCCGATTGGTGATGACCTTGGATATTTATAGTCCACATTCAACAATGAATTAGGTTGCCAATTTCTAATTTCTTCCCTTTCCCCCTTCTGCTTGTAGATGAGGGTAATGATGCCTTTCCTCATGGATTCTGACATACTCCTGGCTAGAAGCATACTCTTATAGATCTAGTACCTCTAGTAGATCTTGGCCAATCCAATAGAGCCAAATATAATTCGACCTGTCAGCCATCACTTCCGGGAGTTTTACTCTTCTCGAAGGACTCCAAGGCCTTAGTCAATTTATCCAGAGTTAGTGGTATGCCCAGGCTCTCCTGCCCAGTGTCCTTTAAGACCTGTATGATAGAGGACAGGAAGGACTGACAGACCATGCTGTCTGTTGGTTTCAAATCATATAGTCCGACGTAAAAGGATATGCTGATCCTTAAAATCTCAGACTGCAGCGACTGTACTGAGCTCTCTGTGTGTACCTTTTGGAAGAAGAAACACAAGCACGTCTCATCCTGTTCCATGGAGCAGATTCTGGACTGGAAGATTATCTTCGGAGCCTTGGCAAAGAGTGAGGCTTCACCTCCTCTGGAGATCCTCCTTGATATCAACTTCAGAAAATTCTGCATGTTTTTCTGGAGTTGGGACATTTCCCAACCCCACCCCCCTCATCCGTTTCTTTCTTGTCTTCTGAACACCTTTGTGCATGCAAAATATCTTGATGTCCTTTGTTGCCTCCCACCAATGTGTCAGGGACTCAAAGAGGGATTTCAGTTCTTCAACTTGTAATCCATTTTGAGTTCTTCAATGTTCTCTGGAGTCAACAGTTTCACATTCAGTTTCCATGGTCCACTGCAAACCCTCTGGTCCTCTGTAGATGACAGTCGGCCAACAGGAGGCAGTGGTCAGAGAAGATCTGACCATGAAATCTCAGGGCACAAACAGGAAGTCTAGCCTGGAGCTGGCGGACTCATCTAGATGTGATCAGGTATATAAACGCTGTGCTCCATCTGCAGGGTTGCTGAAGATGTGCAGCTTGGCATCTTTTACCATTTCCATCAGGAGTCTGGATGAGGCGTCCAGTCTCCTGTCAGTGCTGTTGGACCTTCCAGCCGCATCAAAGATGAAGTTGAATTCATCGCCCAGAACAACCAGTCTGGAAGTCGATAGCAGCAGTGGAAGCTGCTGAAGGACAGCCAGCTGCTCACTTGAGACGGGGCATACAATTAGTTAACCAGAGTGGAGCATTCTTGTCCAGTACGTCTGTAACAAGGAGACGCCCGTCCACCCCCTCCCTGTGCAGCGAATACCCAAGCTGGAGGAACATGAGTCATTTCCTCCTGACCAGATTAATGGCCCCTGGACCACCAATGCGACCATTGCTTGTAGGAGCTGAGGTGTGGTATTGCACACTCCTGCAGAAACAGCAGGTCAGCTTTAACCTTAGCAAGGTAATCCAATCAGGGGCTGATTTAGCACAGTGGGCTAAATCGCTGGCTTTTAAAGCAGACCAAGGCAGGCCAGGTTCAATTCCTGTACCAGCCTCCCCGAACAGGTGCTGGAATTTAGCAACTAGGGGCTTTTCACAGTAACTTCGTTTGAAGCCTACTTGTGACAATAAGTGATTTTAATTTTTTTCATTCAAGGCAGCAACACATTGCTTAGTGGATTTACCACTGCGTGCATTAATGGAAGTGATCTTTATCCCAATTTTAACATGTTTTTTCGCTTACCAGATCTGTTGATATTGACAGTTCCAGTACTTTGATCAGCTCCTGCATGCCCAGAGCGTCTGTAAACCTTCTCACTTTGGATGGGCTGAGGAAACTGTCCTGAATACCCCATTGGGATTGTTCCGTCTAGGTGGCGTCACTTCCCCTGTTGAAATAGTTTCTCCTATCCATCCCCCTCCAGGAATGTTGTTGTTCCTGATTTCCCAGGGTGCTGCGATGTGCTAGCCCCTCACCTTGGTATTGGGGTGTGCTCATCACCTCGTTTCTGATGCCCTGGAGCTCGGGTGTCTCCTCCTCCAACTCTCTAGAGTTTAGCCACTTCTTCTGTAGATGCCCAACAACAATGTCAGCAAAACAAAGGAGCAAAACACCCCTGACTGCATCAAGTATGCCGAGGTGGAGATGGTTGACAGCTTCAAATTCCTGGGTGTGCACATCACCAATAATCTGTCCTGGTCCACCAACGACAATGCAACGACCAAGAAAGCACAACAGCGCCTATACTTCCTCAGGCAACTAAGGAAATTTGGCATGTCTACACTGACTCTTATCAATTTTTGCTGATGCACCATAGAAAGCATCCTATTTGGCTGCATCACAGCCTGGTATGGCAGCTTCTCAGCCCAAGACCGTAAGAAACAACAGAGAGTCATGAACACAGCCCAGTCCATCATGTGAACCCACCTCACATCCATTGATTCTGTCTATACCTCCCGCTGCCCTGGGAAAGCAGGCAGCATAATCAAAAACCCCTCCCACCCGAATTATTCTCTCTTCCAACCTCTTCCATCGGGCAGGCGATACAAAAGTCTGAGAACACGCACTAACAGATTCAAAAACAGCTTCTTCCCTGCTGTTACCTGACTCCTAAATGAGCCTCTTAGGGACTGAACTGATCTCTCCACGCATCTTCACCTGAGGAAGGAGCAGCGCTCCGAAAGCTAGTGACATCGAAACAAACCTGTTGGACTTTAACCTGGTGTTGTAAGACTTCGTACTCTTCTCTACTGAGTAGTGCTACGCTCCAAATGCTTCACCCGATGTCTATGTATTTACATTGTGTATCTATCATATATCCTGGGCTGGATTCTTCGTTTCTGAGGCTAAGTGCGGAGGATCTGTGGCGTTTTACGTGAAAAAAACCGGCGACGCCCCCTCATTGATCCTGTGACTGCTGAGGGGTTATTAGCACACTGCATAAAACCCCTGGCTCCCACAATATATACAGCCGGGTCCGTGGCCGCGCATGCGCGGAAGTCAACAACTTCCAGCGGTCGCGCTGTAAAACAGGTTGTCGGCCATGCGCAGACCCGACCTGCCAGATCATGCCCCCCTGGCCACTGCCCACCAGTCCCCCCAGCCCACCAGTCCCCCCAGCCCTCACGGAAGCCCCCACGGCTGGCAGCACGGCTCCCGCCTGACTGACGCCGCTGGACACAGTCCGCAGCCGCCATGCCGGGTTCCCGACCACTAAGACCACATGTCTCCTGCACGGTCGGGAACTCGGCCCATCGTTGGCGGAGCATCAGGCAAGGGCCTTCAGGTGATGCCCTAAGGCCGTCCCAATGGCGCGTGACACAATGATGCTGTTTCAGAGGGGCTGTTTAGCACAGGGCTAAATCGCTGGCTTTGAAAGCAGACCAAGGCAGGCCAGCAGCACGGTTCAATTCCCGTAACAGCCTCCCCGAACAGGCGCCAGAATGTGGCGACTAGGGGCTTTTCACAGTAACTTCATTTGAAGCCTACTTGTGACAATAATCGATTTTCATTTCATTTCACATACAAAACCTGCGTCAAACAGGCGCCGCCCCCGATTTTGGCGTCAAAAGGGATTCTCCGCCCGATCGCCGATTCCGAAATCGGTGGTGTGGAACAGAGAATCCCACCCCTATGTTTTTCATATATGGAACGGTCTGTCTGGACTGGACACCGAACAATACTGTGTACTGTACTTCGGTACACATGACAATAAACCCTTTCCATTTTCATCCTCCTCCGAAGTACAACTGCCCCTGTGTCAGATAGCAGTAGGCTCTTGCTGCTCACTTGGGGGATGGCTTTGTCCTTTTCCAACTTCTTCCTGCTCCTCCTTGTCAGCTGCCAAACCCCCGCTAACTGGCACACTGATAATTTCTCCTCCATTGGTTCGGTACGCTGAGAGGTGGGAGATGCGGGAAGCAGTGATGTCGTTTGGCCATCTGTAGCCTCCCTTTTTCCTTTCCCCTTATCTTCTGCTTTGTCCCCTATTATCCCATTCTGCTGGCTGGAGATTTTCACGTCTGCTTGGCAGTAATCAGGCTGGCCGTTCCATCTGCTTCGGCCTCCTAGGTCTTTGCCACCTGTGCATAAGCAAGGCCACGTTTGAGGTAGGTCCTGTAGAGGGGGCCTGCTCCTCAACACAGCTTGCAGCACTTAGTCTACTTACAGTCATTTGTCTGATATCCTCCCTGCTTGCAATTCTTGCAGATGAGAGTGCTGCAGTTGACCGCCCCATGTCCAGATTTTCGTCAGGAGCGTCAAATTTTCGAGTGGCCAGCATAGATGAGATAGCCACAGCTTCCCCTGATCGCAAAGCTGGAGAAATGGCAGAGGATTACTTGCTTACCATCGGGCTTGAATGTCACCTTGACCTGGCATTTGCAGGTCCAGATGCCAAAGGCGAGGAAGGAGAGCAGAACTTCGACTGGAACGTAGGGGCCATAGAAGTGCACAATCACCACACAGTCCTGTTGAGATGTCAGAGTAAAGATGGGGCTTTGCATTGAGGGTTCTCAGGTGTGGCAAGTCTCTCTTCTCAAACACTTTCAGGAAATGTCCTGGGTGTAATCGGGATCAGGCGGAGAATCCCTTCTGCAGACAGTGTCCAGCGCTGCCACAGTCGGGCGGGAGCCATGCTGCTGGCCAGTGGGGGGGGTTCTGCGAGGGCTTGGGGAACTGGTGGGGGGTGGCCGGGGGGTACTATCTGGCAGGTCGGGTTCGCGCATGGCCTGTGCATGTTTTACGGCACGACCGCTGCAGGTCGTTGCTGTGCACAAGCATTTATATCGTGTGAGCCGGGAGTTTTACTCGGCGCCGGCTGCTAGTCCCTCACCAGTCGCAGGATCAGTGAGGGGTCGGTGCTGATTATTTTTTTGTCGTAAAACGCCACAGTTCCTCGGCTGGCTTCAACACTTAGTCTCAAAAACGGTGAATCTGCCCCCTATCTCTGAACATCAGACAGTTTAGGATGTTATACTATAGAGAGTTGGCATCCAATAAACTAAAGCCACGTTGATGAGGTGCAGCCTCTGTAAACTAGAGGTACGTGACTCAGCCTATAGAGTCTGAGGACAGGCAAAAGACACCTGTGAACAGCACTCCTCCATTTTGAACTCCTAATGACATTTCCCTGAGCATCCCCACTAACTGCTGTTTCTGCTACTCTACCTCCAGTAAGAATGGATTGGGCAAGGCAAATCCCATATTATTCAATATCCAGTAGCTCCCTGGGATTTCTGGAGGTTTAAAGCAAATTCTTGTAAAAGAAATGCACTGCTGTTCAACTCAACAAAGTCTGTAGATCAAGCAAGTTTTGATTACACAATATATTTTAATGATTGAAGGATATGTAGGTGTCTGCTCATTTAAAAAAATATATTTTTATTAAACATTTTCTTTTATAACAAACAGGACATCAATAACATAGCTGATGATAAAAACACACAGAAAAAACAAGACTAACACTATCATATAATCTTTTCACGACAATACTAACTACCCTCCCCCCACCCCCAACAGCTGACGATGACTAGTTCTTTAAAGTAGGAAATGAATGACTGCTGTCTCAGGTAGAATCACTCCACCCACCCTCCAATGGTGTACTTGACCTTTTCTAGATATATAAACTCCATCAGGTCACCCAACCAGGCCGACGCACTGGTCGGAGTAGAGGATCTCCATCCCAGCAGAACTCATCTCCAGGCTATCAGCGAGGCAAAGGCCAGAACATCCACCTTCACCCGGTCTGCAGTTCTGGTGAGTCCGACGCCCCGAAAATGGCCACCAAAGGACGAAGCTCCAGATCTATATTGAGAATCGCTGACATGGTGTTAAAGAAGGAGATCCAAATGCTTGCCATTCCAGGGCACAACCAGAACATGTGGGTGTGGTGAGCTGGCCCCACTCACATTTGTCCCCCACTCCCACGAAGAACCCACTCGTTCTTGCCTTAGTTAGGTGAGCTCTATGTACCAGCTGAATTGGATAAGCGCGCACAAAGAAATGGAATTCACCCTGCACAAAAATTTTCACACCACACCTCTTCATCCAGAATAGGACCTAGCTCTCCCACCCACTTTGCTCTCACCCGGTTCAGCGAAGCTCCCTCCTTTGAAATGATCTGCCCATTAATATTTTGAAATGTTCCACCCCCTCAGACCGCGCCAGCAATAGGGTTCGCCTAGGCAGGGTGGGTTCTGGGGCTAAAGGAAATGTAGGACAGGCCTTCTGGATAAAATAGCGCAGCTGGAAGTAGCAGAAAGAGTGCGACCCTGACAGTTTACATTACACTGAGAGCTCCTCCAAACCGGCAAATTGTCCCCCCACGAACAGATTCCCAAAGCTCATGAGGCCCTTTCCCTTCCATGAGTTGAACGTCCCAGCCAAACCCGGCAGCGCAAACGAGTGATTGCCCGTAGATGTGGGGCTAATAGTGACATGGAACTCAGTTTGTATTGCTGCCTAAACTGCTTCCATATCCTTAAAGTAGAGAAATAATTTGTTGGGGAGAGCAGGAGCTAGGCCGTCACCAAAGCCTGCAAATGCAAGCCCCCACATGAATCCATCTGACTTCACATGGAGCTCAGCCGTACCATACAAAAGCAAGTCATCAGCGTACAAAGACACCTTATACTATCCCCCCCCCCCAACCCCCGCCTTATCCCTCTCCATTCTGCCAATGACCTCAACGCAATGGCCAAAGGTTCAATAATAGTGGCGACAATGGGCATCCCTGCCTCATGCCTCTATTCAGGAGAAAGTACCCCAAGCTCAACAGGCGCTGAGTAGGATCCATCTTCAAGACCAAATCTACAAAGGGCGGAGTATGGGCAGATATTATTATTGCCGAATATTCCTGTTGAATCCATGGCAAACAGAATGCATAGACGATAGTAGAAATGAATGGATGCAAGCCATGGCGGTCTATGCGGTAGTCGACGTACGTTACTTCGGCGGCGTTAAAGACACATTTCTCATGCCGCAGACGGACGCCGGCTTCCTCACAACGCCTCAGCACCTCAACCTGGTTTCGTAGGTGCTGCTAGTCGAATGGGCCGGTGATCAGTATCTCATCTAGATAGACCGCCATGCGAGGTAGGCCTTGCAGGATGTTCTCCATTACATGTTGGAATATTGCACACAAGGACAGGTGGGTATATTCACGTTAACGCCCTGTGTGTGTTCACAGTTACGAAGCGTCTGGACTCAGAGGCCAGGGGCAAATGGAGGTAAGCGAGACTCGTTGAGTTTCATAAACGTGTGCCTCCGCTGAGCTTCGCATAGATAGCCTCAATCCTAGGGACCGGATAATGGTCAAGTCGGGACACACGGTTGACCGTCATCTTATAGTCACCGTACAAACACTGCCCAGTCACAGACCTGCACCGGGCGCATGATGCCCAAATTCCTCATGCAGTCCAATTGAGCATCCACCTTGGATCATAAGGTGTATACGATAGGTCGAGGACGGAAGTAGTGTGGTTGAGCCATCGGGTCCATGCTTATTCGGGCCACAGCCCTTTTATGGTGCCCAAGCCATCCTGGAACACTGAAAGAAACCTTGTCAGAACCCCTTCAGGGCGATGTGGATGCATGCGGCACACCCGCTGCCAATCTAACCGCAGATGCATAACCAGTCACGCCCCAACAAGCTCGGACCGCTTCTGTGAACCATCACCAGGGGAAGGTTTGAAGATTGTTGACCACACTCATCCGCAACAGTTGAAGTGCCCGCAATTGCCACTGGTTCCCCCGTATAAGTGTCCAGCCTTGCATTGGTGTCCAACAGGGTCAATGATTGAAGGCCAGACTGAATGCAGTCGATAGTATGGCAACTGACTACCGACACTGCCGCCCCAGTATCCATGTAGATCGGTTTTCCATTAATTTGCAGGGAGATCCGATGGGCGCCACTCTTGGTGTAGTAATGTAGCACAAGCGCTGGTAGGTGCTGTCGTCGTCTTACACATAGTAAACCCTGTCACATGGGGGGCGGACAAGCCTGATGGGCCGGCAGGCAGGTAGATCTTTACGGGGCCTCCTGTATCACTGGTCTCTGCCGCCTATTACAGCACTGGCTGTTTGATGGTCGTAGTCCTGTTCCTCATGGTCAGGGGAGAGCGTCCTGTGGCAATCCCACCCTCTATTACGGCGGCCCATGGGCAGGATTCTCCAATAATAGGGCAATGTCCCCACTCCCGCGAGAAAATGGACGCGAATCACTCCGGACTTTTTTCTAGAAAGGGGGCATTTTTAAGGGGGCTTGCAGGGCTCCAGAGTGCTCCACGCAGCTCTGGCTGCCAATACGGGGCCCTGCACTTGTGGCCGCGGGTACGCGCATGCACATGGCGGCCCCACGCGATATGGCGGACCCACACAACGGGCCGGCGCCAGGAAATAGGCCCCCCCCCGGATCGCACGCGCCTACCGATCAGTGGCCACCGATCTGGGGCCTGAACATCGTGGAGGCCCCCCCCGGTGATGGATCCCCCCCCGCTCCCCTTCCAGGATGGCCACCGCAGCGGTGACTCCGAGCTCCCGCCGGGTGGAACCATGTTAGAACCACGCCGGCGATAACTCGCCCAGTTGCCGGCGCAGAATTGCAACGGCCTCTTTCAACGGCCCCTGACCGGTGTTGAGTCGACCGCGCTCGACTGGCTGCGTATCTCCAGTTGCCAGAGAGTCGCGCGAAGGCGTCGCGGGTCCGACGCCCCATTCTCCGCCCCAGCACCGGGCGCAATTGTGGCGCGGGGGCTCGGAGAATCCTGGCCCATGTTTCTCCGGTAGGTGTCCCACTATCGGGGGCCAGCTTCCTCAGTTCTAGCCAAGTGTGATTGGCGCTTGATCTGGTGTCCAGACTGAGCATTGCTAGTCCCTGGAGTTCCTGGACGCCTTGTTCAGTAA
This sequence comes from Scyliorhinus torazame, assembly GCF_047496885.1. NCBI lineage: Eukaryota > Metazoa > Chordata > Chondrichthyes > Carcharhiniformes > Scyliorhinidae > Scyliorhinus > Scyliorhinus torazame. The sequence continues at coordinate 102,290,584 of NC_092716.1, read as the reverse complement.
CTTTGTCTGGAGATGGCTATCCCCACCACGTATTGCATGTCCAGGTGGGCCTCAACTAGTAATTTCCATTGCGTAGCCACATCGCAGAGTCCACAAACCAAACGGCCCCGAAGTGTCATTCAGTGTCACTCCGAACTTGCAAATCTCAACCAGTTTTCGGAGGTGGGCCAAGAGGTCACTCACGACTTGGCCTGGGCCTGAGCAGCCAAGTGGAACCAGATATGGTGCACGATGAGCAATGGCTCCCCCACTAATGTCACCAGGGTGGATATTGGGGATCCGGGTGAGTCAGGTTCTTTATCAAAGAACAAAGAACAAAGAAATGTACAGCACAGGAACAGGCCCTTCGGCCCTCCAAGCCCGTGCCGACCATACTGCCCGACTAAACTACAATCTTCTACACTTCCTGGGTCCGTATCCTTCTATTCCCATCCTATTCATATATTTGTCAAGATGCCCCTTAAATGTCCCTATCGTCCCTGCCTCCACTACCTCCTCCGGTAGTGAGTTCCAGGCACCCACTACCCTCTGCGTAAAAAACTTGCCTCGTACATCTACTCTAAACTTTGCCCCTCTCACCTTAAACCTATGCCCCCTAGTAATTGACCCCTCTACCCTGGGGAAAAGCCTCTGACTATCCACTCTGTCTATGCCCCTCATAATTTTGTATACCTCTATCAGGTCGCCCCTCAACCTCCTTCGTTCCAGTGAGAACAAACCGAGTTTATTCAATCGCTCCTCATAGCTTATGCCCTCCATACCAGGCAACATTCTGGTAAATCTCTTCTGCACCCTCTCTAAAGCCTCCACATCCTTCTGGTAGTGTGGCGACCAGAATTGAACACTATACTCCAAGTGTGGCCTAACTAAGGTTCTATACAGCTGCAACATGACTTGCCAATTCTTATACTCAATGCCCCGGCCAATGAAGGCAAGCATGCCATATGCCTTCTTGACTACCTTCTCCACCTGTGTAGCCCCTTTCAGTGATCTGTGGACCTGTACTCCTAGATCACACTGTAGGTAGGCAAGCCGTTAGCAATACCACAGTTTGTATCTCATTGCCAGTAATTGCATTTGTTTGAAATTTTTTTTTAATGCGATCCACGTATTCCCCCCAATCATCTGTACCTGCGTTAGAAGATTCCAGCTTTTCTATATGTGGGATTTCGGCGGTTAGTAGTGGGCTTCCCGTAGCCTAGACTAGGCGAAGAGCTGGACCGGGCGTGCAGCAACCGGCATCGACAGCAGCTCCACTGAATTTCCGTCTCCAGTGTTACGGTAAGAAGAACGCCGAGAAACAAATGAACAAGGTTTATTATAATGCAATTCCAAAACTTCTTCACTCCCCTAAGGGTCTCCTTCTTCGACCTGCAACTAGGTCAGTGTTTTATACGAGTTGGAAATCTCCTTGTTAAGAGGAGGCCCCGTTCCCTTATAGGGGAAGTTCATATTCCGAGAAGATCATGGGAAACCGTATGGTCCTGATTCAGGGACCTTCTTTCGGGTTATAACAATTCCGTTCTTTTTCCCCAAGGGAGCAGGGACCTACCCATTAGAAATCAATCAATCGTGGAATAAACTCTATATGCATGCAAAAAGAATGGAAACTCCTTAACCCTTGGGTTCATAAATCACGGATTTGTGTGTGTGTGTCCCCACTCCCCGCAATAAATACATTTTCAGAATGTGCAGGCCAAGCGCCTACTCAAGATGGCCACCAAACAAACCCTCAGAGTAAAACAAAAACAGTTCTGGAGCCATAATATCGGTAGCACAGTGATTAGCACTGTTGCTTCACAGGGCCCGGGTTTGATTCCTGGCCTGTGTCACTGTGCGGAGTCTGTACATTCTCCCCGTGTCTGCGCGGGTTTCCTCCGGGTACTCCGGTTTCCTCCCACAAGTCCTGTAAGACGTGCTGTTAGGTGACTTGGGCATTCTGAATTCTCCCTCAGTGTACCCTAACAGCTTCGTGATAGGCATTCGCCGTCTTCCGGGTAAGCGTTCTCCAAGGTAGCCTTCAGGATGCACGACAATGCAGAATCGCCGAGCAGAAACTTATAGCCAAGTTCCGGACACATGAGTACAGCCTCAACCGGGACCTGGAATTCATGTCGCATTACATTCATCCCCCACCATCTGGCCTGGGCTTGCGAAATCCTACCAACTGTCCTGGCTTGACACAATTCACACCTCTTTAACCTGGGGTTACCCCTATCTCTGGATCTGTAAAGACTTAATTACCTGCAAATGCTCACATTCTAAGCATTGTCTTGCATCTTTGAATGTGTCGTTATATATGTTTCTGGAACATACCTCTTCATTCACCTGAGGAAGGAGCAGTGCTCCGAAAGCTCGTCTTTGAAACAAACCAGTTGGACTTTAACCTGGTGTGGTAAGACTTCTTACTTTTTTTTGGACACTAAGGGCAATTTAGCATGGCCAATCCACCTAACTTGCACATCTTTGGACTGTGGGACGAAACCGGAGCATCCGGAGGAAACCCACGCAGACACGGGGAGAACGTGCAGACTTCGCACAGACAGTGACACAAGCCGGGAATCGAACCTGGGACCTTGGAGCTGTGAAGCAACAGTGCTAGCCACCGTGCCGCCCGTCATGGTAAATACTTACGAGATTTCTCTCCCATTTCAACTCATGGTTTTCTTTGGCCCACTTCTGAACTCTCTCCTCCCTAAAGCTGTGGAAGTGAACAATAAGTGCTCGGGATGGCTCATTCGGCCAGGCTGCTGACGGGCCCTGTTAAGCTCCAGAGGGGAGATGGATCCACTCTCGCCTATCACGTTCCGAAACATTTGCGACAGGTATTCAGTGGGCTTCAGGCTGTTGCTAATTTGCTGTGGTCTCTTAATTTGGCTCTGTTTAATTACGTTTGCTCAAGAGTCGCCAGGTATGGGACTTCCGGTTGCGGCTATGCGGAGCTAAGCCGCACGATTCAGCAGCTCCCACTACCACGGACTTTCGGGCTCGCTAGAGGAGCCCCAACGGAACTTTTTTTTGACGCAACCCGTGGGGAAGGGAAGAGAGAGGTTCCCCCTCCAACTTCTATGAAACGGACCAGAAGTGCAACGTCCAAAGGAGCGACACTGGAGCAACGGGAGAAGCGAGGGAAAGAAAAGAAAATGGCGGCGGCCAGGGACAAAGGGGAGCTGCAGGAGTTCATCAAGCGCTGCTTCGAGGAGCAGCGCGAGGAGATGCGCAAGGAGATACAAAGAACAAAGAAATGTACAGCACAGGAACAGGCCCTTCGGCCCTCCAAGCCCGTGCCGACCATGCTGCCCGACAAAACTACAATCTTCTACACTTCCTGGGTCCGTATCCTTCTATTCCCATCCTATTCATGTATTTGTCAAGATGCCCCTTAAATGTCACTATCGTCCCTGCTTCCACCACCTCCTCCGGTAGCGAGTTCCAGGCACCCACTACCCTCTGCGTAAAAAACTTGCCTCGCACATCTACTCTAAACCTTGCCCCTCTCACCTTAAACCTATGCCCCCTAGTAATTGACCCCTCTACCCTGGGGAAAAGCCTCTTCATGAAGATGTTGGCGCCTATGCTTTCGGCAATTGAAGGACTCGGGATCACCCAGAAGGCCCATGAAGTTAAGATCCAGGCGGTACAGAAAAGAGTCAGTCAGAACGAGGAAGAGCTCGTGGGCCTGGCGGTGAGAGTGGAGCAGAACGAGGCGCTACACAAGAGGTGGGCGGGAAGACTCGAAGACCTGGAGAACAGGTCGAGGAGAAAGAATCTACGGATCCTGGGTCTCCCTGAGGGAGTGGAGGGGGCCGATGCCGGGGCATACGCGAGCACGATGCTCGAGGCGATGATGGGCACGAAGGCCCCTTCGAGGCCGCTGGAGTTGGATGGGGCACATCGGGTGCTGGCGAGGAAGCCCCAGGCAAATGAGCCGCCAAGGGCGATGGTGGTGAGGTTTCACCGGTTCACGGACAGAGAGTGGGTCCTGAGATGGGCCAAGAAAGAGCGGAGAAGTAAGTGGGACAATGCAGAGATCTGAATATACCCGGACTGGAGCACGGAGGTTGCAAAGCGGAGAGCGAGTTTCAATCGGGCCAAAGCGGCGTTGTACCGGAAAGAAGTGAAATTCGGAATGCTGCAGCCAGCGTGACTGTGGGTCACATACAAGGGCCAACACTATTACTTCGAAACGCCTGAAGAGGCGTGGACCTTTGTACAAGCCGAAAAGTTGGACTCTAACTGAGGGTTTGTGAGGGTGGGGGGGATGTTTGAGGTTTGATGTGTGATGGTTGTTGTATATAGGGGGTCAATCACATGCAGGAAATGTTAGCTGGGCTGGGGGAGAGAGACAAGGCCGCGACAGGAGTTGCGCCAGAGGGGACAGATCGGGCTTTGGAAAGCGCGGGTTTTTTTTCCCGTGCGCGGGAAGAAAGGCGGGAAGGGGAACGAAGGAATGCATATTGATTGGGAGTCTCCCACACGGGGAGGTCAATGGGACAGCGGGGGAAGCAGGGGTCAGCAGGCGTCAGCTGACTTACGGGAGTGACATGGGGGGGAGAAAAAAAGCTAGACAGGGGTTTAGCGGGGGGAGGGGAGGGGGGAAGGGGGGTGGGGAAGGGTTGCTGCTGCACTGGCCGAAAGGGAATGGGACACAGAAGAGGTGGTCGGGATGGGGGTCCCCCCTTTGGGGGACTGGAGGGGGAGGGAGGCGTGGACACGGGACTGGCCCAGAAAAGGAGATGGCTAGTCAGCCGGGGGGTGGGAGGGTGGGGGGGGGGGGGGGGGGGGGTGGGGGGGGAGCCCCTCCAATCCGGCTGATAACGTGGAACGTGAGGGGCCTGAATGGGCCGGTGAAGAGGGCTCGAGTGTTCGCGCACTTAAAGGGACTGAAGGCGGACATGGTCATGCTCCAAGGGACACACCTGAAAGTGGCGGACCAGGTCAGGTAAAGAAAGGGATGGGTAGGACAGCTATTCCACTCGGGACTGGACACGAAGAATAGAAGGGTGGCAATATTGGTGGGAAAGCGGATGTCATTTGAGGCCAAGACTATTGTAGTGGACAATGGAGGGCGATATGTAATGGTGAGTGGTAGGCTGCAAGGGACGTGGGTGGTGTTGGTAAACGCATACGCCCCAAACTGGGATGATGCAGGATTCATGAAGCGCATGTTGGGGCGCATTCCGGACCTGGAGATAGGAGGCCTGATAATGGGAGGGGACTTCAATACAGTGTTGGATCCAGCACTGGACCGCTCCAAATCAAGGACTGGAAAGAGGCCGGCGGCGGCCAAGGTACTTAGGGGGTTTATGGATCAGATGGGGGGAGTGGACCCATGGCGGTTTGCAAGGCCGCAGGCCAGGGAATTTTCTTTCTTCTCTCATGTACACAAAGCCTACTCCCGGATAGATTTCTTTGTTCTGGGTAGGGCGCTCATCCCGAGGGTGGAGGGGACGGAGTATTCGGCCATAGCCGTTTCGGACCATGCCCCGCACTGGGTGGAACTGGAGCTGGGAGAGGAGAGGGACCAACGCCCATTGTGGCGGCTGGATGTGGGACTGCTGGCGGACGAGGTGGTGTGTGGGAAGGTGAGGGGGTGTATCGAAAGGTACTTGGAGGCCAACGACAACGGGGAGGTGCGGGTGGGGGTGATATGGGAGGCGTTGAAGGCGGTGATCAGGGGAGAGCTAATCTCCATTAGGGCTCATAGGGAGAAGACAGAGGGTAAGGAAAGGGAGAGGTTAGTGGGGGAGATTTTGAGAGTAGACAGGAGATACGCAGAGGCTCTGGAGGAAAGATTACTTGGGGAAAGACGACGGCTCCAGACGGAGTTTGACCTGTTGACCACAGGGAAGGCGGAGGCACAGTGGAGGAAAGCGCAGGGGGCGACCTACGAGTATGGGGAAAAGGCTAGTCGGATGCTGGCACACCAGCTCCGTAAGAGGATGGCAGCGAGGGAAATAGGGGAAGTCAAAGATGGAAGGGGAGCCGTGGTTCGGAGTGCGACGAAAATAAACGTGGTATTTAAGGCCTTTTAAGAAGAGCTGTACAGATCCCATCCCCCAGCGGGGGAAGAGGGGATGAGACGATTCCTAGATCAACTGAGATTCCCGAGGGTGGAGGAGCAGGAGGTGTCTGGTTTGGGGGCACCAATTGGGTTGGAGGAGCTGAGCAAGGGTTTGGGGAGTATGCAGGCGGGGAAAGACTCGGGACCGGACGGATTCCCGGTGGAGTTCTACAGGAAGTACGTAGACCTGTTGGCCCCGCTACTGGTGAGGACCTTTAATGAGGCAAGAGAGGAGGGGACCCTGCCCCCGACAATGTCGGAAGCGACAATTTCTTTGATCCTAAAGCGGGACAAGGACCCACTGCAATGTGGATCGTACAGGCCGATCTCGCTCCTCAATGTGGATGCAAAGTTGCTGGCAAAAGTGCTGGCCACGAGGATCGAGGACTGTGTCCCGGGGGTGATCCATGAGGACCAGACGGGATTCGTAAAGGGCAGGCAATTAAACGTGATGATGATGCCATCGGAGGAGGGAGAGGCGGAGATAGTGGCAGCTATGGACGCGGAGAAGGCCTTTGACCGAGTAGAGTGGGAGTACCTCTGGGAGGTGCTGCATAGGTTTGGGTTCGGGGGAGGGTTTATCAGTTGGGTTAAGCTCCTTTACAGAGCCCCGATGGCGAGTGTAGTGACGAACCGGCGGAGGTCGGAGTACTTTCGACTGTACCGAGGGACGAGGCAGGGGTGCCCCCTGTTCCCCATGTTGTTCGCATTGCCGATCGAACCATTGGCCATGTCATTGAGGGAGTCCAGTAAATGGAGGGGGGTGGTCCGAGGGGGAGAAGAGCATCGGGTGTCGCTATATGTGGATGACCTGTTGCTGTACGTGGCGGATCCAATGGAGGGGATGGTGGAGGTCATGCAGACTCTAAGGGAGTTTGGGGAGTTTTCGGTCTATAAGCTCAATGTAGGGAAGAGCGAGCTCTTTGTATTACAGGCATGGGACCAAGAAAGAGGGATAGGGGACCTACCGCTGAGGAGGGCGGAGGGGAGCTTTCGGTATCTGGGGAACAAGATAGCCAGGAGTTGGGGGACCCTACATAAACTGAATCTGACGAGGTTGGTGGAGCAAATGGAGGAGGACTACAAAAGATGGGACTTGTTACCGCTCCCGCTGGCGGGTAGAGTGCAGTCGGTCAAAATGGTGGTTCTTCCGAGGTTTCTGTTTGGATTTCAGTGCCTTCCCATCGTGATCACTGAGGCCTTTTTTAAGAGAGTAGGTAGGAGTATTATGGGGTTTGTGTGGGCGAATAAGAGCCCGAGAGTAAGGAGAGGGTTCCTGGAACGCAGTAGGGACCGAGGAGGGTTGGCGCTGCCAAACCTGGGGAGCTACTACTGGGCAGCAAATGTGGCAATGATCCACAAGTGGGTTATGGAGGGAGAGGGGGCGGCATGGAAGAGGATGGAGATGGCGTCCTGTAAAGGAACGAGCCTGGGGGCGTTGGTGACGGCACCGCTGCCGCTCTCGCCGACAAAGTATACCACGAGCCCGGTGGTGGCGGCAACGCTAAGGATCTGGGGCCAGTGGCGATGGCACCGGGGTGCAATGGGAGCATCGGTGTGGTCCCCGATCAGGGGTAACCACCGGTTTGTCCCGGGGAAGATGGACGGGGGGTTCCAGAGCTGGCATCGGGTGGGGATTGGAAGAATGGGGGACCTGTTCATCGACGGGACGTTTGCGAGCCTAGGGGCACTGGAGGAGAAGTTCGAGTTACCCCCGGGAAATGCCTTTAGATATATGCAGGTGAAGGCTTTTGAGAGGCGACAGGTGAGGGAATTCCCGTTGCTCCCGGCACAAGAAGTTCAAGACAGGGTGATCTCGGGGGTATGGGCCGAGGAGGGCAAGGTGTCGGAAATACACCAAGAGATGAAAGAAGAGGGGGAAGTGCTAGTAGAAGAGTTGAAGGGTAAATGGGAGGAGGAGCTGGGGGAGGAGATCGAGGAAGGGCTGTGGGCTGATGCCCTCGGTAGGGTTAATTCCTCCTCCTCGTGTGCCAGGCTCAGCCTGATACAATTTAAGGTGGTTCACAGAGCGCACTTGACGGGGGCGAGGTTGAGTAGGTTCTTTGGGGTAGAGGACAGATGTGGAAGGTGCTCAGGGAGCCCGGCGAACCATGTCCATATGTTTTGGTCATGCCCGGCACTGGAGGGGTTCTGGAGAGGAGTGGCGGGAGCAATATCTCAGGTGGTGAAAGTCCAGGTCAAGCCAGGCTGGGGGCTATCAATATTCGGAGTAGTGGACGAACCGGGAGTGCAGGAGGCGAAAGAGGCCAGCATTCTGGCCTTTGCGTCCCTAGTAGCCCGGCGAAGGATCTTGCTAATGTGGAATGAGGCGAAGCCCCCCAGCCTGGAGGCCTGGATAAATGATATGGCTGGGTTCATAAAGTTGGAGAGGATTAAGTTCGCCTTGAGAGGGTCTGCGCAGGGGTTCTACAGGCGGTGGCAACCGTTCCTAGATTATCTCGCGGAGCGTTAGAGGAAGGTCGGTCAGCAGCAGCAACCTTGGGGGGGGGGGATGTCCTGGGAGGGGGGGGGGGGAGGGGGGACTGCCTGGGAGGGTGGATGAGCAAGAGATAACATGAAGGGTTGGGGAAACTGGCACGTACGGGAGAGGGCCAGTGTACAAAGCTGTGTAATTATATCATTTTGCCATGTATATATCTTGCTCTGCGCGATTTCTCGTTTTTTTTTGTTACGGGGGTGGGGGGTGGGGGGGGGGTTATTGTTTGTAAGGGAGAAAAATTGTGTTAAAAAACTTTAATAAATATATATTTTTTAAAAAAGAGTCGCCAGGTATCTTTCGATACCGCCACAAGGTTCAAAACTGAATACTGATCAAAGACTCGATACACCAGTTAGTAAGTTCAAAAGCAATGCTCATTTATCATAGAATTTATCATAGAATTTATTATAGAATTTACAGTGCAGAAGGAGGCCATTCAGCCCATCGAGTCTGCACCGGCTCTTGGAAAGAGCACCCTACCTAAGGTCAACACCTCCATCCTATCCCCATAACTCAGTAACCCCACCAAACACTAAGGGCAATTTATCAGGGCCAACCCACCTAACCTGCACATCTTTGGACTGTGGGAGGAAACCGGAGCACCCGGAGGAAACCCACGCACACACGGGAAGAACGTGCAGACTCCACACAGACAGTGACCCAAGCCGGGAATCGAACCTGAGACCCTGGAGCTGTGAAGCAATTGTGCTAATCACCATGCTACCGTGCTGCCCCTTCACCATGCTACCATGCTGCCCCTATTTACACACAGTCAAATATACTCATGCATAAAACTCTACAACCTAAACTAACATTATTACTAAAAGCCTATACTTAGCTTTGGGTGCCCACTAAGTCAGAGGAACAATGGCCGTTGCTCGGTTCTTTGGCTGCTGGGTTGAGCTGTTTACAGGATAGCAACTAGGAGCGTCTATCTCGTAGCGTGCGTTGACTTGGAACTTACTTGGTCTGGAGTAGTTTGGGCCGGTCTCTCCGCTGAGAGCCAAGGCCAAGAGAGCGATTCTCTCTTGGGGAGTCCTTTTTATACTCGAAAGGGCTTTGCGCGCTTTTGGGTGGGCATTGAACTTGGCCCCAATTAATTGGGCCATTTCCCAATCATTCTTATCGATTTTCCTCCAATAGAGGGGTGGGTTCCCTGATTGCTGGGCGTGTCCTAGGTGGCTGTTGGTCTGCTTTGTTTTAGTCTCCTCTGGCACCGGGGTGTCTGTCTTCGCATTGTTTACCTATATGTTACCCTTTTGTCCCTGGAGATGGCTCATTAGTATGTAGATGGTTCTGCAGTCTCGGTCTTGTCTAGGAGCTATAGCTCCAATCAACAGATAAACCGCACCTGTTTGCTTTCTCGGTATTGTCCGATTTTCCCTGTATTCTTTGCAAAGTGTCCATTTTGTAATCGGGACGTGGCCATCCCAGATGGCTACACCCCCTTCTTGTGATCCTCAATGCAAAACGTGAAGGATCACATTACTGCGTCGTCTTCGTTCTCTGACCAAACGGGGCACCCATAATCATGCTCTACTCTGCCCTATCCTATGAAACACAATTCTTTACCTAAAATCATTTTACTTACATACATCAGTATAAAACTCTTCGGGGCGCTATGACATTCAGCATACATTACAAAATAAAAAAACTGGAACCTCTAACTATCCTCAATAAACTATCCTCACTCAAACAATCAAAAATAATCTATAACACTTTAAATGTGCAAAATAGCAGCAAAAGAAGTTTCTCTGGCCTGGCAGTCAGACACAGAGGTTTACATTTCTTCATTGAACAAAACACACGTAAAGAGAAACAGATGCACTTTAATTCATGTCAAGGAGTTCGGGGGTTTGGTGAAATCCGAAAATAGGGGACCCAAACCTGTATACCGGGGTGCGAGAGCGATCGGCTCTCCTTCACCACTTTCTGATTCTAAGTGTCTGCACGACACTGCAAAGTATCGCCAGTACTAAGAGGGCTTCTACTACATACGATAGTGAATACCAGGTGATAAACCTATCACACCAGGTCGGGGTATTATTAACTGTCTTAGGACTAACTATCTCGGGGTTCTGTGTATGGCATGGGTGGGAATCATTCACGGTCTGTGTGGTAGGGTTCAGGGGGGTAGCGTCCGCGCGCAACTGAAGGGATCCCGCTAAGATCCAGGTGAAATAGATGGAGGTTGTCTTCATCTTTCCGTCTATCTGTCTTCTTCTTTGTCTTCCTCTGGGTTCCTGAGGTTCCGGAGTTCTATGCACACAACCATAATATCTGTTATTATCTTGCTTAAGATCTCGTAGTCTGTCTGTCTGTGATTTTCCTCCAATAGAGGGATGGGTTCCCTGATTGCTGGGCATGTCCTAGGTGGTCGTTGGTCTGCTTTGTTTTAATCTCCTCGCGTGCTGTGGTGTCTGTCTTAGCATTGTTTACCTAAATGTTACCCTTTTGTCCCCGGAGATGGCTCATTAGTATGTAGATGGTTCTGCAGTCTTGGTCGTGTCTGGGAGCTATCGCTCCAATCAACAGACAAACCTTGCACCTGCTTGCTTTCTCGGTATTGTCCAATTTTCCCTGCATTCTTTGCAAAGTGTCCATTTTGTAATCGGGACGTGGCCATCCCAGATGGCTACAGGGCCCTCCACCCTTCTGGCAACCCCACCACCCAGAGGTTCTGCCTGCTTGAGCAATTTTCTAGGTCGTCAACCATAGCCTTCAATCATTTGTTTTCATTGGCTATCATCGCCATCTCGGCCTCCAACGATGCAAGCTGCTTACCTTGCATTGTCAGGGCCATTCTCCACTCCCTCCAGAACTCACTCTGTTTCTTTACTGCGTCAGCAGTTTTGACAAATTTCATCCGAATGGGTCCCAGTGCCTCCTCAATCAATTTCAGTAGCCTCTATAACATCACCTCCCATTGCCTGTTGACGTGCTTCTCAAACTCCTTTCTGAATATTCCTGAAAGCATGTCTCCCGTTATCGGGGTTGCTGTCGTCGACAACGCTGCCTTCACCATTTTCTCTATCGATGAGCTGTGTAATCGAGTCCATCGAAGAGTTGTCTCTGTGGTCTTTTTCCCCCAATTATTTGGTGTTGGAATCCTTTACTAACAAAGCGTTTTCCTGTAAAAATCCCCCCGAAAATCAGGCAAAAAGGCCTAGAAAAGTTTGGATCCTGATCTGAGCTGCCTGGTGTGCGCCCTCCTCTTACATGCCGCCGCCACCGGAAGTCTCAGATGCCTGCTCAATTAAAATGTTTTGAAATTAACCTCGAAGATTGTACCCACTACATCTGGACAAGTCCAGCACTACATATTCTTTTGGCAATTTTGCGTAAAAGTGGCATTGTGATTGTATTATAGGATCCCAATAAGGATACTGGAATGGGGTTCCTTTCTGCTCCTGACAAACACCTCGGATGGCCTTCTCAAGGCCCCAAACAAAATGGCAATGCCTGACAAAATGATGAACCAAGAAAGGTATGCCGCACAGGTGTGTTTGGATGATCCATTGGAAATTTTCTTACATTACCCACATTAGGCTGAAAATGGCTAAACATATCAGAAGATACCTTAACCCCCAAAAAGAGAGAACTATGCAAATAATTGGGGCAGCTCGGGAGCACAGTGGTTAGCACTGTTGTTTCACAGCACTAGGGACACTGGTTTGATTCCCAGCTTGGGTCACTGTCTGTGCAGACACTGCAACATCTTCTAGTGTCTGCGTGGGTTTCCTCCAGGTGCTTCTGTTTCCTCCCACAAGTCCTGAAAGACTTGCAATTGGACAATTCCGAATTCTCCCTCAGTGTACCCGAACAGGCACCGTCGTGTGGCGACAAAGAAGTCTTCACAGTAACTTCATTGCATGTTAATGTAAGTGTGACTTCCGGTGACGGCGGGCGGGAGGCGGCCGCACAATGGAGAGCCCCGCTCAGGAACGGCAATTTCGGGGCTTTAAGCCCGGTCCCAGGGTCCGCGGAGGCGGCAGAAGAAGGGAGAAGGCACGGAGGAGGCACGGAGAAGACACAGGAGGGAAAAAAACCCCAAAGAAAAATGTCGAGGGTGAGCAAAAAAACGGCCGAAAAAAAACCAGCTGGAGGTCTGTCGGGGAGTGGAAAGGTCACCGCGGGGTCACCAGGAAAAATGGAGGCTGGAGCACCAGGGAAGGCCGCACTGCTTACGGCTGAAGAAATAACCAAGGTGATGGCTGCGGAATTTGAAAAGCAGTTGGCGCAGATTGCGAAATGCATGGAGACGGTGAGGAAGGAGATGAGGGAGGTCTTGAGTGTGCTGGTGGAGGAGGCGGTTTCCCCGGTAAGGACGGAGGTGGCGATCGCAGTGGCGGAGGTGCGAGAGCTTGGGGAGGTGCTGAAGGAAGTGAAGGAGACGTTATTGCACCACGGTGATCAACTTGCCTCGATGGGGAAAGAGATGCGGAAGGTGATGGATACTAACAAGGATCTGCGAGGAAAAATGGAAGACCTGGAAAATAGATCCAGGCGACAGAACTTGAGGACTGTGGGGCTGCCCGAAGGAGTTGAAGGACCGAAGCCGACTGAGTATTTTGCCGCGATGCTGGCAAAACTACTGGGGGAGGGGGAGGACCCCTCCCGATATGAACTGGATCGGGCTCATCGGTCGTGGAGGCCTGTACCAAAGGCGAGTGAGCCGCCAAGGGCAGTGACTCTGTGCTTCCGTAGGTACAGGGTGAAGGAGAAGGTCCTGAGCTGGGCCAAGCAGAAGCGGGTGGTGCAGTGGGCTGGAGCTGGTATACGTGTATACCAGGACTTTACGGTGGAGCTGGCAAGGAGGCGGGCTGCCTTCAACCGGGTGAAGAGGGCACTGTACATTAGCAAGGTGCGGTGCGGCATTGTATATCCAGCGAAGCTGAGGGTGACTTACAAGCTCAGGGACTTTTATTTTGGAACGGCGGAAGCAGCGGAGGAGTTTGCGAAAGCAGAAGGACTGTGGCAGAACTGACAAATTGAGGAATGGCCATGTGCCGATGTAACCTCATGACTGTATTTTCTTCTATTTTGTATCACTGCGAGCGGGTGTAGAGATTAAAGGAGCCAAGGTGGTATATATTTGGACAAGGGAAGGGACGAGACTTTCACTCAAAATGAGAGTTTGTTGGGGTGTAGGTGGATAGGCGGGGTTTATGTGCTAAAAGGGGATCTTTGGGCTTTCCTGCGGCCGGGCAAGTGGGAAAGGGACCCGGGCGGGGGCCTCCACGCTGGCCGGTGTGTGCCGGCCAGTGAACGGGAGTGAGGTGGGGGGAGGGGCTGCGGCCATCGGAGCCTGGCAGAACAGGGTCCGGGTGGTCTAGCCGGGGTGGAAAGTTGGGGGAAGGAACCGAGGTTGGGAGGAGGAGTTTTACAAGAGGCAGTGGACGGGAGGAGCTGGAGACTTGGGGTGGGTGGCGGGGGGGGGGGGGGGGGGGGGGGGGGGGGAGCTGTGTAAGATTAAGGGTGACTACGGGTAATCCCTGATTCCTTTTTATCATTTGTTTATGTAAACATGCGGGTGGAGGTTTGGGGGTCGGTGGGTAGATGGGATCGTTGTTGTTATTATGGGGACTGATGTATCTTGCTGATTATTGTTTATTGTTGATGGATGTAAATGTGGGAAAAAATGTGAAAATGGAGGAGAATAAAAAATTTTTTTTTAATAAAAAGTTAATAAAAGTGTCATGTGAGAGTACCTTTAAGAAATGGATGTTTAAGCAATGTACCTTTAAGAAATGGAGCTGATCATATTACTGAAGTGATGTCAGGGTGGGGGGAGCTGAGCTCACTTCTGCTTTTTGGTTTCAGTTTGAGAAGGCAGCTGGGAGTGTCTTGTGTTTTGCTGAGGGCTGCAGGAAGAAACACAGAGCTGGTCTGTTGATGTCTGCAATCCAAAGAGCATAAACATATTGAATGTAACCTAACGTGTTATTATTTTTGAAGGTTTGAAGTCTTTTGGATGTTTAAAGGAACAGTTTGAAGTATTATTTAGTGTTGTAGTCTTTTGGGGTTATCCTTGAAGTAATGGATGTTAAGATATCCAATGTTTGTTTTTAAAAGGTTAACTTGAGTTCATAGAATAAACATTGTTTTGTTTGAAAAACCATTTTGTCCATAATTGCTGTATCACACCTGGAGAGTATGCCGTGTGCTTCCCACACCACAATCTATTAAAAGTTGTGGGTCGGTTGAACGCCACGAAACACTTTGGGGTTCTGTAAACCCGGACCCATAAGAATTGGGGGCTCGAGGGGGACAAAAGTCTATCTATTGGATTGGCTTAGTGAACTTAAAGACAGTGAGGGGTGAGCATATTGTGGTTGCTCTTCAGGTGTGGTACTTTAGTTTAAGTGGGGAGTGTGTTGTGGACAATGGCTCTTTCAGATGCTCAGAAGTTTTTGGGGGTGGAGACGGTCACACGCAGTACCTTACGGACATAGACTAAAAGCAGACTGTTAGATTTGGCTAAAATATTGCAGTTACCATTACCTGACAAAATGCGAAAAGATGAGGTAATTATGGCGGTGGTTAAGCATTTAAAGTTGCCTGAGATACAGTTTGATTCATTGGAAATGGCAAAAATTCAGTTGCAAATTAAACAAATGGAACATGAGAAAGAATTAAAACAGCTTGAATACGAAAGAGGTAGAGAGGAAAAAGAAAGAGAGAGAGCGGAAAAAGAAAGAGAGAGAGAGGAAAAAGAAAAGGAGAGAGAAGAAATGAGGAAAGAAAGAATAGCCCTAACAGAACAAAAAGAAAGAGAAAGGGAGATACAGATCAGGGAAAAAGATAAAGAGAGAGAGTTTGAACTTCAGAAAATGGCCATGAAACATGACAGTCAGTTAAAATTGGCAGATGTAAAGGGAAACCTACAGTTGGATGATAGTGATGAGGATAGTGAGAAAGAGCATCAAAGTCGAAGGCTTGGTGGGGATCTATTTAAAATATGGCCAAGGTTTGACGAGAAGGAGGTAGAAGCCTTTTTCATTTCATTTGAGAAGGTAGCTAAACAAATTAAATGGCCACAGGACATGTAGGTATTACTGATTCAAACAAAGCTGGTAGGTAGAGCTCGTGAAGTGTTTGCATCACTACCGGAGGAGCTATCTGGGACATATGAGGAGGTGAGAAAATCCATCTGAGGTGCATATGAACCAGTGCCTGAAGCCCACAGACAAAGGTTTAGAAATTTAAGGAAAGAATTTGGTCAAACATACATGGAGTTTGAAAGGCTCAAACAGAGTAATTTTGATAGATGGATAAGGGCTTTGAAAATAGACCAAACGTATGAAGCTCTCAGAGAAATTATACTTTTGGAGGAGTTTAAAAATTCAATTCCTGATGTAGTGAGAACTCATGTGGAAGAGCAGAGGGTTAAAACTGTGTGGTTAGCAGTAGAAATGGCAGATGATTATGAATTAGTTCATAAATCAAAGATTGGTTTCCGATACCAGTTTCAGCCTGTGAGGGATAGAAACTGGGGACATGAGAAATACTCAAGTGGTAAAGGTAAAGGTAATCTGATGGGAGATAATAAGGAGAGTGTACCTCAGATTAAAAAAGAAATCCAGGAGGGTGGAAAAGAAATGAAAAGTTTCAAATGTTTTCACTGTAATAAAGTAGACCATGTAAAGTCACAGTGTTGGTGGTTGAAGAAAAGCACTGGGAAGGCTGATGTGGTGAAACAGGATAAGACAGTGGGGTTTGTTAGAGTGGTAAGGAAAGCCCAAGTGAAACGAAGGAAGTGCAAAATATTGTACAGCCTGATCAAGAGGTGATTGATAAGAAGTTGCCCGATGTCTTTAAAGAATTTACTTGTGTGGGTAAAGTTTACTCATGTGTATCAGGAGGAGCAGGTATAGAAGTCACAATTTGTAGAGATACAGGAGCTAGTCAATCTTTAATGGTAAGAGATGAGGAGTTACGTAGTTTGCGAAGAATGTTGCCAGAAAAGGTGGTAATATGTGGAATTCATGGTGAGAGGAGTAGCGTTCCATTATATAAGGTAAGATTGGAAAGTCCAGGGAAGAGTGGTGAAGTGGTAGTAGGAGTAATAGAGAAGCTATCTTGTCCAGGAATACAGTTTATCTTGGGGGTAATGTTATAGCTGGATCGCAGGTGGGAGTGATGCCTACTGTGGTTGATAAGCCAATGGAAAATCGGACAACTGAAGTGTTGAAGGGCGAATATCCTGGGATTTTTCCAGATCGTTTTCCAGGTTGCAAAGTCACAGGTTAAGGCAAGAGGAGAAATCAAAGAGTGAAGATGAAGTTGAAGTGCAATTATCAGAAACGATTTTTGATCAGATGGTTGAAAAAGAACAAGAACAGGTGGAAGGTGAGGCGGATATTTTTAGTTCAGGCAAATTGGCGGAGTTACAACAGAAAGATGTATAAATAGAACGGATATATCAGAAAGCATATACGGAAGAGGAATCTGAGAGTATACCAGAGTGTTATTACCGTAAAAGTGATGTCCTGATGAGAAAATGGAGACCTGTACATATGCAGGCGGATGAAAAGTGGGCAGAAGTTCATCAAGTAGTATTGCTGGTAGGGTACAGAAAGGACGTGCTGCGAGTGGCACATGAGGTACCAGTGGGTGGTCATTTGGGGATAAGGAAAACGCAAGCTAAAATCCAGAAACATTTTTATTGGCCTGGACTACATAAAGATGTAGTAAAATTTTGTCAATCATGTCACACATGTCAAGTGAAAGGGAAACCTCAAGCAGTGATAAAACCAGCGTCCTTAATACCCATTCTAGCATTTGAGGAACCTTTTACAAGGGTCCTAATTGATTGTGTAGGACCGCTTCCTAAAACAAAAAGTGGAAATCAATATCTTTTGACTATAATGGATGTGTCTACTAGGTTTCCAGAGGCCATGCCAGTACGTAATATTACAGTAAAAGGTTGTGGAGGAGTTACTTAAATTCTTTATTAGTTATTGACTACCCACAGAAATTCAATTGGATCAAGGATCAAATTTTACCTCAAAGT
This sequence comes from Scyliorhinus torazame, assembly GCF_047496885.1. Classification (NCBI taxonomy): domain Eukaryota; kingdom Metazoa; phylum Chordata; class Chondrichthyes; order Carcharhiniformes; family Scyliorhinidae; genus Scyliorhinus; species Scyliorhinus torazame. The sequence continues at coordinate 102,273,004 of NC_092716.1, read as the reverse complement.
TATTCAAAGAAGTTATGGATAGCTTAGGAATAAAACAATTTAAATCAACTGCGTACCATCCAGAATCGCAGGGAGCGTTAGAAAGGTGGCATCAGACATTAAAGACAATGTTGAGGGCTTATTGTCACAATTATCCAGAGGATTGGGATAAAGGAATTCCATTCATACTGTTTACAATTAGGAATGCACCTAATGAGTCAACAAAATTTAGTCCTTTTGAACTAATTTGCGGTCATGAGGTAAGAGGACCACTTAAATTGATTAAAGAATAATTGGTGGGTGAGAAATCGGAAATTACACTATTGGATTACGTGTCAAATTTTAGGGAACGATTAAATAGAGCAGGTGAATTGGCTAGACAACATTTGAAAGTTGCACAAAATGTGATGAAACGGGTAGCGGATAAGAACTCCAAAGTTTGTAGGTTTGCCAGTGGAGATAAAGTTTTAGTGTTGTTACCAGTGGTAGGTGAACCTTTAAAAGCAAGGTTTTGTGGACCGTATCAGATTGAAAGGAAATAAAGTGAGGTGAATTATGTGGTAAAAACACCAGATAAAAGAAAGACTCACCGAGTGTGTCATGTGAATATGCTTAAAAGGTACTTTGAAAGGGAAGGAGAGAAACAGGAGGAGGTTTTAATGATTATAACTCAAAGTGACGAACCAAATCCAGATGACTGTGAATTTGACATTCCTCAAATTAAATTGGAAAATGAGGTTGTTCTTAAAAATTGGGATAAATTGGAGTTATCTTCCAAAGGAAAAACGAACTGACCTGGAAGAGTTATTGATATCACATGGGCAAGTTTGTGGAGATAAATTGGGAAGTACTAAAATGGCTATACATGATGTAGATGTGGGAAATGCTGTTCCAATCAAACAACATCCATGTAGACTTAACCCTTTAAAATTGGCACAGATTAACAAAGAGATTGAGAGTATGCTTAAAAATGGCATAATTGAGTGGGGTTGCAGCCAATGGAGCTCACCCATAGTGATGGTACCTAAACCAGATGGTACCCAACGGTTGTGTGTGGACTATAGAAAGGTGAATGTATTACAAGAACAAATTCTTATCCTATCCCACGTTTGGAGGATTGCATTGAGAAAGTGGGACAATCCCCTTTTATTTCCAAATTGGATTTACTTAAAGGTTACTGGCAGGTACCTTTATCCGAAAGGGCGAAGTAGATTTCAGCTTTTGTGACTCCAGATGGTATATACCAATTCAAAGTTATGCCATTTGGTATGAAAAACGCCCCAGGCACATTTCAACGGTTAACTAATTCAGTTGTTTCAGGATTACCCAATTGTGCGATGTATATCGACGATCTGGTAGTTTTCAGCCAGACATGGAAAGAACATTTAAAACATCTTCTGGAGTTATTCGATCGACTTCAGGAGGCGGGTTTGGTGATAAACCTAGCCAAAAGTGAATTTGGAAAAGCCCAAGTCACTTTCCTTGGCCATACAATCGGACAGGGTCAATTGGTCCCACGGGATGTGAAAACGAAAGTTATTTGGGTAGTTTCCGATACCCTCGACACGACGGGAAATAATTCAATTTTGTGGATTTGATCGAACATTTGTGCAAGAGTTTTGTAGCATGATTGCTCCACTGACGGACTTGTTGAAGAAACGTACAAAAAATGTCAATGGACAGCGGAGTTTCAACATGCATTTGACTGCCTGAAAGCTGTGGTATTAGAGAATTGCAAGAGACTCTGTGATCAGATTGAACTGAAGCATCTAACTTTAAAGAGAAATGCCGAGGCGTAGAGGAATGGATGGATTGTGCAGAGACTTTTGTGTTCAAAGAGACTGTCAATTGAGAAGGATTTCGACTGGAGGAAAAAGAACAGGGGAAAAAATGGGCTATATTATTATACCTGTTTGCATGTGTTGTTTTTTTGAACCGGTAAAGTGTTTTCACTGTGTGCATTTCTTAATTGATGGTGCAAAGGTGAAAAATGAAACCATTTTGAAGTTGATGGGTTTTTTTTTTTTCTTGGGGGGAGGTGTCATGTGAGAGTACCTTTAAGAAATGGATGTTTAAGAAATGGATGTTTAAGCAATGTAACTTTAAGGAATGGAGCTGATCATATTACTGAAGTGATGTCAGAGGGCGGGGGGAGCTGAGCTCACTTTTGCTTTTTTGTTTCAGTTTGTGAAGGCAGCTGGGAGTGTCTATGTGTTTTGCTGAGAGCTGCAGAAAGAAACACAGAACTGGTCTGTTGATGTCTGCAATCCAAAGAGTATAAATATATTGAATGTAACCTAATGTGTTATTATTTTTGAAGGTTTGAAGTCTTTTGGATGTTTAAAGGAACAGTTTGAAGGATTATTTAGTATTGTAGTCTTTTGGGGTTATCTTTGAAGTAATGGGGGTTAAGATATTCAATGTTTGTTTTTAAAAGGTTAACTTGAGGTCATAGAATAAACATTGTTTTGTTTGAAAAGCCAAACGTCCATAATTGCTGTATCACACCTGGAGAGTACGCCGTGTGCTTCCTACACCACAATCTATTAAAAGTTGTGGGTCGGTTGAACGCCATGAAACACTTTGGGGTTCTGGAAACCCGGACCCATAACAGTAAGCCTACTAGTGACACTAATAAAGATTATTATTATATTGTTGCAACTAAACCTAGAAAGTAATGGATCTGGTAGTGGCTGTGAAGGTTACAACTTCTTTGAATGTTTATGTGGCAGGCTCGTACAAAGCCATCATAGGAAATCTTTGTCACATCTCATTCAGTACACACTTGGGGCATGGAGTTAATGGATATGTAACGTTTGCCAGGGTCAGTGAATTCACCATTTTTTCATTGGAAAGTAAGCTGCAGTAGAAAAAATAACAATAATAAAAATCTTTATTATCACAAGTAGGCTTACATTAACGCTGCAATGAGGTTACTGCGAAAAGCCCCTAGTCGCCATATTTCGGCGCCTGTTCGGGTACACAGAGGGAGAATTCAGAATGTCCAAATTACCTAACAGCACATCTTTGATGTGGAGATGCCGGCGTTGGACTGGGGTGAGCACAGTAAGAAGTCTTACAACACCAGGTTAATGTCCAACAGGTTTGTTATGAATCACTATCTTTCGGAGCGCTGCTCCTTCCTCACCTGAGGTTGGAGCAGCGCTCCGAAAGCTAGTGATTCGAAACAAACCTGTTGGACTTTAACCTGGTGTTGTAAGACTTCTGACTGAGCACATCTTTTGGCAGTTGTAGGAGGGAACCGGAGCACCCGGAAGAAACCCACGCAGACATGGGGAGAACTCATAGACGCCGCACAGACAGTGACCCAAGCCGTGAATCGAACCTGGGTCCCTGGCACTGTGAAGCAACAGTGCTAACCACTGTGATACCGTGCCGCCCTTCACATCCACCATAGACAGATTAAAAGGCCCAATTTACTGTACATATGACCATCCCCTATCACCTATCCCAAATACTGCACCAATCATCAACAGAAGAGGCTATAACTTTATGATTATCCACCCAGTCTGTGACTACAGGAATAGAATTATGCACATGAATATTTATAATCCGTGCAGTTCCATGATTCATTATGATAGTCAATAGCACCAACATTATTTGAAGGACCATGAAGACAATAGGACATTTTGTTGGTTACCAAGGATTTCTACTGTGACCATGTTTTAAGGAACCGCTGCATAACATTGGCAAAATCTAAAGAATTATAACACAGAAACATGCCACTCATCCCAAATAATCCATGTTGATGTTTTTTTAATATATATATATAATATATATTTAGAGTACCCAATTCTTTTTTTTACAATTAAGGGTCAATTTAGCCAATCCACCTACCCTGCACATCTTTGGGTTGTGGGGGTGAGACCCACGCAGACATTGCATTGGATTGGATTGGATTTGTTTATTGTCACGTGTACCGAGGTACAGTGAAAAGTATTTATCTGCGAGCAGCTCAACAGATCATTAAGTACATGACAAGAAAAGGGAATAAAAGAAAATACATAAAAGGGCAACACAACATATACAATGTAACTACATAAGCACTGGCATCAGATGAAGCATACAGAGTGTAGTGTTAATGAGGTCAGTCCATAAGAGGGTCATTTAGGAGTCTGGTGACAGTGGGGAAGAAGCTGTTTTTGAGTCTGTTCGTGCGTGTTCTCAGACTTCTGTATCTCCTGCCCGATGGAAGAAGTTGGAAGAGTGAGTAAGCCGGGTGGGAGGGATCTTTGATTATACTGCCCGCTTTCCCCAGGCAGCGGGAGGCGTAGATGGAGTCAATGGATTGGAGGCGGGTTTGTGTGATGGACTGGGCGGTGTTCACGACTCTCTGAAGTTTCTTGCGGTCCTGGGCCGAGCAGTTGCCATACCAGGCTGTGATGCAGCCCAATAGGATGCTTTCTATGGTGGATCTGTAAAAGTTGGTAAGGGTTAATGTGGACATGCCAAATTTCCTTAGTTTCCTGAGCAAGTATAGGCGCTGTTGTGCTTTCTTGGTGGTAGCGTCGACGTGGGTGGACCAGGACAGATTTTTGGAGATGTGCACCCCTAGGAATTTGAAACTGCTAACCATCTCCACCTCGGCCCCGTTGATGCTGACAGGGGTGTGTACAGTACTTTGCTTCCTGAAGTCAATTACTAGCTCTTTAGTTTTGCTGGCATTGAGGGAGAGATTGTTGTCGCTACACCACTCCACTAGATTCTCTATCTCCCTCCTGTATTCGGACTCGTCATTATTCGAGATCCGGCCCACTATGGTCGTATCGTCAGCAAACTTATAGATGGAGTTGGAACCAAGTTTTGCCACACAGTCGTGTGTGAACAGGGAGTAGAGTAGGGAGCTAAGTACGCAGGCTTGCGGGGCGCCGGTGTTGAGGACTATTGTGGAGGAGGTGTTGTTGTTCATTCTTACTGATTGTGGTCTGTTGGTCAGAAAATCGAGGATCCAGTTGCAGAGTGGAGAGCCAAGTCCTAGGTTTTGGAGCTTTGATATGAGCTTGGCTGGGATTATGGTGTTGAAGGCGGAGCTGTAGTCAATAAATAGGAGTCTGATGTAGGAGTCCTTGTTTTCGAGATGCTCTCGGGATGAGTGTAGGGCCAGGGAAATGGTATCTGATGTGGACCGGTTGCAGCGGTATGCGAATTGCAGTGGATCAAGGCGTTCTGGGAGTATGGAGGTGATGCGCTTCATGATCCTTCATTACGACTGGAGTCAGGGCCACTGGTCGGTAGTCATTGAGGCACGTTGCCTGGTTCTTCTTTGGTACCGGTATGATGGTGGTCTTCCTGAAGCAGGTGGTGACCTCGGAGTGGAGTAGGGACAGGTTAAAGATGTCCGCGAATACCTCTGCCAGCTGGTCCGCGCAGGCTCTGAGTGAACGACCAGGGATCCCGTCCGGGCCCGTCGCCTTCCAAGGGTTCACTTTCAGGAAGGCCAATCTGACTTCGGAAGCTGTGATGGTGGGTATGGGTGAATTATGGGCTGCTGGGGCACTCGACAGCGGATTGTTGGTTACCTGCTCGAACCGAGCATAGAATGCATTGAGTTCATCGGGGAGGGGTGCGCTGCTGCCAGAGATACTGTTCGGCTTCGCTTTGTAGCCTGTTATGTTGTTTAGTCCTTGCCACAACCGCCGAGAGTCTGTCTGTGACTCTAGCTTGGTTTGATATTCTCTCTTGGCATCTCTGATGGCTTTGCGGAGGTCGTACCTGGATTTCTTGTATAGGTCAGGGTCGCCTGCCTTGAACGCCTCAGATCTGTCCTTCAGTAGGGAGTCAATCTCGCGATTGAGCCATGGTTTCCGGTTGGGGAACGCACGTACTGCTTTCTTTGGCACGCAGTCGTCCACACATTTGCTGATGAAGTCTGTGACGATGGTGGCATACTCATTTAAGTTGGTCGCTGAGTTCTTAAATATGGACCAGTCCACTGTCTCTAAGCAGTCACGTAAGAGCTCTTCTGTATCCTCGGACCAGCACTGCACAACCTTCTTAGCTGGATTCTCCCGCTTGAGTTTCTGCTTGTATGCCGGGAGAAGGAGCACCGTCTTATGGTCTGATTTCCCAAAGTGCGGTCGTGGGATGGAACGGTAAGTGCCCTTGATTTTTGAGTAGCAGTGGTCAAGAGTGTTGTCGCCTCTGGTGGGACAGGAGATGCGCTGGTGGAATATTGGCAGTACATTCTTGAGGTTGGCCTTGTTGAAGACTCCGGCCACGATGAACAAGGCCTCCGGGTGTTCTGTTTCGTAGTTGTTTATTACTGTGTATAGTTCGTCCAGCGCCTTCCTCACTTTTGCCTGGGGTGGGATGTAGACCGCCGTGATAGTGGCTGAAGTCAACTCACGTGGAAGATAATATGGGCGGCACTTCACGGTCAGGTATTCCAGGTCTGGGAGCCGTAGGTATCCAGAGTCGCCACATCCAAACACCAGGAGGAGTTGATGAGGAGGCAAACCCCTCCACCCTTCGCTTTACCTGATGATGCCGGGCGGTCCGCCCAGTGAATTGAGAAGCCTTCAGGTTGTATGGCACAGTCCGGTGAGGCGAGGGTGAGCCATGTCTCTGTGAAACAGAGCACACAGCAGTCTCTTACTTCCCTATGAGAGGTAAGTCTGGCGTTAAGTTCTTCCAGCTTGTTTTCGATCGTTTGGACGTTTGCCAGGAGTATGCTGGGGAGAGGGGTCTTGAAACCGCGTTGCTTCAGTCTAATTTGCAGACTGCCGCGTTTCCCTCGCTTCCTCGGTCGGCGGCTGCTGCTGGATGATCCTGGGATCCGATGGGAGATGTCAGCTCTTGTGGAAGGTAGGTGGTTGCGTCTGGCGGGGTCCAGGGCGCTGGCGGGGACCAGGGTGCTGTTTACGTATCTGGGGTCGCGTCTGGCAGGGTCCTGGGCGCTGGTTGAGGTAGAGGGGTTGCTAGGAGGGCATGTTTGCAATCCGGATGGGTCCCGGCGTTCTGCGGGCGCGGGAATACCTTGCAGCGCGTTTGGGTGCTCGTGCGGGGTCTCCGCAGTTTTGGGGGTCCTGGGTCGTGTGCAGGGGCATCCTGAGGCAGGTTGGGCTGGATCCCGTGGTCTGTTCCCTCCCTGGCCACTCCTGGGGTCGGATCTTGAAGTCGGCCCGGTCGGGCCTCCACGTGGATTTTTCTTTCTTCCATCTCCAGGTAGGTCGGGTTGTTGGGCGGGCCTCTCCGGGTCGGGTCGCTGGGCGGGTCTCTGGGGGTCGCGTTGGGCCGGGTCTTGCTGTCGGGGGTCGGGTCGGGAGCTCCGGGGACTGGGCAAGGCGATCCGGGGGCTGGCATCGGTAGTTTGGCCGGGTTGGGAGCTCCGAGGTCCGGGTCGGCTCCAAATGTGTAAACTCCACACGAACAGTGACCCGGGGCCACTATTTTGATGAAACAGTTCTATTCCTCTATATACACCCGTATTCCTATTTCCTTCAACCCCCATCTCATTTATCTCTAAGGGCGTGATTCTCTGGCCTTGTTATGCTCAAGTGAAACGAGGCCGGTGAAGAGCGGAGAGGCAGAAAATGAGAACCGTGCCAGGCGCCAAACAATTTGCGATACAAACAGCCTGCTCCCGTAGGCGAAATCGCTGTAGCATGGCGAGATTCCAATTATCTCCACTTAAGCCCTATTTTGATACAGTTAACGAGAGCCACCCGATATCCAAAGGCCTCCCATCATTCAGCAGTCTCCCCAGCAAGTGGCCACGATGGTGCCGATTAGTACTCCTTTTGAAAAACATGAACCTGGCAGAAGAGCTTCTGTGAGGAGCCCAGAAGGTGAATAGCCATCTTTGCTCACAGGCAAAGTATACGGGGGTGCTGGATATGTCACCCAAGTGCACGGTGGAGAGGTGGGGGACCCCGCAGCGATGGGCCAACATGGGAGGGTGGGGGGGAGGTGCTGGGGCAGCACCTGGGTGTCATAATATACACCAGTATATCATGGTGCAGACACACACTGATGGACACACAGCAAGACCAATCAACACACACAACACTGCAGCCAATCACCAGTTAGAGCACACTCACTATAACGGCAGAGGGCATCAGTTTTCCCGCTCATTCGGGATGCAGCCTCTCAGAAGGACAGAGCTTACACTTACAAAACAGATCTTCACCAGGTGCTGAGTGCATAGACTGGTTAGGACAGGCATAGGTCTTTAGTTTAATCTAACATCGTGTTAACCCACAGTGAAAGTATGTTTCTAGCTTAATAAAATAGTGTTGTACTATTACAAGTGTTGGTAGCCTGTCTATGTTACTGCTAAGCTAAACGCAGTGTTCACAGATCCAGAGTACCCAACACATTATGGTACCAGTAGTTGAAGGATGTTAGAACTTCTTAGACCTACCTGCAAGTGATCTGCCTTCCACCAGCATGCAGCCATCCTGCAAAATGGACAGCGTCTGCCCGCCGCCGCTGCTCCGCATCACCGGTAACCTAGGGGCCAACTGGAAGATATTCAAACAACGCTTCCAGCTCTACCTTGAAGCCACAGACCGGGAAGCTGCCTCAGACACCAGGAAGGTCGCTCCCTTCCTATCCACGGCCGGGGACCCTGCCATCCACATTTTCAATTCTCTCACCTTTGCTGATGGTGAAGATAAATCAAAATTCAAGACGGTCCTCCTTAAGTTTGACAGTCACTGCGACATCGAGTGAATGAAAGTTTTGAGCGCTATGTATTCCAACAGCGTTTGCAGGGTAAGGATGAACCGTTCCAGTCCTTTCTCACCCACCACCGCATCCTTGCGCAGTCCTGTAATTACGGGTCCACCTCCGACTCCATGATATGCGACCAGATCGTTTTCGGTGTTCAGTCGGACCCCCTACGCCAGCAGCTCCTCAAGGTAAAGCAGCTCACCCTAGCGATTGCCATCGAGACCTGCGTGCTACATGAACACGCCACTAGTCGGTATTCCCACATCCAAGCGGCTGAAACGGCGCGGCAAGGTCCCCACGAGGCAGAACGGGTCCAAACAATCGAGCAACTCCAGGGCCTCAGCCTGGATGAGGGCGGCCATTTTGCACGCTTTTCGCGGACTCCCGCACTTGTGTGCACCGACCAAGGGGACGGCGACATCGACAAACGTACTACACATCACGTATGGCTGCGCCGTGCATGCGCGGTGGCGCAGTGAGCGTACTGACGCTACAACGTGCGGCAACTGTGGCTCTGCCCATTTAAACCGGCAATGTCCTGCCAAATCCCGACGATGCCTGCAATGTGGCAAACCTGGCCACTTTGCTGCTTTATGCAGATCAGCTCAGCCTGCCAACTCTCGTCGCTCCAGCCAGCCTCGCAGGAATGTCCGGGCCATTCAACCCACGGTCACCGAGCCCGATTCGAAGCTGCTACCCGATATTGACACGGAGGACCCGAAGGCGCCTTTTCGAGTCGGTATCATTACAAAAAACAGGGTGTCCCCGAAGCAAACAATCCAGCCTCTATCAGTATACAGCATCGATCCGGACGATGAGTGGTGTGCCACCCTTACGGTCAACCTGTCCCAAATATGATTCCGCCTAGACACCAGTGCCTCCGCCAATCTCTTTGCATGGTCTGACCTCCAAAGCCTTCTTGTCAAACCAGCCATCCTGCCATCAATCTGCCAGCTATTAGATTATAATGGCAATGCCATTGCTGCCAGCGGCTCATGCCAACTTGAAGTGATGCACAGGTCATGCAAAGCCATCCTTCCCTTTGAAATCGTCGGCTCCTCGAAAGCCTCCCTGCTTGGCGCACAGGCATGCAAGCTGTTGAACCTAGTTCAGAGAGTTCACTCTCTCTCTCTCCTGCTGACGCGTCTGCCTTTCAGGACACTGAGTTCAGGGCGCAGCTCGAGGCCATTATCAACCAGTACCACAACGTCTTCGAGGACATGGGCATGCTCCCGTACACCTGCAGGATATTATTAAAACCGAATGCCATGCCTGTGGTGCACGCACCCTGCAGGGTCCCAGCACCCCTTAAGGACCGCCTCAAGCAGCAGCTGCAGGACAGCCAGGACCAAGGAGTGATCTCCAAAGTCACGGAACCGACCAACTGGGTCAGTTCCATGGTATGTGTAAAAAAGCCTTCCGGCGAATTGAGACTTTGTATTGATCCCAAAGATCTCAATCGCAATATTATGAGGGAGCACTATCCAATTCCCAAGCGCGAAGACCTCACATGTGAGATGGCTCACGCCAAGCTCTTTACCAAACTCGACTCCTCAAAAGGATTCTGGCAAATCCGGCTCGATGAATCCAACAGGAAACTCTGCACGTTTAACACCTCCTTTGGAAGATATTGTTACAACAGGATGCCGTTTGGCATCATCTCTGCATCAGAAGTGTTCCTTAGGATTATGGAAGGTATTGAAGGTGTTCGCGTCTATGTCGATGACATAATCATCTGGTCCACCACCCCGCAGGAGCATGTTAGTCGCCTCCAGTGCGTATTCAGACGTATACATGAGCATGGCCTCCACCTCAACAGGGCCAAATGCTCTTTTGGTCAGACAGAAATCAAGTTCCTCGGGGACCACATCTCCCAATTGGGCGTGCAGCCGGACGTGGACAAGGTAGCTGCCATCACAGCTATGAAAACACCAGAGGACACGAAGGCGGTCCTCCGATTTCTGGGCATTGTCAATTTTTTAGGGAAACTCATCCCTAACCTCGCCTCTCATACCACGGCTCTCAGGAACCTGGTCAGGAAGACGACAGACTTCCAATGGCTCCCCGCCCAGAAGCGCGAATGGAGGGAACTCAAGGCAAAACTGACCACGGCCCCGGTCTTTGCCTTCTTTGATCCAGCAAAGGAGACCAAAATTTCGACCAATGCCAGTCAATCCGGCATTGGGGCAGTGCTCCTTCAATGTGATGAGGCCTCATCATGGGTCACTGTTGCATATGCGTCACGTGCGATGACCCCCACGGAGCAGCGCTACGCGCAGATAGAAAAGGAGTGCCTGGGCCTTCTGACCGGTGTTGTTAAATTTCACGATTATGTCTACAGTCTTCCTCAATTCACCGTCGAGACCGACCATCGCCCGCTGGTCAATATAATACAGAAAGACTTGAATGACATGACGCCTCGCCTCCAACGTATTCTTCTCATGCTCCGGCGATATGACTTCCAGCTGGTATACACCCCGGGCAAGGACCTCATCATTGCTGATGCTCTCTCCAGGTCAGTCAACTCTCCATGTGACCCAGCGGGTTTGTCTGACAGGTTGACGCCCATGTGTCATTCGCAGCCTCCAATCTAACTGCCTCGGATGAACGCCTCGTCGAAATTCGCCGCGAGACGGCGGCTGACCCCTTGCTACAGCGTGTCATGCGCCACCTAACGGACGGGTGGCTCAAGGGCCAGTGCCCTCAATTCTATAATGTCAGAGATGATCTGGCGGTAGTAGACGGCGTTCTTCTAAAACTGGACCGTATTGTCATCCCGCATAGCATGCGCCAGCTTGTCCTGGAACAACTACACGAGGGCCACCTTGGCGTGGAAAAGTGCCGCCGACGGGCCCGAGAGGCAGTGTACTGGCCCGGCATTAATGAGGACATAGCCAACACAGTGCTCAACTGCCCCACTTGTCAGCGCTTCCAGCCGACCCAACCACGTGAGACCCTGCAGCCCCATGAGTTGGTCACGTCACCATGGACCAAGGTGGGCATGACCTGTTCCATGCGCTGGGTAGAGACTATGTCCTGATCATGGACTACTTTTTGAATTATCCGGAAGTGAAATGGTTGCACGACCTCACTTCGTCGGCAGTCATTCGTGCATGTAAAGAAACCTTTGCTGGACACGGCATCCCACTCACGGTTATGTCAGACAATGGCCCCTGCTTCGCCAGCTAAGAATGGTCCAACTTTGCCAGGTGGAACAATTTTGCCCATGTGACGTCCAGTCCCCTGTACCCCCAGTCCAACAGCAAAGCAGAGAAGGGAGTACATAACGTCAAACGGCTCCTATGCAAGACTGCCGATGCTGGGTCTGATTTCTACCTTGCCTTGCTGGCCTATCGCTCCGCCCCACTGTCCACTGGCCTGTCGCCAGCCCAATTACTCATGAATCGCACCCTGAGGACGACAGTGCCGTCCATCCATGTCCCAGGCCTCGACCACGTTCCAGTCCTTTGCCAGATGCAGCTGACTCGTGCACAGCACAAGGCAGCTCATGACACCCGTGCAGCTGATCTCCCTGCTCTGGCTCCAGATGACAACGTCCGCGTCCATCTTCCGGATGGTGGCTGGTCTGCAACCGCTGTTGTCCTTCGGCAGGTGGCCCCCCGCTCGTTCCTGGCTCGTCTACCGGATGGCTGTATTCTGCGCCGCAATTGACGTGCCCTTCATCTTGTTCCACGCTCGCCACATGATCCTCCAGAGTCGCCTCGCCCTCCTGCTGACCCTGCCACGGACTATGCAGAGCTCCCTGTCACTCTGCCTCCCCCTGACTTTGACGCAGTCCTGCCCGCTCCTGAACCGGCAGCTCTCGACCCACCCTTGAGGCGGTCAACCAGAATTCGTCGCCCACCTCAGAGACTAAATTTATGAACTTTTCAAATTTATGGACTCTCTGAATTGTTTTGTTGCTTTGTTTGATCTTTTCCCTGGTTTATATATAGTGTTGATCTCGTTACTCTTGTTGCATACTGCTTCTCTGCACCTTCCCATGTAAATAGCTTAGTTCTCATGTACATAGTCCTGTAAATATGCACCCCACACGTAGTTAAGAACATTATCACCACACATTATTTATTGCCATAAACATGCATTTTTTTAATAAAAGGGGGGAATGTCATAATATACACCAGTATATCATGGTGCAGACACACACACTGATGGACACACAGCAAGACCAATCAACACACACAACACCGCAGCCAATCACCAATTAGAGCACACTCACTATAAAGACAGAGAGCATCAGTTTTCCCGCTCATTCGGGATGCAGCCTCTCAGAAGGACAGAGCTTACAGCATACAACACAGATCTTCACCATGTGCCGAGTGCATAGACTGGTTAGGACAGGCATAGGTCTTTAGTTTAATCTAACATCGTGTTAACCCACAGTGAAAGTATGTTCAACGGTTTCTAGCATAACAAAATAGTGTAGTACTATTACAAGTGTTGGTAGCCTGTCTATGTTACTGCTAAGGTAAACGCAGTCTCCACAGATCCAGAGTACCCAACACATCACTGGGGGTCAACCGTGTGCGGCACCACCATGCCAAACCCTGGATTGTGTGTACCCATTCCTGGGGCAACCCTTATGCCTGCCTGTCTGCCCCACCGACTTCCCATAACTCCCACCGACTGCCGAGGCCTTTGGTCATGCGGCTCAAGGCTCTTGCTAACAGGGTATTGGCAATCGTGGTTAAGTGAGCACTTCACACAACCCAAGTGGATCCCATGGGTGGGCGTGCCATGTAGCATGTTGGCATCATTGTCGAGCATTCACACCTTGGTGCATGGACACTGTGCTTGAACATCGTGAGAGGCAATATCACACACGTAGCAGCCAACATCTGAACACCCAGGGGATGAGACACAGCTCCAGGGACACGTCCACTACGGAAGGTGGGTGAGTTCCAAGGGAAGGGGTAGATGCCTGGCGAGATGGGCCAAGGGCTTGGAGGTCAGCCCGCATTGCGGAGGAAAGTAACAGCGGCGCCATACTAGTTGTGCACGGAAGTGTTATTATTGTGTTTTACAATTCCCCACCCTCCTGATGTTGCACCCCCCAGACCCTCACCCCCGACCTACACCCCTCCCCCGGGGCCCTCAGTGATCCTCAATGTGCTTGATCCTCCTAGCTTCACCACTACGTCGAGGTGTGTCCCCAGGATAGCAGCTTACCACGTCCCGTGTCCTTCGATGCCCCTGGCGGGCGTCCACTAGGCGCTTTGAGGCTGGAGTGCCCCGGCTCACTTGTTGTCGGCACAGCTGTGCCACCCTGTCCCGTGTGCTGGCTGAGAGCCTCGGCCTAATCAGAGGCGTGGAAATCAGAGGAGCTGGTGGCCACCGCCGCCATTCCATGCAATGGGTCCAGGTTGTCACCTGGTGCCCCCTCCCGCTCGGTGCCCAATGGGCCCTGGGGTTCACCTTGGGAAGGAGGAACAGCTGGTTCAAGCCCCGCCTGCCCCTGCATCATCTGGCTCAACGGGCCCTGGCAGTTCCCCATGGTCCGCATCATCGTGTCGATGCCCTCAGCGATGCTCCTCAGTGATTGAACCATGTTATGAAGTGCCTCAGCAATGCCCATCTAAGAGCAGGACATGTTCGCAGAACCTCATCAAGGTCGGTCGGATACTGGGTCACATCCCCCAGCGAGACAGACATTCTGTCTAGACCCTCAGCCATGGCTGTCACCGACTGCGTGATGCATTGGACACTTTCACTAATGGTGGCGACGTCATGCACCAGGCTCTCCACTGCTGTCGCCACCCTCGCAGTGCTGGCCTCCATGCCACGCATTCCCGCCGACATCTGCGGCAAGCATCTATGGATCTGCTGGAGTGACGCTGACTTCTCCCTCTGAATGTCCCGGCCTCACCCTAACGTCTCCATCAGCTTCGGGATGACCTCTTCCACAGGCTCAGCATCAGGCTGGGACCCAGAATGCAGCAGACCTCCGACTGCTGTCTCGCCTGGGGGTTCCTGCCTCCATCTGATGTACATTAGCAACAGTGTGGTGCTCACCAGATTGTGGCCCAGAAGCCTCACCACTAACATGTCCCACAAAGGTGCATTTATCTGCGCTGGTGGAGGGCGGGGATGAAGCTGTGGCGCGGCTAGTATGGCGGCATCCTTTGTGCCCATCACCGAGGTGGTCTCATAGGAGATGGGACAGGGAGTCACCCGGGATGGGCCAGGGCTGGCGGCTGGAGGACCTGCGGGAGAATGGACATGTGGTCAGTGGGGCCGTGGCGGGGTGGGGGGGGGGGGGGGCAGTCAGCAAGCCAATAACAACTCATGTTTGACAGGTTCTCCGGGGGAGCCCGGGGGCTCCTTATCTCTGTGGCATCCACCCGCCTCTGCATTGGTGACCGCCCTGTCCTCGGCCACACCGGTCACCTCCAGGACACGCTCCTCGAAGGTGGTGAGGATCCTGATGTCTGGCACACCACCGCCAGTCTGGGCCCTCTAACGGCGATTGTCGGAGAGCTTTTCCTCAGGGGGCACAGATAGGGCATCGTTAGCCACATGTGTGGTTCACAGTGGTGGGAGGGGGTTGTGATGGGAGGGGTGGACGCTCCCATGGGAGCAGAAAGGTCTCAGTGGGGGGGGGGGGGGCGTTGCTGTCTACTCAGTCATGCTGCCCGATGTAGGTCATTGACCTTTTACCTGCACTGGAGGCCAGTCCTCCTGGTCACACTTCCCAAGCTCACAGCCGCCGTCACCTCGTCCCAGACGGCATTGGCTGCCCTATGGCTGACCCTCCTGGACCCTTGGGGGAACAGGGCATCCCTCCTGGCCTCCACAGCGTCTAGCAGCCTCCACAGATCAACATCCTGAATCTTGGGGCTGGTCCACTCGGCGCCATTGTTGCGAGCTGGCTGGAGTTATCTGAGCAAGTGCAGCTTAAGTACTGCTCGACCTTGTTAGCAGGGGGCTAACGATCGTGGTACCGGCGAATCAGCTGGCTAGCCTTAATGTACGGCGAAATGCCCATGAGGCCTCGTTGAGTGTACCACTTAACGTTGAATAGCGTTGCTTAATGTTGAATAGCGTTTCTGACCTCACTGGGCCGAGCGGCGTAAAGCATGCGACATTTCCCGCTCGCTACTTAATAATCTTTCCGGAGAATCGCGCCGTAAATGTTGACATGAAATCTTTTTTGATCATTTAATTCCACTGTACATTCTAGTGTGTTATGGTGGCCACTCAGGACAAGGGGGATCATAAATACATCTCCCCATGGGTTTCGTGAAGTATGAATTTCCCTACTGAGCGGGCAGGAACCCGCCCAATGGGAAATGAGCAGCAGGAGTTTATAGCACGCTGGTTCAAACCGGGCCGGTAATCTGCAGTCCCCAAGCTTGGACGTTTTCACTCTCACCAATAGCTGCAGCTTTTTCCGTCGTGTAAATAAAAGGGTATGGTGTTGGAAGACTGACCTTGGCGAAATGATTACATAGTTCTTTATAATCTATATAAAAACACTTCTTTTGCTCTCTATCCTAAATCTCTAATATTTAAAGATCCAATTAAATATTCCCTTGAAACAATGATTCAGAGGCTTGGGCAGATGTGGAAGAGTCTCTTGTGCAACTGGGAAAGATTTCCAAGGCTATCATTTCATGGTTATCTTGGCCTGTGACTTCAGGGATGGAATTGTGAATGTTATGTGCTGCATAAGTTTGCCACAAAGTTACAGAACAAGCAGATGAAGAAAGACAGCAGCAAACAATGGAAGAAGACAGTCATGAATGTAAAACAGAAGATTCACCCTGGTGAAGCTGAGCCCAGTCGTCAAGATGTATACGGCAGTGTTTATTAGATCATACCTAATTACCTTGATACTTCCAATGCACAACGTCAACTTCACAATGTCCATGGTGATGCCAAATGAAACATGACCTTTATTGGTCCCAAGAATGCATAATGACTCATGAATACCACATTATTTCTCCCTAACTACCCTAATCTGCATCATAACAAAACAACCGTCATGACTCAATTGCACATCACTCAACCCTATGTGTGATGCAGTGCATTTGGCTGTCGTGCTATTCCGAAGAGAAAGTGTTCAGTGTTCTTTCTGCTTAATCATGCTCATAAATGTTTCACCAAATGGGGCTGCCTTTGTGTCAATGTATGCTTTTGGGGATAGAGAAGTCCCAGTATCTAAAATAAAAGCAAAATACTGTGCTGGAAATCTGAAATAAAAATAGAAAGTGCTGGAGATATTCAGCAGATCTTGAAGCATCTGTAGAAAAAGAACAAAGTTAATGTTTGAGCTGAATAAGACTTCATCAGAATTGAAGGGAGGTAGAAATCTGATGTTTTTTATGCTGTTGAAAGGAGGGTGTGAAGGACAAAAGGGAAGGTCTGAGATAGGGCAGAGGATGGGAGAGATAAAATAACATCAATGTTGTGGAGAAAATGGAGTGGTAATGGTTGTAGTAGCAAAGCATTGGTCCAGAATGCATGCTAATGGCAAAATAATGAACGGCTGTCTTGACAGCAAAAACAGGAAACAAGATACAGACTGACACTTGACAAAACAGAGTTCATGCTCTGAAGTTGTTGAACTCCATGTTAATCCAGAAGGCTGCAAAGTGCCTAATTTATTTTTCAAGCTTGTGTTAGGCTTCACTGGAACATTATGGGCGGGATTCTCCGACCCCCCGCCGGGTCGGAGAATCGCCGGGGGTGGCGTGAATCCCGCCCCCGCCGGTCGTGGAATTCTCCGGTCGCCGGCACCGCAAATTTGGCGATGGCGGGAATCGCGCCGGTCGGCAGGACCCCCCGGCGATTCTCCGGCCCGCGATGGGCCGAAGTCCCGCTGCTGTCATGCAGTCCCACCGGCGTGAATCAAACCATCTTCCTTACCAGCGGAACTGGCAGCGTGGGCGGGCTCCGGGATCCTCGGGGGGGCTCCGGGATCCTCGGGGGGGCACGGGCGATCTGGCCCCAAGGGGTGCCCCCACGGTGGCCTGGCCCGCGATCGGGGTCCACCGATCCGCAGGCAGGCCTGTGCCGTGGGGGCACTCTTTTCCTTCCGCCTCGGCCACAGGCCGATGGCCATGCGGAAGTGACAACCCCCCACGCATGCCCGGGGGTGACGTCAGCAGCCACTGACGCTCCCCGCCGAGTCCCTTCGGCCCCGGCTGGCATGGTGCCAAAGGCCTTTCCCGCTGGCCGGCAGCGCGCCAACCACTCCGGCACGGGCCTAGCCCCTCAAGGTGAGGGCTTGGCCCCTAAAGGCGCGGAGAAATCCACACCATTGGGGCGGCCCGACGCCAGAGTGGTTCCCGCCACTCCATCCTGCCGGGACCCCCCGCCCCGCCGGGTAGGGGAGAATCCCGGCCCAGGTGAGGAAAGAAATATGAGTATGAGAGCATGTGGTGGATTAAAATAACAAGCAACCAGAAGGTAGAGATGGGACAAGGAATGTTAAAAGGACTGGCCTTAAGGTTTTGTACTTGAATGCTTGGAGCATTCAAAATAAAATCATAGAAGAATCATACAATCCCTACAGTGCAGAAGGAGGCCATTTGGCCCAGCGATGGATGAATTATTTGTGCAGATGGATGTAAAGGAGTGTTATGGGCGAGGCGTTTTCAGAACCCCAAAATGTATCATGGAGTTCAACCAACCTCCCCCTTTAATGCCATTGTTGCTTTTCTGAGCACACGGCTTTTTTCCTAGGTGTGGGATTACAATTATGGACATGTGGGATTTTAAAACACAAAACACTGTTTATTCCATGAACTCAACTTAACATCTTAAATAAACATTGGATCTCTTAACACCCGTTACTTCAAAGATGACTCAGAAAATATTGCAACAGTAAATAACTCCTTAAAATGTTCCTTCAAACTTCCAAGAGACTTAACACCTTTAAACAAAATCACATCAGGTTAAAGGCTTTACTTTAAATCACCCAAATGATCCAGAGATAGTCTTTCATGGTAGAGATCCAGCTCACTGCAAAACACAGACACACACCCAGCTCTTTTCAAAACTTGCAGCTCTCTGGAAACACACAGACACACACACTGCTTTTTAAACTGAAACTAAAAACCTGCCAAAATGGCTGACCTAAAGCCCAGCTCCACCACTCTCTGACATCACTGTTTTCTTAAAGGTACATTGCTTAAACATCCATATCTTAAAGGTACCCTCACATGACACCTCCCCCCCAAGAAAAAAAAAACCCCATCAACTTCAAGATTTTTCATTTTTCACTTTTGCACCATCCACTAAGAAATGTACACAGCAAATATACCTTTTCGTTTTCAAAAAAAACAACACACGCAAACAGGCATAACAATACAGTCCATTTTTCTTTGTTCTTCTTCCTCCAACCGAAATCCTTCCCGATTGACAGTTTCTTTGAACAGAGTCTCTGCACGATCCATCCATTCCTCTACTCCTCGGCATTTCTCTTTAGAATCAGATACTGTGGTTCAATCTGACCACAGAGCTCCTTGCAATTCTCCAATACAGGAACATTGGTTACCACAGCTTTCAGGAAGTCAAATGCCTGTTGAAAGTCTGCTGTCCCTTGAAATTTTTGACGTTTCTTTAGCAAGTCCATCAGTGGAGTAATCGCGCCACAAAACGTTTGAACAAATGTTCGATCAAATCCACTCATGCTAAGAAATCGCATTATTTGCCTTCGTCTTGAGGTTACCGGAAACTCCGCAAGGAAAGTGATTCGGGCTTCTCCAAATTCACTTTCAGCTAGGTTCATCACCAAACCCGCCTCATGAAGTCGATCGAAGAACTCCATACGATGTTTTAAATGCTCTTTGTTGGAAGTTGGAAATAAAAGCAGATTGTCCCACTTTCGGAATGCAATCCTTCAAACGTGGGATAGGATAAGAGTCCCTTCTTGTAACTGCAGTGACCTTTCGATAGTCCACACACAACCGTTGGGTACCGTCTGGTTTAGGTACCATCACTATGAGTGAGCTCCATTGGCTGCAACCCACTTCAATTATGCCATTCTTCAGCGTACTCTCAATCTCTTTGTTAACCTGTGCCAATTTTAAAGGATTAAGTCCATATGGATGTTGTTTGATAGGAACAGCATTTCCCACATCTACATCATGTACAGCCATTTTAGTACTTCCCAATTTATCTCTACAAACCTGCCCATGTGATATCAATAACTCTTTCAGGCCAGTTCGATTTTCCTCTGGAAGGTAACTTAACAATTCATCCCAATTTTTAAGAACATCCTCATTTTCCAATTTAATTTGAGGTATGTCAAATTCACAGTCATCTGGATTTCGTTTGTCACTTTGAGTTAGAATCATTAAAACCTCCTTTTTCTCTCCTTCCCTTTCAAAGTACCTTTTAAGCATATTCACATGACACACTCGGTGAGTTTTCCTTCAATCTGGTGTTTTTACCACATAATTCACCTCACTTAATTTCCTTTCAATCTGATACGGTCCACAAAACCTAGTTCAAAAGGACTAAATTTGGTAGACTCATTAGGTGCATCCCTAATTGCAAACAATACGAATGGGATTCCTTTATTCCAATCCTCTGGATAATCTTGAAAATACGCCATCAACATTGTCTTTAATGTCTAATGCCACCTTTCTAACGCTCCCTGTGATTCTGGATGGTACGCAGTTGATTTAAAGTGTTTTATTCCCAAGCTAGCCATAACTTCTTTGAATAACTTTGAAGTAAAATTTGATCCTTGATCCGATTGAATTTCTGTGGGTAGTCCATATCTAGTAAAGAATCTTAAGTAACTCCTCCACAATCCTTTTAGCTGTAATATTACGTACTGGAATGGCCTCTGGAAACCTAGTAGACACATCCATTACAGTCAAAAGATATTGATTCCCACTTTTTGTTTTAAGAAGCGGTCCTACACAATCAATTATGACCCTCGTAAAAGGTTCCTCAAATGCTGCAATGGGTATAAAGGGCACTGGTTTTATCACTGCTTGAGGTTTCCCTATCACTTGACATGTGTGACATGACTGACAAAATTTAACTACATCTTTATTTAGTGCAGGCCAATAAAAATGTTTCTGGATTTTAGCTTGAGTTTTCCTTATTCCCAAATGACCTCCCATTTGTACCTCATGTGCAACTCGCAACACCTCCTTTCTAAACCCTACCGGCAATACTACTTGATGAACTTCTGCCCACTTTTCATCCGCCTGCATATGTACAGGTCTCCATTTTCTCATCAAGACATCATTTTTACGGTAATAACACTCTGGTATATTCTCAGATTCCTCTTCCGCATATGCTTTCTGATATATCCGTTTTATTTCTGCATCTTTCTGTTGTAACTCCGCCAATTTTCCTGAACTAAAAATATCCGCCTCATCCTCCACCTGTTCTTGTTCTTTTTCAACCACCTGATCAAAAATCGTTTCTGATAATTGCACTCCAACTTCATCTTCACTCTTTGATGTCTCCTCTTGCCTTAACCTGTGACTTTACAACCTTGTTACTACACAATCTGGAAAAATCCCAGAATATTCGTCCTTCAACACTTCAGTTGTCCGATTTTCCACTGGCTTATCAACCACAGTAGGCATCACTCCCACCTGCGATCCAGCTATATCATTACCCAAGATAAACTGTATTCCTGTACAAGATAGTTTCTTTATTACTCCTGCTACCACTTCACCACTCTTCACTGGACTTTCTAACCTTACCTTATATAATGGAAAGCTACTCCTCTCACCATGAATTCCACATATCACCACCTTTTCTGGCAACATTCTTCCCAAACTACATAATTCCTCATCTCTTACCATTAAAGATTGACTAGCCCCTATATCTCTTAAAATTGTGACTTCTTTACCTGCTCCTCCTGATACACATGAGTAAACTTTACCCACACAAGTAAATTCTTTAAAGACATCTGGCACCTTCTTAATAATTACTTCTTGAACAGGCTATACAATCATTTGCACCTCCTTCGCTTCCCTTGGGCTTTCCTTTACCACTCTAACAAATCCCACTGTCTTATCCTATTTTACCACATCAGCCTTCCCAGTGCTTTTCTTCAACCACCAACACTGTGACTTTACATGGCCTAGTTTATTACGGTGAAAACATTTGAAACTTTTCATTTCTTTTTCACCCTCCTGGATTTCTTTTTAAATCTGAGGTACACTCTCTTTATTGTCTCCCATCAGATCACCTTTACCTTTACCACTTGAGT